>NC_084908.1:9081138-11481138 GCF_949316345.1 Pungitius pungitius | reverse complement strand
CATTCTATAACTCCCGGCCTTTTTGTGCCTCATTCTTTTATATACTTTGTAGTGCTCGAATAATGCTCAAGTTTTGGACTAATGTCTTTTGGACATTTTATCTCTTTTCCTATTTGTGGCTTTGCCTACCTTTTTTAGGAAGTTACCATGTCTAATGAGAGAAAAAAGACTTGAATGTAGTCTCGAGCACAGAAAATGTAGAAGCACTTAGGCCTAAGTTCCCAAACAAATGCTTACAACTGCTGCCAAATTGGTCCATGTGGATATATCTGACTCTATAGCAGCTGCTATCCTGTCCTTATTCGTATCCACCTCTGTCACAGCCTGTCCCCTCTTCAACCCTTTGGATCATTCAACCCCTTTATGTGCTCCCTCCCGCCCCCCTGTCCCCCCTCTGTCCATTTTCTGTGGTCTCCTCCCTCCCATTTGTCTAATGGAGGGATCGTTTTAATGGATTGCCCAGAGGGGCATACACTCTACCTTTTACCCCTCCACTCCTATCCTCTCCATCCTTCTGCCAGCAACAGAGGTAGAAACATGCACTGTTTTTTTTTTTACTTTCCTTTGTCTTGTCTCCCAAGCAACCCCCTCCAGTTTGAAGAGAAACTCTTTCACTTGAATCGACCAAGTAGCAGGGGCTCCCTGCTACTCTTGTCACTCCAAATAAATAACAAAGCAGCCCCCGTCTTCTAGATCCTGGGGCTAGAAGACAGTGACCTCAAATTAGCTCTAAACCCAGGCGTAGGACTCTGATTTGTTTTGACAAAAAATATGTGCGTCGAAAAGGGATCGGTGCGCGATGGTCAATGTAGGGAGATTGCATGGGGAGGGGGGACCAGTCGGTCTAAAAACTGAACTGGAGCAGAGAGTGACTGGGAGCAGATGGCAGCACGGCCGAGGGGGGGGCATGCGTGTTTTAAACTTTCTGAGTGTAGGTAGAAGTAGGTGTGAGAAATGCATGCACAGATTCATTTTGAGTGAGGGAGAGATTTGTTTGCACTCGGTCTCCCCTCCCTGTGGATTAAGGGAATGTCCAGCAGATCGGTGCGAGGCTTCGGTTCCAATGTCCGCTGGATCTCTTGAGCCTGTCTTTTGGCAGCTAGACTTTTGTTGCTCTCTCACAGCCTCTTTCTAACTGGACTTCACATTGCCTTCCTATAATGTCGAATCCTATGCCGCAGTTATCTGTAGCAGGACTGCTTGAACAGCAAGTGCATATTCAGCCTGAGGACTGAATCGTTTTCACCAGGCAGCCGCTACAGATCCTAATAATTGGAGCCTTTCTTAAGCTTATTTCATTCTTGCTGTAGTTAAGTTGCCCGTGCTAAATAAAACCACCCTAATCACGGCAGCAACTTGCACTTGGTTGTGCAGCTCTGAATTTCTGTAAGTTGGTCGGTGGAGCACAGGTGGTCTGGAAAATCTTGCGTAAATGATCTTGCCAAATCAAATTATTTCTACGATATTCAAGCTTAGTTTCTTTTTGGGTTACACTCATTGTCTTTTTTTGGTTTATACGCCCCCGGGCGTCTCTGGGCATAATGCGGAGCACAGAGTTAGATGTCTCTGCTCCGTGTCAGAGGCCTGGGCTACGCCAACAAAGCTTTACTCGCTCATGCTTGGATTTTGAACTTTGGTTGCCTCTGTTGCAATAGCTGATTCTCAAGAATTTGTTCATATCTTTAGCATTTTTGTTGGTCATTTCAAATGAACCCGCCAGTGGCCTTCCTTGGATCCACATTTCATTGTTTTGTCGTCGTTCCGCTTCCGTGTTGAATGGTTATGGAAAGTGAGCGGGCAATGCACATGCACGGCGATGAATACCGCACTGCAAGTCTGGAGATGTTGATGGAGGTTTCTAGAACCGGCTGACGATATCGGTATTTTGTTGTTTTTAAATTCAGCTATTATACCAAAACGCTCTGCTGTACCTGTTGTACAAAAGCCTGTGTGTGTGTGTGTGTGTGTTCTGAAATTTTTGTTCTGGTAAGATTGCCTGACATTGGTCTCGGGGATATAAGATGTGTGTTGGTTTGACACAGATCCGTTACATTTCTTACGCGTCGTTGCCGTGCATCTCCTCAGAATGTAGTTTTAAGGAGTTGACGCCTCAGTTTGTGGGTGTTATGTTTACATTTCTGATGGAAGGACTGGGACAATAATCAAGAATCATCATGTGTCAGCCTCCATGTCCATTACGTTCTCTCCTGACGTTCCCTCTCAGCTGGCTTGTGTCTTTCATTGGCGAATAAGAAGGGTAGAGAGAGAGGTGAGAAGGAGTCAGTGTGTTTTGTGCATGTTAACCCCGAGATCAAAACAAGCCTAGGGTAAAATGATATAATATTGATATGGATAGAAATTGAGTTGTAGCGAACTCAATCCTTTTGTTTGTGCTTGCTGCAGTAGTGATTGGTTGGTCGAAGACTGACATATAACAGTATTTGTTTTCTTATTGTATTTTAATTTTGAGCGCTGTAAAGAGCTTTTGTGTCTGTCTTTTATTGTTCTACAGTACTGCCGCAGCACATCATAACTTCACCATTAAGCATGCCGAATGTGAACACCTGCACACGTTCCGTGGGATGTATAAGTGGTTTAAAGACCTGTACAGGATGGAGGAGCAACCTCACGTACTGCTGCAGTAACCAAACCAAATGACAAAGATAACAAGGAAAAATAGATGGAGGACAATGACGTGAGAGCGAGATATACACACACACACTCAAGCTTGCCTCTGTGAAGCAGGGTTATGCAGGTAATGGCTGGGCGGAGGTTACATGCCAGCCTATTTTGAGCCTGTATGCCAGGTTGTCTCCTCACCTCTGCTTCGCACCAGGGTGTGAAGTGTGCTGTGACATGTGTTCGGAAGGCGGGGTGATGCGAGATGTGTGTTGGGTTTGTATGTAAGCACGTGTTACACTTATTACAGGCTAAAATTGTCTGTGTCGTGTGTAGTTCTGTGGCACTTGTTACAGTCCATTTTCCCTATTTTGTTGTGAGCTTGTCACTTATCTATCCAACCACTCTTTATTTTCCCCCTCTTTCTCCTATTTTGGTTTTTGTTTCAACATGAAGGGAAGTTTAATAGAGTCCACGACGGAGCGGGGGATAAAGATCATGGGCTGAGATGGTGCGATGGTGGAAAGCAAGGAAATGTGGATTCTGTGAGATAAAGAAGTGGGGAATATACGGTAGAGAGAGACGGGCCGGCAGATAGGGAAATAGATCGGTGGCAGGAGCGATGGTGATGGAGAGTTGATGTTGAAGGATGTGTGAGGAGGGTGTCTGCTCTGAGTGCAGAAGGGAGGGGGGGGGGGGCGGGACGAGGAAGGGATGGAGAGGTGGAGGAAATAGATAGATATAGCTGATGCACTCTGAGGCTTACAGAAAATCAATAGCAGTCAAGAGGGGAAGCCACAACCCCCACCCTGCTCCCCTTCTCTCTCTGACGGCTGTCTCCGCCTCCAGTCGTCCTCTTCCCCCCCCCCCCCCCCTCCTATGTGTTTTCCCTCCATTCTTTATCTTCTGGCGGATCTCCGTATCCTCCCTAGCGGTCCTACCCTTTCCCGTACGTTTCCATCGCCGCCTTCCTCTGTAGCGCCACTTTGTTGCCTTCCTATTGTGCACATTGACGTTCCTCTTCCTCACACCGACCATCGGCGCCGTGCAGGCCGTGTCGTTCACCAACCGTATCGTACCAAGCATCCTTTTTTTACCTCCACCATTTTCTTAACTTTCCAAAACACCAGAAGTCGCTGGTAGTTTTCTGCAGACTTTGGGAGCGTGTTGTTGGTTGTGAAAAAATATTTTTTTGTCCCTCTCAAACGTAGTTAATTCTTCACCCTGTCACTTAACCTAATTGATTATTGAAATGCTACCATTTCCAACCAAACTGTTGTAAAAGATGAAGGTTCAATGTTTTTATGTGACTTGCACTAGCGCTCTTCTTTGGTTTTAAATGGTTTTAGCCCAAACATTGTGTGGTTAATACAACATCAAAATGTCCTCACAATGAAACCAGTCTCTATAATGGACATCGTCTCATTCCAATTTTCCAATTTGTTGGGCAATCTCTTGTGGTCATGTACACCTATTTTTGTTTTCATTCTCCAGTGTGCTACCACGTCAAATTGCAAACCCAATTTATTCAGCGAGATTTTAAGATCTCTTGGAATGGGCCATAGGTCTTTTTTAACAATAAACATTAGCACTCCAAGAACTGATACTGTAAAGCTCGTTGTGAGGCTTCTGATGCTTTAAAAAGTCAAGTCAAAGTAGGTCACACATGACCTGGATTAGCTTTTTATTAAGTACAGGTCTTGTTAAATCCTGTAGATTCAAATCCATGGTTATTAGTGTCTCTATTGAACTTTCACCCACCCGTCTCTGATTTATACCATTGACCTGCAGCGTGTCTGTCAGGTGTACATTGGTCTCCAGTGTCTACCATGGCGTTTAAAGTATTAACGTATTTTCAAGCATATAATATTCATGAAATGGACCTTTATTGGCATTTTATAAAATTCTCCTAGCTGCTGAAGAAGAAATGATTGAAGTTCATATTGCTGGTGGTACTGTCAGGTTTGCTTGAGGCCCCAGAGTGTGTAAACTAAACTGCGTGTGCAATCTGCTAATTGCAACAGTGGACAGGATGTTATCGAAGCATTTCAAACCCGTTCTGTGGCCCCTGACTTGTGCTCTACACAATACCTCTGACTGAATGACTCGTGTCTGACTCAACTTACCGGTCTGACTATTTGCGAGCGAGACATTATTCAGGGAGCTGGATTTCAGCCTTTTGTGAATGAGTGTCTTCCAGAAACGTGTGACGCCGGCAGGTCCCACGAATGATTCACCGCCCCAAATCAACCTGGTGAAAATATCCCTTTAGTTGGTTTTCACTACACTAATGTAAGCTTTACTTGTATCCGCATTTTCAATCCATTCGTTTTCTACGGATCGGAGAGGAAATGTATATATATTTTTTTAAATGAAATGGAGGAATTTGGTTGTAAAATAAAAACTCACTCTTTTTACCTCACCCCCCCGTCATTGTTGTCAATCCCAGCTATTCTTCAAACATTAGCCGAGAGGTTAAAATGCTTCATTCAAAAGCATATTTAGCATCTTCTCCCTTCTAGTTTAGCTCCCGTATGTATGGTAAAGGTAGTCTGCCGTGCCCTTGGGAGTGCTTACCCTTGGTATACCACTGGCACCATCTGTGGGGAGGACGTCCCCAGCTAAACACATGCCCACGACAATGGGAAAAACAAAACCTTGAAAGGACAATAAAAAGATGAAAGGGTCGTGGCAAAACAAAGGAGTAAAAGTCTTAGCCATGATGCAAGCGGCGGTATCATCGGCTCCTCTAATCCAGGATTACTGGCTTTAGCGTGTGTGTGTGTGTGTGTGTCTGCGCACCCCTACATCTACTGCGTCTGATCTAAAGAGTATGCCATATGCGTTTGGTCACTTCTCTACTGTACACATGGTCAGTACCCTTCTCACAAACATGTTGTCATTGTTCCTTTGCCGCTGGGTATTAAATCCAAGTTAACAATAACAACAAAAGGATTAAATTTGCTGTGTAGATGAAAAGGAGTCGCGGTAGAACAGTGCTATCAGTTTCAATAAAAAGGTATTGTCAACATGTTGTGGATATCCTATTGTAAAGTAATACACACATCAATACCGACGGCGCTCATGCCGATCAAATGTAGTCCTGCTAGTCAAATACTTTGCATTTGAACCATCAAACGATGTTCAACAATCTCATTAAAAAACAAAACAATCATTAATGTTGACTAATCATTTGTTTTTTGTAATCATTATTTTGGGAATATACCCTATTTAACAGGCTGTACAAGGCTTTTATGAATGTAATAAGAATCCAGAAGAATTGATTTATTTAACATTCTTTGATACCTTGATGTATTTGTTGCCTGCAAAAAAATCTACATCTATGTTTATTATAATTGGATCAGTTACTGAGCAGGTAAAACTTTTTATATGAATGTTCAGTGTACAAAATAAACACCTGGCAGATATCAGAAATATCTTTTCTCACAGTGTGATGTTCTTTTCCTCTTACCTTCTCTGTGTAGGAGCTTCTGGCGGAGCCTACCACTGCCACCCGGATCATGTGTACGGAGAGGACAGTGATAAGGTAAGTCGTGTGTGTGAAGTTGCATTTGGACTGAAGATGGGTGGGTTATTTTGATTGAGTTCTATAAAAAATACTGATATTCAGTATGTTGCACTGATGGGCTTTCATGTTTGTTGTGTACACACCTTTTGACAGGGTTAGGTTTAGGGTTATGTTGCACTAAGGCTGAATTATTTTTATATGCTATTCATTTGAACCGTTATACATTTTGTGGCAATCATGCCCCCACCCCTCCAAAGGGAGGAGAAAGTTTGTTTAAGCAAATTCCTTATTTCCAGCTGAACTTAACTTTCTTCCACACATTTTCAGCTGTGGGAAATGTTTATCCGGCTGATAACTGAACAATACTTCCATGGATTGGTCACCCACCTTTTTAGTTTTTAATTCCCATTGAAGGTACATTATTCCTAGTTAGAAACTTCAATTCATAATGGAAGAAAAGGTACATGAAACGTATGGCATTATATTAATACTGCAGTTCAGATAAGCCTAATTTAAAGTAAATCAGTAAATTATTTTCATCACAAGCGAAGCCAGCAAATGTTGAAGAAAGAAGAGGGGAGGCAGGATGCTGCGGAAGGTGTTGCAAAAAGCTTGGAGGGATGGCAGGCCGAAAACAAGGAGGGGGCATTGCTAATGAGTTCAGCTCCAGCTGTGGGACTTGGTTGGTGTGAGGGAAGGGGAAGAGGAAGGAGGGGGACGGACGGAGGGAGGAACAGTGACAGAGGAAACAAAATGGGCTTTGAAATATTGTTGATGGAACAAAAATAAGTGTGGGGAGTGTTAGTCGAAGCATGTCTACCAATATTAATGGTCTGTAAAAGCAAATGACCATATTTCCTCAGTGTGCACAATTGCTATTGCATGAGAGCTAGAAAAGGGAGACTTGGGCTCAGTTGTAGGTGAACATTTGCATTCACTCCGTGGGCCTCTTTATTTTGGTTCTCAGCATTGACAGCGAAGCTACAACAGCTGTGTGTGTGTGTGTGTGTGGACATAGTGAACTAGAATGTGATAGGGTGTGTCTGTACTTGTGCTTCAGGATATCTGCCCAGCCTGGTGAGTGCACGCTGAATGTGGACACAGTGAAAGGAATTGTGTGTGTGGTCTCCACAATGTGTCTGCAAAGCTGAATGTGCTGTAATACCAGTCGTAAAGCAGCTCACAATGTTTCTTGGCTGTGCTGGGAGTCACTGTGTGTCTTGAGTATTTGTGTCTGTGTGTTTTGAGTCAGCATGTCCTTTTTTTTCTCTATTTTGCTGGCTTTAGTGAAAACATGTTTGGACCAGAAGTGTGTGTGTGTAAAAGTTCACAACAAACATCCTATTGGAGCGTAAGGCCACTTGAAGGCATATGGCTAGTGAGAGCCAGAGACACACACACACACACACACACACACACTCCTTTGTCTGACAACGCTCTCCTCCCTCTAACGTGGGTAGACAGGTCCATCAAACTTTCATACTAATGGGCAATAGTCTGCATTTGTTAAGACTGTGAGTGTGTATTTATTGTGTGTATTTGTGTGTCCCGTCTAAGAACTTCTTGTCTTGTCCCCTCAGATTTCAGGCCGGGTTCTCGAGACAGAGCAGGGACAGAACAGACAGACCGAGGAAAAAGGGGGAGGGAGCAAGTGGAAGAGGGGTTTAGTTTATCTGATGGAAGGAAAAGGGGGGGATGGGAGGAGGTTGCTGTTGGGGAGAAGGGTGGGGAGTGTGGGTGTGAGGAGGGAATATGTCAGGCTTGGGATGGAGGAAGCTGGCTTAGATATGAAAATGGGCACAGTAGATGTCCCCAGGGTGTTGGTGTCGGGGCTGGGCTGGTACAGAAATGCGGGGTGTCTGGAAGAAGCGGAGGGGGCTGGGAGTGGGGGTCGATCGCTGGTGCCCTCCAGCATGTGTAGAAATGGCGTAGAGTGTGACTTCCATGTCTAGTAAAGCTAGTACAGCATTAATTAATGATGTAATTTACATTTTTTTGTTTCCTTGACCAAACGAAATACGGAGAATAATTCAAATGTTTATGAAGAGGTCTTCTGAAATGTAAGAACATTACCACGTACGTTTTGTGATAATTATCTAGCAGTTACGATATCTTACATTATATTAACAAAACTGCCTCATGCATATTTGTGGAAATTAAAAAATGTAGTTCTGCACATCCTGGGCCAGTCCAACACTATTTGGAACTGGTCTGTCAAAGAAAGTATGCCATTCCTTCCAGAGAGCATGAGAGAAGTGTATTCCGAGCCAGCCCTTCTATCCCATAGTCCTCTCTGGCCGAGAGGAAATCAAGTCATTGTTTGTCTTACACACAATATTCTCCCGTTCAGTGTGTTCCAACCCTGTAGTTGAAATGCATTTAGTTTGTTTGATAGCGCTGCAGCATCTTGCTCGGAAGCGCCTCAGAAGGTTTTTGTTCTTTATGGGTCGTACACCGTCAAACAGTGGCAGCCGCCCATGTGTGAATGTGCGCATGTCTGCAGGCCTTTCCCTAACTGCGAGTTTCTGCAGCTTGCTCTCCAGCTGTTTCCTGTTAGCGATCACACTGCTCTCAAGGTTGCCGAACTGTGTGTGTCTCGGCATAAGTGTGTGTGTGTGTGTGTGTTAAAAGTCACAGCCGCTGAGTCATTTTTATCACACTTTAATGCGTCTCTCCCACGAAGAGGTGAGGTGGAAGCAGGGATAGAGTAAGTAGAGGTGTGTGTTCCTCAGAGCGTAGCTATGGCCTGTGTTCGGCAGAGTGACTAAGAACTGATACATGAGGGTGTGTGTGTGTGTGTGTGTGTTCTTGCCTCACCGAGTGTGAAAGTCACTGACTGTAAGTGAAGTGACTCACAGTTCATGATAACTCCTTAGTCAGTCTAAATCTCGATGACGACATGTTCCCCTACTTCACGGCCTTTGTGCGTCTCACCGGGCTTCTATTTGTTGAGCTCTTCATTTGAGGGTGTGTATGTATGACTCGCACATGGGCTTGTGAGTACTTGCATTTCCTCCCTTCCAAGAGGAAGTGACCTTATACCCCCATGGCCTCAGAGCACTGGTGGTGTATATGCTCTCTTTCTCACACATAACGCACACAAATGTATACAAGCACCCGCACACACACTCTGGATCATACAGGAAATGGCACGAGTCACAAAGGAAGTAGTCTGTGCAGTAGTATGTAATGGGGGACTGTTGCTCATCGTGAAATTGATTTGATACGAGTGCTATGGGTCACTAAGCGCAACACTCATCCTCTCTCCCTCTTCTTTTTGTTTCTTTGTATCCCCGCCCCTGCAGAGTGAGGAAAGCCCCAGTCCAAAGCGCCAGAGGCTGTCCAGTCAGTCGGTGTTGGAACAGCTGAGCTCATCCGCCCCTCCACCGTCCACCCCATCTCCCCCTATCCGTCCCTGGGAGTCAGGACCCCCAAGTCGGAGACAACCTCACCCGCACTACAACCAGGAGCGATGCCTCACCCCTGCCCGGCACAGGCGCAGGTAGGTTGATTTCTCCGCATCTGCCACCGAGTTGGTTAACGGAGAATCCGAAATGTAAAACTGTCCCTCTTCCTACCTTTAGCCCGCCAGCGAGGCGCCAGCGCGGCCGTCTCTCCAGACCCGTCCGTCACATACCCCCCCATCACCACCCCGCCACCCAAGGCCCTCTACCTCGCCTGTCGCCATCAGATCACCAAGACGAAAACTACCGCCACAACCCCCATCCCGCCACACACCAGACGTACCCAACACACACACCCAGCGTCTACGGTCAGCCCCCTTCAGCTGGAGGCGGTGGGGCGGGTTTGGAGGAGCCCCGGGCTTTCCACCCTCCCACTTTGTCGCCGCGACTACTGCACCCGGCTGCTCATCATCTTCACCACCATCACCCGCAACAGCATCATGCAACGCAACAGCAGCAGGGAGCCATGGTCATGGACTTGCATGAACAGGTTAGTCTGCAAATACTTTCACTGAGACTCGTGTGTTTGTGTTGGTGCGTTCTCATGACAGGCTGCATATTAAACCCCTTTTCTCTCCAGTTGCAGCAAAGCAGTGTGCCAGTGTCCTACACAGTGACCCCAGTCCCTCCGCACAGTCTGGCAGCACCTTTGTGTAGTGGCCAGCACCTTCCTCCTACGTGTTCGTCACAACAACAAGTCCCCGCCTGCAGTGTGGTCTTCAGCACGGGACAACACTACCACCCGGTGAGAAGTGTGTGTCTGTTTGTGCAGCGCAAGGCCTACTTCCTTATGAACAATCTCCTATATGAATCCGCTGAAGAAAAAGCAAAGTGGAGTTTGTAATTTTTCGGTCCTTGGCTGCCACCTTGTGGCAAGACGTGGCATATTAAAATCAATCATCCAAAGGTGAAAAACATACAGTTCTAACTTTTCTCTCTCCTTATCCACCTCTTTTCCAGATGCTACAGGCTTGTTCAATGCAGCATTTGCCTGTGCCCTATGCCTTTCCCTCGCTTCTATCCAGTGACACTCAGTTCCTGCTCTCCCATCCACCCCACCTCTCTCACCACCCGCCCCACCTCCACACACCCGGACAGTTCCTGCCTTTCCAGACGCCCCAGCCACGATCGGTACGTGAATGACTTCCTATTGTATTTATGTGTCCGAATCATTGTTTGCAAAAGATTACCCCTCAAGGACTTTTTATAACTCCAATTGTATTAGTTTTCTAGTCAAATAACCGACGGCTAAAGTATTAATATTTTATTTAAAAAAATCTGCTGTCCTGATTAAGCAGCCCAAAAAGCCTACACTACTTTTTGTAAACATCTTTTGCACAGTTATCAGAATGCTCGTTGTGCGTTTGCCATGATCAATAATAGATATCGGGTTTCTTCACAGCCTTTACAGAGGATCGAAAATGAGGTTGATATTCTGGGAGAGCAGCTCTCTGTCGGTGGAGGCTACGCCCACCATCACCACCACCACCATCACCACCAGCCTCCCTCCTCCCTGCCACCCTCCACACCACTCCAGTTCCTCTCGCACCATGACCCCCTTTCGCATGAGCTCTTTACAGTGGTGAGTACATCTGTCACCATGACAACATTTGTTTGGATTACCATATATTATTGTGGTAAGATGAAGCCTTTTTTCTTTTGACAGGGTTAATGAATTTTGTCTCTTTTCTCCTGCCTATCACAGCCCTATCCCCACTTTATGCCTCGGCGATTCACAAGCCGGCGTTACCGCTCTCAGCAGGCCGTGCCCCCATCGCCCTACCACCCCAGCTTCCTGCCTTACTTCCTGTAAGTGTTTTCAACTTTCTCAAGTTTATGTGGAACCACAATGGTATATTTTCAGATTTGAGAACTCTCCGATATGGAGTAATGTGATGCAGTCTACTAAATTTGGTTTACCTTTAACCACGTCAAGGTCAATGCTTCCTGTGCCCCCAAATGTGGCCCCCACTATCAATCTAGAGCTGGATGTGGATGACGGCGAGGTGGAGAACTATGAGGTAGGCTCACTGCTGCCCTGTCATTCCACCAATCATAATGCCTTCTTGTTCATTTATAGACTAAAGAGAGACAACTGCTTTTAATACTTTTTCCAGTCTGAACTTCTAACCTTTGCATTTCTGTGTGCCTTCAGGCCTTGCTCAACCTTGCAGAACGTCTAGGGGAGGCCAAGCCCCGTGGTCTCACTAAGGCCGATATAGAACAGCTCCCATCATACAGGTTCAACTCCAACAACCATCAATCTGAACAAACACTGTCAGTACCTTTCTACCTTGAAAAAATCTATGTTGTAAAGGCATTATTCTTTTATGATTTTGTACACGTTTCTTTTCGGATAGAAAACAACCTTGCTTTGTCTTACAGGTGCGTGGTATGTATGTGTGACTTTGAGTCTCGCCAGCTCCTCAGGGTCTTGCCCTGTAATCACGAGTTTCACGCCAAGTGTGTAGACAAGTGGCTAAAGGTGAGTAAAGACAATAAGCTGTTTGGATAAACCTCTTTCCATTATCCTAGCACCGGGCGCTATCAGGTCTTCAGATCTTTATTCATATATATATATATATATATATATATATATATATATGTGTATAAATTAGTGTGTGCGCGTGTGTAATTATTTAGTGATGTTTATGGGCTATTTTTTTACTTTTAACTCGTGTCTCCTTCCAGGCCAACCGAACCTGTCCTATCTGTCGTGCCGATGCTTCTGAGGTCCAGCGGGATTCAGAGTGACCAAAACCCTCCATCTCTGTCGGCTTTTTGGATGCAACAACCAATCAGTGAACTTCTCTTGATTTGTCATATGCTTCCTCTCATACATTCTGCCACACAACTCGGACGAGTGCTCCTTATTCCTTCACTTTTTTGTCCCCCAGGACACAGAACATTAATTCTCATTTGGGATTATCAACCTTTTACTGACTCTTACTCACTTTAGTGCTGGACTTCCTCGGCCTTCTGTTTTGGACCCCTACTTCTCCGCCTTCTTCTCATTGTTAGCCCCTTTTTCTATAAATCGCCTCTGAAACCCATTCACACATTTTCATGTGCAGGTAGACCTATGTGTATTTTCTCAGTATGGTTGAATTGACAGTCCAAAGACTTTTGTAATTTCATAGTTATTGTTCTGATTATAATTAAGCATTAATATCATCATTTCTATAAGTCTCAATATAATGGCATTTGAACACTTATCAGTCCATTCCTGTGTTTGCATTCTTACATTCCTTGATGGGACAGAAATATGTATGAGGCGAGACAAAGATACTGTGTCAAAGCTACTACAGAACTGTGTGTGTGTGTGTGTGTGTGTGTGTGTGTGTGTGTGTGTGTGTGTGTGTGTGTGTGTGTGTGTGTGTGTGTGTGTGTGTGTGTGTGTGTTACTTTTCCTGTGGTATTTTTTACAGTCCATGTAGTACAGTGCATTGGCTCCATTTATGCTGTTTCTGTCCATTCAGTTTCAGAAAGATTAGACTTATGACCAGGAAAACATCCATTGAAGTTAACAATGCTTCCTTAACATGTTTCTGTTGCTGTGTTACAAAACCACACATCATTAATAAGTCTCTACAACTTTGACCCCATCACTCCACGTCCGTCCATCTATACGTTTCTCGTCTTACGGTTGGTGTCCTTGTATAACCCATTTTTGTGTGTGTTGTGTCCTTACCTAAAGTAAATAGATCAGGACTGTCTTTTTCTTTTACTCTCCCCAAGGCACATGGGAATTCAGTTAGATTTTGCATAGCTGTTAGTTAATGCCAAACACTCATAAAATGTCACAAGGACATTCATACAAGCTCAATTTACTAGCTTTCTCTCTGGAATGAGGCCTTTTGGAAACATTTGTCTATTTTGGTCTTGGTAGCCAAGCAGCTTTTAGTTAAGTGTTGATGGACATCAATGATTTCTCCATCACTGACAGGAAACAAGTTTGAGGAGAATTTAAAAGTCGAGGTTAATCTACTGCTTCACCAGACAGTGGATTTGTCACTTCAGCACTTTAATACATAGATTTAAGACGTACACATTTGGAATTGTGAACAAACCACTGATCAGTTATCCCAAACTCCATGTGTGTGTATGAAAACAAATATTTGAATGCATTAAGAACTCCACATTGACTTCCAGTACCTTGACTATCTCAAAATTTAAATCCCTTTCTATTATTCCCAGTCCACATCCGTTTCTTAATGAGCCTTTAATCTCTAAGGCCTAAGTCACCATGTGATAATGTAACTCTGAGATGTTCCCCTCATGCACAGAGCAGGCATTCTAATTTTTTTTTTATAGCCATTCATCACAGTTGTATTAAGTTTTAAGATGGCAGCCTAGCATTGGTCTTATAGAGAAGCTCCACTCACGTTTGTTTTGGAAAGTTCAGCCAGGGCCCTGCAGTCTTACCTCTGAGAAACTGTATTTTCCCGCAGCGACAACTTGTTTCTATTCAGAGATGCCACATCAGACGAACACGTTGGTTCAAACTGGACTGTTTGCCAAAACAAATGTGAACCAACCGTGCATCACTAGAGAACCAGGGAGAGCATAGTTTCACGGGAGTCTCCGTCAGTGTCGTCCATATATAAACTCATTTGATATTCATGGTAATGGTGGGGGAACTATATTTTGTTATCTCTGTTTTTTGGGTGTAAAAGGCCATATTTGTGGCCGTATGCATCTGTTCTGTGTCTTGGGTTAGTTTTTTTAAAGTTTTTTTTGTTGTTGCTTGGTTCAATAGCAATTACCTCAGTCCCACTATTTATGTTTTGTCAGAAATCTGTGCCACCAGTATGATTTGTGCTTATCGATTAATTTTGTCAATCTTTTCCATGAAAGTTGTTGAGTTGTTTTTCTTTTTTAAACTCTGAAACTCTATAAATAAAATGGTGTCATAGTAGTTTCATTATGTATTATATCTGTAACCAAAATCATTTGAAGGCCTGTTGTGACGATAACATTTTTAACAAACATTTGTACATTTTGTATAAGAGTAATTACTAGTAATACTTTATTAAGTAGTGCAATGATTTTTTTAATCCCATACCCAGTCTTTTGGATTTCAAAAGCAGGATCAATAATAAATGTATAACATCCTCTTTGAAGACATGTTTCCCGGTTTATTCTTTTTCTCACACCCTGCTTGTCTTTCAGCCTTTTAATAATGTAGTTCTTGACTTTAAAAAAACGTGTTGGTCAGTCCACATGGTGGCAGTAATGTTATGTTCTCCACACCATATATCTACAAGACTGAGTTACTCAAGCTCACATGACTCAACTTACACTGTAGCAGTCACAATGATCTGTCTTATTGGCCCAATATAGTTCTCCTATGTCATTCAGAGGCTAAGCTCTGTTTCAAATCAGGTTAAATGCATGTGTATATTTTGCTATATGTATATCATACAACTATGGTAAAGCTGGTTATCCAATAATGGAAGGTAAACGGTGTCCCAGGGCACTCAAAGAGGTATAATATCCTGTTCTGCTTTGGCTAGCGATAACTAACTGTTAGCGATAGCTGACATTTCAAGGTACAGTAAAGGGAAAGGTACATTTGTTACACTTGTCCTTAAAATGAACCGCTCACATCTTGTTGGATGATCTAATCACAGCAGATTAAATGTCCCCATCTAGTGGACAATTTACATAATAATTCTCTTAACAGATAGACCATTGTAAATAACTCCATGGTGAGAACACTTTTTCTTATGAAAATAATTTTTATTCACAATGTTATTTATTTATACATGAAATAGCTTTTTTTGTTGTTAAAACCATTTTTCCCCTAATGTTGCATACACGCAGTGCCCTTTTCTCTCCTCCCAACCCTTCGTGGTGGATGGATGAATTTGAAAAACTGGAAATTAACACAAATAAATCTCCAACAGACTCAACCCTCTCTTCATTTTGAAAGTCATTGTTAGATCTATTTAGTTTGTTCAATTATGCTAAGTTAGAACAGCAAGAGTTGGGTTCTGTTTAGTTGGTATCTTTTATGTAACCAACATTTCATTGTTATTTTCATCAATTGTTACATATTTGTATACATTTTTATTAAATAAAACCCTCTTTTGTTTTAGAAAACTACCATTTAAATGCCTCAGTGTGCACTTATGTGTAGACTGACACTGGTATTGAATAAGTTCGCTCATTTTATGTTTAATATACTTTCAGCTAAATGTTATTTTTTATCCTCTAGATTTTTTTTGTTGTTGTTGATTTTTTAGAATCCTCAGTGTGTGTGTGTGGGAGTTCAAGAGACATTGTTTGTGGCAACCTCAGCAATTCCTCCAACATGCACACTCAGCAACCCTTGTCTGGATAAATACAGACGAAAAGCAACAACCAAAGAGTTTCTGACTGTAAATATATAAATATGTCAGGTATCAACTCAGTGCTGTTATTTAGCAGCCTGGAGCTGCCTCTGTGAAAAAGAAAGGTAGTAATTGAGCAGCAGAGTTGGAGTTAGTCAAGTTAACTTCACTAAAGCAGACACAGATTTCCATTATAGCATATTGAAACATCCACTGGGCCATGAAATATTTTAGTTATTTAAATTACGAAAATGGGCTTGATTTTCCTTTACGGGGCTGTTAAACAACATGAGATTGTTAAGGTTATTTTATCACTTATCCTGCATGTGTATTGAATGTGTTGAAAAACCCCTCATCACTCTTGTCAGGAGGAATCCATGCATGCTGCTGTCATGCAACTGAAGATGCAATGATTTATTCATGAGCAACAAGCAGAAATGTCTAAAAAGCAGCGCGGCCTTTTCACGTCTTCTCCTCGTTGCTTTCACACCCGATTCTTTCTCTCTTTCCAATGTGACAGTGACATGACTCTCCTCTTAGTGAGAGGGCAAATCATAGCCGTGTGCACCTGCTTCAACCCTTTAAAAAAGTCTTACGAAGCCAAGCCCTCTCCGAAATGCAACATTACTGCCCCTTTCATTGTGGAGGATGTTGGAGTGTAAGATAAAATCTGGATGTATCTGCTCCTCAATAGAGAAGTGTCCTAATGTAAAGTATCTGAATAAAAGAAAATTAATTCTTCCAAATATTTAGAGGCAACGTGAAGTCTTCAGGTGCACAATAAATAAATGAATAAATAGGGTTACTATCATTCCCACTACTCCTATTCTATTTTATTAAAGCCTCCCTCTGGTCTAAATGTGTTTTGCATGTTGTGACTTGACTTTGATGTTTGACCTTGAATGATGTATGTCCAGAATTTGAAACTGCAAGGCTGTTCTCACACACATCTGCAAGAGGGGGAACATTTATCTTTTATTACCTTAAATCAAAGTTCAAGAAATGTACAAATGTGCAGAATCATAATTTGGAATACAAGCTTGGTCCAGTTTGTAACTCACAAACTTGTAATGTGGAAAATATTGATTACGCAGCCACTAAGAACTAATACATCTTTGTGAAGTTGAAGATAGCGGTATTAATACTGTAGGTCGTGGATTCTCAACAAGGTAAAGATGTAAATCGTAATTTTAAGACAAAGTGTGTGGATACTGGTTCTTATTTATCACGGTGCACGGGGCCTGTGTGTAATGAAGCTTTGGCATGTTGCAGTTAGGGGGAATCAAACAGATATGGGATGCCCGCTGCTCAGTGGGTAGAGCAAGAATTTCTATAATCACAGGTTCATCTTCTTGATGCCTGTCTCCACCTGTCTGCAAATGTCTTTGAGCAAAGCGCAGAATGACAAGTTTCCCCCTGGGTGCTTTGCAGCAGCTAGCTGTCCCCAAATGCATGCGATTGGTTATTTGATATGTAATATTTAATATACTGCACATATATCTCCCAATTGAAAATAAAGTTTTGATGTATTTATTAGTAACCAGATCAGCTGTTACCAGCAAAACAGACGTGGCGTGAATTAAAAAAAAGACTCCAGAGATCACACGTAATAAGTACAATTACATATGCACATAGATAATGCATTTATAGAATGCAAAAAAAGAAATAAAGTTTTGGACATAAACTCAAACAATTCAATGAGAGAGTATATCCAAACTTATGACTGGTACTGTACATACATGCAGCTAAATCCTCCCCCCCGCCAGAAGAACGCAGGCCACCCAGAATAGATTGATTCCTTAATATCAGCTCATCAACCGTGAATCTCTTCCCCTCCTGCCCGCAACTGAAGGAGCACACAACCCTCCCCCCCCCCCCCCCCCCCCTCCTCCCCGCTCCGCCACATCCGGCTTCTCCTCCCGGCTCCTACTCCGGGCCACACAGACTTTAGTAGTAATTCGTCCCCGGTGCCTGCGCAGTTACCCCCGAGGTACCACGTGCGGAGCGAGCTCCTCGTCAGTGCGCCCTCCACTTTCTCTGCGCACTGGAAGTACGCGCTTCATCGGAGGAGAGAGCCAACTGCACGCAGGTGAGCGCTGGTGATTTGCTCCGCAGATGAGGAAGCCAACATATATTTTTTCGAGGCGGCGTGAAGACAATACCTTTACATTGATTTGGACATCTGGATTTTGATTGACAGCGGTTTAAAACGCACATGTAGCTGGTTTGAGGCTACCGACGACGGCGCGAAATGGACAGCCCAGTTGTTCCAGTAGTCATTTACGCAAATGGACCATCATGTAATCTTTGGCAAATAAGCATTTGCACCAAATTACCCGTATAGTACATTTTAGAAGTTTTACGGTTGTGCCCCTGTTTGCGCGGCTGAATACTCAAAGGCAAGGGACGACGAACCGAAGCAGGTGCGTGTCAACCAGCGCAGAGAAGCAAAGAAACACGAGCCGGATCACCACCGTACATGGACGCTGTTGATTGAGACTATTCACATTGAAGGCACTTCCCCCCCCCCCCTCCCTTTTTTTGGTTTTGTTGTTGTCGTTGAGGAGAATATAACAAAGTAGCAAGTTTGTCCAGGGAAGCAGAAAAGAGATGACTGCCAACACTGTTCTTCTGCTCTTCATTCTCTCGCAAACAGGTAAGTTCTTCCGCATGCCTTACACCTGCCAAAGTTTGGATGCGTGTATAAGTGAGGTTGAGTCTCCAGACGCGCAGTAATGACCTTGAGTACTTTGGGAAGCGTCTGCTCATTGACGCTGTCCAAGGTGCTGATGTGTGCACAACTGTTAACACATGGATTCCCGGTTCTAGCACGAATATATGTGCGCAGGAATAAAACACGATGGGACATCAGTTCTGCTCAGTGGAACTCAATAACCCAAAGGCGGTAAAACTTTATTGACACATGACGATTACAGCAGTTCCCATTGGCTGTCAGTCCCTGTGAATCACACAGTACGGATTTTAAGCTTGTGCGCAGGACAATATCACAAGTGAGAACACATTCGCTCATGTGTGTTAACAGCCATGACGAAAGCGTCTCTCAACTCTCTGTTTCCCTCACACACTCAAGGAGGACTGAGGAGGTTGAGATTAGGTCTAAGTGAACTGCTCAATAAATAATTTAGCTGGTAAAATAATGTAATGGGTTAGGTTCAGCATGCAAAGGGGGGTCACATTAATGTTAACTTGATATTAACCAGAAATGAAATGCTGAGATATATTATTCGAAACAATACTTTGCGTTGAGTGTTTCATGCAATCTTACTGCGAGAAGATTGAACAAAATGCTGTTTCTTTTTAGAATATGAGCAAATCATTTCTGCAACTGTAACGGGTGTAGACTGTGTGACACAAGTATTAAATTCAGGTAATCATGGAATCATGTAATCACATCAAATATTGTAATCACGGTGTGAATCCCAGATTCAGTTGCATGTGCCTATTTTGTTATTTTTAACTTGAAAAGCCTTGAGGAAATTACCTTACACGACCTTGCTTACCTATCGGTTGCATCAGATTTACAATGGTGCAAAGATGATCGGTTGAGTCCTCCAAGACTGAAGAAAGAAACTAAGTCAAAGGACCCCTCAATGTTTGCTGCAGAGACAGGGTTTTAAAAACTGTGTGTAGTCATCGTACTTTTAAAACACTTGTGAGTAAAAGCAGATGGGCTCCTTGAATAATTTACTGAGAGCTATTTTTTACCCCCAAGAAAGCAGCATCACCCATTCTTTTAGAGTAAACCCTAAAGAGCTTCCTTCTATTAACCTAACCTTGATTCGGGTGCTTTCTAAGTTTACTGCTTCAAACTTGCTCCGTACAATTTGATTAGCTTGTATAGACTCTGCTTTGGTTTGAATGGCCTTATCTTTCAATAAGACAAAAATTCTTCAGACAGAAACAAAATCAGAGCCTTCAATAGTCATGCTCTATAAACACAAGTGGGCTCTGACCAAGAGTCAGGCAATACTCTGTAACATCCATTAAGGAAAAGATACCCATGAAATCTAGGTTTGAATTATTTAAATGATGTAATACATCTAGAAGGCATAGAGTACTTTGCTGTGCCAGCATGTTGCTGTGGGTGTTTGAAGACTTGACCTGGCCTTGTGCTATGCAAGGATGTCTGGCACCAGCTGGGATCTGTGTTTCATCTGAAATGGAAAAACTTGGCGATTCAAAAACAGCACCCAGGCAGATTTAATCAACAAATCTACTCATTTTAGTCAAGTCACAAAGTGAGAAATCTGGGCGCCGGGTTTCGGACAAGTGAAAAAAACGCATGAGACAAGTTGGCTCTGCTGCATCGATTTTTTTTAATCAATCCGCATAACGGCGTATTCTCTCCAAAAGTAATTGCTATTACCTTATAATGCATAAAAATATGTGGCCTAGTGAATCTCAACAAAGTGGGTCTGCTGGGACCTAATGCCAGGCCACCACCTGAACAATTATCTTCCTTCACAACCAAACTTGTGAATTCTGTTTTGAGTCTTGCAATAGATTGACTTTTAATATATCACACATGAGTTTTGAATGAGTCTGTGGAAGTGTGCTTAGCTTAACGGTGAGGATTGCTTATGGATAAAAATGGGATGGACTTTCACCCAGGAGACTATTGTTTGCGTGTCTGTGTGGACCAAGTACCCCGGTTGCCTGAATGTGGCCAAGTTGCTTTCCAACTTCCTTTCAATTTTATAGTCATTTGAATGTTTTTTTTCCTCTGAAGCTGAAAACGTTGTTGTTTTTTGGCTTGCACATGCATTTACTCTGGCCGTGACTGCAAAAAAGAGACATCATTCTTTTGCTCTCCTCCTTGCTGACCCTGCTCCAATTATCAGCCGTAACCACAAAATATAGGGCAAAAAAATGAAATACTATGTCCTCCTGTTCACTTTCAACTGGCTGTCTAAGTGCAAAGCAATGCCTCGAAAAATGGCTTTTCTGGTGAATTGTTTTTTTTCTGGATTTCCGGAGGAATCGGCGTATGTGTAACTATAAAGAAACAGACAATATTTAGGAACAATATTTCTTTTTGAATAAATATTTGTCAATCATTTTGTATTTTAATTTCTGTATTACAGTCAAAATAATACCCTCTTAGTCCTTTTCCTTATACTTACATATTCAAGTATTTCCCTTTAGGTATAAGCAAGATAATCACAAAACAATTTTCCGCCTCTATTCAAAACTGTGACCACACATGTTCCTACTAATGTGATTAAGCCCTCCATCTGTTAGGCTAGCCTTTAGTTTAACTAATGAATAATAGCTGAACACATTGACAGTGACTTAAAAGAGGAGGGAACTGTAATAATAAGAGATCTTCTTCTCCCACTCAGGCTTCATACGAAAACCGACAGTTGACAGTGGCACAGGGGGGGTGAAGCATGCCACATATTAAATGCGCCCCACGCTGCTGTCAGTTTGTTTGAAAATGTAGAAATAATGGCGATGGAAGCCACGAGATGGGGTCAAAAGCGTTTTGCTCGTTACTTATTCATACAATCACTTTTACGTAACCAATAATTTAGGGCTGAGGAAACACAGAGCTTCGGGGATCCTTTCAGTGATGGATGCATGACTGGATTTTTGTTTGTTTCTTTGCTCTAAAACCCTGCAGTAAAACGTGAGACTGCAACACGCACCCCCATACACACACACACACACACACACACACACACACACACACACACACACACATACACACACACACACACACACACACACATAAAGAGAACACGTGATTCAGCCCTTTGGTAAATTAACTTTATTTACACTCAGCTTGTTTATTGTTCATCATTCATGGTGTCACTGGACTGAAAACATGCTGTTATGAATACCACGCTTGGATCTGTGACACACACACACACACACACACACACACACACACGTAATGTGGGGACATTTGTTTGTTTATAGCAGAACCCAAAGGTACATTCAAGGGCACCTGTATTGTTAAGATTGGAAATGGGTTTATAGCTCTTTTAAAACGAACTCCCTCTGTGTTCTGATTGGTCCGCAGGCAGCAGGGCAGAGAATGCAGAGGAGAGGCTGGTGAACTACCTGTTGGGTCCAGAGCGCTACAACAAACTGATCAGACCAGCTGTCAATAAGAGCCAACAGGTCACCATTTCCATTCAGGTGTCCTTGTCGCAGCTCATCAGCGTCGTAAGTACTATTTCAAAAACACATGTTTGTGACTTTAAAGTTCTGACTCGCACAAAAAAACCCCGATGGCTCTCATGGGGACGCAGCTGTGATTATGATGAGCAACCGTAACACATTTAGCTAGGAGTTCACATGGGGTCTTAGGGCTCCGCAGGGGGAGCTCTCATTCAAACACGAGACGTACTTTGGCAACTCGGTTTCTTTGGGTCTCCCCTGAATGGATCATGACTAAACCTGTGTTATGGTTTTTATTAGCCGTTTGAGGGGATATAAAAAGAAAGATCAAAGCTAAACATTAATTGAATTTTTTGTTATTATATTGTTCTTTAAATTGCCTGGCAAATTTTTTTTTCTGTTCTAATGGTGTTATATGTTGAATAGTTATTTACTTTTAACTCAATGTAATATTTATTCCCCTTATATAGTCTACACAAGTAAAAGAATGCATCACTGAGAGCGCCTTTCTATATAGTTATATTCAATGCCTGTCATCTTTGCCAACGTTGTCCGACATGTCTCCTGTTAGAACAAGACAACTTATAATGCAGCAAACATCATTCATTTGAATTATGTAACGCTTTGGCCTCGTGTCACAGTCTGATTCCCCCAGGATGCCTTGTGTGCTTCGTGACAACACATATTTACTCAGGCAAAGAATTCACTGAGCTCTCTATTAAATCTACCTTGGGGACATTTTGGATGGGATGTTTTACTTTCTCTACATAAACATTTGCTATTTGGAGTTGACAGTGTGTTATGCTAAATCCACCACCAGTAGAATGCATTATAATAATCCAACCATTTATATTCTGAAGGTATTTTTCAAGAAATTACGCCTATTGAATGACAAGCTGACTAATGTTTTCTTGTAGAATGAGAGAGAACAGATCATGACTACCAACCTGTGGCTATTTCAGGTACGATCTAATCTTTCTAACCTTGCAAATGCACATACAATGTTCAACATACACTATGTGGGTGTGTCAGTAATGGCGGGGGTTCATAAACGCTCTCTTCTGCAGGAGTGGAATGACTACAGGCTTAGATGGGACCCAGCTAAATACGAAGGCATCAAGAAACTACGAATTCCATCCAAACACATCTGGCTCCCTGATATAGTGCTCTACAACAAGTAAGTGTGTGCAGGTCACCCAAGAGAAGAACAATTTTTGCATAGTGGATGAAAGGTGATATGGATCTTTATTCTGTACTAAAGTCAGTGTGTAGAAAGAATGCAACTACAGCGTGTTTATATGTGTAGTGGTGGCGTCATACTAATGGATTACTGTATGGTTTTAATGGAGTTAGTGTATATTATTCAATAGCACTAAGAGGTTTTCTACCAAGTAGAGCATCTGCAGAAGAAAATCTCTTTCTCATTGGGGATTATGTCATTTAAACGTTGCATTCTTACTCTACCAAGCCCGTTTGTGGGGAAGGTGAATGGTAGAGCTTAAGCAACGTCACATTTTTATATTACTTTAGACATTCATGTGGAAGAGTTTTGATGTGTGGGATTATTCTCATTGCAAGTGAAAGTGAAAAAGGTCTCCAATGCCACCTGCACAGTCATATGTCATCAAATATGTCTTATTCATGTGTTTATTGTACCGGCACGCTTTGAATCCATCCATTTTCTGATCTTACCTACAAACCTCTCCCAGTGCTGACGGCGTGTACGAGGTTTCCTTCTATTGCAACGCTGTGGTCTCCAACACGGGCGACATCTTCTGGCTCCCGCCGGCCATCTACAAGTCGGCCTGCGCCATCGAGGTGCAGAACTTCCCCTTCGACCAGCAGAACTGCACTCTCAAGTTCCGCTCCTGGACCTACGACCACACAGAACTCGATCTGATGCTCACGAGCGACTTTGCCAGCCGCGATGACTTTACGCCGAGCGGCGAGTGGGACATCGTCTCGCTTCCGGCGCGGAAAAACGAGGACCCCAACGACATCACCTACTTGGACATATCCTACGATTTTGTGATCAAGAGGAAGCCGCTGTTTTACACCATTAACCTGATCATCCCGTGTGTGCTGATCACGTCGCTGGCCATCCTGGTGTTCTACCTGCCATCAGATTGCGGGGAGAAGATGACGCTGTGCATCTCCGTGCTGCTGGCTCTCACTGTGTTCCTGCTGCTTATATCAAAGATAGTGCCACCGACTTCTCTCGCAGTGCCACTCATAGGTCAGTCATATGTATTTACTTCTTATTACAGCAGTGTGCAGTTAGGGCACAAGGTATGTCAACATCTGGACTACTGGATTAAATAGAGAGAAAACACTCATAGTGACTTTTTTATATCACGTTCAAAACCAAATGTGATAAATGAGTGATTCTGTTGTTGTACTGATGGAAGTAGAGCCATGGAGGACCTTTATCAGAGGCTTTGTTTGACATTATGCCGTATACGTTTGAGAATCACTGACAAGGTAACAAAGGTTTAAAGCAGTGTGATGTGTCTTTGGTCATGGTGGCTTCTTTTTGTTTCCCTCTCAAAGGTAAATACTTGATGTTCACCATGGTGTTGGTCACGTTTTGCATCGTGACCAGCGTCTGCGTCCTCAACGTGCATCACCGCTCCCCATCTACGCACCACATGCCCGACTGGGTCAAACGCCTCTTCCTAGTCCGCCTGCCCAACCTCCTCTTCATGAGGCGCCCGGGACCTTCCAACATCCGGGATAAACTCTGCAGGAAGTATGCAAACAGGAGTGCCGTCGGGAAAAACAACTCCCAGAGCGGAACAGACAAGAAGCAGTATTCAAACATCAGACTCGGTGGCATCCGAACAGATGCCGACTCTTTCTACGTGAATGAGGACTTGGCACACAAGTTTTGCTGGAAGGTGGACGACATCCCAGATGGGGGTGGTGGGTTTTCAGACTTCCGGAGGCCTTCGGCTGTTCAGTGGGATGCAGATGTGGAGGAGGCAGTAGACGGAGTGAGATACATCGCTGAACATATGAGGACAGAAGATGACGATGAAGGGGTGAGGTGATAAAGCTGTGGTCAAAAGATGTGCTGATGAGCAGAAAGTGATAGTGGAAGACAGAATACTTAAATAAAAATACATATAAAAGCAGATTATGGATGATGACAAATAACAACGGCGGAATAAGGAGATTTGTAGAAGAAATAAAGAAGTTTAAGACACAGAACATGCCATGTCTTAAATAATTCAGTATTTGTGTTTATCCTTCTGTGACTTCCAACCTGTCGACACCAACTCTTTTTCTGAAAATGTCAAACAACCTCAGAAAACTCTCATATAAGCAAAAACGACTGAAATTTGTGGCCCTGTTCTTTAAAATTCCCCCAATCTCTCACACTTAATATACATTGCAAGCAAGTTTTGCAGCTGTAAATGCTCATAGCAAAATCTTTAAGCCGCATCTCTTCCCTGATGTGCATTTGGTGTCCTCGAAGCTTCTCACCACACATGTTAACCTTGAAGAGTTAAGCTTTACGTTGGTCAGAAACACAGTCAACAGCTGGCTTCATTGACTCTAGCCAACTTATATTAAAAGGAGAACCCAATGCATGTGCTTTGAAATGCACTTGATAGCTGCTTACAATTTGTGTTATAAAATGAATGTTAAAACCTTTTTTCTTAGCCAAAAGAAATTTGCATCCTCCACTGTATCCCGCTGCCAAAGTCATTAAAAGCCTGTGAGGGCAAGTAAAGTAAACACGTTCATCTAAAAATGTATGGCTTAAGAACAGGGGATTTTTTTTCCAGATCACTCAAAGTACAAGGTACATAACACTCACTTCAAAGAGATGGATTAGTATGGCAAAAACGTACACAATTTGAGATGAAATGACAGAATAGCCCTGCCATGTAGTATAGTCAAGCTGCTTGTTGACTCCGGGGATGAAATGAACGAGGTGTTGCCAAGGAGGACCAAACAATGTGTGTAGCTAAACATGATGCAGTCTCGGGTGATTTTGGCTTGGACTAGACACGTCTAAGCATTAAGGACCTAGCTTCAAACATTTTCACACAGTGGGAAACATTGCTTGTCATGAACGGATCTTTCTAATCTACTATTGGATGGTCACCGTTTGGGGGGTCAAGCAAACAATCTGTAACTGTAGAGTTACACAGCCACAAACCTTTAGAGACCCCTCACTAGTGGTCTAGGATTACAACATGATGTTTCCCTGAAGGTCTGTTCCCACTAATTGACTTTGTAGTCATGATTTGATCTGTGTTAACAATCTGTAACTTGTTGGTTTGGTTCCAGATCATCGAAGACTGGAAGTACGTAGCCATGGTGATAGACCGTCTGTTCCTGTGGATCTTCATCCTGGTGTGTCTGGTGGGAACTCTGGGGCTCTTCATGCAGCCGCTGTTCCAAAGCTATAACATACCCGCAGCTGATGACACCGAGTGAGTCATATACACACTCTGAAACTTACATTAAAGCACAAGTCTTTTAAATGTATAACACATGAAAGAACAGCACTGCGTTTTGCATACCTGATCTATGCCATGTCTAATTGTACTCTGTTTGAATTGAACTGGTAACATACCAAGTCACTTTTGCTGCCTCCACAATTAAAGCTTTACAATCAATAAGAGAAAGTGCATCGAAACAGCATCAGATTTCATTAATGATTGTGGGAGATAATGGCCTGATTACAAGCTGAATTTTTATTGTCTGATGATGCAGATTAACGGGGCGTGGTTGAGATGCAGCATGGTAGAATCATGTGAGCTGCTTCAAATGAGAAATGGTTGATAATTGCTTTGAGACTTTACAGTCTTCTCATTCCAACAATGTGCTACTAGTTGAGGGAATTGAACAAGAATCAATAAGCCAGCAGCAATATGCCAAATCAGAGGGGATAACGTCTACTTATTTGTGGTCATGCTTTATCTTCATTTCAAACATATCCTTTGTGCTCGCAGCATTCACGGGGAAGCTTTTCATTGCACGTCTTCTAATCCATTTCTATTTACTATTGTGTTTTTCTTTTCATAGGTATGGAGATTTCTAAGATTTTACATGAAATAGAAAACTGCCAAATAATCATCTCCCATAGAAACCATTACTGAGCAGCTGCAGCTGCTACATTTGCTTTTCTTTGTAACAGTGGACCTGATACAGAACCTCTGTCCTCTGCAGAAATAAGACATTATAAGACATTATAGCAATTATTGGCACAATGGTGCAATGGACCCCGTTTTCCTTTGTCTCAAACCAATTTTTATTGTATAAAAGCAAGAAAAAATTGTCCTATTCACCTTTTCTCTTCCTAAAAGTATGAATCCATTATCTCTGCCTCTCTGTCCTTTTTCATGTTCTGCTTGAGAGCATCGTGCCTCTTCTCCACAATCCACCTCCTGAACAATGTTATAATCGTCCCGCTTTGGCTTTTTTGAAGAATGAGTTTGCTCCTCTTGCTTTCTCTTTCTGTTTTCCTGTCATATGTTTGGTTTGGTTATTCTGTTATTTGTCTCTCCTTTGTGAGCTGAATCACTTCTAGCAGCACCAGGTTATATACAGTATTAATAATAAAAATGGCACTGACTGTATTCTATTACATGTTGAATAAAGAGCTCTTTTATGTGCTTTGGCTGTTCCCCCAGTTTATTCCTCACATCTTCCTCTTTAGTTAAAGACAACACCAATAGTTTTGCACAGTTAGCCCAGTAAATCTGTGCATGACATTATCAAGAATAAATACATTTGCAAATTGACACAAGGGTCATTTTTTTAATTCATTTTTTCTACCTTCCAGGAAAAATTCCTTTTAAAAATCCAGGCTGAAAATTCTCACTCGTCACCTGTGTAAAATCATCAATACAGGATATTTAATGTTTATAATGTCAATTTAATGGAGACTGAGTAGACACACATACAAGTCATGTGCCAAGCCTACTCAAAGGTTTTCATCTTGAGAGCAGGAATATATAGTGGGAGGATAAACATGGGGGTTGCTAGTCGACCTCGGATGTAGACGATCATCTTTGACATCATAAGATTATGAACATGAACGCACAAACATCTCGATTATCAGATGACCCAGAACAGACTCTCTGTCGTACTAAGGTGGAACACTATTGCAGTTTTTCCAACACAGGCCAAATTCAATTCATTTTATTTTGTTGTCAAAATCATCTTGAAACATGCACACTTGTTTTGTGTTGCTGAGGTTGGTCAAAATGAAGGTTATAGTCATGAATACTATTAACTGCACTATATTAAATCCTTGTTTGATAAATGAATACAATTCTAATTGCTCTTCTAACACATTCAACTTTCAAACATGTTGCATAATTACCATGTTCACAGCAACTTTAGTTTATTTTGGCAAACACAATTGCACCAAATGTGTATCAATCTAAAAATATTTACTTCATAGTCAATTCATTTTGGGTAAAATTAGCAAAAATCTTCATTGACCTGCTGTTGCTTAATATTACTGCTGTTTGGGAAAATTAAACTATATACTCCATTTCAGTATGAACAAAAGCACAAAAAAAAATTATATTTCAGACACACATAATATTTTGCAAACCCTTTGTGTCATCCACTTTTCCACAGGCTCTCAAAAGATCATACAATCAGAATGTGTGATAATTTACAATCTCCAATAATCTACTCTATCCTCATGTTGGATTCAAAGACGCTGTTTATTGTACTATATATAGTAAAAGAGGAGGTGAGAAACTGGAGCAAGACTAAATAATGGATGTGATAAGTGACATTGTTAAAAGACGCTGCCCTGACGATGAAAGGAGGTGCGCAGCCCTCAGCGGGGGGCAGACGGGACGGCAGAAAGTGACGCAAGTATCTTTACTTCTCGAAAATATATTAAGTATAAGCATACAGTAGTAAGTATAATGACAGTAAATTGTCATCTGTGACGCGGTTTATCAGGATGAGGGTGATCCCATTTTGAACTTTTCCCAAACGTGTTTTCATCATGCGTTGATCAAACAGCATCCGAAAGCAGGCAGTTGTGTGGGTTTTGTGTGTGTGTGTGTGTGTGTGTGTAGTCTTGTGATTGTATGTGTAAGTGTTTCTCTGAAACACATAGCTTTTCTTTTTAAAATGTTATCTGCTTTGCTGGTGAGATAAAATGGACCACAGTAACGGTTTATACAGACATTCAGGGCGACATGTGTGTGTGTACAAGAAAGCCTCCTTCCCCAGTCTGACAGAAGAGGAAATGTGCTCGACAGCACCAATGTTCTTCTGTTCCATTGCAGCCACATGTGTGTGTGTGTGTGTGTGTCTGTGTGTCCATGCGCTTGCCAGTGCGTGTGCCCACATTTGTCAACCCCATCTGCCAGCCAAAAGGTAATATTAGGTAAAAATAACATCACCTTCCCACTGTAAGCAGCCTCTGAAGAACACTGTTACTTCTTACCACTGAATGAACACGCGGGACGTAACACACTGTGATGACATTTAACCGGCTCAAATCCTTCATCTCAGCAAAAGTGAAGCAGTGATTCCCGAAGTCAGCACGTCAGTGAAAAATACTGTGATCCTCTCCTGCTGTGGACAGATATCGACGAAACTGATATTTACTGTGCACCCTCTGTGTGAGTCTGAGTCTGAGTCTGTGTGTGCATGTGTGTGTGTGTGTGTGTGTGTGTGTGTGTGTGTGTGTGTGAGTGAATGTTTAATGTAATGCTGTTGTGTGCAATTTAGGATTAGTTTGTATAAATATGACTTGATAATGGTCGGATATACTGTGTATATATATATATATATATATATATATATGCATACATAATTGAGTCATTTGTAACACCTGTTTCACAATTAAGTGTGCAAGCAGCAAGCTAACGTAATAAAAATAGTTTTTATTAGTCATCAAAATTTATAGGTAGGCTATTTAAAGTGTTTAAAAGACTCAGTAATTTACTAAAGGAAATGAATACGCAGTCGGCATCGTTAGCGAAAGGTCATGTTCAAATGGGTGAAAGAGTTAGCTAAAGGTTATAAATGGACAATTGAATCAATTGTTAAATTATTATCTAAAAGCAGTTGATAACTGGTTGAAACAACTTTTCTTAAAGAAAAATTTGACCAAATCAAACCCAAGCATGCTTAAGTGTTACCATACTGTCAACTATGACTATGATACCTGAGGACACTGGACACTGCTTTCTGGCTGATCTCTTTCCATCTCCGACCCCCCCCCCCCCCCCCCCCCATTCCCCCATTCCCCCTCACCCCTCCTTCCCCCTCACCAATCTGATCTCTGCTGCAGCTTTGATTTAAGGGAAGCCAGCTTTCCTGATCAGCAGTTTTTGGCAAACACAAGGTGTTCACAATAAGCCATCTTTCCATTTGTTAAGGTGCAGTACCAGGGTGACTCAAGTGCAATCTTTCATATTCTACAGCTCCAAGTGAATATTCAGCATGCAATAACGCAACATCCCATTAATTAGAGCTTTGGAAAATATGGCATTGGGTCAAGGTAAATCTTCCTTGAAGGGGCCAGTGAATCGACAAAGGCAACCTAAAGGGAGACATTGCTTGGAGAAAAGATTTGGTTGGTGCATCTATGTAGACAACAAATGTATACAACTAGATCATTTTCTGGAGAATCTTCAAAACACTTTTGTATTGAAATTTTACTGAAACGGTCAGTAAATACCCATCACCTCACGTACCAACAGTGAGACGAGAATGTCAATCAGCAGCCACTTAAGTCTGTGTTGAATATAAAGTTACAGGTAGGTGAAAGTAAGCTTAACTTTGCTTAAAACAGAAACAGGAAACAAGGCGGGGCCTCAGCAGGCTCTCCACACCGTTCCTGTTAGGTACGTATTGAACAACCAATAATGCATGTTTTACTTAGTGATCATTAAATCTGATGGTAGATTTGTTATCTTTCTATCTTTCTAATTTTCCGATTCCTTTCCAAGCAAAACTAAGCCAACAATTTTCCTGCTGTAGGTTCATGGTTAACAGGTGATTTTGAGTCTGGTATCTATCTTCTCCACTAACTATATGATGGTGGATGAGCATTTTTTCTTGTCGTTTTCCCTATTATTTTAACTTTACCACAAATCTTAAACAAAGTGTTAGGGGTGTGTAGTCGGTGGACCCAAAAGCACGCACACAACAGCACTATGTCCAGCCGATTCTTTTATTTTGCGCTGTGCCAAGAAGGTGAATCAAAAACAAAGCAGATATTTCAAAAGGTAAAGCAAAATGCTCCTCAGGCTCAACAGGGGTCGGGAGGGCAACTCCACCGACTTCTTGTAGTCCGAGCTGGGGCAGGGTTCTGGTGTGGAAGCCCGCGGTCCGACACCACAATCACGAGTCTCGTACCGCCGTGTACTCCGTGGTACTACGTGGCTCTGCAGGACCCAAAGAACAAAAAATGCAAAACAGTGAACAAACTCCGAGAGCTCTGTAGACGCACCTGAGACCAGCCTGGGAACTGGGACAAACTGACGACGCGCCTGGGAACACTGAAGGCCTTATACCCGCCACAGGTGATCACTGCAATGAGCCACAGCTGAGGTCCCAAGAGAGGGGCAGGGCTGAAGGTGGGGCCCAGAGGTGGAAACTATATGGAAAAAAACAGACAGGGCGAAAAAACAACAGATATGCAGATCGGGTTCCTAACAGTACCCCCCCCTCAACGGGAGCCCCTTGGCGAACCGCTCAGACGATCTGGGTTCCGACGTCGGAAATCTCTAATGAGCTCCGGGTCCATGATCCGGGAACGGGGCACCCAACATCGCTCCTCTGGTCCGTAACCCACCCAGTCCACCAAGTACTGATGCCCCCTGCCCCGACGGCGCACATCCAGAAGTCGATTAACAGTGTAGACGGGCCCCCCCTCAATGAGACGGGGGGGTGGAGGGGGTTCTGGAGGGGGGTTGAGATGGCTGGAGACCACTGGCTTAAGGAGGGAGACATGGAATACTGGGTGAATCCTCATGGAGCGTGGCAACTGTAATTTGACAGAGACTGGGTTGATGATTGAGATGATGGGGAAGGGACCGATATATCTGGCGGAGAGCTTTTTAGACTCAGTGCGCAGGGGGATGTCCTTGGACGAGAGCCACACAGACTGGCCGATCCGGTAGGTGGGGGCGGGTGCGCGTTTTCGGTCCGCCACCCTCCTGTTCTGCTCTGCTGTGCGAAGCAACGCGGCTCGAGCCGCTTTCCAGGCTCTCCTACAACGACGGGCATTGCTCAGGACTGATGGAACAGCAACCTCAACTTCCTGGCTGGGGAACAGGGGAGGCTGATATCCCAAGGAGGCCTCATATGGGGACAGGCCAGTGGCCGTTGACGTGTGGGAATTGTGGGCGTACTCAATCCATGGAAGGTGACGGCTCCATGAGGAGGGATCGGTGGTGGTCGCACACCTGAGGAAGGCCTCGAGCTCCTGGTTCAGCCTCTCTGTCTGACCATTAGTCTGGGGGTGGAATCCTGAGGAAAGGCTGGCCGTGGCTCCGAGGGTGTGACAGAATGCCTTCCAAAGCTGGGAGGAGAACTGCGGGCCACGGTCGGAAACTATGTCTGCAGGGATGCCATGAAGCCGAAATACATGCTGAACCAGCAAATCGGCGGTCTCACGAGCTGATGGGAGCTTGGGCAAGGGAACGAAATGAGCCGCCTTCGAAAAACGGTCCACCACCGTCAGAATGACAGTGTGGCCGTCGGATGGAGGGAAACCAGTTACAAAGTCCACTGCGATGTGTGACCATGGACGTTGGGGTACCGGGAGTGGTCGCAGCAGACCCATCGGGGTGCGGTGTGATGCCTTGTTGCGGGCACATGTAGTGCAGGCCAGCACATACGAACGAGCGTCCTCCTCAAGGGATGACCACCAGAAACTGCGGCGAAGCCACTGTATCGTTCGTCGGATACCAGGATGACCAGAGAGGCGGGACTCATGGGCCCACCTTAGGACCTTGGAACGGACGGACACCGGAACAAACAGGCGATTCGGCGGGCCCCCCCCGGGGTCGGGTTGGGTGTTCTGGGCCTCACGTACCACCCTCTCGATCTCCCAGGTAACCGCTCCAAGCACGCACGAGGCAGGAAGGATGGTGTCCCGAGTTGAATCACCCTCCTCGGGGCCAAACTGACGGGAGAGGGCGTCCGGCTTTGTGTTCTTGTGTCCCGGCCGATAGGTGATTGTAAAATTAAAACGTGCAAAAAATAAAGCCCAGCGGGCCTGGCGTGAGTTGAGACGTCGGGCCGTATGAATATATTCCAAATTGCGGTGGTCGGTCCAGACAACAAAGGGGTGTGTCGCTCCCTCCAACCAGTGCCTCCACTCCTCTAAGGCTAACTTGACTGCCAACAGTTCTCTGTTGCCCACGTCGTAGTTCCTCTCTGCCTGGGAAAGTCTGTGAGAGAAGAAAGCACAAGGGTGGAGTTTAGAGTCGACAGCTGACCGTTGGGATAGTACGGCTCCGACGCCGGTGTCTGAGGCGTCAACTTCGACAACAAACTGGCGGGTCTCGTCTGGGTGGACCAGGATTGGGGCCGTGGCGAAACGGTCCTTGAGGGCGCAAAAGGCCTTGTCTGCTGCTGGGGACCAAGAAAAAGGTACCTTGGAGGAGGTGAGTTGAGTCAGGGGTGCAGCTGTACGGCTGTAGTCCCGTATGAATCGTCTATAGAAATTAGCAAACCCCAGGAACTGCTGTAGCTTCTTACGAGAGGTGGGTACTGGCCATTCCGTCACTGCCTTTACCTTCTCCGGGTCCTTTCTCACTTGCCCCTCCTCGATGAAGACACCCAGGAACTGCACGGAGGTGACGTGGAATTCACACTTCACAGCCTTAATGAATAGTTTATTCTCCAGCAGTCGCTGCAGAACCTGGCGGACATGGTTAATGTGCTCTTGGGGATTGGGAGAGAAGATGAGAATGTCGTCAATGTACACAAACACAAACCGGTTAAGAAAGTCACGTAGCACGTCATTGACCAGTGCCTGAAAGACTGCAGGGGCATTAGTCAATCCAAATGGCATCACCAAGTATTCAAAGTGTCCCAACGGTGTATTAAAGGCAGTCTTCCATTCATCCCCCTCCCGAACACGCACCAGATGATAAGCGTTGCGGAGATCCAGTTTTGTGAATATCTTGGCTCCAGCTAAGGACCCGAAAACAGAGGAGATAAGCGGTAATGGGTATTTATTCTTGATAGTAATTAGATTCAAACCTCTGTAATCGATGCAGGGACGGAGGGTCCCGTCCTTCTTGGAGACGAAGAAGAATCCCGCTCCCACCGGTGAAGAAGAGGGACGAATGATTCCTGCAGCAACAGAGTCCGTGATGTATCTCTCCATGGATTCGCGCTCAGGCCGGGTGAGATTATATAGCCGGCTTGTGGGAAGTGGAGCGCCCGGGAGTAAGTCAATGGCGCAATCATAGGGGCGATGAGGAGGAAGTGAGAAGGCCCGCTCCTTGCTAAATGCCTCTGCTAGGTCCTGGTACTCCTCAGGCACCGCGGGGAGGCTGAGGGCGGTGTCTGGTTTGCTTGAGGGAGGAAACTGACGGGGAACTGCAGACCGGAGGCAACGAGAGTGACACGTGGAGCTCCAGCCTGTGATCCTACCCCCTGCCCAATCAATCTGGGGATTATGATCCTTGAGCCAGGGAAGGCCCAAGACCAGCGGTGTTTGAGGGGAAGGGAAAACATAGAACTGGATCCTCTGACTGTGATTCCCAGACACGAGTAGGGAGATGGGTTGAGTCCGGTGTGTTATCTCAGCCAATGAACTGCCGTCTAACGCGCTCACCAGCTGAGGCCGTTCTAATGCTTCCAGAGTGATGTCTTGACTCATAACAAAAGTGGTGTCCAAAAAGTTCTGTTCGGCCCCCGAGTCAATAAGTGCGGAAAGGTGCACAGGTCCAGACGAAAGGTACAGGGTGACAGGAAACAATGGTTGGGGCCGGGAAGGAGGAACCTCCCCTGAATCGCTCGCCAGCACCCCCACTCTTACCGGCGAGCTCTCTCTTTTGGCCGACCAGGACAGACAGCCAGGCGGTGTCCCAACTGCCCACAGTAGAGACAGCTTCCGGAGCGAAAACGCCTCTCCCTTTCCTCAGGAGAGAGGTGGGCCCGTCCTAGCTGCATCGGCTCCTCTGGCTCCATGGGGGAAGGTGCTGAGGTGGGAGAGAGGTGGCGTGCAGGGCTGCATTGTTGAAAAGGGCTTGTAAACTGAAAGGTGGAGGTGGAAGTCAGCTGCCGAGCAGGGGTGGTGGGCCTGTAGTTCCTCTCCCGACGGCGTTCCCGAATACGGTTATCAATGTTGATGGAGAGTGTGAGTAGCTCCTCTAATGACTCAGGCACCTCCCGGACAGCAAGCTCATCCTTCAACAGATCCGAAAGGCTGTTGCGATAAATCCCCTTTAGCGCCTCCTCGCCCCAACCAGACTCCGTGGCCAGGATTTGGAAATCGACAGCATACTCTGCGGCGTTGGTCGTCCCCTGGCGAAGACTGAGCAGACGCTGGACCACATCCCTAGCGTAAACCGGGTGGTTGAAGACCTTCTTGAACTGCTCTATGAAGGACGGGTAGGTGACTCGGTCTGCACTGCGCCTGCTGAGCCACGCTTCAGCCCACACCAGCGCCTTGCCACGCAGTTACCCCACGGTGTAGGCTACCCTAGCATTGTCTGAAGAAAAAGTGCGGGGTTGCTGGTTAAAAACAAATTCACACTGTAGCAGGAACCCTCTGCACTCCCCGGACGCCCCATCAAAAGGTACGGGTGAGGGGACGAAAGATTCACGGATGCTGGATAAGTCCTCATGCACCGGTTCAGGAGGAGGTGGACGTTGGAGCGTCAGGTTCTGCATCATGCCTCCGAGCTCTGTCATCTGGGCCCCGAGGGTACGCTGGGAGTCGTGTAGTTCCTGCAGCACCTGCTGGTGTTGCCCGAGAAGAGTGCCATGGCTGGAAACCGCCCTCTGCAGGTGGTCCTTAGAGGGGGGTGCTGCTGCGGGGGCTGGGTCCATTATTTGGTCAGTTCGTTCTGTTAGGGGTGTGTAGTCGGTGGACCCAAAAGCACGCACACAACAGCACTATGTCCAGCCGATTCTTTTATTTTGCGCTGTGCCAAGAAGGTGAATCAAAAACAAAGCAGATATTTCAAAAGGTAAAGCAAAATGCTCCTCAGGCTCAACAGGGGTCGGGAGGGCAACTCCACCGACTTCTTGTAGTCCGAGCTGGGGCAGGGTTCTGGTGTGGAAGCCCGCGGTCCGACACCACAATCACGAGTCTCGTACCGCCGTGTACTCCGTGGTACTACGTGGCTCTGCATGACCCAAAGAACAAAAAATGCAAAACAGTGAACAAACTCCGAGAGCTCTGTAGACGCACCTGAGACCAGCCTGGGAACTGGGACAAACTGACGACGCGCCTGGGAACACTGAAGGCCTTATACCCGCCACAGGTGATCACTGCAATGAGCCACAGCTGAGGTCCCAAGAGAGGGGCAGGGCTGAAGGTGGGGCCCAGAGGTGGAAACTATATGGAAAAAAACAGACGGGGCGAAAAAACAACAGATATGCAGATCGGGTTCCTAACACAAAGCTTTTGTTTTTTCCAAGCATGTCTATAGGCATTGATGGAAAATCAAGAGGCCATTTATATTACTCTATAATAAAATCTTTTATCTATGAATCATCAAACCACCACAAAATGCAATCCGTAGCTCTCTCTTTCCTGTGTTCTTTCGTTAAACTCATGACGGGACGCCGCCCACAGTCGGCTCTTCTGCCCTGTGACGTTTGCGGGGTAAACAGAGGTCTGGCATCTTGGTGGATAATCCGGCTCCCTGTGCGGCTAAAGTCTCCTTTAAGGTTGCTCTGCTAAATAAGGACGGTTTGCCGGCCACCCTGGCAGTCATCCAGAGGGCTCGTTCTGCTCTGTCTACCCGCACTTGTGCCTGAGGGCAGAAACACTGCTGCTCCTTCACACACACTCCACCGAACCTGGACACGTGCCAGGCTCCATCTCTGTCGCCCATTCCTTCTTTCTCCTTCTTCCATTCCCATCCTCCTCCTCCTCCTCCTCCTCCTCCTCTCTCCTCCTCCTCCTCCTCCTCTCTCCTCTTCTCCACTTCGACTACCTCACTCCCCTCGCCCCTGTTTAGTCGGTTTTTATATTGCGTGCGGAGAAATGTGGACTAAAAATATGCCAGCGATAAACCCAATTATCTGTCCTTTTTCACGCTACACGCCCAACTAGCTTAGAACACGGGACAGGCTGTGAGCCAAATACCAGCCTTGAGGGTGGATCCCTGTGTGCCAGTAATTTACGTAGTACAGTATTTATCGACTGCTGCTGCCGGTGTGAAGCCGCAAATCAGCTGAATGCAGCATTCACTCGTACCGTAAGAAATTGAAATAGATTTTTGATACAATTGTTCATTTGGACTTGAGAAGTATTATGTGTTCTTGAGTGAAAACCAGCAGAGAGAAAAAGCCAAGATAAAGTGGTGCCAGTGCAGCAGTGGGCTGCGCCCTGATGACCTCGCAGGATTCCCACTCTCTGAGTTCTCACTGCGTGTTTGTGTCTCCGCTAGATGTTGCATGCTTAGCACGATGGCACACCAGCAAAGAAACACTGCGACGAGAGACAAATGCAAGACGAGGAAACCAAGGCCCGGCCTTTCTGTCCTCTCAACAACTCTGAATAATCATCTTTTCCTCAAAAACCTTTCGCAGTCTGCACACCACTGTACTTTACCGTACTTGGCAGCTGAGTTGGAAGTTTGGCTTTTCATTTCATTTCAGACATCCAGACCATGGAAACCTTCTCTGGTTTCAACAGTGCATTGTGTCTTTAATTATACTCCCCTTCCTCTTCTGCCAATCACCACAGCCATGAATTCAAGGTACCCAGCTTGACTGTAATGAGTGAAATGCTCTTAGACAGCTCTTATGATTTACTCACAGAGGTTTGAGCCTGTTTAAATTTTCCTCTCGTCCGTGGCTTGAATACGTGAGATACACGTGCCCTTTCTATGACAAGCAATAAGAGCAGACTGGTCAGAGGCAACATTTATTTCAGGATTCATACCCATCCATTTACAATTCCTGACTAGCAATCTCCTCGCAACACACTGACGGGTTCTGACATGTGTATGACGGTGACTGTGTGCATGTGAAGACTGTATGTGTCACACTCGGGCTGGGGCAGGTTGCAGTGAGGACCCAAGCGCAGAGTTTCTTCAATCAAAGTGCTCTTTATTAGACACAAACCATAGACGTGCTCCAACGACGAGGGACATATAGACAATGACGCGACAAAGGACAACAGGCACACAGGGCTTAAATACACAAGGGAGGTGCAGGTGATTGGACACAGGTGGAGACAATCACGCAATCACAAGACAAGGCAGGAAGTGAAGTTAACCCAGGACCACAAGAGACATGAAACTTCAAACTAAAACAGGAAGCGAGGCCAAACCGTGACAGTATGCCATGCATGGGGACAGATTTGAGGACTTAACAGCAGTGATGATACTAAGATACTATGATACTTTATATATAATTTGGGAGAAACATTGTTGCCCTGCTTTGATTTATTGCTGTTTTAGTCGGCACACATTTTGGACTACATTTTCCAGAGCATAAAACACTTACTGTCGCATAAAACATCAGACTTGCAGGACTGACATGAGTGTGTGTTCATGTGTGTGTGTGTTCACCTTTGGCTACACTATAAAATATGTTACCTGCTGCTGATGGAAAGCCACAGTAGGTAGGTGTGCTGCACACCCCAGTGTGTATATAAAAATCACACAACAGTACAGATTTAGATCTACGTGGGCAGAGTCAATCAAATTATTGCTTTCCTTAATCAGACAAATGAACACATCTGTTTGTGTAGGTGTGTGTATTTGCTCTTCCACCTGCGGTTATCTGTGTGCATGTGCACTGAGCTGATAATCCTTCGTTCAATTTATAAGATATCCTCAGTGAAGACTTCAAATAACTTGAATCAATCCATCTGGATATGTCAACGCAAAATCCCATGAGGGCTGAAAATTGAGAATTTAAATGATAGAAAACATTTGCTCTTAGGTTGAATATGGAATAGTTACGATTCAAGGGTTGCAATTAAGCCACCATTGTTGCAATCAAAAGCCATTCATGTTTACTTTAGAACGACAACAAAAGGTTTTTCAAGGGACACAACTGGTAATGCTAAATAAACTGTACTTGAATACTGAATATTTTTTTCTGATGACCTCATTTGATGATCTGATTAAGTGAATGCATTATGCTATCGTGAGTGCATTGCATCAAGGCCACGACTGTTTGACTATTCTTTGGCGAGTCTGACTGATTTCCTGGATGCAGCTGCACTGAACCTCTCAGGTAGTCATGCCTTTTGCGCTGCCTATATTGCGACTATGACCTCTTTACTACTCTACCACCACTCTTATACCTTTCTCACCACATAAGGAAGCTGTGACACCCACCTTCCTGCCTCCTGGAAGCTTCCAGAAGCCTCTGATCACCTCCGCTCCATTTAACCCCTCCTCAGTCACACAATTACGTCAGGCAGAATGAAGAAGACCCTCCAGATTTCCTTACGCAGAGTTGAAAATAAAAGCACTTATCTTGGGGTCAGAGGATGTGGTGCAGATACGTGGATGTGAATAATTTAAGATAAAAGTTCTTACGCGGGGGAGAGGTATTTTTATATGTTGTGTTTCACTTAAGGCAGAAAGAGGGCACCAGTGTACATTGAATGAATGTGAGCAGGTGCAGTCAGGGAAAACACTTTGGATATAAGTGAGGTGAAAGGCATCACAATAGGAAGGAAAGGAAGAAGTATATTTAACAAGTCCGTCAAATTGATTATAAAGGAGGACTGATAGGAAAAGTTGGGTATAAAAAGGAAGAACCAGATCGATAAGGAAAATTGGTATGTTGTTTGGATGAAAACTGAAAGGAGAGGAAGTGCAAATGGAGGGATGACGCTGTAAAGAGAAAAGAAGATGACACTAATGGCTTTTGGGCTCAGTGCATCCAGCTTTTATGAAATACATGAATTAAACATGGCCCAGGGCAGAGCAGCAGCCCAGGCCACAGTGTGTCACGCTAAACAGTCCTGGCAGAAACATTGATTCTCACCTAGTTCCTCCTTTTACGCCGCTTCGCCAATAAGGCCGCCGATGACAAGCGTGTCGGGACGCCACGCTGCGTGCTCAGGACATGTCAGACGGTGACGCCAGCAACAGCAAAAACAAGTCATCCCCACCATGCTTATTCTGTTTCTCTTCATCTGTCCTTTTTTAAGCACAGCTTAGGATTAGACTCGGTAAACTCCTTGCAATTACTAAACAAGAAGGAGAAGGAGAAATGCACCATGTTTTGGTGCTTTTAAATGCTTTAAATGCTGCTTGTTGTGACAACGCTCAGATGTTGTTGTCAAGGTTGATTGTCTTCACCATCGACGATATAGCCTGAGGGTGAAGGGGAGGCCTTGAAATGAGGTTTTTATTTGTATAAGCAGTAATGTAAATACAACTGCTACAAATAGTAACTATATATTTATGTCGCACATGCCACATCTGGTAGAGCTTAACTGTAGGCCACCGCCTTCTTTCAGTAAAATGGGTGGGTGAAGTACACAAATATAGACCAAAAAACTAAAACTAGTACATTTTCAAGATCGGATAAGAATAAACTAGTAGGCTTGGATAAATACTTTGTGGCTGTTATTAGAACTTTTTAGGGAAAGTCCGAAGACTCAGTCGTGGTAGTTTGCTGTCTGATATTGTGCCGCTATGACTCGTATCAACATCAAGAATAATGCGGTACAGCTTTAAAATAGCCCTCAAATATTTCTCTCATTTCATCTTCAACCACTTATTGGGTCGCAGGGGACCCCAATCCTTCCTTCCTTTGCAGCGCCACACCAGCTCTGACTGTTGGATCCCAAGGCGTTTCCAGGCCAGTGTGGATATAATCTCCTCACTTGTTAATTAAGTATAACAGAAATTATTAAAGCAAGGGGCTGTTGATGGTGAAGGTTCCAAAATCATGCCAAAATGCCAAACTATATAACACAAAAGCTCACTGCTTTGTGTATGAAGTGGGCTTCCATGTATGCAATCAATCACACATACGTCAGCTGAGCATTAATACTTCACTTTGTCTGATGACGTCAAACCAAGCATAGAAAATGAATTATGATCAGAGCGATTCAAAGTTTCAGGGCAGCTGAACTTTTCCTCCTCAGCACAGCACAGCACAGCGATGGAGTTTAGTTCTTGGGAAAAAGACAGCCTGCCAAAAGCTCTGTCGGTAATCTAGGGCATAGAAATGCAAACAATTGGAAATTCTGCAAAGATTGTGCTCTTACTTATTTGGACACTCTGACACATGTTTCTAAAGAATAACGTTTCGATCTGATCGTGTCATAAAAAAAACAAAGAACCTAGTAAAATACTCATGAAATATGAAATATCCATCTAAATAAAGTAAGTTGACGTCAGTACGCAGCTGAGTTCAGCGCCCCCTACAGCTCGCGTTGGAACTCGTTGGCGCTGTCGGTGGTGCTGAAATCACCAGAATCTCCCCACGCACCAGTCAGGGCACTACTCACTATCCCACGAAAACTTTCTACCACGTCTCCATCAGCTCCACACGGAGTATAAACACGCAGCATACTCCGACTACTACAATATCTTTAAGTCAGACATGTCCTGTTTTATTGTTGTATTCACTGACCTGTTTGTGGCTCAGACTAGAACAATTTAACGGGCATTTGCATGTTCCCTAGTGTGAGTCAAGGATATTTCAGTCGATCTTTAGATCTAGAAGAATACCACGCCGGGGTGGGTGCAACTCTCCCCTTTAGCTTCCCAGACGTCAGTCCCAAACATTTTCTTCTTAATAAACGCGCAATCCATATTGTGTTTACAGATACACGTTCCCTTCCTCTCCACCACGCACTCAAATCACACCTTTCATCCCTCGGAGCGAGTCAGTGCGGCTCATTTCCTCCCCGCGTGGAGCCGGCGTGGATGCGCCAAAGGGGAGCTTGGCACTCATAGGGGAGGGACAAACGAAGTCAAGTTCGGATCAGATCGGGAAGGAGCGCACCGGCAGAGCGGGACAGACGGTACCAGGGGAGAGACGCACGTTTTCATGCCATTGCCATTTGTTTCGCTCGTCGATTGAACAGACAGAGAGTTTCTTCAGAGTGAAAGAGAAAAGTGAAGAGGATCCTTAAACGACGTGGGGGAGATGCAGCCGGCGGCCGGATGGACTTTGCCGCTTCTTCTCGTGGGTTTGATGGCGAGAGGTAGAGTGAACGCTGGGTTATTTCTGTGTCTAATGGGATGCTTTCGGGTGCGATTGTTTTGGTACAGAAGGATTAGGCGGTGATGATTTGTGCTGCAGTGACTTGACATCGTTTAATTTGATAACTTTGTCTTGTTATATGTCTATAATTCAGCTGTTAAAAGTCAGCAACAACGTTTTTGAGGTTCTGAAAGAAGTTCCTCTCGCATCAGATCAATAGTCGCTTCTTCTTTTATTTCAGTTTTGCTACCATTTAGAAAATTACGAAAACATATTCTAAAGTGTTAAAAAACCTGACGCCAAGTTTGTAACTCCAGCCTTGAGAAAGAGACTTCAAATGTTGATATAACGTGTGATCTCTGTCGTCACCCTCGTTCATGACTGGGCTCCTCGTTAACTAGGCCAACGAAATGAAATGCGGAAGAAAGCTGGATGTGGATTTTGATGATTGCAAATTGCGTTTTGAGGCATGAGTCGTGATTTAAGGCAACTCAAACAGATTAGAATTTGTTTACAGGATCCTGCTTTCCTGTTGGCGGCGTGTGAGGGAGAGAATAGGGCCTGTGCCCACACTGCTACTCAGACACAGTGCAGCGCGGAGGGTTTCAGGCGGAGGAGATTGGCCGTCTGCAGGGGTTTGATAAAAAAACCTCATTGTCACGTGCCTCTATGGATTTCATATTATTTATATATATATTTATATATTTTAAATATTAGCAAACCCCTCCCGACCCCCTCCACTTATGCGGAAGGGAGGGGTGGTATTATTGAAATGCACCCAGACTTAATCAGTGCCCGGAGAGCCTGGATGGGACCTGGAGCCACTGCGGGGAATAGATGCGGAGAAGCTGATTACGCAGCGGCATTTCAAAGCAGTAACATAAACATTTGCTCCAAAGGCATAAATATCGGCTATCTGATTTATGGAAGGCGGCAGATAGGCTCTTTTATGGTTTATCAGGCGTCAGGCATACATTTCATTCCATGCATGGGCGTGTTTACTGACGGGTGACTTTGTGTGTGTGTGTGTGTGTGTGACTGTGTGAGTGTGTGTGTGTGACTGTGTGTGTGACTGTGTGTGTGTGTGTGTGTGTGTGTGTGTGTGTGTGCGTGTGTCTGTGTGTCTGACTGTGTGTGTGCGTGTGTGTGTGTGTCTGTGTGTGTGACTGTGTGTGTGACTGTGTGCGTGTGTGTGTGTGTGTGTGTGTGTGTCCCTAACGCTCTTGATCCTAATATCCTACAAAGCCAAGTTTGTAATGAACTCATTTGTAAATGTTAGTGGGAAGTTGTGAACCTGAATCTCACGTGTACATGTACTGATGGACAGACACGGGGCTAATGGGACTTCTGGGAATGAAGTAATTCTATCCGGACAAAGGCAGAGGTTACTGGTATTTGGGGGTCTGGAATAGCTCACGTTAGCGAGCAGTCAGGGAAGCTTCCTAGGCTGTGACATTTACTCTGCTGTGAGGATCTTTTTCTGTTACAAATTGGACAGTGGTTTGTTTACTTAACATTTTAAATTTTGAGTTAATTTGCATCATTAGGAGTTCAACATTTACAAATCTCTATGAATAGTAAACAATTGTTTGGCATCATTATTAATTTAAGTACTCATTTTTGCAAATCTGAGACCATGCACTTAAGAATTTGAGAACACGTACAATTCTGAATATTTATACACAGATTTTTGACTAATCTGAATATACAGATCATTTTACACATCCACACATTTAAGAAAAATGTTGAAACACTTACAAATCTCAACCGACTCGGACCGACTGATTACACTGTGCCATCGATCTAATCAACAAATTACCCACGTCAAAACACCCAACCTTTGTTTTCAGGGCTGAATCTTGGGAAATGTTGACAAACACAGGTCTTATATGACCACACCGTAAGCTAAAAAATGTAGTCTCATACAAATCTCCACCAATTGATATAATATACTGTATATCTATATATAGATATATATGAGGTCCTTAGTGCCTAAAAATGAACACATAATAAGTACACATACATTCAGTATTTTCTGCTTCTGTGGGTTTCAAAATGTACACTAATGCTACCTCAGCTTGAAGGTATTTTCATGTTGCTGTACCCCGTTTAAAAAAATAACTCTCTTAACGTATTTGAATCCATGACTGATGATCCAGTCAGTGAACGCGTGGTAACAAGGCTTATATCACAGTCACATCTATAGAGCGCAACACAGAGCAGAGGGGGCGTGGTTAAGGCCTAACTGAGTCACTGATAAATGTGTGGCGTACACCTCTCCCTGCAGTGTTCACTCCACATCGCTGTGTCCTCCGGCTTTCTTCATGAACCCACAACTTACCGTTAGATTCCACCTCGTTACGCATAAAGCCTCACAGCTTTTTGGTCTTTCTTTCCGTATATCTATTTTAATAGATACAGTTTATAGTTTATAGCATATACAGTATATATAATATACATCCAACATAAGTGCCAACGTGTTTCACTTTTAAAACTTTAGTAGTAGTATATTTGTGGAAATATAACACAAGAACCATCTCAAAGAGGGTGTTTTTTTTTATTCCCAATTAATATTCACCTGGCTTCTCTAAAGTACGGTGGCCGAGAAGGTTCAGACAAATACAAAAGCAACAACACAACCGCAAATGCCACAACGCAACACGAACGCCACAACACAAAATACAAAAGGCACATCACAACCGCAAATGCCACAACACAACACGAACGCCGCAACACGAAAATACAAAAGCCACATCACAACCGCAAATGCCACAACGCAACACGAACGCCGCAACGCAACGCGAAAGCGAAAACGGAAGTAGCTGCCCACGGGAGCGAGCGTATTTTGGAGGAACGCCCACGGGAGCGAGCGTATTTTGGAGGAACGGAGCTGGAGGATGGCAGATCGTTCAAGAAGTAAGTGAAACATGATTCCTTACTTTAACTGTAGCCGCAAGGAATCATGTTTCACTTACTTCTTAAACAATCTGGCATCCTCCAGCTCCGTTGTTACGTGCCTACTGGTTTTTGAACCTACTGGTTTGGCTACGCGTTTAGATGTTATTAAGAGAGTAATCCTACTTGGGCAATGTGCTAGAAAACCTGACAGAACTATGTATTTCACGCTACGCCACCAAAAACCAGTTGTCTTGGCTCACCCTGAACCAAAAGATGTTCTTGCCACTGACGATTTGCAATTTCATGATAAGTAGTGAAATCAGTAGCGGCATTTGACAGCTCGGTTGGCCGATGGCGTAGCGCCGCCGTCTTATAAAGTTTTGCTATTTTGCTCGACTGCGAGTTCGAATCCAGGTTGTGGCGATCTTTTAATAAACGTATGTTCTTTTATTTATTTCTTTATACGTGGCAGTGATGTAGTGCTCACTTATACAATCATAACCGCTGCATTGGATATGGGATACATTTTGAACATTTTCAGAAATATGTTTGCGACTGTGTGACGGATCAGGTGACCGAGGCAGACAACATCTGCCGCTGTCGGGGCAAAACAAACACGCACGCGTAGCCAAACCAGTAGGTTCAAAAACCCAGTCGGCACGTAACACCGGAGCTGGAGGATGCCAGATCGTTTAAGAAGTAAGTGAAACATGATTCCTTGCGGCTACAGTTAAAGTAAGGAATCATGTTTCACTTACTTCTTAAACGATCTGCCATCCTCCAGCTCCGTTCCTCCAAAATACGCTCGCTCCCGTGGGCGTTCCTCCAAAATACGCTCGCTCCCGTGGGCAGCTACTTCCGTTTTCGCTTTCGCGTTGCGTTGCGGCGTTCGTGTTGCGTTGTGGCATTTGCGGTTGTGATGTGGCTTTTGTATTTTCGTGTTGCGGCGTTCGTGTTGTGTTGTGGCGTTTGCGGTTGTGTTGTTGCTTTTGTATTTGTCTGAACCTTCTCGGCCACCGTACTAAAGGATAGGTAACATTTCCTCAAACCCAAATAAGGCCACTTTACTTCATTTACCCCCCAAAAGCTCAAAAACACATTTATATATTTCTAAATGAGCAAATCCCTGTTGAGATATTGCACTACAAAGGCTGAATGAATCTCTTACATTAAACATATTCAAATTCATTCTAACCCACTTTTGGGGTAACACGCCTTGAGGGAAAGATGTGCAATTTCTATTTCATCTGCTCATTTTCAACGTGAAAAAAGTACATTTTCTTACCGTATGAAAATGCGTTAGGGCACTGATACGTGCACGGCCTACTGTGAATGTCATCAAAGGCCTTCAATAGCACTCTATTAAACCTATATTAGAGCCTATCTGCCCCACAAAGACAGAATTAACAAATGAGAAAGGAGAATGAAGTGGTTTGCCAGGTCTTGACACTGTGCTTGCACTGAAGATGATCATGTGACCACGCAGTGCAGTGTGTCCAGTGGGTCCGCACCGTTCCTGCTCCACTGCCCCTTAGCACCATCTCAGCATTTTAGCTCACAGCAAAGCATTTACTTCTTTATACAGTGCCTACCATGGAAACAGTGTGCATGATGAAGATATTAAAGTAAAAACACCCTCCCTCGCCCCCCTCTCTCCCTTCGTCTCACTCTCCTTTAAAAGCATTTGCATGCTCAGGAGAGAATGAAGGCTAAATGGCCCTCTAAAAGTATCCTCTCAAACAGCCCATAAAATGGTCTCTCCCTCTCCATCACTTATTATCCCTCCTTCACTCTTCCCCTTTCCCCATCTTCCTTCACCTCACACTCACTCTTCATCCTTGTCCTCCCCTTTTGGGTTGACCCCCAACCCTCTTTGTCTAGGTTGGATTAAATATCTCACAGGATCTAAATTCTAATAAACTTGCTCTTTAAGTTTTTTTTTTTTTTTTTACAAATTCCGCATAGCTAGTTAAATCATTCATGCTCTTATGTTTGAGCACATAAACTGTACATGCTGCTGAGTTTACTCTGAACTCATAGCTTTGCTCTCCTGCAAACCGCTGCTGCTCACTTATTCTTGTCCCACTATTGTTCTTTAAAGGTGCCCAAGGAAACAGGTGAATTGTGGGGTGCCCGTTCAAAACATACCTTTTCAGAAGGGGCTTAATATTTGAACAGCACAAATGACATGTGATAATGTAACATAGACAAATTCACACTTAACACCTCAATGGCAGAGGAATTCCTATCCCTTATTTGCCCATATGACCAGGTGATTAATTGGACAGTTCCGATGTGCCTCTGTAGGTCTGGGCTGTTTAATCAACAGAAACTTAAGCACACTGTGGGCGCAGTGCAGGACATCAGCTGGCCAGGGGGGGGGACAGGCGGCAAGGCCCGGCTAAGTGGTGATATGCAGGCTGGGGCAATGCTATCAGTGCCATAAGCTAGTCCTGCACGAGTTGGGTTGTGATGACAGAGTGGCGCCGTTCAGCTCGGGCCTGTTCCCTCCACGGAAGTTAAGAGACACTTGGTTGTGACGTTATCAATTCAATAGCAAAAGTGATCAGCAGTCTATGAGTCGACGTTTGCAGGGTGCAGATGGATTTAGTCTGCGGAGGCTCTGAGACCTGGCTGAGCTGCTGCAGAGTGCTGGTCCCCTGTTGTTTTTTATTAGTGATGCATACAGTGGAGAACCACAACAAAGCAGATGTGCCCTCAAAACCAATACTAACTTAGACTAGGTAATTATATGGACTTTGGCATTGGAAGTGTAATAAAGGTTGGATCGGGTTTAGTCAACCATTATTTGGAAAATGTATTTATTTATCTGGGAGTGTAAGATGCATTTTTAATCACATAATGAAATAATAATTTACATCTTTTGTAATTGTTTGTTTTGTCAATGCATCACAACATGTATGATTTTCTTCCATGTAAAGCAGCTCTCTTTCCTTTGTTTTCCACTTTTTTTACATGAAAAGCAGCCAGCAAAACCTGTCAACCAAGACTGGTTGATTAATTAGAAAAGGAGTGTGAGGGAGTGTAACAAATCCAGATCACGTTGGATAAAATCTCTCGCTCATTTTTTCATAATTGGTTCTTATATGATTCTCAACATGAAGTGTATCTGACCATGTTAAATGTGTGTGCGTGTTGGATCCTGTTTTGATCAAAGAGTTATTTTAGTCGTGTGTAGCAGAGAGTAGCTCTAGCACTGTACACGTCAGTTTTGGTCCTTCTAATTTCACCATCCTTCCTTTCTTATCTCTCTTCAATTCCTGTCTTTTTTGCACTTTTGTACTACTCTTATCATTGTGTATTGGAATCTTTATTTTCTTCTTTTTCCAATCATGGATTAGATGCTTCCTCCTTCTAAACTCTATTTAGCACGGTGTCTGCACACGCTGGGCGGTTGCTAGACATAAACTACGAAGTCTGGCTTCTCATAATCTTCTAAGTGACATCTAAAGACGGCTTTGCTCTTTCAATCTCCTCTCTTCTTCTCCCTGGTCTTATTTCCCTTGTCGGACTCTCTAGAGGGCTGTCACCAGGAGTTCAGGACCAGCTGGCTATCTGGGGTCATTGTCGTCTGCATGAGCAGGTTTATCTCGCGCCTTTGAGTAAAGGATCTTGGTGTAATAGGGTCGGCGCTGTTTACGCTGGATTTCAAGGCGTTCTCCAAAGAAGTTCATTTTAATTAAGCTATTTTTCTCATCGATCCCCAACTCATTTTGGATCGTTTTACTCCAAAAAAGTGGGAAAGTGTTCCAAGGGAAACTACAGAAGTACCTCAAGGCAACATCTTTGAATTTGTCTTTGTCTTACAACCTCCAATATTTCTTTGTCTTGGTTTATTGCCATATTTGTCTTTTTTTTTTCTACTGCAGTTGTATCATGGTTTTAATTGGGAGGCCCCAGGATTAATCAAGTCTGGCTTTAAAAACCAGATCCCGGAATCAAAAACAGTATTTTTGCTACTGTTTCATTTCATATTTATCCAGAATATGAAATATCCAGAAAAAGACCACAGTCTTGTACCATAAATGCCCTTTTCATTAATAATTGCAGTCATCCCAAACTGCGGTGTCAAATGCATTGAGTTTCATGCAGCTGTTTCGAAATAAAAGCCAACCTATATTAAATGTTTCTAATATGAAGCATTATTAAAGTGAAAAATGAAGGCCCATATGAATGAGATTGAATTTTAAACCGTAACACCATTTCCTGTAAATCACTCATACGATGAATATCATTATGATTACGCAGCATAAAATGAAATACAACTATTTAAAGAGGTAATTGATGAATATAAATATACTTACATATACAGTATATACTCGTTTCAAGAAAATAATTTCTTAATCTTAATGGTTATTACTTTAAATGAATTTACTTTTGATCAATTCTGGTTACATTTTGCTATTTGAAAAGAAAAAGTGAAGTTTTGATTCGCATTAAATTATTTCATTTGCGAGGAGAGTTCAACGTATCACTCAGTATATTCTTAAAAAGAAAACAAATGAGAATACAGAATGGGGAAAAGCACAGAAAATAAGCAGCAGTACAACTCGCTTCCTCAACAAGGCTGAAAAAAATAGAACTTCCAGCCCTTCATCTCCTGTCCTCAGGCTACAGTCTTCAACTCCTCTGCAGTAAGTTAAAATAGCTTGCTGTGCATTTTCCACAAAGTAGACATTCTGATGTTCTTCAGGCCTTCAGGCTCCTTCCTGGATGATTAGTGAATAAGACCCTTCATATTTTGGCTGTCTGTAAAACATTTAAGCCGCAACCAAACATATAACTATGCTAAGATACGCTGCAATAAATCTAATACAGAATAAATACCCTCAACTGATATTAGTTTCCGTTGAGAGTTTTTTGAGCTTAAATGAAATTCAGATGTTGCAAACCACCTGTCCATGACTCTTCCTTAAAAAAAGCACTGCTGCTGGCGCTTTTGAGGTATTACATAAATTACAATGGCGGTCAATCAGCTCGTGCATTCTGTTTAGTTACAATGGTTTCCAAAAATTACTATTGACAGAATGATTATTTGAACTGAAATAAATGAGTGAACCAATATAATCATAATGTAAATATGAAAACATGATATGTGACATCATCCTATTCAAAGCGGGCATGTCCGTTTGTGCTTCCTTACTTAACAGTTCTAATTGTTGTTTCCTTCTTTTCAGTCTCTTCCTGTGCTCTTATTCACATTCCCTTGTCCAGTCACTGACCACCACGTCTGCTCCTCTCCTCGCTGCTTCTGTCCCTCCAGACTGCTGCTCATCCAAGGCAGAGGACCGACTCTTCAGGAAGCTCTTCAGAAGATATAACCAGTTCATCAGGCCAGTGGAGAATGTCTCTGACCCTGTCACGGTGGAATTTGAGGTCTCCATCTCACAGTTGGTCAAAGTGGTAAGCTACACACTTAAACACACAAACGCACACAGGAGTAGATATTCTAATCATACCAAAGCGTATAAATCCTCAGTTTAATATGAGGCCAAAGGGCTTCTTCATTTCCTACATTTCTTATTAGTTTTTTGCATTTGTTTCATAAGTGTGTGAGCAAACTATTTCACCTAAATGTTGTTTCGCTGATAGCAACCTGCTAACAGTATATGTTTGAGCCACGAGATGTCTTCCAATGAGCGTCTTGATCATATTTCAAGGCACCAGATAAGCTGCAGAACGAGGGAACTGAAAGCACAAAGTGAATGCAGTCTTTATGCAGTCTTTATTTAGTCTGTTCAATTTCACAGATTGTGAAAATGTCACATGGTGTTGTACACTGCTGTTTTGCTTTCACAATGTTAAGTTTAAAGCGTTGGGGGATGGTTGTCTGTGGTGGAGGGGTTCGCTGCACATCCCCCGGTGAAAATAGGTTTTCAGCTCAAAATGGAAATCCTCAGATTAAGGGAAAATTGCCTGCAGCAACCTTTTTTTCCAGACAGGACCAATATATAGCTAAATCGGCTTGCTCGGCAAGGTGAGATTAATCTGAAGTTGAGTTTGTGTCTGTGCGCAAAAGAAATTAGTTATCTGCTTTATAGCTGATACATTCTTCCTCTGGTTCATGTGGAATTCTGAGAATCAAAGGACTGCAAATCAACTGAACTCCGGTTCCAGAGAGAGGTGGAGACAAAGTGACATCTGTAACCTCTCCATCTATTATTAACTTACTTCATGTCAACCTGTTCAGTCAATCATCAACACACACAATCGCACACACAATCGCACACACACACACACACACACACACACACACACACACACACACACACACACACGGTACATCTCCTACATTTTAACAAGCCATCTTCCTTCTCTTTGCCTTTGCAGGATGAGGTGAATCAGATCATGGAAACAAATCTATGGCTCAGACATGTAAGTACACACACCCACACACGCACACACATGCATAGGCAAACGTACATACGCTCGCTATCCATCACACTCACTGTCATATCACATGTCATTGACCTAAGTCTATTTCCATAGAGACACAGGAAAGGGAAGACTGAGGTTGGGTATGTCATCACTTGCCTATACACATAAAGCAAACATCAATATGTGTGTGTGTGTGTGTGTTTGAATGTCATACATCACTGAAATGTTAAAACACAGTAAAACAAATATTAAACATGAGAGAAGTGAACCCAAAACCAAAGATATGTCCTTGTGAGCATTATGGTTTGTCACGCTGTGTCTCTCAGCAGATCTCTGACCTCTTGACCTCCCACAGCTACCTACTCTCGCAAATACCTCTGTAGTAAAAAGCCGCTTGATACCTTTAAGTTGTCATTTATTTACTTTAACTGTATTAAATCTTAATGTCTTTTTGAAATATACACCCCATATAATTTAGGCTGTAATTTACCATCAACATTATGGACATTTATTTTTCAAATCAGTGACTAATTGAAGCAAAACAGCTATCGGGTGTTGATGCAATTCAATGGTGGCAAAGATGATAGTGGGATCGCTAAGCTTTCAAATTAAGATGCATTGAAAGGATGATCTTATTGGTAATGGCGGAGCTGTTTATTTATTTCAAGGCATCACTAATGAGAAACTGTGCAGAATCAGTCTCTGATAAAGATTTTCACTCGTTGTCGTTGGGTTTAGTGTTTTAGTGTTTTAGTGCCATTTTGCACAGCCCCCCCTTGGAGAATGTCTTGCATCTGTTTGGCATTGGCACGGCAGGGGATTCCATCGACTTCTTTCATGAAAGGGATACGATTACGTTTTTTTTTAATTGCGTATGAATTTCAGGTTGAGACTTCCTTTTTAATTCATCTAAAACTAATACTAATTTAGTTTCTTTCCCCCAACTTTTTTGTTTGAATACTAATAATAATTTGTGAAAACTCACTTTAAGTTTCAGGTATTGTTATTTATTTAACAAAAATTACCTGCTTTTTCAAATTTCTGTAATGATTAATGAGAGTACATTTTATTTTTGTGACAATAAGCCATAAACCTCAACCTATCAGCAATAATATCTCCAACCAATTATATGGTAAACTCCCTGGATGAATAAATGAAAAAGCCACTGAAGCATGAAGTGGTTAATTAAACAGCTGCTAGATCATAACAGAATAATAATCCGCCTTGCTAATGAGTTCATTCATCTTGAATGCAATCCAAATAGCCAAGACTAATGGATCTACGGCTCACCAAATGTTACCCGCAGGTATGTTGGATCCAATGCAGTCATCAGTCAGCTATTTACGCAAATGCTTCTTTGATACAAGCTGCTTTTTATTCAGACGTATCCTCGTTAATTCATCGTGGTTGTGGCTCTTTACCTACGAGGAAATGCATCAAACAAGTACAATTTGCTTGATTTTCTTTGAACTAGCACTCACATTCCTGTCAATGGACATTTTTTTGCTACCTTCTTTTTTTGGCACTGCCACAACAATACATCAAAAGTTCTGACTATGTTATAAACATGCATTTCATAATATTCCCATGGAGGGAATAGTGCTGCGTGCAGTGTACAATGCAAATACAAAACACATGGCTGGCTCCCCAACAGGTTCTCAATGTGTTCCTCTCTTCTCTTTGTGAAGGTTTGGAACGACTACAAGCTGCGATGGATGCCGGCGGAGTTTGACGGGATCGAGTTCATTCGAGTGCCTTCAAACAAGATCTGGAGACCCGACATCGTGCTCTACAACAAGTGAGACTCACCGCCATCATCATTGGCTTCTTGTTGAGCTTCAACTGCAAATAATCATCTCCCAACTCTGCTCTATGGAGTCTTTCAGCTCCTTCCAGCTTATGCTTTTGGTTTCAAGGGAAACAACCTCAATGCACATCTCTCATCATGTTCTCCAGCAGCAGCGGACTAGCTGGCGAACATAGTGGAGCATTTAGCAGCTAAAAAGACCGATGTTAAACCTATTTTGTCTTGGTATCCGTGATGTTAAGCAAGGGGAATTTTTTTATTCCATAATTCATAATAGAGCATCATTGTCTTCTTTCCTATAAATGCTTTATTACCACCATAACCTCACTGTTTATCTTCTCCCCCTTTTGTGTTTCTCGCTTTCATTTTCTCCTCACCTTTCCTCCCATTGTTCGACATTTCTCTCCCCCCCCCCTTCAAATCTTTGTGTCTTATTTAAAACCCACATATGCTTGTATCATGTCTCCTCGTATCCTCTCTGCCATGGGACTACTTCTGCTTTATTACACACACATCATATACAGCGCTGTAGGTGATTTCCTTGTGGAAGATAAGACCAAGGCTCTCCTGAAGTTTGATGGCACCATCACCTGGGTTCCTCCAGCTATTTTTAAATCCTCCTGCCCCATGGACATCACCTACTTCCCCTTTGACTATCAGAACTGCTCCATGAAGTTTGGCTCCTGGACTTATGATAAAGCCAAGATTGACCTTGTACTTATTGGGTCTAAGGTCAGTGTTTGTGACTGTGTCCAAGTCTGGCGTAACTATCAACTATAGGTCAATTTCATTTTTTGTCTTTCTTTCTCGTCTTCTTCTACCTACAAGAAAAGTATTGCTTACTCTCACCCATACAGATGCTACATGCATTTACCCTAAAGTTCATTCTTTTTGTTTTACACTAAAGGGTTTTTTCACCAATTTTACGCACCACTCGGTTTTTGAAAACAGTTATCTGTGTGTTCTTCTGTAGCTCTCTAGTCTCAAGGAAAAGAACCCTCATGGTGGTATTATTAGAGTTATCTTTAAAAGCTACCTGGGTTATAAATTAGGAACAAGGAGTTTGAATGGAGTGGACATGCAGGGCAGGATCGGACCCCAGTGAAAAGGATTGAAACGTGACATTTTTACACCAACAGCCTAAACTGTACACACACAACACTTCTGTAGTGTAATCACTAGTTACTAATCACACACACGCTCGCTCTCTGTCTATAATGTTACTGATCTGAATTAATGAGCACATTGTGGACAGTCTGTGGGACCCCAGTGTCTCCGTTAATATGATGTTATGTTAACCACGCTGACATGTTTCTTGTCACTAATCCAGTACAAACTAGATTAACTGCTGTGACTCCGTTGGAAACAATATTTTGTTTGCATGTGGACCTAGAACTCAGGTGAAAATCTCTTTTAATTTGTTTTGCACATTCCAACAAATCCATATTCATCATCAGGACAAAAACTGTAAAACCCAAATCCAAGAGCCATATACGTATTGTACTGCCCGAAAATGGAACTTTATCAATGGTAAGCATACCCTGAATGTTTTCTCCATTGTTAAATCCTTGCATGATTGGATTTTTACCTCCAGGTGAATCTGAAAGACTTCTGGGAGAGCGGGGAGTGGGAAATCATTGATGCTCCCGGCTACAAGCACGATATCAAGTACAACTGCTGTGAGGAGATCTACCCAGACATCACCTACTCCTTCTACATTCGGCGCCTGCCCCTCTTTTACACCATTAACCTCATCATCCCCTGCCTCCTCATCTCTTTCCTCACAGTGCTGGTTTTCTATCTCCCTTCCGACTGTGGAGAGAAGGTCACGCTCTGTATCTCCGTCCTGCTCTCCCTCACTGTGTTCCTGCTCGTTATAACCGAGACCATCCCCTCCACTTCGCTGGTCATCCCGCTCATTGGAGAGTACCTGCTCTTCACAATGATCTTCGTCACACTTAGCATCGTCATCACCGTGTTTGTGCTGAACGTGCACTACCGCACGCCAATGACCCACACTATGCCGGATTGGGTGCGCTCGGTGTTTCTCAAAGTGCTGCCGAAGATTATGCTGATGCGGAGACCGATTGATGACGACAGCAAAACTGGAGGGTTGGATATCAGTAGGGAGTCAGGAGGAGCTGGAGGGGGAGGAGGAGGTGGAGGAGGAGGAGGAGGGAAAGGAGGGAAGAAACAAAAGAATAACTTAATGCAGGTGAGGCATCCACATCCCAAAACATCTAGTCCACTTGGGCTCTTAGGCTCCGAAAAAGGTGTAATGTCTGAGCCGAAAGTTTAGGTTGCTAATTCATTTTGATGTGACTTCATCACTTTGGCCTACTATAGGCCAGGAGTAATAGCTCTAAAGCACCAGTCTCCCCTTGAAGGCATTCATAGTGTGCACATGACAGTGAAGCTGACCAATGTGAATGTCCAGCCCTTTTGATTAGCTCTAACAACAGTGTTTCTAACTATTTGATAGCTTACTTGTCAGATCATACAACTATCTGTCAATCTTCAAGTGCTCTTATTAAACGTGTTACTTACTTCCAATGTTTTATATGAAATAATTAGTACAGAATGTCCATTTTGAGTTGAAGCAGACAGTGAAACTTAATCCAAACTCTGTTTGTGATCCCCAACAGGTCAGAGGAGGCTCTCTCAACTGTCTGGAGTTCGGGGACAGTAAGTTCACTTCCGCGGAGGGTTGCACTGGTAAGAAATGCCCATGTCCCTGTCAGCATGGGAAGGAGACCCCAGGAACACCAGACCTGGGGAAGATCACACGTCAGCTGAGTCATCAGAGCATTAACACCGTGGTGGCTTTTTCTGTGGTGTCACCTGAGATTAAACAAGCAATCGAGAGCGTCAAGTACATCGCTGAGAACATGAGGAGTCGCAACAAGGCCAAAGAAGTGAGTAGTTCATATTTTGATTGTATTACATTATTCAGGAAGTCAATGTTGAATAAACCGCTGCTGTTCAAATGTTCTGAGACAAATGTGTTTCACTTACGTTTACTGTCAAATTCATACTTTGTAAGCCAAGCAAAAGCATGTCATTCAACAAGGGACAGAAGGGGAGGAATAAGCAGGGAGAAGCCCTAAGAGGCCATCAGATCTGATTGTTGCCACACATTTGAACTTGTCACAGATGTTAATGACAGCATTAACAATGGATCTGCTGCATTCAAGGGTCCATGCACAATACCAGGCCTGTAAACGGCTGGATGGAATTCAGCTAGCGTTAATTTTATTATTTACACCTATGCTTTTGCGTTCAGATTTGAAAAAAAATACAGGTTGAATGTTGCTAACATAAATGAAAGTGTATTCTTAGATTTTATTATCGCTGACACTCTCACGCCTGTTCTATCCTCTTCACCTTTGCTCGCAGGTGGAGGATGACTGGAAGTATGTTGCCATGGTGATTGATCGGATCTTCCTTTGGGTGTTTGTGACAGTGTGTATCCTGGGAACCGTGGGCCTCTTCCTCCAGCCGCTTATTGGTTTTTTCTCATAACTGCCAATTGATTAGGGTTCCCTGTTGCCCTGTGAAGACCAATCGTTGACAAGTTACTAACCCTGTGTTCTCAGATGGCCAATCAGAAGACCTTATTTTGAGTCCTAAAGGTTTATTTGGTGTGCTAGTTTTGCTCCTTTGTCCATAGAGCATTACATAGAAAAATTGATGTTGAGAAGAAAAAGGGTTTGATATTTTCTGCGTGATTAAAAAACGCCTTAATTCTTTTACCCTTTAAGTATGCTTATTTTAGCTAAAACTGCACTCTGCCTTTCTGATAACTGTCACAATAAACAAGTAACGCAGTGTGTTTTCTTAGCATTTTTGATCATTTAAAAAGGTTTAAGAAAAAGTCTATTCAAACTACAAATAATTTATAGTTTACAGGAATTAAATATATTTCTGTTTTGTTAGGTGACATAATATTGTAGAGACATTCATCCTGTAACTGAAGTCATTTCTGTAGCATTATGTAAATGTAACAGCCTTCTTTTAATTTTAGCAAAATGTTTAGTTTAGTTGTGTCTTAATTGTATTTCCCGCATGGTTCTAAAAAAGTATTTAAGGGTTTGGATGGGACCAAAACTTTGCACATCCAGTAGTCCTAAAACGACTGGGTTTCAGAGAATTAAAACTGACGAATGTTAGCAAACTGTGAATCCTGAACCTCCAGTAGAAGTGACACAGACTCTCTACCACACTGCACCTAACCCTGCGGCAAAGAACCCCTCCCCCCATTGAGCTGACTGATGATTGTCATACCCACGTCCCAGTTGGATTCATCAAGTTGCTCACTGTCAGAGCCAAACTGGCTGTTTTCTTTTTGTGCCATTTACAATTAGGGTTCAGATTTCTGGCACACTTGGCAGTGCTTTTACCAAATAAGGACGGGCTTTTCTTTCTTTTTGTAATTAAAAAACATGTGTTTATAAATGTTCTCTGATTAATGTTCTACAAGGTAATTGGTTGGCCTAGTAAATATTGGATTAAATGGTACTTGATTAGTTTTATCCCAAAATAACATTTCTATTGATTCATGAGAGGATTCTTTTATCCAATTCTAATTAATATTTTTTTCACTTCTGAATAAGTTCACTATTAAGAGCAAACATTGAACACACAAAACATGGATGACAGAAATTTTGTTTGCTATGATCATGAATATATTGTTGTTGGATTACGTCTCTATAATTATTTATTTTATTTGATTCAATTTGACACCATACCTTTTGTCTATATGAAGGAAATGCACAACTCATGCTAAAGTGAGCAAAAATGTTTGTACAAATTATTCTTACCTTTTTTGTCTTTGAACTGAAATAAATGCAATATTTGTTCAAATAAAATGCATAACATTTCCTGCTAGAGGTTACAATATGCTTTGTAAAGGGACTTTACACATTAGCATGTATGCATTCACTTACACTAACACATTTCTTGTTTTCATTATTGACAAAATAACAGCAAAAAGCAGAATTGCTTAAGCTCCTTCAGCTCTATAAGCACAGTTGGAGTCCTCTACCAGACCCTGAGAGTAATACTCTCTTCCAATCACAACCATGCACTTGCCTACTGAAAATATGCCCCTGAATCATGATGTGACGACCCAGATGTTATGCAGCACCCGTTGCTGTCCGCTATCATTCAACCTCTTAGCCAGCGGGCCCCTTTGGTGGAGGGGTTGGCACAAAGCCTACGTTACAAATATGTCAACATTGACTTCTGGTTTCACACCGGGTACAAATTGCGGTTCCTTCCCAAAAGAGTTGAGGCTGTTACAGTAGAAGATTAATGCCCATGGTTTTGAAATGACACGTTCATTCGTCCCACATATTGTTGCAAATGTAATGTTCAGGCATATACATTTTTTCAGATTGTGTCAGAACATTGAGAGTAAAAAGGAAACTCAGAGAGTAGACGTCAAGCCCGATCTTTGAAAATTCAACCAACATTTTCAATGCCGAAATGTTGTATACAAATGTAATTTATGGGAGGAATGGCCGCACGCGCACACAGGCAGTGGAAGGGATCAAAGAGCAGTTTGACTCACTGGATAATCTCTTTTATGGTAAATTATGGGGCCATCCGAGCATGGGACACATGGCTGTAGCCCGCAGGCTGCAGAGGCCTCTGTGAAGCAGTGAACAGGGACAGCTAACAGGGACATGGTGACTGGTCTAGAAGAGAACACACTGTAATGCTGTGTGGCAACTAATTGTTGCCTAGTGGATATGACCTAACAGCGCAATTGGACACCAAACTGGGAAAGCCACTTTAATTACTTTTCCAGTTTATATAATCTGTACCTTATGTAAGTTTTTTTTTACCTCACGTTTTTTTTAAGTTTGGGCTTTAACAAATGTGTTATGTCAGATTTAGCAAACAACATATGATGAGAAAATAACCAGGATAAAGAGGGTTGTAACATTAATCAACATCATTGATGTTCTAAGAAGTATGTGCATCATGACGCATATGTGCTTTGATGTCGCCTCAACCTTGTACATTTAGACCACTTATGCAATATCCTGCTATAGTGATGAGATGATAATTATCTGGTAATTGTTTTAATGTATTATCTACTGATGATCACAGAAATGGCCAGAGGAACATATTAAAAGACAAACCAACCAGGCACTCGTTTCAGATACAAATAAGAGATGAGGAGTCAGTCAGCAGAGTAATGGGTACGCACATCTGTGTCTGTGTGTGTGTGTGTGTGTGTAGCCGTGTTTAGCTGTTGGCACACATGTCAGTGGATGATGAAGGGAAAATCACACATTTAAGTTAGTGCTTCCTGCTTCCTGAATCTGTTGATGAAGAGGAAGACGAAGAAGCAGTAGAGGTTCCACAGCTGTCCTGGTGAAGAATTCCGTACATGCATTATTACCCAGAACAACAGGGTCTTTCCAAACATACAGAGACAAACACATGCACAAACACTTTACTCTTAGGGACCCCTAGGCTCATCAAACATTAAGCGGAATATTTTTTTACCCGCTAAAAAAAAGCCATGTAATAAAAGGAGGGAAAGAAAACTGAAACAACTTTATATTGAAATAATGTGCTATGGAATTGAATGTATTGTTCATCACAACAGTCTTCATGAAACAAGAGCAGCCTTCCTTTGTATCTAATTAATAAATATTCAGGGGGCCAAATGTGTCTCATGACTTGTAGTCACACGGGAGATGGATGGCTTCATTTGAGAATTCACGGGAAAAACACAATATCCTGAACTGCCCCTTGAGGGATGTAATAATGCCAACAGTGTATTTGAGTGTTTGGGGAGGGCGGGGGGGGGGGGGGGGGGGGGGGGGGGGGACTGACGACAACATGAGACAACATTTTATAAAATAACTACTGTGTATCTAAATGAACCTTTGTCTGCTGCAGTCCTCTGTGCTGGTGTGTTGGTGTTTTGTTGGTTCTAAAAACGTTCATCCACATTTCACATGTCTTTTAAAAACATTTTTTACTTCCACTTTTAATGTCCCTTTTCAACAAATATTGTTTTAAATACTTGTTTGTTTTTAGCAATTTAACCGCTAAAAAATATCCTACTAAATACATGTGTGACTCGAGCGGTAACTTGTTTTATCCCACATTAGGGTTTGTCTCTTTAAAAAGTCCCTGAACAGACACTAGTCCAGCTCAGCACAAAAAAGTAAATGAATATGGATGATTGAAAGTGTAAAACAGCATGAAATGGGAAATAAGCAGGGACAATACTCCTACCAAGAGTCAATGGTGTACATTTCATAGTATTCTCCAAACTAGTTCAGCTCATTAAAATAAGAAACTACCTCCGACCCACCGTATGAAGTGCTATCTCCACAGATCCCACTCATTTCATCAAGACAGCCGGCTCGGGACGCTTGCTGTCTCTGGCGTACCGAGCTGGCTGTCTTGATGAAATAAATGTATGTGTTTGGTTCTCTTCTTACGCCATTGGTAATATCCAAGAGCTCCAGTGCACCGATTTGGCAAGACACACAGTCAATATTCGTCTGAAACAGCAAGGAATCAACATATTACTTTGAACATCAAAATTAATTCCAGAAGTATAGAGGCTACTCGTTTCAGTCACGAGGCTTTCTGTTGTTTTATGGCTTTTTTTATGTCTGGCAGACTGTTCCTGGCTTGGAAACATCCCAGACACCTTTTTCCAACCTCCAACTCCTTTAGTTTTCAAGTTATTGTCTGAAAGAGGCTGAAGCTGTCCCATGGAATGATGGGTAATCACCCAAAAAAAAAGAATGATCAAGCATTAATTATAAAGTCACTTGTATCAGTTTATGTGCTGATTGATGAGATGACAGACTAAATCCCATTGTGTCCTAGCCACAGCGGTCATTGTAATAGTCTTTATATGTTTTGTTTTATTAACAGGAAATACAAACAATTAGATTGATAGATTATTTTTTCAATGTCACCTCGAATGGATTTCTCATCAGCATAAAGCACGCGTGAAAAACATAAATCAGATGAAGTACTGTTTACAGCCACAGCGACGTGCCGTTGGGCCGTTGGGCCGTTGGGCTTTCAGCATAGATAGACGAATAGATAAATCGATATACGGAATTTCCTGTAACGGTGACACAAATTGTTTTTTTCAACTTTTATTAGAGCTTTTTTTGCTGGTGCAATATTTGTTGAGTATTGAACTACAAATTAGTACTGTGTTTTTGATATATTTACCATTCCAGTACTTATTATTAATATATAAAGCTTTTTCTGAGTCAGAAATGTTGATTCTTGTATTGCCATAGTACATGAACGATAGGATAAGAATGACATGTGGATTTGTCTGTGTTGCATGGTTCATTGTTATAGCCAACAAAGAAGACAGGAAGGGAGGAACAAGTAAGAAGGTTTGAGACACTACAAAACTACTGAGCTAACCAGACCCTTCACTCACAGTTAATTCTCCAAGTCAATAGATTTTTTTTTCATTAGGTAATGCGACTCAGCAAGGTCTGGATCCAAAAAGAAGTCTAAGAACGCAGTAAAAATGGGCAGTTAGGTGATCCAGCAGGTTTTAAATGAATCCCAAAGTTTGCCAATAGCGTCTTTTTTTTCGCACAAAGGTGCCCAAACCTTCCTCCACATTCATAGTTGTGGATGCACACCTTTTTTCTATTGCAACATTGATACCACACTCATGTGGGTGTTTTCATGGAGCTCAAATCAGAAGCTGGTAACATGAATGACAAAAAAACGTTGTCTTGTTTTTATGTTATGCGCATGGATTTGGTAATATGCGTTAGCATTTTGATAGTCAACTTTATATTTGATGGTCATGTTATTTGAACAATTAGCAAATGCAATCTAGCTTTTGTATTTCCCCCATCACTCAGTCTTCCACAGTCAGGGATTATTTAGTCAGGGTTAGGAATTTCAATTAAATCTTGATGATTTTATATGTCATTGCAAAATTGGGTTTGTGCAATTTAATTTCATAGGTGAGGTTTGATCCCATTTAATTAAATTAATGTATTAAGCCCTCAAATTCAATATGAGTCAACAAAAATACTGTAACATAAAATAATCGACAATTAACAATAATTTGGAAAATGCCTGAAACATGAATAATGTATTTCATTTGCATTGAACGTTTTCTAAAATCTTTTACAATGTTCATTCCGAACAGATATCATCTATTGCACTTCTGTCCATCCTAAGAGAGACGGATGCCTCCTCTGTCACAAATGTGTGGTTTTTGACTTTGGGCTGTATCAAATAAATTGAATGCAATGGAAAATGTTAATCTTGTTTTTTTTTTTAATAAAAATACATGATACATGAATTTTTAGCAAGAAAGTCTGAATTCTACCAAAGGGTAAACAATTTATTTCACATATGGATATCAGCCATTTCAAGAGAGAGAAATCAAAACTTGTGGGCCACATTGTCACACATAAACATCTAATATTCTGGAAATGTATTATATTTCTGTGATCAAGCAACTTTGTTGAAGCTGTGACAAATCATTAACATTCAGGGACACCGTGCAGTAATCAAAAGAGCTTAGCATCAATATATCTACTCAGCCAGGGTCCTCATTCATTTAAGTGCTCTCTCAGCAGGCTCCATATCTGATATCAAAGTGTGATTTTAGGGAAGTCACGCAAGTTTGGCGCCTTATGATGTGACACATTAAGACAACTGGAATGACATATTCATCTTCTGTATCGCCGTGGCACCAACTGATAGTACTGTGACAAGATAACGCATCTTTAATGAAGAACTCCTCAGATATCAGACCCCAGCGCTAAGAGCTCTTTGGAGAACCTGAGTGTGTGGCAACGGATATGTTTTCACAATAACACACTGATTGCTCTTGTAGAATCAACTCTTCTTGTTTAAATAGTTTAGAATGAGTGCTGCACTCACAGTCTACTCGTAGGGCTGTGCCGAAACAATCATCCTCCTCTACACAGTTTGCACTTCAATCGTCTCCGCTGAGATTTGTCAGGCACACTTAAGGTCTGATTTCCCAAAAGCATTCTCCACCACACAGCGTCAACTTATCGGAGATAATAATATTCTAAATGCTACATATGTTATTTTTGATTTCACAGCAAAGCCCGGAGAGAAAAAATCAATCAACCGCTGTGAAATCCATCTTGCTTGTAAATATTTTTAGATCCAGCTACAGAAATTAATCATAAATAACATGCAGGAATTTAAAAGAAACCGTACGAATCCTTGCACAAGTTTCTATTTTTAGTATGGAAACAGTAATACGACAATAACAATGTGTGTAAGTGTCTGTTTCGTGTGCGTGTGCGTGTGTATGTAGGGATATTAGGGAAGAATATTCGGTATCAAGGCTGGGCTCGTTGAATCATTATTCTTTGATGGCTGCAACAGCTCTACTCCCAGGATGATGCAGAGCTCCAGATACTGTACAGTGGATAAGAGAGTGTGTGTGTGTATGAGCATGTGCATACTGAGACATTTATTGTGTATCTATGTGTACGTGTGTGAGTGTGTGTGTGTGTGTGGGAGGGCAGAGGGAGTAAAATATGTACGAAAGTACTGATTGAGTCATCCCTTTAAGTCGGGGTCCAGAACATTTTTGTGACAACTTGGATGGTGGAGCATGAGGGGTGTGTAGGTCTATGTGCGTACGTCTACTTGTGCATGAGTGCTCGTACGAAGGTACGCAGGAGCCACGAGTGCAGGCGGTGAGTCGCACTGACTCAGACCTCTGTCGCTCCACCAGAATATTTTTGCGACAGCTTCAGCAGGAAAAAAGCATAGAAGTTGAGTAGAAATGACACACTTGGCTTTACTTAATGCCAACTCCTGTCCCTCCGGTTTGTGTGTGAGTGTAACTTGTATTTGCTTTTGTGTTTTTGTGATGCCCTCATTTTCAACTGAAAGGCCCTTCGGGTTGTCTTCAGACAACAAACAAAATGTTTGACAAAGACAAACGTTAGCTCTTGATGTGTCGGGGCACACAGCGGAGCTGCTGTTACACAACCGACAAAGAAGGGATGGATTCAACAAATAACTTCACTTCCACAGTGGAAAGGCCCTTCAGACCAACAGAATATACTACAACATGTACTAATCACATCACATCAAGGCCTAGATTTACTCAAATACTCACATTGAGCGGATTCACCTTCAGGTTGATGGAAAATGGTCCCCACAAGGTGAACCATTACATTTAAGGGGCTAATACTGGTTTTCTTGTAAGGGTTCAGGGTTAGGACTTGGTTTCATGATAAATGAGTAAGGGTTGCATAGGACTGCTTCATACATTGCTTGAGAGACAGTGCCAGACGTTTCAGATTTAAAAGTTCAGGGAAAACCTTTATGTGCTCCTTATTTTGTGATGGTAAAGTTAACAAAACATACATTTGACAAACGAGCGAGGTTGTATTGTGGAGTCCTTCCAGAATTGTGTTGTTGCCTTTAGTGCTTGAGTAAAAAACTCAACAACAGTTACAGTTACAACAACAGTTGTTGTTTTTCTTTTAATTTCCCAAAGGAGGTAGTAAAAAGCCCCTTCCTCCATCAACAGAATGAGGAGAAGGAAACAAACATGGAAACTTAAACATAATTCAGATTCATCCTCCAATTGAGGTTTTCCAAATAAATAGTCAACTTATTGTGGCAAGATTGGGAAATGATGTTGTATTTTTGTGTTGTTTTTATTCTAATTTTTGATTGTTGGTTTGGTGAAAATACTTCAGTGGATGAGAGTGTTCAATATCGAGGTGGGATTAGAAGTTTCTGAATTTTAAAAAGCATATTAATAACAATGAAGTTGTGTTGAGTAAATTACCAAATTAAAAATGTGCAATCAATCTAAGTCAAAATTGAATATCTATGGAATGTCAATTAAACTCTTAATCATGACTTGTCTAATTAGAGGGAAGACTTATTCACTATCCATCTCATATTAGCTGATGAGACAAACATGGTTGTTAATGTTGGTGTAATTTTCCAGAGAATAATAAAGTAGATTTGATGAACTCACCACGTGACTCAAACAGTGCTTTTGTGATTTTCTTAATGTTCTGTTCCTCTACCTTCTTTATGCATGAACTGGTGGTCTGCAGCTGTGCCGGCAGGACATTGCTTGCTTTTCCGTATCATGGAAAATTGACCGGCTCTGGTAATGGAGCAGTGGAATGGCCCAGCGAATGCTACCCGACCGCTGCAGCTGCTCCTGGCCACAGCAACTGGGGCAGAAAATTCAACTTAGCGCTTTGTCGTAAACGGAAAAGAATCACGGTTTCCTATCTTCTTGTCTCTATTTTGTCTGCCTATTCTTTCACATTCTTCCACAATTTTCATTTGACAGTTGTATCTTTCTCAGGTGTGATTTTGCTCTTACATCTTTAAACTAAAAGTTTTACCCTGTGGATGTATCCTTCCTATTAAGCCGTGCAACCATCTCAGTCATGCCGTTTGTGTATCCACGGGCCTGTGTGCACATATGTGCACCAGCTCTTACATGGAGCTTGTCAGCTTGTCACAGCAATATGTAAGAACTTCCTCTTGGGATTGGAACAACCTACCAGCACGGAGCACGGATATCCAGATTAAGATGGTGTTTTTCAACAGTCAAACAATTCTCTGAAATAAACAACTTAGTCTGAACTACAGTAGCCTCTCTGCAACCCACCTCTCACTTTCTCTCTATCTTCTTACTTGCTGTCTCTGTGTATTAGAGGTCCAGGTTTAGTGGACCAGCTTCATGCTCGAGGGACCTGCTCCTTGTTAGAGCTGCTGGTCCCTCAGCTGTCCTCATTCAGTGTTGGTGGGTGAGTCTCTTATTGTCGCCATTTGCTTAAGGGAATGAGTGGTACTTGTGTGCAATGTAGTGTTGAAACACAGGACTCTCACAGTCAGGCTGAATGAGAAAATCGTGCAAACCTTTAGTAGATTGTGAATATATAAGTAGGAAAAGGAGGGAAGGGAAGGATAATAATGTGACATAAAATCAGTATGACAGGTGACAGCAGCAGAAGGTATTAGCTTGTGTAGAAGGGATGCGAGTCAAACTCATGTCAGCTTTCTCTAAATCTTCTTGTGCGAAATTCAGCTGATTATGCTTCTGTTGCAATGCATAGATCCAGTCTCCAAGTCATCATTCTAAGTGGCTTTGAGCCAACGCCACACACACACCAACTAACATTCCCTTTTCCTTAAAGTACTTTTTGATTGTAACAAAAAAAACATTATTTCGCACCTCAAACTTAAAAGGGTAGTCAAGCTTTTTAGTGTGTCACTTCCAAGAGGATTGAGTGACTTCAGACACCTACGTCGTTGTAACGCAGGATTTTCTACTATTAATGTAGTCTTTAAGCCCAAAATGAGATAACATTGATTGCATTATTAAGGTAATTTTCTCAAATCTGTGCTTTCAAATACTAAGTGGGCGTGCACTCTTGGTGACGAGTAACTTGGTCTTCCTATGCCGTCAACCTTCAATTACCAGAAATATTGATGATATATACAAGGCGGCCTCTATACCTGCCTGAGGGAGTGAAAAATAAAATAACAGACTTAAGGACACAAGTAGGTAAATGCTTTTGCAATTTTGTTGTTCAAAGAGATAAAATAATAATTAAAATGTGAATGAAAATGGAAGGTGAACACATCTATGTAAAGTTGGACAAATAAATCATAAAAAGGAAAGAAAGAAAAATAATACAAAGTTCCAAAATGGTTCAAAAATTCAGAGTAAACTTTCTCTATTGTAATCAAAGCACAGATTGTTCTCCTAACATGGATTGGAAGTAGAATGAGACTAATTACTGAGGTAGTCTGTAATTTAAAAACCATCCAGAATGTAAATTTACCTCCAGCATTAGACAACAAGACTGAAGCAATTTGTGTGCACTGACACAGAAGAGTTTATTTTGGTATTAAATAAGCAGGAAGGTTGTGTGTGTGTGTGTGTGTGTGTGTGTGTGTGTGTGTGTGTGTGTGTGTGTGACACACAGGCTGGGCTCCCTTGGGCCAGGTCTTGGCAACAGCAGAGCAGTGATCAGGTGCCTGAGCAGACAGCATTTAATGAGATGCTTAAAGCCAACAGGGCATCCAAGTGCCATGTGACCTGCCCGTGTGCCACGACGACGTTAAGTGTCCACGTTGATGATGAATGGACCATCAAATCCCATGCATTTGTTTGCCGTGTTTGTGCGGGGGAGCAGAATGATTCACCTAGCAGTGCTTCTTCCAGCATGCTGTTGGCTGAAAATTAATTACTCAGGGAGAAAGAGAGAGAGGGACAGAGAGGTGGAGAGAGCGAGAGACCATTTCCTGGCTCGCCTCAAGGTTTTTTACGAGTCCACTAACTACTTTTGATTTGATTGCTTGAATAAATAACACAATTTACTGTGAGATAGTCCGGCTGTTGGCCCTTTGCACCTCCATAAATCCATTCCCTTTCTTCTCATATGCAAATTGAAGCGGAGAGGATGCATACTTCTCAATATTTTTCCAACAGTGTATGGAAACTCTATAAGATCAATAACTACATCCCCTCATCAGCTAAGCCTGTACGGCAAGTAATTGAATTGATTGGGCCATAGTAAGTGCTTGGCCTCGCCACTTCACCTATTATTAGCAAAAGGTGAGAGCCTTGGAACATACTGTATGTAAAATAAAAGCACAACCACTGCCAGCCTTCTGGGGAATTAGGCTCTAATAATGCCCACATTAAGAGGTTTAATCAGATTTGGTGTCAGGATATGATGTGGCAGTCATCCAGGATCATTTCTTCACTCAGGTGTGTATATACACTCACCGGCCACTTTATTAGGTACCCCATGCTAGTAACGGGTTGGACCCCCTTTTGCCTTCAGAACTGCCTCAATTCTTCGTGGCATAGATTCAACAAGGTGCTGGAAGCATTCCTCAGGGAGTTTGGTCCATATTGACATGATGGCATCACACAGTTGCCGCAGATTTGTCGGCTGCACATCCATGATGCGAATCTCCCGTTCCACCACATCCCAAAGATGCTCTATTGGATTGAGATCTGGTGATTGTGGAGGCCATTTGAGTACAGCGAACTCATTGTCATGTTCAAGAAACCAGTCTGAGATGATTCCAGCTTTATGACATGGCGCATTATCCTGTTGAAAGTAGCCATCAGAAGTTGGGTACATTGTGGTCATAAAGGGATGGACATGGTCAGCAACAATACTCAGGTAGGCTGTGGCGTTGCAACGATGCTCAATTGGTACCAAGGGGCCCAAAGAGTGCCAAGAAAATATTCCCCACACCATGACACCACCACCACCAGCCTGAACCGTTGATACAAGGCAGGATGGATCCATGCTTTCATGTTGTAGACGCCAAATTCTGACCCTACCATCCGAATGTCGCAGCAGAAATCGAGACTCATCAGACCAGGCAACGTTTTTCCAATCTTCTATTGTCCAATTTCGATGAGCTTGTGCAAATTGTAGCCTCAGTTTCCTGTTCTTAGCTGAAAGGAGTGGCACCCGGTGTGGTCTTCTGCTGCTGTAGCCCATCTGCCTCAAAGTTCGACGTACTGTGCGTTCAGAGATGCTCTTATGCCCACCTTGGTTGTAACGGGTGGTTATTTGAGTCACTGTTGCCCTTCTATCAGCTCGAACCAGTCTGGCCATTCTCCTCTGACCTCTGGCATCAACAAGGCATTTCCGCCCACAGAACTGCCGCTCACTGGATGTTTTTTCTTTTTCGGACCATTCTCTGTAAACCCTAGAGATGGTTGTGCGTGAAAATCCCAGTAGATTAGCAGTTTCTGAAATACTCAGACCAGCCCTTCTGGCACCAACAATCATGCCACGTTCAAAGTCACTCAAATCACCTTTCTTCCCCATACTGATGCTCGGTTTGAACTGCAGGAGATTGTCTTGACAATGTCTACATGCCTAAATGCACTGAGTTGCCGCCATGTGATTGGCTGTGTTGAGTGTTAACGAGCAGTTGGACAGGTGTACCTAATAAAGTGGCCGGTGAGTGTATATGTATATATTATTGGCAGGGATTCATTTTGGCCTCCTTTGTGGGTGCTGCCTTCTCCAAAGGCTCCTGTGACATTACAATATGATGACATGATGCGACATGGTGTGTGGCTGAAAGAATGAAGCATTACATTTCTCTTGAAAGATTTACAATAATCTGCTGACTCACTGCCGATAAAACAGTGTGATGGACCTCTGAGAAGAAACTTACAGCTCCTCGCTTCCTGTAAGATGATCCTAAGTCATTTCACATTAACCAAAGTCCCGCAACAACTGTTACACTTAAAGTAAAGGGGCAAACATATTTAGTTGGAATGCTTCAAGCATTCCAAGTATTGTTCTTCTTTTCTTTATTAGTTGGAATGCTTCAAGCATTCCAAGTATTGTTCTTCTTTTCTTTATTCCGCCATATTATTATTCTATTTCTTCCGCCGCACCTTTCAACTCCTTCACGCTTTCAGCTATTAAGACCATTCAAATATTAAAATGTTCAGCTCATTCAGGGGAGGGGTGCTATGACTTTTCAGCTTTTTAGCTCTTATAATTGAATTAATATAAATTAATATCTTCAACCTTTTTAACATGGTTTCCTAATGGATTAAATTTTCAAATCCTTTCAAAACTTCTTCAACTTTCAACTTTTTCAGCTTTTCCAATCTTTCAGCTAGAGACACCATTTAAACTTTAAAATGTTGACACAAGTCTTAACAATTTTATTAAAAAAACAGCTTGTTGATATCTATTATACTTTTTTCATAACCACTAATTATGTTTCAGTAGTTTTGGGGTTTCTTTCGAATTTAGAGTGGAGTTTTCCGGATGGTCCCGCGATTTAGAGTGAGCGCCTTGTCAGGATTCAGTAAAAAAAAAAGAGGCACTTTTATCTTTACGGCCACAATATTCACTTTTCAGCCTTCATTTAAAAAGAAAACATTAGCCGTGCTTGTGCTGGTTGGACTCGTATAAGTTTGAAATCTCAGAGTCATTTACTTTTTGCGTGAGGAGCCCGATTGTGAGACAAAGTCTGCCCCGAGCCCCATAAGCTTCCATACAAATCTGGCGACATTTAAAAAAAATAAACACAGCCGGTACACTTTTTGTAAACGGCTGTTTGAGCAGTTTTAAAACACACAGAGACATAAAAACTACACTCATGCGTTTGATAGGGTCTTGGGTCTCTCAAAATGTCATTATTTTTTGGCTACCCCATATAGTTTTGCTCCAGGAAGCATTTGTTTGAGGTGTGGATTTTGTCTAAATCTCTTCACTCTCTTCGCCGTGAGCTAATTAGCGACCAGCTGTTGATCTATGGCCATAAAGACGTAGCTCAGGGACGTGCAGGTTTAACCGTGGTTAGATAACGGTACGTATGGACGTGCAGGTTTAACCGTGGTTAGATAACTGTACGTATGGACGTGCAGGTTTAACCGTGGTTAGATAACGGTACGTATGGACGTGCGTGTCGTGAGTTGGGACGGAGACCCGGGATGAGCAGACAGTAAGTAATGTGGAGGCTGGACCGTAAGATATTTGAGACATGTGAGAGCCATAAGTACTAGATTGCTAGCTAGCTATACTGCTAACAAGGCTACTCCCCGCTGGAGACATAAACCGTGGGTGTGACGTTGTTCCTTCGGTGTTGTCATTAAGCTGCAGGCACGTGAGTTTATTTTCTTACGCGAGTGATACTATTAATAACCTTTTCGCGGACCGCAAGAAGGTCCGTAGGTTAATAAGCACGTCAAAAGTTACGGGGAGTGGCGTGACGTTGTTCCTTCGGGGATTGAGCTGCAGATACGTGAGTTTGTTTTCTTACGCGAATGACAGGAGATCGTTTGGTCTTTATTTTACACAACAGAGCGTCAACTTAATATACTATTAATAACCTTCATCGGACCGCAAGAAGGTCCGTCAGTTAATAAGCACGTCAAAAGTTACGGTGGACCAGCCGGGGTTAGGGGGGAGGAGGGGGTTCGCTGGTGGGCGAAACTGCGCACTGAGGAGTGAACAATTGTAATCGAGATGGGGGCTGTAGTATTTGTGTGTGTCCACTAACATTTAATTGTCCAAGTGAAACACGTAGTACTTGTATTAGTCATTGGCGCTGTATGCGTCCATGTTTATTTCACAAAACCGCGCATCTTTATGACGTCATCAAGACATGACGGTTAACTTATCCGGAAGTATCCAGGGGCGTTTCTGATGGGACCGCCACGAAGCTTTCAGTAATTTCTACACTATTTGCAAACTTTTGAGGCACTCACCAACCATGCAAAATGTTTTTATATTTTATTTTGACTTGTTGCCAGGATCTTCTCCTGTCTTGTTTATTCTGTGCACATGGGCAGGTGCCACTGTGTATGGTAGGTTGTGTCATCAGTGTATTAATGAGTGAGAGATGTCATCTAGTATTAAAGCTCTTTGAGTTGTCAGAAGACTAGCAAAGCGGTGTACAAGTTCATTAAGTTTGAATGAAAAAGATTCAGCAATGTTTAGAAGTAATTTAAGCTTTTATTAGTTCTGTATTTTGTCAAATTCATAGAAGCTTCCCCCATTTCTGTTTTTTCCAATTCTTTCAAGTTCGTTTCAGCTTTTCTCATTTCTGTATTTTTAGCAATTTTTAAATGTATTTCAGCCTTTTTTATTTCAGCAATGTTTAGAATAATTTCAGCTTTTATTATTTCTGTGATATCAAATTCATAGAAGCTTCTCCCATTTCTGTTTTTTTGATATTCTTTCAAGTTCATTTCAGCTTTTCTCATTCATGTATTTCAGCTTTTTCTATTCTTTCAGCAATGTTTAAAATAATTTCAGCTTGTTGCATTTTAAGCAACTTTTTGAAATTAATTCCAGCTTTTATTATTTCTGTGATTTCAAATTCATAGAAGCTTCTCCCATTTCAGTTTTTTTGCAATTGTTTCAAGTTCATTTCAGCTTTACTCATTTCTGTATTTTCAGCCATTTTAAAATGTATTTCAGCTTTTTCTATTCTTTCAGCAATATTTAGAATAATTTCAGCTTGTTTCATTTCTGTACTTTAAGCAACTTTTTGAAATTAACTTCAGCTTTTTGCATTCCAACGCATTTTCAGCAGGAAATGCATTTTCTAGTTCCGCCATATTATTATTCTATTTCTTCCGCCGCACCTTTCAACTCCTTCACGCTTTCAGCTATTAAGACCATTCAAATATTAAAATGTTCAGCTCATTCAGGGGAGGGGTGCTATGACTTTTCAGCTTTTTAGCTCTTATAATTGAATTAATATAAATTAATATCTTCAACCTTTTTAACATGGTTTCCTAATGGATTAAATTTTCAAATCCTTTCAAAACTTCTTCAACTTTCAACTTTTTCAGCTTTTCCAATCTTTCAGCTAGAGACACCATTTAAACTTTAAAATGTTGACACAAGTCTTAACAATTTTATTAAAAAAACAGCTTGTTGATATCTATTATACTTTTTTCATAACCACTAATTATGTTTCAGTAGTTTTGGGGTTTCTTTCGAATTTAGAGTGGAGTTTTCCGGATGGTCCCGCGATTTAGAGTGAGCGCCTTGTCAGGATTCAGTAAAAAAAAAAGAGGCACTTTTATCTTTACGGCCATAATATTCACTTTTCAGCCTTCATTTAAAAAGAAAACATTAGCCGTGCTTGTGCTGGTTGGACTCGTATAAGTTTGAAATCTCAGAGTCATTTACTTTTTGCGTGAGGAGCCCGATTGTGAGACAAAGTCTGCCCCGAGCCCCATAAGCTTCCATACAAATCTGGCGACATTTAAAAAAAATAAACACAGCCGGTACACTTTTTGTAAACGGCTGTTTGAGCAGTTTTAAAACACACAGAGACATAAAAACTACACTCATGCGTTTGATAGGGTCTTGGGTCTCTCAAAATGTCATTATTTTTTGGCTACCCCATATAGTTTTGCTCCAGGAAGCATTTGTTTGAGGTGTGGATTTTGTCTAAATCTCTTCACTCTCTTCGCCGTGAGCTAATTAGCGACCAGCTGTTGATCTATGGCCATAAAGACGTAGCTCAGGGACGTGCAGGTTTAACCGTGGTTAGATAACGGTACGTATGGACGTGCAGGTTTAACCGTGGTTAGATAACTGTACGTATGGACGTGCAGGTTTAACCGTGGTTAGATAACGGTACGTATGGACGTGCGTGTCGTGAGTTGGGACGGAGACCCGGGATGAGCAGACAGTAAGTAATGTGGAGGCTGGACCGTAAGATATTTGAGACATGTGAGAGCCATAAGTACTAGATTGCTAGCTAGCTATACTGCTAACAAGGCTACTCCCCGCTGGAGACATAAACCGTGGGTGTGACGTTGTTCCTTCGGTGTTGTCATTAAGCTGCAGGCACGTGAGTTTATTTTCTTACGCGAGTGATACTATTAATAACCTTTTCGCGGACCGCAAGAAGGTCCGTAGGTTAATAAGCACGTCAAAAGTTACGGGGAGTGGCGTGACGTTGTTCCTTCGGGGATTGAGCTGCAGATACGTGAGTTTGTTTTCTTACGCGAATGACAGGAGATCGTTTGGTCTTTATTTTACACAACAGAGCGTCAACTTAATATACTATTAATAACCTTCATCGGACCGCAAGAAGGTCCGTCAGTTAATAAGCACGTCAAAAGTTACGGTGGACCAGCCGGGGTTAGGGGGGAGGAGGGGGTTCGCTGGTGGGCGAAACTGCGCACTGAGGAGTGAACAATTGTAATCGAGATGGGGGCTGTAGTATTTGTGTGTGTCCACTAACATTTAATTGTCCAAGTGAAACACGTAGTACTTGTATTAGTCATTGGCGCTGTATGCGTCCATGTTTATTTCACAAAACCGCGCATCTTTATGACGTCATCAAGACATGACGGTTAACTTATCCGGAAGTATCCAGGGGCGTTTCTGATGGGACCGCCACGAAGCTTTCAGTAATTTCTACACTATTTGCAAACTTTTGAGGCACTCACCAACCATGCAAAATGTTTTTATATTTTATTTTGACTTGTTGCCAGGATCTTCTCCTGTCTTGTTTATTCTGTGCACATGGGCAGGTGCCACTGTGTATGGTAGGTTGTGTCATCAGTGTATTAATGAGTGAGAGATGTCATCTAGTATTAAAGCTCTTTGAGTTGTCAGAAGACTAGCAAAGCGGTGTACAAGTTCATTAAGTTTGAATGAAAAAGATTCAGCAATGTTTAGAAGTAATTTAAGCTTTTATTAGTTCTGTATTTTGTCAAATTCATAGAAGCTTCCCCCATTTCTGTTTTTTCCAATTCTTTCAAGTTCGTTTCAGCTTTTCTCATTTCTGTATTTTTAGCAATTTTTAAATGTATTTCAGCCTTTTTTATTTCAGCAATGTTTAGAATAATTTCAGCTTTTATTATTTCTGTGATATCAAATTCATAGAAGCTTCTCCCATTTCTGTTTTTTTGATATTCTTTCAAGTTCATTTCAGCTTTTCTCATTCATGTATTTCAGCTTTTTCTATTCTTTCAGCAATGTTTAAAATAATTTCAGCTTGTTGCATTTTAAGCAACTTTTTGAAATTAATTCCAGCTTTTATTATTTCTGTGATTTCAAATTCATAGAAGCTTCTCCCATTTCAGTTTTTTTGCAATTGTTTCAAGTTCATTTCAGCTTTACTCATTTCTGTATTTTCAGCCATTTTAAAATGTATTTCAGCTTTTTCTATTCTTTCAGCAATATTTAGAATAATTTCAGCTTGTTTCATTTCTGTACTTTAAGCAACTTTTTGAAATTAACTTCAGCTTTTTGCATTCCAACGCATTTTCAGCAGGAAATGCATTTTCTAGTTCAAATCAAACTTTGCTTATTTATTTTTTGTTTTGTGCAGTGACTTGATTTGTAATCCTACAAGCAACTAAACGGGGGCCACATTTTACTCGTCCTTTGGGGTCCAGGCTGAAACAAAGTAATCCTTTTGAAGCCCACTTGCTCTATTGGATCCTACTCGTTTAAATCCGGCAAGACCTTTCCTCGTTGTTTTAATCATATCAATCTACTCGTCTTTCTTTCTGTCGTCCTTTTATGTATTACCCCCCCCCCCCCCCCCCCCTCCCTGGTTGGGACCCGTCCTGCCTCCGCAGTCCACGTCCTCCCCTCGTCCTCCTCCGTCCCACCCTCGATCCGGGCCATCTCCGCGCTGGATCACTTTACAAAAAAAAAAAAAAAAAACACGCGGAAAAGAAGCTGCGGGGAAACCGAACCGACGTCGGAACAAGGCGGTGAAGCGCTGTTGCTGCTCGGCAGCGTGAAGGCGTACCGCGTTGCGCAGAGCCGCCGACGAGCGGCTCCTCCTGTGGTTTCGGTTGTCGGAGGAGGAGGTCGCGCAAACTGTGTTTGAGGGAGTGTAAATGATTTGATCGTCGCCCTGGATCCACCTGATCGGCGCAGTAGACGACGGGAGGCAGCATGAAGTTTGCCGTCGCGGTGTTGTGTTGTCTTGCTCTCGGGGAGGCTGCCGGGGAAGGTAAGGATCGGACGGACTCAACTGTTGAAGCCGAGCTATGTATCTTTTACGTGTCTTTTTTGTCATCTCAACTTTGAGATACATTTGTACCCAACGCATTTTGGGGATTTTTTTGTGAGCATTTGGGGTCCTGTTGCGTGATCTAAACAGCCCCCCCCCCCCCCCCCCCCCAGAGTGAAGCAACGCTATTTGCCATGTCCTCCGTCCTGCCCAATGCTTCTAATGTCATGTCGCGTGAATCAGGTGCGGTTGTACTTGTAATCGTGCGGGACGCCCCGGGACGAAGTGATGGGGTCAGCTGAGAGGAGATTTGCTGAGGGGGGGGGGATGAGCCACTGAGCCTTGCTGCACATCACGCTGCAAGAGCACAATATGGCACAATAAACGTCAAAATTCGTGTGTGCGTGTGCGTGTGCGTGAATTGCTGTCGGTTTATTGTACATAATTTACACCACTCTCTAGATGGGGCGGCTCTCTGCAGCACATCCTGTACATCTATGTATATCATGCTGTATGCTTATGAAAGGGAGCAGGAGAGCTAATTAGTGACAATCTGATGAAAACGATTAATCTGTAACCTTCAGAGGAACAATTATCTGTCCGAGACTCCCTCAATCCACCGTAAAGTTAAGGAGGAATCGCATTTTAAACTGACAGGGAGCTTCCTTCAAGGGAATTATGTCACCTGACAGGTCGGCATGCCATGCTAATGATGCCATGTTCAGCTTGTAAATGTTCAGTTCACCCAAATTACAAAATACATTCTCACTTTGCTCTTGCTAAATGCCAACATCTCAATTTTATATGCAGGCATTTTTACATTTTGGTCTACTTGCTGATAACTAACTGATTTCTCTAAAAGTGGTTCCTAAACACAAGGTGTAGGACCATAGCACACATGCGGTCACCTCTGGTCATTTCATGCTGTCAATGGTGCCTCAGTCAAGCGTGAATGGACATGTCTTTGGAATATATACACACCACGGTATTTGCCTCGAGGGCATTGGGACTAATGGGGTTTACCAATTTGAAAAGTCTTGGCTTCCCCACAGACATGATCATGAATCCACTCCATTCTTAACAAGACCTGCCCTGCGTAATTGGTTCAGGAAGAGATGATTGGTTAAGGCTGGACATTGACCGTGAGTAGTTAGAGTCGGGATAGCCGTTGGTCAGGGCAAGAGACCTCAACTAATCAAGTTACTGGTACCTTGTAGAGAATGAACGCCTGGCCAATGTCAGTGCCTGAGTGCCCAAGGGAAAGCAGCAGGATTCATAATAACATCCCCTAGAGATATCTGTCCTGTTGCATTATGGGTAAATATGTTGCACGATGAGCAGTGGCGCAGCCTAGATTGTAACGCATGTTTCCCTCCCTTATTCTCTCTGCATTCTTGCCTCCAAATCATCCCCTTTTCCAAAAGTCTGGAAACATCTTTTTAGAAAAGGCAAAAACACAAAGTTAGAATATCTTCCTGTGGAGAGTAAAAGAAACTTCCCTATTTTCTTTTACCACCCCCCTAGCTACGAATATCCTGCTGCGGTTCTCCAGTGAACAGATGGTGGATGGGACAAGGTGATCGGACCGCTGTGTCGTCCATGGGGGGTTTAGAATGAGAAGATGGCACAGTGTTTGTTTGAATGCTGGACCAGCCTGTGTCTGTATCAATAATCTGCACACTGTAGTTTCTCTGCCTTACTTATCATTATATAACACACACACACACACACACACACACACACACACACACACACTACAATAGTTTGTTATATCATCTGTATAGGGAATTTCTAAACACACAGACACACATTAATGCATCCTAATTTCCGAATCCCACCCCCCCCCCCCCTGTTACTTTCTAATCAATAGGATGGGTCCTTTCCACACAAACACAAACACACACAGACAGCATCAGTCTCTATCTGAGGGAGCAGGCCGGCTCTTGGAGAGGAATCTATCCTTGTGGTGTTAGCTTGGCCCTTGTGTTCTTGTTGATGGTGATTATGAGACAGAGCTGCTTCCTGCATGGTAGATAGGAAGAGTGTATCGACGGGCCTTTTTAAGCCCTTACAAACTGTGCTTTACATGGGATCTGATGCAATGAAAGGTAATCTGAATCTGAACAGGCTGGTAGTTTCATTTCAGATTTCCACAAAGGAAACCGTAGTAGACTGAAGAAAGGGGATATAAGGGTACAAATATGTGTAAGCAGCCTTAAGCCAGCTTGGTTTTCATTTCCTTGCATGGCAGCCTGTTATCCCACCTAAAAACCTATGTTTCTAATTAATGTCAGATAAAAGGAAGTTACCTATGTCTCTCTTAAATGAAGAATGCACTTTTATTGGAAGTTGTTTGTTTGTGAGTTTGCACGTGCACGTAATACATGTTTTTCTTACTGCACTAAATAGTCGAAAAGGATCAAAATGTAACTCAAGACGTACCCAAGTGATGTCTTTGTATTCTAATCCACCGAGCGACGGGTTCTTTGAAGAAACTGATTCTTCCCCAATCCGCTGAGAATTAGACAACAAGATGAAACAAAGTGCATTATAGGCCCAACGCTAGGTGAGCAGGATCCAGAGAACTTCTGTTCAAACAGAAGGAAATTATTAATGCACTGACTAAGTGTGTTGTTCTACTGCAAAGCAGATTGACTTAAACACTGTGTGTTTGTGTGTGTGAAAACAGATAAACAGTGAATATTTCTCCCACCTTCTGATAGACGAGAACCACACCTGTAAATATGGTACTACTCAAAAACAAAGATGTCAGGAGACAGAAAAACATCCCTTTTGCCTTCTGTACCGACCGCTTCCCTGCCCCCTTATTCAGTTCCTCTCACTTACTGAAGGGAATTGCTCTAGGTTACTCCGTCTCACTCCTTCCCTTATCAGCTCGCCCCACTCCTCTGCTCCAATCCCCTTGTTTGAGAGTGGCTATTGATTCCAGCTGTGCTTTTCTGTCCATCAGCCACCTTCTCTGGTGCAACACTACCATTGGCAGTGCCAAATATCGTCCTCTTAACAGAGTAGAGGACTCACCACTGAGCGTTGATAGAGCTACTGAGGGAGCCTCTGCTGTGCAGCTTGAGTATAAATACCAAATAATGCTCTTAGCGCCCAGCAAATGCTGCTGTCGACCGCATCTTCCATGAGTTATAATGAGTAACAGGGAAGCAGTGTGTTGTCTTGCCCAAGGACAATTGGACAGGACATTTAGTTTCTCATGAGCCTGCCTGCTGTCAGTAAAATTAAGCGTGCATACTTAAAGCCACTGAGAAATCTCGGGTGATGTACTGACTTAAACCAAACTGGATCAATGTTTTTTTGTAGCTGAGAGACCTGATATCTACCGGCTGTCTGCTCTTGACCGAGTGACTGACGAAGTGAAAGCATTGTTCCTTCAATGTCTCCTGCCCAAAGTGTTCGTCACTCTCCAACTGACTATTATGTCTCGTGCCTGGCTGCATAACGCGCTCCGAGCTCAGCTTGGTTCCCCTGGCGAATGTTCTGTCTGAGGTGATCATGTCAGCATGATCATTTTGTCAGCCCGGGGAGCTGAGATGCATCCGCTCGGCCATGGCCAGCTGTCAGTCCGGGGTTGGCAGTGTTTGTGTGTGCCTGACTCTAGGCCCCCGACTTAATTTTTCCCTCCACTTGCTCTTTAGACTCTGGGGAGCTGGTTCACTTTTTCCATACACGAACTAACGTGTCTTTTTATGTTCTCGAAGATGTAAGAAACAGCTGACAAATGCACCGCTTCTAAAAGGATAAAGCTGCCTTTGAAAAACAATTAAATAAGTGACTTTATTTTTCATTATTTTCCCTGAGACCCATCACAATGGTTCCCTTGCAACAGCCTTGCAGCTACTACTGACTTCTAAATTTGATTTACATTATGGGGATGGCTACTCCTCCAAAACAAAACCTCATTATCCATATCCGCATCATCCATATTTAGACTTTAGAGAAAACATCCACATTTAATCTTGGATTTCTTACTAAATATATGTTCCCCTTACAGTGTCTGTATGTAATGAAAACTTGTCAAATGCTTTGATTAAGTGGCATTTTAAATTTTGTATATATAATACCACTACATAATACTGAAGAAAGATACTGTAGTATATGTTTTGAATGGATGTTCCTTAGTCTGAAATATCTCAAAAGCCATTAAATGGATTGGTGATATTTTAACAGATACTTATGGTACCCAGAGGATGAATCCTAACAACTTTGGAGATCCTCTGACTTTTTTCTAGCACCAACATGAGGTTGGCATTTGTGGATGTCTATCCCCCAGAATGCCTTTCAACAACGTTGATGATTCCCTGACATCAGCTCAAAATACACATTTTTTATATCTGCAAGACTTAAAAAACCTTCTCACCAGATCTGGTTGTAATTTGTGTTTATTGCCAATGAGAAAAGCAGCATTACTACAGAATAATCTACCAAACTAACCTCTTCTCTACTTACTCTTCATCTATATTCTATTCTCTTGCTCTTTGCAGCGCAGGAGGACTCTGTGTCGCTGGCCGAGATGGAGGATTCCTTGTTGAGGAACCTCTTCAGAGGTTACCAGAAGTGGGTGCGGCCTGTCCTACACTCTAATGATACCATCACTGTATGCTTTGGACTGAAGATCTCACAGCTGGTTGATGTGGTGAGAAAACAACACTGGGACACCCAAACTCACAGGATGCTCTTTCTAGAAGAACATTCTGCATCCTCATGTTCTGTTTACCCGCATGAATTCTACTTTTTTGGAATACAACCTAATGAAATATCGGTTTGCATTTTACTGTCCTCTTTAAGGCCTGTTTGTACTGTTAAGGTTCCCGTAATTTAATCCGATGGGAAAGGGAATAGGTTTATATGTGTAGTACTCTCTCTCTCTCTCTCTCATCTCTGAAATTACTTTGTATTTTAGTCCAATTGACAGAGACAGAACAAAGGGAGGAGAATCGATGGGCTGACCTTTGAAAAGCCAATCAGAAAGACTTGTGTGGCTGTGTCCATGTGTTACATTCATCTTAGATGGATGGGGGTAATTTTAAAAGTACAAAGCATTGATCACATCTCGAGTGCTTTTGAGCAAAGCAGAACCAGACATAGAGACGCTTTCAGAAGATCAACACAGCAAACATTCTCTTTGTGTACCTGTTGAAGATGCTCAATGAGTATACAATTCCATTTGTAAAATGGTTACTCAAATCTTGTTACGGTCTTCTCATCTTAGTGTGGCTATTACATTTGAATTATAATGAGAGAGTAAAGGAAGACGGAGGGGAAATTGAAACTGACCATCACTAAGACTCATAAGAATTGGCACAACGGGTGATTGTTTTTAAAAAATAGAGTCGTGGGAAGTTTTGAGTGCATGAAAACAAGTAAACTTGGTTCAGGGATGCCTCATCATCTGATCCGGATTGGACAGAAGCTATTAAGTATGGCCAACAATGGAAGTACAGTAGAGAAGTTGAATTGAGAATAAAAGTGTGAGCAAAAACAAGGATACTGAAAGGGATGAGGATAAATAGCTCATTTAAATGGGCCAAGAGAAAAACAAAAGAAAGAGCAAAGCATCAAGCATCGTTAAAATTGTGGTCTAAAGTGATGTGAAGGGCACACACTCACACATGCACGAGTGCACACACACATAGGCACACACACATAATCACACACACCAGCTGCTCCCACAACTCCACGAAGGGTCACACAAACCTTTAGAAGAGTGCCATCGTGTGGTATTCTAGCTGAGTTACTGTGATGAAACCCCCCCCCCCCCCCCCTACCCCCACCTTGGATCACTTTGGATTCCTAGCGGATGGTAATGCAATCAGGTTTTCCTCAGCGCCTCTGTAGCAGACCTTTATTAACTATTCCATAGATTTTCTTTCATCTGCAGTTTAACTCTTGTTTCTTCAAAGGTTTTCCTGTACAAAACTGTACTCCATAATAAAAATCCTTTTATGACTTCAGAAATTCATTACTGTCTTTTAACCTCTCTCTGTGCATTTATCTCTAGTTTCTTTATACTTTATATACAGATACTAATTAAGCAAATGAGGCTGCTGTGCCTGTTAAAGTATTGCCGGCGATATTGATCACTGTATCTTGTGCTTCTCTCGCTCACTAAATTCTGTAGATGTGTGCTGAAGAAAGTCACTTGACCCTCAAGCTGTTTCAGTGTGGTTACATAGTGGCAAGCGAGAGAAGCAATTGACCCACTATGAACAAATATATCTATTTTATTAAGTTTAAGTTCTTTCTCTCTTATCTCCACCGTTTGTTTCCAGATTCTGGCTTGCTCCTCACCTCCTCCTCCACATCTCACCTTTCATACTAACATGTACTATACCAGTGATACAAAACCTCTTCCCTGTTTTCCTACAGGATGAAAAAAACCAACTGATGACTACAAATGTTTGGCTCTGGCAGGTAACATCTCTAAAACGGCATATTCAAATTGTTATGTTCTATTTTAACATTTGTGAAGTGTGCAACATTTTAGGTTCTCCCTAGTAGATTAAGGTTATTTGAACTGTTTGCTAAATATTTTAAAAGATGAATTAGCTCCAAAATGCTGTGGTAGCTAATATAAAATTTAAATGTGAAATATATTTGGGTCCATGATATTACTTAAAGACAATTAAAACAGATAACAGTTAACAAATGTTAACCCACCAGTTGGATAGATTCACGTAAAATGTGAATTGCTATATACAAATATAAACACAAGACAAAATTGACTCTGAAAAATCAAAATGAAATTGCAGATATTCTAAATATCTAAAGAAATGCAAAAAATTGCAGATGATTGGTTTGATTAAAGCAAAGATGCTTGATAACAAATATCAAAAAATGCTTGTGTATGTTGATTCTTCAGTGCATTCTTAAACGTTCTCCTTGGCAGGACGTTGTGTATAATAGTGAAACACTGCCCCAAAAGGTTTCAACAACAAAATATTAGAGCAAAGACACATATGGCCACTAACAAGGCAAACTGGGGACAATGAAGCAATGAAAAAGATAGTTTCCATTTGCTTGGTGTAGTCTTGTGTCAAATCATGTCACTTATCATGCACTGTTATTTATCTATTCAAAGGAGTGGGTTGACTTGAAGCTGAAGTGGAACCCGGATGACTATGGCGGTATTACCTCCATCAGAGTGCCTTCAGAGACTATTTGGCTGCCTGATATCGTCCTGTATGAAAAGTGAGTTATGCAGCACTCTGCACGCATTAGTAGCACATTCGGAGGCTCTGGTACGTCTCATTGAGTTAGATCAATATTCCTTCCCTTGATGCTTCATTTTAGCAAGCCCTTTTAGGTTGATCAGGTATTCCACCCAGGAAATACGCCTGTTTTTTTGTTTTAAAAACGAATACTTAATTGACAATAATAAAAACCTATTGAATTGAATGAATACTTTCATGTTGCCTTGAATATTATTTTTCAAGAACAGCTATGCAATGATTGCCGGGTGAAATGTATGTCATTCTTGTCCTATGTCACTTAGAACATCATCGTAAAATCATATTTTATTAATACATCTTTAACAGACAACACGTTGGTGTGTTTGTTTTCTATCAAGTCCTTACCACCTTATCCTTTCTCTGCCCTTCTCATGTTCTCCCAGTGCGGACGGGCGCTTTGAGGGATCCCTGATGACCAAAGCCATTGTGCGTTGGGACGGTACCATAACATGGACTCCACCCGCCAGCTACAAGTCCGCCTGCACCATGGACGTGACCTTCTTCCCCTTCGACCGGCAGAACTGCTCAATGAAGTTTGGCTCGTGGACTTACGATGGGAACATGGTGGACCTGGTTCTAGTTGATCACTACGTGGACCGCAAAGACTTCTTTGACAACGGGGAGTGGGAAATCCTTAACGCAACGGGACAACGGGGAAGCAGGAGGGATGAGGTGTATTGGTACCCGTTTGTCACCTACTCTTTCATCCTGAAGAGATTGCCGTTGTTCTACACCCTCTTCCTCATCATCCCGTGCCTCGGCCTCTCCTTTCTAACTGTGCTGGTGTTTTATTTGCCATCCGACGAAGGGGAGAAACTGTCACTTTCCACTTCTGTGCTGGTGTCGCTCACTGTCTTCCTCCTTGTCATAGAAGAAATCATCCCTTCATCTTCAAAAGTGGGTTCCCTTTGACATCCAAGCCATCTAAGCTATTTTGAAGTTTGAAGTTAATCTATCCTTCTTTTTTCTGTTCAGCTATCCTAATTGTAATCTTAATCGTATTAAGTCCAGATCATAACCACAGCCCTCTCAATCACCTGCAGCATAAACTGCACGTCAACTCAATTACTGTAAGAAGCTAGTGCCGTCAGACACGTCTAGGCACGTCATCTTATTATGCACCATAAGTATTATTTTATTATTATTAGTACAATTTATCCCAAAATGCATTGTAAAAATGAGTGAAAGAGCAATAGACACTATCAAGGACATTAGTTTAGTGATCCTGAAATCTAATCCACCGTATAGTCAACATTTTATACTTTGATGGAAACAATGAATCTTACTGACTTTTGTGATCTCATTTCCTGACCTTTGGTGTTACCGTAAAGTTGACATATTTATTATTGGTTGCTTGCACTTGTGGGATTTAGGCGCTAGCATTAAGTAGCTTGTTTGTGAAGACCAGTCAATGTGTATTTAAAAAAAAAAAAAAAATAGTTCTTACCTTCTTATCTGCCTCTTGTAGAAATAACACACGTGTCAAGCAGTCGGCTGTAAAACTGATTCAGTAAGCTTTACATTTTTTATCTCACCAGGTAATCCCACTGATCGGAGAATATCTGCTCTTCATCATGATCTTCGTCACTTTCTCCATCATCGTCACCGTCTTCGTCATTAACGTCCACCACCGCTCCTCTTCCACTTACCACCCCATGGCCCCCTGGGTAAAGAGCCTGTTCCTCCAGAGACTGCCCAGGCTGCTGTGTATGAGGGGGCATACTGACAGGTAACATAGGATTGATCGTAGAGACGGGTCAACCTTTTGAGTGTCCAAGAGTTAGCATATCCATAAGCCTAATAATTGCCTTCCTGAAAAAGCTAAATTTCCCTTTTTTGGCCCTAGTGTTTTTGTTTGGGTAAAACAAGCAAGATGTAACTTTGAGGTAGCTTTTTTTAGCTCCTGACCCACCCATGCTCACTCCTCTAATATCTGCCAATACCAATTAGAAGATAATCATGCAAAAAAATAAAATTAAAAAGCTAGTATCAACTTCCTCAGATACCACTTTGAAGATATGGAGATGCACAGCCCAGAACTGAAAACCCGTAGAGGTGTGGGAAGGAGAGGAGCTCCTGGCCACAGAGGCCCCGCCTCGGGGAAGGAGGAGGAGAACAGAGCCTGGCTGGCCATGCTGGAGAAAGCCACAAGTTCCGTCCGCTATATCAGCCGTCACATCAAAAAGGAGCATTTCATACGAGAGGTGAGTCGGCAGACACGGGATGAAAGCCTTTGTCTGCGTGTCGTTTTACATTCTATTGTCATGCGTACGCCTCTTGTGCCTCTGGCGACAGCCGGGGCCTGTGGCAATACGTTTTAGGGTTTTCTGTCTGCATGTCAATATAGTATTACAGCAGCCCCTTTGAATAATTCACAAACGTTTACTCGGATTCAAGGATGAATTGATTGGAAGTTGATCAAATGTCAAGGCTTAAGATTTTATATACTTGATGCCAATGTTCCTTTTTGTCCCGGCTGTGTGTGTCTGTCTGTATACATCTCTCTCCATGTCTCGTTCAGGTTGTTCAAGACTGGAAGTTCGTGGCTCAGGTGTTGGACAGGATCCTCCTGTGGGCTTTCCTCACAGTGTCGATCCTGGGAACTGTTCTAATCTTCACTCCTGCTCTGCAGATGTACTTCAGCACACCTTGATGGACAAACATACACAAACTCTGAATAATGGCTCCGTTGTTTTTTCTGTTTGTTTTGTTTGACGGCATAAAGAAACTCAATACAACATTCACTGTATATTTATTTTAGAATGGTTTGAAATGTCTAGTTGTGTCACGGTTTGGTCTCTCTTCCTGTTTTAGTTTGAAGTTTCATGTTCCTTGTGGTCTTGGGTTAACTTCACTTCCTGCCTTGTCCTGTGATTGCCTGAGTGTTTCCACCTGTGTCCAATCACCTGCACCTCCCTTGTGTATTTAAGCCCCGTGTGTCTGTTGTCCCCTGTCGCGTCATTGTCTAACGTCAGTCATTGTTGGTGCACGTTCTTTCGGCTTCTGTTGGTTTTTGTGCAGAATAAAAAGCACATTCTGAAGATCCTGCGTCTGAGTCCTGCCTGCCTTCAACCTGCACCCTCGACACACCTGACAGAATGACGCGACCACCGAAGGACTCAGCAGGGTTCAACGTTAAAGACCCGTTTTGGGAAGTCCTCAGCGCACGCTGGGAGCAGATGATGGAGCTGGCCGCCCACATCCAGGGCTTGTACGACACCATCGCCCCAGGACCCCCGTCTCCCCCCGAACCGGCCCCAGGACCCCCGTCTCCGCCCGAATCGGCCCCAGGACCCCCGGCCCCAGGACCCCCGTCTCCGCCTGAACTGGCCCCAGGACCCCCGTCTCCGCCTGAACCGGCCCCAGGACCCCCGTCTCCGCCTGTTCCGGCCCCGAGACCCCCGTCTCCGCCTGTTCCGGCCCCGAGACGCCCGTCAGCGCCCGTTCCTGCCCCGAGAACCCCGCCAGCGCCCGTTCCAGCCCCGATAACCACGCCCCCGGTCCCGGCCCCGCGGCGCCTGACCATGACCCCTCCCTTCCACCCTCTTGGGACCGCCTGGAAGTCGGTCCTTGAAGGGGGGGTGGGGTCAGGGGTTGGGCCGGAGCCCCCCGCCTCGACGACGCCGGAGCCGCACAGCTCGGCGCCCCCCGCCTCAACGACGCCGGAGCCGCTCAGCTCGGCGCCCCCCGCCTCGACGACGCCGGAGCCGCACAGCTCGGCGCCCCCCGCCTCGACGACGCCGGAGCCGCACAGCTCGGCGCCCCCCGCCTCGATGACGCCGGAGCCGCACAGCTCGGCGCCCCCCGCCTCGGCGCCCCCCGCCACGACGACGCCCGGCCGCCGCCCCGCCAGACCCCCCCAGACACTGAGGCCCGGCCGCCGCCCCGCCAGACCACCCCAGACCCTGAGGCCCGGCCGCCGCCCCGCCAGACCCCCCCAGACCCTGAGGCCCGGCCGCCGCCCCGCCAGACCCCCCGAGACCCTGAGGCCCGGCCGCCGTTCCGGCCGCCCCCCCCGAAGGACCCGACACATGGCCGCCATCACCCGGAGTTCCCCTCGCGGTCCAGGATCGTCGGGTCCCCACCCTCCCTCCCCTTGTCTGATTTTCTCCGGTTCTGCTCCCCTTTAGGACCGTCTGGAATTCGGTCCTTGAGGGGGGGGTTCTGTCACGGTTTGGTCTCTCTTCCTGTTTTAGTTTGAAGTTTCATGTTCCTTGTGGTCTTGGGTTAACTTCACTTCCTGCCTTGTCCTGTGATTGCCTGAGTGTTTCCACCTGTGTCCAATCACCTGCACCTCCCTTGTGTATTTAAGCCCCGTGTGTCTGTTGTCCCCTGTCGCGTCATTGTCTAACGTCAGTCATTGTTGGTGCACGTTCTTTCGGCTTCTGTTGGTTTTTGTGCAGAATAAAAAGCACATTCTGAAGATCCTGCGTCTGAGTCCTGCCTGCCTTCAACCTGCACCCTCGACACACCTGACAAGTTGAACTGTAGTGATGGATGCCACTTGTCAAGGAATGAAAGCAACAAGCAGGTTATCATAGCTATCATAGTATGATTTGATCATCCATGTTTGTATTACTCCAACATTGTCAATATAAGCACCGGCATTTATTATTTCACTCAAAGAATTTGTTTTTTTTGTGTCACATGCGCCATGTTCTTCAGCCTACTGTAAATGCTGTAGTGACGATGATCATTCCAAAAAAAATCGAATAAAAAAAAATTCCAGTTCTGTTTTTGAGGCTCACTTAATGCTAACAACCTGGAAATATGGAGAACAACCCCGGTTGACTAAAGGTTTGCAGCATGGCAATTTGTGTTTGTTTAATTGCTTAACTGCTATTTTGTTTGTTAATACTGTTTGCGATAACAAAACCTAAATACTTAAATATTCTAGTCCTTAAAGGGATATTTACGTATTTGTGATGGACAACTGAAGCCTTTATCTGTTCACATCGGGAGGCGTGAAGACTGCCGTTTAATGTAAGCAAAACGCTGGCAAAAAAGAAGTACCTCATACAACCCCCCTATTCATAACCAACTGCTTGGTAATTACTAAACGAAAAACAACAGTGCCCTAGGGTTAATCTATTACTTTAAGGCAGCACCTTGGACTGCCAGATGAAGTGGACCAACCTATATTTAGTTTGTGGCTGTAATGAGACACTATCACCACTAGACGGCAGCAAATATCTCTTTAAAAGTTCATTTGGTTTAAATGGCTGTAATCATGTGATGAGAAGTACTTCAAATACAAAATACATTCACACCCAAATGAAACGCGTTAGCTGTTAAAAACACAAATGATGTATCTCCACTCACAGTTCCTACCCAGATGAGTACCTGCATGGGAGAGGTTGCAGTCATTAATATCGAAAGCAGCAGTGCTGACATCCAAGGGAGGGAAACACAGATCCTCTGTGAAGCCCATAATGTTGATTTTTGGACTTTAAGAACATATGTTCTGTGGTGGGGTGTAGCTCATGAAGCATTATCACCCCCTTCTGATCAGCTGTAAGCGTTCCCAACTTGAAAGCTGTGGGATGGTGCATATCATCATATTAATTACAGAAGGGGACAGTTGCTTGTTAATTACCCACACACTTATTTTCCCAGCTGGCTGAGTTTTTCCCGTCTAAGCTGCTAACCTTCCATTTATTGGCAGTAGCGACCCACCAAATATTGTTACATAGTGGCCTAGTTCTTAAGAGACATGAGTATGTTCTCTGACTTAATAAAATATGTCTGGCATGCTTAAGTGAAAGTCTCTCCACTGGTGTCCTGCACTTATGCAGTCTGATCTCAGCCCACTCTTCATCATTTAAAGTTGCATATCTAACTCGACAGGTGTGTGTGCGTGTGTGTGTGTGTGTTTGCACGCAGGTATCTCTTCGTTTGGGTGTGACAAAATGAGGATTGCACTAGAAGGGTACAGCGGGTGTCTGTGTGAGTGTCCCTGCAAGGACAGATGGACTGTGACAGAGCCGGATGTGAACCCCTCAAGAGTTCATTAAAAAAACGTACTAAACGCACATTTAAAACAATGCTTGATTGACACGCAGGCTTGTAATAGACAATTAAAGCTTATTTACAGTGGAGCTTTCACACAGGATATTGAGTTGCAGTGGAAAGATTGAAAAGCTGTTCATATTAGATCTCTGGGGAACTAAAAAAAACTAAGCTGCTTGCCTCACATTTGTCATCACTGCTGCAAAATTAAAACTCATCTGGATGGAAAGGATAAAACCCATTCTCCACAAGGCCAGTCTCGTTCATAATGAAGCATCCCTTGGTTGTACACCACAGGGAAGTTACACGGTTGGGTCCAGGCTCTGTGGTTCAGGGAGAGAGCTGATCATGCATTCACTTACTGATTGAACTGACAAAGACCAAAGTAACAATGCTTACGAGCTATTACTTATAACGTCAAACATTCAAACTGTGTGTGTGTGTGTGTGTGTGTAAGAGCCTCATAGTCTCCCAAGTACATAACTAAGAGCGGCAGTAAAACCAACGTCATATTGTTTTTATGGGTTGCAAATCTGCTCAACTGCTTGCCTTACTCTTCCTGTCTCTTGGTGTCGTACTCCCTTTCATGAAAATTCAGCCTGATCTGGGAATGAGCATCCTTTAGTTTTGTCTTCTGTAATGACAAGTCAAAGTTTGGGTTAAAGGTTACCTAGACACAAGATAAATAAAAGTAAAGGAATTGATTGAGAGGCCGAAGAGGAAAAGAGAAGGAGTAGCAACTGTGATTGAGGTTGGTAGGTAAGTTGTTTGTGTTAGTGGTGGTTATAGATTTTACATCTTAATACTGCACACTTGAAAGTAGAGCAGATTTTAAATCTTCATCTCCCCAATAGGCACAGTAATCAATACATTCATAGAAAAAGGGTAAAGAATGACTATGAGCAATTTGAGAATTGTCATAAAAATGAATCAATATGGAATCATCATCCAACTCTTCAGTTCCCCCTCAGTTATGGAGAGAGATTCCACATTTTTCAGCTCGTTGATCTGGCTTTCAGCAGACGTAAAGTAAGCTTTACGGTAAGATAGTTCACTCTCTCCGCTATCATGCCCGTGTTTCCATAAATAAACCTATGCTTGTCCAGCACCTAAAAGCAGACAGAAAAAGTTACCAACTAGAAGGTGAAGCATATATCTTTAGCTCTGCTTTTGGTCTCCACCAGCCTCTGAGGGAAATGTGATTCTCTCCAGCTTCTAAAGGCTCCACCGCGTTCACCAGCCAGTGAGCTGGGTTGTTGGAAGTGTCTCACTGAGAACAGCTGTCTGCTGTAGGACACTAAACAATGAGCTGAATCGCGATATAAAAGGGATACAAAGTCAAGGGAAGCCGGAAATTCAGGTGACGACATTTCCGGTAAAATGTTATTTGGCGAAAGCTGCATCCAAGCAGTGTATGTTCACATACATGAATAGCGCAATGGTTTAACCACGGTGAAGCATGCTGAAACATATTTGGAACATACGCCTCAGCATATATTTATGCTTGATGATCATGCTCCAGATGTTATTTACTTGTTTATGATATTAATGGAATGGGCTCCGAAATGACTATGCACAATGTTATAAATCAAGATATACAGTATGTAGTAAACAGGGGCCCTTTAGTTGGACTAGAAAAGGATGCTCTATACATTATGGTGGACTGGACAGTAAACAAACAGGTACACATTAAGAAAAAGGCACAGAGAGACGGTACACCCACACTTTCACAGATGCACACACATTGTACCAACTCCAATCCCTGCAGGCGGAACCAAAAGGACATTTATTTAATGTGAGCTGATAGCAGTCTACACGTACACTACTACTGCGTCCAGACTGAAGCCGGAGGCGGACGAAAAGACGAGGAGGGGAGACGGGAATTTACACACTGAAGACTGAGAATGATGCAAACGAGCGAGGCAGAGAGTGATATATTGTGAGGACCAGAGAGGCACTGCGGCGGCTCTCGCAGTGGCCTGAGGACAACGCATCATCTGATGCTCACAGGCAGAACCGAAGGGAATGAGAGGAAACAGAGGGGGTGAAGAGAGATGTGAGGTCGAGCAGAAGGAGGAGGAGGCAATGGATGAGTTGGTACAGCATATGGAGAGGGGGTTAAAGTAAGGAGAAAACAGATGTGGGATGACTAACAGGACAAAAGTTGTGAGAACAGCGAGCGATGACGCAAGGATGATAAAGGTGGCACAGATGAGCAAGCTAACAGATAATCACTGCATCACAACATCTGGCCACATGCAGCAAAATACACCCCATTGGACGGCTGTCACATAGTTTGAGATGGACCCAGTTCTTACATGTTAATATGAAATAAGTTATCTAAATCAGTGTTTCTCAACTGGTGGGTCGCGACCCACTGGAGCCAGACAAGTTGAGAACCACTGATCTAAATGTTCTTGTTGGACAAAAATATGCAGAATTCCAGGGTAAAAAAAGGGGCAAATTAAAAAGTGAATTTGCTATAAAAAAAGAAAAGAAATAATTGAATTGATGACAGGTTGAATTGAGTGGGTAAGAAAGGGGATATTATTACTGTAAGGTCAGTGACAGATTATCGTCATGTTCAGCACTCCCAAATCACAAACTGAGGGACGCTGTGCATGCGCTAAACAAAGTTTGAAAGGGGGGGGGGGAACAAAACGGCCTTGAAGGGGCGAACCTGGACGAGGCCGACGGCACTGCGCATGAGCAGAAAGCGGACAGGTGGCTGCCATCACCGCTGCGCGCGCCTGCCACGGGGGAAAGGGCAAAGGGACGGCTCGAGATGTGTCGCGTAAAATACAGCTGAGCGCGGAGAAGGGAGAAGGAGAATCTAAAGGGACAGTGGACCGGAACACTACGAGAGAGTGTGTGAGAAAGGGAGAGCGAGCGAGAGGGAGAGAGAGAGAGAGAGACAGAGAGCGCGCGCGGCTCCAGCAGGCTGACAAAGCTGCACTCCCTCGAAGTTTGACATACCCAGCGGGCTGCGTCGCTGCCATGGAGCCTCGGAGGTGCACCGGATCTGTATTGATTGGAGTTTACCTGTGGACGACCTTCTGCTGTAAAGGTGGGTCACCGATGGAGTCCTGCCTTCATTCTGTTGTCCGTGGCTCGAAGGATGCGAGGTCCAAAAGAAAAGCACTTTTTTTTTTCTTTGATTGATTTCTGAGAGGAGCTAAAAGTTTGAACACTTAGGCTTAGTTGGGTGCTATTGAGTGCACATCTGGTGAGACAGAAACATCTGTCTTACTAACTTTCTATACGTTTTTTATTTTGAGATTAATAAAATATATCGTAATATTCCTCCAGAATGGCGATTTAAAGTAAAGCTCAATTCACCATCTTCATGCATCGTATTACACATTTAAATGGTGACATTCTTGTTATAATATGTGCTTCTGATCACCGCAGTGTAATAATCATCTGTGTTACTAAATTGGAAAGCTTGCAGTGTGTGGTCGCACATCAGAGTGAGAGGTAGAAGAGGAGATTACATTTCTTTAAGTTTGAATCCCTGCTGTAAAGCCTACATCTATTCTGTAGGCCCTTTTTACAGAAAGAAGTTTTACTCAAACAATCATGTTTGACTCAAATTTTACCTTAAAGAGAAAAATATAAAGACACAGACAATTTACCAGGTGCTGCTTTATCATAGGTGTATTGGGTCGATCCCATAAGACAACATGGGGATGCCCAACTGCTAAATAGATTCAAGGGCAGTTTTGATCGGGTAGCATGTCCATGTTTTTCTTCCTAGTCTCAATGCTCTAGTATTTATTGGCTCCATAGAATGGGAGGTGGTTACAACCTGCCAATGTGTTGATAATAACAGCAATTACCAAGGAATCTCCATACTCAATGCACTTTTTTCCAGGAGCAATCATTGATCCAAATAAAAAAATTAGCAAACAAAATCTGTCGCAAGAAAACATTTGTAATGTTGATTTATTTGTCATGTAACTTCCATACTTAATTAACTCAACTTCCGTATTTATTTGACCCTAAAGCATATCTTTTCTTAAACGACTTTTGCTTTCACTGTTTAGAATTTTTGAGAATAATTAAAAATACCACATTGCATAACTGAGGTAAGAGAGGCATTGACATCTTTTAATGGACCTGCATTCTTTTTTTTTGTTGAAAAAGACATCAAAGTGGCAGTATTAAAAATACCAGGGAATGCAGGTTTTCAAAAAATGCAGTTTTGTAGCTTGAGTAAAAATTAATAATTTTGAAGGCAGAGTCCTTTTAATAGTGAACGATTCATAGAGAATTACCAGTAAGTAGTACCTACTCCTGCCACATCAAATCATTTTTTTTATTCCTGTACAATACAACAGCTTAGTAAATACAAACAGCACATATTTTTTAAAAAAAGTGGTGACAAACAGGTCTGGTAAGAAAGATGTTGCAAATGGGACACTCCGAGGATGAAGATCCCCCCCGGATGCAAACCAACTCCCAACTATCAGTACCAACAACTACCTGTCAGAAATGTTATCTTTTCCTGTAGTGACAATATTCACAATACCAATTACTAAAACTGTATGTTTTAAGATGTTTTGTATACTAATATATTTTATTACTGTGGCGTGCTGCAAAGATGAATGAAATCTTTGTAGTCTGTGTTGCAGACAACAGGAACACCCTGGTCGGGGAGGTGATTCACGTATTCATTTCAAGTGATGCTTTATCAGGGCTCCTTCGTGTAAACCCCCCCTCTCCCCCATGTGCTTGTTTTGGCCCAACACTTTTGCTGGCTGCCAAACCCATTACGCAGACAAGATTTAGGGGTTCCCCATTGGCCATTCGCCAACACCCTCACAAACAGAGAAGGCTTTTTGTTTAATTGTGCCTCATTAGCTAAATACTCAAACTTGCGTCTTGGCTGACACTCGTGTAATTACTGGAATATGTTCAAATATTCAAGACCTTTTCAGTTGTGGCTCAGATGAGAGCTCAGCATGAGGGAGTCTGGAGGTTTAAACGATGACAACCTTGAGATGAGAAGCCACTGGGTGTGGTTTGGGAAACTTAAAGCCATAAATCATAGATTTTATTTGTATGATTATGGCATCTTTCAAAAAAGTAGGTCATGTCTATTTCGCATTACAAAGTAGAACATTTAATTATAGTACTATTTAAGCATATGAACCAGAATGATACATTCCCCAATGAAGACGTTTTATATTATTACAGCCTGCGTTTTAACTCGTGTTAGTTGTTATCTGTTTTCCCACCTTCCCTTAACATGGATACTTATTACCGTTTTGGCTCTTGTGAATGTCTCCACACTAGAAAATCTAGCAGTGGTCAATATATTAAAAACTGCAATATTATTATGTATATTATCACATATTTTATCTACATTTCTTAGGAAAGAGTTTCCTTGAATACCATGGAAATATTTGATGTAGGATAAGTTTGCAATAAGTTATTGCAACCATTTAATTCTACTCAGTCATATTGTCAATACGGGGGGTGCGTGGGCAAGGAGGGAGGACTCAGACGCGGAGAATACAAAAATAAAAGGACTTTAAAAGTCAAAAAACTCTAAATCAAAATCACTCCAACCAAAAAAGACAGGAAGGAGGCGAAAACAAAACCAACAAACACAAACACGGACACGGACACGGACACGGACACGGACACGGACACGGACCTGGACTTGAAACACCAACATACGTGACATGAACGGTCGACATGTAATGACGCCACACAAGACAAGGGACTCACAGGGCTTAAATACACAAGGGAGGTGCAGGTGATTGGACACAGGTGGAAACGATCAGGCATGGCAGACAATCACAAGGGAAGACAGGACAAGTCAGGAAGTGAAGTTACCCGGGGACTCAAGAGACATGAAACTACAAAATAAAACAAGACAAGACCCCAAACCGTGACACATATTACTAACCTGTTAACCTTTATTAATTTTCACTTTTGTTGTTGTGTTTATTCATACTAATTATGCAACTGTTTTGATCAATATTGAGATAACAATTATCCATTCATTTCTTTGCACTTTCACGTTTTAATAAACAGAGCATTGTTTTTTGTAAGTACTTAAGACTTAAATACGAATCACATTCACCTGCCACCTGTTTATATACATTAAATTACTCATATAGTCGCCACTGCAGCTTCAACATCCAGTAAATGTTTTGACAGAGTGAATCTGTAAATATACTGCTCTTACAGAAATCTGACAGAAGCTATTGCTGTTAGCGTTGGGCCACAGAGAAGAAAATATCTTCAGGATTGACTTTGTTGTCATTGTTGCTCATGGACTGGACTGTAATAGTCCTTATTTTTCAAGCTTAATTCTCCCGTGTTAACCTCGTGGAGATACAAAGATCACAGTTAAAGCTGACCGAGCTGATTACGTTCCAGGTTGCCATGGCGGTGAATACCAAAGGAAGCTGTACCGTGACCTGATGGTGAACTACAATCGTCTGGAAAGACCTGTCCAAAACGACTCTGCACCCATTGTTGTGGAACTTGGCCTCACGCTGCTACAAATCATTGACGTGGTGAGTGTGTGCGACTGTCTGTGTGTTTGCACGACTAAAGTAGTAGAAAAGGTTTGAAGGTGGACAAAAGGAAAGAAAAGATTTGTGTGGAATTCATTCAAATCAACAGCGGCAAAGATCATTTAAATACACACTCGCTTCACACAATTCTTCCTCTGAAGCATCAACAGATTTTGCACCAGTTGCAGCACTCCAACCAAGTGAAACAATCCATCTTTGAAAGAGAAAACTTCTTTGTTTGCCCCCTCAACCCTTGGTTAGGTCCTCAGTCCTTTCCTTCATTCAACAAGGAACTGGAATCTTATTGTGGAGATAAGCTCTCGCACATCACGCTTCGAGCATTTCCCCATTCTGATCACATCTGTAGTCTAGACATATTCATTTAAGAAAATAGGGTTCCTTTTCTTCCTGCTGAGAGTTTGCGTGAGAAGATCTATATCGAACGGATACAAGAGTGATATCAATGTTCACCTATACATGTTTTTTCAAACAACCACCAACATTTTGTGAAAATAAATCACAATGAATGTATATAGGCTTATCCATACCCATTCCAAAATGTTTGTATTCTGTAGTGTAGTTTTTTTTCATCATCTGACAATTTCGGATGCTGATGAAAACATGAAAACAAATGACATGTAATGTAATGTAATGTAAAAACAAGCCGACAAAATAACCATTTGGGGAAGTTCAGCTGTTACGCTTTCTTGTGATGGTGAGTAGCTTACAAAAGATGGGTAAACATGTTTAGTTGTCACGGTCATGTTTACATAACCCATCATTTAGCCAGATGTTACGTTATGGGTGTGTGTCACTGTGAAAGATATACCATCCTATAGATATCGACACATTCGTCCGGAGTTTTGTGTCGCATCTCGTGTTATGTTTTGTTTATTCTTGGTTTGCTTCATTGTGTGTTTCTCTCATGCGCCTAACCCTCTCTCCAACCCACACATACCCGCTTGCCTGGAAGCTTCACCACCCGACCAAAAAAAACCCAAGGCGACACTCCGTCCCATCCTCGGCTCAGCCCTGTCAGGAGCCGTGTATGTCTTCTTGTGATAACTTCCTGGTGTTAAGAGCCATATGTACGCTGGGCTGATAAAAAAAAATCACATTCTATTATTAATATGAGCAAGTCCCCTGCAGCATACATGCAAAACAACATGTTGATGTATTCTTAGAGCTTGCTTGCGACAGACTGGAGACCCAGAGTAGAGACGAAAGGCAATCTCTTGTGAGAAAGCACGGCGCTGCTCCAAAGCAATGTGACAAAAGTCTAAAGTGCTTTTTGGGAGTTTATGTCATTGCTGCTAATTGAAAATGTATGCTTGAAATTTCGAAAACAAATAAACACATCACATAAGTAATATACAGAAACCAAAGAAGAAAAACATCCCTTTAATGAATGTGTTTTCTATATTTTTATTGTTGTAAAAAAGCAATGTTTTTAACATCTCTACATGAAAGCTTTACTGGGCTCTTTGTAAAATAATGTAAGGCTGGTTTATCTATGTGTGTGTGTGTATGTCTTTTTGTGCATATGTAAGGTGGCACTCTGTTTGATTCCACCATCTGCTCCTGGGTCACTCTAACCAGAAACTGGGGCAGGTTGATGGCGCATACACAGTTCATGTCCATGAATAATAACCGATACACAAGCAGACTGACAGACCAACACGGGACTGGTCAACATCCAGTAAGGGGAAAAGGCCACCGCGTGCCTTATGCAGCTAACAACGATGCCAAGGTTTCGTAACTCGTCACACTAATGTAAGACTACAATGCTGCTTATGTATTCGTGTGTGCTGCATGTCAGTAATGAAACTGAGCAGAATCTTACAAATCACGATTAAAATTGGTCCGGCACTAGAGCCAAAACACAGCAACATTGAAACCAAGGGCAAATCTCAATGATTGCAAGCTAGATTGCACCACGCACACACCAACAGGACAGAAGAACGTGCTTTGTGAAGCAAAAAAAGGGTGTTTAAAAGAGGGAACACAACTTCTGTTGTTATCACAGAGCAGGGAAAAGGGAAAAGGTTAGAACTTCATTATCATTCAAAGAGCGTGTCATCTTTAAATCTATTGAGCTGCACTTTCACATTCTTGTCAATGTGTCTCATACTCTTACCCCATGTTTTACCAGAGACATGGTTTCTTTTTGTTTTTTCCCCTCACTATCTGTCCTCTGCAACGTCTCCTCCATGCTGATTATTCTCCTTATCTCTCCCTCTTCGTCCCCCTCCACCCCCCCAGGATGAAAAGAACCAGGTGATGATCACAAATGCCTGGCTGCAGCTGGTATGTCCACTATTCAAGCACTTTTTGTGTGATCACTGTAATAGAATTACGATGCCCTCAACCTGCGTTTCCTCTCGACAGGAATAGCTAACACTTTTTCCTTCTGTGTAAAGATGAACGACAAGTCTTGCTTTTCTGGCGTTTTTTCTAAACTGCATTCATACAACAACACAAAATATGTACTTACAGACAAATAATCTCCTAAACTTGCGTGTGAAAAAAGACTCTTTGAGGAAGAATTCAGCTTCGCGCAAGATCGGCGTGCTCTTTCTTTCCTGGTAACGTTACTTCAACTTAACCTGTCCACTGTGGGGCAGCACCTACTACATTTAGCTTTAGAGAAGCTTTTTAGAATTACCACGAGAGTAACTGACAAACTGACAAAGACCGGAAGATCAAACCGGGCTTAAATACTGCAAGTGAGTAGAGGCAATCAAGAAGATCAGCAGCAGGTGGCAGGAATTGCTAGAAGATCCCACCTTGACCAGCTGACAACCAGGAAGGGGAGGGGGGAAACAACACAAAAGACAGACACAGACCGACAAGTTTATTGTACATTGGTTGATGTTTATATTAATTTCTTGCCCACGAACAATGTTGATGATTGATTCCTAAAAATGTAAATGATTGAATTGACTTCTCTACATGGCCATGACCATTGAATTTGCTGGCATAAATAACTTTTGCTGACTGATTAAACTTGGCTTCATGGGTTGATATGCACCGCTGTCTCTGGGGGACGTTGTAATCGTTACAGCTGACCTCTTTTGAAGCAAGAAAAGGACGTCAGTAGACCAATGCATGTTATGGCCATATAAATGATCCTGTGCTAAAAGAGGTTCGTGGTGTGTTTACACTAAAACGCAACGTTATAAAGTTATTCGTGCCACAGTATAACATATAAAGTCTGTGCACAGCCGCTGTGAGACAGGATCTCATCAGCATCAAGTACTTAGTATGTAGGAACGTCTAAAGAAAGCTACTCAGCTCAACTATCCCATTATGGATTAAGAGGAAACGTGCATTTCAATGCTCTGGCAAATGTTACACAAGCTTGACGTACGACAGCCTCATTGTCTCAGCTGCCACAGTCAAAGGGCCCTTTATTGATGTCACAGCGTTCACTACACTCAGTGTGTTAGTTTCCGACCGGCTTACAAGGAATCAATTATTCAAGAAGCCACCTCGTTAATGTAACTTTGGTGTGATGGCTGAAGGGAGCTTTGCAGATGCAGCAGATTTTGAAGGAGAATTGTAAAGTACATTAAGAACCTCACAGAAAGGCGGAGAAGGGTCAGGTTCACTTTTGTTTCATCCCGGTAGGATTTTAAGTTTTTTAGGCAATGGATGCATGTTTTCTCTGACTATGGAAATTGTTGTGAGATTCCTATGTCTAAGAAGTCAGTCAGACAAGAATTGACTGAATGTCAAGCTTTAATGTGGTTTCGGGACAGAGGATGTTGCATGTGTACAGACTGTAAAGCCCTCTGAGGCAAATTTGTAATTTGCGATTTTGGGCTATACAAAATAAAATGAATTGAATTGAATTAATGTAAAGTGTCATTTCACCCATTTTACACAAAAACTGATGTACCCATAATTTGATGTGTTGATCTCAGAATGTAATGAAGGTGAATGAAATTGGGTTTTGGGTGCCAAAATTGTGTCAGTGTATTTCCAGAAGGCGCATTGCTGTTAATCTAAATAATCTGCAGATCAACAGGTTTGACTGCAGCTAATTTGTAGCATTTTTTTTACAATGAAGGCTGAACATTATTTAGAGGGATCATTACAGTGTTGATGGAAAAATGTCTTCAAGTATGTAAATCGATGCTCTTGTTGCTGTTAGTGTGACGGGGGGGGGTTAGAGAAAGAGTCCAACAACGCCACTTGGGGACCCACGAGCTATAGAAAAAACACCCAAGGCACGCAAATAAGTTACTGTGGGCTATAGGCAGAGTTGATATTTAAGTAAACGGTTTTATTAAAACAAAGCAATAAAACCACAGTAAATTCTAATAACTACAAGAAAACAAACAAACTCAAGTCTACTTAACACGGCAAACAAAACACAGCAAAAAAAAACACAAACAGTACAACAAAGAAATGACAAAGTAGAGAAAACATTACCAAATATAATTGAGCAAAACAACAGCAGGGTCCTTGTGCAGCACAACACAAGAGTTCTTTGTTAGTATACGGATTTAGAGACAACATTAAAAACCAACACAACGAAACATAGCTGTGCAGCACAACACAAGAGGTGCTTGAGGCCCTGACGGCAGGTGCTTTTAAAGGCCTGCTCTTAAATGGCCGTTTGGCTGGGGAGGAGCCAGCCGAAAGGCTGCGTTCAACCCCACCACATTAGCACCACCGATACTATCCATTAATCTCCACTCCTCTTGGGGTCAAAACAGAAATATCAGAGGAAATATCTGAAGTACAGGACAATGTATCACTAAACTATTGGCTTGGTTAAAGTACAGATGTGACTTAAATGCAAATGGTGTGTGTGTGTGTGTATATATATATATATATATATATACATATATATTTTTTTTATATTGTATACATTTAACTTGAATATTCTTAAAATTGGTGTCATCTACATGCACATTGCATTATCCCATTATAACTATTGGAAACATTTTTCTCTCTGGTCTGGTCTGGCTAAGGAGGCTTTGTAATGATAACACATTTGTTGGGAGGATATAACATGCACTATAACATGCACACAAAAAATATGCACAGAAGGTCACTACAAATGTCAAATGTTTTACTATTTAGTATGTAACCTGTCTTGGAAGAGTTATAAATACGATGCTTATTTTCCTCCTACACTCAAATGATGAGATGAGTATCATCCTAAATCTTTCGGGCGAATGAATTCTGCACTCCCTTAATGAGCACCCAGTTGTTTCAAATTAGTGACGCTTTTTTAAATTCCTGTTATGTGACTTAAAAACCTATTTTTAGAAAGCTGTTAACTTCCATAGCCAAGTGTCCTCCTTGACTTTTCCTGACAGACTACAAGGTTAGTGAGCTGTAAATCGTTCTGTTGGCAGTTAGCTGTGCTTTCCAAGCCAACGTGAGCGACATGAAAGGAGGGATCCGTAGCAACAAACAGCCAAGGCCACGGATGACAAGTGTAGTGATTAAGTCATTAGCTGCGTGAGTGGAGACGTATGTCAGCCTCTTTAGATGCATGGCATCTCTTTGAAATTGTTCAAGTCAGGCTCCATCTGTATAGGATTTTAAAAAACGTTTATAGTAAGGTTCCTCACATTGACGTAGACAAATGCATAGGCATGTGCACGGAAACATGCACTCATTAACAATCCCAAGAGCTCACTCATGCAACAGAAAAACTACACGTTGCACATCGTCCATATGCATATGAGCATTCATGCATAAACCACACAGATGTATGTATAAACAAACAGATGTGTACAGAGGATGCATTAGCCATGGCACTCTGTTTGCTGCCTGGAGAATGTGCTCTTTGGCTGCAACATCTGAGGGCTTCCTCAACATTATACATACTATATGCTACACACACACACACACACAGAAACCACAATAACAAACGCATACATGCAAAAACACACGCATGTTTATACCAGTGTCTTAATATGGATTGTAAGTCATTAAGAGGCAAAAAAGCAACACGCTCACTTCCTTTGCCTTTGAATGCTTTAATTTGACACTGGGCTCAGTTGGCCTCTTGCTCAACATGGAGCCCACGGGTCAGAGCCAACAACTGTCGGCTCGACAAGAGTTCACTGTCAGGCCTCGTTAGCGGAGCTGGAGACAAATTGTAAGAGCCCGCAGTTGTTGAAATATTAGCCAAGCAAATATATTTTATTTTTTATTTTAAGAAATATTCTATCTGACACAGATTATATATGCAGTTGGAACTGTTCTATAATTTCTGTCATTTTCTTACCTCTTTCGTTGTCCTTGTGACGATGATGTCCCTACCTTACCTTACTCGCTGTGTTGTTTCAGCATTGGACAGACATTTACCTTTCGTGGAGTCAGGAGAGCTACCCCGGGGTGCAGAATCTGCGCTTCCCTTCTAATCTGGTATGGGTTCCAGATATCCTCCTCTACAACAGGTCGGTCATACTCACAAACAGCTTTCATCATGCCTTGTTTATTATTACTCCTTCCCACTTAAAACTACTCTGCTATATGAGAGTTGCTTTTAAGTTGTAATAATTAAATACTACTTGATTTAATAGTAATTTTATTTAAATAGTATAAGATGTTTTGGTCACATAAAATGTCATATTTAATCTCTACTTGTCTTTACTTTCTTACTGACAAGAATTGATCATTACAATGTACTGCTTTGAAACCCCTACATGACATCGTTTTACTGTTATGAATTAAGCCGGTTGTTTTCTAACTTATATTGATATTAAAAAAAGGAATAGTGGAAAGTGATTAGTGGAACCAGCCTCATGATCAGCACATTGTTTAACCGGTCACTACTTTTGCCATTTCATTGTATTTAACATACTCCTTTCTTCCTGTTTTTATTTCCTCTATTACGTGGATGCATTGATTGCCTGGAGCCTCTTCCCCAGATGAAATTTAATTCTATGCTAAAGTCTCGTTTTATCTGGAGATTAAGCTAATTCTCTCTGGCAGGACGCAGAGCTCTCATGGGGCTTTGCATCTACTGCCTGCAGTGGTCAGTGGGAATTAGACCATCCAGAAATGTTGCCTCTTACTAAACAGCTGTGACTCGTACCACAGCTGTGACTCGTACCACAGCTGTGACTCGTACCTGACTTTGTCACATAGGACAACTGTAACTCTGGCCAAAGGCCTGTAGCAATGAATGAAGTAGAATAAAAGATTATTGTAGTGTGTTTTTAATGTTTTCAGCTCTACAATATTTTTTTATTTTTGATGTTATAGTGTTAAATGACAACTATTGTAAATGGTTAATATAGACATGAAATACTCATCCTAGTCTAACAAAAACAAACTTTGATTGAAACTTACATTTCGTTATAAATCAGGATTACATTCCTTGACATCTCTTTCCTCAAAGCAAGCGAGCAGGAACAAAGATTCAAACTGTGACATAAGAGGAGCTTTTATTGAGCTATATTGGTAAATTTGGTCATTGCGTCATCATTTTGCAATACATTGAAGCACTGTAGGTTGCACTTTTTTTTAGCACTTTATGGTTCAGCTTTCTTGTACTTTTTTATTCATGTTGTTGTGTTTGAATGCACTTATTGTAAGTCACTTTGGATAAAAGCATTAGCTAACTTAAATATAATGAGATTATGATGTCTGTGATACGTTTTTTGGGTGTTCGTAATCCCTTTCTATTGGCATGGCAAACAACCCTGTTTTCTTATTTTACTAGGAGCCAAGTATGATTGTCTGTCTGGTTCCACACTAATCCTTATCTTTTACTTGCAGTTTAATGTCTGTCTTTTTGTTTTAACTGTATCGGTCTTTGCTTTTTGTTCTTAACTCCTAACTTCAGAACCTTTTGCTCTGTTTCTTGTTTTTTCATATTGTGGTTTTCACATTCACTTTGTCTTGGGGCTTTTTTCCAATTGTTTTACATTCTCCACTTTCTCTCACTGCAGTGCTGACGAAAGGTTTGATGCTACGTTCCACACAAACGTGTTAGTAAATTCTTCAGGATCCTGCCAATACATCCCACCAGGTGACGTATTCAACGACTAATAACATGGTTTAAATTCATTCTGTCAAATGTCTCTTTGCTCGTATGAATATCATTTATGGTTTACCTTACAGTTTCCTCAACATAATTAGCACCACAATGGTTTGTCCCAGCCAACCAGTCAGTAATTAAATCCATAGAGGGCCTTTACAAGTGTGCCATGAAAAACTGTGACAAAAAGCCAATGAGGTACCGCAAATGGTGCCTTTTAAGTAGAAATAAGATTTTAAGATGTTGTTTTCCATTATGCAGTTAAATGTGTAAATGTACTCAGCCGTTCCTACTAATACATCAGAGCAGATGCAAGTGGTAACTGTAAGGTCCCATCCTTCAGAACATGATTTGCTCAGACATCTTCATTTGTACAAGGGAAAAAAAAAGGTCAGCAGCTTGCTACCCGATCACTTGACAGTTGCCAACTTCATTACTTTCAGGAGAGCAACCAGATACTGGCCTTTCAATGACGCATCTCTAGTCCTGTCCGGCTCTGACGTGTAATGCTTTTAAACATTTGCTTTAATTGTACCTCACTGTCTAACATTTTTACCTCTTTGTTTTCTTCTCCTGGTTTCATAAAAGCCCTTTTTAGGGCTATAATTGGAAAGCTCCTGTCAGATTGTCTATGTATATGGTCTCTGTTCCTAACAAATAAACAATAAATACTATGAACTAATAAATAAATTATCCTAAGAAACATCATTAGCTTGATTATTTCCATTATCATTATTATGTGTGACCTTTACAACAAAACACTTTCACCTTTTATCCAATTTTTATAACCAAAGAAAAGTGTTCTGATTGCTCATATTACTTAAATATTAATTATTGATTAATCATTTTTGATTAACATTAATTACTCAGTCTTTTTTCCCTTTAAAATGAATATAATGACTGAAAATATAAACAATATATAAATATGAAATCATGAATACATATGACATAAATTATTTCAATGACCCCTCCATGTCTGTTCAAAAAGAAAAGTCGACGTTTATATGTACAGCAATTTAATGTATTGCTTTGCCTCGCATGAATCTGATTTTAAACAGAATGAGCAACGTGCACACAGTAACTCTCCTGTGCTTTTCTCAAGGCATTCTGAAGAGCACCTGCTACATTGATGTGCGCTGGTTCCCATTCGATGTGCAGAAGTGTGACCTGAAGTTTGGCTCCTGGACACATGACGGCTGGCTGCTGGACCTCCAGATGATGGACGTGGACGTCTCCACCTACATCCCAAATGGGGAATGGGATCTTGTTGGTAAGAAGTGAAATAGAAAGGCACACTAAGACCCGTTCAGGTGCACACTAAGACCCCTTCAGGTGCACACTAAGACCCGTTCAGGTGCACACTAAGACCCCTTCAGGTGCACACTAGGACCCGTTCAGGTGCACAGCAATTGTAGAAACTAACAAGAAATGTAAATTGTAAGCGGATGCTGCTGCTCTTGGGAACTGCTTCTGCAAACTGCTGCTACAACAGCAATGATTCAAATATTTCACTGCCATTTATAGGAAAAATTGTTTCTAATTCTATCAGCTCAACTTGCTCAAGTAGTAATATGGTGGTGTGCTGCTCCTTTTTTGCGTTCTTTACCTCTCATTTATTCAATTTTCAACATGGAAATTTAAAGTGCACGTAGTCTCTAACTCTAGTTTGGGTCACAAACACACATTAACACATAGTGAGAGTATCCAGCTGGCTGGGGAAATTGAGTGTGATGGTTGTGGCCATGTGTAGGGACAGCTGGCCCAGGGATGGTTCATTTAATTCAGCCAAAGCAACCGTGCAAGCTGGCCAACAACACACACTGTCCAGGTGCCTCAGAACACACCATGCTATTCATATTCTCACACAGTGGCTCTCACCAACAGAGATGCTCACACGTTTGGGGACATATTTGTCTCGACTGAACCATTGGCCTGTTTTTCTGTAAATTTGTTGGACAAGGCAGATTTTAGGGATAAAGTGTACAATGCCAACAAGACAGATGAGCATTAGTGAATAATCAAGCTTGGGGGGGGGTGATTTTAAATCGTTCCTCCTTCCTAACGTATGCTAATGTATTCCAAATGTAAGCATCAGCTCACCTATACAGATTATTCCTGGGATAAACTACAAATATTAAGTGCATTTTTTCACAATGTCAAAACATATATAGAAGGAACCCCCTGATTATCCCTGATAACCGCTTACCAGACCTCTGTAGCTTGCTCCTCATCTCCACTGGATGAGGCTGGCGGCCTGAGGCTACATTAGCCGCTACTACTATCTAACACCAACAAATCTCCAACTCGACTGTAGGTGGCCAGGGTTGATGAGGAAGAAGAATGTGTGGAATAAAAAAAGAGGATCCTACCTGGTTCTGCTGCATTGATTTTGATTATTTTGATTAAACTTCAAAATGTAAATCCAATGTTATAGGAGTGCGATGATAAATGAGCAGATTGCTCCTCCACATAGAGAACTAAGAATGGTCATTTCTTCCTCTATAATTAACAAAAAAAAGAGTTTGGCAAAGGGATGTTTTTACATCCAGTATTAACAGGATTAATAGTTTGTTCAAAGTTTGTTGTTTTAAGTTTAAGTTAACTTTTGGGAATCTGACTGTTTCCTAGACTCTTTGCTTGGAAGAGCACAGAGACAAAGACATATTACTTTATGTCAAACATTATATCAGGACATCATTGTATTAAGTGTAGTATTCATTTAGGCAGAAGTGCATTCGCCGTTTTTTCAGCAATAAGCTGCATCTCCACATAGACGCAAAACATAAAGAACATGTAGATTAAGTGGCTTCTTTGAGTGATCACAGAGAAACTGAGACATTGTGGTATAACCATGGCAAAGGATTATTAATCACATTTTACCTCTTTGACTCACATTTTTTCCTAATATTCAAAGGATTCCAAAAGTGCACGACTTTACCTTTGCACCATATTTAATGGTACCAGTAATGCGAAACAAATAATGACCATTGATTGGTGGTCTCTACCAGCACTCATCAGTACCCACAGCTGCACATTCACAGCCTTCTTCTTCACCTAAGCAGAAGAGCCAAACCATTATTTCATAGCCATGTGCTTACAACTCGCTTCATATTGTTCCCCTCAGGTGTGCCGGCTAAACGGAATGAGCTGTACTACGACTGCTGTAAGGAGCCATATCCAGATGTGACATTCACTGTCACTATGCGCCGCAGGACGCTTTACTACGGCCTCAACCTGCTCATCCCCTGTGTGCTCATCTCTGGTCTGGCCCTGCTGGTCTTCCTGCTCCCTGCTGACTCTGGAGAGAAGATCTCACTAGGTACAGGGCACATGCACACGCACACGCGCACACACACACACACACACACAGGCACATTCTCCCCACGCTAACACAGAGGGACAACAAGTCATAATTCTTTTCTTTGATAATATTTCATTCCCTTACATTGCTGATCTCGGCTCGCTGGTGCTAACCCATTTATTTGTCATTACTCTTAGCTAATGTTGACATTTTGGCAGTGAATTTGCATTAATAGTTGGATCTTATTCATTAGCAGAGAAATACAAGTTCCTCATTAAAACAGAAAGGTTCATCACCTGGACCTGAAAATGTCAGCTGCTTTCAAAATGACATTCAGCGAGACAGTGCCAGTGTAAATATATGACTGCAAGTAATCCCTTGAGTGTAGAACAGAGAGTTAAGATTCCAAAATAAATCTACAGCTGTTTTTTTCCTATTTTGAAGCAACTAGCTACATTTACTTTGAGTGTTCTCAAGTCACCATTTAAGAGAAAACGAGATGTGATGAAAGAGTTGTTCTCTGTGCTTCTGCTCCGCTGTCCTCCTGCAGGCATCACAGTGCTGCTGTCTCTCACGGTGTTCATGCTACTGGTCGCAGAGATCATGCCTGCCACTTCAGACTCCGTTCCTCTGATTGGTAAGGCACCCTGCCGCTACAATTATAGCTCCGTGGGATTTTGTGTAGTCAAGTGATATTTACTCATTATATTTTTTAAACGCACACGAGACACAGGAATGGTTTGAAAATGTCTTTTGAAAATAACGGTCCGGTGCCATCACTGTGCATATTGGTTAACCATGTGCGTCTGTTCGTTACATGTTCTGACTATTTTCACACTGTTGAGGTGTCGTGATGAAGCTGTCAGAACAATGGTAGGGCAGCCGTATACTGAAGGATCTGTAAAATAGTGGAATGACTCAATGACAACACCTCATACCATTCGCCCCAGGGGGGCTGCAGCAGCTGGACATGAGAGGTGGCTGATATGGGATGTGAAGCTTGTTCTCAGAGCACAACACCTTCAGAGGTGCATTTCAAAACGCTGCTCGATATCTTGCATTCATTGGAATGGACATATTAACACATTGCAGGTGAAGCTGAACTGATGGATTCCAGACAAGGTGAAATACTCTTTAACACTCACTCTGACAATTGTACTTCATCATGGAGCAGATTAGAAAAAGAAAAACGTCTTCTATTTTTCAGAGGGAATATACCATGTGTTTGAGTGATTGAGGTGTGTGTGGACGGGGAGCATTCTCGCCTACATCTACATCTATAAGTTCCTGCTGTGACCTCCAAATGCCTGCAAGCATGTGTGTGTGTGTGTGTGTGTGTTTGGGTTGGTTTGTAAATTGGGATGTTTGGTTTTATAAAGGCTAAACTCTCTACTGGCCAACCAGCCAACCGACTGACTTTGTGCCGACGACCATGTCTGCTTCTCAGGTTTCATCTTGTTCTGTTTGTAGATTCACGAACATTTCTTTCAAAATAACACTGATGCATTACATTGAATGTTTTCTATTCCAAATGGATATCGTTGTGCAGTACTGAGTTGCTCCTCTACTTTCCAGCCCAGTACTTTGCCAGCACCATGATGATTGTAGGCTTGTCTGTGGTGGTAACCGTCCTGGTATTGCAGTTCCACCACCACGACCCCCATGGAGGGAAAATGCCCAAATGGGTATGTTGACAATGACTTTTGAACCCAATGATTTGCCATCTTTGTGATAGCCTTAACCACATCCACACAACATATTTATATTTGTACATTTAATACCCATGTAGACAGTGTATGAGATAGCAACACTTGATTTTACCTGTCTGAGGTCAGTTTTACCCAACTGTGTAGCTATGTACTGATAACCGGGCTGTTGTATATGTGTATATTTTTATCATTGGGGTTTTATTTAATTCTAAATTTAAGAAAGATTTATCTAATTATGAAAGTTGTTAAACTGAACCATAAAGTTATGAAATAATAAGGAACTACATGACAGAAAATCTCCAAACTATAGTTCTACACCTCATGTGCATCTTCCTCTACAAAAAACAGTAACAAATGTAAGATTGAATGGTAAAAGTTCTTAGATTTTCTGTATCGCTCTCTCCTTGCTGTCATTTGATTCTACTGCTCATACTTTGGCGTCTGACTCACTGATCTCTCCTATTCTTCTGTCCGGTCTTACACTTATACACCACATCTCGTCTCTTCATCCAGGTCCGAGTGATCCTACTGAACTGGTGCGCTTGGTTTCTCCGCATGAAGAAACCTGGAGAGGAAAACCGAACCACTGTGAGTTCCAGTTGCCCCCCAGACTACAAAAACTCCCACCATCCCCCGGAGCACACCGGCTCCAGCAGCATCCAGGTGAGCTCCGTGCCGGGCCAGGCGTCCACCCTGCCAACCGCGACCAATGGGAACGCCAACCTGTATCATGGTTACCACCCTCGGAGCTCAGACAACCATTCATTCCCACCAAGCACCGAGTCAGGCGTGGTAATGTGCGCCGGCGGCCATCTCAACGGCTCCTCCCCACGTGAGATCCACTTGGAACGGACTGTGCTGCTGGAGCAGGTTCCGGAGATTTCGAGGATCCTGGAGGAAGTGCACTACATCGCCAGGCGCTTTCGGGAGCACGACGAGGGAGAAGCGATCTGCAGCGAGTGGAAGTTTGCAGCGGCAGTGGTGGATCGGTTGTGCCTGGTGGCCTTCTCGCTCTTCTCCATCATCTGCACCTTCACTATCCTCATGTCGGCTCCCAATTTCATTGAGGCTGTGTCCAAAGACTTCACATAAGGCCGAGCTCGTCAACAAGGCAAAGTTGACATTGGAAGCTTTGTGGCGCACCCGTCTCGCTGCTGCAAACTATGTGAAGTCACACGAGGTTGAGTTATTTCAAAGGGGTTGTTCAAAGTCACAGTACAAAGCCAATCTTTTCCTCTTTCTCTTTAAACGAAGGCACAGCTAGTGTATGATTAATTGTAGATGCATCTGGATTACACAATTACTTGTTGTATATAAATTCACCACATATGTGGGAATGGAAATAGTAATGAAGTAAATAACTCATTACTAAAATCTAAATGGTTGTCATATAACCCGGGCAACTATGTATTGACATTGTCTCAGTGCTTTTTTTTACATATGTAAGTATTTAATTGATCCTTATTCACCACTTTTTCTTTCTTGCCATTCACACAATTTCGGCGCGCTTCCTTTCTTTCCCCTGATCCTCTCATTTCCTTTTTCTTTAGCGTACATGTGACTGTTGCCATTAAAATGAATTCTTGAGACATTTGCAGATCTGCTCCTTTCACATTTATTATAGCTTGAAGTAATTTCTGGAGGGATCCAACAACAAATTTAACTTCCAAAAACATATTCCTATAGACGATGTTTATGTGACTTCTGCACTGGTTACATAAGTCTTGTTGATGATGAAGTAAAAAAGATGAATGCAAGTCGTAGTCTTGCAGTAGTTTAAACGAATTTGGAAGGTACATCATCCCAGTGTCGATGTATTCGGTACTATCCTTCTGTAGTGCCGAGTGCTTTGTTATTTTACTCAGCGAAAGGCAAAAACGTTCTTATCTAATCTCTGGTAATATTCAACAAGAATGAATGGGACCTCGTATATATATTTATACCACACATGTCTAAATGGTAAATAGGGGGGGTTTTTTCACTGGAGAAATGTTGGACTATTCTAGTCCATTTGTCTTTGCACATTTGATGATTATAAGCTGCAGGTGTAATGATAGATGAAGAATAAAAGACTAGCACTAATAAACAAAGAGCACAAAGCTGTTTCATGAATTTCTTTTTAAAAGGAAACTCATACTTGGTATGTTATTTTGATGTAACATACTGTACGGTGGGTCTTGGTTGCTGTAAGAATGTGATTAAATAGATTGAGAAATAGTTTTTCATCTTGGAGAGTATATATTTATAGAAGAGACAATGTCTCTACATACAGAATGTGTAACTTGGACAAACCTATGTAGAAACTTTGTGAAATAACCTCTCCCATTTCTATTGTTAGTCATGCAGATGTCTATTTATTTTCTTTCATGTGAATAGCATTTATGGCACTGAGTCTGTTCAATGTTAAATGAACAAATATCATTAATTACATAATTATCTTCACTGAACATGCATAAAGAGAATATGATGTTATCGGTTAAAGACATTCTGCATTGACCAATTAAAGCTATGTTGAAGCAGCAACCATACAATTGATTTGAATAGATGTGTTGCACATGTGAAACTGTTTACTGATATTGCAAAGTACACTAAAAACGGAGTATATGACTGTTTACTATTTCTTTTTATACGTGTGTTGTATTTTGTAGTCTTTTGTGTGGTCTTTGCCTCTCTGCTAAGTATACTTCATTCTTTCAAAAGATGTACATAAATGTCCACTGTACATATTTTTTTGTGAAAAATAAAAGGGAAATGTGATCATTTGAGTGTCATTTGAGTGGCTGTCATGCAACAATTAATATAATATATATATATATTTTTTTTAAATGCTTTCAAAAGTTGTAACCACACACCCACACATTCCTTTTTTTTAACTTGGGGTGTGAAAGGATTGCAGCACAACATTACACAAGATTATAATGGTAACATGCAATAAAATGTGACATTTCACAAGTTAACCAAAATAATGGGAGAATATCTTTCTCACTATAAAGTAACAATTGGCAATAATAATAAGCATACATGACATGTTTTAGCATATTTAAGATGACAACTTATGATAAAAAAAGGTTTTTTCTTTCAGTCTCTGATTTTAGACTCTTGATTTTAGATGCTTCATAGGTGTTGATCCAAAGAGACCATCAGGGACAAGGTTGTCTCCAAGAAGACGGGTGTGATCGTCCAGTGGAAGTCCACCACTGTCCATACACACGTCTCTACAATCGGAAGAAGCCTCTTGACTTTGAACACAAAATCTCTGTGCATTGTCTTTTTACAGTACCAGAATTTATGCTGACGGTTCCATGTCAAATTAAAGTTTGTTTGATTTATATATTTTGTTGATTGTTGCATCATTTGTATAATAATGCAGATCCCTTTAAACCACAGAATTATACATAGCTGAGGTTAATTGCGTTGCAGATTAATTGTTTTAAACTGCTAGTTTTGAGTGTTGTATTAATCATTTTGCCTGCAGAAAAACCCTGAGAATCTAAATTAGACAAACTCCTTACCAGACTGTCAAACAGTCATACATACTGCAACTCGATTTTACTGTAAATGATTGTGAAAGTTAACACACGACTGCTGTAGAATTACAGTATGTTGCTGGCATCTGCTGCAGATTTACCATTTCTATTGTCATTTAAAGGTGAGATTATTAAAAATAGAAGGGCTTAACAACCTGAACTAACATGTCCTGATGATGCCCCCACAAAGCCAGACAACTCATCACCATTAACAGCTTAAGGGAAACCTCTTCATGAAACGTACTGTAAGCCCCCTCAAAAGATCTAAACCCGGCACAAAATCAGACGGATTAATCAGGCAGTCTAATACTAGTAGCTTGTAGGCTGTACAGGTGGTAACACATTCCCCTCAGAGCAGTCAGGGTTGGATGAGACAATGTGTGCGACAGAGACAGACTGTTTCCACACCTTGCCCCACTACTGCAGGGGGTGTACTTAATGTGGTTTAAAAGACATATTTTATGTGTTTGCACTGCATGCCCTAAGTGACACAAATGCTGCGGTTGTGTGCGGGGGTTGTGGTGGAAACATTTCATCATTTGATGATCATCAATCCTTCCGTCTCAAACCACCCCAATTCTAAGGTCCTGTTAACATCTCTGTGTCTGGTCTGGTTATCAATCTACTTTACCTACTCTGCCGTACATCCCTCCATCTTCTTTCTGCCTACACATGTACTGTCATTTTCACATTCATTCAATGACCCACCAAATAGCCCGAAAGGAGATTTTCATTATTATTTACACTGAATGATTCTTCTTTAAATATCAACCAATGAGAGTCTATCGTCAATCTTAACATCCCTCACAAAATCATTGGACCACACAAGCTGGTAACAGTGCTATGCAGTCACCACTGGAATCTAATTCTACAAATAATATAATGCTACTAATTTTTTGTTGGCTAATGTTCAATTATAATTTGTAATTAGAAGCATTTTCCCTGTCGATTGACACTTTTCTTTGTTCTGTTCTCCTGCAACTTGGTCAGCTTGGCCGATTCACACGGCTCCTTGTTATTCATCTTAATCAGGTGTCTATCGTCAACCCGAAATAAAATATCAATTATCTGAAGATACACCAAAGGGACTGGAAAAGTGTGTTTAATCAAACACATGCAAACATGCACTATAAAGGTTTGAGCCCAAATTCTTTACCTGAAATAGTGTGTCACTCTGGCTTTCTAGAAAAATGGTTTAAGCTGGTACGACAATATTCTGATGATAACAATGAGACATATTTTTAATAGCAAAGTGGTACGCTCCCATGATGCTGAATGCATTTAATCATTTAAAGGTGTAAGTGAAATCCAGATTAGAAAAACAAATGAACGTTGGCAATGTGAAGTATTGTTATGAAAGGGATCCTTCCCTCTTCTATTATAACGTTGAAGACATTTATTATGAAGCTCCACGATGGAGAATATTAAATACACATCATTTAATTTAATTGATTAGATTAGATATGAACAGTTAGGGGTGGATTACACCGCATACAAGTATTAAGAAAATTAGACCTGCATGCAAATGCACTCTCATCACTGTGCTAAAGCTTCCCTACCAGTGATGTAGATGAGAGCGTCCCAAGGGATTGCGCTGTCTTTGCAGTAGAGGTTGAGGTTAAGCAGGTCACACTCTCGGTCACTGTCGTTAAACCCGTAGTGAATGTTCCAGCCCAGTGGACCAAACCTCTTCCTCTCCTAAGACACATGCAAAAGAAAACACAAAGAAGGATATGTGTGTATGTACACATGCACACCCAAGCAAATACATACAACAGAATGCAAGAAAGTAAATAGAGGCACACGGAGTGGTAATGATGGAGCATGTGTGAGGTGTGTGAGACGGTGGTTAACCTGGATGATTGCATGGAAAAAGTAGATTCCAAAGATGATCTTCCTCTACTGGCATCCAAAAACGTGGTCTTCAAAAAATATGCTGGATATCTCTGTAATGGCCTGTTGTATATTGGCTTGGAGGCCTTTAGAAGGTTCATTAGAAACCGGAATTATGCTATGATACTGGAACTGTCAGACTCCTTAAAGGATGTAGGTAGCAAACCAATCCCAAGAAGGGAAAGGCACGCAAGGGGCTCTTGAGTCTGCGTGTCCTTGCATTTTCAGATAAACTTGAAGGTCAGGTAAAATTGGCTTAATTTGACATGCAATAATAACATTGAACGTTTTTTCTCATGATGTTTTTCTTGCTGTAATGACATGCGAGGGGTGCAGAGCATCCAAAAACAAAAAGACGTCCTTGTTGACAGTCTTCTTGACGTGATCTGACACTCCGGTCATCGGAGTCTCATCGATCTTCAGGTCGTTGCTTTGAATGAGGATTCCGTCTGTAGGTAGTAGGTCACCTGGAATAAAACACACACAAAACAAATCTTTGATTATTTGAGGACAATAAACTATTGATAATCAATTTTACATTTAAATAGGGCCGGGACTTGATTAGAAATATTAATCTAATTAATTAGAGGATTTGTAATTAATTAATTGAAATTAATCGCATTTTAATTGCATAAATATTTGACCTGAGAACAGTGAGTAATTTAATAAAAATAATAAAAAAGTATTTTTTTTCACATGGATTTTTACTTGGATTATTTTGTTCAACGCTTTCCAGCAGAAGAGTGTAGCAATAGCATATTTAGAAATATAGTACTTTCAGAAAATCAGGTAGCCTATAGGTAAGTAGACCTTCTGTAAACTATGTTTTTTTTAGTAAAACAAATACTTTCAAGAACATTCAGAACATTATGGTTATTTTTACAGACGTGGACTTAGTTACCCTGGTCCTTAAACCAGTCATCTGGTGCAGTGTGGGTTGGGTGTGGGTCCTTGTACTCGTCGGGCTAACGTCCACGCTAGCTGCTAATTGTTTTGCGTTGAGGTGATACTTGAGGCTCGATGTGAATTCCTTGTTGCACAACTTGCACACAACCATGCTCTTATCGACGCTTCCATCCGTTTGTTTTTTATAATTTCCCATTCACGGGGCCACCCGACACGGTCTCGTCAGCTTCTTCATTCATGTTCAGTCTGAAGTCATGGACGCTAGTTGGTGCTCCAGTATAATCGGTCCGCTGAAACTCATCGAGTGAGAAACGTCCCGTGGTGCAAAAAATAAGTGTAAAAATGCGCAAAAAATGTTTTATGTGTTATTTTTTGTGTAATTAATTCATCTTAATTAACATTGTCATTAATTAATCTTAATTAACGCGCTAAAGTCCCGGCCCTAATTTTAACGTCCACTTTAAAAAAATAATTTCTGCACTTGTACATTTTCAAGACACACAACATCATTTATTGTTTTCAAAAGATGAAGAGAGATAAAATGACAACTTTTCAATTTTCAAATGTGTGCCAATCACCTCGCACATTGCAGCAGTGTTGCCATCGTGACGTTTCTCGGTGGGCAGGAACATCTCAAGGTTGCCACGCTGCACATGTTGTTGCCAGAGCTGCATCTTTAAACGGAATCCGTTTATTTTATCAGTGCTTGTAAGCAGGTTTTCATTTCGGCCTTGCGTCCTTCAGCCGCTCCCTGTAGGCGAACGGCCTATCCAGCCCCACGTTGGGCGCCACTGTAACACGCAGGTACTCTTGGGGGTCTGGAATAGGACACGGCAGGTTTGCTCTGAATACTTTTATTCTTCTATTGCTGGTTGTGTCTCTCAGACAGACTCCCGTGTCCGTCTCTGGATCGCCATCAGTACGTTTCTAAGCCGCAAGACAAACAATAATGATTTAGTTCAGCTGCGGCCAATTGCCTCCGCCTGGCACCGTTCCCTGAGCCACTCCCCCCCTCTGCAGCCAAGCCAAAACCCACGCCCGCCATCACACCAATCAATAGCTCAGTTGCATTTATTTATGTCTAGATATTGTGAAGTATTTATAAGTGCAGGTCAATTTTGTAGTGACTGCTCTGTAGTCAGATTTATGCTATATGCAAAATATGCATGTTGCATATTAACACCGGTTTTAAAGACTTGTTCTAATAATCTTGTTATGTCTTTTGTGTCTTGTATTTCAGGCAATCAAAATATGATTTGCACATGTTCTTGGGGATAATGATGCTGTACTGGCTGGTGCAACCCTACCCAACTTTAAGTAACGTTGGCTGCATGACCAGGAGAGGAAGGACCTGGTAAAAGCAAGTCTAGTAGCAGAAGTCAGAAAATATGTCCCAGAGCAGGATGAGCTCCCAAGGGAAACCCCAACAACACAGCGAGTGAGGAGGATGTCTATTTCTCTGTTGAAAATGAAGAAGCTGATTACTTAAAATCAGGAGTCACAGCAATGGACGCTCAGTTCTCCATAATGTAGAAAGTATCACTTGTATATAATGCAGCCACTCCATCCAGTGCCCTGGTGGAAAGACTAGCTTTGGGAACCGAATTCTCTCTCAGATCAAAAGTTTGAAAATGCTTCCCCTCTTGAGGTACAATAACTGGGTTGAGAGCGAGCAATGTTGTGGCTACTGGTCAGAGGTGAGAGATGAGACTTGTTAGCAATATTTGTTGAGAATCTCATCTCTTATCTCTATTCAGTGTATGAGGCATGTTTATTAAACCATTTTGTTAACATTTTGTTAAATCACATATTCAATTATATGCAGCACCTTTGTTTTCTTCGTTAATTAGAGGTCATACTGTAGCCTAATGTGTTAAATATTTTATTTTATTGTATTAAGTCAAGCATTAAAGGGGCATTTGTACTACTGCTTGATTTGAAGGCCTGTTGCCATGTTAATTACAATAAACAGGTCTGAATATGTTTATTGTGTTTGACTGTTCAGTACTGTTCATATTAATTGCATTTAAAATGGAGACATACAAGTTAGTTTTCAACTACAATATAAATATCAAACTATGAACTTGAATATTGTACAAACACTATAAATCATGAATATATTTTAACAGGGGTATACTTTGCTCAAGAGAGCTTTATTTTTGAAACCTCACAAAAACACATTTACACATGAGTGCATGATACTGCAGGTACTTAAACGTTACCTTGCTCCCACTGACGGGCTAAACCCTTGGAGCCAGAGGAAGAGGCAGCGCGTCAAACACGGGGCACACTTTTACTTCCACTCCATGACCTCGGAGGTGCTTAATCATATTTGACGTGCACCCTCTTATGCATGAAACAATTTTGCTGAGCTTTCGGTTTGTTTCGAAAAGTGTAACCACACTTTGGACCGCCGACGCACGCTGTCCTTGTTCGGTCGCGGTGTTATGCCAACACTTCCGGTGGACGCTTCTTCGTTGGTGTTCAGAGGTTTCTTTTTCCGCTCGGAGCCGGCGGACTGAGAATCGAAACTAGGAATCGAATTTTAAACTTTTGAACAATTCCGGGTAAATTGCAAAGCTAGTCCCGATCCCAATCGATCCTCGATAACCAAGCATACTAGTTACACATTTTCAGTAAATAAATATAATACAAATCATTTTGATAACTAATAAAACAAAAAATTCCGGTGTTTTGTTGTATCTATGGCAACGAATGCGTCATGATGCGTATCTATGGCTACGAATGCGTCATGATGCGTATCTATGGTTACGAATGCGTCATGATGCGTATCTATGGTTACAAATGCGTCATGAGTTCATCACTCTAGAACTGCTTTGATGAGACATACATTGTATCAACTTCAGTGCTAAGTGTTACTTACCAACGTTGTCATTGTCAAACAGCCTTTAAGAGACATCAGCATTTCAACACCGTTACATTTTGCTTCAAACTGCAGCATGAATTGGATGAAAAGGAGAGTAAGGGTTGCTCCCCTTAATTGTGAAGACGAAGTCTGCAGGACGCGGATAACTGAACTACAGAAGTTCAAGGACAAATCTCTAAATCAGTTGGAGACATTACGCTTCCGGGCCAAAGCTGACAAAGATAAAATAATCCACCTCCATCAGCATATTAAGCTCTGTAATAAGACTATAAACGGTCTGAGGTCAGATTTGGAACTTCAAAAAGAGGCTACTGAGAACCTGGCTAAACAGTTTAAGAAAGATAAAAAAGAATTGTCTGCTGAGAACTACAAACTCATGAAACTTTTCGACACCGGAGAAGGTCAGTCTCTTTTGATCAAGGAGACCAGACAACGTCTAGCCTGTCAAGAGCAGCTGTACCTCAATAGTAAAATAGCCTGGGAAGAAAAATATAATCATCTGAAGGAGACATCTCTCGCAATGCAAATCTGTGAGAATAAGCAGTTTAAGATGGAGTTGAGAAATAAAGCCGAAATGTCAAATACCATGAAAAATCTTCAGAATGAGAACGAGGTCTTGAAGTTCAAATTTAATAACGCACTCGGAATACTGGAGGAAGAAGTCGCGATTTTAAAGAAGAATAACCAACGCGTGATTGAAAACACCCTGGATACACAAACCCAGGAGAGTGAATTAACAGAATTTATGGAGAGCATCAAGTTCCTGAAAGACACAAATCAAGGAGATAAGATTAGATACCGAAAAGAGAGAGATGAATTGCTTAGGAACATTTGCGCCAGCATGAAAAGAGACAGTCTAAGCAGAAAGCAGGACAGAGAGAGAGAGTTGGAGCAAATGCAAACAGAGAAAGAAGGAAAGAAGATTGGTTTCTTCAAACGGATATTCAAGAGATAGCAAAGCTTTCCTTCAGACTTCACAATATAAATAGAAGATATAGAGTTAGCACTGTTGGTATGGGTCACTCTGCTGCTGGCTCTGCCCCCGTGTTGCGGCTGCTGGTCGGGTCGAGGGCGGGTCGCCCCCAAGGTCCCTTTTCCCGCTGGGGTGCACCGCCAAGTGGTCCTCCGCCAGGGTGATGGCCGCTTCCAGCGTCGGCGGGCGGTGGTACTGGACCCACGCTGCCGTCCGGGCCGGAAGCCCCTCCACAAACTGCTCCAGTACCACCTTCTCCATCATGGCCTGTTTTAGTATTCTCCCCAGCTACGTGGGTTTTTCTCCTGGTTCTCCGGTTTCCCACAAATAAAAAAAAAATCCCTTTAGGCTAATTGGTAACTTTAAAGAAGAAGATAACCAACGCGTGATTGAAGAAATCCTGGATACAAAAACCCAAGAGATTGAATTAACACAATGTATGGACAATATCAAGATCCTGAAAGAGACAAAACAAGAAGATAAGATTAAACTCCAAAAAGAGAGAAATAAAGTCCTTGAGGACATTTGCGTCGGCATGAAAAGAGACAGTCTAAGCAGAAAGCAGGAAAGAGAGACAGACTTGGAGCAAATGAAAACAAAGAAAGAAGGAAAGAAGATCGGTTTCTTCAAACGGATATTCAAGAGATAGCAAAGCTTTCCTTCAGACTTCACAATATAAACAGGGTGATGGCCGCTTCCAGCGTCAGCGGGCGGTGGTACTGGACCCACGCTTCCGTCCAGGCCGGAAGCCCCTCCACAAACTGCTCCAGTACCACCTTCTCCATCATGGCCTGTTTTAATATTCTCCCCAGCTGCGTGGGTTTTTCTCCTGGTTCTCCGGTTTCCCACAAATAAAAAAAAATCCCTTTAGGCTAACTAGTAACTTTAAAGAAGAAGATAACCAACGCGTGGTTGAAAAAACCCTGGATACTAAAAACCCAGGAAATTGAATTAACACAAATTATGGACAAAATCAAGATCCTGAAAGAGACAAAACAAGAAGATAAGATTAAACTCCAAAAGAGAGAAATAAAATCCTTGAGGACATTTGCGTCGGCATGAAAAGAGACAGTCTAAGCAGAAAGCAGGAAAGAGAGACAGACTTGGAGCAAATGAAAACAAAGAAAGAAGATCGGTTTCTTCAAACGGATATTCAAGATCCATTGAACACAGTGGTCTGTGTGTTTTAATATTCTCCCCAGCTACGTGGGTTTTTCTCCTGGTTCTCTGGTTTCCCACAAATAAAAAAAAAATCCCTTTAGGCTAATTGGTAACTTTAAATTATGATCAAGAACCTCCCTGTGGGTCGGGAAGGGTGCCGGTACTCGCTGCAGTTGGCGGGTAGCGGGCTGGGGGGAAAAGTGCCCGTCGTGGGGCCGGTATGGGCCACTCCGCTGGCTGCTGCTGGCTCCGCAATGCATAATTGGATAAACCCCGGATACAAAAACCCAGGAGATTTAATTAACACACGTTATGAACAAAATCAAGATCCTGAAAGAGACAAAACAAGAAGATAAGATTGAACTCCAAATAGAGAGAAAAAAATCCTTAAGGGCATTTGTGTTGGATTGAAAAGAGACAGTCTAAGCAGAAAGCAGGAAAGAGAGACAGATTTGGAGCAAATGAAAACAAAGAAAGAAGCAAAGAAGATCGGTTTCTTCAAACGGATTTTCAAGATCCATTGAACACAGTGGTCTGTGTGTTTTAATATTCTCCCCAGCTGCGTGGGTTTTTCTCCTGGTTCTCCGGTTTCCCACAAATACTCACAAAGCTGGCAATCACCTTGACTACATCTTACTAGGAACACTGAAGAGTGCGCTACAACTAACCTCACTGTAACTCCACTGCATGTATCTGATCACTACTTTGTCTCATACTTTCTTCCTCTGTCCCCAACTAACGACCCCACCCCATCAATCGACTACACGGTAATGCATAATGACACGGTAATGCACAATGACACAGTATTTCATTTCACTTTCTTATATGCAAATCAGGGGACGTGGCTATCTATCACAGTCAGAACAGACAACAGAGACGTGTGCAAAAAAGGCTGGCTAAGGAACGTGAGAGTGTTGACATAATGGAAGACATCGGTGGGCTCCGAGATAGCATGCTAGCATTAGCGGATCAAATCGATCAACATGGGTTATCTGCGGATACTATTTTGACACATATTGAGGGTTTTTTGGAAATACTAGGGCTTGCGGTTCCCACTTCGGCAGCTCTAGACTGCGGTCAACTCAGGCGACACTTGAAATTTAGTGCACGTTTATGCTGACATTTACGGTACCATTTCTCAAAGTTTGGTCCGGTTACTTGCTCAATACCGTAAATATCAGCATAAACGTACACTGAAATTCAAGTGTCGGCTGAGGCTCTGTTGTCTGTTCTGAATGTGATAGATAGTATCATAGTATCAGTATCTGCCCATTATGCTAAGTTGACTCATGGGTTAGACCATGTGTCAAAAGGTGGAATGTTACGTGCACTTAATGAGACGTGGTTTACAAAAGGGTTCACAGCACATGCACAACAATTTTGTTCTGCATGTGTCACCTGTTCTACTCACAATGTAGGCAGGCCCGTCGGCGTGTCCAGCCAGGCTGCACACCCACCACCAACCCGCCCATTTGAGCACATTATGATGGATTTTGTGGAGTTATCTCCATCTGAAGGTAAGAAACCTTGTCTGGTGATGGTAGACATGTTTTCCAAGTGGGTTGAGGTTTTTCCATCTAGCAAACAAACCGCTGCAACAGTGGCCAAGGCCCTGATTTCTGAAATCATTCCTCGATGGGGCATTCCGGCCAAAATATCAAGCGACAATGGTTCTCATTTTGTCAACGAGGCCATTACAGAATTAAGTGCATACCTGGGTATTGATTTAAAAAGTATTTTTGCATCCATCCTTACAGTCAGTGGTGGCTCAGGGCCTTCTGAACGGTATTCAGGAAAGGGCAGGATGCCTCCCAGTCTGCATTAACTTCTCGGCTCAGACCTCATCCGCCCGCACTCAGGAAATTATTGAGCCCAAACTGGAGAAAAAGTAAAAACATGATGGGTATTGACTCGCAGGTCTTTTTCATTTTCCCTTCCTTTAGGTGCTCCTGGTAACAAGAAGTGAGTGGTCTTTGTGGATGACCTGAATATGCCTAAATTGGACGAATATGGCTCCCTATTAAACTCTTGCGTCAATTCCAGGCCTTTTAGGCTTCTATGACAGAACCAAGATCTTTTGGAAAAAGATCCAGGTATGGATATATACAAGATGAGGTACAATCCTAAAGTGCCTTTGACAGTAATGAAATCTTTGTGTGCTCTCATCTGACTTAGGTATGTAAGTAAATCTGTGTCATCGGGTTTTGAAAGAAAAAGGTGATTGAATTTCTAGCACTGAATATGTTAGATCATTTAAAAAGAGAAGGAGCGAACGCATCAGAGGCACGTGTTCAAAAATTGGAAGCCTGGATGGGGACTTCTGGAAGAATTCAGCCAAACAACTTCTCTCGTTCTGATAGATATATTCGTCAGATCACAGGTCAAGTATAAGCGCTGCGTTTGCAAAGGCAAGAGCAATCCTGCCGGCCGGCATATATATATATATATATATATATGGAGATATGGGGATTTTCTCAACATTGGAAATTCTATTGGTTAACAACACAATACATTTTGATGCATTTAATTGGGATATCAACACTGCACCCCTCCAAAATAAAGCAGCAATAACCTTCCATAGTGGAAAGCAAGAAATACTATTTATTTTCCTGATATCGCAGTGAATAGAAAATACCTCAATTATGGATTAAAATGTGAATATAGTAAAACATACTGCATATGCAGAAACCCACCCAAAGCCTTCATGGTGGGGAACAAGCGGCCATTTAATGTGATTTCTAATTATATGTTCTGGTAAAAATCACAGAAAACCAAAGCTCAATAGCTGAATTTCAACGATAGCGTGTTTGTGGGCGTACCTTATCCGCTTTGGCATTTCGTTTGGTTTTGAGTTGCTGAGCGATGACAGACAACACTTCCATGTCAATTTGGTTGAATTCGTCGGAAAAAAACCCAAGCACTTGACTGAGCAAGACCGCTAAATAAGCGCCCCATCATCTGGAAGACAGAAATGTGAGAAAGAAAGAAAGAAAAAGCGACTAAACTAAACTTCAGCCATGATAGAGCAGAGTATCTGAATCTAGACTGGCTACTTGTTGCTCCAACCTTGATGCACTGCAAGAAAGTACCATTTAACATTACATTGAAATGCACAATGTGTCTCAAGGTCCCAATCTAAAGATTGGAACTTGATAACATAAAATATAGTCAATCCATAATGAAAAAAACTGATCATCATAAATTAAATCAGACATATAAACTGTAAAAAGAAACAAGTAATAATGTAATTATAAGATCCTCTATGAGTGTGAAAGTGATATCATCCCTTTTATTTGCATATGAAACAATGAATGTTTATTACATGGTTAATGTAACAAACCAAAACAAAAAAGCACACCAAAACCTTTTATTAAACTATTGCTTGCAACTGACTTATGACACAAATGAGCATCTGCACTTTTAACTCTTTTAACTGCTTTTGTAATAGTGCCATCTAACGATATCAGTTAGCAGGTACAGTTGGATTGAGATCAAGCATTCCTGAGCTCATTCATGTTATATTGACTGTAAAAAATAGGAGAATCATTGCCGAGTCACATGTAAGCGAAGAGGTGCAGGGGAACAAATTAAGGAAGAAATGATTAAAAACAGAGTGATTCAACCAGTAATGAAAATAGACAGAACAAGTATGAGCATTATAGATGAAAACAGTGTGTGTCAAGGCTGACCTTGTAGTCAAGTCCATCCTAGCAGTTAAAGACCACACATTGAACTGCCAGGGCCGTAGCCAAGTCCTTGGTGGTTTCTGTTTTGCCGGTCCTGCTGGCCCGGCTGGTGCTCCTCCAAGGTCTAATTGGAGAGCCCCCATCAGGCACAAATAGCAAAGGTCCTGGGCAGGGTGAGCAACAGAAGGCAAATCGAGTAATTGTGACAAACAATATGCAGCATTTGTGTGTCCCATTGTCATTTCTCACTGCTTTCTAACTACTATTGGACACACATTGTATAGGTCACACTATTAGCTCCATCTAGTGGTTTTGTAGCTTGTGGCTTGGTTGTTTGTGTGTTTTCAGGTTCACAAACAATCGGAATGAGGTAAAATGATGAAGGCTTTTGAAACTGAGGATAAGAAATGTGTGACTTCAGTGTAGTTATATCCAAAATTATGCATAAAAGAGTTTGTGTTGTACATATTTATAACTAATGTTAGTACAGTACAAGACAGGTGTGCCAGAGAATGAATGTGTGTTCATGTGTTACCATAAGATATGTTATAACCAGTCTAGGACAGGCTCCCAGATATTCATAGCCGTAAATGGAAGTGGACAGGGCCATTTTGGCAACACAGTTGTCCTGGTCCAGGTCCCAATAGTAGCGCAACTGCGTCTGCCATTCAAAGTTATCCCTGTTGTCCACCTAAAATAGAGAAATCAAGTTACTTAGTGAGTTGTATTAAACATTTTCTCATCACCTTTATTAACTTTGGACCTATTGTGAAAAAGTCCAGGACAGGAAGTGATATAAACTCATTGATGGTTTCTGTGTGTGTGTTTGTATTCTTGTACCTTCTGGCGGACTACATCTATGACTTTATCTCTGGCATGGACATCGATGGTGATGAGGGCTTATATGATTATGATGGGCCTAAGTGATGATATTACGAATCAATGCCGCCAAGGCATTCACCCTCTGGAATACACAGAAAACAAAGAGGTATTAATAATAATCTTAAATGACAAAATAAAATTGATTAGTTTTTTTCAGAAGGTAGCAGTAAATTTGTGTGGTTTACATCAAAGTTAGTTAGTTAGTTTGAATTCCTGCGAGGCAGCTAAGTGGTCGTGGTCTCCATCCAGCCAAGCGTCCATCTCTTTGTACCACATCAACCGTGAGATGGTCAGCACCACCTGGTGGACGCACAGACAAACTGAAGTTAAATCACAGCATTAAAATGGAGTGGGATTAAAGTGTCCACCTGAAATGATAGAAAGGACCAGTGTGTAACATTGGAGCGGGACGTCTTCATGGAGTCTACAGTGTTGCAAAGCCAGGTTTCAACACTAGTCCCAAACAGATAATTCAATGCAAAACAAGTAAGGGGTTTTGCACTCAACGGCTCACCGGTAAGAGAGGAGTAAGCGGAGGGACATTCAGTTCAAATCAATCTGTTACCCTAATGCGAGATGCCACCTATTTATACACACTGAAACTTTAATATATACATTTCTGAGAGGAAGCGACAATTTTGATGGTTAGGAAAACAAATATCTGTAAACCTGAGATGTATTGGTAACAATTGTGAAACGAATTAATATTTTTTAGATACAAACCCAAGGAGAGTTATACTCAACAAAGTATACCTCAGGTATCTGTCATTTATTCCAAAAATATAAAAAGTCATGTTTCCGTTTGTGTGTGTGTGTCTGTGTACCTGCGATGGATGTCCGGCCAGCATCCATCCCTCTCTAGACTTCACCTGGTAGTCAGCGATGGCAGCCTTACTGAGGGAGCGCAACGAGTTGAACATAGCCTCCTCCACCTTGCAAAGCCAATCCTCCACAGTGCCTTGTGCCTTAGGACCTTGAGTCGAAGCCACCTAAAATTACAAACAGAAGAACAACATCAGTTTTCAGGGCTCACTGTGAGTCCTGTGTTAATTCACACTCCTTTCATTTGATTATTGGACGGGAATGGCAACAAGGAAGCCCTTTGCGGTCATGATAGGCACAGGCGTCACTCAAGAAGCCACATACCAACCAACAATAGAATCTAAAAGACCACAGAGAAACATAAAGTGACTTAAAAAAAAACACAATAGACTACCAGGTGACTGAAAAGCACAACATCAGCTACAATGAGACAATCAGTCAAGGAGGATGTGTAATATAGCTAGCAACTGCAATCAGTGCAAGGAAATCTGCTACCCTACTTAAATAATTATTCATCATCCTTCCTACAGACTTTGAGGCATCAAACACAATAATATCACAATGATTGCCTTGTTATTACAAGATAGGACAATCTAGTCTTCATTTGAGTAATAAGAAATCTTAACCTTTTTGGATGAGTTGAGTGCAGGACAAATACTTCAATTCTCAAACCAACCAATTCTTAACAAATACTATAAATGATTAATTTCAGAATTACTGCTTACAAGAGTTTTGGCATCATTTGATAAATTGCTTGATTATTGCACTGACATAGGGCTGCCAGGTAGGGCAAGATGGGGGTCATTTAAGATGGTTGACAGTGTTCACTATTGTCACAGTTTATACACCAAGGAATGTAGTATATGCATACAAGTAAAATTCACTTATGCTCTCAGCAAGGTAATAACAACTTATATAAAAGAGCAGGATGACTAAACTGTGTTGAGGTTGCTCAAACCTGACCTTCTCTCGATCAGGGGAAACCATGTACAGGATGTCTTGGTCCCAGAGGATTTGGGTAGCAAAGCAAACTCTAGTCGGGTAATGGCATCAAAACACTTCCGAAGGTGAGGCTGCACTGCTTGGGGGTTTCTTGTCTGGGCCAAGATCTTCAGCAGCTCGTCATTAGATAAGATGAACCTGTGAGGATAGAGAAGCTATAAGAGTACCAGAGCATTTAACACAACACGCCAGATTCAAGATTATAGAATTTTTCAACCAGTGTTTTTGGAAGAGAGGTGAAGAAACAACTATATGCTTTCAAGAGAGACCATCCAAAGGATCATATTTGATGCATTTTAAATGGAGTTTTTGCACAAGGGGCAAAAAGCAGGAGAGGATTAAGAAGATGTAGTATGATGTAGAAGCTCTGTTTTAGTATGTAAAAGAGCATGTATTTATATCTGGGAAAAATGACTCTCTTGGACTCCAGGTAGTCTTCCACACTTCTGTATCTCATCCAGAAGAGTGTTGTGCTTTTGAAAAGTCTCCAACAGATCTGCATCACATAATTGGAGTGCACAGGAAAGTTTGTGAATCTGACTGCCCTACCATGTCCTATTTTTCCAACAATGCTTTAAGGCTACCCACCGGGCTGTGTGGCTGCTTCAAGGGCATTAGGCCTCGTATTGGCCCTTGCCATTATCTCCTTCCATGATTTGTCCACCTTTTGAAACATCTTGGACTCAGCAGGAAGCTGCCTTTTGACGTCTGGGGCCACAAAATATACTCTGTAGATAAAGCCAGTTTCTTTGTCATGTAAGCCACTCATCCTGGTAAGGATAGTGGGAGAGAAGAGTAAGAATTAATAGTGGGGTAGGGAGCAGTCGGAACAATGTGAGCAGAAGAAAGACAGAAAGGAAAATTAAGCAGTAACGGCCAATTATGATACCTTGGATTAGTTTACTCCAAGGTATATATCCAACATGAATATAGCACTTGTTAAATATTATGAAAGCAAAATATATTTTGCAAGTACTTTGTATGCTCGTCTGAAGCCACTAGGGAGCGCTACTGTTTAACATTTGAGACCAAATCTGCAATTTGTTTGGAGAAAAGCCACTACTATCTAGAGAAGAGTCACTTGTGGCCAAATTCAAGATCACTCAGTTCTGTTCTTTTGAAAACCTTTACCAGGGTTTGGTTGAAGAGGGTCAGCTGTCTCAGCCATTTGTCCACCCTGTACTTGACGGGAGCTACGTAGCGAGAAGATGACAACGTGCCTACATTTATGATGCCGTCATCCAAGAGTACCTTTTGAGTAAAACAAAAATAACATACACATTAGTACTGAAACACTACTAGTGTGCTGTGAAGACTGTGTGTGTACTGCATGCTACCACCTGGATATCCTCTGTGGCTCCCTCTTTAGATTCCCCATGAGACGGCACAGTGAACTCTGTATTCCTCCAAACCTCCTCCACCTACATGGCTCATTGACGGGGTAAAGGGTAATGGTCTACGTTAAAGTTTTAAATAGCTGCACGGTGGAAGCAAGGATTAACAGAAAAAGAAAACCTGGTGATTGCATTTAATTGGCTACTATTATATATAGATATATGCCACTTTATCCCATATTCACTTATTCCAAATTGCCCCATATAAAAACAATCAGTTCTGTAAACCATTGTTAGCTACAATAACACAAATATTTTCCTAATGTCCGCTCCCTTGCCCCTGAGGACCTGCTTCAGTCTCTCTCCCCCATTCGAGTCCTGCTCACTGTTTTAAGGGGAGAAAATCAGTCATGATGTTGCCCAGTTGTGCTACCTTACCTTACCTGCCGGCACCGTTCCCTGAACCGCTCTCCCCTCTGCAGATGAGCTAACCACACCCCGCCACCACACACCCCCACCGCCTGACTTGGGCCAACTCCCCCCACCCCCCTCTCCCTCCTGTGGGCGAGAGAGGGAGTCAGCCATGACCATCTGCGCCCCCGGCCTATGGACCACCTTGAAGTTAAACAGCTGTAGAGCCAGATCCCACCGAGTGATCCGGGCGTTAGTATCCTTCATGCGGTGGATCCATTGGGGCGAGGCGAACAGAGGGTGAGTTGGTGTCCCAGGAGGTAGTAGCGCAGGGAGTCGCCCACAGGATGGCCAGGCACTCCTTCTCAACCATACTGTACCTGGCCTCTCTCTCGGATAGTTTCCGCCTGATGTAGAGGACCGGGCGGCCCACCCCCTGCACCTGCTGGGACAAAACCGCCCCCAGCCCTCTGTTCGATGGATCAGTCTGCAAGATAAAAGGGAGAGAAAAGTTATGTGTTGGAGCAGTGGTTCCCCACAGAGAGCCTGTTTCACCGCCTCAACCGCTCACTGGCATTGCTCCGTCCAGTCCAACTTTTCACTCCGTTTATCCCTTTTGTGTGTTTTTCCATAAAACGAATATACGAAGCGTAGCCGCTAAACCGGAAGTACGTAGATTTTCACAGTAAAATCCACGCAACTGTCTGCAATGACAGTGGTTACCAGGTTAACGTGAGGAGAAAAGTTCATTAATGGATATAAATAAATAATCCGGGTCCGACGGGATGTGTTAGCAGCAGTAGTTGACTCGCAGCTCTTGGTTCTGATATTTATTGTCCACAGATTGTGTTGCTTCAGTGAGACGCAAAGTGAACGTGTTCGCATCTCCAACAGTATATGGCAGAATACGTGTATTTAAACCATAGATTTATCCAGGTCACATATGTCGAACTCCGCCGCCGGTGTCTGGCTGCACGTCCAGTGCGGTCCGCCACCGGAGTGATTGCGTACAGTTCGCCCCCCCGCCTCCGTCAGCCCTTCGCTCCGATCGTCGGTGGCCCGCGTTCGAATTAATGATCCAGACTTCTCTAGTCTAACCCTGACCATAACTGTCATTATTTATTGCTTAATAAACAACACACGTTCCCTCTTTCGTGATATAAATATAACAAGATGAATCAAAATAACCCTAAAAATCACATGAAATAAACAGCATCAAAAACATCTGTAATAACCTAGATTAGGAGTGTTAAACTAATGTCAGGTTCGGGCCAGATACAGTTCCACCGCACGCGGGCCACTGACGATCGGCGCGAACGGTGGGGGGGGCGAACTGTACGGACGCACGCACTCCGGTGGCGGACCGCACTGGACGTACAGCCGGACACCGGCGGCGGGCCGCGAGTTCGTGACCTAGATCGTATGTGACCTAGATAAATCTATGGTTTAAATACACGTATTCTGCCACATACTGTTGGAGATGTGAACCCGTTTACTCTGCGTCTCATTGAACTAACGTGTCTCTCTGCGGTCACTGAAGCGACACAATGCTTGGAACATAAATATCAGAGCCAAGAGTGTAGTCAACTACTGTTGCACATATCCCGTCGGACCAGGATTATATATTTATCTCCATTAATGAACTTTTCTCCTCATGTTAACCTGGTAACCGCTGTCATTGCAGACAGTTGCGTGGATTTTACTGTGAAAATCTACGTACTTCCGGTTTAGCGGCTACGCTTCGTATATTTGTTTTATGGAAAAACACACAAAAGGGATAAACGGAGTGAAAAGTTGTCAGTTGGTCTCGTTTTTTGGTTCTAAACGAAAAACGAGAAAACGGCCGCCGACTTCCGTTTTACCGTTTTGGATTAGAAACGAAAAACGAGAAACGAGTGTTTTGGTTTTCTGGTTTTTACGGTAAAAGAGACGATCAAAAGGTACACGGAGACAGATACCGTACCTCCCTCCGCCCAACTGCACACTTCCTCGGTTGGCAGCGAGCCGGCCTGCCTCAGGGACTCCAGCACCGCGCTGACCCGCCGCATATGCTCCGCCCACGTGGTGCTGTATTTGATGACATCATCCAGGTAGGCGGCAGCATACGCAGCATGCGGACGCAGCGCCTGGTCCATGAGGCGTTGGAAAAAGGCCCGGGGCACCAACCAGCCCAAAGGGAAGCGTTGTGAATTGGTATAACCCAAACGGAGTAGAGAAAGATGTTTTTTCCTGGACTCTGGCGACAAGGGAGTCTGCCAGTAGCCCCTGGTCAAATCCAGTGACGCGGTGCCCAATCGGTCCAGGAGTTCGTCGACCCGGGGGATCGGGTATGCATCAAACCGTGACACAGCGTTCACCCTGCGATAGTCTACACAGAACCTTATGAAGCCATCCTTGTTGGTGACCAGAACGATGTGGCTGCACCAGGCACTGTTGGACTCCTCTATTACGCCCATCGCCAGCATAGCAGCCAATTCCCTCAATTTTCCTCTTTTGTCCGGTAACATCTCAACGTGATGTGCTATGAGATCCGTGCGACCTGAAAGGAGGGAGAACACATAATTAAACTGGTCTTGCAATCACAGAGAGATGAGCGTCGAAACGGAGCCGGGTCGGATTGGTGGACTTTGGGACCTCTGGTCCCAGCTACTCTCTCTCAGCTACTACAGCCGGACAGCTGGAGCTACCACCGCCGCGGTCGTCAAGAAGAAGGCACAGACACACGGTACCGCTAAGCAAAAATGCTTTATTTAGTCTTAGGTTGGCGTCGCCACTTCAGTCTCGCTCCCCCATCAGAGTCCTGCTCACTGTTTTTTAGGGGAGACAATCAGTCATGATGTTGCCCGGCTGTGCTAATTACCTGCCGGCACCATTCCCTGAACCACTCCCCCGCTCTCTCCCCTGCAGCTGAGCTGACCACACCCCGCCACCACAATCTCATAATTTCAAACAAATAATATTCAACAGGCATCAAGGTAGAGTGTACACCACTATTGCATATGCACATCCGAGTAGCTGGAAGTTAGTTGCTTTTCCACAAACCTTTGTAATAATGCGCTCCACTGATGCCTCTCCCGAAGCCTGCCCTGACACCTAAAAGTCAAGAGGTGTTAATCCTGTTTATCCAAGCCAGATAAGATACACAAACAAGATAATAAGAATAAGCAGATTGTGAACTTCCATTCTGGATCTCCCTTTGAGGTCAAAATACAAAAAAACACCACTTCTTCACGAGGTATAGGTTAGATTATTTGTACTTTTTCCAACTTAAAGAAACTACAAGGAAGCCTGCTGCAGTAAAATGAAATATTTTCTAAAGGCCGTCTCAGAAACGCCATTGTTTGGTCCACATGGACCACCAAAGTGAAAAAGAAGGAACCTATCTTGTAATAACTTCAATACTCATCAGTAACAGTAGTGCCACAACTATAGAAAGAGAAGGTAATTCTGTAGGCTTTAAGCACGTGTTACTACCTCCTGTATCTCCATGCCATAAGAGAAGATGTTGAGCTCCTCCAAAGCAACCATGGAAAGCTCCTCTTTATTCAGGGGGATCCCCATTACAGACTCCAGTGTCTTCCAGTGTTCTGGCTTCATATTTGGGTTAAGTAGAGCAGTGATCACATGTAGCTGAGGGAAAAACATGAACATTATCTAGATGGCGTCATAAAGATGTAGTCAACAACTTCAATTATTGAAGTCCATATTTTAACGTGGCTTTGTTCGATAGCATGCTAAAATGATTTTTTTTATTGATGCCACACACTATACACAATACAACCCACCCTCTCTTTTGTGACTTCGACCTTCTCCTTAAGAATTGGCACAACGTTGTTGAGTGGCAGGCCATTTTCCAGCTGGTTGACGTATTTGCTATATGTTGTGACCTGTGAGCTGAACTGCTCAAGATCAAGCACATCAAGAGTGCTCTGTGGATGGGTGTAAATGGAAGGACACAGTCAAACTTAAAAGAAGGAAAGAGGAAAAGCTGAAAAGGTGTCTGTGCATAAACGTGTCTAGACCTATAGATACGGTGTGTTGAGTACTACTCACCTCCGTCCATTCATCTGATAAAGAGTCCCATTTCTCTAGACAGTCCCACAGCAGTTGTTTCAGTCGAAACTCAGCAATTTCCTCATCCAGGGCATCAAATTTGGTGACCTCCATTTTTTTCAGCAATAAGCTGCATCTCCACATAGACGCAAAACATAAAGAACATGTAGATTAAGTGGCTTCTTTGAGTGATCACAGAGAAACTAAGACATTGTGGTATAACCATGGCAAAGGATTATTAATCACATTTTACCTCTTTGACTCACATTTTTTCCTAATATTCAAAGGATTCCAAAAGTGCACGACTTTACCTTTGCACCATATTTAATGGTACCAGTAATGCGAAACAAATAATGACCATTGATTGGTGGTCTCTACCAGCACTCATCAGTACCCACAGCTGCACATTCACAGCCTTCTTCTTTACCTAAGCAGAAGAGCCAAACCATTATTTCATAGCCATGTGCGTACGACTCGCTTCATATTGTTCCCCTCAGGTGTGCCGGCTAAACGGAATGAGCTGTACTACGACTGCTGTAAGGAGCCATATCCAGATGTGACATTCACTGTCACTATGCGCCGCAGGACGCTTTACTACGGCCTCAACCTGCTCATCCCCTGTGTGCTCATCTCTGGTCTGGCCCTGCTGGTCTTCCTGCTCCCTGCTGACTCTGGAGAGAAGATCTCCCTAGGTACAGGGCACATGCACACGCACACGCGCACACACACACACACACACAGGCACATTCTCCCACGCTAACACAGAGGGACAACAAGTCATAATTCTAAGTATTTCTTTCCCTTACATTGCTGATCTCGGCTCGCTGGTGCAAACTCATTTATTTGTCATTACTCTTAGCTAATGTTGACATTTTGGCAGTGAATTTGCATTAATAGTTGGATCTTATTCATTAGCAGAGAAATACAAGTTCCTCATTAAAACAGAAAGGTTCATCACCTGGACCTGAAAATGTCAGCTGCTTTCAAAATGACATTCAGCGAGACAGTGCCAGTGTAAATATATGACTGCAAGTAATCCCTTGAGTGTAGAACAGAGAGTTAAGATTCCAAAATAAATCTACAGCTGTTTTTTTCCTATTTTGAAGCAACTAGCTACATTTACTTTGAGTGTTCTCAAGTCACCATTTAAGAGAAAACGAGATGTGATGAAAGAGTTGTTCCTCTGTGCTTCTGCTCCGCTGTCCTCCTGCAGGCATCACAGTGCTGCTGTCTCTCACGGTGCTACTGGTCGCAGAGATCATGCCTGCCACTTCAGACTCCGTTCCTCTGATTGGTAAGGCACCCTGCCGCTACAATTATAGCTCCGTGGGATTTTGTGTAGTGAAGTGATATTTACTCATGATCTTGTTTAAACGCACATGAGACACAGGAATAGTTTGAAAATGTCTTTTGAAAATAACGGTCCGGTGCATGAGAGGTGGCTGATATGGGATGTAAAGCTTGTTCTCAGAGCACAACACCTTCAGAGGTGCATTTCAAAACGCTGCTCGATATCTTGCATTCATTGGAATGGACATATTAACACATTGCAGGGGAAGCTGAACTGATGGATTCCAGACAAGGTGAAATACTCTTTAACACTCACTCTGACAATTGTACTTTATCATGGAGCAGTTTAGAAAAAGAAAAACGTCTTCTATTTTTCAGAGGGAATATACCATGTGTTTGAGTGATTGAGGTGTGTGTGGACGGGGAGCATTCTCGCCTACATCTACATCTATAAGTTCCTGCTGTGACCTCCAAATGCCTGCAAGCAACCTTGTGTGTGTGTGTGTGTTTGGGTTGGTTTGTAAATTGGGATGTTTGGTTTTAGAAAGGCTAAACTCTCTACTGGCCAACCAGCCAACCGACTGACTGACTGGCTTCTCAGGTTTCATCTTGTTCTGTTTGTAGATTCACAAACATTTCTTTCAAAATAACACTGATGCATTACATTGAATGTTTTCTATTCCAAATGGATATCGTTGTGCAGTACTGAGTTGCTCCTCTACTTTCCAGCCCAGTACTTTGCCAGCACCATGATGATTGTAGGCTTGTCTGTGGTGGTAACCGTCCTGGTATTGCAGTTCCACCACCACGACCCCCATGGAGGGAAAATGCCCAAATGGGTATGTTGACAATGACTTTTGAACCCAATGATTTGCCATCTTTGTGATAGCCTTAACCACATCCACACAACATATTTATATTTGTATATTTAATACCCATTTAGACAGTGTATGAGATAGCAACACTTGATTTTACCTGTCTGAGGTCAGTTTTACCCAACTGTGTAGCTATGTACTGATAACCGGGCTGTTGTATATGTGTATATTTTTATCATTGGGGTTTTATTTTATTCTAAATTTAAGAAAGATTTATCTAATTATGAAAGTTGTTAAACTGAACCATAAAGTTATGAAATAATAAGGAACTACATGACAGAAAATCTCCAAACTATAGTTCTACACCTCATGTGCATCTTCCTCTACAAAAAACAGTAACAAATGTAAGATTGAATGGTAAAAGTTCTTAGATTTTCTGTATCGCTCTCTCCTTGCTGTCATTTGATTCTACTGCTCATACTTTGGCGTCTGACTCACTGATCTCTCCTATTCTTCTGTCCGGTCTTACACTTATACACCACATCTCGTCTCTTCATCCAGGTCCGAGTGATCCTACTGAACTGGTGCGCTTGGTTTCTCCGCATGAAGAAACCTGGAGAGGAAAACCGAACCACTGTGAGTTCCAGTTGCCCCCCAGACTACAAAAACTCCCACCATCCCCCGGAGCACACCGGCTCCAGCAGCATCCAGGTGAGCTTCGTGCCGGGCCAGGCGTCCACCCTGCCAACCGCGACCAATGGGAACGCCAACCTGTATCATGGTTACCACCCTCGGAGCTCAGACAACCATTCATTCCCACCAAGCACCGAGTCAGGCGTGGTAATGTGCGCCGGCGGCCATCTCAACGGCTCCTCCCCACGTGAGATCCACTTGGAACGGACTGTGCTGCTGGAGCAGGTTCCGGAGATTTCGAGGATCCTGGAGGAAGTGCACTACATCGCCAGGCGCTTTCGGGAACACGACGAGGGAGAAGCGATCTGCAGCGAGTGGAAGTTTGCAGCGGCAGTGGTGGATCGGTTGTGCCTGGTGGCCTTCTCGCTCTTCTCCATCATCTGCACCTTCACTATCCTCATGTCGGCTCCCAATTTCATTGAGGCTGTGTCCAAAGACTTCACATAAGGCTGAGCTCGTCAACAAGGCAAAGTTGACTTTGGAAGCTTTGTGGCGCACCCGTCTCGCTGCTGCAAACTATGTGAAGTCACACGAGGTTGAGTTATTTCAAAGGGGTTGTTCAAAGTCACAGTACAAAGCCAATCTTTTCCTCTTTCTCTTTAAACGAAGGCACAGCTAGTGTATGATTAATTGTAGATGCATCTGGATTACACAATTACTTGTTGTATATAAATTCACCACATATGTGGGAATGGAAATAGTAATGAAGTAAATAACTCATTACTAAAATCTAAATGGTTGTCATATAACCCGGGCAACTATGTATTGACATTGTCTCAGTGCTTTTTTTTTACATATGTAAGTATTTAATTGATCCTTATTCACCACTTTTTCTTTCTTGCCATTCACACAATTTCGGCGCGCTTCCTTTCTTTCCCCTGATCCTCTCATTTCCTTTTTCTTTAGCGTACATGTGACTGTTGCCATTAAAATGAATTCTTGAGACATTTGCAGATCTGCTCCTTTCACATTTATTATAGCTTGAAGTAATTTCTGGAGGGATCCAACAACAAATTTAACTTCCAAAAACATATTCCTATAGACGATGTTTATGTGACTTCTGCACTGGTTACATAAGTCTTGTTGATGATGAAGTAAAAAAGATGAATGCAAGTCGTAGTCTTGCAGTAGTTTAAACGAATTTGGAAGGTACATCATCCCAGTGTCGATGTATTCGGTACTATCCTTCTGTAGTGCCGAGTGCTTTGTTATTTTACTCAGCGAAAGGCAAAAACGTTCTTATCTAATCTCTGGTAATATTCAACAAGAATGAATGGGACCTCGTATATATATTTATACCACACATGTCTAAATGGTAAATAGGGGGGGTTTTTTCACTGGAGAAATGTTGGACTATTCTAGTCCATTTGTCTTTGCACATTTGATGATTATAAGCTGCAGGTGTAATGATAGATGAAGAATAAAAGACTAGCACTGATAAACAAAGAGCACAAAGCTGTTTCATGAATTTCTTTTTAAAAGGAAACTCATACTTGGTATGTTATTTTGATGTAACATACTGTACGGTGGGTCTTGGTTGCTGTAAGAATGTGATTTAATAGATTGAGAAATAGTTTTTCATCTTGGAGAGTATATATTTACAGAAGAGACAATGTCTCCACATACAGAATGTGTAACTTGGACAAACCTATGTAGATACTTTGTGAAATAACCTCTCCCATTTCTATTGTTAGTCATGCAGATGTCTATTTATTTTCTTTCATGTGAATAGCATTTATGGCACTGAGTCTGTTCAATGTTAAATGAACAAATATCATTAATTACATAATTATCTTCACTGAACATGCATAAAGAGAATATGATGTTATCGGTTAAAGACATTCTGCATTGACCAATTAAAGCTATGTTGAAGCAGCAACCATACAATTGATTTGAATAGATGTGTTGCACATGTGAAACTGTTTACTGATATTGCAAAGTACACTAAAAACGGAGTATATGACTGTTTACTATTTCTTTTTATACGTGTGTTGTATTTTGTAGTCTTTTGTGTGGTCTTTGCCTCTCTGCTAAGTATACTTCATTCTTTCAAAAGATGTACATAAATTGTGAAAAATAAAAGGGAAATGTGATCATTTGAGTGTCATTTGAGTGGCTGTCATGCAACAATTAATATAATATATATATATATATATATTTTTTTTTTAAATGCTTTCAAAAGTTGTAACCACACACCCACACATTCCTTTTTTTTAACTTGGGGTGTGAAAGGATTGCAGCACAACATTACACAAGATTATAATGGTAACATGCAATAAAATGTGACATTTCACAAGTTAACCAAAATAATGGGAGAATATCTTTCTCACTATAAAGTAACAATTGGCAATAATAATAAGCATACATGACATGTTTTAGCATATTTAAGATGACAACTTATGATAAAAAAAGGTTTTTTCTTTCAGTCTCTGATTTTAGACTCTTGATTTTAGATGCTTCATAGGTGTTGATCCAAAGAGACCATCAGGGACAAGGTTGTCTCCAAGAAGACGGGTGTGATCGTCCAGAGGAAGTCCACCACTGTCCATACACACGTCTCTACAATCGGAAGAAGCCTCTTGACTTTGAACGCAAAATCTCTGTGCATTGTCTTTTTACAGTACCAGAATTTATGCTGACGGTTCCATGTCAAATTAAAGTTTGTTTGATTTATATATTTTGTTGATTGTTGCATCATTTGTATAATAATGCAGATCCCTTTAAACCACAGAATTATACATAGCTGAGGTTAATTGCGTTGCAGATTAATTGTTTTAAACTGCTAGTTTTGAGTGTTGTATTAATCATTTTGCCTGCAGAAAAACCCTGAGAATCTAAATTAGACAAACTCCTTACCAGACTGTCAAACAGTCATACATACTGCAACTCGATTTTACTGTAAATGATTGTGAAAGTTAACACACGACTGCTGTAGAATTACAGTATGTTGCTGGCATCTGCTGCAGATTTACCATTTCTATTGTCATTTAAAGGTGAGATTATTAAAAATAGAAGGGCTTAACAACCTGAACTAACATGTCCTGATGATGCCCCCACAAAGCCAGACAACTCATCACCATTAACAGCTTAAGGGAAACCTCTTCATGAAACGTACTGTAAGCCCCCTCAAAAGATCTAAACCCGGCACAAAATCAGACGGATTAATCAGGCAGTCTAATACTAGTAGCTTGTAGGCTGTACAGGTGGTAACACATTCCCCTCCGAGCAGTCAGGGTTGGATGAGACAATGTGTGCGACAGAGACAGACTGTTTCCACACCTTGCCCCACTACTGCAGGGGGTGTACTTAATGTGGTTTAAAAGACATATTTTATGTGTTTGCACTGCATGCCCTAAGTGACACAAATGCTGCGGTTGTGTGCGGGGGTTGTGGTGGAAACATTTCATCATTTGATGATCATCAATCCTTCCGTCTCAAACCACCCCAATTCTAAGGTCCTGTTAACATCTCTGTGTCTGGTCTGGTTATCAATCTACTTTACCTACTCTGCCGTACATCCCTCCATCTTCTTTCTGCCTACACATGTACTGTCATTTTCACATTCATTCAATGACCCACCAAATAGCCCGAAAGGAGATTTTCATTATTATTTACACTGAATGATTCTTCTTTAAATATCAACCAATGAGAGTCTATCGTCAATCTTAACATCCCTCACAAAATCATTGGACCACACAAGCTGGTAACAGTGCTATGCAGTCACCACTGGAATCTAATTCTACAAATAATATAATGCTACTAATTTTTTGTTGGCTAATGTTCAATTATAATTTGTAATTAGAAGCATTTTCCCTGTCGATTGACACTTTTCTTTGTTCTGTTCTCCTGCAACTTGGTCAGCTTGGCCGATTCACACGGCTCCTTGTTATTCATCTTAATCAGGTGTCTATCGTCGACCGAAATAAAATATCAATTATCTGAAGATACACCAAAGGGACTGGAAAAGTGTGTTTAATCAAACACATGCAAACATGCACTATAAAGGTTTGAGCCCAAATTCTTTACCTGAAATAGTGTGTCGCTCTGGCTTTCTAGAAAAATGGTTTAAGCTGGTACGACAATATTCTGATGATAACAATGAGACATATTTTTAATAGCAAAGTGGTACGCTCCCATGATGCTGAATGCATTTAATCATTTAAAGGTGTAAGTGAAATCCAGATTAGAAAAACAAATGAACGTTGGCAATGTGAAGTATTGTTATGAAAGGGATCCTTCCCTCTTCTATTATAACGTTGAAGACATTTATTATGAAGCTCCACGATGGAGAATATTAAATACACATCATTTAATTTAATTGATTAGATTAGATATGAACAGTTAGGGGTGGATTACACCGCATACAAGTATTAAGAAAATTAGACCTGCATGCAAATGCACTCTCATCACTGTGCTAAAGCTTCCCTACCAGTGATGTAGATGAGAGCGTCCCAAGGGATTGCGCTGTCTTTGCAGTAGAGGTTGAGGTTAAGCAGGTCACACTCTCGGTCACTGTCGTTAAACCCGTAGTGAATGTTCCAGCCCAGTGGACCATACCTCTTCCTCTCCTAAGACACATGCAAAAGAAAACACAAAGAAGGATATGTGTGTATGTACACATGCACACCCAAGCAAATACATACAACAGAATGCAAGAAAGTAAATAGAGGCACACGGAGTGGTAATGATGGAGCATGTGTGAGGTGTGTGAGACGGTGGTTAACCTGGATGATTGCATGGAAAAAGTAGATTCCAAAGATGATCTTCCTCTACTGGCATCCAAAAACGTGGTCTTCAAAAAATATGCTGGATATCTCTGTAAAGGCCTGTTGTATATTGGCTTGGAGGCCTTTAGAAGGTTCATTAGAAACCGGAATTATGCTATGATACTGGAACTGTCAGACTCCTTAAAGGATGTAGGTAGCAAACCAATCCCAAGAAGGGAAAGGCAGGCAAGGGGCTCTTGAGTCTGCGTGTCCTTGCATTTTCAGATAAACTTGAAGGTCAGGTAAAATTGGCTTAATTTGACATGCAATAATAACATTGAACGTTTTTTCTCATGATGTTTTTCTTGCTGTAATGACATGCGAGGGGTGCAGAGCATCCAAAAACAAAAAGACGTCCTTGTTGACAGTCTTCTTGACGTGATCTGACACTCCGGTCATCGGAGTCTCATCAATCTTCAGGTCGTTGCTTTGAATGAGGATTCCGTCTGTAGGTAGTAGGTCACCTGGAATAAAACACACACAAAACAAATCTTTGATTATTTGAGGACAATAAACTATTGATAATCAATTTTACATTTAACTAGGGCCGGGACTTGATTAGAAATATTAATCTAATTAATTAGAGGATTTGTAATTAATTAATTGAAATTAATCGCATTTTAATTGCATAAATATTTGACCTGAGAACAGTGAGTAATTTAATAAAAATAATAAAAAAGTATTTTTTTTCACATGGATTTTTACTTGGATTATTTTGTTCAACGCTTTCCAGCAGAAGAGTGTAGCAATAGCATATTTAGAAATATAGTACTTTCAGAAAATCAGGTAGCCTATAGGTAAGTAGACCTTCTGTAAACTATGTTTTTTTTAGTAAAACAAATACTTTCAAGAACATTCAGAACATTATGGTTATTTTTACAGACGTGGACTTAGTTACCCTGGTCCTTAAACCAGTCATCTGGTGCAGTGTGGGTTGGGTGTGGGTCCTTGTACTCGTCGGGCTAACGTCCACACTAGCTGCTAATTGTTTTGCGTTGAGGTGATACTTGAGGCTCGATGTGAATTCCTTGTTGCACAACTTGCACACAACCATGCTCTTATCGACGCTTCCATCCGTTTGTTTTTTATAATTTCCCATTCACGGGGCCACCCGACACGGTCTCGTCAGCTTCTTCATTCATGTTCAGTCTGAAGTCATGGACGCTAGTTGGTGCTCCAGTATAATCGGTCCGCTGAAACTCATCCAGTGAGAAACGTCCCGTGGTGCAAAAAATAAGTGTAAAAATGCGCAAAAAATGTTTTATGTGTTATTTTTTGTGTAATTAATTCATCTTAATTAACATTGTCATTAATTAATCTTAATTAACGCGCTAAAGTCCCGGCCCAAATTTTAACGTCCACTTTTAAAAAATAATTTCTGCACTTGTACATTTTCAAGACACACAACATCATTTATTGTTTTCAAAAGATGAAGAGAGATAAAATGACAACTTTTCAATTTTCAAATGTGTGCCAATCACCTCGCACATTGCAGCAGTGTTGTCATCATGACGTTTCTCGGTGGGCAGGAACATCTCAAGGTTGCCACGCTGCACATGTTGTTGCCAGAGCTGCATCTTTAAACGGAATCCGTTTATTTTATCAGTGCTTGTAAGCAGGTTTTCATTTCGGCCTTGCGTCCTTCAGCCGCTCCCTGTAGGCGAACGGCCTATCCAGCCCCACGTTGGGCGCCACTGTAACACGCAGGTACTCTTGGGGGTCTGGAATAGGACACGGCAGGTTTGCTCTGAATACTTTTATTCTTCTATTGCTGGTTGTGTCTCTCAGACAGACTCCCGTGTCCGTCTCTGGATCGCCATCAGTACGTTTCTAAGCCGCAAGACAAACAATAATGATTTAGTTCAGCTGCGGCCAATTGCCTCCGCCTGGCACCGTTCCCTGAGCCACTCCCCCCCTCTGCAGCCAAGCCAAAACCCACGCCCGCCATCACACCAATCAATAGCTCAGTTGCATTTATTTATGTCTAGATATTGTGAAGTATTTATAAGTGCAGGTCAATTTTGTAGTGACTGCTCTGTAGTCAGATTTATGCTATATGCAAAATATGCATGTTGCATATTAACACCGGTTTTAAAGACTTGTTCTAATACTCTTGTTATGTCTTTTGTGTCTTGTATTTCAGGCAATCAAAATATGATTTGCACATGTTCTTGGGGATAATGATGCTGTACTGGCTGGTGCAACCCTACCCAACTTTAAGTAACGTTGGCTGCATGACCAGGAGAGGAAGGACCTGGTAAAAGCAAGTCTAGTAGCAGAAGTCAGAAAATATGTCCCAGAGCAGGATGAGCTCCCAAGGGAAACCCCAACAACACAGCGAGTGAGGAGGATGTCTATGTCTCTGTTGAAAATGAAGAAGCTGATTACTTAAAATCAGGAGTCACAGCAATGGACACTCAGTTCTCCATAATGTAGAAAGTATCACTTGTATATAATGCAGCCACTCCATCCAGTGCCCTGGTGGAAAGACTAGCTTTGGGAACCGAATTCTCTCTCAGATCAAAAGTTTGAAAATGCTTCCCCTCTTGAGGTACAATAACTGGGTTGAGAGCGAGCAATGTTGTGGCTACTGGTCAGAGGTGAGAGATGAGACTTGTTAGCAATATTTGTTGAGAATCTCATCTCTTATCTCTATTCAGTGTATGAGGCATGTTTATTAAACCATTTTGTTAACATTTTGTTAAATCACATATTCAATTATATGCAGCACCTTTGTTTTCTTCGTTAATTAGAGGTCATACTGTAGCCTAATGTGTTAAATATTTTATTTTATTGTATTAAGTCAAGCATTAAAGGGGCATTTGTACTACTGCTTGATTTGAAGGCCTGTTGCCATGTTGATTACAATAAACAGGTCTGAATATGTTTATTGTGTTTGACTGTTCAGTACTGTTCATATTAATTGCATTTAAAATGGAGACATACAAGTTAGTTTTCAACTACAATATAAATATCAAACTATGAACTTGAATATTGTACAAACACTATAAATCATGAATATATTTTAACAGGGGTATACTTTCCTCAAGAGAGCTTTATTTTTGAAACCTCACAAAAACACATTTACACATGAGTGCATGATACTGCAGGTACTTAAACGTTACCTTGCTCCCACTGACGGGCTAAACCCTTGGAGCCAGAGGAAGAGGCAGCGCGTCAAACACGGGGCACACTTTTACTTCCACTCCATGACCTCGGAGGTGCTTAATCATATTTGACGTGCACCCTCTTATGCATGAAACAATTTTGCTGAGCTTGCGGTTTGTTTCGAAAAGTGTAACCACACTTTGGACCGCCGACGCACGCTGTCCTTGTTCGGTCGCGGTGTTATGCCAACACTTCCGGTGGACGCTTCTTCGTTGGTGTTCAGAGGTTTCTTTTTCCGCTCGGAGCCGGCGGACTGAGAATCGAAACTAGGAATCGAATTTTAAACTTTTGAACAATTCCGGGTAAATTGCAAAGCTAGTCCCGATCCCAATCGATCCTCGATAACCAAGCCTACTAATTACACATTTTCAGTAAATAAATATAATACAAATCATTTTGATTATAACTAATAAAACAAAAAATTCCGCTGTTTTGTTGCATCTATGGCAACGAATGCGTCATGATGCGTATCTATGGCTACGAATGCGTCATGATGCGTATCTATGGTTACGAATGCGTCATGATGCGTATCTATGGTTACAAATGCGTCATGAGTTCATCACTCTAGAACTGCTTTGATGAGACATACATTGTATCAACTTCAGTGCTAAGTGTTACTTACCAACGTTGTCATTGTCAAACAGCCTTTAAGAGACATCAGCATTTCAACACCATTACATTTTGCTTCAAACTGCAGCATGAATTGGATGAAAAGGAGAGTAAGGGTTGCTCCCCTTAATTGTGAAGACGAAGTCTGCAGGACGCGGATAACTGAACTACAGAAGTTCAAGGACAAATCTCTAAATCAGTTGGAGACATTACGCTTCCGGGCCAAAGCTGACAAAGATAAAATAATCCACCTCCATCAGCATATTAAGCTCTGTAATAAGGCTATAAACGGTCTGCGGTCAGATTTGGAACTTCAAAAAGAGGCTACTGAGAACCTGGCTAAACAGTTTAAGAAAGATAAAAAAGAATTGTCTGCTGAGAACTACAAACTCATGAAACTTTTCGACACCGGAGAAGGTCAGTCTCTTTTGATCAAGGAGACCAGACAACGTCTAGCCTGTCAAGAGCAGCTGTACCTCAATAGTAAAATAGCCTGGGAAGAAAAATATAATCATCTGAAGGAGACATCTCTCGCAATGCAAATCTGTGAGAATAAGCAGTTTAAGATGGAGTTGAGAAATAAAGCCGAAATGTCAAATACCATGAAAAATCTTCAGAATGAGAACGAGGTCTTGAAGTTCAAATTTAATAACGCACTCGGAATACTGGAGGAAGAAGTCGCGATTCTAAAGAAGAATAACCAACGCGTGATTGAAAACACCCTGGATACACAAACCCAGGAGAGTGAATTAACAGAATTTATGGAGAGCATCAAGTTCCTGAAAGACACAAATCAAGGAGATAAGATTAGATACCGAAAAGAGAGAGATGAATTGCTTAGGAACATTTGCGCCAGCATGAAAAGAGACAGTCTAAGCAGAAAGCAGGACAGAGAGAGAGAGTTGGAGCAAATGAAAACAGAGAAAGAAGGAAAGAAGATCGGTTTCTTCAAACGGATATTCAAGAGATAGCAAAGCTTTCCTTCAGACTTCACAATATAAATAGAAGATATAGAGTTAGCACTGTTGGTATGGGTCACTCTGCTGCTGGCTCTGCCCTCGTGTTGCGGCTGCTGGTCGGGTCGAGGGCGGGTCGCCCCCAAGGTCCCTTTTCCCGCTGGGGTGCACCGCCAAGTGGTCCTCCGCCAGGGTGATGGCCGCTTCCAGCGTCGGCGGGCGGTGGTACTGGACCCACGCTGCCGTCCGGGCCGGAAGCCCCTCCACGAACTGCTCCAGTACCACCTTCTCCATCATGGCCTGTTTTAGTATTCTCCCCAGCTACGTGGGTTTTTCTCCTGGTTCTCCGGTTTCCCACAAATAAAAAAAAAATCCCTTTAGGCTAATTGGTAACTTTAAAGAAGAAGATAACCAACGCGTGATTGAAGAAATCCTGGATACAAAAACCCAAGAGATTGAATTAACACAATGTATGGACAATATCAAGATCCTGAAAGAGACAAAACAAGAAGATAAGATTAAACTCCAAAAAGAGAGAAATAAAGTCCTTGAGGACATTTGCGTCGGCATGAAAAGAGACAGTCTAAGCAGAAAGCAGGAAAGAGAGACAGACTTGGAGCAAATGAAAACAAAGAAAGAAGGAAAGAAGATCGGGTTCTTCAAACGGATATTCAAGATGCATTGAACACAGTGGTCTGTGTGTTTTAATACTCTCCCCAGCTGTGTGGGTTTTTCTCCTGGTTCTCCGGTTTCCCACAAATAAAAAAAAATCCCTTTAAGCTAATTGGTAACTTTAAAGAAGAAGATAACCAACGCGTGATTGAAAAAACCCTGGATACTAAAAACCCAGAAGATTGAAATAACACAATGTATGGACAATATCAAGATCCTGAAAGAGACAAAACAAGAAGATAAGATTAAACTCCAAAAAGAGAGAAATAAAATCCTTGAGGACATTTGCGTCGGCATGGAAAGAGACAGTCTAAGCAGAAAGCAGGAAAGAGAGACAGATTTGGAGCAAATGAAATCAAAGAAAGAAGGAAAGAAGATCGGTTTCTTCAAACGGATATTCAAGAGATAGCAAAGCTTTCCTTCAGACTTCACAATATAAACAGGGTGATGGCCGCTTCCAGCGTCAGCGGGCGGTGGTACTGGACCCACGCTTCCGTCCAGGCCGGAAGCCCCTCCACAAACTGCTCCAGTACCACCTTCTCCATCATGGCCTGTTTTAATATTCTCCCCAGCTGCGTGGGTTTTTCTCCTGGTTCTCCGGTTTCCCACAAATAAAAAAAAATCTCTTTAGGCTAACTAGTAACCTTAAAGAAGAAGATAACCAACGCGTGATTGAAAAAACCCTGGATACTAAAAACCCAGGAAATTGAATTAACACAAATTATGGACAAAATCAAGATCCTGAAAGAGACAAAACAAGAAGATAAGATTAAACTCCAAAAGAGAGAAATAAAATCCTTGAGGACATTTGCGTCGGCATGAAAAGAGACAGTCTAAGCAGAAAGCAGGAAAGAGAGACAGACTTGGAGCAAATGAAAACAAAGAAAGAAGGAAAGAAGATCGGGTTCTTCAAACGGATATTCAAGATCCATTGAACACAGTGGTCTGTGTGTTTTAATATTCTCCCCAGCTACGTGGGTTTTTCTCCTGGTTCTCTGGTTTCCCACAAATAAAAAAAAAATCCCTTTAGGCTAATTGGTAACTTTAAATTATGATCAAGAACCTCCCTGTGGGTCGGGAAGGGTGCTGGTGCTCGCTGCAGTTGGCGGGTAGCGGGCTGGGGGGAAAAGTGCCCGTCGTGGGGCCGGTATGGGCCACTCCGCTGGCTGCTGCTGGCTCCGCAATGCATAATTGGATAAACCCCGGATACAAAAACCCAGGAGATTTAATTAACACACGTTATGAACAAAATCAAGATCCTGAAAGAGACAAAACAAGCAGATAAGATTGAACTCCAAATAGAGAGAAAAAAATCCTTGAGGACATTTTGTGTTGGATTGAAAAGAGACAGACTAAGCAGAAAGCAGGAAAGAGAGACAGACTTGGAGCAAATGAAAACAAAGAAAGAAGCAAAGAAGATCGGTTTCTTCAAACGGATTTTCAAGATCCATTGAACACAGTGGTCTGTGTGTTTTAATATTCTCCCCAGCTGCGTGGGTTTTTCTCCTGGTTCTCCGGTTTCCCACAAATACTCACAAAGCTGGCAATCACCTTGACTACATCTTACTAGGAACACTGAAGAGTGCGCTACAACTAACCTCACTGTAACTCCACTGCATGTATCTGATCACTACTTTGTCTCATACTTTCTTCCTCTGTCCCCAACTAACGACCCCACCCCATCAATCGACTACACGGTAATGCATAATGACACGGTAATGCACAATGACACAGTATTTCATTTCACTTTCTTATATGCAAATCAGGGGACGTGGCTATCTATCACAGTCAGAACAGACAACAGAGACGTGTGCAAAAAAGGCTGGCTAAGGAACGTGAGAGTGTTGACATAATGGAAGACATCGGTGGGCTCCGAGATAGCATGCTAGCATTAGCGGATCAAATCGATCAACATGGGTTATCTGCGGATACTATTTTGACACATATTGAGGGTTTTTTGGAAATACTAGGGCTTGCGGTTCCCACTTCGGCAGCTCTAGACTGCGGTCAACTCAGGCGACACTTGAAATTTAGTGCACGTTTATGCTGACATTTACGGTACCATTTCTCAAAGTTTGGTCCGGTTACTTGCTCAATACCGTAAATATCAGCATAAACGTACACTGAAATTCAAGTGTCGGCTGAGGCTCTGTTGTCTGTTCTGAATGTGATAGATAGTATCATAGTATCAGTATCTGCCCATTATGCTAAGTTGACTCATGGGTTAGACCATGTGTCAAAAGGTGGAATGTTACGTGCACTTAATGAGACGTGGTTTACAAAAGGGTTCACAGCACATGCACAACAATTTTGTTCTGCATGTGTCACCTGTTCTACTCACAATGTAGGCAGGCCCGTCGGCGTGTCCAGCCAGGCTGCACACCCACCACCAACCCGCCCATTTGAGCACATTATGATGGATTTTGTGGAGTTATCTCCATCTGAAGGTAAGAAACCTTGTCTGGTGATGGTAGACATGTTTTCCAAGTGGGTTGAGGTTTTTCCATCTAGCAAACAAACCGCTGCAACAGTGGCCAAGGCCCTGATTTCTGAAATCATTCCTCGATGGGGCATTCCGGCCAAAATATCAAGCAACAATGGTTCTCATTTTGTCAACGAGGCCATTACAGAATTAAGTGCATACCTGGGTATTGATTTAAAAAGTATTTTTGCATCCATCCTTACAGTCAGTGGTGGCTCGGGGCCTTCTGAACGGTATTCAGGAAAGGGCAGGATGCCTCCCAGTCTGCATTAACTTCTCGGCTCAGACCTCATCCGCCCGCACTCAGGAAATTATTGAGCCCAAACTGGAGAAAAAGTAAAAACATGATGGGTATTGACTCGCAGGTCTTTTTCATTTTCCCTTCCTTTAGGTGCTCCTGGTAACAAGAAGTGAGTGGTCTTTGTGGATGACCTGAATATGCCTAAATTGGACGAATATGGCTCCCTATTAAACTCTTGCGTCAATTCCAGGCCTTTTAGGCTTCTATGACAGAACCAAGATCTTTTGGAAAAAGATCCAGGTATGGATATATAGAAGATGAGGTACAATCCTAAAGTGCCTTTGACAGTAATGAAATCTTTGTGTGCTCTCATCTGACTTAGGTATGTAAGTAAATCTGTGTCATCGGGTTTTGAAAGAAAAAGGTGATTGAATTTCTAGCACTGAATATGTTAGATCATTTAAAAAGAGAAGGAGCGAACGCATCAGAGGCACGTGTTCAAAAATTGGAAGCCTGGATGGGGACTTCTGGAAGAATTCAGCCAAACAACTTCTCTCGTTCTGATAGATATATTCGTCAGATCACAGGTCAAGTATAAGCGCTGCGTTTGCAAAGGCAAGAGCAATCCTGCCGGCCGGCATATATATATATATATATGGAGATATGGGGATTTTCTCAACATTGGAAATTCTATTGGTTAACAACACAATACATTTTGATGCATTTAATTGGGATATCAACACTGCACCCCTCCAAAATAAAGCAGCAATAACCTTCCATAGTGGAAAGCAAGAAATACTATTTATTTTCCTGATATCGCAGTGAGTAGAAAATACCTCAATTATGGATTAAAATGTGAATATAGTAAAACATACTGCATATGCAGAAACCCACCCAAAGCCTTCATGGTGGGGAACAAGCGGCCATTTAATGTGATTTCTAATTATATGTTCTGGTAAAAATCACAGAAAACCAAAGCTCAATAGCTCATCTGGAAGACAGAAATGTGAGAAAGAAAGAAAGAAAAAGCGACTAAACTAAACTTCAGCCATGATAGAGCAGAGTATCTGAATCTAGACCGGCTACTTGTTGCTCCAACCTTGATGCACTGCAAGAAAGTACCATTTAACATTACATTGAAATGCACAATGTGTCTCAAGGTCCCCATCTAAAGATTGGAACTTGATAACATAAAATATAGTCAATCCATAATGAAAAAAACTGATCATCATAAATTAAATCAGACATATAAACTGTAAAAAGAAACAAGTAATAATGTAATTATAAGATCCTCTATGAGTGTGAAAGTGATATCATCCCTTTTATTTGCATATGAAACAATGAATGTTTATTACATGGTTAATGTAACAAACCAAAACAAAAAAGCACACCAAAACCTTTTATTAAACTATTGCTTGCAACTGACTTATGACACAAATGAGCATCTGCACTTTTAACTCTTTTAACTGCTTTTGTAATAGTGCCATCTAACGATATCAGTTAGCAGGTACAGTTGGATTGAGATCAAGCATTCCTGAGCTCATTCATGTTATATTGACTGTAAAAAATAGGAGAATCATTGCCGAGTCACATGTAAGCGAAGAGGTGCAGGGGAACAAATTAAGGAAGAAATGATTAAAAACAGAGTGATTCAACCAGTAATGAAAATAGACAGAACAAGTATGAGCATTATAGATGAAAACAGTGTGTGTCAAGGCTGACCTTGTAGTCAAGTCCATCCTAGCAGTTAAAGACCACACATTGAACTGCCAGGGCCGTAGCCAAGTCCTTGGTGGTTTCTGTTTTGCCGGTCCTGCTGGCCCGGCTGGTGCTCCTCCAAGGTCTAATTGGAGAGCCCCCATCAGGCACAAATAGCAAAGGTCCTGGGCAGGGTGAGCAATAGAAGGCAAATCGAGTAATTGTGACAAACAATATGCAGCATTTGTGTGTCCCATTGTCATTTCTCACTGCTTTCTAACTACTCTTGGACACACATTGTATAGGTCACACTATTAGCTCCATCTAGTGGTTTTGTAGCTTGTGGCTTGGTTGTTTGTGTGTTTGCAGGTTCACAAACAATCGGAATGAGGTAAAATGATGAAGGCTTTTGAAACTGAGGATAAGAAATGTGTGACTTCAGTGTAGTTGTATCCAACATTATGCATAAAAGAGTTTGTGTTGTACATATTTATAACTAATGTTAGTACAGTACAAGACAGGTGTGCCAGAGAATGAATGTGTATTCATGTGTTACCATAAGATATGTTATAACCAGTCTAGGACAGGCTCCCAGATATTCATAGCCGTAAATGGAAGTGGACAGGGCCATTTTGGCAACACAGTTGTCCTGGTCCAGGTCCCAATAGTAGCGCAACTGCGTCTGCCATTCAAAGTTATCCCTGTTGTCCACCTAAAATAGAGAAATCAAGTTACTTAGTGAGTTGTATTAAACATTTTCTCATCACCTTTATTAACTTTGGACCTATTGTGAAAAAGTCCAGGACAGGAAGTGATATAAACTCATTGATGGTTTCTGTGTGTGTGTTTGTATTCTTGTACCTTCTGGCGGACTACATCTATGACTTTATCTCTGGCATGGACATCGATGGTGATGAGGGCTTATATGATTATGATGGGCCTAAGTGATGATATTACGAATCAATGCCGCCAAGGCATTCACCCTCTGGAATACACAGAAAAGAAAGACGTATTAATAATAATCTTAAATGACAAAATAAAATTGATTAGTTTTTTTCAGAAGGTAGCAGTAAATTTGTGTGGTTTACATCAAAGTTAGTTAGTTAGTTTGAATTCCTGCGAGGCAGCTAAGTGGTCGTGGTCTCCATCCAGCCAAGCGTCCATCTCTTTGTACCACATCAACCGTGAGATGGTCAGCACCACCTGGTGGACGCACAGACAAACTGAAGTTAAATCACAGCATTAAAATGGAGTGGGATTAAAGTGTCCACCTGAAATGATAGAAAGGACCAGTGTGTAACATTGGAGCGGGACGTCTTCATGGAGTCTACAGTGTTGCAAAGCCAGGTTTCAACACTAGTCCCAAACAGATAATTCAATGCAAAACAAGTAAGGGGTTTTGCACTCAACGGCTCACCGGTAAGAGAGGAGTAAGCGGAGGGACATTCAGTTCAAATCAATCTGTTACCCTAATGCGAGATGCCACCTATTTATACACACTGAAACTTTAATATATACATTTCTGAGAGGAAGCGACAATTTTGATGGTTAGGAAAACAAATATCTGTAAACCTGAGATGTATTGGTAACAATTGTGAAACGAATTAATATTTTTTAGATACAAACCCAAGGAGAGTTATACTCAACAAAGTATACCTCAGGTATCTGTCATTTATTCCAAAAATATAAAAAGTCATGTTTCAGTTTGTGTGTGTGTGTCTGTGTACCTGCGATGGATGTCCGGCCAGCATCCATCCCTCTCTAGACTTCACCTGGTAGTCAGCGATGGCAGCCTTACTGAGGGAGCGCAACGAGTTGAACATAGCCTCCTCCACCTTGCAAGGCCAATCCTCCACAGTGCCTTGTACCTTAAGACCTTTAGTCGAAGCCACCTAAAATTACAAACAGAAGAACAACATCAGTTTTCAGGGCTCACTGTGAGTCCTGTGTTAATTCACACTCCTTTCATTTGATTATTGGACGGGAATGGCAACAAGGAAGCCCTTTGCGGTCATGATAGGCACAGGCGTCACTCAAGAAGCCACATACCAACCAACAATAGAATCTAAAAGACCACAGAGAAACATAAAGTGACTTAAAAAAAAAACACAATAGACTACCAGGTGACTGAAAAGCACAACATCAGCTACAATGAGACAATCAGTCAAGGAGGATGTGTAATATAGCTAGCAACTGCAATCAGTGCAAGGAAATCTGCTACCCTACTTAAATAATTATTCATCATCCTTCCTACAGACTTTGAGGCATCAAACACAATAATATCACAATGATTGCCTTGTTATTACAAGATAGGACAATCTAGTCTTCATTTGAGTAATAAGAAATCTTAACCTTTTTGGATGAGTTGAGTGCAGGACAAATACTTCAATTCTCAAACCAACCAATTCTCAACAAATACTATAATTGATTAATTTCAGAATTACTGCTTACAAGAGTTTTGGCGTCATTTGATAACTTGCTTTATTATTGCACTGACATAGGGCTGCCAGGTAGGGCAAGATGGGGGTCATTTAAGATGGTTGACAGTGTTCACTATTGTCACAGTTTATACACCAAGGAATGTAGTATATGCATACAAGTAAAATTCACTTATGCTCTCAGCAAGGTAATAACAACTTATATAAAAGAGCAGGATGACTAAACTGTGTTGAGGTTGCTCAAACCTGACCTTCTCTCGATCAGGGGAAACCATGTACAGGATGTCTTGGTCCCAGAGGATTTGGGTAGCAAAGCAAACTCTAGTCGGGTAATGGCATCAAAACACTTCCGAAGGTGAGGCTGCACTGCTTGGGGGTTTCTTGTCTGGGCCAAGATCTTCAGCAGCTCGTCATTAGATAAGATGAACCTGTGAGGATAGAGAAGCTATAAGAGTACCAGAGCATTTAACACAACACGCCAGATTCAAGATTATAGAATTTTTCAACCAGTGTTTTTGGAAGAGAGGTGAAGAAACAACTATATGCTTTCAAGAGAGACCATCCAAAGGATCATATTTGATGCATTTTAAATGGAGTTTTTGCACAAGGGGCAAAAAGCAGGAGAGGATTAAGAAGATGTAGTATGATTTAGAAGCTCTGTTTTAGTATGTAAAAGAGCATGTATTTATATCTGGAAAAAATGACTCTCTTGGACTCCAGGTAGTCTTCCACACTTCTGTATCTCATCCAGAAGAGTGTTGTGTTTTTGAAAAGTCTCCAACAGATCTGCATCACATAATTGGAGTGCACAGGAAAGTTTGTGAATCTGACTGCCCTACCATGTCCTATTTTTCCAACAATGCTTTAAGGCTACCCACCGGGCTGTGTGGCTGCTTCAAGGGCATTAGGCCTCGTATTGGCCCTTGCCATTATCTCCTTCCATGATTTGTCCACCTTTTGAAACATTTTGGACTCAGCAGGAAGCTGCCTTTTGATGTCTGGGGCCACAAAATATACTCTGTAGATAAAGCCAGTTTCTTTGTCATGTAAGCCACTCATCCTGGTAAGGATAGTGGGAGAGAAGAGTAAGAAAAGAATTAATGGTGGGGTAGGGAGCAGTCGGAACAATGTGAGCAGAAGACAGAAAGGAAAATTAAGCAGTAACGGCCAATTATGATACCTTGGATTAGTTTACTCCAAGGTATATATCCAACATGAATATAGCACTTGTTAAATATTATGAAAGCAAAATATATTTTGCAAGTACTTCGTATGCTCGTCTGAAGCCACTAGGGAGCGCTACTGTTTAACATTTGAGACCAAATCTGCAATTTGTTTGGAGAAAAGCCACTACTATCTAGAGAAGAGTCACTTGTGGCCAAATTCAAGATCACTCAGTTCTGTTCTTTTGAAAACCTTTACCAGGGTTTGGTTGAAGGGGGTCAGCTGTCTCAGCCATTTGTGCACCCTGTACTTGACGGGAGCTACGTAGCGAGAAGATGACAACGTGCCTACATTTATGATGCCGTCATCCAAGAGTACCTTTCGAGTAAAACAAAAATAACATACACATTAGTACTGAAACACTACTAGTGTGCTTTAAAGACTGTGTGTGTACTGCATGCTACCACCTGGATATCCTCTGTGGCTCCCTCTTTAGATTCCCCATGAGACGGCACAGTGAACTCTGTATTCCTCCAAACCTCCTCCACCTACATGGCTCATTGACGGGGTAAAGGGTAATGGTCTACGTTAAAGTTTTAAATAGCTGCACGGTGGAAGCAAGGATTAACAGAAAAAGAAAACCTGGTGATTGCATTTAATTGGCTACTATTATATATAGATATATGCCACTTTATCCCATATTCACTTATTCCAAATTGCCCCATATAAAAACAATCAGCTCTGTAAACCATTGTTAGCTACAATAACACAAATATTTTCCTAATGTCCGCTCCCTTGCCCCTGAGGACCTGCTTCAGTCTCTCTCCCCCATTCGAGTCCTGCTCACTGTTTTAAGGGGAGAAAATCAGTCATGATGTTGCCCAGTTGTGCTACCTTACCTTACCTGCCGGCACCGTTCCCTGAACCGCTCTCCCCTCGGCAGATGAGCTAACCACACCCCGCCACCACACACCCCCACCGCCTGACTTGGGCCAACTCCCCCCACCCCCCTCTCCCTCCTGTGGGCGAGAGAGGGAGTCAGCCATGACCATCTGCGCCCCCGGCCTATGGACCACCTTGAAGTTAAACAGCTGTAGAGCCAGATCCCACCGAGTGATCCGGGCGTTAGTATCCTTCATGCGGTGGATCCATTGGGGCGAGGCGAACAGAGGGTGAGTTGGTGTCCCAGGAGGTAGTAGCGCAGGGAGTCGCCCACAGGATGGCCAGGCACTCCTTCTCAACCATACTGTACCTGGCCTCTCTCTCGGATAGTTTCCGCCTGATGTAGAGGACCGGGCGGCCCACCCCCTGCACCTGCTGGGACAAAACCGCCCCCAGCCCTCTGTTCGATGGATCAGTCTGCAAGATAAAAGGGAGAGAAAAGTTATGTGTTGGAGCAGTGGTTCCCCACAGAGAGCCTGTTTCACCGCCTCAACCGCTCACTGGCATTGCTCCGTCCAGTCCAACTTTTCACTCAGTTTATCCCTTTTGTGTGTTTTTCCATAAAACGAATATACGAAGCGTAGCCGCTAAACCGGAAGTACGTAGATTTTCACAGTAAAATCCACGCAACTGTCTGCAATGACAGTGGTTACCAGGTTAACGTGAGGAGAAAAGTTCATTAATGGATATAAATAAATAATCCGGGTCCGACGGGATGTGTTAGCAGCAGTAGTTGACTCGCAGCTCTTGGTTCTGATATTTATTGTCCACAGATTGTGTTGCTTCAGTGAGACGCAAAGTGAACGTGTTCGCATCTCCAACAGTATATGGCAGAATACGTGTATTTAAACCATAGATTTATCCAGGTCACATATGTCGAACTCCGCCGCCGGTGTCTGGCTGCACGTCCAGTGCGGTCCGCCACCGGAGTGATTGCGTACAGTTCGCCCCCCCCGCCTCCGTCAGCCCTTCGCTCCGATCGTCGGTGGCCCGCGTTCGAATTAATGATCCAGACTTCTCTAGTCTAACCCTGACCATAACTGTCATTATTTATTGCTTAATAAACAACACACGTTCCCTCTTTCGTGATATAAATATAACAAGATGAATCAAAATAACCCTAAAAATCACATGAAATAAACAGCATCAAAAACATCTGTAATAACCTAGATTAGGAGTGTTAAACTAATGTCAGGTTCGGGCCAGATACAGTTCCACCGCACGCGGGCCACTGACGATCGGCGCGAACGGTGGGGGGGGCGAACTGTACGGACCCACGCACTCCGGTGGCGGACCGCACTGGACGTACAGCCGGACACCGGCGGCGGGCCGCGAGTTCGTGACCTAGATCGTATGTGACCTAGATAAATCTATGGTTTAAATACACGTATTCTGCCACATACTGTTGGAGATGTGAACCCGTTTACTCTGCGTCTCATTGAACTAACGTGTCTCTCTGCGGTCACTGAAGCGACACAATGCTTGGAACATAAATATCAGAGCCAAGAGCAACGAGTGTAGTCAACTTCTGTTGCACATATCCCGTCGGACCAGGATTATATATTTATCTCCATTAATGAACTTTTCTCCTCATGTTAACCTGGTAACCGCTGTCATTGCAGACAGTTGCGTGGATTTTACTGTGAAAATCTACGTACTTCCGGTTTAGCGGCTACGCTTCGTATATTTGTTTTATGGAAAAACACACAAAAGGGATAAACGGAGTGAAAAGTTGTCAGTTGGTCTCGTTTTTTGGTTCTAAACGAAAAACGAGAAAACGGCCGCCGACTTCCGTTTTACCGTTTTGGATTAGAAACGAAAAACGAGAAACGAGTGTTTTGGTTTTCTGGTTTTTACGGTAAAAGAGACGATCAAAAGGTACACGGAGACAGATACCGTACCTCCCTCCGCCCAACTGCACACTTCCTCGGTTGGCAGCGAGCCGGCCTGCCTCAGGGACTCCAGCACCGCGCTGACCCGCCGCATATGCTCCGCCCACGTGGTGCTGTATTTGATGACATCATCCAGGTAGGCGGCAGCATACGCAGCATGCGGACGCAGCGCCTGGTCCATGAGGCGTTGGAAAAAGGCCCGGGGCACCAACCAGCCCAAAGGGAAGCGTTGTGAATTGGTATAACCCAAACGGAGTAGAGAAAGATGTTTTTTCCTGGACTCTGGCGACAAGGGAGTCTGCCAGTAGCCCCTGGTCAAATCCAGTGACGCGGTGCCCAATCGGTCCAGGAGTTCGTCGACCCGGGGGATCGGGTATGCATCAAACCGTGACACAGCGTTCACCCTGCGATAGTCTACACAGAACCTTATGAAGCCATCCTTGTTGGTGACCAGAACGATGTGGCTGCACCAGGCACTGTTGGACTCCTCTATTACGCCCATCGCCAGCATAGCAGCCAATTCCCTCAATTTTCCTCTTTTGTCCGGTAACATCTCAACGTGATGTGCTATGAGATCCGTGCGACCTGAAAGGAGGGAGAACACATAATTAAACTGGTCTTGCAATCACAGAGAGATGAGCGTCGAAACGGAGCCGGGTCGGATTGGTGGACTTTGGGACCTCTGGTCCCAGCTACTCTCTCTCAGCTACTACAGCCGGACAGCTGGAGCTACCACCGCCGCGGTCGTCAAGAAGAAGGCACAGACACACGGTACCGCTAAGCAAAAATGCTTTATTTAGTCTTAGGTTGGCGTCGCCACTTCAGTCTCGCTCCCTCATCAGAGTCCTGCTCACTGTTTTTTAGGGGAGACAATCAGTCATGATGTTGCCCGGCTGTGCTAATTACCTGCCGGCACCATTCCCTGAACCACTCCCCCGCTCTCTCTCCTGCAGCTGAGCTGACCACACCCCGCCACCACAATCTCATAATTTCAAACAAATAATATTCAACAGGCATCAAGGTAGAGTGTACACCACTATTGCATATGCACATCCGAGTAGCTGGAAGTTAGTTGCTTTTCCACAAACCTTTGTAATAATGCGCTCCACTGATGCCTCTCCCGAAGCCTGCCCTGACACCTAAAAGTCAAGAGGTGTTAATCCTGTTTATCCAAGCCAGATAAGATACACAAACAAGATAATAAGAATAAGCAGATTGTGAACTTCCATTCTGGATCTCCCTTTGAGGTCAAAATACAAAAAAACACCACTTCTTCACGAGGTATAGGTTAGATTATTTGTACTTTTTCCAACTTAAAGAAACTACAAGGAAGCCTGCTGCAGTAAAATGAAATATTTTCTAAAGGCCGTCTCAGAAACGCCATTGTTTGGTCCACATGGACCACCAAAGTGAAAAAGAAGGAACAGATTCTTGTAATAACTTCAATACTCATCAGTAACAGTAGTGCCACAACTATAGAAAGAGAAGGTAATTCTGTAGGCTTTAAGCACGTGTTACTACCTCCTGTATCTCCATGCCATAAGAGAAGATGTTGAGCTCCTCCAAAGCAACCATGGAAAGCTCCTCTTTATTTAGGGGGATCCCCATTACAGACTCCAGTGTCTTCCAGTGTTCTGGCTTCATATTTGGGTTAAGTAGAGCAGTGATCACATGTAGCTGAGGGAAAAACATGAACATTATCTAGATGGCGTCATAAAGATGTAGTCAACAACTTCAATTATTGAAGTCCATATTTTAACGTGGCTTTGTTCGATAGCATGCTAAAATGATTTTTTTTATTGATGCCACACACTATACACAATACAACCCACCCTCTCTTTTGTGACTTCGACCTTCTCCTTAAGAATTGGCACAACGTTGTTGAGTGGCAGGCCATTTTCCAGCTGGTTGACGTATTTGCTATATGTTGTGACCTGTGAGCTGAACTGCTCAAGATCAAGCACATCAAGAGTGCTCTGTGGATGGGTGTAAATGGAAGGACACAGTCAAACTTAAAAGAAGGAAAGAGGAAAAGCTGAAAAGGTGTCTGTGCATAAACGTGTCTAGACCTATAGATACAGTGTGTTGAGTACTACTCACCTCCGTCCATTCATCTGATAAAGAGTCCCATTTCTCTAGACAGTCCCACAGCAGTTGTTTCAGTCGAAACTCAGCAATTTCCTCATCCAGAACATGAGAAAATAAAGTTACACACTTCTGCAACAACAGCAGTTTTATAACAGAGATGTAGATATGATCAGGGTTGCTTAAAAGTAACTGAGTGGCCCGCAACCATGTGCATTGTCAACAGAATAAGACATCATGTGGATCACAAAGAACTAAGTATTATTTATAACATTTTGTATAGCATGAGCTTAAGCAGCTATATCAGTTCAGGTATTTTCTATTTGGCCTAGAGGCTCCTCCATACCTAGTGAGATACAAGGAGGTAGCAACTTGATCTGGGCTTTTGGCCTGCGGTTCGACGCATTGTTGGGACTCCACGCCTTGCTGGGATGCACTAGTGGGGGGGGTTTCTGGACTTAATTGTCTGTGACACTGTTCTGCTGGTGTTTGTTCAGTTCTTTCAGTCCCTTTTATTTTGTCCATGTCAGGGTCAAGTGTGTAACCCGTAGTGCTCGGTTCATCCTCATCTGTGGCGCTCTTTGGAGGTTGTGGCTCCATCACTGGCAGGATGTGGCGTCGGTTACGCCTATATTCCTTCCCTTCCGAATCTACCACGTACGAGCGTGGCTCATCACACTTCCGCCTCACAATTCCCACTTTATCATGTCCCTTTTTGGTTTGGAGTCTTACCACCTGGTTTGGTCTCAGGGGTCGTAGTAGTTTGCTGGTCTTGTCGTAGTAGTGTTTTTGTGTTTGCCGCTTCTTTGTTAATTGTGCTTTGATGCTGGTTGGGGTTCTTGCGGCCGGTTTTAGTAATTGTTTGCAGATGGGCAGGATGGTTCGAGTGCGACGGGACAACAACCTTTGTGCAGGTGAGCCCAGGATGTTGTCACGGGGCATGTTGCGTATGCCAAGCAGATTCAGGTAGAAATCCGTCCCATCTCGCTCTGTGGTCTCCAACAGTTTCTTTGCACTCCTTACGGCCCTCTCACTGAGTCCATTGGACTGTGGATACTCTGGACTGCTCGTCACATGCTGAAAATCCCAAGATCGGGCAAAGTCATGGAAAGCCTGGCTGGTATACTGAGTGCCATTGTCTGAGTACAGCTTCTGTGGTATGCCGTGGACTGAGAAGTGACGCTTTAGCTTATTGATGACAGTCAGAGATGACAGGCTGCTGAGCTGGTCAATTTCAAACCAGCCTGAATATGAATCAACAAGTACGAGATAATGATGGTTCTTCCATTCAAATATGTCTGTGGCGACAAGAGACCAGGGGAGGTCTGGGACTGTGTGCAATTTTAGCGGCTCTTTTTGTTGATGGGACCTCAGGCTGTTACAGACGCCGCATGCCATAGTGGCAGCCTGAATGTCCTCATTTAAAGATGGCCAGAAGACACTTTCCCTTGCCCTTTTCTTTGTGGACTCAACTCCTGGGTGTCCCATGTGGAGCACCTTCAGGTATTCTGAGTGAAGTGCAGCGGGCACGACTGCCCGGTGTCCTTTCATAATGATCCTGTCTTCGACGGTGAGTTAATCACGGAAACTGAAAAATGGTCTCACCTCTGTAGGTACGCTGCATGGACGCCTTGGCCAGCCCCGCTGAATAAAACAGGTGAGTTTCTGCAACATAGTGTCTGCAGCGGTGTGTTGACGAAGTTCCTCAAGACGCCGAGGGGATATAAGTTGAACTGTCATCACCTCAAACTCTGGCCGTTCTTCCTTCCGGGGACTGGCGTTGCATCTTGGTGCACGGGAAAGGGTGTCGGCTAGGTAGAGATGCTTTCCCTTTTTGTAGGTGAGAGTCAGGTCGAATTTTTGCAACTGTAACATCATGCGTTGCAGCCGAGCTGGGATGGTGTGAAATGGCTTGTTGTGAATGGTGACCGAGGGCTGGTGGTCAGTCTCAATCACAACGGGCTTGCCATAGATGTAGTCATAGAACTTGTAGCAGGCGAAGACCACCGCTAGGAGTTCCTTTTCGATTTGTGCATATCTCGTCTCCGTTTGGGTCAGCGTACGAGACGCGTATGCCACAGGATTCCCCTCTTGGAGGCAAGCAGCCCCTAAACCATATTGTGAGGCATCGCAGGTGAGTGTTACGGTTTGCCTCACATCGTAGTAATGGAGTACAGGTGGGCTGCTGATGCAGGTCTTGAGTCTGTCAAAAGCATTCTGTTGATGCTCCGTCCAATTCCACACCACTTCTTTGTGAAGCAGCTGACGTAGTGGTGTGGAAAGGTCACTTAGGTTTGGAATGATTTTGCCCAAGTAGTTCACCATTCCTAGAAAGCGCTGAAGAGCCGGCTTGTCCTCTGGGGGTGGTATTTCACTGATTGCTTTTATTTTCTTAGGGTCTGCTTTCAGTCCTTTATCTGTGAATGTGTGCCCAACATAGCTCACCTCGTTGAGTCCAAACTTACATTTACTGGGATTCAGTCTCAGTTTCACCTGTCTGGCACGATCCAGTACCTTTTTCAGGTTTCTTTCGTGCTCCTCAGGGTCTTTTCCGCCCACGATGATGTCGTCCACGATTACAGCACATGGATATCCTGCAAAGATTTGTTCCATGGCCCTTTGAAATACTTCTGAGGCTGTACTAATTCCAAACGGCATCTTTAAGAACTTGAATCGGCCATACGGAGTTGTGAATGTTGTGCGGAGGGATGAGGCATCATCCAGTTTAACTTGCCAGAAGGAGCTTTTAGCATCAAGGACGGAAAAGATGGCGGCACCTGACATTTGAGCGGCAACTTCCTCCACCGTGCGCATAGGATGGTGAGGGCGCATGAGGGCTTTGTTTAGGTTTCTGGGGTCTATGCAGATGCGCACGTCACCAGTCTCTTTCTTATGTGTGGCCACCAAATTCGAAACCCATTCTGTGGGCTCCTCCACCGGTTCAATCACTCCCAGAGATTGCATTCTTTGGAGCTCTTGTTCCACTTTCTTTTGCATTGCAGCTGGGATACGACGTGGAGGGCTGACGACCGGTGTTATCTTTGGATCTACCTTCATTGAGTAGGTTACAGGTAAATCACCGACTTCATCCTTGAAGAGATCTGCATATTCCTGAAACATTTTTTGTGACAGAATGTGATCCTTAACACAGTCTAAATGGAATACCTCACTGCTGAAGGTGACCAGCTTCATATGTAAGCTGTCCTGTAGGCCAAGGATGGAGTGAACATTTTCTTTCACCACCTGAAACTGTAGGTTGTAGAGCTGTCCATTTAGCTTGCATGGTAATGTCACTGTGCCAATTGGTTTGATCGTGGATCCGCCAAATGCTACAAGATTCACCTGCTTAATTGGCGTGTGCAGTTCTTCAGTGTGGCTGAAAAGTCTGTATGTTTTTAGGGACATAACGTTACATTTTGCTCCTGTATCCACTTTCAGGTTTAGTTGTCTGTCATTAACAGTAACGAAGCAGTGTCCTTCCTTGTCAATTTCCTTTTCATCATCATGCAAGGACAAACCTTCAATGGTGAATGTGTCTTCACTGTCACTGCCGGAGTCTGTTTCGGCATATAGCTGGTTCACCGGTCTGTTTGGTCTGCTCGACTTGGCAGACCTGCATTGGCTCTTGAAGTGGTTCTGCTTCCCGCAGTTGTGGCACTGTTGGCCAAAAGCTGGACACTGGTCACGGTTTGCTGGATGAGTTCCCCCACAATTTCGGCAGCTGAAGACTGATGAATTCGCTTTCAGAGTGCGCTTCATTTTGCTGAAGACTTTGTGTTTTATTTGTACAGCATCCACACTGGCAGTTGTTTTTGGCGCGGAGAGGGTTTTGCTGTGTTTCTCGGTGAGTTCGCTAATTTGGCAGATGCGTATTGCTTTGGACAGTGTTAAGTCAGTCTCTCTTAGTAGCGTGCGTCTGGCATCGTCTCTACTAATTCCACAGACCAATCTGTCTCGTATCAGTTCGTTTTCTAGTGCACCAAAATTGCAGTTTTTAGCCTGATTTCTCAGTGTACTCACATATGCCTCAATTGATTCGCCAGGTTTTTGGTGTCTGGTGTTGAAGTTGTGCCTCTCCATTATCACGTTCGTTTCTGGGTTGCATATTTCCTTAAACTTTTTTTTCAGACACTCGGGGTCCTCTCTGGATTCTTCTGGAACAGCCACGTTGTTGTCTTCTCCTAGTACCGCGGGCGCATATGTGAATGACCGCTCCCTCTCTATGGCCTCTGGTCCTGCGAGGTTTAGGAGAATATACGCTCTCGTTCGGGCAGGTTTATCGCTGTGTGCGGCGGCAATGAAAATATCATATTCTCGTTCAAACTTGCGCCAGTGCTCTGCCACATTCTCGTCAAAAACGAGAGGGTCCGGACGTCTGAATCCATCGGCCATTTCGACGCTGTCGCTTACCGCGGTCGAGATTTCAAAGTCGACGTAGGCTACTTCCTAGAAACGAAGTAATCCGAGAGATGTCGTCTGGATGGATATCCCACTTCTGACACCATGTTGCCTTGTGTAATAAAGCATCGAAATGGAGTTGGAACCTTCTTTATTTGTGACCACAGTTCGATACCAAGAACATTCCCGGTTGCGTTACCGCTAACCACCTAACAATAACACACCGCAAATCCCGCGAGAACCACTTCTACTACGGTAACACCTGAGGGTCAAACAGTACAGCTATCTACAGTGACCTCCATTTTTTTCAGCAATAAGCTGCATCTCCACATAGACGCAAAACATAAAGAACATGTAGATTTAGTGGCTTCTTTGAGTGATCACAGAGAAACTGAGACATTGTGGTATAACCATGGCAAAGGATTATTAATCACATTTTACCTCTTTGACTCACATTTTTTCTTAATATTCAAAGGATTCCAAAAGTGCACGACTTTACCTTTGCACCATATTTAATGGTACCAGTAATGCGAAACAAATAATGACCATTGATTGGTGGTCTCTACCAGCACTCATCAGTACCCACAGCTGCACATTCACAGCCTTCTTCTTCACCTAAGCAGAAGAGCCAAACCATTATTTCATAGCCATGTGCGTACAACTCGCTTTATATTGTTCCCCTCAGGTGTGCCGGCTAAACGGAATGAGCTGTACTACGACTGCTGTAAGGAGCCATATCCAGATGTGACATTCACTGTCACTATGCGCCGCAGGACGCTTTACTACGGCCTCAACCTGCTCATCCCCTGTGTGCTCATCTCTGGTCTGGCCCTGCTGGTCTTCCTGCTCCCTGCTGACTCTGGAGAGAAGATCTCCCTAGGTACAGGGCACATGCACACGCACACGCACACGCGCACACACACACACACACACACACACATTCTCCCACGCTAACACAGAGGGACAACAAGTCATAATTCTAAGTATTTCTTTCCCTTACATTGCTGATCTCGGCTCGCTGGTGCAAACCCATTTATTTGTAATTACTCTTAGCTAATGTTGACATTTTGGCAGTGAATTTGCATTAATAGTTGGATCTTATTCATTAGCAGAGAAATACAAGTTCCTCATTAAAAAAGAGGTTCATCACCTGGACCTGAAAATGTCAGCTGCTTTCAAAATGACATTCAGCGAGACAGTGTCAGTGTAAATATATGACTGCAAGTAATCCCTTGAGTGTAGAACAGAGAGTTAAGATTCCAAAATAAATCTACAGCTGTTTTTTTCCTATTTTGAAGCAACTAGCTACATTTACTTTGAGTGTTCTCAAGTCACCATTTAAGAGAAAACGAGATGTGATGAAAGAGTTGTTCCTCTGTGCTTCTGCTCCGCTGTCCTCCTGCAGGCATCACAGTGCTGCTGTCTCTCACGGTGTTCATGCTACTGGTTGCAGAGATCATGCCTGCCACTTCAGACTCCGTTCCTCTGATTGGTAAGGCACCCTGCCGCTACAATTATAGCTCCGTGGGATTTTGTGTAGTGAAGTGATATTTACTCATGATCTTGTTTAAACGCACATGAGACACAGGAATAGTTTGAAAATGTCTTTTGAAAATAACGGTCCGGTGCATGAGAGGTGGCTGATATGGGATGTAAAGCTTGTTCTCAGAGCACAACACCTTCAGAGGTGTATTTCAAAACGCTGCTCGATATCTTGCATTCATTGGAATGGACATATTAACACATTGCAGGGGAAGCTGAACTGATGGATTCCAGACAAGGTGAAATACTCTTTAACACTCACTCTGACAATTGTACTTTATCATGGAGCAGTTTAGAAAAAGAAAAACGTCTTCTATTTTTCAGAGGGAATATACCATGTGTTTGAGTGATTGAGGTGTGTGTGGACGGGGAGCATTCTCGCCTACATCTACATCTATAAGTTCCTGCTGTGACCTCCAAATGCCTGCAAGCAACCTTGTGTGTGTGTGTGTGTGTGTGTGTGTGTTTGGGTTGGTTTGTAAATTGGGATGTTTGGTTTTAGAAAGGCTAAACTCTCTACTGGCCAACCAGCCAACCGACTGACTGACTGGCTTCTCAGGTTTCATCTTGTTCTGTTTGTAGATTCACAAACATTTCTTTAAAAATAACACTGATCCATTACATTAAATGTTTTCTATTAAAAATGGATATCGTTGTGCAGTACTGAGTTGCTCCTCTACTTTCCAGCCCAGTACTTTGCCAGCACCATGATGATTGTAGGCTTGTCTGTGGTGGTAACCGTCCTGGTATTGCAGTTCCACCACCACAACCCCCATGGAGGGAAAATGCCCAAATGGGTATGTTGACAATGACTTTTGAACCCAATGATTTGCCATCTTTGTGATAGCCTTAACCACATCCACACAACATATTTATATGTGTACATTTAATACCCATGTAGACAGTGTATGAGATAGCAACACTTGATTTTACCTGTCTGAGGTCAGTTTTACCCAACTGTGTAGCTATGTACTCATAACCGGGCTGTTGTATATGTGTATATTTTTATCATTGGGGTTTTATTTAATTCTAAATTTAAGAAAGATTTATCTAATTATAAAAGTTGTTAAACTGAACTATAAAGTTATGAAATAATAAGGAAAATCTCCAATCTCCAAAGTATAGTTCTACACCTCATGTGGATCTTCCTCTACAAAAAACAGTAACAAATGTAAGATTGAATGGTAAAAGTTCTTAGATTTTCTGTATAGCTCTTTCCTTGCTGTCATTTGATTCTACTGCTCATACTTTGGCGTCTGACTCACTGATCTCTCCTATTCTTCTGTCCGGTCTTACACTTATACACCATATCTCGTCTCTTCATCCAGGTCCGAGTGATCCTACTGAACTGGTGCGCTTGGTTTCTCCGCATGAAGAAACCTGGAGAGGAAAACCGAACCACTGTGAGTTCCAGTTGCCCCCCAGACTACAAAAACTCCCACCATCCCCCGGAGCACACCGGCTCCAGCAGCATCCAGGTGAGCTTCGTGCCGGGCCAGGCGTCCACCCTGCCAACCGCGACCAATGGGAACGCCAACCTTCAGGTTCCGGAGATTTCGAGGATCCTGGAGGAAGTGCACTACATCGCCAGGCGCTTTCGGGAGCAGGACGAGGGAGAAGCGATCTGCAGCGAGTGGAAGTTTGCAGCGGCAGTGGTGGATCGGTTGTGCCTGGTGGCCGTCTCGCTCTTCTCCATCATCTGCACCTTCACTATCCTCATGTCGGCTCCCAATTTCATTGAGGCTGTGTCCAAAGACTTCACATAAGGCTGAGCTCGTCAACAAGGCAAAGTTGACTTTGGAAGCTTTGTGGCGCACCCGTCTCGCTGCTGAAAACTATGTGAAGTCACACGAGGTTGAGTTATTTCAAAGGGGTTGTTCAAAGTCACAGTACAAAGCCAATCTTTTCCTCTTTCTCTTTAAACGAAGGCACAGCTAGTGTATGATTAATTGTAGATGCATCTGGATTACACAATTACTTGTTGTATATAAATTCACCACATATGTGGGAATGGAAATAGTAATGAAGTAAATAACTCATTACTAAAATCTAAATGGTTGTCATATAACCCGGGCAACTATGTATTGACATTGTCTCAGTGCTTTTTTTTTACATATGTAAGTATTTAATTGATCCTTATTCACCACTTTTTCTTTCTTGCCATTCACACAATTTCGGCGCGCTTCCTTTCTTTCCCCTGATCCTCTCATTTCCTTTTTCTTTAGCGTACATGTGACTGTTGCCATTAAAATGAATTCTTGAGACATTTGCAGATCTGCTCCTTTCACATTTATTATAGCTTGAAGTAATTTCTGGAGGGATCCAACAACAAATTTAACTTCCAAAAACATATTCCTATAGACGATGTTTATGTGACTTCTGCACTGGTTACATAAGTCTTGTTGATGATGAAGTAAAAAAGATGAATGCAAGTCGTAGTCTTGCAGTAGTTTAAACAAATTTGGAAGGTACATCATCCCAGTGTCGATGTATTCGGTACTATCCTTCTGTAGTGCCGAGTGCTTTGTTATTTTACTCAGCGAAAGGCAAAAACGTTCTTATCTAATCTCTGGTAATATTCAACAAGAATGAATGGGACCTCGTATATATATTTATACCACACATGTCTAAATGGTAAATAGGGGGGTTTTTCACTGGAGAAATGTTGGACTATTCTAGTCCATTTGTCTTTGCACATTTGATGATTATAAGCTGCAGGTGTAATGATAGATGAAGAATAAAAGACTAGCACTGATAAACAAAGAGCACAAAGCTGTTTCATGAATTTCTTTTTAAAAGGAAACTCATACTTGGAATGTTATTTTGATGTAACATACTGTACGGTGGGTCTTGGTTGCTGTAAGAATGTGATTTAATAGATTGAGAAATAGTTTTTCATCTTGGAGAGTATATATTTACAGAAGAGACAATGTCTCTACATACAGAATGTGTAACTTGGACAAACCTATGTAGATACTTTGTGAAATAACCTCTCCCATTTCTATTGTTAGTCATGCAGATGTCTATTTATTTTCTTTCATGTGAATAGCATTTATGGCACTGAGTCTGTTCAATGTTAAATGAACAAATATCATTAATTACATAATTATCTTCACTGAACATGCATAAAGAGAATATGATGTTATCGGTTAAAGACATTCTGCATTGACCAATTAAAGCTATGTTGAAGCAGCAACCATACAATTGATTTGAATAGATGTGTTGCACATGTGAAACTGTTTACTGATATTGCAAAGTACACTAAAAACGGAGTATATGACTGTTTACTATTTCTTTTTATACGTGTGTTGTATTTTGTAGTCTTTTGTGTGGTCTGTGCCTCTCTGCTAAGTATACTTCATTCTTTCAAAAGATGTACATAAATGTCCACTGTACATATTTTTTTGTGAAAAATAAAAGGGAAATGTGATCATTTGAGTGTCATTTGAGTGGCTGTCATGCAACAATTAATATAATATATATATATATATATATATATTTTTTTTTTTAATCCACCACTGTCAATACACACGTCTCTACAATAGGAAGAAGCCTCTTGATTTTGAACGCAAAATCTCTGTGCATTGTCTTTTTACAGTACCAGAATTTATGCTGACGGTTCCATGTCAAATTAAAGTTTGTTTAAATGTATTTATTTTGTTGATTGTTGCATCATTTGTATAATAATGCAGATCCCTTTAACCCACAGAATTATACATAGCTGAGGTTAATTGCGTTGCAGATTAATTGTTTTAAACTGCTAGTTTTGAGTGTTGTATTAATCATTTTGCCTGCAGAAAAACCCTGAGAATCTAAATTAGACAAACTCCTTACCAGACTGTCAAACAGTCATACATACTGCAACTTGATTTTACTGTAAATGATTGTGAAAGTTAACACACGACTGCTGTAGAATTACAGTATGTTGCTGGCATCTGCTGCAGATTTACCATTTCTATTGTCATTTAAAGGTGAGATTATTAAAAATAGAAGAGCTTAACAACCTGAACTAACATGTCCTGATGATGCCCCCACAAAGCCAGACAACTCATCACCATTAACAGCTTAAGGGAAACCTCTTCATGAAACGTACTGTAAGCCCCCTCAAAAGATCTAAACCCGGCACAAAATCAGACGGATTAATCAGGCAGTCTAATACTAGTAGCTTGTAGGCTGTACAGGTGGTAACACATTCCCCTCCGAGCAGTCAGGGTTGGATGAGACAATGTGTGCGACAGAGACAGACTGTTTCCACACCTTGCCCCACTACTGCAGGGGGTGTACTTAATGTGGTTTAAAAGACATATTTTATGTGTTTGCACTGCATGCCCTAAGTGACACAAATGCTGCGGTTGTGTGCGGGGGTTGTGGTGGAAACATTTCATCATTTGATGATCATCAATCCTTCCGTCTCAAACCACCCCAATTCTAAGGTCCTGTTAACATCTCTGTGTCTGGTCTGGTTATCAATCTACTTTACCTACTCTGCCGTACATCCCTCCATCTTCTTTCTGCCTGTACTGTCATTTTCACATTCATTCAATGACCCACCAAATAGCCCGAAAGGAGCTTTTCATTATTATTTACACTGAATGATTCTTTTTAAATATCTGGATTTAAGTTGTTGCTATATATAGCTGATGTTTATCTCCACAGATAAACAACTCGATGAAAGAAACAGATCATGGGGCTGGCTCGGGAAGGGTCTGTTACACTGTATGTGCACATTCAGCATAGATTGTATCCGATTTTTGTTTTTAATGAATAATTCCACAAAAGGTTCAGCGTTACTTCAAAGCAACTTCATGCATAAGCAAACGTATTCCTTTTTTTCTTTAAATAAAAACCATAGGTCATCCAACTGGCACACCAGAGCCGAGCCTTTTCATATCCAATAGTCACTTGGTTGATTGGAGGGAAGCATTACTGTCACAAATGAGTAGAGTGACCTACACTGAAAAAAAGGATTTTTTGGTGTAGTAATGTTTATTAGGTTATGTGGTGGCGGGCGTGGTTTCGGCTCGGCTGCAGAAGGAGAGAGAGGGGGAACGGCTCGGGGAATGGTGACAGCTGGAGGTAATGAACCTCCAGCTGAGGACAATTGAAAGAGATGCTTCCCCGTCTATTTAAAGGAGACTGACCGAGCGAGCGGGGGGGGCCAGCAAGCCGGAGAAATATAAACAATAAAGACGTTTACCAGCTGTGAACAGGTGTCTGTGAGTCCTTACGTTCCCCCCATAGTAACCCAGCTGTTACAGTGGCGCCCAACGTGGAGGGGGGACAATGACGGACGACAACAGGCAGGAGATACCAACCCAGCCGTTTATGGCACTGGGCCGAATGATCAGGGAGCTGGTGGCCATCCAGCGCGACCAGGCGGAGGCCAACCGTCAGTTCCTGGGGGCGCTCCAAGCCCAAATGGGGAGACAAGCCCAGGCGTTGGAGCAGCTCGTGGGGCGGCCAGCCGCACCCCCGCCGGCGCCCGGGATGGCGGCGTTGGCCGGGCTGACACTACACCGGCTGACAGCGGGGGATGATGTCCAGGGAACCGGCGGAGCCTCCCGTGGAGACTCCAGCGGTTCCCGAGTTCCGGTCCATGGAAGATTTTCCACTCGAGCAGTCTCGTGACGATACTCTACGCTCAGCTTAGGACCAAGTGATAAAAATTGATGGTCATGTGGTGCGCCCTGACGCAGCACAGTCGTATCCGCACTTTTCGTTGATTAGGGACAGACTGTATAGAGTGAGTCGTGACACTCGGACGGGGGAGGAAAACACCCAGTTGCTGGTGCCGAAAAGCCGCCGGGAAATGATTTTCCAGGCGGCTCACTATAATCCGATGGCGGGTCACATGGGATACGGGAAGACACTAGACCGAATAATGACCCGATTTTATTGGCCAGGCATCCGGGGAGACGCGCGCCGCTGGTGTGCGTCCTGCCCGGAATGTCAGTTAGTCAATTCACCAGCCATTCCGAGGGCCCCGTTGCGGCCTCTACCTTTGGTGGAGGTTCCGTTCGGAGCTCACGCGGATATCGCTTTGTGTTGGTCCTCATGGATTACGCAACACGATATCCGGAGGCAGTGCCATTGCGCAATATCTCTGCAAAGAGCGTCGCGCAGGCTCTGTTTCAGGTCATCTCCCGGGTTGGAATCCCGAAAGAGATTCTAACAGACCAGGGCACTTCGTTCATGTCGCGCACACTGAGAGAACTTTACGGGTTACTAGGCATTAAGTCGGTCCGCACAAGCGTGTACCATCCCCAGACTGACGGGTTGGTGGAACGTATGAATAGGACACTGAAGTCTATGATCCGTAAATTTATTAGCGAAGATGAACGTAATTGGGACCAATGGCTTGATCCTCTGTTGTTTGCAGTCCGGGAGGTCCCCCAGGCCTCCACGGGATTATCTCCCTTTGAACTTTTGTTTGGCAGATCACCAAGAGGGGTGCTGGACCTTATTAAAGAAAGCTGGGAGGAAGGTCCGAGCCCCGGCAAGAACGAGATCCAGTACGTCCTGGACCTGAGAGCAAAGCTCCACACACTGGGTAGGATGTCACGGGAGAATTTGCTCCAGGCCCAGGAACGACAACAACGGCTGTACGACAGAGGAGCCAGGCTGCGAGAATTCACACCGGGAGAAAAGGTACTTGTATTACTTCCTTCTTCCAACTCGAAACTCCTGGCTAAGTGGCAAGGGCCCTTCGAGGTCACACGCCGGATGGGGGACGTCGATTATGAGGTGGTGCGGTCTGACAGGGGTGGTGCTACACAAATATACCACCTCAACCTCCTGCAAGCCTGGAGGGAGGTGGAGTCTGTTTCTCTGGTGTCCACAGTATCAGAAAGAGAGGACCTGGGGCCGGAGGTGCCAAAAGCGGTCAATCCCACCCCGCTCCCGTGTGAGGCCCGGCTCTCTGAGGACCAGAGGGCAGACGTGGCCCAGTTGCAGAAGCGGTTTGCTGATGTGTTCTCCCCCCTGCCAGGCCGGACCGACCTGATAATGCACAGAATCGAGACTCCCCCGGGTGTGACTGTGAGGTCACGACCCTACAGACTGCCCGAACACAAGAGAAAAGTGGTTCGGGAGGAATTAGCGGCTATGTTGGAGATGGGGGTAATAGAAGAGTCCAACAGCGCCTGGTGCAGCCCCATCGTTCTGGTGGCCAAGAAAGATGGGGCCGTGCGGTTCTGCGTGGACTATCGCAAGGTGAATGACGTATCACGATTCGATGCCTACCCAATGCCCCGGGTCGACGAACTCCTGGACCGGCTGGGCACTGCACGTTTCTTTACGACCCTGGATTTGACTAAGGGCTACTGGCAGATTCCCCTGTCGTCAGAGTCCAAAGAGAAAACTGCTTTCTCCACTCCGTATGGTTTGTACCAATTTACCATGCTTCCCTTTGGCTTGTTCGGTGCCCCGGCCACGTTCCAGCGCCTCATGGACCGGGTGCTGCGTCCACATGCCGCATATGCGGCTGCGTACCTGGACGATGTAATCATCCACAGCACCACATGGGCGGAGCATGTGCGGCGGGTGGATGCGGTGCTGGCGTCGCTGAGGCGGGCCGGGCTCACCGCCAACCCAGGGAAGTGTGCAGTTGGACGGAGGGAGGTACGGTATTTGGGGTACCACTTGGGGGGGGGGGCAGGTGCGTCCTCAGGTGGACAAGACGGAAGCTATCGCGGCCTGCCCACGCCCCAAGACAAAAAAAGAGGTGAGGCGGTTTTTGGGGCTGGCAGGTTACTACAGACGGTTCATCGCCGGCTTTGCGGACCTCACCAGCCCCTTAACCGACCTGACCCGGAAAGGTGCGTCAGATCCGGTCCAGTGGTCGGAGCAGTGCCAGCGGGCGTTTGAGACTGTGAAACAGACTCTCTGTGGGGAGCCGCTCCTCCACACACCTAACTTTTCTCTCCCTTTTGTCCTGCAGACCGACGCATCGGACAGAGGGCTGGGGGCCGTTTTGTCCCAGGAGGTGGGGGGGGTCGACCGCCCCGTGGTTTACATCAGCCGGAAGCTGTCAGAGAGGGAGGCCAGGTACAGCACGGTGGAGAAGGAGTGCCTGGCCATCCGGTGGGCGGTGGACTCCCTGCGCTACTACCTCCTGGGACGCCCATTCACCCTCTGTTCGGACCACGCCCCGCTCCAATGGCTCCACCGCATGAAGGATACTAACGCCCGGATCACTCGGTGGTATCTGGCCATGCAGCCTTTTAACTTCAAGGTGGTCCATAGGCCGGGGACGCAGATGGTCGTGGCGGACTTCCTCTCTCGCCCTCTGGAGGGAGGGGGGGGGGGAGTAAGCTAGGCCGGACGGCTCCCCGGCCTAAGTCGGGCGGTGGGGGTATGTGGTGGCGGGCGTGGTTTCGGCTCGGCTGCAGAGGGAGAGAGAGGGGGAGCGGCTCGGGGAATGGTGACAGCTGGAGGTAATGAACCTCCAGCTGAGGACAATTGAAAGAGATGCTTCCCCGTCTATTTAAACGAGACTGACCGAGCGAGCGGGGGGGGGGGGGGCAGCAAGCCGGAGAAATATAAACAATAAAGACGTTTACCAGCTGTGAACAGGTGTCTGTGAGTCCTTACGTTCCCCCCATAGTAACCCAGCTGTTACAGGTTAATTGTCATAATGTTTACTTTCTAATTGTAAGTATCAGTGAGAACTGGAATTATTCAAGTAAAACTATATATGTCATTCAAGTAATAAATAAACTGTGTGGGATGAGTACGTTTTATTATGTATTTTCAAGTAATATTCAAAGGTTTCATAGTCATTGCACATGAACTTAGAAATGCCAAGTAAGTTTAATTAGTGTTGGTGTTTGGAATCCGCGCATGCGCCTTGTGATGCGCATACAGGACGCATGCGCTCCGTTTTCCGCCAAAACTCAGGAAGACGACAACGACGGTCATGTTTAATGGAGGCAGGAGCACCTAAATGATCTTGAAGGTAAGTAACTCAGGGTTTTTCCTGCATATGTAACGAAGTTAAAATATAATATTGTAGCGTGTCTGAAGTTCCAAAATGTATATGGTTCTGTTACTGTTAGTGTCGCGTGGACCAGGGTTGGGGTGCCGCCCCTTCCGGGGATTTTGGGCGCGAATGTTGGGGGGTCGGGTGTGCTGGAAGACCTGTGTTTGTTTGGTGTGAAGAGAATAAACCCAATTCATTATAAACCTGACTCCTTATTGGCACGGAACGCTACAACTGGTGTCAGAAGTAAACTTAATCTAATCCTGATAACGTGGTCGACCGCTCGGGCTTTGGCGGACTACGGTTGGAGGACACTTTGTCGGGTGGAAATGGAGCGTTCCTTTGGCAGAGGTTTCCGTGTTAAGAAGGAGGAAGAGGACAGCGAGTACGGATATCCGCGTCATGTTCAGGTGATGGGAGGGCAACGTTTTGCCGTGGACAGTCCAAGGGGAGAGATGGAGCGTACGTTGCAGCCGCCAACGTCCGCTGCGGGTCCTGGGTTAGCGATGGCTAGCGCTGAAGCTAGCTGCGCGGCGCGGATGAAATTGCTGCCCGGGAACGTGCATGGAGAAAGCGTAAACAAAGATGGCGGCGCCCATGGACCGCGAGTGCCGGTGGGCATAAAAACGCCGAAATATGCGGGGAAGTCGGACTGGGAGGCTTTTCATGCTCAGTTCGAACTTTTAGCTTGTGCAAACAGCTGGTCAGATGAACAGAAAGCCCTCCAGCTCGCCCTTTGTTTGACGGATGATGCGCTGTCTTGCCTGCTGCTGTTGGACCCGAGTGAGAGGGATAATTACGGAGCCCTGACTAGTGCTCTGGGGCGCCGGTTTGGACAATGTTTTCGTTCGGAGCTGCTGCGCTCAGAGCTGCATGGTCGCCAGAGGCGAACTGGGGAACCCCTGCGCACGTTGGCGAACGACATCGAAGGACTGACGCGGCGAGCATACGCGCATATGCCCATACCGGTGCAAACGGAGCTTGCACGTGATCAGTTCATCAGGGCGCTCTCCCCATCTGATCTGCGAGTGCACACTCAGCTGGCTCGCCCCCAAACCCTGACTGACGCACTGGAGTACGCGCTGGAGAGGGAGATGGTCATGAGCGCTGCACAGCACGATGCTTCTCCAATAGTCAGGAAGGTTGGAGAGACAATGTCAGAGCGGCCGCTGTGGGTGGATGAGGTGACCGAGATGATCAGAGGGTTGGCTATGCCTCCTGCCAGACGTCAACAAACACAAGCCCCGGTACGGCCACAACAACAGCCGCGTCTCTGCTGGGGTTGTGGCCAAGCTGGACACCTGGTGAAGAATTGCCCTGCCTCTACTAAAGCTCTGGGAAACGGCAAGGGGACGCAGTAGACGGGACGCTGCGTGCCCCCACCCTAAAGTCCCGTTCATCACTGGTTGGGACCAGCATCGCCTCTGAGTACAGCATGGGCCGGGGCCAGAATGTGGTTGTGGTGGGAAGGACTTCCATATCAGACTTCTGCCATATCCACATTTGCATCGGGGGTGTTTCATGCACCGCCCTAGTGGACACAGGGTCAACGGTCACCGTGGTCCGGCCGGAGGTGGTGCCAGCGGGTACGCAGTTGGAGGACACCGCAGTTCAGCTCCGCACAGTAACTGGTGAGCTAGCACCGATGAAAGGGAGAGGGCAGCTGATATTGACTGTGGGGGGGTGGAAAATGAGACACACTGTGTGGGTAGCAGAAGTACAAGATGCCTGTATTTTAGGTTTGGACTTTTTGCGGGAACAAGGCTGTCAGTTAGACCTGGGGAAAGCCACACTGAGTTTTAGTGGTGGGCAGGTGGTGCATATGAGACCGCTGGATCCCCAGTGCGCAGCTACACATGCAGCCGGGCCTCACAGGTGCTGTGGGGGGGAAGGGAAACAGACAAGGACAGCCAGGTCGTACTTGTCGGCGCCTCGGTTTGACCCTGAGCTAACCACCCGTAGCCTGGACTCTCTTGTCGGCTGTAGGCTGACCCCGTCTGCGGTGGAGAGCTGTGAGAGTCTGCATGAGAGCGAAGCGAAGAGGATGACAGCTCTGCGCGAGGTCTGGCAAAGAAGTGCAGGGGACTTGGATGCTGAGCAGCAGGAGCGACTATGGCAGCTGCTGTTGGAGTTCCGCGACTGTTTTTCATGTAACGAGGAGGAGCTGGGACAGACCTCTCTCGTTCAGCACACAATTGACACGGGTGATGCTGCTCCTATACGGCAGCGCCCACGTCGCCTTCCCCTGGGCCGGCAAGACGCAGCGGAGCAGGCTTTGGAGAAAATGCAGCGAGCCGGCATAATAGAACCCTCTGAGAGCCCCTGGGCATCAATAGTCGTGATGGTGCCGAAGAAAGGGGGTGAGTGGCGCTTCTGCGGGGATTATAGGAGGCTTAATGACGTCACCAAGAAGGACTCCTACCCTCTTCCACGCGTGGATGAATGTCTGGACCTAGTAGCTGGCTCTTCCTGGTTCTCGTCCTTGGACTTGAGGAGCGGCTATTGGCAGGTCCCCCTGGCCGAAGAGGCCCGGCCCAAGACCGCATTCTGCACTGGAAAGGGGTTGTGGCAGTTTAAAGTGCTCTGTTTTGGACTGTGTAACGCGCCTGCCACATTCGAACGGTTAATGGAGAGGGTGTTAGCTGGGGTTCCACACACAGAGTGCCAGGTGTATTTAGATGACATTCTGGCCCATGGCAACTCATTTGATTCGGCTATGGCCGCACTGCGCAAAGTTATGGAAAGGATCAAGGGGGCTGGACTGAAGTTACACCCGGACAAATGCAGGCTGCTGTGCAGGGAGCTGACCTTTCTGGGGCACCGAATAGGCAGCGAGGGTATCGGCACAGTGGAAGAAAAGGTGCGTGCCATACATGAGTGGCCCACCCCGACAGACCAGAGGGGACTAAAAAGTTTTTTAGGTTTAGCTTCCTATTACAGGAAATTTGTGCGTGGATTTTCAGGCATTGCTGCCCCCCTGTACAGGCTACTGCAGAAGGACCAGCCCTTTGTGTGGGCAGAGGACTGTAAATTTGCATTCAACACCCTCCAGGAGGCTCTGTCAAGCGCACCCATCCTGGCAGCCCCTGACCCCGAAGGGCCTTTTGTTCTGGACACAGATGCCAGCGGCGATGGAGTGGGGGCAGTCCTATCGCAGGCATGGCCGGAAGGGGAGAGGGTTGTGGCCTACTACAGCAAAGCCCTGAATAAAGCTGAGCGGCGGTATTGCGTCACACGTAGGGAGTTGCTTGCTGTCGTCTTTGCCGCACGGCATTTTAAGTACTACCTGTGTGGCCGCCCCTTCACTGTACGCACTGATCATGCCTCACTACAGTGGCTGATGACATTCCGAGAGCCGGAGGGACAGCTGGCTCGTTGGCTGGAGGAGCTGCAAGGCTACGAGTTCAGCGTGGTTCACCGCGCTGGAGAACGGCATGGCAACGCGGACGCACTGTCCCGTCGACCCTGCACTGAAGACGGCTGCCGGTATTGTGACCGCAGAGAGGCCAGAGAACAGCAGCTGGTTCTGGGGCCAAACAAGCGGGACAGAGAAGAGTGTGAAGAGACTGGCATGGCTTGTAGAGAGCTGCTGGTGGTGGACAGTGCTACCTGGGCCGCTGAACAGCAACAAGACCCGGATATGCAGCCTGTGATGCTGTGGGTGGAGGCGCGGCAGCGGCCACCCTGGGAGGAGGTGGCAGCTCTCTCCCCATGGACAAAAGGGCTGTGGGCTAAATTTAATGCTTTGCAGCTGGTTGACGGGGTCCTTCAGCGAGCATGGTTAGAGCCAGCGTCGGGAGAGAAAAAGTGGCAGACGGTGGTGCCCAGAGGGATGCAGGGGGCTGTTCTCAAGGCCATGCATGGCTCTGCAGGCTCTGGTCACTTTGGGGTGACCAAAACACTCCGGCGGGTCCGTCAAGCCTTCTATTGGGGGCGGCTGAGGAGAGACGTTGAGGACTTTTGTCGGTGCTGTGATGTCTGCACTGCTCGCAAAGGACCACCGGGCCAGTCCAGGGCTCAGCTGCAGCAGTTCCCAGTGGGGGAGCCCATGCAGCGGCTGGGGGTAGATGTGCTGGGGCCTCTCCCACTCACAGACAGGCAATCGCTACATACTCGCTACTGTGGATTATTTCACTAAATGGCCTGAGGCCTATGCCATTAAGGACCAGGAGGCCGAGACCATTGTTGATGCCCTAGTGGAGGGGATAATCAGTAGGCTGGGGGTGCCAGAGTCAATCCATAGCGACCAGGGGAGAAATTTCGAATCAAAGATTTTCGCCACAATGTGTACACGTCTGGGCATCACAAAGACCCGTACAACACCACTCCACCCCCAGAGTGATGGATTAGTGGAAAGATTCAACTGCACTCTGGGCGAACAGCTAGCTATCCTGACTGCCGACCATCAGCGCGATTGGGATATGCACTTGCCCCTGGTCCTGATGGCGTGTCGCACTGCAGTCCATGACTCCACTTCATGTACACCGTCCCTCCTCATGTTGGGCAGAGAGTTGAGGACGCCAGCGGAGCTGGCCTTTGGACGACCCCCGGATGCACCGCGGGTCCCTGCGGGCCCAGACTACGCCAGGCGACTACAGGACCGCTTAGACTCGGCACATGCGTATGCCCGCAGGCAAATGCGTAGTGCGGGCGTGCGGCAGAAAAGAAATTATGATGTCCGTGCCAAGGGCCGACACTTCGCGGCTGGGGAGCTGGTGTGGACCTACACTCCTAAACGGAAGAAAGGCAGGTGCCCTAAGCTGGATAGCCACTGGGTGGGGCCGTGTCTGGTCCTGGAGCGGCTGGGAGAGGTCGTCTACCGAGTGCAGATGCCTGGCAGGGGGCGCCGGGTGGCGTTACACCGGGACAGGCTGGCGCCTTACCGGGGCATTGCCTCCCCTCAGACAGCTGGGGAAGAGGAGGAAATGCCTTGGATGCCCGTCGTAGCATCACCTAACCGGGAAGTCGCCGCAGGTAGCCCGGGGGACACCGCAAGTGCACGCAGTTTGCCACCTGCGGCATTGGAGCCACCTGGCCGGGGACACGGGGAAATTACGACGCCCGTGGGCCGACCAAGGAGGAAGCGGCGGACGCCACTGTGGCTTAAAGACTTTGTCCTCGGGGACGAGGACCTAAGAAGGGGGGGGGTAATGTAGCGTGTCTGAAGTTCCAAAATGTATATGGTTCTGTTACTGTTAGTGTCGCGTGGACCAGGGTTGGGGTGCCGCCCCTTCCGGGGATTTTGGGCGCGAATGTTGGGGGGTTGGGTGTGCTGGAAGACCTGTGTTTGTTTGGTGTGAAGAGAATAAACCCAATTCATTATAAACCTGACTCCTTATTGGCACGGAACGCTACAATATGATCCCACTTGCCATTATCACACATCACGTATCACTGTAGCTTAATTTTACCATGGTCGATAAACGCAACTTACTTGTGGACTTGGGTCGTGCGCCCGGGTGTACAGTAGTCAGACCTTGCTGTCCCCTTGGTAAGTGCACAAGTTATGAGCTCCACCATCGTTTTCATTAATTATCTTAATTGTATACAAAACGAGTGGTTTATTTTGTTATGAAACGTATAGCTCCCAAACGGTCGAGCACCTCCTTTTAATTTAAAAGTTGACGGTGTTTTTCTTTATTTAGATAATGTGGCCAGTGTGACACGTGTTGCTAGCTAACCAGCTAACCTCTTTTATTTTTCACTTGCAGTAAGACGTATGTGTGTGTGTGTGTAAACCGGGACTGACTATGATTAATAACAGAGCTGCCAACTCTCACGCTTTCGCTGTGTGACACCCGTGTTTGCACACGCACTCACGCCACACATCCGATTTCTCACACACAAAGCAATCAGGCCGAGACCCGTTCTTTCCTTTTTCAAAACCCCCCAACGATAGATGGCGCTGATGAGCGCCACTGAGCCATGTGCGCTGCACCCCGAAATTAGCCACAGAAGAAGAGATACCAGTGGCGCGAAAGAACCAAAACAGAAGAAGAAACGATCGATACCTCAAGAAGTCTGAGCTGAGACTGGCTAGGTATGAAACAATGAAATATAATCCAATTCAGTACTCACTCTCTCAAACTTTAAAGCACCTGTGCTAGGCTAAGTTAATGCTGGAGCCGTCAGACAGCGTTACAGCACGCACAGAGATGAGAAAGGTATGTATGGATTGTTCTAACTCCGGGGGTAACTCCGTGAATAAGCTAAAGTCCCGATAAGTCGCTGTGTTCCTTTAACCTACAGCAGTTCAGAGTAATGACCGCAGAAGACCAACCAATGTAGATCCAGGATATGAAAGTTTTGTATGAATTTGGATGTTGCTTCTATTGACAACAATAGATTAGTGAATTCATATAGTATCTTCTGTCTGTTAAAACAGCGACACGTTGAAGCGAGATGGGAGGCTATTATTCGCGCCCTGATGGAATTCCTGGGGGAGTCTTCAGGTGAACTCAAGGACTACAAGGTAAATTGAAACATTTTCAGATCACAAAGTTCACTTGAGTACATTATATTGAATGCTTATTCACTTACCCTTTAAATACAACTTGCTTGAACCATCAAAACATTTTTTTTTAAATGGAGCCTTTTTCGGTCCCTTTGAACAAATTATTTTTTCCCCAAATATTCTCCAAATTTGATTTTCAAAAATGGTTTTTTTATATATATATATATATATATATATATTTACAAGCAGAAATGTAATATATATGGGAGCCCATTTCCTCCAATGGAAAAAATTGAAATGAAATCCCCATGGAAATAATAATGATCAAAAGTCCCAATACTTATTAAGAAATTATTTTTGGCTCACTTTGTGGTTTGCAACTTTTTATTTTTCATGCACATCTGTATTATTCAGTGTTAACAAAGTTCAGGACTCACTAGAGTTGTGCATAAGGTCCATAAGGCCTGATTTACTACAGGTTGGTGTAAAAGCGAGTGCTAACTTAAGCTGTTATCGGTACTGTGAAAGAAGAATATTTTCAGAATCAGAAAAATGTATTTCCAACTGAATTTTCACAAGACACTGAATTCTGCTTGAATTCACATATTTTACAGGATATCAGCAGAGAGGAAGCTCAAAAGGACCAGGCTTAGCAAGTCCTGAGAATCTGTGTCTTCCACACAAGTGAAGAAGATGACGGTGCATCCAAAATTGATGTGTCGATTGTTATTGAAGGGACTGAGGTACTTGACATATGTGGAAGTGTTGCAAAGGCCGGTCTCCTGCTCATGGGCATCATATATGCCATGAACCTGAGTTATCCCCCAAAAACGAAGTACACTTTTGAAGTTTTTTAAAAGCTTCTTCTAGAGCTCAATGTCCTTAAGCTGTCCCCGAAAATCCTGTCTCTGCGAAACAAACTTATAGCTTGAGTGCACATGTTTGACCCACGAGTTGTCCTTTCAAAGAGGGCGCTAAAAGAAAAATATGGCACAGTTGTCTATGTGCCTATTTGTCTGTTTTCTTATTTTCTCTCGTTTTATTGATATAATTTTTATTTTAACTTGTTGCACTGTATTAAACATGTGGCTATGTAGAGTGGCTATATTTTGGGGACAAAAAAAACATTAGATCACATTTTCAAGTTAAACCAGAGGTTCTAACTAGTGGGTCGTTGGACCACTTTCAATGGTCATTTTCAACAGATGTGAGTGAACATGAAAAGGGCAAAATATCGCACTTTTTAGTTTCAAGATATTCTGCACAGACGTTTAGAACCTCAGGGCAAAACACTGTTCTTTAAGATCAAACGTTTTAATTTTAAACCAATAATAAGCATGTATTTTAAGATGCACTGAAGTTTCCTGAAGCATGTCAAATGTTTTTGTTAAGAGTTCAAGGTTAAAAAGCCTATCCAAAAGATAGGCTTCATATTCTCTATGCAAACAGTTCCTGAATGTTTCCTTGTGCCTTTTACCAAGCTTCCTCAAACCCATTTTAGCCACTCTAAGATGACATTTCTGATTTCCGATACGATTGAAGTGTTGTCGAACATTCGTGCTCTTCTGGGAGTTTGGAACACTGATGGGTTTGCTGGAAGTTACTAGTTAAGTTTGTGTGCAGTGTTGGAAATTGTTTGATTAAAAAATATATTTTTTCACTTGAAAATAAATGGGTTTATAAATTCAACAGTTGCCTCATTTTTTTTTAAGCCTTTGTTTCAATAAACAAAAACATTAAGAACAAATTTAGCAAATTTACAAATGTGTAAATGTTACTTGAATATAGTCCATAAATACAAGTTAGAAAAAGTATTTTGAAATTATTTTGAAAAGCCATTGGTTTTAGGTGAGATTTTTCAGTTCGAAGCACTCAAAGAGTTTAAGTAAAACTTACAAAGAATGGGAGAGTAAAACTCAATAACCATATTAATAAACAACAGTAAATTACTTAAGTTTTGCTAGTAAAAGAAACTTGAGATCTGCAAGTAAAGTTTACTTGATGATGGCCCTTGTAGAATTTACTTACAATTGTAAGTGCAAAAACTTTCCTAAGTTTTCTCAAGTAAATATCACTCAACATTTTTTTCAGTGTAGATGGAAGACAAAGGAACACAAATCCGGTCTGATTATGTTTGACATGCGTCAGCTAAATGCCCCAAAAATGTAACAAAATGAAGTGCAATCCAAACCACTATGCCAATAGAGTCCCTGTGTTGTGTCAGTACATGCCTGAGGGGGACAGAGTCCAGGCTCTGGCTGAGGTCTTGGACAGAGGAGCGTGGTAGAGGTCAGGCTCAGGCACGTAGTTCTGCTGTGGCTCAAAATGCACCACCGGCAGCATGGCGTTCATCACTCAATATAACGCATCCTTAATCACCATGTTGTCAGCGCCCCAGCGCCTGCAATCCATGAACATGCCGTGCACGAGGACACCGCTTTCTGGCTCTGGTAACTGTTGTTTTCACAAATGAGATGGCTTGGTATGAGGTCAAATATATATATATATATTCAGGGTCAGTGATGCTTTTAATGCTTTGCTCTTGTGTTTTCACAGAAAAGAAATGTAACAATGGACTAAGATATGCTTCACATTCATTATTGTTCTGAACGTCACTGCTCCTTTAAGAGGCCGAGCCACCAACATTAATAATACATCCTCTTTGCCTTTATACAGCAATTTTTTACAGAATATTTATGAGTTGTATTCATTTTCATTTTTTCCATCTTACATATCTAAGTGATAAAATGTTACGAATCACAATATAGTTCAGACTATAGAGTTCAAATCTACACAAATCTACACAAATTTTACTATAATCTACCAATAGTGACTTACTTGAATTGTTTTTGAATATAGAAAAGACACATCTCTGGGTAAAGCCAATAGATTCCAATACATAGCAGACTTAAGAACATTAGGAAGCTCTGCTCTGGAAATCGACAAGCCATCCACTTCGATACAAAACATTTACGGACAAGCTAACACATTTTCCTTTCAATTTAGCTGTGTTTAGTAGACTAAGTGGCTCAGGGAGAAACAAATAACAACCCTCGATCAACAACTGGTTGATCAAGGGATATAAAACACAAGACAGGTCGATTTTGCATGACCAGTTACAATAAGTTTTAGTGTTATTGTTGCTAATGTCAACTAGTTTTCTTTTTATTTTATTTCATTTCCATGCACAGTTGGGTGGATAACATTTCTAAACATCATCCAAGTTAGGGATAGAAATACAGCCCCAGATTAATCAGAATTCCTAAACATCAGTTCTCAACAATAGCCCCGTCGTCTCAAGTAGCTCATCATCCATGGCCAGTTTAGAGATGCTGGGCAGCCTGCATTGAGCCTCACACACTGCGATTATGAAGCACTCCTACGGGCAGGGAAGCACACGCAAAACATTTTTCATAATTTTCTCTTGCAATAACATTTAAATAGAAACAACCGTGGATATTTTTGAATAGTTTAAAAAAATTAAACACACTTTTATGTAAAATTGTTCATGTGATTAAGCAGCTTTGAAATGTCTCATTCTGTTGTGGTTTATTAAGAAAAATGTGTTATAGTTATTTTACCTGTAAGAAATTATTGGGGAAAGAAGAATTCTGATAATCAGAAAGATTTGGGCTGACCACGTGTGATCCAAGTCTAACAAGAAAAAAATGCAATTACAATTCTATCTATTCATCATTTTAATGCGCTTTGTTTAACAACGCAGGGTGCATCACAAGCATCCTGTTATTAATAGTAGTGACTCAACGTGAGCCGGCAGTGAGGAGGATTCTCTCCTCTGAGTGAACATGCAGAGTCTGACACGGTGACTTCATAAACTAATGCATCTTTCACCCGTTTGTCCCCTTTGTGTGTATGTCTTTGAGTGAATTTAAGTGATTATGCAACACACTCTTTCCACCCAGTCTCACGGAAGAACAGTTTAAGTCAGCGGTGATGACCTGAAAGCTGAGAGAGAGAGAGAGAGAGAGAGAGAGAGAGAGAGAGAGAGAGAGAGAGAGAGAGAGAGAGAGAGAGAGAGAGAGAGAGAGAGAGAGAGAGAGAGAGAGAGAGAGAGAGAGAGAGAGAGAGAGAGAGAGAGAGAGATGGGAGGGGTGCGAGAGGGATAGCAGGATATAGAGGATGTTTGCCTCAGGAAAAAATGCAGAATGTGTCAGTGTTGTTATAAGTCGGCGTGTATGTCAGTGTTACAGACTGTAACCCCCTTGTCGCAAGGCTGGGAGAGCTTCAGTCAACATAGGTCACAAGGCAGAGTAGGGTGGCGACAAAACATAACTTTTATTTGTCATACAAGGGGTGGAGGAGGGGAGTGGGAGAAACTACAACTTAGGTTCGCCTTCTTCGGTCCTTCCCGGCTTCCTCATGCGTGTGTCTGCAGGGGCGGAAGAGACATGCGGTTAGTAAAGCTGTGCGTAGCTTACTCACGTCCTCCCGAGCGTCGGTCCCTGCTCCCTCTCTCCTTCTCTCTTTTATGCCGCTCTTGATTGCCCAACCGTCTGCAGCTGAGGCTCCCTGCCGGAGGTGGGGGGAATTGCCTACACCTGTTGTGTGGCGCCATGTTTCCTTCGGGCTGCCACAAGACTTCAAACAGTAGAAGTGAATCCAACAACTATGTTTCCACTAATCTTTAAGTAGTTTATTGTTTTTCCATTTAATTTAATTAACACACAATTACAATATTTAAATCGAACCTAACCCCAGAGTTGCATAAAACGACAATATGTGTGTGTGTGTGTGTGTGTATGTGTGTCAGAATTTCCATTCTGTACCCTTCCAAACCTGAATAAAGGAGGTTCTGAGAAGGTCTCTGACCCAGGATGCCAAGGGTTTGAGGGAGGGGTCGGCAGAGTCATCGTTGCTTTTAGCGAAGATTTATATCAAGAATGGTGCTGATGAGAGTCATGGTTTCTTGACGCTTTTTAGGCAAATACAAAAAGGAAACATTACTGCTATTTGCCAGGTGCTCTCTCATGCTCTCTAAATAGAAACAAATGATCTGATCAATTATAAGCAAATCCAAACGAAATCACGAATCAGTCACTGGTTAAAATACACAAAGCTTCTTCAATACAAAATTTACAACATCAGCTTATATGAGAAGGTTTGTGTGTGCATCTGTGTGCAAATTAATCACCTGAAAGGCCACATTGGCATTCAGGATCATATATAGTTGGAAGACTCTCAATATATTTCTTATATCACTCTAGTTCCTCTGTATCTGGTACATAGTAGGTGGCTTGAACACAGAAAAGACAAGAACAATAATCCCAAGAAAATCCAAATTATAGAAGAATACACAGGGCAAAATATACATTTCAAAATGCACACACAGCTACTGTTTCAATTTAATTATATCAAGTGTCCTTGTTAGTTCTGTCCATTCTCTGTAAGTAAAACAAGAAAATGAAAGAGAGAGACCAAGAATGAAAAAATACCAGATTCAGAATAAGCGTAACCAGGCTGCAGGGTTAGAGGTGAGAAGAAGCCTTGGAGGATTGTCCTGAGGCAGCATTGGTCCCAGGCATCTGTCACTGCCCCCATATGTGATTTCCTCTGGGTGCACAAACACAACGGTGCTATAGAACATGGTCTAAACAACACGGTGCAAGTACATTGAAGTTGTATTTGGGTCATTCATTAATCATAGGTGCATTCTAGGCAAAACATGAATTCAACCAATGAGAGTCTATCGTCAATCTTAACATTCCTCACAAAATCATTGGATCACACAAGCTGGTAACAGTGCTATGCAGTCACCACTGGAATCTAATTCTACAAATAATATAATGCTACTAATTTTTTGTTGGCTAATGTTCAATTATAATTTGTAATTAGAAGCATTTTCCCTGTCGATTGACACTTTTCTTTGTTCTGTTCTCCTGCAACTTGGTCAGCTTGGCCGATTCACACGGCTCCTTGTTATTCATCTTAATCAGGTGTCTATCGTCAACCGAAATAAAATATCAATTATCTGAAGATACACCAAAGGGACTGGAAAAGTGTGTTTAATCAAACACATGCAAACATGCACTATAAAGGTTTGAGCCCAAATTCTTTACCTGAAATAGTGTGTCACTCTGGCTTTCTAGAAATAAGGATCAAGCTGGTAAGACAATATTGTGATAACAATGAGACATATTTTTAATTGCAAAGCGGTACGCTCCCATGATGCTGAATGCATTTTTTGCCACATTAGAAAAACAAATGAACGTTGGCAATATGAGTTAATGTTATCAAAGGGATCCTTCCCACTTCTATTATAATAACGTTGAAGACATCTACTGTATAATGAAGCTCCAGGATGGAGAATATTAAATACACATCATTTGATTAAATTGATTAGATTAGATTTGAACAGTTAGGGGTGCAGTACACCACATACAAGTATTAAGAGAATTAGAGACACATCCAAAACAAAACACAAAGAAGGATATGTGTGTATGTGCACATGCACACCCAAGCAAATACATACAACAGAATGCTAGAAAGTAAATAGAGGCACACGGAGTGGTAATGATGGAGCATGTGTGAGGTGTGTGAGACGGTGGTTAACCTGGATGATTGCATGGAAAAAGTAGATTCCAAAGATGATCTTCCTCTACTGGCATCGCAGAACGTGGTCTTTAAAAAAAGTTGCTGGAGGTCTCTGTGAAGGCCTGTTGTATATTGGCTCGGAGGCCTTTAGGAGGTTTATTAGTCACCTGGCAACAACAAACACTCTTGTAAAATGTTTTAATAATGGCGAAATTATGCTATGATACTGGAACTTTGAGACTCCTTAAAGGATGTAGCAGACCAATCCCTAAAAGCAACAAGACGTTGTGGTGGAAGATTTTGCACAGACAATCGTAAAGTAAGAAACAAAGGCTCTGAGTCAAATATGTCTTTCTCCGTTTATTTCCTTGCAAGGGAAGAAAGGTCACAACAGCTACGTGCTCTGCAGACTGTCATGAACCTCCTTCCCCCCAACAGAACGAGGCAGTTCTTATACCCAAGTTCAGTTATCGGTGGCGTCAACAGAAACCTTGACCACCTTGTTGAATCTCTACAGCCAGGATACTGGGTCGCGGCTTGTCATGAAGGAGTGATGGTAGGTCCCGGAGCCAGACCAGTTGAGAACCACTGCTCTAGAGCTAGGATGCTGTGGACATTTATCAGTGTGGAACACTTCAGCTCTTATACCATGGCCTTTTCATCTCAGCACTTGCAATTAATAAACTGGTTATACAAATGTATGAGGGGCCGTTTAGGACTTAACTACTGAGACACTCTCACACACACTACTGAGACACTCAACACTCTCACACACACTACTGAGACACTCTCACACCCACTATTGAGACACTCTCACACACACTACTGAGACACTCGACACTCTCACACACACTACTGAGACACTCTCACACCCACTATTGAGACACTCTCACACATACTATTGAGACACTCTCACACACTATTGAGACACTCTCACACATACTATTGAGACACTCTCACACACTATTGAGACACTCTCACACACTACTGAGACACTCTCACACCCACTATTGAGACACTCTCACACACACTACTTAGACACTCTCACACACACTATTGAGACACTCTCACACACACTACTGAGACACTCATGCCATCTCACTATACAACGTAAGAGCATCTCACTATACAACAGGAGAGCATCTCACTATACAATGTGAGAGCATCTCAGTTACACCGGAAGGCATCTCAGTTACTCCGGAAGGCGGGAGCAAAGTAGTGAAAAAGCGCCAATCTTAACCAAGTCCAACGGTATGGCAGCAGACAATAGGCTTGGGACACACACACACACACACACACACACACACACACACACATATCCGGTAACCCAATTCTGGCCTTTCACAATAAGATATCCCGTCTTAACACCTCCAAATAGCGCAATAAAAACTCTTTGATCATCGCCCCAGTATTGCCCAACCATCGCCCAGTAGGTCTTACTACTTTCTCTCATCAAATTAACTTTCCTGCACTAGTTAGACATGTAAATATTTATATATATATTCATGAGATTTGACACGTAAATTCGTTGACATGTATGACAAAAAAGACCGGAAACTGCGTCAAACTACGAGTGTCCATGTCAGGCATGTACTAGCTTTTGCCGATGGGATACAGTGACGTTAATTTACTTCCACCAACATCACTAAAACAAAAAAAGATTTTATGGATCTTGCATCCATTTGAGAAGTGTCTTCAACGGTAATGTAAGTTACATCATTCAACTACAAAATGGTGGGAAATGGCTAATCAAAGTACTCCATTGATTTGTGTACAGCTGTGAACTACTGATGGCTAGTGGCAACAACTTGATCGCACCAGGGTTGAGGGAAGGCCAGCAACTCAATGCCAGTATAATCCAAAAAGTATTCAAGTATAAGGCTCTATATGTAAGACCCTCCGGACTTCTTGAGGTATGTTTAAAGGTGTTATCTGTAACTTATGGTTTGTAATTAACCCAATTGTTCATGTATTGTCATTATTTTTCAAAACTTGCATATAGGCTATATCTTTTAACCAAACCGGCATGCTCAAGTTTTTTACTGCTGTTTAATGACGTTACCAAGAACTAAACAAATTGGATCTTCAAAAAATATTGTTCTTTTCTTAGTAAATTGCACAAAATGTATGTAAACCACTGCAGCACTGTTGTTTGAGGTGCTGTAGGCTACTTGCTAGTTGATAGAATGACTGTGATATTGACTACAGTAAATTCTATCCCTTCTTAAACCTGACAATTTGGATGAAAGTTGCTCAGAGGAGGAGTGCGTCAGTCACCACCGGAGCAAGCAGACGACATAACCCTGTCAGGGACCAGCCGGACCGCCCCAACATGTCAGCTACCAGCAGCCTTGCTCCTGCGAGCACCGCCTCCTGCAGCCTTGCACCTGCGAGCACCGCCTCCTGCAGCCTTGCACCTGCGAGCACCGCCTCCTGCAGCCTTGCACCTGCGAGCACCGCCTCCTGCAGCCTTGCTCCTGCAGCCTTGATGCAAACGGCATCCCAACAACGACCAACAACCTGTGGCCAGAAAGTACAGATTATAGAGCTTACCTTTCAGTTATCAATCTGTCATCAGATGAGGAAGAATTTGAGGATTTGTATGCTGCCTTATCGGCCAGCATGGAAGACCAGATGTGAGTATCAGATAATTGCCTTTTATTATACAATATTTTGTATTACTTGAAGTCTTGTTGAGGCTTATGAAACAGCGTTCTAAACATGGTTTTCTTTTTGATGTTTGCTTTCAGAAAGGAAAGTTCATCTGCAAGTGTCCCTATTCAAAAGATCTTATCTGAGCTTGGTGAAAAGATCAACAATAACCAAGTCAACCGGTTCAACATAAGCCGTGCAGCTGTGCTAGATGGTGCTATTCGGGGCTTCAAAAGAATCTCTTATGACCCGACTCACAGGATTAGTGTGAGATTTTCTGATGACAAAGGAAAAACTGAAGAAGCTGTGGATCTTGGGGGTCCGAGAAGAGAATTTCTTCGACTGCTAACAGAAGCACTTGCACAGTCCGAAATGTTTGAGGGAACAGAAGGGAACCTCAACTTGGCTCTTGATGCAACAACAGGTAGCCTTTATCTTGTTTTTTGTTTTCATGATATGACTATATATCTTGTAAAATACATTCTAGCTCCCACTCCATTTTGTGTGAACCTCATAGTGATTTTAATCCTTTGAAATAATAGCCTAACACTTTAAAAAGCCTGTGTGGCTACCCAGGTAACAAACTCTGATTACAGGCTGGGACTTTTCCGTGATCGCAGTGCATAAAGTTATGCACACACTACTTTCTACCGCTTTCTTACCCCCCAGCTGTCCGAGAGGACCGTTACTTTATCGCAGGAAGGGCTATTGCAGTCAGTCTGGTACATGGAGGGCCTTCACCAAATTTCCTGTCCAAAACACTTTTTGACTGCATAGTTAAAGGGCCAGAGAAATCTAGACCACGCCTGGAGGACATCACTGATGTTGAAATCCGTGAAAAAATACAAAAGGTTTGTTGCATTTTCAATTCATCATATTCATGGTTAAGATGAATTGAAAGAATTTTGGTGGTCCAAACACAGACGATTCATATTTGTAAGAATGCTTTCTTTATCTGTCTTATCATTTGTGGCCTTTTTAAATGGATTGGTTTATCAGTTTCACATTGGTGGTATTATGAGTCTTTCACAAAATGTCATTTTGGGTGTGAAGTGCTCAGATTGCATTCATTGGCCTGAAGTAGTCTTACCCAAATTACCGGCATGTTATCAGCAACTAATGTCAGTTACAATTACCAAATACAATAAGCAGTTTAGAAAATTATAACTTTGAGCTAAAAGTAGTCACTGGAATAATGTGTAACATCATTTTCCATTGCAATGGAATTTAGATGAGTAAGGTGGGTGGGCAATCACTGGTGGGGGACAGTAAATCCAGTTTTTCTTTTTTAAATCTGACTTTAAGAAATGTAATTATTCTTAGGTTTCAGAATCAACAACTCTGGAGGAACTCATACACTCAACTCAACCTCTCCTTGACTACCTCGCCAATGCAGGCTGTCTGAAGCCACTTAAAACTGTTGACGACATAGACTTGTAGAAGATGTCTTGATGTTTCGGGTGATCAATAGAGTCCGTGGACCATTTGAAAGGTATTTTAAATGTAGTTTGAAAATCCTTTTTTTTCCGCATGTAAAAGAATAAATTCTTCATTGAAGCACCTGTCTGTAGGTTCAGAGACGGCTTGAAAACACTTGGAGTCCTGGAGCAGATCCAGATGCATCCAGAATCTTTCAGTCCAGCAATGTGCTACAATCCAAAGCCGCTAACTGCTGACGAGGTTGATGGGCTCTTCCACATCCGATGGTCAGAGGAGGGAAGCAACCAGAAAAGAGAGGAGGAAACAGTAGTTGCTTTCTGGAGGGTCTATTTACAAGATGGTGTGTGTGTGTGTGTGTTATAGAGGAAAAACTCATTTGTGCACTTGTTCAAAGAAAATATAAAAAGATTCTGGTGTAAAGATTCCAAAGTTCATGTATTTGGTCGGTCTATCGTTGATATTGTTTTCCCACTCTGACAAAGTTATAAAGTGTGCTGTACTTAATTCTGTGCTGTCATGCTCATTCCACAGAAGAAGAAGGAGCAAAGATATTGGGGGACATCCTAGCATTTGCAACGGGATCGGATGCAGTACCACCAATTGGCTTTTCTCCTCAGCCATCTCTGGAGTTTCTTCACCCAAGTGGTGGAGCACAAAGTTCCCTGGTGCCAACACCTGCATCAGCTGTCTTTGACTGCCTATCTACAGCACGTACAGTTGTTTTAAGAGCAACATGGACTTTGCAATAAGAAACACACATGGCTTTGGCATGCCATAGATGATGAATGTCGAGCCTGTACAGATCAAGAGAGAGCAACTGCGGCATCGTTACGAGTGGCATGGATATTGGGCAAAAAGAAAAAGCCATTTACAGACTCACTCAGACCGTCAAGGAGTGTATGCTGGCATCCATTGAGGAGGTGGTAACCGATGAAAAAACACGAAAAAACATTATCGACTCAATCAAGCAAATTCCAATTTCTGACACGTCAAATATGAGGAGAGTCGAGTCCCTTGCCTCCGACGTTTTCAAGACGCTTTTGGACAAGCTGAGAAAGGCCGAGGTGATGTCTTTGGCCGTGGATGAGTCCACTGATAACAGCGATGTTGCACAGCTGTGCCTCTGTGCAATTTTTTGATGGGGAATGTTTTCGCGAGGATCTGCTTGGACTAATTCCCATGGAGGGGCACACTACCGGTGAGATTCTCTTCGCCAAAATTGCTTCATACTTTGAGGAAAACAACTTGGATTTGGCACGCGTCAACATATTAGTGACAGATGGTGCACCCTCCATGGTGGGCAGGGATCAGGGGCTCGCCGGGAGGATGGCAGCTACGGCTCCGCAGGTGAGATCTCTGCATTGCCTCATCCACCAAAGCCTCCTGTGTGCCAAGCTCAGCGGTGAATTAAAGTAGACCATGGACTCGGTTATGGCCATTATAAACTTAATTCGTTGTACCTCCAGTTTACAGCACCGCCTTTTCCGAAAGCTGTTGACTGACATGTCCGCTGAATATAAAGATTTGCTGATTCACAATGACATTAGATGGCTTAGCAAAGGAAAAGCTTTGAAACGTGTTTGTGAACTAAGAGAGGAGATTCTGGTGTTTCTCCGGTCTTCAAAATTGAAAAAAGCTGGCAAGTTTCTGTCTCTGATGGAAAATGACGAGTTTAATGCCGCTGTTTGCTTTTTGAATGATGTTTTTCATCATTTAAACCAACTCAACATGCTTTTCAAAGAAAGCTCTCCCTCTTCTCTGCTGATCTCTGTCCTGGCAAGATGCTCCACTTCCCCACATTGAGGAAATCTGGCCTGCGAATTACCGAGGCGATGTCTGGGTTGATTGACTCATTGAAAAACAACTTTGCCACTAGGTTTGAGGATTTCAGCATCTCCAGTGAAGTGATGAGATTTGTGAAGGACCCTTTCGTTGTGAATGTTGAGGCGGACTTTGCATTGAAAGGGAAGGAGATGGTATCCTCATTGGATGTGGGGTCTTTACAACTAGAACTCATTGACATTCAGTCGTCAGGTGACTTGCGGCAGTCATTCCAGCAGGCAGGTTTTGAAAAATTCTGGACCCATAAAGTCAGCCGAGAGAAATTTCCACATTCAAGGAATCTTGCACTTTTTCTTCTGACAATGTTTGGCTTAACATACACTTGTGAGTCGTCATTCTCACACATGAATGCCATTAAAACTCACAATCGCATATCCCTCACTGACCAGCATCTGCAACACTGCTTGCGCATTGCCTTGACAACATATACATCTGACTTCACTGCTCTTGCCAAGTCAAAAAAATGCCATTTCTCTCATTAGGTGGCCAATGTTGGCGAGCTATATGCAAGGTAATAGGCATAAATAGTCAAGCAAGAAATCTTATTTGAACAGTATGATGCAAAATGTTATTCACCCCACCTACTTTTTTTTCTAGGTATTATTGTTGAATGCAGTTTGAAATGTTTTGCTTTGCTAAAGTGCACTGTTGTTTTTATTCTATTCTGTGCTACACTATGGTTTTATTTTCGTTGGTGGAGATACATTGATGTTGTCTGTCAAATGAGTGCAATTTGAAATATCTGTGATATGGCCGACCTAGACTGTCAAGGTGTCTGATTTATGTTCAGACTGGACAAAAGTGAGTGAAGCCGTAGTCCACGTGAGGATTTATTTTATAGGGACGTCTATTTTATTTTTGAGAAGGAAAAAAGTGTGAGTTGTACTCAGTTACCATTTAGCTGCATTTCTGTATTTAGCCAGTTGAGAAGGGGGGCAGTTTGATGTTTCTGAGAATTATTTCCCTCTTGTAACACTGAAATGTATCTCATTGTTAATTGAGGATAACGAGCTGTAGTTGGTACAGTTATGTGCAGTTTAAGTGGATGTTTTCTGTTAATTGCATTTCCCTAATTGTCTGTGTCTTTGATTTTTCAACGTTGTATTGCCATTTGAATGTAACAATGCCTTAGGCCTACGTGTCTTAGTGCATCACAATGTGCATATGTTGCATTTAAAAAATATAATATATTGACTCCTTCAGCATGTTGTTTTAATTTCTTTATTTGTTGCTATAATTACTCATATTCTCCGGCCCCTTGTTTTGCCTCGGTTTCATGAACCGGCCCCAATTCCAAATTAATTGAATAGCCCTGCCGTAGGCATTCAACGCAGCGCAGCACCCTATTGAAAGAATCTACGATGTCATCGCGATTGCCAATTACAAAGAGGGCTTGCAGACTGATCAAAATATATAGGAATTGCAACTTCATATTCAATCAGGAAAATTATTGATTGAAATAACCCTCAAATGCTCGCTCTTACCCGCTCTTAGCTAAGATTTTCCACTACTTTTTCGCTTTTTCACTTCCTTCCGGAGTAACGGAGATGCCTTCCAGTGTAACTGAGATGCTCTCACATTGTATAGTGAGGCGCTCTCACGTTGTATAGTGAGATGGCATGAGTGTCTCAATAGCGTGTGTGAGAGTGTCTCAGTAGTGTGTGTGAGAGTGTCTCAGTAGTGTGTGTGAGAGTGTCTCAGTAGTGTGTGTGAGTGTTGAGTGTCTCAGTAGTGTGTGTGACAGTGTCTCAGTAGTGTGTGTGAGTGTTGAGTGTCTCAGTAGTGTGTGTGAGTGTTGAGTGTCTCAGTAGTGTGTGTGTGAGAGTGTCTCAGTAGTGTGTGTGTGAGAGTGTCTCAGTAGTGTGTGTGAGTGTTGAGTGTCTCAGTAGTGTGTGTGACAGTGTCTCAGTAGTGTGTGTGAGTGTTGAGTGTCTCAGTAGTGTGTGTGAGAGTGTCTCAGTAGTTAAGTCCTAAACGGCCCCTCATACAAATGAAGCATTTAGAAGAGTTACATATATTTTTTGCCATTACAACGTCCTTGTTGACAGTCTTCTTGACGTGATCCGACTCTCCGGTCATCGGACTCTCATCAATACTCAGGTCGTTGCTTTGAATGAGGATTCCGTCCTTAGGTAGTAGGTCACCTGGAATAAAACACACAAAACAAATCTTTGATTATTTGAGGACAATGAACTATTGATAATAAATTATACATTTTAACGTCCACTTTTTAAATTTAATTTCTGCAACTGTACATTTTCTTAGTGTGTTGCACTGAGCCAGTTGCTAAGACGCACAAGGTCATTTATTGTTTTGACAAGATGAAGAGAAATAAAATGACAACTTTGCCTCAAGAGTTTTCGAATGTGTGCCAATCACCTCGCACATTGCAGCAGTGTTGTCATCATGACGTTTCTCGGTGGGCAGGAACATCTCAAGGTTGCCACGCTGCACATGTTGTTGCCAGAGCTGCATCTTTAAACGGAATCCGTTTATTTTATCAGTGCTTGTAAGCAGGTTTTCATTTCGGCCTTGCGTCCTTCAGCCGCTCCCCGTAGGCGAACGGCCTATCCAGCCCCACGTTGAGCGCCACTGTAACACGCAGGTACTCTTGGGGGTCTGGAATAGGACACGGCAGGTTTGCTCTGAATACTTTTATTCTTCTATTGCTGGTTGTGTCTCTCAGACAGACTCCCGTGTCCGTCTCTGGATCGCCATCAGTACGTTTCTAAGCCGCAAGACAAACAATAATGATTTAGTTCAGCTGCGGTCAATTGCCTCCGCCTGGCACCGTTCCCTGAGCCACTCCCCCCCTCTGCAGCCAAGCCAAAACCCACGCCCGCCATCACACCAATCAATAGCTCAGTTGCATTTATTTATGTCTAGATATTGTGAAGTATTTATAAGTGCAGGTCAATTTTGTAGTGACTGCTCTGTAGTCAGATTTATGCTATATGCAAAATATGCATGTTGCATATTAACACTGGTTTTAAAGACTTGTTCTAATACTCTTGTTATGTCTTTTGTGTCTTGTATTTCAGGCAATCAAAATATGATTTGCACATGTTCTTGGGGATAATGATGCTGTACTGGCTGGTGCAACCCTACCCAACTTTAAGTAACGTTGGCTGCATGACCAGGAGAGGAAGGACCTGGTAAAAGCAAGTCTAGTAGCAGCAGTCAGAAAATATGTCCCAGAGCAGGATGAGCTCCCAAGGGAAACCCCAACAACACAGCGAGTGAGGAGGATGTCTATGTTGAAAATGAAGAAGCTGATTACTTAAAATCAGGAGTCACAGCAATGGACGCTCAGTTCTCCATAATGTAGAAAGTATCACTTGTATATAATGCAGCCACTCCATCCAGTGCCCTGGTGGAAAGACTAGCTTTGGGAACCGAATTCTCTCTCAGATCAAAAGTTTGAAAAAGCTTCCCCTCTTGAGGTACAATAACTGGGTTGAGAGCGAGCAATGTTGTGGCTACTGGTCAGAGGTGAGAGATGAGACATGTTTGCAACATTTGTTGAGAATCTCATCTCTTATCTCTATTTAGTGTATGAGGCATATTAAACCATTTTGTAAAATCACATATTCAATTATATGCAGCACCTTTGTTTTCTTTTTTTATTAGTGGTCATACTGTAGCCTAATGTGGTAAATATTTTATTAAGTCAAGCATTAAAGGGGCATTTGTACTACTGCTTGATTTGAAGGCCTGTTGCCATGTTGATTACAATAAATAGGTCTGAATATGTTTATTGTGTTTGACTGTTCACTACTGTTCATATTAATTACATTTAGATTTGAACAATTCCGATTCCTTGGTTCGATTCCGGTTCGCAGCGATTCTCGATTCCAATTCTTTTAGGAGGCAGGGTCAAAAAAGTTTAAGATATTTTAAATGAGCTAGCTAACCAAGGGTCTTTCTGAAGGAAATAGTCTGACCTTCTCCATCAATGTTAAATCTATGAAGTTTTATTAACTTTACTATGAATTTCTAACAGGGCTGTTTTCAACTAAAATATAAATATCAAACTATGAACTTGAATATTGTATAAACATTATAAATCATGAATATATTTTAACAGGGGTATACTTTCCTCAAGAGAGCTTTATTTTTGAAACTTCACAAAAACACATTTACACATAAGCGTATGATACTGCACAGGGCCGGCGCTAGCCATTTGGGTGCCCTAAGCACAAATGCTTGGTGGTGCACCCCCTAACCAACGAACCAACCAACCACCACCACCAAAGGAATAACAAGCATTCAGAATGTCTTAGTTAGGTTCTCTTTTTTTCCCAAATAACTTCTAAACATAAATAATTTACATAAACAAACATGAAAAGAAACAAATTATATAAAAGATAAAATTATAAATTATAAATACCAAATACCACCACAATTACTAAAAACACAGATTTGGAACTGAACATTGTAAACGCAGAAAGTATTCAAGTATATAACCGTGTAAGTAATAATGTGCACATTTCTTCAGTAAATAATATAAATAAGTACTAATAATAATAATAAAGTGCAAACTGCACAGTAGAATTTACTTTTTCATCTCTATAAAAGAGACCATTCTGCTATCCAATAGAACAATATTACAAACATTTTCACTACCATCAGTTGTCAAAGGCCCTACAGAGGCACACGCCTGCATTTCCTAGCTGCAAAATCAGTTATCAGGTCATATGACAGTTTCTGAGCCACGTCCCCATTGATGCTGATGACAGCCAGACCACTTAAACGTTCCTCCCCCATTGATGAGCGCAGGTACGTTTTGATTAGTTTGAGCTTAGAAAAGCTTCGCTGAGCAGAGGCAACCGTGACAGGGAGAGTCAGTGCAATACGAAGAGCAATCCATAGATTGGGATATGCCTCTTGAAGCCGATTGTTATGCAAAAACGTAAACAATAACATGAAAAACAAATGATAACAGAAACGGTAACGGTAACAGAAACTTCAGGCGGCCCGCGGACGAGTACCGAATACGGCCCACCGGCGGTCCGTGCGGACATTATGAGCACATGTGGGCAGCCGGCCGCCCGGTGGCCGCTAGCAACGGTCCTCACGAAGGTTTGGGGACCCCTGATTTAAAGCATTGTCTTAGCTGAGAGCGACGCGCGAGCAACATCTCGCTGTCTCTTCTTTTTTCCGCCCCCGACTCTTGATGCCTTTTCGAAGCCATTTCAAAGCTGTCTGTCACATTTGAGATTTGCTCAGACGTTACCTTGCTCCCACTGACGGGCTAAACCCTTGGAGCCAGAGGAAGAGGCAGCGGAGGACGGTCGGCGCAGGGCGTCAAACACGGGGCACACATTTACTTCCACTCCATGACCTCGGAGGTGCTTAATCATATTTGACGTGCACCCTCTTATGCATGAAACAATTTTGCTGCAAATGTTGCATTTTGCTGAGCTTTCGGTTTGTTTCGAAAAGTGTAACCACACTTTGGACCGCCGACGCACGCTGTCCTTGTTCGATCGCGGTGTTATGCCAACACTTCCGGTGGACACTTCTTCGTTGGTGTTCAGCGGTTTATTTTTCCGGTCGGCGCCGGCGGACTGAGAATCGAAACTAGGAATCGAATTTTAAACTTTTGAACAATTCCGGGTAAATTGCAAAGCTAGTCCCGATCCCAATCGATCCTCGATAACCAAGCCTACTAATTACACATTTTCAGTAAATAAATATAATACAAATCATTTTGATTATAACTAATAAAACAAAAAATTCCGGTGTTTTGTTGTATCTATGGCAACGAATGCGTCATGATGCGTGTCTATAGCCACGAATGCGTCATGATGCGTATCTATGGTAACGAATGCGTCATGATGCGTATCTATGGTTACAAATGCGTCATGAGTTCATCACTCCAGAACTGCTTTGATGAGACATACATTGTATCAACTTCAGTGCTAAGTGTTACTTACCAACGTTGTCATTGTCAAACAGCCTTTTAGAGACAATAGAATTTTAACACCATTACATTTTGCCTCAAACTGCAGCATGAATTGGATGAAAAGGAGAGTAAGGGTTGCTCCCCTTAATTGTGAAGACGAAGTCTGCATGAAGCAGATAACTGAACAACAGAAGTTCAAGGACAAATCTCTAAATCAGTTGGAGACATTACACTTCCGGGCCAAGGCTAACAAAGAAAAAATAATCCACCTCCACCAGCATACTAAGCTCTGTAATAAGACTATAAACGGTCTGAGGTCAGATTTGAAACTCCAAAAAGAGGCTACTGAGAACCTGGCTAAACAGTTTAAGAAAGATAAAAAAGAATTAGCTGCTGAGAACTACAAACTCATGAAACTTTTCAACACCGGAGATGGTCAGTTTCCGTTGATCAACGAGAACAGAGAACGTCTAGCCCGTCAACAGCAGCTGTACATCGAAAATGATATGGTCTGGGAAGAAAAATATAATCATCTGAAGGAGACATCTTACGCACAGCAAATCTGCATGAATGAGCAGTTTAAGATGGTGTTGAGTAAAAAAACCAAAATGTCAAAATCCAAGAAAATTCTTCAGAATGAGAACGAGGGCTGGAAGTACAAATTTAATAACGTACTCGGAATACTGGAGGAAGAAGTCGCGATTCTAAAGAAGAATAACCAACGCGTGATTGAAAAAACCCTGGATACACAAACCCATGAGATTGAATTAACAGAATTTATGGAGAAAATCAACATCATGAAAGAGACAGAAGAAGAAGATGAGATTAGACTCCAAAAAGAGAGAAATGAATTGATTAGGGACATTTTCATCGGCATTAAAAGAGAAAGTCTAATAAGAAAGCAGGAAAGAGAGGCAGACTTGAAGCAAATGAAAACAAAGAAAGAAGGAAAGAAGATTGGTTTCTTCAAACGGATATTCAAGAGATAGCAAAGCTTTCCTTCAGACTTCACAATATAAATAGAAGATATAGAGTTAGCACTGTTGGTATGGGTCACTCTGCTGCTGGCTCTGCCCCCGTGTTGCGGCTGCTGGTCGGGTCGAGGGCGGGTCGCCCCCAAGGTCCCTTTTCCCGCTGGGGTGCACCGCCAAGTGGTCCTCCGCCAGGGTGATGGCCGCTTCCAGCGTCGGCGGGCGGTGGTACTGGACCCACGCTGCCGTCCGGGCCGGAAGCCCCTCCACGAACTGCTCCAGTACCACCTTCTCCATCATGGCCTGTTTTAGTATTCTCCCCAGCTACCTGGGTTTTTCTCCTGGTTCTCCGGTTTCCCACAAAGAAAAAAAAAAATCCATTTAGGCTAATTGGTAACTTTAAAGAAGAAGAAAACCAACGCGTGATTGAAAAAACCCTGGATACTAAAAACCCAGGAGATTGAATTAACACAATTTATGGACAAAATCAAGATCCTGAAAGAGACCAAACAAGAAGATAAGATTAAACTCCAAAAAGAGAGAAATAAAATCCTTGAGGACATTTGCGTCGGCATGAAAAGAGACAGTCTAAGCAGAAAGCAGGAAAGAGAGACAGACTTGGAGCAAATGAAAACAAAGAAAGAAGGAAAGAAGATCGGGATCTTCAAACGGATATTCAAGATCCATTGAACACAGTGGTCTGTGTGTTTTAGTATTCTCTCCAGCTGTGTGGGTTTTTCTATTGGTTCTCCGGTTTCCCACAAATAAAAAAAAATCCCTTTAGGCTAATTGGTAACTTTAAAGAAGAAGATAACCAACGCGTGATTGAAAAAACCCTGGATACTAAAAATCCAGGAGATTGAATTAACACAATGTATGGACAATATCAAGATCCTGAAAGATACAAAACAAGAAGATAAGATTAAACTCCAAAAAGAGAGAAATAAAGTCCTTGAGGACATTTGCGTCGGCATGGAAAGAGACAGTCTAAGCAGAAAGCAGGAAAGAGACAGACTTGGAGCAAATGAAAACAAAGAAAGAAGCAAAGAAGATCGGATATTCAAGATCCATTGAACACAGTGGTCTGTGTGTTTTAATATTCTCCCCAGCTGCGTGGGTTTTTCTCCTGGTTCTCCAGTTTCCCACAAATACTCACAAAGCTGGAAATCACCTTGACATCTTCACTAGGAACACTGAAGAGTGCGCTACAACTAACCTCACTGTAACTCCACTGCATGTATCTGATCACTACTTTGTCTCATACTTTCTTCCTCTGTCCCCAACTAACGACCCCACCCCATCAATCGACTATACCCGTCCGCCGTAACATTCGCTTACACTCTCCCCCTCCCTGGCCTCCTCCGTTCTATCGGCTCTCCTCTCAACCGACTGTTTTGCACTCTTGCATCCGAACGTTGCCGCAGAGACTCTCTTAACAGCTCTGTCGTTTCCTGTCCAAAACTATTGAACGAGTCATCTTAAACCAACTCTCCTCCTATCTCCATCGTAACAACCTCCTTGACCCCCACCAGTCAGGCTTCAAGGCAGGCCATTCCACAGAAACTGCTCTGCTTGCTGTCTCGGAGCAACTCCACGCTGCTAGAGCCGCCTCTCTCTCCTCCGTCCTCATCCTTCTGGACCTTTCTGCAGCATTCAACACAGTAAACCACCAGGGCCTTATTGCCCTAACCCCCGGAATGCGCAATTCTACACTCTTTCCGGTACCAGGATTTCTTAATGATGTTTATGGAGGAAGTATCAGGGACGTTCCCTATCAGGGAACTCGAGCTGCATGGAAACGCCCTGCGTGATCGCGTCATGAAGCATGTGTGAAATCTAACCAATGGCGAGCTTGTACGTCATAGGCGGGCGACGCCAGGACCAGGAAGCTACAAAGCGCCCTGAAACACAAGCCCATTCATCTCTGTGCCTTCATCAAGTGCGTGTGTAATTCTGATAATGGCTAGTAGCAAGCAACGCTTCTCGCAGCCGTGGGATCCAGGACCTCATACCGGGCATCGGAAGCACGCATGGCAGGTTCTTCCACCCAGGATGAGGCACCACTCACGCAGCCATCCAGCTCTGAGGAACTGGATGTGTTTAGCATTGAGGCGGCCGTCGCTGAGGGCACGTCACCTCATCCCCCTGCGTACGATGGCGATAGTTCAAGCGTGTCGGGCGGAGCTGCTTGCGGACATGGCTGAGGGGAGCCCTGGTGGCCATAGAGAGGCACATGTGGGTCAGCCAGTCGAATGAGGGAGAAGGACAAGTCCTTCCTCCTCGACGCCCCTCTCTCCCCGTCAGCTCTCTTTGGGGACGCCATTGACACGATCGTGGATAGAAAACGAGACGCTGCATGTCTATGCCATACTCTCGGCATGCCTGTGACACTTGATACGGCTGTTCAGAGATGAATGGGCTTGTGTTTTGGGGCCCTTTGTAGCTTCCTGGTACTGGCGCCGCCCGCCTATGACGTACCAGCTTGCTATTGGTTAGTTCTTTTTCTAACTTCGTTCGGTGTTTCACTATGAGAATCGTCTCGGCGTGACCAACTAAGGAAGCTCCAATGACACCACGCCTGTCAGTGACAGACAGGTTGAACTGTGCTGGGGCCCCGCCCCCTCATGTTACCACAGTTGACCGCCCCTCGCAAATCATTCTCGTTTTCTTCCCGTGAAGAACTATAGCTCCCTCAGCTTATCTTGACTAGCTTGGATTGCTGCTTAACAGTTCACAGATGACCCTTTTAGGACACGTCGCCGAACGCAGTTCCTGGCTGTAGTCCGGATTTGCTGGGTAAGTTACTTCATAGAAGTGTATTTGGTTACTACACAGGCAGTGTCCGCATCAAGGCGAACTGTTCTCCCGACGGCTCGGTATTTGGTTACCGGTGCCTTCGGTGACTGTGTGTATTTATTATCTAACGCGTTACGGCGAGCCTGCCGGGTCTCGGTTAAGATTAGTTTGCTAGCTGAGCCGAGTAACCGTTGTTTTGCTAACGTGTCACGACGAGCAAACTGTTACAGTGCGCAGTTAGCGTGATAAACCCCCGGTTACCGAAGCAATTTACCGTCAAGCTAAGCTAACGCTAGGTTCGGCTAATTGTTGTGTATTCCCCTCTCTTCTCAGTTGCTATGTCGGCCACTACCCCCGCCAAAGGGTCAGAGGTGAAGGCAAAAGAAAGAAAAGAGACCTATACGACGGTAAAAGGCTGCCGCCAACCCTACCGCCGTCTAAACAACTTCTGCCAGCCGTGCCCATCTGCATGAAGGAAATGGGCAGAGACTGGTCCAGCCCGTTCAAGAGTATAGCTCCCCACCAAGGGCTTCTCTAAACTAGAAGTTGATGGGATGGGAGAGCTGGGCCTAGCGGGCCCACCAGAGGTAGAACCTTCAGTGGCTTACCACCTCCACCCAAACCGCCGCTCTCTCTCAGCTTCCTAACATCACCCTGCCTAATAAAACAGCCTCACCGCCTCTGTTTTACAGAGAATGTACCGCTATGCGGCACAGTCAGTGTGTTCGCTAAACACGGTGACTTTGCTGTCGGCGTATCAGGGAGAAATCTTAGAGGAGATGGGCAGGCAACTGGACTCTGGGGCACCAAACCCGGCCCTGTGGGATGAGATTTGCATTGTAAACAATCTCATCCTCCGCTCATCACGCGGTGCGGTGCAGGGCTGCGGCCGTGTAATGGGACTTGCGGTCTCAGGTGAGAGGGCCCTATGGCTGAATCTTTCGGGCCTCAGCGATGTGCAGAAGGCAGAGGTGATGGATGCTGCTTATGACCCAGCTAAGGGTTTGTTTGGCCCTGGGCTTGAAAAGATGCGGGAGGCCAGCACCCCCAGAAAACAAGAGGGCGAAGACTTCGACCTCTGTTTGCCCCAAAAGCACATCCCTCGCACCCCGCAGGTGCCCAGGGCTGGTTTTGCAGCTGCAGCCGCAGCTGTGAGAGGGGCGCGGGGAGGCGCCAGACTGCACAGACAGGCAGCGAGTCAGCAGACGGTCCAGCAGCCTCGAGTGGAAACACTCCTTTGCAGCCACGGCAGCAAAGAACCGCCCATCCCACTCCGGCGAAGGGAAGAAGAAGCGCACGTCCTAACTGGCTTTGCTTTTCCCTCCCTGCACCTTCAAAGAAAAGAAGGGAGGTCGAGGTGAGACAAACCCCCCCGAGTTTGTATTCCAAATTCCCTGATAAAAACAAATGCAAGCCGTTCAGACTATGTCTTCGCCTACTCGGCCTGATGGCGTCAGTGATATCTGTGGTACATTTGAGGCTTCTACGGATGAGGGATTTTCAGCGCTGGGTCGCAGCATTGCGCCTGTGCCGTCACCTCAACCGCAGAGTGAAAGTGTTACTGTCGTGCGTCGCTGCGCTCCGCCCGTGGGAGGACGTGACAGCTCTCCCGTCAGGTGTCCCGCTGGGGGCGGTGTCATCCAGGGTAACCTTGACAACGGATGCTTCCCTATCAGGGTGGGGAGCAACCATGTTGGGCAGGACGGTGAACGGAACCTGGGCTAGCTCAGAGTCACATAAACATCTTGGAACTCTGGGCAGTGTTTTATGCACTAAAACATTTTCTGACATTTCTCCAGGGACGCCACGTCCTGGTAAAAACAGACACCCGCTCACTGCAGTTACACAGGTTGGCTCGAAAGCTAATCCTGTGGCTCCTGTCTCTTCGAGCCACACACGTTCCAGGGGTGCTGAACAGAGGTGCAGATCTTCTGTCCCGAGGGAACCCTCTGTACTGAAAGTGGGCTCTTCACCCTCAAGTGGTGTAGCAAGTCTGGCAGAAATACAGCCAAGCTGACATAGATCTCTTTGCCTCGCGGGAAAACACCCAATGTCCACTGTTTTTCTCCCTGGCAGACGCGAACGCACCACTGGAGATGGATGCGCTGGCCCACTCATGGCCAAACGTGCTGCTCCATGCATTCCCCCCGCTCAGCCTGATCTCCCCCACTCCAGACAGGGTACGAGAGCAGGGCTTGACGCTAATCCTGATAGCTCCGCGGTGGCCGTCCAAACATTGGGTGGGGGAAATAATACAGCTCTTGACGGACGAGCCGTGGCCTCTGCCCATACGCAGGGAGCTTCTGTCCCAGGCTGGCGGGGAGATCTACCACCCTCACCCAGACCGAATAGCCAGGGCCGGCGCTAGCCATTTGGGTGCCCTAAGCACAAATGCTTGGTGGTGCCCCCCCCAACCAACGAACCAACCAACCACCACCACCACCAAAGGAATAACAACCATTCAGAATGTCTTAGTTAGGTTCTCTTTATTCCCCAAATAACTTCTAAACATAAATAATTTACATAAACAAACATGAAAAGAAATACATTTATATAAAAGATAAAATTATAAATACCAAATACCACCACAATTACCAAAAACACAGATTTGGAACTGAACATTGTAAACACAGAAAGTATATGGGGATTTTCTCAACATTGGAAATTCTATTGGTTAACAAACACAATACATTTTAATGCATATAACTGGGATAGCAACACTGCACCCCTCCAAAATAAAGCAGCAATAACCTTCCATAGTGGAAACCAAGAAATACTATTTATTTTTCTGATATCGCAGGGAGTAGAAAATACCTCAATTATGGAGTAAAATATGAATATAGTAAAACATACTGCATATGCAGAAACCCAACCAAAGCCTCCATGGTGGGGAACAAGCGCCCATTTAATGTGATTTCTAATTATATGTTCTGGTAAAAATCACAAAAACACAAAAGCTCAATAGCTAAATTTCAAAGATAGCGTGTTTGTGGGCGTACCTTATCCGCTTTGGCATTTCGTTTGGTTATGAATTGCTGAGCGATGACAGACAACACTTCCATGTCAATTTGGTTGAATTAGTCAAAAAACAAAACCAAGCACTTGACTGAGCAAGACCGCTAAATAAGCGCCCCATCATCTGGAAGACAGAAGTGTGACAAAGAAAGAAAGAAAAAGTGACTAAACTAAACTTTAGCCACGGTAGAGCAGAGCAGAGAATCTGAATCTAGACTGGCTGAAAGAAAGCCTCAATTCAACTCTAACACACAAGTGTTTGCTGAGAGAAACAAACTGAAGCAGACATAGAGAAATCTTAATGCACTGCAAGAAAGTACCATTTAACCTTTATTTATTTAAAGATTGGAACTTGATAACATAAAATACAGTCTATCTATAATGATGTAAGGTTATTACTAAAACATGGAACATGAATTATGTTTGTAAACTGATCATAATAAATTAAATCAGACATATAAACTGTAAAAAGAAACAATAACGTAATTATAAAATCCTCTATGAGTGTGAAAGTGATATCTTTCCTTTTATTTGCATATGAAACAATGAATGTTTATTACATGGTTAATGTAACAAAAGCACACCAAAACCTTTTATTAAACTATTGCTTGCAACTGACTTATGACACAAATGAGCATCTGCACTTTTAACTGCTTTTGTAATAGTGCCATACCGTACCACTGGGTGGAAACGAGGCATTATATTGACTGTGAAGGGAAGGGAATAGGAGAATTATTGCCGAGTCACATGTAAGCAAAGAGGTGCAGGGGAACAAATTAGGAAGAAATTATTAAAAACAAAGTATTACTTGTTCTGTCTCCTTTCATTACTGGTTGAATCAAAGTATGGGCATTATAGATGAAAACGGTGTGTCAAGGCTGACCTTGTAGTCAAGTCCATCCTAGCAGTCAAAGACCACACATTGAACTGCCAGGGCCGTAGCCAAGTCCTTGGTGGTTTCTGTTTTGCCGGTCCTGCTGGCCCGGCTGGTGCTCCTCCAAGATCTAATTGAAGAGCCCCCATCAGACACAAATAGCAAAGGTCCTGGGCAGGGTGAGCAACAGAAGGCAAATCGAGTAATTGTGACAAACAATATGCAGCATTTGTGTGTCCCATTGTCATTTCTCACTGCTTTCTAACTACTATTGGACACACATTGTATAGGTCACACTATTAGCTCCATCTAGTGGTTTTGTAGCTCGTGGCTTGGTTGTTTGTGTGTTTTCAGGTTCACAAACAATCGGAATGAGGTAAAATGATGAAGGCTTTTGAAACTGAGGATAAGAAATGTGTGACTTCAGTGTAGTTATATCCAACATTATGCATAAAAGAGTTTGTGTTGTACATATTTATAACTAATGTTAGTACAGTACAAGACAGGTGTGCCAGAGAGTGAACGTGTATTCATGTGTTGTTACCATAAGATGAGTTATAACCAGTCTAGGACAGACTCCCAGATATTCATAGCCGTAAATGGAAGTGGACAGGGTCATTTTGGCAACCCAGTTGTCCTGGTCCAGGTTCCAATAGTAGCGCGACTGCATCTGCCAATCAAAGTTATTCCTGTTGACAATTTTGATGGTTAGGGAAACAAATATCTGTAAACTTGAGATGTATTGGTAAAAATTGTGAAACGAATTAATATTTTTTAGATACAAACCCAAAGAGAGTTATACTCAACACAGTATACCTCAGGTATCTGTCATTTATTCAAAAAATAAAAAGTCATGTTTCAGTTTGTGTGTGTGTGTCTGTGTACCTGCGATGGATGTCGGGCCAGAATCCATCCCTCTCTAGACTTCACCTGGTAGTCAGCGATGGCAGCCTTACTGAGGGAGCGCAACGAGTTGAACATAGCCTCCTCCACCTTGCAAAGCCAATCCTCCACAGTGCCTTGTGCCTTAAGACCTCTAGTTGAAGCCACCTAAAATTACAAACAGAAGAACAACATCAGTTTTCAGGGCTCACTGTGAGTCCTGTGTTGATTCACACTCCTTTCATTTGATTATTGGACGGCAATGGCAACAAAGAAGCCCTTTGTGGTTGCACAGGCGTCACTCAAGAAGCCACATACCAACCAACAATAGAATCTAAAAGACCACAGAGAAACATAAAGTGACTTAAAAAAAAAAAAAACACAATAGACCACCAGGTGACTGAAAAGCGCAACATTAGCTACAATGAGACAATAAGTGAAGGAGGATGTGTAATATAGCCAGCAACTGCAATCAGTGCAAGGAAATCTGCTACCCTACTTAAATAATTATTCATCATCCATCCTACAGACTTTGAGGCATCAAACACAATTATATCACAATGATTGCCTTGTTATTACAAGATAGGACAATCTAGTCTTCATTTGAGTATTAAGAAATCTTAACCTTTTTGGATGAGTTGAGTGCAGGACAAATACTTCAATTCTCAAACCAACCAATTCTTAACAAATACTATAAATTATTAATTTCAGAATTGCTGCTTACAAGAGTTTTGGCGTCATTTTATGAATTGCTTGATCATTGCACTGACATAGGGCTGCCAGGTAGGGCAAGATGGGGGTCATTTAAGATGGTTGACAGTGTTCACTATTGTCACAGTTTATACACCAAGGAAGGTAGTATATGCATATGAGTAAAATTCACTTATGCTCTCAGCAAGGTAATAACTTATATAAAAGAGCAGGATGACTAAATTGTGTTGAGGTTGCTCAAACCTGACCTTCTCTCGATCAGGGGAAACCATGTACAGGATGTCTTGGTCCCAGAAGATTTGGGTAGCAAAGCAAACTCTAGTCGGGTGATGGCATCAAAACACTTCCGAAGGTGGGGCTGCACTGCTTGGGGGTTTCTTGTCTGGGCCAAGATCTTCAGCAGCTCGTCATTAGATAAGATGAACCTGTGAGGATAGAGAAGCGATCACAGTACCAGAGCATTTAACACAACACGCCAGATTCAAGATTATAGAATTTTTCAACCAGTGTTTTTGGAAGAGAGGTGAAGACTAACAACTATATGCTTTCAAGAGAGACCATCCAAAGGATCATATTAGATGCATTTTAAATGGAGTTTTTGCACAAGGGGCAAAAAGCAGGAGAGGATTAAGAAGATGTAGTATGATGTAGAAGCTCTGTTTTAGTATGTAACAGAGCATGTATTTATATCTGGGAAAAATGACTCTCTTGGACTCCAGGTAGTCTTCCACACTTCTGTATCTCATCCAGAAGAGTGTTGTGTTTTTGAAAAGTCTCAAACAGATCTGCATCACATAAACGGAGTGCACAGGAAAGTTTGTGAATCTGACTGCCCTACCATGTCCTATTTTTCCAACAATGCTTTAAGGCTAGCCCCGGGCTGTGTGGCTGCTTCAAGGGCATTAGGCCTCGTATTGGCCCTTGCCATTATCTCCTTCCATGATTTGTCCACCTTTTGAAAAATCTTTGACTCAGCAGGAAGCTGCCTTTTGATGTATGGGGCCACAAAATATACTCTGTAGATAAAGCCAGTTTCTTTGTCATGTAAGCCACTCATCCTGGTAAGGATAGTGGGAGAGAAGAGTAAGAAAAGAATTAATAGTGGGGTAGGGAGCAGTCGGAACAATGTGAGCAGAAGACAGAAAGGAAAATTAAGCAGTAACGGCCAATTATGATACCTTGGATTAGTTTACTCCAAGGTATATATCCAACATGAATATAGCACTTGTTAAATATTATGAAAGCAAAATATATTTTGCAAGTACTTCGTATGCTCGTCTGAAGCCACTAGGGAGCGCTACTGTTTAACATTTGAGACCAAATCTGCAATTTGTTTGGAGAAAAGCCACTACTATCTAGAGAAGAGTCACTTGTGGCCAAATTCAAGATCACACAGTTCTGTTCTTTTGAAAACCTTTACCAGGGTTTGGTTGGAGAGGGTCAGCTGTCTCAGCCATTTGTCCACCGTGTACTTGACGGGAGCTACGTAGCGAGAAGATGACAACGTGCCTACATTGATGATGCCGTCATCCAAGAGTACCTTTCGAGTAAAACAAAAATAACATACACATTAGTACTGAAACACTACTAGTGTGCTTTAAAGACTGTGTGTGTACTGCATGCTACCACCTGGATATCCTGTCGCTCCCAAGATGAAGCCTTCTTTAGATTCCCTATGAGACGGCACAGTGAACTCTGTATTCCTCCTAACTTCCTCCACCTACATGGCTCATTGACGGGGTAAAGGGTAATGGTCTACGTTAAAGATTTAAATACCTCCACGGTAGAAGCAAGGATTAACAGAAAAAGAAAACCTGGTGATTGCTTTTAATTGGCTACTAATATATATATATATATATATATATGCCACTTTATCCCATATTCACTTATTCCAAATTGCCCCATATAAAAACAATCAGCTCTGTAAACCATTGTTAGCTACAATAACAAATATTTTGCTAATGTCCGCTCCCTTGCCCCTGAGCACCTGCTTCAGTCTCTCTCCTCCATCTGAGTCCTGCTCACTGTTTTAAGGGGAGAAAATGATGTTGCCCAGTTCCAGTTGTGCTAATTACCTGCCGGCACCGTTCCCTGAACTGCTCTCCCCTCTGCAGATGAGCTAACCACACCCCGCCACCACACACCCCCACCGCCCGACTTAGGCCAACTCCCCCCACCCCCCTCTCCCTCCTGTGGGCGAGAGAGGAAGTCAGCCACGACCATCTGCGCCCCCGGCCTATGGACCACCTTGAAGTTAAACGGCTGTAGAGCCAGATCCCACCGAGTGATCCGGGCGTTAGTATCCTTCATGCGGTGGATCCATTGGGGCGAGGCGAACAGAGGGTGAGTTGGTGTCCCAGGAGGTAGTAGCGCAGGGAGTCGCCCACGGGATGGCCAGGCACTAATTCTCGACCATACTGTACCTGGCCTCTCTCTCTGATAGTTTCAGGCTGATGTAGAGGACTGGGCGGCCCACCCCCTGAACCTGCTGGGACAAGAAAGCCCCCAGCCCTCTATTCGATTGATCAGTCTGCAAGATAAAAGGGAGAGAGAAGTTATGTGTATGGAGCAGTGGTTCCCCCCGCCTCAAACACTCACTGGCATCGCTCCGTCCACTGGTCCGGATCTGAGGCACCTTTCCGGGTCAGGTGAGTCAAGGGGCTGGTCAGCGCCACAAAGCCCCGGGATGAACCTCCTGTAGTCAGCCAGCCCCAAAAACTGCCTCACTGCCTCTTTTTTTGTCTTGGGCCGCAGGCAGGCCCGGTCCATGAGGCGTTGGAACAAGGCCCGGGGCACCAACCAGCCCAAAGGGAATCGTTGTGAAATGGTATAACTCAAACGGAGTGGAGAAAGATGTTTTTTCCCTGGACTCTGGCGACAAGGGAGTCTGCCAGCAGGCCTTGGTCAAATCCAGTGTCGTAAAAAAAAAAATGCAGTGCCCAATCGGTCCAGGATTTTGTTGAACCGGGGCATCGGGTATGCATCAAACAGTGACACAGCGTTCACCCTGCGATAGTCCACACAGAACCTTATGGAGCCATCCGTCTTAGTGACCAGAACGATGGGGCTGCACCAGGCACTGTTGGACTCCTCTATCTACGCCCATTGCCAGCATAGCAGCCAATTCCCTCAATTTTCCTCTTTTGTTCAGGTAACCTGTATTCGCAACTTTAGTCAGGTGGCCGCACCACTCACTGCGCTCACCTCAGTCAAGTCTCGCTTCTCTTGGACCGAGGCGACACAAGCCGCGTTTGTTCACCTAAAGACCTTGTTCACCACCGCTCCTATTCTCATCAACCCCAACACTGAGAGACAGTTCATCGTCGAGGTTGACGCGTCGGATGTGGGGGTGGTCCTTTCACAGCGCTCTCTTCTCGATAAGGTTCACCCCTGCGCGTTCTTCTCCCATCGTCTATCCCCTACAGAACGGAATTATGACGTGGGTAACCGAGAATTATTAGCAATCCGACTTGCATTAGGAGAGTGGCGTCATTGGTTGGAGGGGGCGTCTCATCCGTTCATAGTCTGGACGGATCACAGAAACCTTGAATACATTAGATCTGCCAAGAGACTTAACGCTCGTCAGGCTCGTTGGGCACTTTTTTTCTGTCTATTTAATTTCACCATTTCCTACAAACCCGGATCGAAGAACATTAAACCTGACACTCTCTCTCGTCTTTTTGGGTCTTCTGAGAACGCCTTGACCAAGGAGAACATCCTTCCTGAGGAGTGTGTGGTGGGAGCTGCGGTCTGGGCAATCGAACGCGTCGTTAAGCAGGCCCTTAGCCGGACCGTCACGCCCCTTCGGTGCCCCGACCGGTCACTGTTTGTTCCCCAGTCCGTCGCGCGGCCGTCCTCCAGTGGGGTCATTCGTCCAAATTGTCTGTCCACCCTGGAGTCAGAGGAACTCTTGCCGTCATTCGGCAGAGATTTTGGTGGCCCACCATCGAACAGGAGATCCGTCGTTTTGTATCCTCTTGTCCTGTCTGCGCCCAGACCAAGTCTGGTAACTCTCCCCCTGCCGGTTTGCTCCGCCCTCTCCCGACTCCATCGCGTCCTTGGTCGCACAGCCTTAGATTTCGTTACGGGTCTCCCCCCATCTATGGGTAACACTGTCATCCTTACCGTGGTCGATAGATTTTCTGAGACCGCTCAGTCGGTGGTCAATCACGTTTTCAAACTCCACGGTCTCCCCACTGACGTTGTTTCTGATAGAGGTCCGCAGTTTGTCTCTCAATTCTGGAGGGAATTCTGCCGACTCATTGGCGCCACGGCCAGTCTGTCATCGGGATTTCACCCCCAAACTAACGGGCAAGCCGAACGAGCTAATCAGACACTGGGTCGCATGCTCCGCAGTCTCGCGTTCCAAGATCCTTCGTCCTGGTGCGAACAACTACCATGGGCGGAGTACGCACACAATTCCCTGCCATCGTCTGCAACAGGACTATCCCCCTTTAACTGCTGCCTTGGGTATCAACTTCCGCTTTTTCCGTCCCAAGAGGTCGACGCTTCTGTTCCGTCTGTAGAGGCTTTTATTCGGAGATGCCGTCGCACATGGAAGAGAGTGAGAACTGCCCTCTTTCGTACCAAATCACGCACTCGCTTATCCGCTAACCGTCGGCGCGTAAGGGCTCCGAGATACGTTTGCGGGCAACGCGTCTGGCTGTCGACCCTAAATTTACCGTTGCAGTCTAGCTCCCGTAAACTTTCACCCCGGTTCATCGGACCGTTTCCCATTATTAAGGTTCTTAGCCCTGCGACTGTCAAACTCAGGCTTCCCCCAAAACTCCGTCGCATCCACCCGGTCTTTCACGTGTTGTGTATTAAACCCGTTGTTCGGATTCTAACCACTGTTTCTCTACTCCCCTGTCAGACTGTTGTTGCACGCTGAGCTGCCGCCTGTCCCAGTGTTACCAAGCCCGCATTGTCTTTTCGAGGTCGATTTTAGTTTTGTCCCAGACTGCGTCTGTTGACGGCAGCCCCCTTAGTTCTAGTTCTGAAGAAATAAAGACACTTTCCGCAGCTCTGGATCTGGGTCCTCTGTTCTCCACGTAACACCGCCCCCACAATCTCATCATTTAAAACAAATAATATTCAACAGGCATCAAGGTAGAGTGTACACCACTATTGCATATGCACATCCGAGTAGCTGGAAGTTACTTGCTTTTCCACAAACCTTTTTAATAATGCGCTCCACTGATGCCTCTCCCGAAGCCTGCCCTGACACCTAAAAGTCAAGAGGTGTTAATCCTGTTTATCCAAGCCAGATAAGATAAACAAACAAGATAATAAGAATGAGCAGATTGTGAACTTCCATTCTGGATCTCCCTTTGAGGTCAAAATACAAAAAACACCACTTCTTCACGAGGTATAGGTTAGATTATTTGTACTTTTTCCAACTTAAAGAAACTACAAGGAAGCCTGCTGCAGTAAAATGAAATATTTTTTAAAGGCCGTCTCAGAAACGCCATTGTTTGGTCCACATGGACCGCCAAAGTGAAAAAGGAACGTTTCTTGTAATAACTTCAATACTCATCAGTACCAGTAGTGCCACAACTATAGAAATAGAAGGTAATTATGTAGGCTTTAAGCACATGTTACTACCTTCTGTATCTCCATGCCAAAAAAGATGCCAAGAGAAGATGTTGAGCTCCTCCAAAGCAACCATGGAAAGCTCCTCTTTATTTAGGGGGATCCCCATTACAGACTCCAGTGTCTTCCAGTGTTCTGGCTTCATATTTGGGTTAAGTAGAGCAGTGATCACATGTAGCTGAAGGAAAAACATGAACTATCTAGATGGCATCATAAAGATGTAGTCAACAACAACTTCAATTATTGAAGTCCATATTTTAACTTGGCTTTGTTCGATAGCATGCTAAAATGATTTTTTTTATTGATGCCACACACTATACACAATACAACCCACCCTCTCTTTTGTGACTTCGACCTTCTCCTTAAGAATTGGCACAACGTTGTTGAGTGGCAGGCCTTTTTCCAGCTGGTTGACATATTTGCTATATGTTGTGACCTGTGAGCTGAACTGCTCAAGATCAAGCACATCAAGAGTGCTCTGTGGATGGGTGTAAATGGAAGGACACAATCAAACTTAAAAGAAGGAAAGAGGAAAAGCTGAAAAGGTGTCTGTGCATAAACGTGTCTAGACCTATAGATACAGTGTGTTGAGTACTACTCACCTCCGTCCATTAAAGAGTCCCATTTCTCTAGACAGTCCCACAGCAGGTGTTTCAGTCGAAACTCAGCAATTTCCTCATCCAGGGCATCAAATTTGGTGACCTCCATCTTTATTGATCAGAAGATCAAGAGGGAGGGGGGAGAGAGTTGACCTGGGTAAATAGGCTTGTTTGCGGCAAAGTTTAAATAAAATGTCCAAAAAACCTAGTTTGAAATTGAAATTTTTTCAACTTGATTTGGGACATGTTTTTTGCTAGAATTATTTTGAATTACTAAAGGATCCTAAAAATACTAGATCACCTTGAATTGCTTTTGGTAGGAGGTGTAGGCGTGGGCCCGGGCCCTATCTATGGAAATTTTGACCTCCCCAAGCAGCAGCCGGACTTTGGAGGAATCTGCATTGATGTCAAGGAGGTCCTGTGCATAAGAAACCAAAAAGTAAAAATAGATGGAAGACATATTGATACACTTTGAGTCAACCAAACTATTGCTAATGGAAAAATTGATAAAACATATCCACGTACCTGTGATTTTAGCTTGATAGTCTGGAGGTCATGGTTAAGCTCATTAATTTCTTTCTGCAGCGAGCTGCCGAGCTTCTCCATGGTGGAGTCCCTCTTAAATTCTGCCTCAATAATGCTGCTGAGCAAGGAGTCAATGTCGACGTGCACTGAGGCAAAACCCACCATATCATTACATGACAGTGGAATAGAGTACATTTTAGTCAGACTGTACATCTGAGATATTGTCTCCTGCTCTGCTTTAAGCCCAGTAACCTGGTAAAATGGAGGCAGAGTAGTAGAACAGTCAAATGAGAGAGGATACTGGATGATGAGTGTACTGTGAGATTAACTTTGTTGGTTTTGTTACAAACACTTGTGACTGCAAGAGAAACTGCTGTTACTGTTAAAAGTGTGTCTTACCCTCTTCTGAATCTCATCCAGGAATGTGACGGAGTTGGCTAACTCAGCTATGGTGGAGGCACGGGACACAAGTTTATACTGGGCGTCACAAATCTCAGCCAGGAGAGCATCTAGCTTCTTCCTAGCCTGCATGGGAACTATCTCGTTCATGACCTGGAACAGACGTTAAAAACAATGAACAATGACTCCTACATGCTCCATCAATGTTTTTGCAGTTGCGCTAATATCCTGTTGACAGAACTGATTTTCTCCCAAGATTTTCCCTCACTGAGACCCTGGACCTTGCTTATGTTTTCACTTCAGTGAGATTGTATCAATCCATGGTCAAAACGCTTAGAAACTCGCCATAAACTGATATGACTTGTCCGTTTGCACATTGCTGGTCCTCACCTGTATTTGGCGGGGTTGGGAATACACAAGCCTCTCTTTGAGCTGTGTTTTGTCCACAAGCAGCAAGCCGAGGTGCCTTTTCTGTTGAATGGCTGTGGCATCCTTATGCACACTGCGCTGTAACTTCAGTGCTGTTTCAAAAAAGGACACATCTGTGAAGTAAAGAAATTAACATACAGCAGTTTAAAAGAACCATCTTTGGACACACAGATAACAGAGTGTAAAGTTTCAACAATTGATGACTTTATGCCAAAACAGTTTTCCAGTTTCTTTTTAGCAAACATCGAAAGAAACATATTATATATAAATATGTGTGTGTCGGATGTGGGATCTGTAATAGCAATGTTTATGTTGATGTAAATTGCATCACCGTGATTCTTTTGCAGGATTTCATCCGATTCAGACTCTCGTACTCTTTATAGAACATACGAAAACGCTCAAATGTGTGAAAGTACACTTTTGCTGCGTCAAAGGCAAACTGGAATGATTCCTGTAGGGAGAAACAATTCAGACCCAGACATATACAGTACCATAACGTCAAGAGATATCAACCTATGCAAAGTAAAAGCTAACCTTGATTTTCTGGATCATTCTGAGAAGTAGGCTATCATTCTTCAAGATCCATTCCAAACTAGGGCCATGTTCAGTTTGTTTTTCAAAATTCTAAAAGTTAACAAACGGATAGAGAAACTCATATATAGAATACATCACAGAGTAAAATCTGGTAATACCATTATATTTTTAAAATATGTATCACACTAACATTCAGAACACTGAATATACACGTCAGGGCTATCAGGTGGAGGTTTGACCTCAATGCCTTTACCTCAATGCCTTCAGGTGATATCAAAGTCATTAAATCAGGATCTTCTGTAAGCATATTCACAGGCATCAGTGTTTTCCCAAACGATCCAATGATCTCAGCAATAGTTTTCTGTAAGATTTCAAAGAGACACTGTAAGATATTAAATGGGTAATGAATAGAGTAAAGCGTAACGGTTTGTAACAAATTGGAAAACTAACGTGAAAGTCCTCCTCAGAGGGTTTGTAGGTCAAGGCATTTGGGTCCATCATCAGCTCAGTGATGAACACAGGCAGACAGCAGTGAGTTTGACTATGACACATAAACACACAATGGCCCAAACTGAACACTGGTATGCACAGTATGTGCTTGAAAACCCACTTGATAGATATTGCCATGGTTTTACTGGAAATAATCCAATAATAATACTGAAACAATCCTCTACCTTCTGACTCATGAGTTCTTCAGAAGGGTCCCCCTCAGAGCTTCGGCTCCAGCTCTGAATAACAGCAATGCTGGGCGTTTGACATACGTGCTCTTGGAACACAGCCAGTAGTTTGGCCACTGAACTCGCGACTAAGGTTTGTAAGGTGTTAATAACCAAATAGTCAACCAGACGGATGAAGCTGGGGAGGTGAGGGGCAGAGATGGTTTGGACTGGGTTAATTAGATAGTGTGTTTCACAGGCCTTTTTCACAGCAAACGTTTCGATGTGTCACAAAGGAGACAGTCTTTGTTATAACATTTCCAATAGTTCTGTTCAATGAAATTAGTGCCCCAGTAAGCCATGACAATGAACTGGAATTCAGCCACAATTCATTATGCTTTGTACAACTGTATATTTTCACCGGGATTTTCAAGAGCAGGTATTTCTGGCACACAAATAGAGATTAATTAGTAAAAAGAGCACAAAAAAATGGAGGGCGACTAACCAGATTTTCAGTTTGTATTGAGATGTGATTCTTGCACAATCTTCCCATTCTGTGACGTCCTCTGTGACACAGAAAGCCTACTATAAATCTTCCAACATTATGGTCTAGCCATTTACACGCCAGCGTTTTCAAATGCTTAGTGTGTATGTACCGAAATTCACAAGATTGGCTTGAAGTTTTATGGCGTAGTTTTGGCATGTGTGGTGGGGTTAAACGCAGCCTTTCGGCTGGCTCCTCCCCAGCCAAACGGCAAATTAAGAGCAGGCCTTTAAAAGCACCTGCCGTCAGGGCCTCAAGCACCTCTTGTGTTGTGCTGCACAGGTATGTTTGGTTGTGTTGGTTTTTAATGTCTCTAAATCCGTATACTAACAAAGACCTCTTGTGTTGTGCTGCACAAGGACCCTGCTGTTGTTTTGCTCAATTATATTTGGTAATGTTTTCTCTACTTTGTCATTTCTTTGTTGTACTGTTTGTGTTTTTTTTGCTGTGTTTTGTTTGCCGTGTTAAGTAGACTTGAGTTTGTTTGTTTTCTTGTAGTTATTAGAATTTACTGTGGTTTTATTGCTTTGTTTTAATAAAACCGTTTACTTAAATATCAACTGGAGTCTGCCTATAGCCCACAGTAACTTATCTGCATGCCTTGGGTGTTTTTCTATAGCTCGTGGGTCCACAAGTGGCGTTGTTGGACTCTCTCTAACCCCCCCGTCAAACATGCACAAACAGTCACCTCCTTCACCATGTCTTGAAACTTCCTCAAGTCACTCAACACCTGATAATGAATGAATAAGGGCAATGAGCAGCTGAGGAGGCAGACTTAACATCTGTGCAGAAAAGTATAATTGTGTACATACAGTTACTACCTCCTGTAGTTGTTTGGACTGGATGTCCTGAAACTCCTTAAGTGTGTAAGGCTTGTGTCACCACCAATTTGATTACACATTTTCCTGATCTAGCAGTGCACAATGTAGACACTGTTTGACATATACAAATGTTAATTAGTTAATTAAAACATTGTTGTAAATTTGTAAAATATGTTTGGCTCAGTTACCGTTTACAGAGTAATATTCCATATTTTAAATTAATACACATTAAAAGATCCAGACCTCTAATTATACGCACTCTTACTTACCGGTTCCACATAAAACAAGCAGCGTTGGAGGGACCTCATGGCCATTTCAGTCTTCTTGGCTCGAACTTTGAAGCGCCAAACACGGAAAGCTTTATACTTTTTGAAGTTGTAAAACCAGGGGATGCGGATAAGCTTTGAGTAATTGTTGTACTCCCATTCCCATTGCTCGCGGGTTACAAAGTCAACCTTTTTCTTATCCACTGATACCACACCATCCTGACTTATAAGGGTGAATTGATCCTTATTGTGCTCAATAACTTTCAATTCAGAGGGGGTGTCCAACTTTACAATGCTCTTAAGGGAAAAGGGCCAGGTGGGTACAGTAGAGGTTGGCACCACATTCTGGGACATCTGAGAAGAGACACAATGAAAAAGAAATTTCCTACAGAACTTTTTCAAAGTCAATAAACAATTGGGGATTTAACAAAATGTCTTTGTCAAGCTTCTGCCTAAAGAGTCTTTTGTATCCGAGACCATTTTAACTTTGCACTACATTTTGTTACAGGTTAATGAGAGCAACAGATGAGCCTACAAACTTGAACAAATCGCCAAATTAGGTGAAGAGGCACTTCTGAGAAATCCGTCCATCACACACTATATGGACATTTTTCAAGCAATAATTATACTCTTGTGAAACATGTCCGTCACTGACCTTGGTACTGTATCAGAGGAGGGTGGTGAACAGGCAATTTCCACGCCTCACGGGTGGCTGCTTTGCTTGATAAGATGAAGGCAACGGAGTGTCCCAGCCTGGAAAAAATATCTGCTCATCGTCTTTTAAGTGATGCATGCTGGGATGTTTCTCTTTTACGTCTTTTCAGCACAGCCTAGATAAAGCGAAACAGCAAAATCTCCAAAAGTCTCACATTGACATATTGTAGCTGTACTGTGCGGGTCTGTACGGCTCTGGACAAAGGCACTCAATACCAGGGGGGTAGTTGCCATATTTTATTATTTTGCTCTCCTTGCTGGCACTCGCCGCTCGCTCGGTCGGTCTCTCCTCGCTCGCCCCCGCCTCACTGCTCAAATGGTCCCCCCCCCACCAGAGGGCGGGAGAGGAAGTCCGCCCCGACCATCTGTGTCCCCGGCCTATGGACCACCTTGAAGTTAAACGGCTGCATGGCCAGATACCACCGAGTGATCCGGGCGTTAGTATCCTTCATGCGGTGGAGCCATTGGAGCGGGGCGTGGTCCGAACAGAGTGTGAATGAGCGTCCCAGGAGGTAGTAGCGCAGGGAGCCCACCGCCCACCGGATGGCCAAGCACTGCTCCACCGTGCTGTACCTGGCCTCCCTTTGACAGTTTCCGGCTGATGTAGACCACCGGGCGGTCGAGCCTCTCGACCTCCTGGGACAAAACCGCCCCCAGCCCTCTGTCCGACGCGTCGGTCTGCAGCACAAACGGGAGGGAAAAGTTAGGTGTGTGTGGAGGAGCGGCTCCCCACTAAGAGTCCGTTTTACCTTCTCAAACGCCCGCTGGCACTGCTCCGACCACTGGACCGGATCTGACACACCTTTCCGGGTCAGGTCGGTCAAGGGGCTGGTGAGGTCCGCAAACCCGACGATGAACCGTCTGTAGTAACCCGCCAGCCCCAAAAACCGCCTCACCTCCATTTTCGTCTTTGGCGCGGGCAGGCTGCAATTGCCGCTGTCTTGTCCATCTGAGGACGCACCTGCCCCCCCCAAGTGGTACCCCAAATACCGTACCTCCCTCCGTCCGTCCAACTGCACACTTCCCAGGGTTGGCGGTGAGCCCGGCCCGCCTCAGCGACTCCAGCACCGCGGCCACCTGCCGCACATGCTCCGCCCAGGTGGTGCTGTGGATAATGACGACATCATCCAGGTAGGCGGCCGCATACGCAGCGTGCGGACGCAGCAGCTTGTCCATGAGGCGCTGGAACGTGGCCGCGGCACCGAACAAGCCAAAGGGAAGCATGGTAAATTGGTACAAACCATACAGAGTGGAGAAAGCTGTTTTCTCTTTGGACTCTGACGACAGGGGAATCTGCCAGTAGCCCTTAGTTAGATCCAGGGTTGTAAAAAAACGTGCAGTGCCCAGCCGGTCCAGGAGTTCGTGGACCCGGGGCATTGGGTAGGCGTCGAATTGTGACACGTCGTTCACCTTGCGGTAGTCCACGCAGAACCGCACAGTCCCATCCTTCTTGGCCACCAGAACGATGGGGCTGCACCAGGCGCTGTTGGACTCTTCTATTACCCCCATCTCCTACATAGCCGCCAATTCCTCCCGAACCACTTTTCTTTTGTGTTCGGGTAGTCTGTAGGGTCGTGACCTCACCGTCACCCCCGGGGGTGTCTCGATTCGGTGCGCTATCAGCAGGGCCGGAGCTAGCCATTTGGATGCCCTAAGCACAAATGCCTGGTGGTGCCCCCCCCCCAACCAACCAACCAACCACCAAAGGAATAACAACCATTCCGAATGTCTTAGGTTCTTTTTATTCCCCAAATAACTTCTAAACATAAATAATTTAACATAAACAAACATGAAAAGAAATAAATTATATAAGATAAAATTATAAATACCAAATACCACCACAATTACTAAAAACACAGATTTGGAACTGAACATTGTAAACACAGAAAGTATTCAAGCATATAACCATGCAAGTAATAATGTGCACATTTCTTCAGTAAATATACATAAGTACAAGTAATAATAATAAAGTGCAAATTTTAAAGTGCAAATAACCATACATAAGTACAAACTGCACAGTAGAATTTACTTTACCATCTCTATAAAAGAGACCATTCTGCTATCCGATAGAACTATATTATATATACAAAACTATATTACATATATACAAAACTATATCTCAAAGGCCCTACAGAGGTACACGCCTGCATTTCCTGGCTGCAAAATCAGCTATCAGGTCATCATATGATAGTTTCTGAGCCACGTCCCCATTGATGCTGATGACAGCCAGACCACTTAAACGTTCCTGCCCCATTGATGAGCGCAGGTACGTTTTGATCAGTTTGAGCTTTGAAAAGCTTCGCTCAGCAGAGGCAACTGTGACAGGGAGAGTCAGTGCAATACGAAGGGCAATCCACAGATTGGGATATACCTCTTGAAGCCGATTGTAATGCAGAAATGTCAGCATTTCCAAGGCAGATGTCTGTGGTGAAAGCTGAGGAAGGTTGATGATTTCCTGCATCATCTCAGGTCCATCAATGTCAGACTGTCCCTTATCAGTCAGTGTCTTGTGTGCTTCCTTGCAGTGTTTCTTCAAGTCCTCCTTGGACATTCCGTTCACTTTGCTGAAGTCAAGCAGCACTCCAAATTTTTCTTTGACCTGATTCATGGTCTCAAACCTCTCCTGTAGTGACATGATAGCAGAGTCCACAACCAAATTGAAAAATGTGACTTCAAGCTTTTTAAGGGCATCATTGAGGGGCTCATCAGCAGCTTCGTATGCAAAGAGCCTTTTTGTGCTCCTGGGCCTTTTCTCCTTAAGCTCTGGTTCAATATTCAGGGCCTCACAAAGTTCCTTGGCAGTTGACACAGCCTCATCAAACCCAGATTGTCTGTATTTGGAGAGGTTGATTTTGGTACTGTCAATGAGCGTGACAGCAATATCAAGCTGCATGGAACTGGATTGCAGTAGCTTGTTCACCTGGTTTGTAATGGTGAGAAGTTCACACCACACAACAGAGCAAATTACAAAACGAAATGAGGCTACTTCCTCAGCAAGAGCTTGAGCCTCCACTTTTGCCACTGGATCATTAACAGCCTCCCTTGCCTCCAGGAGAGCATCTCTCACTTCCTGGGTTTGATTTCGGACAGCTGTTACACTCTGAAGCCTGCTCTCCCATCTAACGTCACTCCAAGATTTCAGAGTGAGTTTAACGTGTTTTGTTAAAATGGCCCATCGCTGGGTGGGACCAGAGAAGAAATTGAAGAGCTTCTGCAAATATCCAAAGTAGCCAGTGGCATCTTGGGAGGACTTGGCAGAATCAGCTATGACAAGATTCATTGTGTGAGCTCCACAGGGGACAAACAATGCTCTTGGGTTCAACTGTAGCAGTCTAGCCTGAACACCTTGCTTCTTCCCTCTCATGTTGGCTCCATTGTCATAAGCCTGTCCTCGACAATTTTCAAAGGGAATGCCAAGCTCCTTCAATTTCTCAAGGACAACATTGGACAGGTTAAGGCCAGTAGTTTTCTCCACATCAATGTATCCTAGAAAGTATTCTTTAATGGCCGGTTGCAGTTGGAAACAGACAATGCGCACGATGACTGACATCTGTTCTGTGTGACTCACATCTGGAGTACAGTCAAGAATGATGGAGAAATATTTGGCCAAATGGATTTGTCTCACAATGGTGCGTAGTGTCTCTGAAGAGATGATCTGAATTAGTTGGTTTTGTATATCATGGCTGAGGTAATGTGTGTGGGAACTGTCATCTTTTATTCTGGCCAAATGGTTTTCCATAACAGGGTCATATGTTTCCATAAGCTCTACTTCCTTTAAGAAGTTGCCATTGTCTGGCTCATGAAGACGGTCAGAAGAGCCTCTAAAAGACAAATTTCTTGAGGCCAGTGAGAGAGTGATTGAGAGCAAGCGTTTGAGAATCTCTCGCCACTTTTTTCTTTCTGCCTCCAGTAGTGTCAACTCCTGCTGATCTATTGCCATGCCCTTCGTTAGCCGTGTGTCCAGTTCTCTCCACTTGAGCATGCACTGTGTGTGATCTTGGCTGGATTCATGACCCCTCAAACTGGTGTTGATGTTAGACCAATCACTGTGGCCCTCTGCAGTCAGTTTTATACATTTTGTGCTAAAAAGCTTGCATGCAAAGCAGAACACAGCATTGTTCTGTGAAGAGTACACTACCCAGCTCCTGTGCACCTTTTCTCCATTAGAGAGAACTTTGAACTGGAGGCTAGTATGAAACGCTCTTCCATCCGGTTCCTTAGGGAAGTTAAAATCAGAGCTGACTTTAAAAGGCCCTCTCCGCACAATGTCCACACGATCAGCATCTACAATGTGAGCGGACCATAGAGCATGATCAATTGGAGGGGGCAGATATGTCTCTGCAGTGTCACTTGCTGATGGCCCCGGTGTGACAGGACTCACTCTGCCTTCAGAAGCGGATGCGGTACCTGGGCTATATGATGGTTGTTGGTCAGGGTCCAGTGTTGTTGCAGAGTCTGCAGAACTGGTTGATGGTTGTTGGAATTCTTCCTCCTGGCCTTGAGTTGCTCCTTGCATGTATCTAAGCATTGACCCTGCATTCAGAAGAACAAGACAAAATATTAAGGGATTCTACTAAAATGCATTTTTGATTGAACCATCATACAAACATATTGCACACATTAGTCTTTGAGGTTTATATAGGCCTATGTGTCACTGGAACATTTAAAATTCAAAACTCTATTTTACCTTTAAACGAGGTCTGATAAGGCACAATAAAACAATTCTGAATATAATTTGACAACTCTGTGAATATGAAAATCTACGAACACTGAGATTGTGTTTTTTTTTTTCCAATTGTAGTTTCACGAACAGATGTCCCTTTGGCCTATGAACCTCTTGAAAATGACCGCACAGAACAACAACAACTGAACTTATCTAAAGCTGTCTAATTTGGCAAAAATCACATCACGTTCAGTCAAAGGTCAAGTCAAAGTTACCCTTACCAAGAGCCGTTTCCGACCCATCATTTCATTACGTTATGAAAGTGTCACTTGTAGCTAGGCTAATTTTCACTACACAATAAGATTGTTTGAACATAATTGATAAGAAACGCAAAAAAAGCGTCCTGAAGTGCAAAGCAAACTAGGCTAATGGCTAACGTTACCTGACTATATCTCTGATGGCTAAAAGAAATAGCAGGCCCAATTTAAGCATAATCAGAAATACCATTGCTAGCTAGCTAGCTAGCAACCTAAGGAATGATTGCTAGTCTTATTGCTAACGGTAACAGAAATGATAACGGTAACATCAATGATAACATGAACGTAAATGATAACATAAAAAACAAATAACAAAAACGGTAACGGTAACAGAAACTTCGGGCGGCCCGCGGACGAGTACCGAATACGGCCCACCGGCGGTCCGTGCGGACATTATGAGCGCGAGTACATGTGGGCAGCCGGCCGCCCGGTGACCGCTAGCAACGGTCCTCACGAGACAAAGTTTGGGGACCCCTGATTTAAAACATTGTCTTACCTGAGAGCGACGCACGAGCATCATCGCGCTGTCTCTTCTTTCTTCTTTTTTCCGCCCCCGACTCTTGATGCCTTTTCGAAGCCATTTAAAAGCTGTCTGTCACATTTGAGATTTGAGGCTTAATCGAACAAACCACTGGGAGGTGGGGGGAGGGGGGCGCACAGGAGGTTCCCCTTTTTTTCGACTAATTTGGTTTAGGCCTATTACTTTTGTATTACTTTTGCCTAATAAAATGCTTTAGACATATTTTATATGTTATTTATACTTGTAGCCTACTGTTATGATTTTTCACGTCCCAGATTTTTTGGTGCCCCCCCAGGCACTTGGTGCCCTACGCGCAGCGCGTGATGTGCGTGTGCGGAGCGCCGGCACTGGCTATCAGGTCGGTGCGGCCTGGCCGGGGGGAGAACACATCAGCAAACCGCTCTTGCAACTGGGCAATGTCTGCTCTCTGGTCCTCAGAGAGATGACCCTCACACGGGAGCGGGGTGGGATTGGCCGCTTTTGGCACCTCCGGCCCCAGGTCCTCTTTCCGATACTGTGGAAATCAGAGAAACAGACTCCGCCTCCCTCCAGGGTTTCAGGAGGTTGAGGCGGTATATTTGTGTAGCCCCGCCCCTGTCAGACCGCACCACCTCATAATCAACATCCCCCACCCGGCATGTGGCCTCGAAAGGCCCTTGCCACTTAGCCAGGAGTTTTGAGTTGGAAGCAGGAAGTAATATAAGTACCTTTTCTCCCGGTGTGAATTCTCGCAGCTTGGTTCCTCTGTTGTACAGCCGCTGTTGTCGTTCCTGGGCCTGGAGCAAATTCTCCCGTGACATTCTACCCAGTGTGTGGAATTTTGCTCGCAGGTCCAGGACGTACTGGATCTCGTTTTTCCCGGGGCTCGGACCTTCCTCCCAGCTTTCTTTAATAAGGTCCAGCACCCCTCTTGGTGATCTGCCAAAGCTCAAAGGGGGAAAACCCGGTGGAGGCCTGGGGAACTTCCCGGACTGCAAACAAAAGAGGGTCAAGCCATTTATCCCAATTACGTTCATCGTCGCTAATAAATTCACGAATCGTGGACTTCAGCGCCCTATTCATCCGCTCCACCAACCGTCCGTCTGGGGATGGTAAACGCTGGTGCGGACGGACTTAATGCCCAGTAACCCGTAAAGTTCTCCCAGTGTGCGCGACATGAACGAGGTGCCCTGGTCTGTTAGAATCTCTTTCGGGATTCCAACCCGGGAGATGACCTGAAACAGCGCTTGCGCGACGCTCTTTGCAGAGATATTGCGCAATGGCACTGCCTCCGGATACCGGGTTGCGTAATCCATGAGGACTATCACAAAGCGGTATCCGCGTGCGCTCCGGTGAAATGGCCCGATTAGATCCATGCCGATGCGCTCGAACGGGACCTCCACCAGCGGTAGAGGCCGCAGCTGGGCACGCAGGATGGTTGGTGCATTGACTAACTGACACTCCGGGCAGGACGCACACCAGCGGCGGGCGCACCAGTAGCTGTGTGATTTCCTGCCCCGTTCGAGTGTCACGACTCACTCTATACAGTCTGTCCCTAATCAATGAGAAGTGCGGGTATGACTGTGCTGCGTCAGAGCGCACCAGATGACCATCAATTCTTATCACTTGGTCGTAGGCTGAGCGTAGAGTATCGTCCAGAGACTGCTCGAGTGGAAAATCTTCCATGGGAGTGGACTCTCGGGAACCGCCGGAGTCTCCACGGGAGGAGATGAACGCACGCCTGCAGCCTCTCCCAATAGCGTGTTAATCCCTCCCAATCCGTTCCCCAAATTACTGGGTGCGTCAGGTGGGAGCTAACCGCGACCTTTATTCTATATTTTTTCCCCTTGAACCTAAGTTCGACGGACACTATGGGATACTCGTGAATGTCCCTGTGCACACACCTAATTTTCACCCGCGACGCTTCTACCAATGCCCCTGGCCGAACTAGGCTCTGGTGTATCATGGACGGCGAACAGCCCAGAATCCACCATCGCCTGGCGTGTACCCCCCTGGATTCTTACCGAAACGCGGTACGTCGCTCCCGGGCCGGGGGAGGGTGATGGAGCGCCGGCGACCCGGATCACCTGCCCTACCTCCATCAGCGGGCACTCCCTCCGCAGGTGGCCGGGCCGCCCGCACTTCTGCCCTGGCGTCCGAGAACCTCCCGGTGGGTCAGGAAGGATGCCGGCGTTTGCTGCGGTCGGGGGGTCCTGGTGTGCGGCTGTCTGCGCCCGACGTGGGGCCGGTATGGGCCGCCCCGCGGTCCGCTGCGGTACTGCTGCCGGTTGCGTCGCCGGCGGCGCACCCTCCCGGCCGCCCCACCCGCTGCGGTGCACCGCCAGGTGGTCCTCGGCCAGGGTGGTGGCCGCCTCCAGCGTCGGTGGCCCGTGGTATCTGACCCACGCCGCCGTCCGGGCCGGGAGCCCCTCCACGAACTGCTCCAGCACTACTGCTTCCAGGACCTCTGCCGCTGTTTCCGCCCCCGTCGGCCGGAGCCACCTGGCGGCGTCGCCCCGGAGCCGCTGCCCGTAGGCAAACGGCCTGTCCTCCGGCCCCAGCCTGGCCCCCCGGAATCGCCGCCGGTGGTCCTCGGGCAGTAGCCCCAGCCTTTCCACCACGGCCTTCCGCACGGCCGCGTAGTCTCTTCGGGCCGCCGGGGGGAGCCCCATGGCCGCCGTCTGCGCCTCCCCGGTCAGGAGGGGCACCAGCCTCACTGGCCATCCGCATGCCTCCGCCGTCGCCTCGAAGGCCTCCAGGAAGGACTGGGCGCCGTCCTCCGCCGTCATACGGTGGAGGGTCAGGCCCGCCATTGCCGTCAGGCCCGGTGGTGGTAGCGCGGGTCCTGACCGCAACACCAGTAGCTCCAGCGCCTGCCTCCCCACCTGGGCCTGGAGTGCCCCTAGGAACTGCCGGTTAGCCTCGGCTTGGTCCCTCTGGATCGCTGCTAGCTCCCCAATCATCTGGCCCAGTGCCAGCGCTGGTTGGGCCGGCATCGCCTGTTGTCCCTCGTCCGCCATTCTGCCCCACGTTGGGCGCCACTGTACTGTGCGGGTCTTTAGTGTATCCTAACAACACAATCCTCTCCCGGCATGAAATACATTTCGGCCGTTTGACAAGCGCATATATACTGTATATTTAAAAGGCATAGGATTTACATCCAGCAGATATTTCTGCAAAAACCAACAGGCATATTTGTTTATTTTGTAGTTGTAGCAGTTTGTAACAAATGCAAATATAAATCACTAAAGTTGACACATTAGTGCATGAAAATTGCCATTTAATAACCACATCACAGACAACCCCAATTGTTGTCTTATGTATTTGGCAAACCTTGTGATATCGTATTTAAAATAAACAAGCTCTAAACACACTGAGCTACATATTCATTCCACCATAGCAACAGTCGCTGTTATAAAGTCTCTGGGTCCACCAATGCTGCTCTTCTTCGCTGGGGCGCTAACATAGTCAGCTGTTAGGATGAAAGAACAAACACAACAGTACAATTAATTAATGAAGACAGTTTTAAATAAGGTACACATATCCATGTAAGAGTATCTCATACCTGTTGTGTCGCAGTAGTCGCCTTTTGTTCAGCTTGTGTAAGTCGTTTTTGAAGACGACTCGCCTTCTCACACACACACACTGAATCACTGTCGAACCAAAGATATATCTAAAAGATAAACAAACAAATACCCCCACGGCCCTAATTGACTGTTTTTTGTGCATTGAAGTGAGATTATCACAATTCATTAAGAGTACTTTTTGTTAGGCTGTTAGTAGATAGTTTAGTCTGAAATAATCAGACGTATTTCTGTTCGATGTACTGTCCCTAAATCCAGGACTGAAGACAAGACCTGCCATTATTATTAGAGGGAGGTTGGGTGTGGAGGAGGGAGGTCTAATTCAAATGAATTAAGGTGCAACCATTGCGTAATATTAGCTCCTATTATGTACCATGACATATTATTACATTATCAGTCTGACAACTTTGAAACTCAACTTATTACCTTCTTTGAGTTATAAATGTTTTGTCTGTGTTAACCTAAATGTGCCATCCAATGTGTAACCTGCCATAGATGGTGATCAGCACACCCACAGCTGGGTGAGACAGACCAGCAGCACAGGGAGCAAAGCAATGAACTGATGTATTTCTACTTTTGTATTTTTGCAAGGGATCTGAACTGAACGTGAAACTTGTTCTTGCTCTCTAAAAGCCCCAATAATAACTGAAATGACCCATTGTACAAACCTTCCGTTCTGTGTAGTATTTACAGATATTACAGATCCTTTATTTTTATCAGGTGGATTAAATTTCCTTTGTACAGAACGGTGCTAGCCGATTTCTATCTTGTGCTGGATGCAGCTTTATATTTAATGACCTACATTAGTGCTATCAGACAACAAAAAAAGCAAACAATTCTTTTCTCTATGTCTACACACCAAATAGATATGAAGGCCATATGTGCTCATTAAATATAATGCACATTTCAATATTTTGGAACATATGTTCAAGCTGCTTTCCCAGCACTTAAAAGTCCACAACTGATTGTTGTCCAACGGTTCAAAGTTCCCTCAAAGAGAGCATTCACAAAGCAAGAAAGCTGACAGAAGCCATTTTGAATATCTGATGGATTCCGTTACCTGAGCTGGCCCTGCAGCACCTCCATCTCCGTGCTCTGCTCCGTCAGCGTCTTCAGAAACTGCTGATTAGTCTGTGTGTGGCAACAAAGACAAGACTGCCATTTGTGTGGCATGGTTTTTTCGACTTTTTCCAGCCCTTTGAGCCAAGCTAGAGGATCATCTTATGTGTCAGTAATGGCTACAAATCATCCGCTCTTACATACAGTGACTAAAGTATAGTGCCTGTATGAGGAGTCACAAGACATAAAGCCCGGGGCTCGCTCGCTCATCAAATATGCACCAGAGGGATATACTATTACCCTCTGTTCACACTGTATTTTGAAGTAAGCACGGGGCTTGCATGGCGATCTGTGTTCATGTAGTGTACTTAAATAAATATATGAACAACATGAACCTGCACTTGGACTCTAAATGTATTTATATGTGACTGTGTGTGAGAGATAGACAGAGTGTGAGACTAATGCACAACAGTTTGTGTTAAGAGGATTACCAAGGGAGCAAACAGTCCATCGGATACCACGACAGTTGTGGGTAACTACCACGGAATGGTTTGGAGAACCAAATCACTTAGTTGCAAGATGAATTATTAGAGCAGCGTTCATTTTGTGCCGCATTTCAATCCCAAGGCTAATTAGGAGGCCATCATTTAACAAGCTTTTAATTAACCATCACTTACTGATTCCCGTTTCTGATTGGCCACTTGAAGTTTGTGTGTGTGCTGCTGGAACTGAACAAGCTGATCCTGTGAAAGGAAAAGAAAGAGGCATTCAATGAAAGTTAACTGCTTGCAATTACCTCATGCTTACGGTATATAAAGTATTATCTGAGGACAAGTTAATCTAATTAACCTTATTTGTATGATAATGGCTCTATTTACTGGCAAAACACTTGCATGTTTAAGCCAACATACTGAACCTTGAGCTGCTGCCTCGGAGTATCATGGATCTGTCCATCGGAGATGTTCTTCTGGTTGGTCTGTTGGAGGAGGTCCAGCTCTTGTGCTGTAGTCTGCCACAGCTCCATGGCCTGCAACCGCTCCTTCACAATATATGCACATGTCAGCCCGGTGAGGCGGGGGACTTAAAATCTAATAAAAAAATAAGATGAATTTATAAAAAGGGTACCAGCAACGCCACCTAGTTGCGGAGTCTAGGTCTCCATAAAACCCGGTTCTTTGTTCATCGAAGGAAGAACAGCATGGATCACAAGACTTAAAAACGTGGTTAAAAGGAGGATTTTTTAAAAGCCCATAAATAACTACTATTGTAAAAAGTCCAGCTGGAACAAAGTGCTAAAAACAAGGTTTAAAATGCAACCAGCCACTGCTGCTGATCCGTCCGGCCCTTTCTCAGAGTTTCCGGTTGCCCAGTGAGGTGCCCAATCCGTCTCGTTCTTGTATGCACCCTGCCTGCTCGTCCGCTGCCTTGCCGTCCTCCACTGCTTTACTCCACTGTGGCCTCTCCTTCCCGTGGCCTCTCTACCCCCTCTCATGCCGTGCTTGGTGTCCTTTATAGCAGCTGGGGTGATTGGAGAGGGGAGGTCCTTTCTCCTAGTGAAATATGGTTGGCCAGGGCTCTTTAATTGATTAGTCCCTCCAGGTGCATGTAGTTTGCTAAACATTGGTTTTATAAGTAAAAATGTAATGAAACAAACCATGCTAAAATGTGATAAAACAAACCATGCTAAAATGTTATAAAAACAAAACATTCTAAAATGTTATAAAAACAAAACATTCTAAAATATAAAACCAAACCATGCTAAAATATAATAACCAATAATTTATTAAACCACAATGTCCCCCTGGTGACACACACGCATTTCTAAACACACTCACAAGCATTGATGCAGATCAAAAAAGAACAGCTCGTGGATGTTTTTCTTTTGGTTCATTAAAGTAGTTAGTTTAAATACTGTGATAAAGCTACCGTAGCTCAAGTGAAAAACTCTTACTCTTGTAAAATGTTTTAATAATGGCGGAATTATGCTATGATACTGGAACTGTGAGACTCCTTAAAGGATGTAGCAGACCAATCCCTAAAAGCAACAAGACGTTGTGGTGGAAGATTTTGCACAGACAATCGTAAAGTAAGAAACAAAGGCTCTGAGTCAAATATGTCTTTCTCCGTTTATTTCCTTGCAAGGGAAGAAAGGTCACAACAGCTACGTGCTCTGCAGACTGTCATGAACCTCCTTCCCCCCAACAGAACGAGGCAGTTCTTATACCCAAGTTCAGTTATCGGTGGCGTCAACAGAAACCTTGACCACCTTGTTGAATCTCTACAGCCAGGATACTGGGTCGCGTCTTGTCATGAAGGAGTGATGGTAGGTCCCGGAGCCAGACCAGTTGAGAACCACTGCTCTAGAGCTAGGACGCTGTGGACATTTATCAGTGTGGAACACTTCAGCTCTTATACCATGGCCTTTTCATCTCAGCACTTGCAATTAAGAAACTGGTTATACAAATGAAGCATTTAGAAGAGTTACATATATTTTTTGCCATTACAACGTCCTTGTTGACAGTCTTCTTGACGTGATCCGACTCTCCGGTCATCGGACTCTCATCAATACTCAGGTCGTTGCTTTGAATGAGGATTCCGTCCGTAGGTAGTAGGTCACCTGGAATAAAACACACACAAAACAAATCTTTGATTATTTGAGGACAATTAACTATTGATAATAAATTATACATTTTAACGTCCACTTTTTAAATTTAATTTCTGCAACTGTACATTTTCTTAGTGTGTTGCACTGAGCCAGTTGCTAAGACGCACAAGGTCATTTATTGTTTTTAAAAGATGAAGAGAAAAAAAATACAACTTCTCCTCGAGAGTTTTCAAATGTGTGCCAATCACCTCGCACATTGCAGCAGTGTTGCCATCATGACGTTTCTCGGTGGGCAGGAACATCTCAAGGTTGCCACGCTGCACATGTTGTTGCCAGAGCTGCATCTTTAAACAGAATCCGTTTATTTTATCAGTGCTTGTAAGCAGGTTTTCATTTCGGCCTTGCGTCCTTCAGCCGCTCCCCGTAGGCAAACGGCCTATCCAGCCCCAGCTTGGTCCCCCTAAATCGCCGTCAGTGGTCCACGGGCAGCAGCCGGTTGCGCCGCCAGTTGCTCCAGCGCCTGCCGCTACTTTTATTCTTCTATTGCTGACAGACTCCCGTGTCCGTCTCTGGATCGCCATCAGTGCGTTTGTGAGATGCAAGACAAACAATAATGATTTAGTTCAACTGCGCTCAATTGCCTCCGCCTGGCACCGTTCCCTGAGCCACTCCCCCCCTCTGCAGCCAAGCCAAAACCCACGCCCGCCATCACACCAATCAATAGCTCAGTTGCATTTATTTATGTCTAGATATTGTGAAGTATTTATAAGTGCAGGTCAATTTTGTAGTGACTGCTCTGTAGTCAGATTTATGCTATATGCAAAATATGCATGTTGCATATTAACACTGGTTTTAAAGACTTGTTCTAATACTGTTATGTCTTTTGTGTCTTGTATTTCAGGCAATCAAAATATGATTTGCACATGTTCTTGGGGATAATGATGCTGTACTGGCTGGTGCAACCCTACCCAACTTTAAGTAACGTTGGCAGCATGACCAGGAGAGGAAGGACCTGGTAAAAGCAAGTCTAGTAGCAGCAGTCAGAAAATATGTCCCAGAGCAGGATGAGCTCCCAAGGGAAACCCCAACAACACAGCGAGTGAGGAGGATGTCTATGTTGAAAATGAAGAAGCTGATTACTTAAAATCAGGAGTCACAGCAATGGACGAATTCTCTCTCAGATCAAAAGTTTGAAAAAGCTTCCCCTCTTGAGGTACAATAACTGGGTTGAGAGCGAGCAATGTTGTGGCTACTGGTCAGAGGTGAGAGATGAGACATGTTAGAAACATTTGTTGAGAATCTCATCTCTTATCTCTATTTAGTGTATGAGGCATGTTTATTAAACCATTTTGTAAAATCACATATTCAATTATATGCAGCACCTTTGTTTTCTTTTTTTATTAGTGGTCATACTGTAGCCTAATGTGGTAAATATTTTATTAAGTCAAGCATTAAAGGGGCATTTGTACTACTGCTTGATTTGAAGGCCTGTTGCCATGTTGATTACAATAAATAGGTCTGAATATGTTTATTGTGTTTGACTGTTCATATTAATTGCATTTAAAATGCAGACATAAAAGTTAGTTTTCAACTAAAATATAAATATCAAACTATGAACTTGAATATTGTATAAACATTATAAATCATGAATATATTTTAACAGGGGTATACTTTCCTCAAGAGAGCTTTATTTTTGAAACCTCACAAAAACACATTTACACATGAGTGCATGATACTGCAGGTACTTAAACGTTACCTTGCTCCCACTGACGGGCTAAACCCTTGGAGCCAGAGGAAGAGGCAGCGCGTCAAACACGGGGCACACTTTTACTTCCACTCCATGACCTCGGAGGTGCTTAATCATATTTGACGTGCACCCTCTTATGCATGAAACAATTTTGCTGAGCTTGCGGTTTGTTTCGAAAAGTGTAACCACACTTTGGACCGCCGACGCACGCTGTCCTTGTTCGGTCGCGGTGTTATGCCAACACTTCCGGTGGACGCTTCTTCGTTGGTGTTCAGAGGTTTCTTTTTCCGCTCGGAGCCGGCGGACTGAGAATCGAAACTAGGAATCGAATTTTAAACTTTTGAACAATTCCGGGTAAATTGCAAAGCTAGTCCCGATCCCAATCGATCCTCGATAACCAAGCCTACTAATTACACATTTTCAGTAAATAAATATAATACAAATCATTTTGATTATAACTAATAAAACAACAAACACTTACGGTGTTTCGTTGTATCCATAGAAACGAATGCGTCATGATGCGTATCTATGGTAACGAATGCGTCATGATGCGTATCTATGGTTACAAATGCGTCATGAGTTCATCACTCTAGAACTGCTTTGATGAGACATACATTGTATCAACTTCAGTGCTAAGTGTTACTTACCAACGTTGTCATTGTCAAACAGACTTTTAGAGACAATAGAATTTTAACACCATTACATTTTGCCTCAAACTGCAGCATGAATTGGATGAAAAGGAGAGTAAGGGTTGCGCCCCTTAATTGTGAAGATGAAGTCTGCAGGAAGCGGATAACTGAACTACAGAAGTTCAAGGACAAATCTCTAAATCAGTTGGAGACATTACGCTTCCAGGCCAAAGCTGACAAAGAAAAAATAATTGACCTCCATCAGCATATTAAGCTCTGTAATAAGACTATCAATGGTCTGAGGTCAGATTTGAAACTCCAAAAAGAAGCTACTGAGAACCTGGCTAAACAGATTGAGAAAGATAAAGAAGAATTGGCTGCTGAGAACTACAAACTCAAAAAACTTTTCAACACCGGAGAAGGTCCGTCTCTGTTGTTGGAGGAGACCAGAGAACGTCTAGCCTGTCAACAGCAGCTGTACATCAAAAATGATATGGTCTGGGAAGAAAAATATAATCATCTGAAGGAGACATCTCACGCGCAGCAAATCTGTATGAATGAGCAGTTTAAGATGGAGTTGAGTAATATAACCAAAATGTCAAAATCCATGAAAATTCTTCAGAATAAGAACAAGGTCTGGAAGTACAAATTTAATAACGCACTCGGAATACTGGAGGAAGAAGTCGCGATTCTAAAGAAGAATAACCAACGCGTGATTGAAAACACCCTGGATACACAAACCCAGGAGAGTAAATTAACAGAATTTATGGACAGCATCAAGATCCTTAAAGACACAAAACAAGAAGATAAGAGTAGATACCAAAAAGAGAGAAAGGAATTGCTTAGGAACATTTGCGCCGGCATGAAAAGAGACAGTCTAAGCAGAAAGCAGGACAGAGAGACAGACTTGGAGCAAATGAAAACAGAGAAAGAAGGAAAGAAGATCGGTTTCTTCAAACGGATATTCAAGAGATAGCAAAGCTTTCCTTCAGACTTCACAATATAAATAGAAGATATAGAGTTAGCACTGTTGGTATGGGTCACTCTGCTGCTGGCTCTGCCCCCATGTTGCGGCTGCTGGTCGGGTCGAGGGCGGGTCGCCCCCAAGGTCCCTTTTCCCGCTGGGGTGCACCGCCAAGTGGTCCTCCGCCAGGGTGATGGCCGCTTCCAGCGTCAGCGGGCGGTGGTACTGGACCCACGCTGCCGTCCGGGCCGGAAGCCCCTCCACGAACTGCTCCAGTACCACCTTCTCCATCATGGCCTGTTTTAGTATTCTCCCCAGCTACGTGGGTTTTTCTCCTGGTTCTCCGGTTTCCCACAAATAAAAAAAAAATCCCTTTAGGCTAATTGGTAACTTTAAAGAAGAAGATAACCAACGCGTGATTGAAAAAACCCTGGATACAAAAACCCAAGAGATTGAATTAACACAATTTATGGACAAAATCAAGATCCGTAAAGAGACAAAACAAGAAGATAAGATTAAACTCCAAAAAGAGAGAAATAAAATCCTTAAGGACATTTGCGTCGGCATGAAAAGAGACAGTCTAAGCAGAAAGCAGGAAAGAGAGACAGACTTGGAGCAAATGAAAACAAAGAAAGAAGGAAAGAAGATCGGTTTCTTCAAACGGATATTCAAGATCCATTGAACACAGTGGTCTGTGTGTTTTAATATTCTCCCCAGCTGTGTGGGTTTTTCTCCTGGTTCTCCGGTTTCCCAAAAATAAAAAAAAATCCCTTTAGGCCAATTGGTAACTTTAAAGAAGAAGAAAACCAACGCGTGATTGAAAAAACCCTGGATACTAAAAACCCAGGAGATTGAATTAACACAATGTATGGACAATATCAAGATCCTGAAAGAGACAAAACAAGAAGATAAGATTAAACTCCAAAAAGAGAGAAATAAAGTCCTTGAGGACATTTGCGTCGGCATGAAAAGAGACAGTCTAAGCAGAAAGCAGGAAAGAGAGACAGACTTGGAGCAAATGAAAACAAAGAAAGAAGGAAAGAAGATCGGGATCTTCAAACGGATATTCAAGATCCATTGAACACAGTGGTCTGTGTGTTTTAATATTCTCCCCAGCTGCGTGGGTTTTTCTCCTGGTTCTCCGGTTTCCCACAAATACTCACAAAGCTGGCAATCACCTTGACATCTTCACTAGGAACACTGAAGAGTGCGCTACAACTAACCTCACTGTAACTCCACTGCATGTATCTGATCACTACTTTGTCTCATACTCTCTTCCTCTGTCCCCAACTAACGACCCCACCCCATCAATCGACTATACCCGTCCGCCGTAACATTCGCTTACACTCTCCCCCCTCCCTGACCTCCTCCGTTCTATCGGCTCTCCTCTCAACCGACTGTTTCGCACTCTTGCATCCGAACGTTGCCGCAGAGACTCTCTTAACAGCTCTGTTGTTTCCTGTCCAAAACTATTGAACGAGTCATCTTAAACCAACTCTCCTCCTATCTCCATCGTAACAACCTCCTTGACCCCCACCAGTCAGCCTTCAAGGCGGGCCATTCCACAGAAACTGCTCTCCTTGCTGTCTCGGAGCAACTCCACGCTGCTAGAGCCGCCTCTCTCTCCTCCGACCTCATCCTTCTGGACCTTTCTGCAGCATTCAACACAGTAAACCACCAGGGCCTTATTGCCCTAACCCCCGGAATGCGCAATTTTACACTCTTTCCGGTACCAGGATTTCTTAATGATGTTTATGGAGGAAGTATCAGGGACGTTCCCTATCAGGGAACTCGAGCTGCATGGAAACGCCCTGCGTGATCGCGTCATGAAGCACGTGTGAAATCTAACCAATGGCGAGCTGGTACGTCATAGGCGGGCGACGCCAGGACCAGGAAGCTACAAAGCGCCCCGAAACACAAGCCCATTCATCTCTGTGCCTTCATCAAGTGCGTGTGTAATTCTGATAATGGCTAGTAGCAAGCAACGCTTCTCGCAGCCGTGGGATCCAGGACCTCATACCGGGCATCGGAAGCACGCATGGCGGGTTCTTCCACCCAGCATGAGGCACCACTCACGCAGCCATCCAGCTCTGAGGAACTGGATGTGTTTAGCATTGAGGCGGCCGTCGCTGAGGGCACGTCACCTCATCCCCCTGCGTACGATGGCGTTAGTTCAAGCATGTCGGGCGGAGCTGCTTGCGGACATGGCTGAGGGGAGCCCTGGTGGCCATAGAGAGGCACATGTGGCTCAGCCAGTCGAATTAGGGAGAAGGACAAGTCCTTCCTCCTCGACGCCCCTCTCTCCCCGTCAGCTCTCTTTGGGGACGCCATTGACACGATCGTGGATAGGGAACGAGACGCTGCATGTCTATGCCATACTCCCGGCATGTCCGTGACACTTGATACGGCTGTTCAGAGATGAATGGGCTTGTGTTTCGGGGCCCTTTGTAGCTTCCTGGTCCTGGCGCCGCCCGCCTATGACGTACCAGCTCGCTATTGATTAGTTCTTTTTCTAACTTCGTTCGGTGTTTCACTATGAGAATTGTCTCGGCGTGACCAACTAAGGAAGCTCCAATGACACCACGCCTGTCAGTGACAGACAGGTCGAACTGTGCTGGGGCCCCGCCCCCTCATGTTACCACAGTCGACCGCCCCTCGCAAATCATTCTCGTTTTCTTCCCGTGAAGAACTATAGCTCCCTCAGCTTATCTTGGCTAGCTTGGATTGCTGCTTAACAGTTCACAGATGACCCTTTTAGGACACGTCGCCGAACGCAGTTCCTGGCTGTAGTCGGGATTTGCTGGGTAAGTTACTTCATAGAAGTGTATTTGGTTACTACACAGGCAGTGTCCGCGTCAAGGCGAACTGTTCTCCCGACGGCTCGGTATTTGGTTACCGGTGCCTTCGGTGACTGTGTGTATCTATTATCTCGGGGTAACGCGTTACGGCGAGCCTGCCGGGTCTCGGTTGACATTAGTTTGCTAGCCGAGCCGAGTAACCGTTGTTTTGCTAACGTGTCACGACGAGCAAACTGTTACGGTGCGCAGTTAGCGGGATTAACCCCCGGTTACCGAAGCAATTTACCGTCAAGCTAAGCTAACGCTAGGTTCGGCTAATTGTTGTGTATTCCCCTCTTTTCTCAGTTGCTATGTCGGCCACTACCCCCGCCAAAGGGTCAGAGTTGAAGGCAAAAGAAAGGAAAGAGACCTATACGACGGTAAAAGGCTGCCGCCAACCCTACCGCCGTCTAAACAACTTCTGCCAGCCGTGCCCATCTGCATGAAGGAAATGGGCAGGTACTGGTCCAGCCCGTTCAAGAGTAAGCTCCCCACCAAGGGCTACTCTAAACTAGAAGTTGATGGGATGGGAGAACTGGGCCTAGCGGGCCCACCAGAGGTAGAACCTTCAGTGGCTTACCACCTCCACCCAAACCGCCGCTCTCTCTCAGCTTCCTAACATCACCCTGCCTAATAAAACAGCCTCACCGCCTCTGTTTTACAGAGAATGTACCGCTATGCGGCACAGTCAGTGTGTTCGCTAAACACGGTGACTTTGCTGTCGGCGTATCAGGGAGAAATCTTAGAGGAGATGGGCAGGCAACAGGACTCTGGGGCACCAAACCCGGCCCTGTGGGATTAGATTTGCGTTGTAAACAATCTCATCCTCCGCTCATCACGCGGTGCGGTGCGGTGCAGGGCTGCGGCCGTGTAATGGGACTTGCGGTCTCAGGTGAGAGGGCCCTATGGCTGAATCTTTCGGGCCTCAGCGATGTGCAGAAGGCAGAGGTGATGGATGCTGCTTATGACCCAGCTAAGGGTTTGTTTGGCCCTGCGCTTGAAAAGATGCGGGAGGCCAGCACCCTCAGAAAACAAGAGGGCGAAGACTTCGACCTCTGTTTGCCCCAAAAGCACATCCCTCGCCCCCCGCAGGTGCCCAGGGCTGGTTTTGCAGCTGCAGCCGCAACTTTGAGAGGGGCGCGGGGAGGCGCCAGACCGCACAGACAGGCAGCAAGTCAGCAGACGGTCCAGCAACCTCGAGTGGAAACACTCCTTTGCAGCCACGGCAGCAAAGAACCGCCCATCCCACCCCGGGGAAGGGAAGAAGAAGCGCACGTCCTATCTGGCTTTGCTTTTCCCTCCCCTCCACCTTCAAAGAAAAGAAGGGAGGTCGAGGTGAGACAAACCCCCGAGTTTGTATTCCAAATTCCCTGATAAAAACAAATGCAAGCCGTTCAGACTATGCCTTCGCCTACTCGGCCTGATGGCGTCAGTGATATCTGTGGTACATTTGAGGCTTTTACGGATGAGGGATTTTCAGCGCTGGGTCGCGGCATTGCGTCTGTGCCCGTGCCGTCACCTCAACCGCAGAGTGAAAGTGTTACCGTCGTGCGTAGCTGCGCTCCGCCCGTGGGAGGACGTGACAGCTCTTGCGTCAGGTGTCCCGCTGGGGGCGGTGTCATCCAGGGTAACCTTGACAACGGATGCTTCCCTATCAGGGTGGGGAGCAACCATGTTGGGCAGGACGGTGAACGGAACCTGGGACCCGAGGCTAGCTCAGAGTCACATAAACATCTTGGAACTCTGGGCAGTGTTTTATGCACTAAAACATTTTCTGACATTTCTCCAGGGACGCCATGTCCTGGTAAAAACAGACACCCGCTCACTGCAGTTACACAGGTTGGCTCGAAAGCTAATCCTGTGGCTCCTGTCTCTTCGAGCCACACACGTTCCAGGGGTGCTGAACAGAGGTGCAGATCTTCTGTCCCGAGGGAACCCTCTGTACTGAAAGTGGGCTCTTCACCCTCAAGTGGTGTAGCAAGTCTGGCAGAAATACAGCCAAGCAGACATAGATCTCTTCGCCTCGCGGGAAAACACCCAATGTCCACTGTTTTTCTCCCTGGCAGACGCGAACGCACCACTGGGGATGGATGCGCTGGCCCACTCATGGCCAAACGTGCTGCTCTATGCATTCCCCCCGCTCAGCCTGCTCCCCCCCACTCTAGACAGGGTACGAGAGCAGGGCTTGACGCTAATCCTGATAGCTCCGCGGTGGCCGTCCAAACATTGGGTGGCGGAAATAATACAGCTCTTGACGGACGAGCCGTGGCCTCTGCCCATACGCAGGGACCTTCTGTCCCAGGCTGGCAGGGAGATCTACCACCCTCACCCAGACCGAATAGCGCTCTGGGCTTGGCCGGTGAGAGGTGGAACCTGAACGCAACAGGCCTGCCTGAACGGGTCATTGACACCATTCAGAGTGCAAGAGCCGCCTCCACGCGCTCCCTTTACAGTGGTAAATGGCGGTTTTTTGAGGAGTGGTGCCGTCTTAGGCACATCATTCCTTTCCAGTGTTCAGTGGTCAACCTGCTATGCTTTCTGTAGGATTTAGTAGACAAGGGCAAAGCTTTTTCTACTATTAAAGTATATTTAGCGGCTATCCCAGCCAGTCATTTGGGCTTTGGTGAGAGGATGGTGGGGCAGCACCTTTTAGTATGTCATTTCATGAAAGGTGCTCGCCGTAAGCTGCCCGTCTCCAGGCCCCTGGTTCCTCTGTGGGATCTATTGGTGGTGTTGGAGGCCCTCTCTCAACACCCGTTTGAGCCAATGGAGGCAGCGGAGATGAAATTTATTTCACTTAAGACAGCCTTGCTCTTGGCTTTAACCACAGCAAAGCGTGTGAGTGACTTACAGGCTTTATCCGTTTGCCCTTCCTGCTTACAGTTTGCTCCAGGGCTCACGAGGGTCTGTATGCGGCCCAACCGCGTTTGTGCCTAAGGTGTTGGAGGCATCGTACAAGTGTCCTACGGTGGAGCTTTCAGCTTTTCACCCTCCTCCTTTTTCCTCCTCAGAGGAACGAAGGCTTAACACGTTGTGTCCGGTGCGAGCACTGCATTTGTAAGTGAGTAGATCGGCAGGTTTCAGAAAAGCAGATCAGCTGTTCGTGTCCTGGGCCAATTCTCACAAAGGAAAGCCATTGTCACGGCAGAGGCTGTCCCACTGGATTGTGGAGGCCATATCTCTAGCCTATAGTTGTAGGGGTTTGCAGCCCCCCCAGGGTTTGAGGGCTCATTCCACGAGGAGTATGGCCACTTCATGGGCCCTGTTCAAGGGAATTCCAGTGAAGGATATTTGTGCAGCTGCAAGCTGGTCTACACCTCACACTTTTGTAAGGTTTTACAGGCTAGATGTCTCAGGGCCGTCCTTAGCACATGCTGTGCTAGAGGCCAACGCGCCAGAGTCCCTGTGATGGTCATTACCGGGCTAAACAAATTTGCAATACATGGAGCGGTCTATATTTCCCATAGTGAAACACTGAGCAAAATTTAAAAAAAACGTTGGGTTACTTAACGTAACCTTGGTTCTTTGATAACAGAGTGAGGTGTTTCACCACACATCCCTCCTTGCATTGACACAGAAAGAAATCGTTGAGAATGATTTGCGAGGGGCGGTCGACTGTGGTAACATGAGGGGGCGGGGCCCCAGCACAGTTCGACCTGTCTGTCACTGACAGACGTGGTGTCATTGGAGCTTTCTTAGTTGGTCACACCGAGACGATTCCCATGAAACACCTCACTCTGTTATCAAAGAACCAAGGTTACGTTAAGTAACCCAAAGATTTCACACGTGCTTCATGACGGGGTCACGCAGGACCCACAGCGTTTCCATGCATCTCGTTACCCGCGGGGAACTAAGGTTACATACGTAACCGGAGACGTTCCTTGCAAAGTGGCCTTAATATTTCAAGGACAAAGTCAATGCAGAATAGAGACTTCCACAAAGTCTCTATGTGGAGGAGTTGCAGGTAGCTTTTGAGACTTGAGAATAACTTATTAAAAAAATAAGTTCTAAGAACACAAGCTGTACATTACCTTTTACTGTAACACTTATCCACTTATAGATAGAGCATGGAACACCTCACCTTCAAAAAGTTATTTGATGTCTCTAGTGTAATGGAATTATATACACGTTTATATTATAGGGCTGTGTTATTGTGCTTAACCATAGAGCCACAATGTTTGTATAAGAAAATGATCCAAGAGAATTATCTTTTAGTCTTGAAAAGTTTTTTTTTCAACTGGTGAATCTTTCAGTATCACTGGTTGGACAAGGAATCACATGTGTCAGTGTTGTTGAAGTATTTTTGCATCCATGCTTACAGTCAGTGGTGGCTCAGGGCCTTCTGAACGGTATCCAGGAAAGGGCAGGATGCCTCCCAGTCTGCATTAACTTCTCGGCTCAGACCTCATCCGCCCGCACTCAGGAAATTATTGAGCCCGAACTGGAGAAAAAGTAAAAACATGATGGGTATTGACTCGCAGGTCCTTTTCATTTTCCCTTCCTTTAGGTGCTCCTGGTAACAAGAAGTTAGTGGTCGTTCTGCATGACCTGAATATGCCTAAATTGGACGAATATGGCTCCCTATTGAACTCTTGCGTCAATTCCAGGCCTTTCAGGCTTCTATGACAGAACCAAGTTCTTTTGGAAAAAGATCCAGGTATGGATATATACAAGATGAGGTACAATCCTAAAGTGCCTTTGACAGTAATAAAATCTTTGTGTGCTCTCATCTGACTTAGGTATGTAAGTAAATCTGTGTCATCGGGTTTTGAAAGAAAAAGGTGATTGAATTTCTAGCACTGAATATGTTAGACAATTTAAAAAGAGAAGGAGCGAACGCATCAGAGGCACGTGTTCAAAAATTGGAAGCCTGGATGGGGACGTCTGGAAGAATTCAGCCAGACAACTTCTCTTGTTCTGATAGATTTATTCGTCAGATCACAGGTCAAGTATAAGCGCTGCGTTTGCAAAGGCAGGAGCAACCCTGCCGGCCGGCAGGCCGGAAGAACACTCACTAACATCAGCAAGAACATCATGTTTTATAACCCGAAAAGACAGAGAAGGAAAGATTTCTATTGGCCCTAAGCTGGCGTACGGGAGGATCTTTCTCCCCCCGCATCTAAAGATCCGGTCACATCCAATGTCCAGAACTCCTGACTTAAGTAGACAATGAACAGAGTGTGTATGTTGGATATTGTGGTGTGCATTTCAACCCCCCTTATCTGGCACATCTGCTGGTTGACCCGCTGACCTTGCTTCCTCAGTCAGGACAGAAACCGTTGCCATATATATATACCCAAAGAAGCTTCTGTTTGTCAGTCTGTTCCGGATTTTAGCGATGTCCAATAATAATGGGGCTTTAACTCTTCTTTATGCCATCAGTGTGGTTTGTGTCTGTAAGATTCCGTAATAGACAGCTGACATTTGTACATTAACAGACTGTATTGGACATGAACTAAGCGGAAGTTAAACGAGAGCGTCCAGCCGCTCAGAATACGCCTCTTCTTCTAGTTTTTAATTAATTTAATGATGCTGAGATCCTTTGACAAGCTGTTAGGGGTGATTGGCAGAGTTTTGAAACCAGGAACTCGCTTGAAGAGGCAAATGGGCCGCTGTAGCGTAGTGGGGAGGGGGACAGCGGCTTTAGCGGAGCGTGCAGACGCATAACCCCGACAGGACACGCAGGAATAACCGCAGAGAGTCTGTGACCTCAGCAATAAGTGGGCAGTTTGAACAGGGCTTTTAGGTTGTCAGGAAGCTCTGTTTATCCAGCATAGCCTGGGTTCATAGTGATGAATGCAGCACACGTCCTCACCAGCTTGATTTTCTGGCCCTCAAATTGAAACTCTGATAGCTGCGTAACACAGAAATGAGTGAGAGGCTCTGATTTATGAGCGTGATTTCTTGAACATTGTGCCTCACACAATATTGTTCCAATATCTTTAAAGAACAAAAATAAATGTGTCAAAACTTCCATGAATGTTACGTCAACAATATTCACCACTTTCACCAAGTTTAGTTCACGCCATCACTTTGCGATATCAATTTGAATCTTTAAAAAAAATATGTGGTTTACGGTTCAAAGATTTTCAATATATTGAATAGCAGGGGTGTATTATTTTCAATGTCAATGATTAGCAATAACATTGCAAAGGAGAAGATAACAAATTATATATATATATATATATATATATATATATATATATATGGGGATATGGGGATTTTCTCAACATTGGAAATTCTATTGGTTAACAACACAATACATTTTGATGCATTTAATTGGGATATCAACACTGCACCCCTCCAAAATAAAGCAGCAATAACCTTCCATAGTGGAAATCAAGAAATACTATTTATTTTCCTGATATCGCAGTGAGTAGAAAATACATCAATTATGGATTAAAATGTGAATATAGTAAAACATACTGCATATGCAGAAACCCACCCAAAGCCTCCATGGTGGGGAACAAGCGGCCATTTAATGTGATTTCTAATTATATGTTCTGGTAAAAATCACAGAAAACAAAAGCTCAATAGCTGAATTTCAAAGATAGCGTGTTTGTGGGCGTACCTTATCCGCTTTGGCATTTCGTTTGGTTATGAGTTGCTGAGCGATGACAGACAACACTTCCATGTCAATTTGGTTGAATTCGTCGGAAAAAAAAAAACAAGCACTTGACTGAGCAAGACCGCTAAATAAGCGCCCCATCATCTGGAAGACAGAAGTGTGACAAAGAAAGAAAGAAAAAGCGACTAAACTAAACTTCAGCCACGGTAGAGCAGAGAATCTGGATCTAGACTGGATGAAAGAAAGCCTCAATCCAACTCTAACACACAAGTGTTTGCTGAGAGAAACAAACTGAAGCAGACATAGAGAAATGTGCTTTTCAGCCATCTCGACAGTGTCAGCTTTCACTTGTACTTGTTGCTCCAACCTTGATGCACTGCAAGAAAGTACCATTTAACATTACATTGAAATGCACAATGTGTCTCAAGGTCCCAATCTAAAGATTGGAACTTGATAACATAAAATATAGTCAATCCATAATGAAACGTTATTATTAAAACATGGAACATGAATTATGTTTGTAAACTGATCATCATAAATTAAATCAGACATATAAACTGTAAAAAGAAACAAGTAATAACGTAATTATAAGATCCTCTATGAGTGTGAAAGTGATATCATCCCGGCTAGTGCTCCTCCAAGGTCGAATTGGAGAGCCCCCATCAGGCACAAATAGCAAAGTTCCTGGGCAGGGTGAGCAATAGAAGGCAAATCGAGTAATTGTGACAAACAATATGCAGCATTTGTGTGTCCCGTTGTCATTTCTCACTGCTTTCTAACTACTATTGGACACACATTGTATAGGTCACACTATTAGCTCCATCTAGTGGTTTTGTAGCTTGTGGCTTGGTTGTTTGTGTGTTTGCAGGTTCACAAACAATCGGAATGAGGTAAAATGATGAAGGCTTTTGAAACTGAGGATAAGAAATGTGTGACTTCAGTGTAGTTGTATCCAACATTATGCATAAAAGAGTTTGTGTTGTACATATTTATAACTAATGTTAGTACAGTACAAGACAGGTGTGCCAGAGAATGAATGTGTATTCATGTGTTACCATAAGATGTGTTAAAACCAGTCTAGGACAGGCTCCCAGATATTCATTGCCGTAAATGGAAGTGGACAGGGCCATTTTGGCAACACAGTTGTCCTGGTCCAGGTCCCAATAGTAGCGCAACTGCGTCTGCCATTCAAAGTTATCCCTGTTGTCCACCTAAAATAGAGAAATCAAGTTACTTAGTGAGTTGTATCAAACATTTTCTCATCACCTTTATTACCTTTGGACCTATCTTAAAAAGTCAAGGACAGGAAGTGATATAAACTCATTGATGGTTTCTGTGTGTGTTTGTATTCTTGTACCTTCTGGCGGACTACATCTGTGACTTTATCTCTGGCATGGACATCGATGGTGATAAGGGCTTATATGATTATGATGGGCCTAAGTGATGATATTACGAATCAATGCCGCCAAGGCATTCACCCTCTGGAATACACAGAAAACAAAGAGGTATTAATAATAATCTTAAATGACAAAATAAAATTGATTAGTTTTTTGAGAAGGTAGCAGTAAGTTTGTGTGGTTTACATCAAAGTTAGTTAGTTAGTTCGAATTCCTGCGAGGCAGCTAAGTGGTCGTGGTCTCCATCCAGCCAAGCGTCCATCTCTTTGTACCACATCAACCGTGAGATGGTCAGCACCACCTGGTGGACGCACAGACAAACTGAAGTTAAATCACAGCATTAAAATGGAGTGGGATTAAAGTGTCCACCTGAAATGATAGAAAGGACCAGTGTGTAACATTGAAGCGGGACGTCTTCATGGAGTCTACAGTGTTGCAAAGCCAGGTTTCAACACTAGTCCCAAACAGATAATTCAATGCAAAACAAGTAAGGGGTTTTGCACTCAACGGCTCACCGGTAAGAGAGGAGTAAGGAGTAAGCGGAGGGACATTCAGTTCAAATCAATCTGTTACCCTAATGCGAGATGCCACCTATTTATACACACTGAAACTTTAATATATACATTTCTGAGAGGAAGCGACAATTTTGATGGTTAGGAAAACAAATATCTGTAAACCTGAGATGTATTGGTAACAATTGTGAAACGAATTAATATTTTTTAGATACAAACCCAAGGAGAGTTATACTCAAAGTATACCTAACGTATCTGTCATTTATTCAAAAAATATAAAAAGTCATGTTTCAGTTTGTGTGTGTGTGGCTGCGTACCTGCGATGGATGTCCGGCCAGCATCCATCCCTCTCTAGACTTCACCTGGTAGTCAGCGATGGCTGCCTTACTGAGGGAGCGCAACGAGTTGAACATAGCCTCCTCCACCTTGCAAGGCCAATCCTCCACAGTGCCTTGTACCTTAAGACCTTTAGTCGAAGCCACCTAAAATTACAAACAGAAGAACAACATCAGTTTTCAGGGCTCACTGTGAGTCCTGTGTTGATTCACACTCCTTTCATTTGATTATTGGACGGCAATGGCAACAAAGAAGCCCTTTGCGGTCATGATAGGCACAGGCGTCACTCAAGAAGCCACATACCAACCAACAATAGAATCTAAAAGACCACAGAGAAACATAAAGTGACTTTAAAAAAAACACAATAGACTACCAGGTGACTGAAAAGCGCAACATCAGCTACAATGAGACAATCAGTCAAGGAGGATGTGTAATATAGCTAGCAACTGCAATCAGTGCAAGGAAATCTGCTACCCTACTTAAACAATTATTCATCATCCTTCCTACAGACTTTGAGGCATCAAACACAATAATATCACAATGATTGCCTTGTTATTACAAGATAGGACAATCTAGTCTTCATTTGAGTAATAAGAAATCTTAACCTTTTTGGATGAGTTGAGTGCAGGACAAATACTTCAATTCTCAAACCAACCAATTCTTAACAAATACTATAAATGATTAATTTCAGAATTACTGCTTACAAGAGTTTTGGCATCATTTGATAAATTGCTTGATTATTGCACTGACATAGGGCTGCCAGGTAGGGCAAGATGGGGGTCATTTAAGATGGTTGACAGTGTTCACTATTGTCACAGTTTATACACCAAGGAAGGTAGTATATGCATACAAGTAAAATTCACTCATGCTCTCAGCAAGGTAATAACAACTTATATAAAAGAGCAGGATGACTAAATTGTGTTGAGGTTGCTCAAACCTGACCTTCTCTCGATCAGGGGAAACCATGTACAGGATGTCTTGGTCCCAGAAGATTTGGGTAGCAAAGCAAACTCTAGTCGGGTGATGGCATCAAAACACTTCCGAAGGTGGGGCTGCACTGCTTGGGGGTTTCTTGTCTGGGCCAAGATCTTCAGCAGCTCGTCATTAGATAAGATGAACCTGTGAGGATAGAGGAGCTATCACAGTACCAGAGCATTTAACACAACACGCCAAGTTCAAGATTATAGAATTTTTCACCTAGTGTTTTTGGAAGAGAGGTGAAGACTAACAACTATCAAGCTTTCAAGAGAGACCATCCAAAGGATCATATTAGATGCATTTTAAATGGAGTTTTTGCACAAGGGGCAAAAAGCAGGAGAGGATTAAGAAGATGTAGTATGATGTAGAAGCTCTGTTTTAGTATGTAAAAGAGCATGTATTTATACCTGGGAAAAATGACTCTCTTGGACTCCAGGTAGTCTTCCACACTTCTGTATCTCATCCAGAAGAGTGTTGTGTTTTTGAAAAGTCTCAAACAGATCTGCATCACATAAACGGAGTGCACAGGAAAGTTTGTGAATCTGACTGCCCTACCATGTCCTATTTTTCCAACAATGCTTTAAGGCTACCCACCGGGCTGTGTGGCTGCTTCAAGGGCATTAGGCCTCGTATTGGCCCTTGCCATTATCTCCTTCCATGATTTGTCCACCTTTTGAAACATTTTGGACTCAGCAGGAAGCTGCCTTTTGATGTCTGGGGCCACAAAATATACTCTGTAGATAAAGCCAGTTTCTTTGTCATGTAAGCCACTCATCCTGGTAAGGATAGTGGGAGAGAAGAGTAAGAATTAATAGTGGGGTAGGGAGCAGTCGGAACAATGTGAGCAGAAGAAAGACAGAAAGGAAAATTAAGCAGTAACGGCCAATTATGATACCTTGGATTAGTTTACTCCAAGGTATATATCCAACATGAATATAGCACTTGTTAAATATTATGAAAGCAAAATATATTTTGCAAGTACTTTGTATGCTCGTCTGAAGCCACTAGGGAGCGCTAGTGTTTAACATTTGAGACCAAATCTGCAATTTGTTTGGAGAAAAGCCACTACTATCTAGAGAAGAGTCACTTGTGGCCAAATTCAAGATCACTCAGTTCTGTTCTTTTGAAAACCTTTACCAGGGTTTGGTTGAAGAGGGTCAGCTGTCTCAGCCATTTGTGCACCCTGTACTTGACGGGAGCTACGTAGCGAGAAGATGACAACGTGCCTACATTTATGATGCCGTCATCCAAGAGTACCTTTCGAGTAAAACAAAAATAACATACACATTAGTACTGAAACACTACTAGTGTGCTTTAAAGACTGTGTGTGTACTGCATGCTACCACTTGGATATCCTCTGTGGCTCCCTTTTTAGATTCCCCATGAGACGGCACAGTGAACTCTGTATTCCTCCAAACCTCCTCCACCTACATGGCTCATTGACGGGGTAAAGGGTAATGGTCTACGTTAAAGTTTTAAATAGCTGCACAGTAGAAGCAAGGATTAACAGAAAAAGAAAACCTGGTGATTGCATTTAATTGGCTACTATTATAAATAGATATATGCCACTTTATCCCATATTCACTTATTCCAAATTGCCCCATATAAAAACAATCAGCTCTGTAAACCATTGTTAGCTACAATAACACAAATATTTTCCTAATGTCTGCTCCCTTGCCCCTGAGGACCTGCTTCAGTCTCTCTCCCCCATCCGAGTCCTGCTCACTGTTTTAAGGGGAGAAAATCAGTCATGATGTTGCCCAGTTGTGCTACCTTACCTTACCTGCCGGCACCGTTCCCTGAACCGCTCTCCCCTCGGCAGATGAGCTAACCACACCCCGCCACCACACACCCCCACCGCCCGACTTAGGCCAACTCCCCCCACCCCCCTCTCCCTCCTGTGGGTGAGAGAGGAAGTCAGCCATGACCATCTGCGCCCCCGGCCTATGGACCACCTTGAAGTTAAACGGCTGTAGAGCCAGATCCCACCGAGTGATCCGGGCGTTGGTATCCTTCATGCGGTGGATCCATTGGGGCGAGGCGAACAGAGGGTGAGTTGGTGTCCCAGGAGGTAGTAGCGCAGGGAGTCGCCCACGGGATGGCCAGGCACTCCTTCTCAACCATACTGTACCTGGCCTCTCTCTCGGATAGTTTCCGGCTGATGTAGAGGACCGGGCGGCCCACCCCCTGCACCTGCTGGGACAAAACGGCCCCCAGCCCTCTGTTCGATGGATCAGTCTGCAAGATAAAAGGGAGAGAAAAGTTATGTGTTGGAGCAGTGGTTCCCCCGCCTCAAACACTCACTGGCATCGCTCCGTCCACTGGACCGGATCTGAGGCACCTTTCCGGGTCAGGTGAGTCAAGGGGCTGGTCAGCGCCACAAAGCCCGGGATGAACCTCCTGTAGTCAGCCAGCCCCAAAAACCTCGCTGCCTCTTTTTCTGTCTTGGGCCGGCGGGCAGGCTGCGATAGCTGCTGTCTTGTCCACCTGAGGGCGCACCTGCCCGACGCCCAAGTGGTACCCCAGATACCGTACCTCCCTCCGCCCAACTGCACACTTCCTCGGTTGGCAGTGAGCCGGCCTGCCTCAGGGACTCCAGCACCGCGCCCACCCGCCGCATATGCTCCGCCCACGTGGTGCTGTATATGATGACGTTATCCAGGTAGGCGGCAGCATACGCAGCATGCGGACGCAGCGCCTGGTCCATGAGGCGTTGGAAAAAGGCCCGGGGCACCAACCAGCCAAAAGGGAAGCGTTGTGAATTGGTATAACCCAAACGGAGTGGAGAAAGATGTTTTTTCCCTGGACTCGGGCGACAAGGGAGTCTGCCAGTAGCCCCTGGTAAAATCCAGTGTCGTAAAAAAACACGCGGTGCCCAATCGGTCCAGGAGTTTGTTGAACCGGGGCATCGGGTATGCATCAAACCGTGACACAGCGTTCACCCTGCGATAGTCTACACAGAACCTTATGGAGCCATCCGTCTTAGTGACCAGAACGATGTGGCTGCACCAGGCACTGTTGGACTCCTCTATCTACGCCCATCGCCAGCATAGCAGCCAATTCCCTCAATTTTCCTCTTTTGTTCAGGTAAGCTGTAGGGCCGCGATCGCACCGTCACGTCCGGTAACATCTCAACGTGATGTGCTATGAGATCTGTGCGACCTGGCAGGAGGGAGAACACATCATTAAACTGGTCTTGCAACTGGGCTATGTCTGTTTGCTGTGTCGCAGAGAGATAGGCGTCGAAACGGAGCCGGGTCGGATTGGTGGACTTTGGGACCTCTGGTCCCAGCTACTCTCTCTCAGCTACTACAGCCGGACAGCTGGAGCTACCACCGCCGCGGTCGTCAAGAAGAAGGCACAGACACACGGTACCGCTAAGCAAAAATGCTTTATTTAGTCTTAGGTTGGCGTCGCCACTTCAGTCTCGCTCCCTCATCAGAGTCCTGCTCACTGTTTTTTAGGGGAGACAATCAGTCATGATGTTGCCCGGCTGTGCTAATTACCTGCCGGCACCATTCCCTGAACCACTCCCCCGCTCTCTCCCCTGCAGCTGAGCTAACCACACCCCGCCACCACAATCTCATCATTTAAAACAAATAATATTCAACAGGCATCAAGGTAGAGTGTACACCACTATTGCATATGCACATCCGAGTAGCTGGAAGTTAGTTGCTTTTCCACAAACCTTTGTAATAATGCGCTCCACTGATGCCTCTCCCGAAGCCTGCCCTGACACCTAAAAGTCAAGAGGTGTTAATCCTGTTTATCCAGGCCAGATAAGATACACAAACAAGATAATAAGAATAAGCAGATTGTGAACTTCCATTCTGGATCTCCCTTTGAGGTCAAAATACAAAAAAACACCACTTCTTCACGAGGTATAGGTTAGATTATTTGTACTTTTTCCAACTTAAAGAAACTACAAGGAAGCCTGCTGCAGGCCGTCTCAGAAACGCCATTGTTTGGTCCACATGGACCGCCAAAGTGAAAAATAAGGAACGTTTCTTGTAATAACTTCAATACTCATCAGTAACAGTAGTGCCACAACTATAGAAAGAGAAGGTAATTATGTAGGCTTTAAGCATGTGTTACTACCTCCTGTATCTCCATGCCATAAGAGAAGATGTTGAGCTCCTCCAAAGCAACCATGGAAAGCTCCTCTTTATTTAGGGGGATCCCCATTACAGACTCCAGTGTCTTCCAGTGTTCTGGCTTCATATTTGGGTTAAGTAGAGCAGTGATCACATGTAGCTGAAGGAAAAACATGAACATTATCTAGATGGCGTCATAAAGATGTAGTCAACAACAACTTCAATTATTGAAGTGGCTTTGTTCGATAGCATGCTAAAATTATTTTTTTTTAGTAATGCCACACACTATACACAATACAACCCACCCTCTCTTTTGTGACTTCGACCTTCTCCTTAAGAATTGGCACAACGTTGTTGAGTGGCAGGCCTTTTTCCAGCTGGTTGACGTATTTGCTATATGTTGTGACCTGTGAGCTGAACTGCTCAAGATCAAGCACATCAAGAGTGCTCTGTGGATGGGTGTAAATGGAAGGACACAGTCAAACTTAAAAGAAGGAAAGAGGAAAAGCTGAAAAGGTGTCTGTGCATAAACGTGTCTAGACCTATAGATACAGTGTGTTGAGTACTACTCACCTCCGTCCATTCATCTGATAAAGAGTCCCATTTCTCTAGACAGTCCCACAGCAGTTGTTTCAGTCGAAACTCAGCAATTTCCTCATCCAGGGCATCAAATTTGGTGACCTCCATCTTTATTGATCAGAAGATCAAGAGGGAGGGGGCAGTGAGTTGACCTGGGTAAATAGGCTTGTTTGCTGCAAAGTTTAAAATAAAATGTCCAAAAAACCTAGTTTGAAATTGAATTTTTTTCAACTTGATTTGGGACATGTTTTTTGCTAGAATTATTTTGAATTACTGAAGGATCCTAAAAATACTACATCACCTTGAATTGCTTTTGGTAGGAGGTGTAGGCGTGTGCCCGGGCCTGCAGTTCATCTATGGAAATTTTGACCTCCCCAAGCAGCAGCCGGACTTTGGAGGAATCTGCATTGATGTCAAGGAGGTCCTGTGCACAAGAAACCAAAAAGTAAAAATAGATGGAAGACATATTGATACACTTTGAGTCAACCAAACTATTGCTAATGGAAAAATTGATAAAACATATCCACGTACCTGTGATTTTAGCTTGATAGTCTGGAGGTCATGGTTAAGCTCATTAATTTCTTTCTGCAGCGAGCTGCCGAGCTTCTCCATGGTGGAGTCCCTCTTAAATTCTGCCTCAATAATGCTGCTGAGCAAGGAGTCAATGTCGACGTGCACTGAGGCAAAACCCACCATATCATTACATGACAGTGGAATAGAGTACATTTTAGTCAGACTGTACATCTGAGATATTGTCTCCTGCTCTGCTTTAAGCCCAGTAACCTGGTAAAATGGAGGCAGAGTAGTAGAACAGTCAAATGAGAGAGGATACTGGATGATGAGTGTACTGTGAGATTAACTTTGTTGGTTTTGTTACAAACACTTGTGACTGCAAGAGAAACTGCTGTTACTGTTAAAAGTGTGTCTTACCCTCTTCTGAATCTCATCCAGGAATGTGACGGAGTTGGCTAACTCAGCTATGGTGGAGGCACGGGACACAAGTTTATACTGGGCGTCACAAATCTCAGCCAGGAGAGCATCTAGCTTCTTCCTAGCCTGCATGGGAACTATCTCGTTCATGACCTGGAACAGACGTTAAAAACAATGAACAATGACTCCTACATGCTCCATCAATGTTTTTGCAGTTGCGCTAATATCCTGTTGACAGAACTGATTTTCTCCCAAGATTTTCCCTCACTGAGACCCTGGACCTTGCTTATGTTTTCACTTCAGTGAGATTGTATCAATCCATGGTCAAAACGCTTAGAAACTCGCCATAAACTGATATGACTTGTCCGTTTGCACATTGCTGGTCCTCACCTGTATTTGGCGGGGTTGGGAATACACAAGCCTCTCTTTGAGCTGTGTTTTGTCCACAAGCAGCAAGCCGAGGTGCCTTTTCTGTTGAATGGCTGTGGCATCCTTATGCACACTGCGCTGTAACTTCAGTGCTGTTTCAAAAAAGGACACATCTGTGAAGTAAAGAAATTAACATACAGCAGTTTAAAAGAACCATCTTTGGACACACAGATAACAGAGTGTAAAGTTTCAACAATTGATGACTTAATGCCAAAACAGTTTTACAGTTTCTTTTTGGCAAACATATAAAGAAACATGGGAAACTAAAGGACGCAAGCACTGGACCCTAAAAGAAAAGAAACTAGCTGCAATGGACTTGCATAGTAGGGTTTCATCTTCTGAAAGTACAAATTATGAATTCTATACATGTTTGTAATCTTTAGGGCTGCAACAACGAATCGATGAAATCGATTAGAATCGATTATTAAAAGCGTTGGCAACGAATTTCATTATCGATTCGTTGTGTCGCGCGACTATTATCTTTGAGTTTTAAAAGAAAGTTGCGCGCGCCGCGCAGAGCTGGGGAAAAAAAAGTTGAGCGCTCGCGCAGCAGAACATCGGAGAGACCCGTACTACTGTTCTGAAACATGCGGAGGAAGAGAAGCCAATGCGATCTAAATATTTCACACTGAAATGGGGGGTGCGGGTCCTAGCGGGCAACGGGGGGGGGGGGGGGGGGGGTGCTGCGGTTTTCTTTGCAGCGCCAGTAGTTTTACGTTCTAATCGCCGCGCTCGACTTCAAGGTGTAACCTTTATTATTGTTCGGTCTGAAACAGCGCGCCCAGTGACGGGTGGTGCAGCAATATTGATGTCCGGGTGGAAATCAGGAGAAAGGTCGGTCCGGGATATTTTCGGGAGGGGCTTTGAAATTCGGGAGGGTTGACATGTCTGATTGTAAGATATGCAAAAGCGACATGGCCTGGCACGGGAGCACCACGGCAATGATTCATGATTTTGTGCCTAATATATTTAATTTGGCGGCTGTAAAGTATACATCATGCGATGTGTGTATGTTTTTTGTGTTAGTCCATTTTATTTGCTTACTTAGGGATGTTCAAGGAGCAATCTGTTAGTGCAAAAGATATTTAGGAAGTGCACAGTCAGTTCTATTTTTCAATAAAGGGTTGGAAATGAATGTTTTTACACTTTTTTTTTTTTTTTATCCGATTCATCGATTAATCGAACAAAAAATCGACAGATGAATCGATTAATAAAATAATCGTTAGTTGCAGCTCTAGTAATCTTGCCTTTACACTTTGGCAAAAGGTGCACAAAAGTTGCACACATTTTGTTGTGTATTCCTTTGGTGCATAATGACCATAAATATTTCTTGAGACCTTGATTTTTGTTATAAAAATGATCCAAAATCCTCAAATATATATAAAAAAGGTACCTTGTGGAGGTTTTGATAACTTGTAGCGCTATATGGAGCCATTCTTTCCACCAGTGACACATTTAGTTTGCATCATGCATGCACATACGAACACTTGTCTTGTGCAACATGAGGATTATGTGATAAAACATTCCTGCTTTGATGATAGCACATCAACAATTGTGCCCTACAATTGAAGTTAGAAACACAGAATTTTAATTTAATTGGGTGCCTTTAAAAGGTAAGAGGGGTCTTTGTATTTATTTAGAAGACTTTACAAAAGGTACAGGCCTGGGATTTAATGTGGGTCCTATATACTATATATATGTGTCGGATGTGGGATCTGTAATAACAATGTTTATGTTGATGTAAATTGCATCACCGTGATTCTTTTGCAGGATTTCATCCCGATTCAGACTCTCGTACTCTTTATAGAACATACGAAAACGCTCAAATGTGTCCGAGTACACTTTTGCTGCGTCAAAGGCAAACTGGAATGATTCCTGTAGGGAGAAACAATTCAGACCCAGACATATACAGTACCATAACGTCAAGAGATATCAACCAATGCAAAGTAAAAGCTAACCTTGATTTTCTGGATCATTCTGAGAAGTAGGCTATCATTCTTCAAGATCCATTCCAAACTAGGGCCATGTTCAGTTTGTTTTTCAAAATTCTAAAAGTTAACAAACGGATAGAGAAACTCATGTATAGAATACATCACAGAGTAAAATCTGGTAATACCATTATATTTTTAAAATATGTATCACACTAACATTCAGAACACTGAATATACACGTCAGGGCTATCAGGTGGAGGTTTGACCTCAATGCCTTTACCTCAATGCCTTCAGGTGATATCAAAGTCATTAAATCAGGATCTTCTGTAAGCATATTCACGGTCATCAGTGTTTTCCCAAACGATCCAATGATCTCAGCAATAGTTTTCTGTGAGATTTCAAAGAGACACTGTAAGGTATTAAATGGGTAATGAATAGAGTAAAGCGTAACGGTTTGTAACAAATTGGAAAACTAACGTGAAAGTCCTCCTCAGAGGGTTTGTAGGTCAAGGCATTTGGGTCCATCATCAGCTCAGTGATGAACACAGGCAGACAGCAGTGAGTTTTCGACTATGACACATAAACACACACTGACCCAAACTGAACACTGGTATGTACAGTATGTGCTTGAAAACCCACTTGATAGATATTGCCATGGTTTTACTGGAAATAATCCAATAATAATACTGAAACAATCCTCTACCTTCTGACTCATGAGTTCTTCAGAAGGGTCCCCCTCAGAGCTTCGGCTCCAGCTCTGAATAACAGCAATGCTGGGCGTTTGACGTACGTGCTCTTGGAACACAGCCAGTAGTTTGGCCACTGAACTCGCGACTACGGTTTGTAAGGTGTTAATAACCAAATAGTCAACCAGACGGATGAAGCTGGGGAGGTGAGGGGCAGAGATGGTTTGGACTGGGTTAATTAGATAGTGTGTTTCACAGGCCTTTTTCACAGCAAACGTTTCGATGTGTCACAAAGGAGACAGTCTTTGTTATAACATTTCCAATAGTTCTGTTCAATGAAATTAGTGCCCCAGTAAGCCATGACAATGAACTGGAATTCAGCCACAATTCATTATGCTTTGTACAACTGTATATTTTCACCGGGATTTTCAAGAGCAGGTATTTCTGGCACACAAATAGAGATTAATTAGTAAAAAGAGCACAAAAAAATGGAGGGCGACTTACCAGATTTTCCGTTTGTATTGAGATGTGATTCTTGCAAGATCTTCCCATTCTGTGACGTCCTCTGTGACACAGAAAGCCTACTATAAATCTTCCAACATTATGGTCTAGCCATTTACACGCCAGCGTTTTCAAATGCTTAGTGTGTATGTACCGAAATTCACAAGATTGAAGGCTTGAAGTTTTATGGCGTAGTTTTGGCATGCACAAACGGTCACCTCCTTCACCAGGTCTTGAAACTTCCTCAAGTCACTCAACACCTGATAATAATGAATGAATAAGGGGAATGAGCAGCTGAGGAGGCCCACTTAACATCTGTCCAGAAAAGTATAATTGTGTACATATAGTTAGTACCTCCTGTAGTTGTTTGGACTGGATGTCCTGGAACTCCTTAAGTGTGTAAGTGTGTTTTTTCTCTATGTGACACAGGCTTGTGTCACCACCAATTTGATTACACATTTTCCTGATGTCTAGCAGTGCACAATGTAGACACTGTTTGACATATACAAATGTTAGTTAATTAAAACATTGTTGTAAATTTGTAAAATATGTTTGGCTCAGTTACCGTTTACAGAGTGTAATATTCCATATTTAAAATTAATACACATTAAAAGATCCAGACCTTTAATTATACGCACTCTTACTTACCGGTTCCACATAAAACAAGCAGCGTTGGAGGGACCTCCTGGCCATTTCCGTCTTCTTGGCTCGAACTTTGAAGCGCCAAACATGGAAAGCTTTATACTTTTTGAAGTTGTAAAACCAGGGGATGCGGATAAGCTTTGAGTAATTGTTGTACTCCCATTCCCATTGCTCGCGGGTTACAAAGTCAACCTTTTTCCTATCCACTGATACCACACCATCCTGACTTATAAGGGTGAATTGATCCTTATTGTGCTCAATAACTTTCAATTCAGAGGGGGTGTCCAACTTTACAATGCTCTTAAGGGAAAAGGGCCAAGTGGGTACAGTAGAGGTTGGCACCACATTCTGGGACATCTGAGAAGAGACACAATGAAAAAGAAATTTCCTACAGAACTTTTTCAAAGTCAATAAACAATTGGGGATTTAACAAAATGTCTTTGTCAAGCTTCTGCCTAAAGAGTCTTATGTATCCGAGACCATTTTGACTTTGCACTACATTTTGTTACAGGTTAATGAGAGCAACAGATGAGCCTAGAAACCTGAACAATTCGCCATTTTAGGTGAAGAGAGACAGAGAAATCTGTCCATCACACACTATATGGACATTTTTCAAGCAATAATTATTCTCTTGTGAAACATGTCCGTCACTGACCTTGGTACTGTATTTCAGAGGAGGGTGGTGAACAGGCAATTTTCCACGCCTCACGGGTGGCTGCTTTGTTTGATAAGATGAAGGCAACGGAGTGTCCCAGCCTGGAAAAAACATCTGCTCATCGTCTTTTAAGTGATGCATGCTGGGTTGTTTCCCTTTTACACGTCTTTTCAGCACAGCCTAGATAAAGCGAAACAGCAAAATCTCCAAAAGTCTCACATTGACATATTGTAGCATAACTACTTTTTGATTGGGCAAAGGAGGAGCTAAGCATATTTTACCAAAACTCACCTGTGTCTCTTGAACAAGTGGGGTTCTTGGTAAGTGGTCGGTTGAGCTCGGTTGTGTAGCAGTAGTCGCCCTTTGTTCAGCTCCTGTAAGTCGTTTCAGAAGACGACTCGCCTTCTCCTGATTCTTTATTAGCCGCATCGCAAACTGCAAAAAAACATACACACCACAATGAATCACTGTCGAACCATAAATATATCTAAAAGATAAACAAATACCCCCACGGCCCGAATTAAATGTTTTTTTCTGCAGTGACATGAGATTATCACCATTCATTACCATAGAGTGCTTTTTGTTAGGCTGTTAGTAGACAGTTATTTAGGCAGAAATAATCAGACTTATTTCTGTTTGATGTACTATCCCTGAACCCAGGACTCGGCACAAGACCTACAGCGCGTCTCTGCCATTATTACAACTGAAATGTGTTATTTTATATTTCTGAAGTAACTGTATGACAAGGTAATATTCTGATAAAGTCCATAGGATGGACATTTTTCAAGCTATAATTATTCTCTTGTGAAACATGTCCGTCACTGACCAGAGGAGGGAGGTAATCAGTCAATTTTCCACGCCTCACGGGTGGCTGCTTTGTTTGATCAGATGAAGGCAACGGAGTGTCCAAGCCTAGAAAAAAAATCTGCTCGCCGTCTTTTAAGTGATGCATGCTGGGATGTTTCTCTTTTACACGTCTTTTCAGCACAGCCTAGATAAAGCGAAACAGTAAAATCTCCAAAAGTCTCACATTGACATATTGTAGCATAACCAGTTTTTGATTGGGCAAAGGAGGAGCTAAGCATATTTTAAAAATAAAAACACACTCACACACACCACAATGAATCACTGTCGAACCATAAATATATCAAAAAGATAAACAAATACCCCCACGGCCCTAATTAACTGTTTTTTGTGCATTAAAGTGAGATTATCACCATTCATTACCATAGAGTGCTTTTTGTTAGGCTGTTAGTAGACAGTTATTTAGGCAGAAATAATCAGACTTATTTCTGTTTGATGTACTTTCCCTGAACCCAGGACTGAGGACAAGACCCACAACCCGTCTCTGCCATTATTACAACTGAAATTTGTTATTTTATATATTTCTGAAGTAACTGTATGACATGGCAATATTCTGATAAAGTCCATAGAATGGACATTTTTCAAGCAATAATTATTCTCATGTGAAACATGTCCATCACTGACCAGAGGAGGGAGGTGAACAGGCAATTTTCCACGCCTCACGGGTGGCTGCTTTGTTTGACAAGATGAAGGCAACTGAGTGTCCCAGCCCGGAAAAAGCATCCGCTCACGATCTTTTAATTGACGGATGCTGGCTGGTTTCGCTTTTATACGTCTTTTCAGCACAGCCTAGATAAAGCGAATACAGCAAAATCTCCAAAAGTCTCACATTGACATATTGTAGCATAACTACTTTTTTATTGGGCAAAGGAGGAGCTAAGCATATTTTGCCAAGACTCACCTGTGTCTCTTGAACGAGTGGGGTTCTTGGTAAGTTGTCGTCGGAGCTCGGTTGTTCAGGAAACCGCAGCCGTTCTGGGACAGTTTGTCAATTGCAATTTAAGTTAACCACAGAGAATGAATACGATAACTAACTCTCTTCCCGTAGCAAGCTCAGATACCATCACCTGTTGAGGGGGGCACCGTGTGGTAGAGTTTGCCAGTTTTCAAAGTTTAATGTGACAGCATATTAAGATCCTTGCAAGTATGACTGATGGTAGTTGTAATTGGTTGAATCATTTTGATTAAAATAAATCATTTTAAGATAACGTCAGCTGTTACTTAAAGACGTTCAGGCAGTGGAGTAAAATATAATAGTCAAAAGTTTGGTCACATCTATGCATATATGTAACGTATGTATATATATACTGTATTTACGTGTGACTTTTCCCAAACAGCGACACACTGAGCTTGTTTTAGGAAGTGCCATTGCTGCAGCCCCCAATTGGTTTGTTCTTTCACCCGAGACAAGATGGTTAAACAATAGAACACTTATGCGACTGAGAAAACGTTTAGAGAAATCTTAAAGCGGAGGGTGGGCCTACCTCTGGAGCCCTGTTCTTCACGGGAGCCCTGTCCTTCACGGGAGCCCTGTCCTTCACGGGAGCCCTGTCCTTCACGGGAGCCCAGTCCCTCACGGGAGCCCAGTCCCTCACTGGAGCCCTGTCCTTCACGGGAGCCCAGTCCCTCACGGGAGCCCAGTCCCTCACTGGAGCCCTGTCCCTCACTGGAGCCCAGTCCCTCACTGGAGCCCTGTCCCTCACTGGAGCCCTGTCCTTTACTGGAGCCCTGTCCCTCACTGGAGCCCTGTCCTTCACGGGAGCCCAGTCCCTCACGGGAGCCCAGTCCCTCACTGGAGCCCTGTCCTTTACTGGAGCCCTGTCCCTCACTGGAGCCCTGTCCTTTACTGGAGCCCTGTCCCCCACTGGAGCCCTGTCCCTTACGGGAGCCCTGTCCTTCACTGGAGCCCGGTGGAGGGGCCTTCGGAGCTGCACGGTCCCACGCCATGGCTTAGCTACTGTATCCTCACCAGCTCGGAGGCGGAGAAGTTGGGAACTAAAGGCGAGGACCCAGTGAGTACAAGACGTAATTTCAACGTTGAAATACGTTTGAAATCGGGTTGAAATGAGGTCTGAACGTCTAAGACCTCATTTCAATGGCTTTTCAACCGGCCAAAAAGTGTGTGAAACATCAACGTGCTAGAAAAACGTACATTTCTTGATAATGTGTCATATTGTAAGATAAGGTTGAAAGAGAGACGATATTATCATTAAGATTATCATAATAATGAATTAACTGGTCGACGAAATTTGGTTTACGCAAATACATGATTTCAACACATTTAATATTTTTCTTAAAACGTCATAAATATAGAACTACAGACTGTGTGTCGTTAAAAATATGGGTGTTAACGCTAACTAGCAACTCTGCTAGATGTGAGCAGAGTTGCTATTGTATTACTTAAATTGCTGTTAATGATAAAGTTTTCAAACATCCCAAAAAATTAAAAACATGCCTACCGTATCAAGTATTAACTAATTTCCCTAATTTCTGTAACGTTAGTAACCTGTCGGTGAATAGTGCTCTCTACGACAGAAACAGTGGACCGGTCAGTTGAAAACTAAGGCCGTTGAGTCTGTACCTCTTAACGGACAGACTAACGCTTCGTTCATTGGGAGAAAATGGAAGATTTAAGTAACATATCTTAACGTATTCCTCAACTATTGAACGAACAGACCCATTTAATAACACAAATTAAATTGAACGTACGTAACGTTAATGACGTAAGTTTACCATTGGAAAACTGGACAGCCGTTAGCTTGGACAGCCGTTAGCTAACATTCGTTAACTTAACCGCCTAATTGTTGATTATTTCCCTAAAATTACTAATTAAATATGAAAAAAGATTAATTTCTGCAAAGTCAGGTTTTTACTTAACTAACGTAGCGTATAACACTTAACGTTTAACTTAAGTTTCAGTTAACGTTATTTTCGACTTGCAAACATCCCTATAATATAAAAACATGCCTACCGTATTACGTTTTCGGCGCTGATGAAATGTTTCGCTATGGCTTTTAAGCGCACGCCAATGTGACTTACCTTCATACAACTATTTATGACGTTAACGCTAGTAGCAAACGTTAATAGGATTTGCTGACTCGTTTAGGGTATCCTAACAACACAATCCTCTCCCGGCATGCAATACATCTCGGCCGTTTGACAAGCGCACATATGTTTAAAACCGAAGGCATAGGATTTACATTCAGCAGATATTTCTGCAAAAACCAACAGGGATATTTATTTATTTTGTAGTTGTAGCAGTTTGTTACAAATGCAAATATAAATCACTAAAGTTGACACATTAGTGCATGAAAATTGCCATCTAAGAACCACATCACAGACAACCCCCATTGTTGTCTTATGTATTTGGCAAACCTTGTGATATCGTATTTAAAAAAACAAGCTCTAAACACACTGAGCTACATATTCATTCCACCATAGCAACAGTCGCTGTTATAAAGTCTCTGGGTCCACCAATGCTGCTCTTCTTCGCTGGGGCGCTAACATAGTCAGCTGTTAGGATGAAAGAACAAACACAACAGTACAATTAATTAATGAGTTGAGTCAGTTTTAAATTAGGTAAAATACACATATCCATGTAAGAGTTGAGAGTATCTCATACCTGTTGTGTAGCAGTAGTCGCCTTTTGTTCAGCTTGTGTAAGTCGTTTTTGAAGACGACTCGCCTTCTCCTGATGCTCTTCTACCTGCCTCTCATACTGACACACACACACACACACACACACGCACACACAAACGCACACACACCACAATGAATTACTGTCAAACCATAAATATATCTAAAAGATAAACAAATACACCCATGGCCCTAATTAACTGTTTGTGCATTGAAGTGAGATTCATTACCATAGTGCTTTTTGTTAGGCTGTTAGTAGATAGTTATTTAGGCAGAAATAATCAGACTTATTTCTGTTTGATGTACTGTCCCTAAATCCAGGACTGAGGACAAGACCCTCTACCATTATTACAACCGAAATGTGTTTTTTCATATTTCTGAAGTAACTGTATGACAAGGCAATATTCTGGATGGACTGCATTCTTTTTAAATAACTGCCCTAGTGTCTTTGTGACACCGCTTGATGCTGCTCGGTACTTCTGATGCTGTAACCTTCTAGTAAAGTGCCTCCTGTTCGTGGAGCTACTTTTCCGGGCACACTGTTCCAAATGTAAAAGATTGTTGTCCTACATTGCAGGACAAACATCCAACATTTATTTTTACAAGACCAGAATTATCCATCCGAATGACTCATCATTTTATCTCCCTTTCACACCTCACATCTGACTGAAAGTCTCGCTGCATGCTTGTTTGTGTGCATGCGTGGGTTACACAAACCTCAGCAACCGTATTGTGGTAAGTTTCAAGCTGCATTTCCAGCTTGTGGGAACACTGCTTCTGCCGATTCAGCTCTCCTCTGAAATAGACATAAAGAGATAAACTATTTCATCAAAAGTGAAAAATACATAAATGCTTTTTAAAAAGCACTTTTTTTTCTTCACGTTTCAATGTTCACCTCTTTCCATCACATCTCAGTGGGAGATAGCTGTTGCTGAAGGCAAAACAAGTGGTAAGTCAATTCCTTTTTAACTGTGATCTTTGGTGCTTCACTTCAGCTGTTGCTTTGTCTTTTATCCAGTCTAAGTGATAGAACTGATACAATAAAAAATGATTCTTAGGAAGTAGCAGAAGAATGTATTGAATTGCACTTTTTGTAGTGAATATTCTTGTACATTTAAACATATTGGGACTCATAACAGTTTTGGTGCCATCTTCTGTCAGAGCTCTATCCTCTAGTTTCCATTCTACTGGTTATCATTATGCAGGGTTTTATTGGAATAGAAATCTATTGCTCAGCCAGCCAGTGGTTTTTGTGCACCACAATCCTTGAAATGTATCTGCAAACGGAAAACATATCACACTGACATGTTTTATTAAGCCTCAAGCCCATTTCTCTTTTTCTCTCCATATTTTGATAATGTTAAAACAATCTTTGCAAGTTCTTACTTGAGGCCGGTGATTTTAGTCTCATAGGCAGATACAAGGTTCTTGGCCTCTTCTTTCCAGCGCTGGGTACTTTTTTGCTGTGCTTGAAGAAGGCGCGTCAGATCAGCCCTGGAGTTTTGACTGCTTTCCTCCAGCTCCTGCACGCGTGCATCAAGTCCCTGCTCCTTAAGGTCGTACTCCTGCTCCATCTGTAGGAGCTAGAGGGACACCAGCAGAGGGAGGTTGGGTGTTTAAGGTCATCTCGCTGGTCCAAAATAATTTTGGTAGATGAAGAACATCTTCAACAATCTTGTTGAATCTAATTAAAATGAATTAAGGTGCAACCATTGCATAATATTATCTCCTATTATGTACCAGGACATAATATTATTACATTATCAGTCTGACAACTTTGAAACTCAACGTATCACCTTCTTTGAGTTATATATTTTTTGTCTGTGTTAACCTAAATGGGTGATTGGCTGATCAAAGATACATATTTTCTCCCACTCTTCTTAAAGCGATAGAGCAGGTGTTTTGAAGTGTAGTTGCGTGAAGTACTAATCCAATGTGTAACCTGCCATAGATGGTGGTCAGCACACCCACAGCTGGGTGAGACAGACCAGCAGCACGGGGAGCAAAGCAATGAACTGATTCACACTTTATTATTTTTGCAAGGGATCTGAACTGAACATGAAACTTGTTCTTGCTCTCTAAAAGCCACAATAATAACTGAAATGACCCTTTGTACAAACCTTCCGTTCTGTGTAGTATTTACAGACCGTGTGGCAAAATGATAAAGAGTCCTTGTGAGTACCATGCTTTTAAATACAGACTCGTGTAGATGCATTAATAACTTCATACCCTTATTGAAGTGGTTGATTACAGTGCAGTAGGTGTCTGGTGCAAGTGGCTGTTTTTCCGCTCCACTACGTTTGAGTGCCTGAAGAATGCAATATAGAACTTTTTAAGTCCTCTCTTTATTAAAGGGCAATAGTAACTGTTATTCCCCTTTAGCCTGATTTCCATCCTCTGATCCCCTTATGTTCTTTCCATTAACCCATTTCTTCCATCCTTCCTGTTAATGATTCTAATGGGCCAGCACACCAGTGCCTTGGAGAGTCACTTCCTTCCCCTTTATTTATTTATTTACACAAATCAAAAGGAACCCTTTCCTTGCATATCCGGGGGAAAGCCCCTCTTGCTCCGTTTCTCTTCCATCGATCCTGAGGTTACCTGTTGTTTGGCCTTCCTTTGGACCAGCAGCAGAGCCTTGCGCATCTCATCCATCTCCTTGTGGAGCTGCATGTTCTCCCGTTGCAGCTGGAGCCGCTCCTCGCTGACACCGACGCAGTCGTCCCGGGCTGCAGCCAGAGAGCCCTGCAGCCGCCGCACTTCCTCCTGGCACCGGAGCAACTCCTCACTGTAGCTGTGACACCAGCACAGATGGATCAACAAAGTAGGAAGAGAGAGAGAGAGAGAGAGAGAGAGAGAGAGATATATCCATGTCTTTTGGCAGCGACGTGGGCACCTACCCCTGCTGTTGTGTGTGTTGTGAGGATGAGGGAAGGAATGGAGTAACGGTGGAGTGCTTAACTTCCTGACAAGAATTTGCTTAGGTTGAACTAGTGAAGAACAAATACAATCCTAAGCTACACTTACTCCATCTCTATCTTTTTCAGTTTGTTCTGTGTGCTTTGCAGAGTGAGGCTTATGTCTTCCTTTATCCTCTCTGCATCCAGACACCTTTGGTGAAGGGCATCCATCCTCCTGAACTCTGGCTCGGCTCTGCCGTCCTTATAAACCTAAAACCAAAATGATTTTTACCATCAGAACAATCAAACACTATCAGAAATCACGAGTTTAGTTCAGCAGCTTCTTGCTTGTAGTTTCACTGATACTTTAATAGATACCTTCTCCAGCTCCTCCTCTACAGCTTTTCTCTCCCGCAGGGACTTTTCAATCTGAGACTCTTTATCTGCACACTCCTAGAGAGAAGTGGAGGGTGAGGATGAGCAAAACACCTGAGGAGCCAGGTGGAGATTGCCAAAAGGATTTCATGTAAGGTTGAAATGAATGTATCCTTAACAGGCCAGGTCCTTACCAGCTGCAGCGCAGACAGCTCTTCGGCCATACGGTTAATTTGAGAGTTGCACTGCTTACGCACATTATCCACCTGTTGAATACAAAGTAATGCGGTTCCAAAATGGAAAATGACTGCTGGGATCTGGGCAGCGCGATCACTTTGCAATTTTATACGTCAGACAGGAACTTTTAACAGATGAAAAAAGGCCAAGGAGAAAAGTTGTGGAGTTAGCTGTTTAAGTTAAGTCAAAACACTGTTTGGGTAATAATTAAAATGACCTCAAAAAGGACCAATCAATTACACTCAGTCTGTGAGGATTCACTTATGCTGATATATATTTTTGGGTTTTCCATTGTGTCAACCAAGAACTTTTACCTTTAATGCTAAAGATCTGGGGCTGTAGAGTGTATGACAAGTGGCAGATTGCAACCAACTGGGGCTTGTGTGCCAAGCAGGAAGGACATCTACTGTGACCGGAGCAAAAAGATGAACCTTCAAAAGGCCTTATCCAGTTCACAAAAAGCTGGCTCTGTAAAAATGACCCTCTCCATATTTATATAAGAAACCTGCTCGCTTAAAGATGACAAACCGACATCAATTCTGTGTGTATCCTTGACAGGTACTAGACTTTTGTACAACACATTTAATTCATAACAAAACATCTGCAAAGAAAGTGTTTGACACAGTCATCCATATTTCTTTTCCTTTTCCTTGGAATGGTTTCCATGTTGTATTTTTTGGCACATTATATTAACCATAAATCCATCTGCTGCATGTGTCCCTCCCTCCCGCATACACAAGCGTTTTTGTGTGGGCACAAGATACTAATGTTGAATTGCATGGGAAGGCAAAATTCTTTAGCAAAAGTTAAGGACAGAACCTAGTACATAGCGTTCATTTTTGGGTGACAATGTTCCAAACAAGCTGGGTTAATGGATAAGTCTTGATTCACTTTTACTTGGGGAAATTCAGACCCTCATGCTTAGTTGCTTAAAAAGGTAAGTTTGATGTGACACTACAAACCTAAGAAGTTTTAGGATTCCTTCCCAATGTTACATACTTGTGTCAAGTGAAGATGAGGGGAATGGAAGATTAACGATAAAAACGTGCCTCACTTTTACTGCAATATTTAACCTCAACCTCTAACTCCAAAAGAATACGTCCTGGAAGTTAAAAAAGGCAAATTCAACGAAAGTGGCCCTAATTTAGAGAAAGTCAAACACATCATCAGTGACTCTCTTAAATAGCATCATTTGTTGAAGGCCAGCCAGGGACTAAGATGACAGCCAGAGCTGCAGTCATACTAGGCTTCATTAACAGGATTAAACAGTTTATGGGCTCGACGAAGAAGACCCATTAACTGAGCATTAATCACCATGTCCCCGACCGAGGTTGGGCAGAGGAAAAGAGCAGCGCTTTGCTTTTGGCTTCGTACATCAGTGAAGTTAAAGGTTGTGGCTCCGTGTTGGAGTAATCATGAATCAGAAATTGTAAGTTTTTACAGATATTCTTTGATAATTTTAGACTGGAGTTGGCACCAAATCTCTCGACATTATCATCTGCTTTTAATTCTGCTGCAATGCATTTGGTGTTAAAAGCACATTTTACCCCGGCAAATTGAATTTAGAAACTTTTGGAGAACAAGCCTATTGCACAGGGCTGACATTATTTCCCAGAGTTACTATTTAAACGTCTAAAGAAGCCAAACAGGTCGCACAGACATTCAGTAAGCCCGCACCTCTTTTCTAGTGCGGACTGCGGCATCCTGGATCAACTGTTTGATGGCCTCCTTTGTCTTCTCGAGCTCCTCTGTCTTCTGCTTCTCTCTTAACAGGGCCTGAAGGGAGAGGATGAAGACAGGCGCAGCATACATTTCAGTGTGCAAAGTTCTAAAGTGCACGCAGAGCTTCACAGCTTCAGATTGAGAGTAAGGCTTGTTCTGGGAAAAAAAAATATATATATATATATATGTATATATTACAGGCAAGGGTTAGAGACTGGAAGGAAGCGACAGAGAGTGACGGCAGTCACCTGGTCCTTCTGCAATGCAGCCTCTTCAGCCACCTGAACACTCTCTCGGACTTTGGCCAGGGCCTCATACTTCTCCTCTTCCAGAGTGGTACAATGTGACTGGAGTTCCCCCACCTTTCTTTCCCACACAGCTTGATCTCTGCGAACTGCCTCAGCCTCATGAGATGCAGCTTTTAGTCTGGAAGAGGAGAAAAACGAGTGAGTACCAGCAGCAAGGGAAAAGACAGGGAACTGCTTGGCTCGGCGGCACTGTCATTTTGATGTTATACTCTGTGACTTCTTTAAAGATTCTGACATCTCACTGCTTCCAGAAGCTCGGTAACAGTTTTCTTTGTTATGCAATAGTTTTTGGGCTACCGCTATATATTTCAAGTCAAATGGAGAAAAAAATGAATGTGGTGTGATCATGTCTAGTGAGGAATTTGTAAAATATGCTGAAATTTTAATACTTATGCAGTTTTCTCACCTCATCCAAATGTGCATGTCACAGTGGTGAATTCATTTTACAAACTCTGCTACTGAAAGGGAAAGTGGCAAAGAAACGGTTTCACTTGTCTCCCCTCAAAAGAAGAATGGCAACAAGAAGGAAGTTCGCGCCTTGGTATAACTCTCAAACCCGGAACCTAAAGCAAACTGTGCGGAAACTTGAGCGGTTATGGCGTTCCACCAAATCAGAAGGATCTAGGCTAACTTGGCAAGACAGCGTTAAAACATATAAGAAGGCTCTCCGTAACGCAAGAGCATCCTATTACTCATCATTAATCGAGAAAAAAAAAAAACAACTCCAGGTTTCTCTTCAGCACTGTAGCCAGACTGACAGAGAGTCACAGCGCTGTCGAGCCGTGTATTCCTGTGGACCTCAGTAGTAACGACTTTATGAACTTCTTCAATAATAAGATTCTGACTATCAAAGAGAAAATTGATGGTCTACTACCCCCAACCGGAGCCAACCCGTCCGCGGATGTAGGATCCTTGGATGCAGCCGTGGGCCCTGATACCTACTTGGATGGTTTCTCTTCCATCAACCTTGATCAACTGACTTCTACAATTTTGAAATCCAACTCTTCCACTTGTCTCCTGGATCCGATTCCAACTAAGCTGCTTAAGGAAGTTTTTCCGTTAATTAGCACATCCCTACTGGATATTATGAATCTGTCTTTGTTGACAGGACATGTACCACAGTCCTTCAAGGTAGCTGTAATTAAACCTCTTCTGAAGAAACCTACTCTAGCTTCAGAGGTGTTGGCTAACTACAGACCCATCTCTAATCTTCCCTTCCTCGCTAAGATCCTGGAGAAATCTGTCGCGAATCAATTATGTGACTTTCTACAAAACAATGCTTTGTTCGAGGATTTCCAGTCAGGATTTCGAATGCATCACAGCACAGAAACGGCACTGGTGAAAATTACAAATGATCTTCTACTTGCATCGGACCAAGGACTTGTCTCTTTTCTTGTATTGCTGGACCTCAGTGCTGCATTTGACACCATCGATCACCGTATCCTGCTGCAGAGACTGGAACACTTGATTGGCATCAAAGGAACTGCACTCAGCTGGTTTAAATCTTATTTATCGGATCGATCCCAGTTTGTGTTTGTGAACGGTGAATCATCGAGGACCACGAATGTTGGTCACGGAGTCCCACAAGGTTCTGTGCTTGGACCGATTCTATTTACCCTGTACATGCTTCCTTTGGGCGACGTTATCAGAAAACACCGCATAAACTTCCATTGTTATGCAGACGATACTCAACTGTATCTATCGATCAAGCCAGAAGACACCAACCAACTTGTTAGACTTCAGGACTGTCTTGGAGACATCAAAACTTGGATGACCTGCAACTTCCTGATGTTAAACTCGGAAAAAACGGAAGTTATCATGATAGGCCCAGAGCGCCTTCGAATTGCTCTGGTATCCAACAGCACCGTCAGAAATCTTGGAGTTCTCTTCGACCAGGATATGTCCTTCAACTCTCATATAAAGAAGACTTCAAGGACTGCCTTTTTTCATCTACGGAATATATCAAAAATCAGGAACTTCCTGTCTCAAAGTGATGCAGAAAAACTAGTTCATGCATTTGTTACTTCTAGACTGGATTACTGTAATTCTTTGTTATCAGGCTGCTCTTGTAAATCGCTTAAACCTCTCCAACTGATTCAGAATGCTGCAGCACGTGTATTAACAAGAACTAAGAAATGGGATCATATAACTCCTGTATTAACTTCTCTGCACTGGCTTCCTGTTAAATCAAGAATAGAATTTAAGGTACTTCTCCCCACCTACAAGGCACTTGCTGGTGAGGCACCGTCTTATCTTAAAGAGCTTGTTACACCGTATTGTCCTACAAGGCATCTACGCTCCATAGATGCTGGGCTACTTGTGGTTCCTAGAGTTTTAAAAAGTAGGATGGGGCCCAGAGCCTTCAGTTATCAAGCTCCTCTTTTGTGGAACCAGCTTCCACTTTCAGTCTGGGGGGCAGACTCGGTCAGTTCATTTAAGATAAAGCTTAAAACGTTCCTCTTTGATATTGCTTATAGTTAGGGCTGGCTCAGGTTAGCCTGGACCAGCCCTTAGTTAAGCTGCTCTAGGCTTAGACTGCCGGGGGACTTCTTAGGACACACCGAGCCCCTCTCTCACTCTCACTCTCTCCTCCCACAATCATCCATGCTTTATTAATGTACATCACTAATTAAGCTTCTTTCCGGGAGTTTTTTGTGCTTTCTCGCCTAGCAGGTCTCCGTGGATCATAGTTTCGTGCGGACCCCGGTTCTGACTCCTGGCTCATGGCTCTGCTGACACCTGCTGCTGCCATCATCATTACTTTAAATATGATTCATATTACTGTCATCAAAAACCAACATCTTTCTGCTCTCCCTCCCCAAAGAAGCCTCTGTGGATGGTGGTTCGATCTGATGGAGGTTGTCCCTGCAGTGGTCCTGCCGTACACCTCTTCTGCTACTTGCAATTACTTGTATCATTTCAGTTAGAGAAATTGAATGTATTGTACATCTTTTACATTGTTGATTCTGTACACATGACATCCATTGCAGTCTGTCCATCCCGGGAGAGGGATCCCTCCTCTGACGTTCTCCCTAAGGTTTCTTCCCTTTTTTCCCCATTGAAGGGTTTTTTCATATTTTGGGGAGTTTTTCCTGTGCCGATGTGAGGGTTTCGGGACAGAGGATGTTGCATGTGTACAGACTGTAAAGCCCTCTGAGGCAAATTTGTAATTTGCGATTTTGGGCTATACAAAATAAAATGAATTGAATTGAATTGAACTTGTGCTCACCTGGCCTCTTGCTGGCTCAAGGCCGCCTGAAGTTGTTGGAGTCGCCTGTCTGCTGCTTCCTCTCTGCCCCGAGCGTCCACCACATCTTCTGCCTGAATGCATACGCACACATTTAGTTGGCTCTTAATTAACTGGATAATTTTTTTCAAATCATAAACCATGACAATCGGTGACCACGACAGCCCAAGTGAAGTGAAATCCTAATAACTGTTATTTTGTTTAATAAACAGAATCAACTCATGTTTCAACTGTATTAGAAATCTATTCAGTCCTACTACAGCCAAAAAAATAAATAAACGTTTTTTTATTAGGGTTAAGACAGTTCAAAAAGTATGCACACTACTAAATCATACAATATAGTTAAAGATGGCTCCGCAGAAGCCAACCAGGGTCTGCTGAGAGTATGTGGTTTGATTTTACCTTTGTATCGACGGAGAAGGAAATAACATACTGGATCTTTCTCACCCGTCTCTGCATTTGGCCCTGCACATTTTGTAGCAAGTTGGTCATCTCCTCCACTCTGGCTGTGGAAGTCCTCAGCTCAGCCTTTGCCTGCCTACACCGGGAGGACACAGAGTAAACAAGACTTCAAGTGCATGACACAGAATTCTGACTGCCATCTTGCATTTGAGTTATGAGGTCATTACACGCAATGAGTGAATTTTTATCCTTTATTTTTATCAGGTGGATTGAATTACCTTTGTACAGAATGGTGGTAGCCGATTTCTATCTTGTAACCGGGTGCTGGATGCAGCTTTATATTTAATGACCTACATTAGTGCTATCAGACAACAAAAAAGCAAACAATTCTTTTCTCTATGTCTACACACTAAATAGAGGTGAAGGCCTTATGTGCTCATAAAATATAATGCACATTTCAATATTTTGGAACATATGTTGAAGTTGCTTTCCCAGCACTTAAAAGTCCACAACTGATTGTTGTCTAACGGTTCAAAGTTCCCTCAAAGAGAGCATTCACAAAGCAAGAAAGCTGACAGAAGCCATTTTGAATATCTGATGGATTCCGTTACCTGAGCTGGCCCTGCAGCACCTCCATCTCCGTGCTCTGCTCCGTCAGCGTCTTCAGAAACTGCTGATTAGTCTGTGTGTGGCAACAAAGACAAGACTGCCATTTGTGTGGCATGGTTTTTTCGACTTTGTCCAGCCCTTTTCGAGCCAAGCTAGAGGATCATCTTATGTGTCAGTAATGGCTACAAATCATCCGCTCTTACATACAGTGACTAAAGTATGCTGCCTGTATGAGGAGTCACGAGACGTAAAGCCTGGGGCTCGCCCTCTCATCAAATATGCACCAGAGGGATATACTATTACCCTCTGTTCACACTGTATTTTGAAGTAAGCACAGGGCTTGCATGGCGATCTGTGTTCATGTAGTGTACTTAAATAAATATATGAACAACATGAACCTGCACTTGGACTCTAAATGTATTGATATGTGACTGTGTGTGGGAGATAGACAGAGTGTGAGACTAATGCATAACAGTTTGTGTTAAGAGGATTACCAAGGGAGCAAACAGTCCATCGCATACCACGACAGTTGTGGGTAACTACCACGCAATGGTTTGGAGAACCAAATCACTTAGTTGCAAGATGAATTATTAGAGCAGCGTTCATTTTGTGCCGCATTTCAATCCCACGGCTAATTAGGAGGCCATCATTTAACAAGCTTTTAATTAACCATCACTTACTGATTCCAGCTTCTGATTGGCCACTTGAAGTTTGTGAGCGTGCTGCTGGAACTGAACAAGCTGATCCTGTGAAAGGAAAAGAAAGAGGCATTCAATGAAAGTTGACTGCTTGCAATTACCTCATGCTTACGGTATATAAAGTATTATCTGAGGACAAGCTAATCTAATTAACCTTATTTGTATGATAATGGCTCTATCTACTGGCAAAACACTTGCATGTTTAAGCCAACATACTGAACCTTGAGCTGCTGCCTCTGAGTATCATGGATCTGTCCATCGGAGATGTTCTTCTGGTAGGTCTGTTGGAGGAGGTCCAGCTCTTGGGCTGTAGTCTGCCACAGCTCCATGGCCTGCAACCGCTCCTTCACAATATATGCACACGCAGTTCTAAACACATTCACAAGCATTGATGCAGATCAAAAAAGAACTGCTCGTGGATGTTTTTCTTTTGGTTAATTTGGTTCATCAAGTTAGTTAGTTTAAATACTGTGATAAAGCTACTGTAGCTCAAGTGAAAAACGCTGAGCATGTGACTCAATAATGCCAGTTTTTACTTGAACTTTGGCTTAAATGCATTGCATTTGGTACAATAACTGGAAGCAGAGGGAAAAACTCAACAACAGTTGGGCCCAGTGGCTTTGACCTTTTCATTTACTGGGGACTCGCTCAGCGCTTTTTAATTCAGTTAGTGTGTGTGTGTGTGTGTGTGTGTGTGTGTGTGTTCTACACTAGTGCAGCAACCTAACTCGTATATACAGTAGACAGCAACTAAATTTGACCTTATTCTACATATGTGTTTAGTCGTACGCAGACCTGATCAAACAGCTGGACCTGTTCTTGGAGGTTTCGGATGGCCGTTTCCTCGTCCATCGTGCCGCCCTCCGCTCCTGAGGCCGCAGGCAGGGCATGAAGCTGCTTCTCAACAGACTCCCTGAGCTCTGCATGTAGCCTGGCAAAGTTGCAGGTTAATATTGATAAAGGGTGACTTATACAAATAAACGATACAAGCAATTGTAAAAAAAACTACAACCGGTCACTACATCTGACCAAATAAACTATTTGGCTGCAATCCGAAGGTCAAAGTGCCTGATTATCAAGCAAACTAACATTAGTCCCAGAGTAACTGAAATGTATAATAACTATAGATCTATATCTTTCATTCTTTAAAAATTTGTGCCATGACAGAAAAGCTTGGTTGACGTTGACCGATGTGGTAAAGATTGCTTCTACTTCCTCTAGTGTATCGCCTCACTATACTTTACAACCAGTGGACATCTTCCTACCTTTCGTTCTCCTCAACAACCCTCTCCAACTTCACTTTGACATCTGACATCAACCCCTGTGGATTTAAACAAGAAGACCAGCACTGAGTTATTAATTAGTTATGACATTTGAGGGCACCTGTAACAGAATCCAAGGCCCGATTTGCTGATTTGGAAAAGTTATGTTAAGTGTAGAAGGAGAAAATATATATTTGTTCAACCAACAAATCTGTCTTGGTATCAGTGTTTTTACCTGAAGTTGCACTGAATCTGGCAAATGTTGTATTGTCAAACCTAATATGCATTGGCAATGCAATGTTTGCACCTTAAATAATTAATATTGACATATTATTCATGAAATATATTACCACCTTCTCTCACTGTACTTTCCAACTCTACAACATTTGATGATGAACTGTCTAAACCCAATCTCCATCCCACCTTAACTGGGAGACATTGAAAAAAACAATTTTTTCATGATACCTGGCTGACATAAACGGCATGTTACATATTTGTTCAAATCCCAATTTAAATTCAAACCAGCTACAAGGCCAATCAAATTTAATGTCAAGCTTTTTGTGGATCAAAGAGATTACTCTGAATGAGTTTAATGAGATGGTTTAGCTTTGTTTGGAATTGTTGTAATGCATTCAGCAAAAAGCAGCATCAGTTTATATTGGGATCAAACCTTTTGCTTTGGGAAGACATTCATCCCCGGTTCTTAAAGTTGTGCCATGCTATTCCTAAATGCCAGTAAAGATTGCAGATCTATCCGCCAAGGTTGCAGAATTGCAAAAAGTGTACTTTTCTTACAGTTGTATAATTGATCTCTATTATTATTTTACAGTGTTATGGTTTTAAAGGTCTGAGAATATTTGAAAGGGATATCAGACTAACCCAGCTATTCTGATTTTACTATACAATACTATTTTTAAAAAAGGTACTGAGTACCAGAATGTAATTACAAACTCAATACACAAAGAAACTGAAAAATGTGGCTTTAAAGGGATTTGTCCTTGATAGGCGGAGTAATGCATGTGGTATTTCTGGGTTTGTTTGAATTAAAGACTATTCATTTACCATATTGAGATGATGTTAAGAAATTTAATTTATTACTGTGTGAGTCCCAGGATACTGAAGGATATTGAGTCATTCATTATTATATCTCCGAGATAGCGTCCTAATATTTAACATGCTTGTACAATATTTCATTTGGCTGTAGGAATTGAATTTGTGTGTCATTGTTTGAGTCTTTTCTTTCACCTGGTATCGCTGCAGCTGTTCAGTCATTTCACCCATGTGCTGATCATACTCCACTATCAGAGGAGCCATTATACTGTAACACAGATGGAGGAAGCATGTCACTTGTGTCAAAAGCACTTGCTGTCCGGTGCACACATATCCACTGACAATTTTTGTCTCTCTGCCTTGGAACAAGAATTTGTTGGCAGCCATATAGGAAATCATTTTATTGCTCCTGACCTCCTATCGGAAATCCAGGGTGAAGGAAACTCTTCCCGTCTTGCTTCCTCAGGCTGATGAGCAGAGATGCCAGAGATGAGTTAGCATGGAGTGTCCAGTTGTAAATACTTAAAGTAAATATTAATCAAATTGTCCTTTATATATGGGGCATCTTTTCAAATAATTTCTACACAATGTAAAAGTATTTTGAAAACTTTTTACTGAAAGTACAAATAAATGTGCCAAGTCAGTTTATTTAGTTTCAGTAACCAATATCTTTTTACCGCAGATGGTGTTGACTGAGTGCGGTGTCCATACTGGTACTGACTGAGAACAGCATTGAGTCTGTGAACTGACAAAACACACACAAGTTGCTCCTCTATTACATTTACATAACAAACCAAAATATGGTATGAATAAATGGAGGGATAGGCCTACACAATTGTTTGTAACATCATTTTTTTAATGCAATTTATACTTAAATTGCATTTGTGTGAGAGTTAATTTAAGGGGTTTTTAAATTTGACTTTTTTGGTCAGCTCAAATCACTCATTTGACAAAACATGATTATCCAAATACTATCAATTCACAATTATATGTGGGTGTGTTTATCACATTGCACAATAAAATCCCATATCTAACCTTTCATGGTTCAAGCACACATAAGCTATACGACACTTAATGAATGCAGAACAACAGTCCTGACAAGAGCCTTATTGTGGTGTCTGGGTGTGCTGGACTGTGACATCCAATTACAGAACAGTCATGTATGGATCATTTTGAGACCTTTAGAAGTTTTAGAAAAGATAGGCCATTAGTGAGCTTGTCATGAAGGAAAAATCATGATGCTTTTTGTATTAATTTAGAACCATACGGCAGTCTATTACAAGTCACTGCATCCCCCAGACTAACCCAGACTCTTGGTTCATAATACCTTGATCACGTAAGAACTCAACCTCTGCTTCCATGACTGAAGTCGATGTCTGGCGTTAGACGCAATCAAAACGGCTTGTAAATTAACCGATAACTTCCGGGTTGTTATCAAAGTTATTATAGAATCAGATACAATAATTGTGTCAACCGATATTTAGGCAAAAGTTATATGCGGGTGTCCTTTAAACACAAAGCCGCTAAATATGACGTTTACGCTCGCTATGGCTACCCTGTGCTTGTAACGTTAGTTAGCATTAGCTGTGGCAGCTAATCAATCTCAGCTAAACCTCCATGGCTAACTTGACGTCATGGTCTGTGAAACAAATAGCTAACTTAAAAAACAAAACGTTACGGAGAAAGACGTCACTTATCGGTTGCAGAACTACATATAGAAGACCATATTTTTTAAATGAATATTCGCTGGCGCCGTCCGTGTTGAAACAAACAAACAACAGCCAATGGAAAGGGGGATGAGCACCCGATAAAAGGTTCCGTCGCTACGACCGGAAGTGGAAAGTGTTCCGCTCTGTAGAGGGAAGCTTCGTTTTTTAAGGACACTCGGGAAACCCGGTCATTCAGTTTCCGTTTATCCGTTTGCTTTCACTTTGCTGGTGTGAGCTTTTATGTTGAGTTATTTTAAGAGCTCTCTGTGAAGCTAGAGGGTTAAGCGGATGTGATAGGACTTTTATTGTGAAGGATACAACTAAAGGGACAACATTTCTACTAGTGTATCGTTAATCAGGGAAATGAAGTTGTTGTCGTCTTGGTGTTGACTGCAGAGCCCCGTGTTATTGCTATTTGCTACTAATATAAAGTATAGGCGTAACACACGCCTCGGTTACACTGGTCCGTCAAAAAGTAAGATTGATAAAAAGTTTTTCCTGATATTTTCAGCTCTCGACTAACTGGGCTCATATGACTTGCCAACGAAATTCTAATTTGGGTTACGTTAGTGTATTTCTCTTCACATTGTGCTAAGAATTGAAAAGAGTAATCTGAAACCACAAGGACACCATATCACTTGTTTCCCTATCAGGAAGTCATTTTTACAATACATACGTTATTGAGTAACAGACATGTATTTCTCAGTAACCTCATTTGATAACAAACTGCTTAAAGAGCCGAGCAGGTTTCCTTTTAAGGCACAAGAAGCCCAGCAGGAGCTCAATTGACACTATTTTAACTAGTGAATCTTTAGAGTTTTGACAACATGGGGGAAGTTCATGCTCCACAGTTTCTGACACTCATCCACATTCTGCTGTGCTGTGAATCTCTGTGGGTTTGTTTGTTCCAACGTGTCATTGTGTTGCATTGCGTGGCAGTTTCCCATTCTGACTGAATTTGTCTTTCAGTCCTCTTACGCAAATGCAGTTTGTGATCCAGCACACTTGGGACAGCGATCCTGTGAATCATGACCCCATCAGAATCCATTTCTCTCCCGGGCAAGGAGGGCTGAAGATAGAGATGTTTGGTCCCTTCTTCAATGACCCAGCAGCCCCCGCAGGGCCCCCTAGTCAGCCCTTTCCTGGACTCTGGGATTATGAAGGTGGGTGAGACGGTAGGAGCTCAGGCGATGCTGTATACATTCTAGTGCACCACTCAGCTTCTTAGACAGGCACATACATGAATAAAGTCATTGTGCAAAAGTGTGATCATCAAACATTTGTATTCTGGAAATATCTTTTAATTTGTTTGTAATAGTTTAGATAAATAGTGCACAAAGGTTTTTAATGGTGCAACTCTATTGTAATCATGTTAATCAAGTTTTTTTAAATGCATTGCACAGCTACAAAACAGTTCAATATTTTGTAACTGTTTATTTGTTTTCTTATCAAGATGTAGATGACAATATGAAATATAATAACAGTGTAATACTGACAAAGTTGTGTTTTCCCCAGTTACCAGTCATTATGTCCAGTTAACACAATATTTTTAAGCCTTTTTACTTTTTATAGTAATAAAAAGTCCTGAACTTTGTTGTGTTGGTAAAATAAAGTTAATAAACCTCACAAAGGTTGCATTTATGGCCTATTGTAATAGGTTGGGTTATATAGTAGATAGTGTTGCTTTGATGGTTCCCGCCCCACAATCATCTGGTTATTGCTGTCATCATTTAGGGTTTTAGTCTGTTTGGTGCAATTGGAGGCCAATCTCAAAGGTGTTATACCATTTAGATTATATTCCAATGAGGTTTAAGAGCCAATAGACTAACTCTGTTTATGAGGCCATAATAGTAATTGCATTATCATTATAATAGTGACACAGCAATTAAACCTTATGATGAGGTTGAGAAATAACAACCCTATCTAATTGACCTGAAGTAAGCTTGATTTCCGGTTAATGAGCCCCACATATTTGACCTCATTAATGTTACTTGTTAGATTGGAAACCAACCCCATTATAATCTAGGAAAATATTGAGAATGCTGTTGGGTGAGCCCTTGTGCTTATATTACCTATATTTTTCTTTCATTTTTACGTAGTTTAGTCAAGTTAGAAGTCAAAACATATCACTCAAATAATTTTATTATTGTAATTCTTGTTGATTGAATGGTCTATCTCCTTCATTTCCTCAGTTGTGGAGTCCTTCTTCCTTGACAGTACCACAGAAAATTACCTTGAAGTGGAGTTTTGTCCGTAAGTACAGAGCTAAACTGGTGTGACACCCACGTGACCGCATGTCAACGTCAATCTTGAATCCAACATGCACTGTGTTTTCATTTTAGACATGGACAGCACCTGATATTGTTGCTATCAGAAGTTGGAAAAGCATTCCAGGTAGGCAGACATTGAGGGAGTTTTTGAACGGGGCAGAGTTCACTTTTGAAATATTTATCTGTGTTGTCTTGTTGCCTTTTTCTCCAGCAACAACTACCCATGGTGTTTAATGCCACGATCACAGGGGACAGGTGGATGGGTGAGGCTCTCCTGCCCTGGTCGTACTTTCCTCCAAATATCAACAAGATGAACTCCTACGCAATTCATGGCTCAGGAGAGAAGCGTACATATGAGGCTCTCTACCCCATCCCCAAGGAGGAGATAGTGGAAGGCCAAAAACCCAACTTGTGAGTATACTGATTCCTATGAGTGCAGCTGTTGTACTAGATATTATTTATAGTAAAAATGTTCTGAAAGGGTAGTACATTTTCCACTCTTAACTCTAGCCAAGACACCTATGATGACATGATCACTGTTTGATGTATTGTTTGCTGTAGATACTGATATTTATGTGGGAAAGCGTTTGACTGCCCCTTTGATTTCCCTTTATATTTTGCAGCCGGACCAAAATAAGTTTGAATTCCAGTTTTGACAGGCCAAGTTGCACTTTTTAGAAAAGTCTATTATCTACCCACTGGCTCAATTTAAATACAGAATACACGTGTGTATGAATGTGCAAGTGTATATCTGAGAGTTTTGTGGATCCTATATCAAATTCTCCCTTTGTCTTTTAGCCACCGCCTGGAGTATTTCCAAGATTTTAGCCTGCAAAGCATCATGGGAGAAGGTTGGATCCAGCCGGAATCTGATCTATGGAAAGGAAAGGCCTGAGCTTTTCAAAAACCCCTCCCTGTCTCTCTCTTTTGCCCGCACACACACACACACACACACACACACACACACACACACACACACACACACACACACACACACACACACACACACCTACACACACACACACACCACACAGGGCAATGGTACAAACACTCATTGACGGGAAACAAAGACCAATCAATCTTTATTAGTTAATGCTGCCAAACAATATGACAACAAATATGTTATCAGCTTGTCACCGTGTATTAGCCTTCACGCACACACACACACACACACACACACACACAGACACACACACACACGTCACAAAGTATTGGACATCCGCATAATTTCCCTAAGCAGAGTGTGACTGACAGCGTTATACTGTGGATGGTGGCAAGAAATGCTCGCTTTGACATTGAGCTCCTCTGTAGCTGGAGCGTTTCCCTTCAGGGAGAAAGACCACAGCAGGTCCTTGTGATACTGTCCCTGAGTTCTAAAAGTTTTCAATAAATGTTCTGTACTTTACTTTCTTTATTGAATGTCTTTAACAGTTACATATGTTAATGTGTTAATTACATACATTGTAATTCTTACATTCTTTTCTTTGCAATTGTCTGGACATTTTTACTTTAGTTGTATTTCTCATGTGTTCAGTGCCAAGTTTATCCATTAGAGCTTATGCACTTTGAAAATGTATTTGTCGCTTCCATGATGACTGGTTGATTAATTAAGGTTACTTATTTTAAAGTACTAGTCAATAAACACAAATAATGTTTAAAAGTTCTTAGTAAGTAGTGTCGCCTGAAGTCTCAAAGATAACTTTTTTCTGCACAATATTATAAGATGGATAGTACTGATGCATCGATGTGTAAGCAATAGGATGTTCACACTTCTGGATGCAGGTCGCTAGCTTTAATCATGTCATTAAACTCTTTGCAAGACAATAGATACTTATTTGCCAGAATATCCAACTATTCTTTTAACGTGACAACTGCAGACTTTACGTCCTGTCATTAAATCAAAAAATGTATGATTTGGACACTTAATGACAAATTAAATGAAGGGATATTATATTGACTGATCCTGACACTCTGAAGTACATTTCCCTCATAGAACATCAGCCCCCTCACTTAATTTTACGCCTACCTTTTGGGAGTTGAGTTGAGATCAGAGACCCTCTCATCCTCAACACACACCGCAAACGCACACATGACGATTGATGACTGCCAAATCTGTCTCTTCTCTCTGTGACCCCGCAAGCCCTTCCCCAATGCCCACACCGCCTTGTAAAGCCTGTGCATTTATCAGCAGCTCGTCTTGGATCATTGGCTGGCCAACGACTCCTTCAAACCAGGACCCAGGGAACTGATCGATATTCATATTGGATGTGTTGCTCTTTGCAGTTGCAGCCCAAAAGTCCACATTGAGCCGTATCCGTTTTAATTGGCATTCTTGCCTTTGAAATGCGTGCCTTGATTAGGCCTAGCGAGCACACTGCTTAAGCCCCCGCCTCATGATTGCCTGCAGTGCCTCGCCACCGCAGTGCACACTATTCATGCACGTACATGCTTGTGCACATTGTGTTTCACTCTCATATCTCCTTCTAATAATATCTTGACCCCCAAAATATGTTTCTGGACACAGTCAGATTACACAGGGTCTTCATGAAGCACTTTGATGAATATAGATGACTCTACCCGCCCACCTATGTGCAGTCAGAGAATGTGTGTCCCCACAACCCTCTAATTAGTGTGAAAAGATGAGAGGGGAGAGCAGAACAGGTAGCTGCTGCCTCTCCTCTACCACCAAAGCCCCGGCAGACAAGCAGACACAAGAGCCGTCTTATCCCCCTCCGAAGAAAAAAAACAGCCTGCTTTGAAACATTCAACACCAGCTTAAGGGTGATTCTGTGTGTCAGAAACTTTCTGGTGATCACCCAAGACCTAGTTTTTTTTTTCCTCTCCAAGAGACGTAAGTTTAAAGAGGGGTTTGAGGGTATGAAATGAGGATAAAGTTGTGATGAAAAATAGAGCGGGAGGGATAAAAGAGTGATCTCAGGAACATGAAAAAGGGAGAGATTGAAAAAGTGAAAACGGTAATGACTTTGTCTTAAGGATTCTGAGATGGAGACACAAAAAAAAGATTCACATTGGAGCTAATAAGATACTAGGACAGTTTGTACCAGATTGTACAGAGATATATGAACACCGGGCAGTACACAACCCTAATATGGCTGTTATCCAATATAACACATTGCACAAACAAAAGCCAACTATGACTTTAAGTTACCTAATAACGTAAAGGCAACCTTTTCCACAGCAAATGAGGAAAGAACAGTCATGAAATCGACAAATACACTAACAGACCTGTGTAATGTCCATTTTCCCCAAGGTTAAAGGGAATAGGCTTATAAGAAAGCCACAGTGGAAGGGAATTCGACAATACAATGTTTCCTTGGATCAACTGAATGTCTTCTATGTCTGTCAAATTATTGTCCATCAAGTCCATCTTTATTGAGAGGGCTACAGGGGTGAAATAGTGGTGCAATGATCAAAACATCTGGATGTGTGGGTTTGTGTGTGTGTGTGTGTCTGTGTGTGTGTGTGAATGCATAATGATACAGGTAATTGCAGTTGAAGCCATGTATGATGATGGCATGGTCAGAATGTGGGAGAGGAAAAAAGAGATGCAGCGGCAAGCGAATGCCAGCGGCATAAGACGGAGGAGCGAGGGGGGAAAAATGAAGGGAATAGAAAAAAGAAGCAAGGACAAAGGGGGTTTCATTACAGAAGAAAGCTTGACAACCCTTTGCAAACTTAAGCGAGCAAAGGTCTTTCTTTTTATTATTTCCACACCCCCTTAGATATGCACAAAATGTTTAGCTCAACATGAAGACGAATTACTCAAGGAAAGACACATACAAACAGGAGATATCATTTACTCCACACTGAATTTGTCTTTGTACTCAAATATGCATTAATATTTTACAGTGAGAAACAATAACTCAATTATACATCTGCCTTATACACACACATATATACACTGCTATCAAACACCGCAGCCCAATTTATGTGTCACAAAAGGGACTGGTATTCATACATTATCTTCACAAAGGCATTCAAAACAAGTGGTATCAGTAAGAGCGTGAAATAAAGTAAATTCAGCTTTCTTTGTTATCAACACAGAATATAAATCAGAAGTGCTAGCCTAATTGATTCTATTACATTCCCACCTGCTTGCAGACTCTTTCCTCCGTCGTGTATTGTTTATCTTCATTTCGGGCTAGATGGATGAAAGAGGTTGTTATTAGATGTGAACACTGCTGAATTCTATCCTTTTTAGCGAGCACATTAATCGCCAATTAGATGTGACACAGAATTATGATAGCATATTTACTTGCTGTATTATAACTCACATTGAAACAAACTCTTGATACAGAAGTTTACTTGTTGGGGAGATAAGAAATTGATATATTTCTCTTTTTTTAATTGCAAATGGACCGATTCAGGCTTGAAGGTAATTTATGTGCACCTTGATATTACTGGCCGTAAGTGAACGAGTTCACTAACTCTTAATTGGGAAATAAATCACACTGTTGCCATAGTAACAAACACTTAAAAGTGGTAATGGCGAAATGAAAGTGTGCAGATAGTATCTCAGCACATTAGGCTGGTGTGTGTGAGTGTGTACGTGCATGTGTGTCCACTCGCGCGTGTGTTTTCAGCCCCTGCAGCTCATTACTAGAGAGCCTTGTTAATATAGCTGCTGCTATGTACTGTACATGGCATGCCGTTTCATTCCATTAGGTCTTGTTTGGTGTGTATTTCTCTTAACAGAAGGAGCTGCGGGCCTGCTCGTTCAAAACACTGACAAATGTTGAAACAACAATGTAGTTAACCACATATAGTGAACTGAGAAAAAAAGATCACACCATTAGGTTTCACAGTCTACAAATGATTTCTTCCACTTTGTAAATTATCAATATTTACCACTTTTCCCAATTGACTTTTTTCACAAATCTCCATCTTTCATTCATTTCTCCTCTTCCCCTTTACGTTCTTCTCCCGGGCTCTGTCCCCTTCAGCTCGTGAAATGGATGGAAGCAGAAAGGGCATTAGCATAGATGAATGGGTAGACTGCCAAACACAATCTGGCCCACTTCAGTAGACAATTTAATATGGACTCGCCCACAGTGCGGTTACCCAGCTAGGATGTTGCGCTAAATCTCACTTTAAATTGCTATGATGGATACAAATGTGGCACACCAAAAGGAGTTTGTGAGAGTCTGCTGGTGCTGGTATGTGTGTGCAGCAGTGTGTTTGAGTCGGCACGATGGATACAACAGACAATCAACCGACGGCTGAGCTTTGAGAGGCAGGAGTGATAATTATAGTATTTATCTGGGTTAGGTTCGGTGTCGTGGCTGCCTGTGTTGCATTATGAACAGATAAAAGGCTGAAGTTACTTTCAATGCTTTCCATCTATTCAACACCTGTGACTCACTTTTAATAGTGAACAGACCATGCATGAAAGAGATGAAGTCTATAATTAAAGGGAAAATATTCAAATGCAGGGCTGCTACGGCATGTTATTGTAGGATTTAATTTCACTAGAATAAAGATATGTGAGGAAATAGTTTAAACTACAGGAAATGAACTCTGTTTGAATTTATTCTGCTTAGAAAATATATCCCAACATTAACAAGTTATAATGTACGTATCTCTGACACATTTCTATCTGCAAGCACAATTGGAAAATGTAGTGTTTTTTTATTTATTTTTTATGGTGGTTTACAAGAAGACACAAAAACATTAAGATGAACCAAAAATTATATCATCCAAAGTTGTACATTATCATTCAAGATTCAGGATTTATTTGTCACTTGTGGAATTTACTGGTTCAACAAGCCGACATAATAACTTTCCTCAAAGTAGTAAAAGGCTTTCTGGAGAGTTTTGATCATATACAGTGCATGCTGGGATGTGAACCCATGTCACGTTCCCAATGGGCAGAATTATCCATAAATTATCCCGCAAAAAACATAAATACTACTGCTTTGACAACAGCTAATAATGCAACAACTTGCAAACTATCCTAGTGCTAATTAGGTTTGGGAATAAAAAATATATTGGTTTAATCAGCTGCAGAAAAAGGCAACGCTAAGTGGCTTTGGTCTGAAAAACCACTGCCATCCTGTCCACTAAGAGCATCGAGATAAGGGACGGATCAATGGTTGGAAAGTCACTGGATGATCAGTGCACAGCCATTTATCTCCACTGACTCAATTAATTCTATTGCTCTCACTCAGCAGGTCAATCAGTGCAACTGAAGAAAGTGTGTTCCTAAGTGAAGTGCTGAGATGCCCCAATTGCCTCTTATTACTGAAAAATACCGTTCATTTCAATAAACACCATCCATTACTCAGATGCTCTGATGCACTTTGACTTATATAGTAATAGTAATTACCCCAGCAGTGACGCATGGGGGTAGACAATGGCATCCCCTGGGACTATGGGCCAAACAAGGTTCGCTTTAGTTACATTGGATTAATTTCATATTGTGAGTTTTGGTTTAAAATTGCAACTATGGGCACACTGAAGAACTACGTGAGATACTTCAATCTTGGTGTCATCACTTACTCGAGCTGCGTTTTTTTATACATTATCTCTCTCTCTCTCTCTCTCTCACAGAAGCAACGTTGCTGCGGAGAATAACCTGCCAGAATTTGTGGCAGAAATCCGACCCATCCCAAAAATGTTTTGACATGATATAAACCGACTATACTTCTATTTGATATGGCCTGAGCACAACGCTTTTTGTCAGACCAGGTTTTGTGCTCTTTTGTGAGTAAGCCCTAGTCCCAAGTTGCGTTACCGCCAGCGGTTAACATAGTCCTGTCAACAATTCTTACTAAAACTATTAATTATGCAATTCTTCACTTCATCTTCACTTCAGCCTTGAAATGTTTAGAAAAGAATGAAAGAGAGGCAAAATAGACCACAACATTTTCATCTGCAGGGAAAATATACACAGTAAGAACGATCTATGTGAATTGGGGGCCTTTTGTAAAGATATTTCAGTGTACAAGAAGTACAGTAATATAATTCAATATATATTAATATATAACCATCAACACAATGGTTAGTTGGGACCTTGCAGCAAGGTGCGACACTCTAGTTTTCTCCTGTGCAAACAGAGTGTATTCCACTGATTTTCTGAGAGCGAGGAGAGGTGACCGAGGTGTGTGTGCTGAGGGCCACAGGAAGCAAAGTGTCCAAGGTCAACAACCATTGGATATTCTAGAGGAAACAAAAATGAGAGAAATGTTGTTCTTAAAAAACAAGAAATGGTAATTGGGAAATAAAACAATGGCGGCTCTCCAACATCAACACCAAAGACGTGTCGTTTCATTAGAAGGTCACAATGTGGAGGGTTAAAATTCAGCCTGAGATTCACAGCTTTGAAAGGATTATTAAGAAAGTTTCATCACATTAAAGCAGTGCCTCCTGGAGGGTTAGCATCTTTGAAAAAAATATGTGATCAGAATTTGATTGCAGTGCAAGCAAAGTAAAGGAAAGGGAGACAAGATATACAAAAGGGTGGTAGAGAATGAGATTAGGTACGAGAGTTGAAATTCAAAAGGGAATCAGACAGAAAATAAGAATAAAGCAAAAATAATCGTGCAGGAGAGATACATAGAGGGAAAGCTAAAGAGGAAGTGTAAGATGCAGAATGTAAACGCTGGAAGTCCAAACAAAGTATTCTGCTAGGATTACACAGAAAAGGGGAGTTTTACAAAAGAAAACTCAAACTGTTGTAAAACAGTTTCATTCTGTTCTCATTTCTCATCATTGAAAATGCTTGCCGGCTGTAACCAGTCAGAGTGCTGATCCGGAGCAGCTTGGTGATGAGTGGAGGAGATAATACATCTCCAATTTCACAGATAAGACCTGAATATCTTTTATTTTATACTTCATGTTCCATATCTCCTTCTCCAACTATTGTTTCCCATCTCCTTCCCCCTTTTCCTTCCCCCCCTCTCTCTTCTTTCCATTTCTGTATTCTCTTCTCTTCTCTCTTCTTATCATGCTGACACAGTTTCAATCTAGCTGCCAGTCAGCTCTGATGCCTGCAGTCGCTGATAATGTTCTGACATCTTACAGCAATTAACTAAAGCTCTGTGTCTCCCCTCAGAAGAAAACATTTTTTTTGTCTGCATTTTGCCTCCTGTCCTTTCCTTCTCACTCCGAACCACCGTGTGAATATCTGATGCGTGGCGGAAGGCATCCACATTTTGAACCTACAATCACAGGCACAGGGGAGGATGTCATCGCTGAGGTGCTCTGTGTGGTGGGTCTCGGTGTCTCTGTTGAGCATTAGAATTGTGCGGCACGGCTAATCGCGATTAAAACTAGTAAATGCATGCATTTCATTTCGTTAGCAAGTGTGCAAGAACTGTGTGATTGAGAGAATGAGGATGAATTGTCCCAGCTGCTCTGCTCCTTTCCGATATTACATGGATAACGTGTCCGCCACTGGTAATAGCTTATTTGATGCTCTAAATGAAAACACAATCAACTAATAGGAGTACAGGGAGAGAGGCGGGATCTAACAGCGTTTATGAGAAAATGAAAAGTGATTGGATGTTAAAATTGAATTAGCAAAAAGCAGTCTGGTGTCAGACTCTATGAAGGTGACTGACTGGACAAGTGAGCGTCCAACTCTCCGTGGACCAACCCCCAGCCAAAACCTGTCCGTCAAATTAGTCTGATAGGAACCCCCCCTCCCAACAGACTGGGCAGGAACGTTGCCACCTATTAATTACACTGTAATTTAAATGGCCTTAGGTGCCCTTTTCTGCTATTCATGGGAATAATTTCATCTGTTCATCGGAATGACTTTACCTTTGTCCTAAAAGTTTATATGTACCATAAGATAAGCAAGTTTTAAAGGGGAAACATTATGCTCACTCCCTGCTTATTATAGTCAGTGTTTTTATGAGAATGAGTTGACATGGGTTAATGTGTCTGTCTATACATATATATATATATATATATATATGCATATATTTTCACCCTCTGTCAGAAATGCACCGTTTTAGCTTGGCACAATCCCAATATGGACCCTAAGGCCTTAAACCGTGAACCCTCAGGAACTTATTGACGTCCCCTGGTAAATGTTTGATTAAGAGAGTGTGTAACTTTGCTGCAACATACCACGTCACCATGATAACATTAAGAATATGATGTAAAATGTTGGGTTTTATTTTCTACCTTTTACTCCGTGAAGTGAACATCTTCCATATCTAGATAAATGGTATTTTCAAATTATGTTTTTATATTCTTCGTCAAAACAACTTCAACGGCAAATATTCAAATATTTCGTGAATAAATTAGTAAATATCATCTGATTTCATGTCGGTTATTTTGTTCCATCTTGAATCCTTGTTGATCCTCTTGATGTGTAAAATGAATATGGCTATACGGGGTCGTCCCCTTTCTCTATCTTTATTGCAATGCCTTGTGGGTAATTCTCTCGGGGAAGGTCTGCATCCAATACTGACTTATGTAAAGGGTTCATAAAGGTTCCAAAAAGTCTGCCAGAGGGCCCTCAAACACTCGACAATTTGAGAGTGGGAAAGCCCTAAACCTTCACAGAGTTACGGGTAGTGCCTCAAAGTCTGTGAGTCTGTAAGGATGGAGATGGGCCCACCTGCCTCTTTAAGTGCCCTTTTCCAAAAAAGCTCGCTCTGATGGGTTTTCAAAAAGAACATGGTGCACTTTTGCAAAAGTAGTTCTCAAATGAAGGTGAAGATACTCAGATGGGGGGCAGTACTATTTCAATGGGCTTGGATGTGACATAGCAAGGGGGGGCAAATCTGAATGGGTTGTTGAATCATATATTGAATGAAATAGGCAGCCAACCAAAAACCGACTGGGTTTTTTTTACTTTCTTTTTCCGTCGTATCCGTCCATCTTACATCTACCACTAAGCCGCATCTGTCCCTTCGTCAGACGTCATCACCTTAAGCACAATGTCTCATCGGCATGATAGCAACAGTAAGTGCTTCTCTCTGTCATTGTACATATTTTCATTTCACACTTTCTACCATCATTAAAGTCCTCATTTTGTCTTGTAGACCATACGGAACAAAGTGATCTCTGACAGCCAGATGGAATTGCCTACCCGGCAAAGAGAGCTCCATGGAAAAATAAAGAGCATTCAAATCATCTCCCAGCCCGCCACACCGCTTCACTGTTTCCCCTCCTCTGAACTCTGCTCTATTCCTCTATCACTTACAATTCTACTTTGCTTTTCGGACATCCAAAAAGTGGTTTACATTGAGATACTGTCTTCTTTTGCTGCCCCTTTGTTCCTTTCTTTTCCTTCTTCCTGTCTCCTGTCCTCTTTAGCGTAATTACTGTGGTGGATGCAGTTAGGTAGGAAGGAGGAGGGATAGCATTGAAGAGGAAGTTAGGAGGTGAAAAGGAATAAAGGAGGCAGTATAGGATGATCAGGGGCCGAAGAAACACATGTGAGTGGTGGAAAAGAGGAATGAGGGGAGAAAGCAGAGGGGGAATCTAATCTTACTCTGGGAAGTATGGTAATATATCATATGCCACAGCGAATAAAATGTCACGATACCATGGCTTTAGAGAGGAAAGAAAGGTGAACTGGTACTTCATATAAATGTGCTTCAAAATGCACAGGCGGATGAGATAAACACAGCACAAACACACACACACAAGCATACTCGAGTGTCTGGTATGTGTGTATAGTATCAATACAGGGTACAGAACAGTACTGCATGCTTTTATAGTACACACATAAAAGCATGCATGCTTGTAGATAAATATGACCTCAAAAAACAAAGAAATGCTAAAGGACAATTCAAACATATTCACAAACATGCATGCCAAAGCATATGCACGTGCATATAGGCAGCAACACATGCTGGGACATTTTGGAAAACGCATTTGCATGATCCCGCACATACACGACAAGCACACTCAGTCACATGCACCCTTTGATGATAGCTGTAATCAGATGTGGTGGAAAAATTGATTTCTTTCTCGTATTCTCCTATAGAGCTTTTCTAGTTGGTGTAGGTTTTTTTGGGTGTAGTTGTCTCTTTCTGCTTCTCTTTCCTGTTCTTTCTTCTCTCCTCCTTCAATGCATATCCACCCTTCATTCTCAACCTCCTATCTCACCCTCACCCTCCACCTCCTCTCCTCCCTGTGGTCGGCTCATCCCTCTCTCCTACTCCTTCTTTTGCCCCAAGGATATCTTCCCTCCTACACGCCTTCGCCTCATTCCTCTCTCTCCATTTATTTATATCAATGAGCAAAAGTCATCCTTTTATCTTCCTCCAGATAAACAGACTGGCTTTGGAAGAGGACAGAAGAAGAGAGAAGAGGAACACAGAGGAACACAGTTTCTCTCAGTGCATAAATTCCACTGTACAGTGGGGATATTATATAAACTCTCCCCTGTAAGATGAGATAATTCTCCGATAAATGTGTTTCGGCTGGCTGGTAAAAGGACTGTTTTGCTTCAAACAATTCAAGCGCATATTAAAAATGGATTGGAGGAGTCAAGACTTTATTCCAGCCTTTGTACACCGAACTGTTGGGAAAAAAATCCTTTAACAGCATCAAATTCACCTCAGGCCCTTACCTTGTCCTTCACCAAAAAGATAAACACACAAAACAGGGACTATGTCTTTTGCAAAATACTGTTTTTATTGTATGTTTTCAGATCACAGTGTGGGAATTAATAAGTCATTTTGGCAACTATATTAACAATGCAACAAAACTGACCTCAACCTCAACCATATAATGACAAATAGTGAGACTATTTGTTATTAGATTACATTACATGTCATTTAGCTGATGCTTTTATCCAAAGCGACTTACAATAAGTGCATTTCCACATAGAGATACAAACTCAGAAGAACAAGTAACAAGAAAGTACAATTTTCATCAAATAAGCAGTTTCAAAACATGTTATAGAATAGTGCCATTATAAGTACAATTTAAGTGCTACCATTTGTTAGTGCTACGGTTTGCTAGTGTTTTAGTCAAGGTAGAGTCTAAAGAGGTGTGTCTTGAGTTAGATGGACAGTCATGTATATTTTAGGGAATCATTTTTTAACTGCAAGGGTGTTATGTCTCAATTTTGAGTTACAGTAACTTATTTGATGTGAGACCAAACATATATGTAGTGCTATAGGATCCATGGATAATCCATACCGTAGTTCAGAAAAATGTTTAAATCTTAGAAATTTTGCATCGAAATACACATGCGAGACAGTGCTTGCATGTGTATTTCGATGCAAAATGTTCTATAATTAATTTAACTCAACTTAAACTGAGCACACACACACTCATAATAAATAAGGTTTTGTCTGTAACTCTCATGATCCCTGCCCTCACTTCCATCCTATAGTTGCAGCTACACCCACAAATATTTGATATGATATGAGGTTTTCTATATCATATTGAACGTACCCGGATAGTAAGCCCTCCTGATTTGGTTTGTCTTGTGTGTACGTATAAAAATCCATAAGAAAAGTCATCATAAAGCCCATTCAAATTTGGAAAAAAGTCACAAAGGAACAGCATTGAAATATACTCTGACATTTAAGACTAGGCTCATTTTTTATTAACAATTTATTCATAGTTACCATCAAGTAGAGATTGTGCAAGTTACCTGTAAGAGTAATGCAGCCGCTATTGGAAATAAATGGTTAAGCCTCATATAAGCAGGCCTTCTCTCATTGGCTGAGTCTTGGCGTCATGAGATTTCAGTTAAACTGACGACGGGTAAGGTTTGCTTCTCGCTCAGAAATGTGCAGGGATTCGGTCGTGTTGGTTAGCGGAGAAGCTCCGGCAGTCTGTCTGCCTCCCGTTGGCACAGGATATTCACTATTTATGTCTCTTTGATTCTAGTATCATTACAACCGAAAAAAAGAAATGTTTCAAGTGAAAATATTAGAGAGATTATAGAGAGAGAGAGAAAATAGAGAGATTCAGACCAGGAGAAGGCAATGCTGTGCAGATGCCCAGAGATGAGATATACGTATGGCAAATGTTGCAACCATACAAAATTACAACACAATAAGATACAACATATACAACATGATATGCAAAAGACAGGTTTAACACAACATTCTATAATTTCATGTTGAGACTTTTTTAGTACACTACGACATTTCCCTGATTGGAAAAATGTTGTTGCTAATGTTGTTAAAGTGTATTTCTTTAACTTTCTTTGGTTACATTGTTTTTAATTATTTGGATTTCATTATTTTGTTTTGCCCTGAATTCATTACATTACATTTTGGGGGCTGATTATTATCTATATCTCTGAAATGGAAAACATGGCAAAATAGTATTTAATATGGTAACATCAAGGGTTGTTGACATTTGTGTTTTAAATGAAGAATCACATATTCCGTCTTCAAGCTACTGACTAAAGAAAGAAATTCTTGCAATGCTCACTTTGCAGGAATGAGAACCCATGCGATGGAACTATTTCAGGTTTGTTTTGGAGCGCCTGCTTCAGGGTCAGTGTATGAGAGGGCGACTCGGTTAGGAGAGCCGATGCCTGACACGTGTCTTTCCAATAAGCTCTCATGACATGACTGATTCATCGTTTGTGACTCGAATGTTAAAAAAAAAAACTTATTTTGGGCCTTTTTCAAGGTATCAGGCATACAAAGACACACAGACACACATTCGCACGCACCGGGGATGATGGAATAACAAGCTCCGTTTGGCCTGTTATTGCATTAGACTCTGACACGAGCCAGAACACCTTTAGTTTTCCATTAAGGAGGAAGCCGCCTGGAATCAACAGCCTGTGTCAGGGTTGGAAAACCGCAGAGCTGGACGGAGAAAGCGAGACGCGGGGTGAGAAAAAGGATGATGGCGTTATTGGTTAACTGCTGGGACTGTGATTAAATCCTCCCGGTTGAGATGGGTCTCTCTGTCGGCTTCCTTTTCCTCCTCAACACATCCTGTCGGGCGACTGTTGCGTCAGTCTTCACATCCTCTGTCTCAACAAACGCTTAACCTCTTTCCCTGCCTTCGCCTCTTCACTCTCTCCGTCTTTGTTTTCGTCGGCTTTACAGCTGAATCTCAGTCACATCATCTCTCGAGGATCACATTAAAGCTTTCTTGCAGAGCCCCACCACGTTCCACCCGAAATCCCATTTCACTGCTACATCTGTCAACTACTCTGTGTGTGCATGTGTGTGAACATGTAAAGGAAAGGAGATCTAAATCCCAAAGTAGAGATTAGACAGTTATGTCCCTACTGAATAGAAAGGATGGGTTAAGGCCCTATATAAAGATTGCCTGTGATTTTTAAAAAGCACTTTTCAACCATAGAAAATCAATATTGGGGAAGATCATCGTTAGGCTCTTCAACATCAAGCGCAGAGTGGCGTGCAGATTCAATATTCCGTCAAAGTGTGCAGAAAGAGAAAATTATTCATAATGCCATGTGGAATAAATGATCTCTCTCAAATGTGTCAGTTTTTTAAAGTTTTTGAATAAATGTAAAAGCGAGGAAGCGGAGGCGCATCCTTCACAGACTTCACAGAAGTCTCTTGCACGGGAGTCTCATTTCTGTCTAGTGCCTCTGTTTTCTCTCTCTCTCTCTCTCTCTCTCTCTCTGTTGCCTTTCTCCGCTCCCCTCTGCTTCCCAATTTCCTCACAGCTTGTCATTTGTTCCCTAATACCACCTGACTCTCCAAGTAGAAGAGGCATAATTATCTTCCTATTGCTTTTGGTTTCACACCATTTCAGCTTGCACAGGCAAAAAAAGTGTTGAGCAGCATTATGAACTTGGACGAGTGTATGTGCATGTGTAGGATACATATATGTGTGTATGTTGGCTGTGTGGAAGCACACACCAGCGTTGCTTGGCAATGTGCTGATGTGTTGAGAGTTTGCACGAGACAAGCTTAGTAGTGATTATTTAATGCTTTCTATACTATGGTGACATCAGTGATCAGTCAATGATATGGTCGAATTATGTTTTACATTAGTTTTTTTTGTTTGTAAAGCTTTTTGACCACAAAATATGCCTATAGACCAAGCAAAGTACACAAAAGTGATTCGGTGGCAGTTTACCAGGTTTCATCAGGACCACACACAGTCTGGTCTAAAACCTTTAGTTTGTTTTTGTGACTCCAAGTCGCACAGTTGTAGCACCTTCTTGGCTAAAAAAAATCCATCTACAGACCCAGAGACAGACCTTTGCAGTGCAGGCCCCTCGAACAACGTCTCTTTTGTGGTTGCTATTGCATTAGTAGGTCTCTAATAGCCGCATTTAGCTACAATGACGCACACTAACAGCACCTCACTGTCAACTAAAACCTTTAAACTGCTGGCATAGTAACAAAACTTTCTGATGGAAGATGGTCTATTTATGGAAAACATGCCTTTTTTATTTTTTGAAAACATGGGGTCTACAGCTCCTAGAATACAAAAACAGCTATGTGTTGAAGAAAGTATCTTTCATTGCAAATTCTTTCTTAACAATACGACTGCATAATAAATACAAGTTAAGTGGTAATATAAGAACTAATAGATATTTTTTGGGGGGGATCGTTTTATTATATTTTGAGCTTTCTGAAGCCCAAAATAAAACTCCATGAGAGGAAAACATCCGCATTAGATGGGGAGAGAAAGTTTGTATTTTGACAATAACAAGGCATGAACAGTCACTCATCCCTCAGTTTGAAAAAAATCCAAATACGAAGCAAGTTAAATACCTGTATGTGGGTCCACTCATAATTCCCTGCACATAATGGGCAGTTAGATTGCAATGCAGTTCAGTGCCTTGGTAAATTTAATTTGCTGAGGATAACAGATTTCATAATTTGAAGGAAAAACTGTTAAATTAGCTTTTTCCTGGTTCTTAGTGGAGAGTTGATGTGATTAAAAAAGATTTACAGATTTACAGAATTCTCTATATCCATGGCCACGTGTGCGACAGTTCATCCAATCACCTTCACAATATTTCATGAAAACACCTGTGCAGCTCCAAACTGTTCCATGCAGCTAGAGGCACCGCAGGTTAGGTTGCAAAGATGTTCAAGACACTTCATTATTTGCCACAGTAGGACTTGGCACAGTCTTTGGGAAGGTAGTGTCTAGCAAGCAAGTGTTTCTAAAAGTATTTTATGTATGTTATGGTATATGGTATACTTTTTAAACCCAATCCGATTCATGGTATGTCGGCGAAACCACCAGACCAGACCGCACTCACACAGGTGCTGGAAAATATTTTGGGCTGCATAAATGCCAGATGGATTCATGACAACAGCTGCTATGATTTGATCTCCTCGCTGGCAAGTCTCAGAAAAGGGTCTTTTCACATGCTCTGTAATCATTCAGAATCATAAAGAGAAAGAGACCTCTTCAGATTTTTGAAGGAGAAGACACAGTGGATGAATGCAATGGACGGGGATCAAATAAAAAACAGTTGTTTTCGTGAACCATATATTTTGTAGTACTCCCACTGTGAAATTCAAAGACAACAGACACAAGAGAAACGGTGGGCTTTGGCCCTGAAAAACATGATTGAAGTAAAGCTGCTTGACACGATGCCCTCCTGATTGGCAATCTAGCCTTGTACGGATTTAAATGATTGGGTACACAAATACACAATAGTACACTATTGTGGCGACACATAAACATAGACAAGAAGATATACACCCGCACACAGGCATGAGTCCATTTCATCATCACTGTAGAACTCACCAAAGAGCTTCACACTTCACACGGGCGCTTTAATCATGTATGTGAGAAGTTGCCAAGAAAGGCACCCTTACACTAAGCCAAGGTGATAATGAGATCTGTTGTAAAAGCGAGAAGAGCATCAGAGAATACTGCTGCCATCCAACACCAGCGCTTCCACCTGCAAATGAGGGAATATGAGAATTAAAAGAGATTAAGGAATGACAAGCACTTTCTGAAAAGGGAACAAGTCACTCTTGGCCTTTGCGGCGTAATTCTGAGCCGCGCAGCGAAACCATTCTGTCCTTTTCTGATAAGAGCAGAGACAAAGAGGAGGCGAGGAAGGAGGAAGGTAATGAAAAGACTGAGGGGAGGGAGGGAGGGAGGGAGGGAGGGAGGGAGGGATGGAGCTAGAGACCAGATTGGACGCCAAGCTGTTTTTTAGCACGTTGAAATGCTTCATAAGAGAAGCTGTCTGCTGAAACTGTCACCATTGGGAGGGATTCGTAACAAGTGTTTGAGAAACCTTTCTTCGTTGATGCTCACAACTCGGTGTAATCTGTGACGGCCTCCCGCTTCACCTCGCGCACGCACTGCTTCTAAAAGCTTCCAGGTCTTTTGATAACTCACAGCCAATGTGTCCCCCAGTATGAAATAAGAAATAATCTAACCTTTCGGCGTCTTTTCTCAGCTTATTAATATGCCTCGTCGCTAAAAGGCAAGAAGGGAAAATGTCTCATTTAAATTTGCAGCAGTGATAAGAAAGATGTGAGTTTCCATTATAGGTACCTCTCGCTTTTCATGATATACACACGAGTACACACTCACGCTGGTACGCACACAACTTGCCGATGTCCCACTCAGTACTGCATGGCTTAGTGATTAAAAGGATGGCAGTGAATCTAAATCTCAGCACGTTCCCGCCAAAAGCTGACATTTCGACTCCTTGCTCTTCTCAAATCTGTGTCTTTCACACAATACTAAGTAGCTAGTGAAACAGCATTTGTAATATAAGACCAGGTTTTGAGTCAACTACAGTACATTTTGAGCTTTTTCTCATCTATTTGAATGTTTTGAAAACTTTACATTGAGTTCTTCCTCTCACCTCACATTTGTGTTACATCTATCTCCAGGTCTCTTGTTCCACGCCCTAGAAGTTGATGTATATATATATCTGCTTGCACAGCAATGTTGCCGTCATCTAGCTTGGACATTTCTGGTAGTGTCAATATTTGAAACCCCTTCATTATTTAAGCCAAACGTTGACTTGCTTCCAGGTATTGTTCCACTATATACAGGATGGCTACAGAAAATTGACCAAGTCTACCAGCAGCAAAACCAAAGTAATGAGTCCGTGCTTTGAATCAAATTAAATGCTCAGAAAAAGGCAGAAATATTCATTAGTTTTGTCAAATTCAAACTGTGTGATGTGCCTACATGGATGAGAAAGTGAGTCAAACAGCAGACATTTGCTGAGGGTTTCCACCCTGAGATATTGGCCTTGACTTCAAATTATTTCAATAACTTAATTAACTTTTTTTTCTCTGATTTCCTCCAAAGTTTATCGTTAATGTTTGAATTTGATTGTTTACTTTTTAGTACCCGTAGAACTAAATTATAGGTACAACATAACAAGACAGTAGCACACTAATTAATATACTAAAGAACTTACTAATGTACTGACAGCTAGGAACTGTCCTCACACCTGAGGATGATGAGAAATAAAGCCGTTGCAATTATCACTTCCAAATCATTTTTTCCATAACTCACCTTTATGATTTGCAGGGCTTTGTTCCTTCTCTATTCTCCTGTCCACAAAGTTGTGGAAATAATCCTGGTAGTAATTTGTGTTGACTCCTAACTCCATTATACCTCAGGCTTATCTCAAATAGTATATTATGCTTTTTCATGATTATGTTTGCCACACGGTTTAGTTCTTGAGCCTGTTTGGTTTGGTTCATCATTGTTCAGCATCTCTGACTTCATTTCGAATTATAACCATTTGTATCTGTTAAGCTCTATGACATCATTAAGTTGGCCGGCCTACTTGACTGTTTAGCTGGAGCAAATCCTTCCGCCTAGAATGCTGCAACAAAGAATCACTGTCATATGCTTGATCCTGCAGCCTGCTACGCCTCTTATCATTCAGTGTGTTAATCGATTAAATTACAGAGAAATGGAGTGAACAGCATGATCCAATGTAACTTTGTATTAATAGCACACAAATCTTAAGAAAATGTTCCTCGTGTCTATGCAGTTAGGAATGAGAATGGGGTGTTAAAGGACACACAAAAACCTTTTAATAGAAATAAGTCACAACTTCGCACTTTCTTACAATTTGTGTGATTTCAATACTTCCTCTGATGAAATTGCATTGGATCTTGTCATTCTCCTTGTTGTTGTGTTATTTCAGGGCCAGACCATCCCTCCTGCCTGGCCGTTACCCAAATCCTGCCATTTTCCCCTCCTGTGCTTCACCACCAAATCACTCACCCACCTGCTTGCATTTCAACCTTGTTTATTCAGACCACCCAATGCCTGTTTCCAAATTGATGATCCTTTGCCTGCCCCCTGCCAGGTTAAGATTGCCTGTTTCTGCACTAAAGCTGACAAAAACTTTGGTTCACCTCTGGCTGTCGGCATGTTACAATCCGAAACAAGACAATAATTTACTGTACTACTAATATAATTTAACAACCTGTTGTGTACTAAATTGTAAAGGGAGACCTGCTGTGAGGGTGAGGAGACGCGGTCATATAGAGCCCCCACAATTCTACAATATACACTGTTTTTTGTTTATACCCATCTGACTTAATGTTTTATGACTTCACAATATGTCTGGTGGAAACAGAAGCAACGGGGTCTGTGCTCGTGCCCCCCTTTGAGTCATAGTACAGCCTGACATCCCTGTGCAGAGCTTTCCTGGCTTTCCAGCAGTCCACACTGAGTATTTAATGTGACCGGATTTTTGCTGGAAGGCCCAGCTCAATGTGGAATACCTTCCCCGAGGAGATAAGGCTGGTTTTTGTGTGTTCATATTATCTTTTGACAATGTGCTTTTTATCAGGCATTTCATATTTGCAGTTTCATATCATTTTAAAAATATCAATAGATTAGATATTTATATAAATATATTAATAATATTGTTAGAGCTGCTTTCTATTTTTATTTTTTACCATTACATTGATACAAAAACGGACTCAATGCTAACTAGATCATTATTTTTGCTTTGCCCTTCCCATTAGATGTTTATTTCGGTGAATCATGTTATTGGCACTAATTGGGTGGAATATGTAGTGAATTTAGTTGTAGTTGTTGAAAGGAAACTCCATGAAATGTATCTGAATAATGTAAATGAGTAAATATTCATGATTTATTGTAAGTTTTGTGAGACACATTTCAAATGTTGTACAATTGACCTACTGTGTAATACTGTAAATGAAAATGTTACAAATATCTTAACCTACAATTAGTACAAGAACCTCCATAAATCCTCCAAAACACCATTGTAAGTGAGCTTAATCCCTCTCTGTACTAACGACAGCCCATTTTCAAACGGACCTTGGATGAAGAAAAAAAAAGTCATCATGTTGGAAACCTCTACCATAAATACCACATAAACAGCCTTTATTCATTCCTTCATATCTACATATTTTCCATAACTCAACAAACGGAACATTCACGTAATTATTCTATAACAAATATTTGTCTAATTTTTCAACTCCCAACATGCATGTACATTCGCTCTTGTACACAGACTTGCTCTGATACACAAACACACACACACACACACACACACACACACACACACACACACACACACACACACACAGACCCTCACAGACTTGAGACAGGTTGAACACACCCGTCTGAAAACCAGCTGTCATCGCTTTTCTTGTCTTTCTCTCCAAATCTCCTTTACACCGTCCCCCACACCCTGTCACTCTTTGTATTCCTTTCATACACCCCCTCCCCGTATTCCTTGACTCAGCTGCTTTCTTTCACCTCTCTGAGTGTGTTAGTATGTTGTTTGTTGACATCGCCAACATCCAAGTTGTGTAAATGTCACTCCCACACAGCTCCATCAACAACGTCTGCCCTGTCAGCTGAAAAAAGTTTCTGTGTACTGATTTCCAAAAGCCTCTTCTTCCGCTGACAATTCAAAAAAACTAGGAGATCGAAATGTGACATTATTAATAAAACAGAAAAATGATTGAATCCCATTGGGATGTATTGATGTTAGGAATTGTCACTCACACATGATCAACCCTTAACTTTTAAAGCATGATCCAGAGTATATTTGCAATAAACTATAAATAGGATGACTATAAAGAAACAAGTCGTCCTTCGCCCGCATCAAACACACAGGATCATCCATCTCCTGCTTCTTTACACAAAGGCAAAGAGGTTTAATAGTTTATTTGAAATTTTCCCCTCAAGAATTAGGTTCAGTGGACATTTTTATTAACTACACAGGTGACATCAAATGTTGGATAGCAAAAAAAAAGACGGACCGCTCAATAGATAAGAAGCATTTAAGAAGTTATGATCCCTGAATGGCAATCATGCAAGGCCCATTGTTCTCAATATTTAACCACCGGGTAAAAAAAAGATGAAGGTCTTTCTAAACATCGATTTCAATTCTGCTCCAACACTCTTAGCAAATATTGCCATAAATGATCCTTCAAGGCCCATTTTTTTTGGTAAAAATTGGCTTTTGTGAATTCAAGTTTTTCAATTCTGAATTCAATGTTTATCGTCAAATTCAGTTCAAGTTTAAAGTTTTGATGTGCTCACACATCACACAGTCCAGGAGAGGACAAATGGGTGTTGTTGTATTGTACACCTCTGCTACTCAGGCTTTCACAGCCATTTTATTTTGTTCCTTCTTTCTAATGTAGAAAGCGTGGAGACACACAGAGAAAGATAAATGGTGATGTTCAAGACATCAGTGTGTTTGCATATTTTTTTCATGTCTTTTTTGCTTTAGCGAGTTTGCCTGGGTGTTTCATTTAAATATTGGGTTTGCCTCCACTTGATGTGCGATGTTTGAAAAGCGAATTTTAATTTGGGTCAGAACCCTTCCCAGGCAATGAAGGATTGTGTACCCAGGACACACAGAATAATCAGATACACACACAGCAGGGATGAAAAACCTTTCACATCTTGGTGGCACAGTGGGTCTCTGTTTATGTATTGATGGACAAACCAGGCCACACAAATGCCTGTTGCTTGTCTCACAACCCACATGGAAACACTCAAATACACAAGTACTTACAAAACCCGCACTTTGACTCGGTCCGAACCATTTCAACTGCGTGAAATAGTTGTCTGTGTGGGTCACAAAAGCAAACCCGTGCTGCCAGTTTGCTGAACCGTCCCCTAGAAGCAGAGAGATTAAATGCGTTAGTCGGGTCTGCCGGATCCTTTATCTGAACGAGGTTTGTGCCATTTACAATGTGAAATATCACTACCCTTGGCGGGTATTGATAAAAACCACGGCACGGCCAGTTGTGTTGAAGAAGCAAATATCTTTCCAGCTGCGTCTTATGTTCTTTCCTTAGAAGGGAGAATTTGAAAGCACTGTGCCAAAGCAACTTATCGCCATCAAGCAGTCACAATCCTCATCAGTTGATGATTCACTTACTGGAGACAAAGCTTGTGGTATAAAGCTATTTTTAAGTAAGACAAAGGCAAGCCAAGGCTTTTAGGATGAGGACAAACTGATGTAATTGGAAAATGTTGGTTTTATCCTGCTCTTGAGCTCGGGGTTTTGCAAAGGTTAGGAAAATGACACCACCCGCCAAACAGGCGTAGTCATGGTTACTGAGACACAATTGGAAAATCGTAATCCCCGTCTGGAGGAGATTACTAGTCAACTGCATGGTCGATGCAAACAAAACTTGAATAAAAACAAACTGAACAGACAGGTAAGTGACAGAGTGAGTTTAGGAGTCAGTAAATGAAAGAGACGGAGAAAATAATCAGGTAAATGAGTGACTGAGCCAGCAGCAGCCTAATCAAGTAAGTGACCAAGGTAAGTGACTATGCATCTGACTGATTAAGTCACCAAGCACTTCTGCTTTCTACGCACTTAATCCTAGCCAGCAGTTGAGGCATTTTATATGTTAATGTGTGCGAGAGGAACGTTAGGGGAGAATGTGGGGAGAAAAGAAATGAGAGAGAGCAAGCAGCGGTAACAAAAGGTGGAAGCTGGGCGAGGACGTGTTGGGGGGGGTGGGGGGGAGGGGGGTAGGGAATAGTAGGAAGGGTGGTAGTAGGGTGGAGAAAGGTGGTGGTGGGGGGGGGGGGGGGGGAGTGGATGAACGTAGGCGAGCAGAGAAAAACAGCGAGAATCGTTGGAGTGTGTAGGACGGATGGAGAGAAGGAGCGAGGGTAGCTTTGGTAATCAGAGGGCAGTGATGGGTGGTCAAGGTGTGCGTAGATGTGAGAGCGTGTGAGTCCTACTGTGGTCAGAGCTCTGTGACAGGCCAACAGAGTTCCTCTGCCCTCAGAGTGTGTCCGTCTCACTGTGCACAGCTGTGTGTGTAAGTCATATTTTAAGGTGGCTCAATGGATTTTTCCGAATCTTTTTCTTCTCTCCTGCCGGGTGCCTCCACCAATGGAGTTACTGTACGGGCGTGCAGAGGAATAAAGTTGGAATAAAACATAGCTTCACATTTCGAAATATGACTACAAAACACACAATCTATATATATATACAGTATATGTAGATTTGGTTAGCATTATCTTACACCCCAAAACACACAGTCATACACACACCACACACATTTTTATATGCTGTTAGCTTCCAGGATCTCTAATGCTTGAGATTTCCGGCATCTGGTCGTCAAAGTAATCATTATTTTCACTTAAAGGAATACATGTGGTGTGTCCTCGCTCTCTTTTAACACCACTCATATCTACATGCATACGAAATGGAGAATGGTTATCCAAAACCCTTTCTGCCTCTTAGTTTTTTTTCTTCTCGTGGCTCTGTGTCGGCTCACTGTCTGGCTGGTAAGCTTTGAGATCACCTTTCTGTGATCATTGTACTTACTACTGTGTGTGGGCGAGTAAGGTAGGGATGGAGACAAAGAGAAAGAGAGCACATTCACTTGTCTATGTTGTTCTCTTTTTCCTCTTTTCCAGCGCTATGCTTTGATTTCTCTCCTTCTTTCCACTGTCTTCTTCCACGTTTTTTTTCTCTCAAAATCTCCACAGAAAAACCAACGCACAAACAACTTCACTGTCCCACAAACTGTTTGCGTACACAAACCAGCAATCCAGGTGGATTGGACCCTGACACACAAACCAGTACAGCCCAGTGTGAGCCCAGTCATGGATCACTGGTAGATCCCAACAGTGGATCAGTGCCCCTGTGTGTGTGTGTGTGTGTGTGTGTGTGTGTGTGCGTTAGTGTTGACAAATGTGTACGGCGTGTGTGTGCTGATTTTTGTGAGGCTTGCTGTTCTTTTGCTGTCAATAATGACAATCATTTCATAAACACAAACACATTAATTCTCCCTACTTTGCCACAACTAGTATAATCCACCTCTTGCCATCTGCTATTATTTACCAATGCCAATGTAAACATCTATACTGCTTTTTATGGACTCTTTCTAACACACAGACACACATACCCACTTTCGCTTTGCTACTTTACATTCAAATCTTACCTTGGCTCTGCTTGTGATTAAATTCCTTGTCTCCGAGGAGAGCAGATGCTATTGTTTCCTCCCTTTTGCTGCCTTGAACGGAATGAGAGTGGAGATCCCCATTCTGGCTCGACCGCCTCGCAGTTGCACTGCATCTATGAGCCCCGACATGTAGTGGATTGAAACTACAGGGTAATATATGGTTGCTATTACACCAAGGCCTCCCAGCTTAACCTCTATCATAGATCTTTCAGTAGAATCTCCGCTATGTAGTAATCAGATTTAAAGCCAGTTCTCTCTAACTTGACTTTTGAGGGCCCAGGCCCCCTCTTATATTCCAGCTTCATTCATGTATGCATTATCATATGGAAGTTATCTGTCCTGTTCAAGGAGCAAAACAATAATTTCCCTCTAACGTCGTCATTTAAGCGCAGTGCTAAAGTTAGCCAACAGGTGGCACTGCAACTCTTTGTTTTCTCTGTGTGAGGAGCTGACCGTGGTGCTGAATGCATGTCTCCCTGATCCGCTGTGGCAAAGGGAGAAGGGAGGTAAGAATGGATGCTATTAAGGGGAATGTAAAAACGAAGAAAGGGGGGGGGGGTAAAACAAACATGATTGTGGGATTCAAAGATGGTTAAGGAATGAAGATGGGGGGGGGGGGGGTGCAAGTCATGAACATGAAAGAAAAACACGACTAAAGTAGTAGGTACGGATAAAAAGAGGGGAAATAAAAGGGGCATTACAATACAAAGCGGGATGAGGGAAGCAAATGAGGGAAGAAATGCAGGAATGAAAAAGAATGAATGGAAAAAATAAATAAATCGGTCAGAGTACAACTGAGTTCAAAATGTGGTCCTTGAGCAATATCATGATTCATTAAATGCAACAGACAGAAGGACACTGAGGGAGAATGATCAAATGTGAAGAAAGACATGGCACGAAAGTGGATGATGAATAGACCCAACAGTGCCGATTGCCATGCTGAGGATGATGGGGCCAGAAAATATCAAACAACGTATTACATCAATCAGAAATAAAACAAGGCTTGGAAAATAGAAAACAAAACAATAGACTGAAAAAATGAAATATTCACTGTGCCTGTATACGTATGTGTGTGTGCATTGACATGCTTGGCTGCCGTGTATTTCCCTGTTTGTTTGTGTCTGTCACGGTGACAGCAGATTTTTATGTGTGCATGAAAGAGAAGAGCAGGGGAACAGACGTTGACAGATGGGGCTAAGAGGGGTGGATGACATAAAGTGTGTTGTGTCCGTCTGCGCGACAATGTGTGCGTGTGTGAATGTCTGTGTGTTAGCTGATGGTCTTTCATGCAGCTGTACAGTATGCATGACAGAGATAGCAGGATTTATGCTCTTCACAAGATTACAGATAGTGACAGGGGAGGTCTTTGCGTCCCTTCATTTCCCCTGCGTAGCTCTCTTTCTCTGTTGCCCCCTTCTCCCACTCACCAACCCCTTATTTTCACCCTTCTGTGAGTGTTTCCTTTGCTTTGTTATATTCTAACAATGATCCGGTAAAGGGGAAGTCAAAGTGTTCATCTATGGCCTCTCTGTCTCTGTAGTTATTCAGTCGTGAAAAGGTTTTTTTCATGGTTATTAGAGCAGTGTCTCAGGTTGCCTTGGGGCTTCGTGAGGTTATGTAGGAGGAGCTGAGGGAGGAATACAACATTTTGAAATGCATGTTGCTATGTATGTATCTTTGAAAAGAACAAAAGATAAAATACTATGTGCATGGGTAATGGAATTTCTAAATATTCAATAACAGTTTTTTTCCATTCAGGGGCAGTGGAAACACAAATTTGACACAGTTTCCTTCTTTTTAGACACCAAATAGTTCAAGCATCACCACAGCATTTCCAGTAAATCTAGCATCCAACCATACTTATATATTTGTTGTTTGTTACTGGTATCTGGTAGCCTCTTTAGCTGCTACATGCTCCAATATGTTGACAACCAGCAACTACGACTGCTGGGAGAGACAACCGCAACATTAAAGCTTTGGGCTGGTCAACTAAACACTGGCTTTAAACTCACTTTGAACTAAAGCTGAAGGGAGCTGCAGATTCTCATCTCATGACTCTCTGCAGTTTGATCACAAGCCTTTGACATTGCCACTTTGTTTTTCACACACAAATGTAAATTCTAGCCACTTTAGGCTAATTGATTTTCCAAAGCATCTTTGACATTGACCAATTGGAATCAGCCATCTTGAGCTACACCACAAGTTCAACATTGTTATGCTCAACTCAACTGACTGACTGGTTCCTGTTATGCGTTTATCCTTCACGTAAGCTTGATCAAACTGCTGCTTAGACGATGATAGACAATCACACCCTCCTCAGTTGCATCACTCTGTCTATAGGCGGTCTGTGTTTTAAACGCGTAGTGGCGTACAGAAGCTAATTTGACTAAGTCAAGTATTTGACTGAATTTCACTTCAAAAAGAAATCCAAACCCTGACGACATTTTAATGTTGTGTGGAAAAGCTGTGTCATTTTTAGTTGACCGGACTACTTTGAGAAAAACCTCTGCTCGTCTTTCATTTTGGCATTTCAAAGTGTGTTGGAAACATTTGCATAGTTGACAGTGGTCGTTGATTAGATATTATGGTGGAAGAACATGTTTGCTATTCTGTTTTAACTTTTGCTTGTCTGCCTGCATGTTTATTCACCTTTTTTCAATATTTTACCTTTTTACACACACACACACACACACATACGTTTGTTCATTCGGCTTCCAGTTGTGAGATCGATGCTTTCCCCAGATAAGCTCAGTCTGAGCTATTCCACCACACGTAGGGGATCTAAAGGTGTACCGTAGGCATACCGAGTCAATTTTAATATGTATCCCGATTCTCCTAGAATGTTTTGCAAAATGAATGAATGAGAGTGTCACAGGACAATTTATCTTTATCTTATCTGAGATGAGGATTCAGTGTTTTGCTTAAGACAATTTAAAAAACACAAAGATTTAGAAAAGAGCGGGCTGTAAAAGATCCGATTTCCTTGGAGCTAACCTGTGTGAAACAATTCTAACTAACCTAATTCCGTGTGGTGGTCAATTTATCTACTGATTTATGTTATTGCATTGACAAACTGGGCACAGCTGGTGTAACAAATCCCCCGTGCACCAATTCTCCCCCTTTAAATGACCACATGCCGAGATAACTGTATGGTATTGCTCACAGCTATGTCATTAAAGATATACAGCATTTGAGGCTCACAACAAGAAAACACCACCAATGTTTGTATTTGTGTTGATCTGTTTGTTTTTGCATTAATTCAAAAATGGGTCTGTATTAGCGGATAGACAGGAGAAACGGAGTAGATAAGTGAGGCAAACAACGAGATTTGGGTTGGAGTGATACTCCAGAAAAAAGGATTAGAGAGTTAAATAGACGACTTAACCAAAACACTGGAAAATCCTGAATGTTCTGTTCCAAGAAAAGGGATCCAAGAAAATGTTTAACTGCACACCAGCCCTGTTAAAGACCCAAATCCTGGTTTGTATTTTATGGTGGAAATATTTTCATACAAAATATTTGGGCAGCAGGTGACATTTCAAAATATTGAACAGTTTGGATTTCGTGCATACTGTGTTGCTTTCAAACCCCTGCTGAGAAAACTCAAACAGGCATAATTTACTCTTCTGCTCTTGTTTGTGTCTTTTCTTTGGGTAAGTAACCTTTTTCAATGTGAACAAGGCCACTATTTTTGTCAATAAAGGCCTACATCAATTTACTTTATTTAGTTTTTGAAATTCTGTACCTAATAGTTTGTATGTTAACATATCTCACATCTGTCTTCTGAGGTAAATCAAGAAAATGACGTAATATTATGACGGGTCACAATCTATTGAGTATAAAGTCATAGGATTGCATTTCAACTCAAGTAATCTCTGTGTATTCTCACCTACATCACAACAACATTGTTTTCATTACCAAGACAGCAAGACGCCTCGTTTCCCTTGAACAAGGTCATTTCCTGTCTAGCGAGAAACAGAAAACAAAGGCCATGCTCGTGGGGAGGAAACCTGGATCTCACTGCTGCAAATCACGGATGTCACACCTTCCATCTAGAGCTGGTCCCCTTCCTTTCTTTTGCACTTGAGTGCACACATGCTGCATAATGCAAGCCAAGTCAAAATCTAACTCACATCCGTGCTGTTTAGTCTCCCCGTGACAGATGAATCCGAGGGGTGGTTTTGTGCGTCTGTGTGTGCATGCAGAGCCCACGGCACCTGTCAATCAAACCTGTCGTTTTAGCATGAGCTTCACTGGGAGATGAGGACCTTTTTGATTTGTTTGCTGAGGGGAAGCGTACAACCTGTAACACTGTATCAGACGCACAGAGGGAAGAGAAAGTTGCTATTCCTGCAATATGTCAGATCCTCTCGGATGCACACACAGCCCGCAGCCTGCATGCATAAGACCAACAAAGACCAAGGCAGACACAAAGACACACACACATATGCGCACATGTGGAGGAACTCTGTCCAGCTCCTCTAATCTATAAGAGCAACGCTACTGTCTGTCTAAATAAATACTCTCCATCCTCGTCTTTTAGGCAGAGAGAGAAAAAACGAGAGAGAGGGAAAAGAGAAAGATCCTTAGATGAAAGCATGATAGAAGCGTATCTTATGAGCGAGCTAGGAGGAGAACGAGGGAAAGCAAGAGCAAACGACGGTGTGAGAGAAGGAGACAGAGTGGGAGACAGAGGGAGTTTGCCCGGTCAGAGGGCTGTGTCCTGCTAAACAGAAAGTGCAGACTGAATGTGAGGTATCTTGGCCTGCTAACCTTTGAGTGGCTGTAATTGGCACTTAGCGTTAAACAGCTCTTCTCCCTCTGGGATAATAAGGCTCAGCAGAAAAAGAAAGAGCTGCGAGCTTAGACAGACTAAAAAAGGGTTAATCAAGCCTGCCACATGTTAGCTCTAAAAAATCTATTTTAAAACTACAAATCAATATGAAAGCTTGTTATACAATGGCAGGGAATCTCATTTTCTAAAAATACTACATATGTGACTTCATGAAGCACTTTTTTAGTGATTTTGGTGTGCATATACATCGGGGTGTCTGGAGTGACTACAAACCTACACACTGTGATCAACAAGCTAATCAGAGCACACGCAGCTTTTTGGGAAACGGACGGACTGATTCAGAGAGTGAAAACAGTTAAACTCAAATAAACAATATTGGAAGAATGTAGTTTTTCCATATTAAGGCTGAGTAACATGTTGTAGTAGAAACACAAACTAAAATATTATTCTGAAAAAAAGTATGTATGTACTTTTCAAAAACCACCAAACCTTTAGATTTTTAAGTTTAGGACACAGTTGGATGTCTTACTAGCTAGGTTCTCCCTATTCATGTTCAGAACATTTCATTTCACAATTCAGAGCCTCACCAAGCTTCGTTACACTCAGTATGCCTTGCAAAAAAAAACCTCTATGCACTGAATAGAGCCACATTCAAAAGGGTAAATGAGTCCAGTTCTACTTGGGCTCTAGATTCAGCCTGCTTTGATTCACACTATTGCATAGTAACATCCACTGTTCTTTGGGGAGGACCCGGTGTTTGTAACAGAAAATATCCATCACTGTCTGAGTAGTGCAGAACAGTATCTAATACGGATATCACGTTACAGGCGAAATTCACATATACGCACACAATTAATACTATTAAAATGTGTATGTGAGAGAAATGCCGGGAGAAAAACATAAGGACAGACGGCTTTCAATCCAAATACACCATGGGAAGGGCACACTAACAGTGAAAGCTACTATATAGACAAGAGTTTATTTGTATCACACATTTCAACATCAAGGCAATTAATGGGAATTCCAAGTGCTTCACTTAAAAACATTTGAAGCATAAATAATGGCAAAAAAAACATTTAAAAAGTATTTTAACAACAATAAATAAGTAGAACTGCAGTTCAGTTTAACATAAAATACAGTAGTAAATGATCAATCAAAGGAAGCAGCAAACAGAGACGTCTTCAAACTTAATTCATTTGAAGCAGCTGATATTTTCAGCAGACCTGTAGCCTTCCGGGACTTTGTTCCAGATATGTGGAGCAGAAAAGCTGAAAGCTACTTCTCTAAGTTTAGTGCTGACTCTGGAAACAGAGAGGAGACCCGTCACAGACGACCTGAGGGCTCGGGACGGTTCATTAGGTAGCAGCAGATCAGAAATGTATTTTGGCCCGAAACCATTCAGTGCTTTATAAACCAACAGAAGGTTTTCAAAGTTAATTCTTTGTGGGAGAGGAAGCCAGTGCAAAGACCTCAGAACTGGAGCGATGTGATCCCCTTTCTAGGTTTCACTGAGGACTCCAGCTGACTGACTTTACACAGAAACGTGCAAACGCATGCTTACAATAGTCCAGTCCACCAAAGAATGCAATGGTAATCTATTCAATTGCTATATCTGAATAAAAAATATTCTGAATAATAATATATATAACTATGTTGGACAGATGCACAGCTTATGGCATTGACAACAATTGTTCTGTCACATCAAAAGGGCCCATTGTTTGTGAAACCCTGTTCTCTCTGTGACTGGACCCCGTCCGCATAATCAAGCCCGCAGATCATTACCATGTGTGCCATATTACATTTCTGCCAAACCCCAATTAAGATAGGATTACCTATGCATGGCCAGTTTTATCCTCATTTTGGAAGCGGGGCCCATATCCATAAGCAGCTCACAGTTAATTTGGGTTTAAATCTGACATGTACCTGTACTTTTGGAGCTTGCATTGCTAGTGCAGTGTGCATATTAGAGTTGATATTCTGCATTTATGACCAGTGCAAACTTTCTGGTTAGACAGAATTTAACTTGAAACTTTCGTCCCCTTGCGGTCTCATAATTGATTACCATTAATTGAAGGTGCTGCCGAGCACACACACCATCGTTATCAGGAAATGACTCCATATACGATAGACGTTGAAGGCTGAATTGTGATTTTGAGAAGATGAAGAGCTCTGTGCAAAACTCATTAAAAATAGTTAACAACTGACATTACTTTATTAGACATGTGCTTACAGTATGCACGCGCACATGCCCAAAGACACACTTTTCCCCCAATACAACTCTTGGGACTTAATTATTGCCACACATGAGCAGAGGGAAGCTCCCTTATATTATTAACGCAACTTCATTTTCCTTTTAATATTCAAGAAAATCTTATTAAAAGAAAAAAAGATTCTGCTGAAAACAGTGAGGAGATCTTGATTAAATAGAAATGTCTTGGGCTCCTTGCCTGTCAGAGTGAAATGGTGAGAACGAGTCGTTAAGGTGAGGCCGACTTAGCCTTTGAAGGAAAGAGATGTATCAATATTAACTAGAATCGCCTCGAACCTGACCTCCTGTTCTGTTCTTGCTCCCTTTTTTTAATCACATTTTTAAATTCTTGCCATTGGTCATCGATATAAAAAGTGTGGGCTGGTATATATACCAATCTGAATCTCGGGATTCTTTCCCATTTTCTCCAAACAACATCTCACTTTTAAGCAACACGAGTATTTCTGTGGTGCCTATGAAGAGGAGGAATAGGGCGGAATCAAAATAAAGTAGTGCATGTGACTGCAGACTGCCATTGTTTGTTGTGAGGTTGTAACAACTCGCTTATTTATTTAATTTAAAGTTGGTCCCGTCACATCTTTGCATGTAAATTGCTCAGTGTTAGCCGTGCCTCATCCATTGTGCACGGTAGGGCGATGTATTTAAGGTCAAGAGGTCCATGAGTATTATACAAAAGAATTCTGAAGTAAAGGCTGCAGTTGCAGTGGGGCATGGCTGGTAAGTCAAACGTTGCCATAACAACTGCATGTCCCGCATTTCCACCAAAGCAAAAACATCAACAACCCATTTGGTAAGGTTATTTAATATTTCAGGGATACACAGTGAATGACTACTTGCTGATTTTCTAACGAGTTGCGCTGGCTACAAGAACATAGTTTTTGGATTCATATCATTAAAATGACATAAGACTTTTAAAAAGTCCTTGAAGTCCTCAAAGTTTAGAGCCCCTCTGTAATTGGCAACCTCTAAAAAAAAAAAAGATTGCTTGTGATTCAATGCGGAGTTCAATATCTTGGGATATGTGGTGAATTTTTTTTCCACCTTGAGGATCTGCCCACCTGAATGAAGGGAATCCAGAGAAGGGGTAGAGGAGGAAAAAGGCAGAGCGAGAGAGAGATATAACAACATCTAAACTCAGATTGGTTGCTATGTGATATCTTGTTCCACAGAATCAATAGCTGCCAGTGAGGGAGAATTATTATTATCTCTCAAGCGCGCGCACACACACACACACACACACACACACACACACATACACACACATACACACACACACACACACACACCTCAATCTGCCAGTGGAAAAATGTTAAAGCAAATTAGGACATTTTTAAGACATATTTGTAGCTGTCCACTTCAGGGACATGTTGGCATGTGCTCTTCTCAACACAGCAAAACAATGTGTAACTAAATAATGTAGAATGATGTAGAATTATTCACATGTAACACACAACACTACAGTGCAGCTCCTATTTGGGGCGAATAAATAAAAAGTACCATTTCATTTGGTAAAAAAGGGCCACACCGATTACAATCGAAACATTTTTTGGGCCATAAAACATATTTGACAAAATGCCAAACAAATATTGACTGCAAAGCAGAGTGTTCTTTGCACTTTATGTGTATAAAATTCAGCTTTTTCCCAATGCAGTTGACTGCTTTGTACAGATTGGAACACCATCATGAAATCAAACCAAAACAAGGACAGCACATGTTATATCTATATAAAGCAGGGCAGAGGGTGCGATGGTGTTGGTGGTGTGGTGGTGTCGCCTCACAGCAACAGGGTCCTGGGTTTGACTCCACTGTACTCAGTGGCCTTTCTGTGTGGAGTCGGTATGTTCTCACTGTCTCTGAGTGGGTTTTCTGTGTACTTCCTCCCACAGTCCGAACATATGGGGATTAGATTGATTGGTGACTCTAAATTACCCGTAGGTGCGCGGATGTGAGTGTGAATGGTTGTTTGTCTTTGTGTCAGCCCTGCGATTGACTGGTGACCAGTCCAGGATCCACCCCGCCTCTCGCCTGATGTTCGCCGGGATTGACTACAGTGACCCTGTATGAAGGATAAGCGGCTTTGAAGTGGGGGCCGTTGTAGCAAAACACACACTTTGATTTTCAGTTGGATTTGATCTTTCTAACGCTTGCTCTATTTGTCATCTTAAATCACATTCATAGATGGTGCACCTAAAAAAAGACTGAGGAAATAGAACAGATGTGGTCTTTAAATGGTCAGCTCAGTTACCAGTTGTGGGTAGACCAAATCAGAGGCACAAGGCAAGCATGCAAGGACATATGGACATCAGAAGACACGTGTGCTCCTTTTGAGACTGAGACTGCATTTTAAATGAACTAATTATATATATTTTTAACAACAATGTACCATTCTAAAGTTGACGCATTTTGGAATCCAATTAAATGAGAAAGTGTTGAACTTTTTGACTGGTACTGTATGTAAAACAGTGAGTAAAGATAAGTAACTAATGGTGATGAACGCTGGACAGAATTCACAATTTGATGTTAAGTGTAATCATTAAGAAAATGTTTCCAGTTGTGTGCTGTGTTGGAAATAAGTTAAATGAACGTGTGATGCCAGAATGCTTTTTGAAAACGGACAGATGCAACAATTGGGCTTTGAACCAAAGCACGTATTGGCTATGCAATCATAGGTAGCTCTAGTTTCCTTCAAGATGCAGAGGAGGCCGTGTGGGTCAATAAGCCATCACAGGGCTAATTCTTTGAAATCTTAATTTCTCCTTAAAAATGAAAGTGGATGATGGGGAGATTTGACACACACACACAAAAAAAATTGAATTTTGAGATTTGCCTGAAAAAACCCCTGAATAAGCTAATAAATGGCATAGTTGAGGTCATCTTTATAAACATTTTAAAAATACAGCTTTAACAAAACAAAAAAATTGTTCCTCGTATTATGTATGATAAGCTCAGTTTTACTCTAGCATCTATCTAGTTCTACCTACTGTACTTACATTAAACTTTCATGCAAAAAGCTTATCCAACTACGGTCAGATAGTTGGTCTAGTCTTTCTCTGCATATGCATTTTTTCCTTAAACAATATCTATACAACACTAATACAAATACCGTTTCAGCTTTGAAAAGCATATATATTAAATACACATATTATTATGTTTGCACTGCTGTTTACGATAGAATTACTTTAAATAAGTTTGTGTCACATGCAAACATTAGCTTCTATTTATATGTACACATTTGTGTTAGCATGTAATCTTTCAGATTTTTGTTGAAGAGCAAAGGAGGGAATGTAATATATTCCCTTCTTAATTTCTTTATCCCTAAAATCGATTGATTTCCTTTCATTTATTTCTTCCACCTATCCTCCTCATCTGCAGTCATGAACCTTTTCTAAAAGCTCTTTTTCCTTTCTTTCTGATCCTCTACTCTCCACTCCTTATTGCATCTGAACCTTTGTCCTCTCTCAAGGTAAAAACTCCCTTTAGTTCATCTTTCATTCAGTGGGCCAAGTACAAAATGCATAGACCTTGGTTATTTGTCTTTGTGATTGCTGTCAATCGCAGCTTCACAAGAAAGTATTTAAGAAAACGTTAATATTTACACTTTATTTCACTCTTTAGCATCTTTATAAAATAAAATACTCCTTCCTTTTATTGGTATTATTGGAATTTCTGTCAGATGGTGGTTAGAAGTATTTACGCTGTACAGTGAGACGACGTAAGCCGTTTTTATTGTTCTTACACAACCGGCCCAAAGATTATAAAGTCTCATCTTCATTATTCGTTGGGAGTCATGATTGTTTTGACCTCCCTCTTCACAGGACTAAGAAAATGAAGGGAAAAAAGAAAAATTGGGATTTTACATGTGATTCTGTTACAGCCTTACTTCAATTAGTTAGCTTAGAAGGTGCTGGTAGGCAGCCAGTTAGGTTGCTATGCTACGCAAACTGGCTCCAAAGTCAAATGTACTGCACAAGCATGAGTATCAAACCTGTCATCTAGCTTTCAGCAACATTTTTCAATGTGTTTAATATGCATATTATATGTCTGTCAGGGGGAAGCAGGATGATCCAAAGAAAAAAGAATAAATGTAGGTGCAACACATTTGCCTTAGGCCTGTTGAACGCAGGTACTAATTGTCCTTCATAAGATAGAAGGCGCTGAACCGGATAGATGGATGGAAGGATTGCTACAAATTTTACCCATATGCCAACCCAAAGACCAATATCACTCTGAGAGTAATGTGTGGCGTTGCACATTTCCATGCACCCACAAGCTATGATCAATATCCACCGAGCCAGCTTTGATGTTCATGCGCTGATTCCCCGTGACCGACTACGCTTTGTCCCTCAATAATCTAGATCACTGCCATTCCAGGGGAGCGATAGCACATGGTTGTGTGTTAGGGTGCACGCTGAGCATTTTCTATTTGTCTCTCTAATTGAGTGTGCAGTTACGCAGGTTTGTGTGAATGTGTACTTTGGCTCATTTGTGCTGTCATTGCCTAGTTGCTCAATGAGGCTGGAGTTTGGCAACATCAAAGTCTTGAGACGGAAGCTATTGGCTGGGAGAGTATTTTCTTCACTGCTTATCATTGTTTTACATAATTGCTTATCACTAGGGATAGGCAATTATGTTTAGTTGGCTATATGGACTGAAACCAACATATATCACTGATAAACTGTTTCATGCTCATCTCATTTTTTAGACAAGAAAACTGTGTAAACTGCCTTTTATTTTTCGTTTCTAGACACACTGTCCTTCACGTGGCCATCACCAGGTGATAACAGATCAGGTAAGGTTCTCTAGTTGTGCACCAAAATAGTACAGGCAGTCAACAGTCTGACAACAAATCCCGCAGTCATAATGCAACTTATAGCACAGTTCTAACTCTATGAACCTATGACAAACTGCATTATGTCAGAAGAAAGTGTGCACACCTCATGACTCGGGCGCACACTCAAATACCAAGGAAGTGCACCGTAATCCAAAGACCAGATAACGCTCAGCAACATTTCCTTGGCAATGGCAAACAAAAGGAAACTGCTCTTATAAAACAAATAATGAGTAGAAAAACACAGGGTAATTAATTGAATTCCTTGTCTCTAAGGATATTTCACAGGAAAACTGAACAATCTAGACATCTTGTTAACAATTACAGGCCTAATTACCGGCCTATTGGAAATATCTTTTTCCAGTCAGGCTTGATCACACCACAACATGAGCTTCGTCCTTTTAACTTCTCTTTTGTGGACATAATACCTACTTTGGTTCAGATATTTTTCAGGACAACGACAGAAGAAATGCAGCGAGGTCTGTTTTTTAGTCTGTTACTTTTACACTACACTACTTTTGCTGGCCGCATTTGGCAGCTTCCACTCCGATTCAGCATTTGAAGATATCATTACTGTTATACTTAATTTGCAAGCACCACATCACAACAAGCTCTTTCATTTAAATATTTCCATTCTTCATATTAAAAAACATGCTGTTCATTTCTTTATAAAAGACAGATGAAGATGTATCAGTAAAGCTTAGAAACCTCATTCTGGATTTAATGGCACTGACATATTTTCACAAAGAAGTACCTTATATTTGCAATGTATAAAAATGTACATGACAATGAGATAATTACCTTAATTGTGTCTTTACTTATTATTGTGTCTTCTGTCATTCCTCCACATTGTAAACAAATCGCGTGACTACAATCACTTCTTATATTCAGTGTACGGACATTAGATTGCAGCAAGATGTTTTCTGCTTACCTCTGGCAGGCATATTGTCAGTTGTTTGTAAATGGAAAACTCGTCCATTATATACCCCAAAGCAGCAATTATATATTTTTATGAAAAGCACAGGGTGTGTTTTAAAACGTAATGACTATTCAAGCCACTACACCAAGCCAGCCAGCCACAAATATCAGCACCATAACTCTGAAGTGGACCCATAATTACATGTCAAAAAGTAGAACGTTAAATACAGGTGTTACATCCTTTTCCTCCATACCAACTTCCCTTCTGAGAACAGGCCTCTGGAATCTATTTAAAATCATGGTTCCTTATGTTAAAGAAAGCAAGTATCCAGTTGATTAATTTTTTTGGGGGGGGCCTTGAATTTGACACCTGTGCCCTAAAGGAATCTTAAGAAAAATGAAAAGTCTTGGTCCAGAACAGAGCTATTATGAAGAGAGGACAGCTTATCACATTTGATGTTAATTTAATACAAAATCAGAAGCATGTTCTCTTTGAGAATTCTCCAATGTAAACTTAAACCTAGGAAAAAACAAAACAAAGATCACACTTCAAAAAGACCGCAGTGGCAGAAAATGTCGGGCTATTCTCATATTCCTTTAGAAACAATAAACACCGTCTTTTAACTTTCAAACTCCCCATGGTACCAAAGCACCGACTAACTCTGCTTGGGTGAGGCAAGGATCTTTGAAGGAGAGTAACAGGAAGCGAAAAAGACAGTTTCTGAAAATAAACATTTCTCCTGAGAGGCATAGTGTTTTTGTGTGTATGTATTATTTTGATGACAATTCTTTTCGTTTGTGTGTGCATTATTCAGTTGTTATTTCCACCAACTTTTCCACCTCCAACACAAAGCAATCCAGCTACACGCTTATATTTGTTTAATATATAAACAACATGCTGTGTTCAATTTACGTCAATTTACCAATGCAACTAAGTGTACTTTTACGTCTAAAACATACTCAGTTAAATACAGCTCAATTGTGTGAATGGTTATTTTATCACTTCAAGAACAGACTGTGAATAACAGAAAGTGGCCTGAGGCTTTTGTACTAAAGACGATCCACCTGTTCATCCACACTCAAATAAACAACTCCTTGAAGTATTGCAAGGCATTGCGTTAAAGAAAGACTCAAACATTGCATTTCAACTTTCAGGCGTACAAGATTCAGATGCTTTTAAAAAGAGATCATAGTAGACAGCATTTCTAGCAGTGACATGTTCAGCAGTGATAATTGCTGTATTCAAGCCTTCATATGTCATCAACTTCAAATACTGTATTTGAAGATAACTGTCATCAGCCGGCCATCTGGAGACTTTGCAGAGGGCGCTTCACAATTGATCCAATTATTAAATAGGAACTCTGTCTTCGTTTTTTTTGAACAAACACTTCCATTGTTGTAAAAGTGAAAAGAACCAAAAATGCAAATTTCCCTGACAAAGGAACATTGTGATCAACAAATAGGGGCAGAAACTGGCAGTGGCATTAGCTGTTAGCAGCAAGTGGGCCGCACAGTCCTGCTGAGGTTAAAACAACCTCAACTGATTATTTTTTAATCATTTTAAAAATCCCTGTGGAACCAATGGTCTCACGCTGCAGAATAAACACTGTACCTCCCTGTTCTCCTCATATTTACCTGTTCTCTTCCAAATCAGAATGTTCACTCTTTTTCTCTGCTGCCATTGGAGAACCAGTTGTCATTAACAATAAAAAAAGCCCATTATTGTTTGAATTGTTAGGAAACTCCACAATACTGTGTCACAACTAACTGAACTGAATGTTACATTGATAGCAGTGTACCAATCCATGGGACCATGTGAGCAGGGCCACAGCAGACAAACCCACATTTGTTTGCTGTGAATTGGAGTGATAGAAAGAGGTGATCTTTTGGCTGATCTTTTGGCCGCAGTTAGGATTCTATTTAATGTAACCAACCCACACACACAGCTGCAGCATTTTAGCGTTACGAATAAAATACTAGAATATGTTGCATTGGGACAGGAACCGTGTGGCTCAAGCTCTGCTCTTTTCCCTTTTCTCATTCTGCCTCAATAACCACACACACCGGGTAACTTGAAGAGGATCTGTGTCTGGAACTTGTCACCACTGGGGTCCCCCAAGGCTCTGTCATTGGTCCTCTTCTCTTCTCTTTGTAGGCCAACCATCTCGGCTCCACCGGCATGGCTTCTACCGTAGCTGCACTGATGACACCCAACTGATCCTGTTTTTTCCACAATCGGAGGGACATGTAGCAGCACAAATCTCTACCTGTTTGACTGACATCTCTCAGTGGATGGCCACACACCACCCTGAAAATTAACCTTGAAGATATTGTTGATACTATAGATGCTGCACAACATCAGCCGAAACAGCCCCCTTCTCACACAGAAGGCGGCGCAGGTTCTGATACAGACTCTGGGCATCTCTCGATTTAACTCCCTTGTAGCAGGTCATGAGCCAGCCGACCTCTGCAGCTCATCCAGAATACATCAGCTTGACTGGCCTTTGACCTAAATGCAGACTCACTACTACGCTCCGCCACCACCTTCACTGGTTACCAGTGGCTGCCCAGTCTACATCCATCCACGGTCAAACTCTAGACACCTGCCCACTCACTCGGCTCTGCATCCGCCAATCTGCTCGTTTGCTTCCTCACAGAGAACTAAATACTACAACAGCATCCCAACTATTTGCCGTCCTGGCACCTAAATGTTGGAATAAGTTACCAAATGACATCAAGACAGCAGAAAGCTTTTACAGCTTATGACGCTCACTAAAAACACATCTCTACCGACTATACCTGGACTGGGTACCTTACACTTCATTAGCACTTTGTAGTTTGGCTTTCTTGATTCTTGTTGTTTTGGGTCTGTACCCTTTTGGTTGAGATCACCTAATGTAAGACGCCTTTGATAAAAAGTTTAGCTAAATGAAATATCTAAATATGAAGAGAAACGATGAGAAAAGAAAGAGCCCAGGTGACATCAATATGCTCAGCAATAGCACATCATAGACCTCCCCTCTGTCACACGTTGAAGGACAGAGAAAGTGAATACAACAACAAAGCAAGTTATAGAGGGAAAATTAAATTGAATGTACCTTTCATCATGGTTGTCTCCTTTATTGTGGTAAGAACCATATTGTACATTTCTCAGGTGGGCTAACCTGTTCTTCAGCGACACCCTGCATCCCTTTTCACCACAACCTCAACAACCTGCAACTCCTTTTCATCATCTCCTCGAGATATGTCCCTGGCATCAAAAAAAGTGAATGCATTCCGGCCGAGAGGAAACAAACTGTATTTGTCAGTTTACTCCCTATCTGATGGTCAGACTGAATGTTACCATAGCAACAGGTGGCTGACAAACTCTACTTTTATAAGGATTTAAATTGGCCAGGCCAAGGTTATGGCGGGATGATTGAATTTCAATGCAAGTAGTGTGTGATTGATGTCTTTATACTGCAATACTTTGAGAAAATACTTTAGCTGTAAACAATCTGTGATACAAAGTCACCCTTTAATGTTGAAGTGATAGACTGTACATAGTATAACCTTGACTGAAAATAAATCCTGGCATTGTACACAGTAGAAAAGAATCTTGAGAGTGAGTTATATTTACATTGACGCAACGTGGCTATCAATCTTAACAAATGGGATGAATACAGAGTAGATAGTGAGTCTCTTTTTTTCTCCTGTCAATGCACATGTCATCTATTAAACGAATAACTAGCCAGATTTACATTAATAGATACTGGTGTAAGGCAAGAAACATTACAAGGACCCACCAAGTCCAATGGAACAAAATTGGGTACACATACCAAAAGCAATAATTTGAAATGAAGTTGCCGTAATTGCTCATTTAAATAATTTTTGTTGTACTTCATTTGTTTGACATATCCGCTGTGAGTTTGTTGATGTTTAATAGCATTTGAGAAAAAGATTCAAGTAAAAAAATGATGTAATCGTGAAATAAAAATCATGAAAATGAATCATAAATTGCACAAAAATCTATATGAAAGGGTTTTTAATGTTTCATGGGATTCACCAAAAATTAGCAGAAAAGTTCTTTATAATTGTACATTTCTAATGGGGAATTGGATCAATCTGTTTATAAAGATGATAAAGAGATGAAGAACTTAATGTAAAAAGTCTCACCTGAAAGCCTGTTGTCTACAGTCCCTCTAGAATATTCTTTACCGAAGCCAGTTATTAGTTGAAACTGTTCATTTGATTGAATCACAAGACATTTGATCTGATGGACACACAGTAAGAGCTGCTTTTGATACAATAACATGTTGCTCAAGTATTTCAGATTCAGATTCAACGACAGTACCCTGGACAGATTTATTTCCTATGCATCTGTCGGATCTGCAAAGGTTCCTTGGGCAGCAACATAAACCACATGCACCCTGTCACAATGTGCTCCGAAGGTTCTGTCCTCAGTCACAATTCATCATCGTAACAACACACCTCGTCACTGACATATAAGGGTTGTTCTCTCATACATTATGCAGATGATACCAAGTTGACTTTTCCCAATCCCCTGCATTGGTGATCTTAGTTGGAATAACCCACCTCTCTCTTTTCTAATGTTTTGTCTGTGAAAATCTAGATCTAAACCCTACATGCATTAGACCTTCAAAAACTTGCATATTTGCAGTCCAAGGTTAAAATAATATAAAATATGTGAGAAAAAGCATCAACCTCAACTCTAAAACACAATTTCACATATGCAAGAACCACAGGACTGAAATATTTTTAAAAAGAGCTCAATTTCTTTTGTTCTGTCAGGAACACACCTGATCGTAGTCATAATACAAACAAAAAACGTGGGTGAAGACCAAAACAACTTCTATGTTGATCACACAAGGACAAAGTTAGATGAGAAAGTGTTCTGATCGCAATAAAGTGGACTATGCTGCCGTACACAGCAGGATCCATAAATACCTGCTGGCAAAAACTCAGCAGGCCAATATTCACCAACACGCACACACACTGAGATGTGTCCTGGGCAAAAGAATAGGGGTCCTTCCTGCAGGGGAGGTTGTGGCCACCCCACTGCCTCATTGATTTATCCAACAGGCCGTTCCTGTTTAAAGCCCAGCTGCCTCTGTCAAAACAAACACATAAACATGTGCCATGCATGCACACACACACACACACACACACACACACACACACACACACACACACACGATGTTCTTCAATACAGATACTGCCATTTGCTGATATTCTGCCAACTGCTGCTTCTGTCACTCCACCCCGTTGCTACTGAGTTTGGCCTTGTGCCAGAGGAGCAGCGAGCGTGTGTGTGTGTGTGTGTGCTTCCGTGTGTGTGCGTGTGTGAGTGAGGACAGAGAGATGAATCTGGAGCCTATTTGCTGTTAATATCTGCCGGGCATCATCTCAACTTCCCGCTGACTCTGTTCATTATGGTCACACAGCCTCCACCGACCCATCATCTCTGCTGATGGCTACAATCTGAGGTGAAACTGAACGTTCACATCCGTACTCCGCCAGTGTCGTCCTGCTGGGATATTTTTCTATCAATACGTCAGTTGTGCATAAAGGTCTTCTTTGGCTGTCAAGAGTTCTTTTTTCATTCAGATGTGGCCTCAGTTTCTTTCTGTTGAAAGCCCGACCGGCTGCAGAAACCCCCTGCCCGCATCCACCTACATGGGATAGGAAATCATCCAATATAATGAAATGTTATCATGTGAAATATGGATGCCTGTGGCAACAGTAACCTAAAGGAACACATCCCTTTTCCATATTTAGATGCCAGGTTATTCTTAATCGTGTTATGAGGTTGTGAGATCGCCAAGGTTGCTCAATTATACGTTTTCCCATGCCTTTCATTCGTTCTGCCGCTTCTTTTTCTCTTTCTTCACCTCTACCCTGTCACACAGATTATGCTCTCTCCCTCTATCCTCAGCGGAGATGCAGGAATCAAACACTAAGCTTTGAACATGAAAGGCAAGGCAGAAAAACAACAACAAGGATGACAGATCACTGCATTTTTTCTACGTTTCTGTGCGTAAAGGAATCTCCCTCCAACATGTGAATGTGTGCATATTTAAGATGTCATTTGGATGTGTCTCAGTGTGTCTGTGGGGACTTTTCATGATTTGGTTTTGTATTTACCTGTGTGTTCTTGCATGTCTACAACCATGTAAATATGAAAGCTTTGATGTATGTTTGTGTAGGGAAACCTTTTTCCAGTATATCGGAAGTCTTTTATGGCAGTAAAGTGTTGTCAGGTCATTAAAACTTTGGTTCTGCTTGGCATGAGTCTCAGTCCAAGTCACAGCAGAACTTTTCTTAATCCGCCCAGTCATGTACCTTCACAGTCTACACACTGAAGTTCAAAGTCTTCTCAGTATGTAGCGAAAACACAAAGCTCAATATTTTCATGTATTTTACTTTCCCTACTCAAGCAGATCTAACTGAGGATAAAGGGCTGCTGGAATATGATTTTAGGGTAGACTTGAGGTACAATGCTTACAATATAATTTTGATAGTTTGCACAAAAGAGAAATCCAGCAAGTAGTAAGGAGGAATAAGGCTTAACATCAAATGACCCTGCAACAGTATTCCTCTTGTAGAACCAGACTTGAGAAAGCCTTGAATGGGCCATTAGTGTGAGACTAATCCTGTGTGTTTGGACACGGAGAGGCAAGCTTGAATCTGACCTGAAGGCCTGAACTGACATCTACCTGCATCCACTCTGACCATGCAGTCAAAGTACAAAACGTTATCTATTAGATCGCTGTGTTTGTGTCAAAACGTAACATCAGCGCTGCATTTGTGTTTATGTTATGTGGCAACCCTTGTATTGACCATTCAAACGGAAGAAAACAGTCAGAGAAGCTACTCTTGGCTGTAGCCCTTTCAGTACGGACAGATTTCTTTGTAAATAATACTAACAGCTTAAATGAAAAATCAAACAACCACTGGTTTCGGTGCGCCCCGGTCAGTGATGTCCATCACCAGCGCTTTCTCTCTTTCACTCTGAGCTCTTCATCTCTCCGTTCGAAAATATCTGCTCTGGTTTTTTCCCCCTCTCCTCCGTCCGTGAAGCTGGATAAAACTGGCTCTCGTTTCACTTGGCAACGAGGCCTCGGCAGGAAGAAAAGAAAGTAAATGAGGTGAGTACAAGGGGAAATATGGATTTATTGGTATTGGGGCGCGTTCTGCTGTCATCTCAGGACACGTTGTAGTCATCAAGTGTAATGTATTACACTGTTCACTGTGGGGCCAGTTTTAGTTTTACATGTAACATCCATCATGTCGTTCAGCTTTGAACATACTCGCACGCGAGACGCACTCGTGCACCCGCCTGTAAACACGCTCCTTCGCACGTATGCTGCAGTTAGAGTGAAAGGCAAGGCTAAAAAATGACCGCTGCAAACAACCATCCATCAGGCCCACGAAATAACAACAGAGGCGCCACTGAGCTGATATGTATAAAACCCTGTAATATCAGCAATCCCCCTGAGCACACAGAGAATCATCAATGCCAACACCGCTCCCTCTCAATCTGCAGCTGTGCTCCACCGCCAGTCCGTCCAGCTGTTTGCATACGGATTTTAAAGGATCCATTCGGAGGTTTTACGGGTAGAAACATACCCGTTAAATGTGCAACTTTAATTGGTCAAGATTTACATTTTGTAGACGATGCCCTGATACTTGGTTTCGAGCACCGGTGTAACCGACCCCATAATCTGCTTGAAATGTTCTTGATAGTTTGAAATAAAAAAAATACAAGCACCTTGTTCTGCTGCTGCCATTGGCTTAGTGGTATCTATTGGTGTGGTTGCAGATTGCCAACATAAGATTACCTCCCCCCCCCCCCTCACCCCTTCCTGTACCCGACTGCGGTGATGTGAGCCACCAAATATGAAACCATGGCAACGCAACAACATTCCACGCTGAAAAGAGGAAGCTAATTAGTTTACTTTGCTAACATCAGCCTGGATTCCCAGGGTACCTGTGAAGTCATGCTATCTCAGCTCACTAACACAGAGACACTAGGAAGCAACAGTATAGTAATGTATTACCAGAGCACAGATCAAATTACTGAAACAGTATAAGTAACAGTTGAGTTAAAATTAAGCTGAATTCAGCTAAATATTTAACTTTCTCGGTAACCTTACTTGACAAAATGTTTTCCAAAAATGTAGATAATGCAAGTCAATAAAGGAGATCTGAAAATGTAGCAGCGTTTTACAAATGCTAGACGCCTCATTTGGAAACACACAACACTATAAGAAAAGATGGAATTCATTTGATTAAGTAAGAGAAATATGGTATGCTCTTAATACCTGTAAAACCTGTAACAAATGTACCAGCTCTCCAAAAACCGCAGCCTCCCACTTGCATAAAAATCATTATTGGAAACGGTCCCTAAATAATTTCACTGTGTACAAAGAATCATTATTTTAAATTTTTGAAAACATTCAGTCTTTATTGCACTTTTTGTGGGATTTTGTAAGAATAAATCTTATTCGTTAGAAGTAAATGTTTTCAGTAAAAGAAGAGAAAGATCTACATTTCTATGTGTTTTTTATTTTTCCCTTAATTAATAGAATTTATTCCGGAAGCTTCCTAATTACTTAAATGTTTTTAAGTTACTTCAAGTTTACTTCATTAAAACTAGACTGGAAATGTATTTCTCAATGTATGATTTAGTTATAGATTTGAGTTTTGTGTGTCCCCCTTGCAGCAAAGTATCATAATGGTTATGTGTGCTCTTGAGACACAGTCAACAAAAGGTATTGTGAGAAAAGTGAGACAGAAAAACAAGTATAATTGAGAGATTCTACATGTTTAGGAATACTGAAAATCTGTTTAAATTAACTAGTATCCCCAAATATTTCAGGAACCATAACTATGTATTATGTGTGGGCATGTGTGTGTTCAAACCATCAAAATAAGGCAGTCAGTCATTTTTTATACAGCTTATCCTTAGAGGGTCGCAGAGGGACTGAGTCAATCCCAGCTAACATGGGGTGAGGGACGGGGTTCACCCCGGATTGGTCCCTATTCAATCACAGGGCTGACATAGAGAAAAACAGCCATTCACACTCAAATCCACACTCCCACGGGCAATGTAGAGTCCCCAATTGACCTAGGTGAAATTAAAAATGCCTTTTGGAAGAAAATGAGAAAAGTAATTTTATACCAGTTTTGTAGGATTTAAGTGCAGGATGAATATTATCTTAGTCATTTTCAGATTACTTAAATTTTTCAGAAAAGGATTTTACATTATTAGCTCCAACAAAAGGAACAAAGGCAAGTTCCATTTCACAGTGAAAAACCAAACAAATCCAATATTTTATATAAGAAATAACCTTGTTTATCTGTTACTGATAACAACAGAGAAAAACTGCTTCTGCTAGAATTTTGTCACAAACTGATTAGTCACCATGAAGGCAGACCTTTAGCTACTTTACACCGGTTGCCTCACACAACTGATTTTGGCTTTAAATTACCAGTCACATTCCGGGAAATAAATAACACGCCTATTTTTACAAGTTTATTTCTTAGTTTGTGTCAGTTATATCACGTATGTTTTTGGGCTGAGTTTTAGACGTGGACGACATGCTTCTACAAACAAACCTGAGCCATCCCTGTTTTTAAATGTGACATTGTGGTGTTATAAAATAAGATATTGCATATTACTAAAACTACACCAATCCCTGTGGTTGTTTTACATCCTTATTCAGTCTGATTTTAAATAAAAATGTACATAAACTCACCACAAACCAACAAATCACCACAAACAAACAACAAGCATTTGTGTGTATGGATGTCACAGGTATGTGACTACGTGCCAAACAGGAACACTCGGATTCCCTTCATGTCTTTTGTTGGAGCTAAAATAAAATTTTCCGTTGCGGGGCTAATTTGAAATTCAAGTATCATATTCAGACTGAGCTGGATGTCAACACATTCAGAGGACGTTCATGACATGAATACAGGGTTTGATCATCAGGGAACTTTTGAGAGTCTTTCACATTCAAGCAGTCTGGGAGTTTTAAAGGCACATTGCCTCAAACTGTTTTCCTTTCAACAGTGAACTACTGTACAAAAGTGGAACTTGAGTCCTTGTTTTCCTTAAATATGTACACAAAAGAACCGTTGCATAGTTTGTGTTATCTTTAATTCTCTTTCTCATTAATTAACCTAAAACACAATTTTGGTGTCAAACTGCAATTAACTGGGTGAAATTAACCACTTAACCCATTAAGACCACCTTGAAACATCCAACAACTACACAGGTGGGGTAACAATGGGTCAAAGTCTTCCTATTGACTGTTCCATAACCCTATTCTGTGAAAAAAGTGCAATAATATAACATGTTCAAAACACATGGATCACCAATACCTCAGAATCGAGATTAGGGTTTAAAGTTAAGGTCAGACAAAAGGAAGAAGAGCGGCAGTACTGACTTCATTCTCTAGATTTCCCATCTGATTCTTCAATACAGCTAATGTTTCTTTTGCATTATTTACTCCAATAACAGATTTCTTACTCTCTGTTCCTCTAAACCACTTTAAGCAATCTGGCGATGCAAAATTAACTAAATGACAACTGGGCCAATCTTTGCCAAAAACATGTTTCCTTTCATAATGATTCTACAGAGAAAAACAAGGACAAGCAGCCACAAAATATGAGAGACAATGTATTACTTTGTAAACTAGTATACAATTCATGCCGTAGCTTTTAAATATACTTCCTGATTACTACATTCTTAAAGATGATGGAATTGAGGACATCATGAAAAAAACTTTCCAATCCACCCACATGCAAATGGTTTCACGTTGGGATGTAATATCGGCACAATTTAAATGATTTAGCCAAGGTTGCTCTACAGTAAAAAAAAACACGATAAAAAACGTAATATCTAAATAAACTATGAGGAAAAACAATTTGACTAAAAGCAAACCAGGGCAAGAAATCATGAATAAGATGCATTAGAGAATAAATTGAGATGAGACTAAAAACAATCAGAGTTTGCGGAACTGAACACATGAGGACGACCCAGGACATCAAGGCATTGTCTTCACAAAAAACACAAACTTAATACGATGACCTTGGAGACTTACCGGATCGGTATGGAAACAACAGTTTAAATTGGGGATTCAAACTGTGTAGTGGCTGAAAAGTACGTTGATTGAATGAATATGACATGAATTTAATCCTAAATCTGTGAGAAGGCACTAAATTGAAGCCAGCCCTAAAGGTATTCTAAGAACACTATGGGGTTTTAGTTCGTATAGTGAAGTGATTGTAATCCAGTTACCGAGTCTCTGCCTAAACAAGAACACAAAGTCAAGAAATAAGAAGACAAAGCAACAAACAAATTGTTTCAAAGGTAAGCCAATGTTTCAAAAATTACCCCAAGCATGAAGGACAGATTTTGGGCAAAAGCAACTTTTTTGTTGTTGATAATATCCAAATTTGGTTCCAAAAGAATAAAAAAAAATAAAGCTTATCTAAAAAATGTTATAATGTCTCTGTTGCGAGGTTGTCTTTTGTCCCTGCGGAGTTACCGTAGTGGAACGTATGCTAGGTGTTGTTGTATGTGTAGAACTCATAGCGAAGTTTGCTCTGGGCTCCTTGAATAAAAACCCTCTTTCAACGTCGGAACACGACTCGCGTCTTGCCTCATAGCATGACATGGTGTCAGAATTAAGGACTTCACGTCGACATTAGGAGTAAGATGGCAAAGTTTGGACCTCCGGAGCCGTTCGACTTCTCGCAGCCGGCGGAGTGGCTTACATGGCGGCAAAGATTCTCCCGTTTCAGAGTCGCGTCAAAACTGGACAAAGAGGGCGGCGAAGTGCAGGTGAACTCGCTCTTGTACTCGATGGGGAGAGATGCCGAACCTATTTACGGCTCGTTTGTGTTTCCTGCGGCAACCGAGGCCATGCCATATCCGGAGTATGAGTTTAACCTAGTGATGCAGAAATTTGACGAACACTTTGTCCCGAAAAGAAACGTCATCCACGATCGCGCCTGTTTTCACAAGCGGAGCCAAAGGGCCGGTGAGGCAGTGGAAGCTTTCGTGCGAAGCCTGTACGAGCTCGCGCAGCACTGCGAGTTCGGTGCGGGGAAGGACGAGCAGATCCGGGACCGGATTGTCATCGGAATAATAGACAAAGAGGTTTCTCAGAAACTACAGCTAGAGGCGGACCTGACTTTGGAGAGAGCCATCCAGCTTGCACGGCAAAGCGAACAAGTTAAACAACAAAGTGCAGAGCATGCGGAAACTACAGTGAATGAGGTGAGACAGAAACAGTACAATAGCACAAGGAGGAGCTATGATAAACAACGGCAGGGACAAGGACAGAAATACAGTGAGAACAAACTGAACTGTCAGAGATGCAACAGGATGCATGATAGAAAAGAAAACTGTCCTGCTCGTAACAAACGGTGCAGAAAGTGTAACAAAATTGGACATTTTGAGGCCGCATGTAAATCCAAAATGCTGAAAGAAGTTAGAGCAGGGGCTGTTATGGATTCAGACGAAGATTCATTTTTCATCGGAGAATTATTCCTGAGAGCAACCACGAAGTCAAAACCAAACATAATTGAGGAGTCAAACCCGGATACTGACTGGGATGTAGAGCTACTAGTCAATGGCAGTCCGGTGGATTTCAAAATTGACACAGGTGCGGATACCACCGTTATGACTGAAGAGACTTTTAGCAAGCTACGTCAAAAACCCAAACTGAACAAGTCCAGGCCAGCAGTGTATAGCCCAGGCGGGAAAGTCCAATGCGTGGGTAAGTTCCTTGCCACTACTACATACAAAAGTCAGAAATACCAATACTGGATTACAGTCATAAGAGGACAGTACGTTAGTAACTTGTTGGGCAAGGCAGTGGCAAAGTGCATGGGACTGGTAGCGAGAGTCAATGCTATCACTAGTGACTTAACAAGCGATGTGTTCGGGGAAATAGGGCTACTGAACTGTAAACCTGTTAAGATCGAGCTGACTGAAGAAGCATTCCCATACAGCGTCAACACGCCACGCAGAGTTCCGTTTCCTCTCCTCCCAAAGGTGGAGAAAGAGCTAAAGCGCATGCTGAGCCTCGACATCATTGAGGAGGTTACAGAGCCGACAGATTGGTGTGCCCCAATGGTGCCCGCTCCAAAACGCAACAAGGACGAGGTCAGGGTGTGTGTGGATTTGAAACGCTTGAACAAGGGGGTGAAGCGTGAACGTTACATTTTGCCCACACTGGATGATATAACACCTAAGCTGGCAGGAGCCACGGTTTTCTCCACTCTGGATGCCTCTAGCGGGTTCTGGCAAATTCCATTGGACCCCAACTGCCAAAGACTGACAACCTTTATAACCCCAATGGGACGGTTTTGCTTCAAGCGTCTGCCCTTTGGCATTACATCAGCGCCTGAGATTTTCCAGCGGCTGATGACTGACCTGCTCAAAGGCCTAGAAGGGACTGTCGTTGTGATGGATGACATCCTGGTTTATGGATCTACAAAAGAGGAGCATGACCGCCATCTCGACGCGGTGCTGCGGACCGTTAAGGCGTCTGGTCTCAAGCTCAACAGGGCCAAGTGTCACTTTGGGAAGACTGAACTACATTTCTTTGGACACATCATCAGCGCGGAGGGGGTGAAGCCTGACGAGAGCAAAGTGGAGGCCATCGCTCGGATGTCCAGTCCTTCCAACGTGGAGCAGCTGCGGCAGGTGCTCGGACTGGTTAACTATGTTGGGAAATTCCTTCCAGGTCTGTCCACAGTGTTGCATCCACTCACTAACCTGCTAAAGAAGGAGACCGCGTGGGTTTGGGGTGAGCCTCAGGAGCAAGCATTTAACAAAGCAAAAGCAATGCTCATGGCTGCACCAGCCCTTTGTTATTACAACGCCAACAGACCAACAGTGGTCAGTGCCGACGCCAGCAGCTATGGGCTTGGTGCTGCCCTGTTGCAAGACCACGATGGAGAGTTGCGGCCTGTTGCCTTTTGCTCGCGCACACTCACAGATGCGGAGAGGAGGTATTCTCAGATCGAAAAGGAGTGTCTGGCATCTGTCTGGGCTTGTGAACGTTTCGCCCGCTACATTCAAGGTATGGGCCGGGTCCGTTTGCAGACTGACCACAAGCCACTGGTGCCATTGATTAACTCATACGACCTGGACAAAACGCCACTACGATGTCAGAGACTGCTCATGCGTCTCATGCGATTCAATGTCGCTGCCGAACATGTTCCCGGTAAGCAGCTAGTAGTCGCAGATACACTCTCCAGACACCCATTGAAAGACAGTTACGTGCCCGAAACAGAAATGCAGGTAAAGGCATATGTTAACACTATGGTGGCTAGCAAACCAATCAAGTCACCCAAGCTCGAGGAAATTCGCAAAGCCACACAAAGCGATGCTGAGCTTCAAAAAATAATCACATTCATCAGAAAAGGGTGGCCTCGCAACATGGCAGAGGGCTCACCACTGCGTGGATACTATACAGCCAGAAATCACTTGTCAGAGTTGGACAATCTGGTCCTATACCACGACCGCATAGTAGTTCCAGCAGCGCTAAGAGCTGGAGTCCTGGACCAGCTGCACGAGGGTCACCAGGGCCTGACCAAGTGTCGGGAGCGAGCCAAGTTGACAGTTTGGTGGCCAAGCATCGGAGCACAAATCACTAACAAAGTGAAATTATGTGACTTTTGCAGAGAGCACAAACCTACACAAAGACGTGAACCGCTGGTAACCACTCCCCTGCCCAGCGGCCCATGGCAAAGGATTGCTGTCGACCTGTTTGAATTAGAGGGTAAGACTTTTCTCGTCGCTGTCGATTACTTCTCCAGAGACATTGAAATTGCTTCCCTCACCACCATTACCAGCAAGCAGGTGATTGACAAACTCAAGCACGTTTTTGTGAGGTGGGGCATCCCCCTTGAACTGGTCAGTGACAACGGGACGCAGTTCACATCAGCAGAGTTCCGAGATTTCGGACAGAAGTATGGTTTCACTCACATTACCTCCAGCCCACATTACCCCCAGTCAAACGGAGCTGCAGAGAGGGCCGTTCGGACTGCCAAATACATCCTCAGACAGCCGGACCCCTGCTTAGCCCTTATGGCTTATCGCGCTACACCACTAGCAGCAACAGGTGAGAGTCCAGCACGGCTCATGACTGGTAGACAGATCCGTACTACGGTTCCAGTCCTGGAAAAGACGTTGCGGCCATGCCCATTCAACCCGGATCAGGTCTATATGAAGGACGCAGCAGCAAAAGATTCATATAGGTTCTACTACGACCGCAGGCATTCGGCACGCGCGCTCCCTGACCTTCGTCCTGGTCAAGCGGTGAGGGTGAAGCTCGATGGGGAGAAGGGATGGACAACACCTGCTAGGGTCATCAGTAAGTCTAAAGAGCCACGGTCCTACATTGTGGAGATGGACAATGGGAATGTGACCCGTCGGAACAGACGCCACCTCCAGACTGTTCCTGAGACCGAACCTTCTGCGGACCAGCGATGCGCTCAGGCTACAGCGTCCCAGCAGAACAGCGGCTCTCCACCGCCAGATTTGACTGCGGTGCCGGAACCACCGGTGAGCCTGCCACCAGCAGGCCCTCCCTCAGAGTCTCCCCTTCCACCATCTACTCCTGTGAGAAGAACTTCCAGGGGTCGCGAGATAAAGGTGCCTCTTAGATTTCAAGACTGATGTGCAAAAGGGCAGAATAATCCCTTTCAGGACTGAGGGCAGTCTACCCCGGTGACGTCCTGCACCGTTCTGAGTCTGAGTTCTAAGACTTTAAGTGAAAACAGTGTTTTGGTTACAAGGCGTTGCATCTACTTTGTTATATTGTTTGAGAAGGTTGAGATTTAAGAAATATTGCAAAATGCAGATGTTTGGCTTCCTGTTATTGCTAACTTCCAAAGGGGAGATGTTGCGAGGTTGTCTTTTGTCCCTGCGGAGTTACCGTAGTGGAACGTATGCTAGGTGTTGTTGTATGTGTAGAACTCATAGCGAAGTTTGCTCTGGGCTCCTTGAATAAAAACCCTCTTTCAACGTCGGAACACGACTCGCGTCTTGCCTCATAGCATGACAGTCTCTCTGAACTACTTGAGGATAACTAAAACCAAGTTGTAAATACATGCATTATTAAATATCTAAATTTTCCTAGGTCAGAAAATTTGTTTGGATTTTTACACTTCTGGTTCCCTCGTCTCAAAGTCCTTAAGTATGGAATGCCGTTTTAGTCAAAATTAAATAAATGAACAAATACACGGTAATGCATAATGACACTGCATTTCATAATAAATAAATGAATAAAAACACGCTAATGCATAATGACACTGCATTTCATAATAAATAAATGAATAAAAACACGGTAATGCATAATGGCACCGTAATGCATAATGACACAGTATTTCATTTCACGTTCTTATATGCAAATCAGGGGGCGTGGCTATCTATCACATTCAGAACAGACGACAGAGCCGTGTGCCGTCGACACCGCTAGCGAACGCGGAAGCACCCCCCCCCCCCGATCGAATTGGGTCGCCTCTTGTCATTAAGGGGTAAAGGTGGGTCCCGAAGCCAGACAAGTTGAGAACTACTGGGCTAAGGGACGTGAGAGTGTTGACATAATGGAAGACATCGGTGGGCTCCGAGATAGCATGCTAGCATTAGCGTATCAAATCGATCAACATGGGTTATCTGCAGATACTATTTTGACACATATTGAGGGTTTTCTGGAAGTACTAGGGCTTGCGGTTCCGACTTCGGCAGCTCTAGACAAACGGCCCACCAGTTGAGAAACACTGCCTTAGCCAGCCCTTTTTGCACACGTCTCCGTTGTCTGTTCTGAATGTGATAAATAGCCACGCCCCCTGATTTGCATATAAGAACGTGAAATGAAATACTGTGTCATTATGCATTACGGTGCCATTATGCATTACCGTGTTTTTATTCATTTATTTATTATGAAATGCAGTGTCATTATGCATTACCGTGTTTTTATTCATTTATTTATTATGAAATGCAGTGTCATTATGCATTACCGTGTTTTTATTCATTTATTTATTATGAAATGCAGTGTCATTATGCATTACCGTGTATTTGTTCATTTATTTAATTTTGACTAAAACGGCATTCCATACTTAAGTCCCTTAAAAACGTTCTTTCTGAGATAAGAGATGTGGTTAACACCAGTGTTCTTCCACATCTCTAAACCTAAATGTAGTAGTGGAGAGGTTTGGCTCATTGTTATTAAGTTGAAGTAACGCTACCAGGAAAGAGAGAGCACGCCGATTTGGCGCGAAGCTGAATTTTTCCTCAAAGAGCCTTCTTTCACGCGCGAGTTTAGGACATTATTCTTCTGTAAGTATATATTTTGTGTTGTTGTATGAAGGCAGTTTAATTTCTAAAATATGTTGAATTTAGATGTTACGAGAATTCTCAGCTAAACAGTAGCATCTAAACTATGCTAGCTCTCATGTTATCCTCGTGCCACATTGTTTTACGTGGAATATCTGTACCTCTTTGTTTTGTCTGTTTTACAAAAAATATGATCAATCCTGTTTAAGTGACAGGGTGAAAACAGTAAAAACTTGTCGTTCATCTTTACTCAGAAGTAGTCATAAGTAAAAAAGTGTTAGCTAGCTGTCTATTCCTGTCAAGAGGAAACGCAGGATGAACGCAGCCTAGTAAAAAGACGAATCGTGTCCTAAGCTCGCGCGTGAAAGAAGGCGCTTTGAGGTAAGCCTTACGCTCTTCTATAGGCTTAGATCTGAATGTCCTACGCTTTTTGAGCTTATTTTTGAGATAGGGCACTCACGGTCTGGGTCGCCTGTCCTCTTCTCTGCAGAGCTGGTATCGCCGTAGCTGGATTCTGGTGAGGCCTCTGTCTTGTGCACACTTTCTGTGGCTTTGTAGCCGTATTTCACAGCACTCTCTGCTCTCGGTGTCCATCTCTCTTGCAGGCTGTATGGTAGCTTCTCTGCATCAGCTGTATCCAGAAAGGCGAGGCCTGGTCGGTTTCCTTCTTCCTTGGCGCACTCCAATTCCAGGAGGATATCGCTGAATTCTCGGAGTTTGGCATTGTCTTTGTTGCTTAGCTTTGGGAAATCTTCAATCTTTTTAAGCAGTGCATCTTCTACGGCGTCTGGTGTCCCGTAACATTCCTCCACACGTTGCCACACCATGTGGAGGCCTGCAGCGGGATTGAGGACGTGCACGGAGCGGATCCTCTGCGCCTGCTCTGCTGAGTCTGCGCCAAGCCACTTCACCAGCAGATTCAGTTCTTCCCTGGATGTCAGATTCAGGTCCTGGGTGGCGCTGAGGAAGGAGGCTTTAATTATATTGAGATGTAAAATATATATCAGTAAATACTCTAGTGTAGTCTATATGTTTTAGAGTGAGAAATGCCTGGTGGAAATAGAGAGCTCCCCACCTTGTTTGCCCGATCACAATTGCGTTAGAAAGGCAAGTGTACGCACGTCCTATGACACAAGGGGCAGCTGATCTGTGAAAGACTGCTAAATCAGGGTTTGGGGTTTCGTCTTTTCTATAAATGATTTTTTTTTAAAACAGTGTAAAGCCATGTGATTTTATTCCACTCCGTGAACCCTCTCCGTTGAGTCGCGTTGGGTCTACCGGTACCTGCTGTGTGAGGCGTATCATTAGCAAGTTAGTCAGTAACGTTGGAGCTACAAATATAGCAATGCAGCGTGGGTAGCATTGGTTCGACTTTTTTGCTGCATAAATGCCACAACCCCCGTGGCTTGCCTGTCAACTGCTGATTAAAGTGAACCGCGGTTTCCCTGAAGTCAGCCTCAACGGTGGTTCAGGGATCGATGGTGGGCTGGCTTTAAAGATGGACCAGCTATTGTTTTGTTAGTGGCAAAATCCTTCTACGTTTCAAATCTTATTTGCTGCAATATTACAAAATCTGTTGAGAGAACTTCCAGGCCAGCCTAAAACAATATGTCAACCCCGGCCGGAGCACTCTTTTTTTTCTGTAGAGAATATAATTTTAGTTAAAAAACAAGAACAACACTCTTGTTGTTTGATATCATTGCTGAGATACACTACAGTTGAACCAGAAGGAAAGTCGGTCACTGCATTTTGAGGTTGATTATGATGCTGCAATGGAAAAAAACTAATGACTAATGACTAATGGAGCACTGCCTTGTGAATGGTAAGGAGAAAAAAAAAACTCTTTGATACTATACTGAATTATCGGTCGTCAGACTGAGAACGCATCTGACGTTACCCTTTAGCTCAGTCTGACAAAGATGTGAGGTGAGCCATTTATCTGGAAATGTTCTTTTCTGACATTAGTCCTGAAACTAAATGGACTAAATAAATACACCATGGACTAATTTGATTCAATTGTGTTCGGTGTCTGTCAATATGTCCGCCCTTCAATTACTTCCCTGACTAAATTTGTCTTGTTAGCTTGGTGTCTGTCTCTCCCCTTAGGTCAACTGACTGAGACGGGCGAGAAGAGAGTTTTTTAAATCCACTGAAACAGGAAGGAATCAGTTATTCCGTGCACGGAGCAGCCTGACACGGAGACCCACTCTACGCTCTTTCTAACAGACATACAAACACCCAAAAATTCACAAGCGCATATGCGCAAACACGCATACATATACGATGCCCACAAACTCAGTCGTGGAGAAATTAGTACAATTAACCGAATGCTGTTCTCTCTCTTGCGCTTAATCATTAAGAGAGAATGCGTGATGACGGAAGGCCAAACCCTTTCTGCTTTGTGATGCAGGCACTGTTTGATATTCCAGAGTTATCCAGCACACCTTCACTGTGCTTGCCCCATCACACAGTCCCTTTTTCAGCTTTTTTCTCCTTTTACTTCCATTCCTCATTATTGTGAATATGTGTTGGCTTTTATATATGAACAAAGACAGTCGTCCTACTACTATTCAGTGATGCACATATTTAAAAAAAATATTTCACATGCTTTTAGAGTTGCCAGCTTTACTTTACTTTCCGGTATCTTATTAAATAGTGAAGAAAACATGATGTTAGTATTTTAATTTTTTTTTAAATCTGTTGTGATAAATATATTGTTTGTAACTGTCAACTAGACATGAGGCTATGACATATGAAAATGCTAGATGCATGATATAGATTATATCAATATTACCATCAGCACTGACCAAGTTGGGTGTGAGTACCGGTGAAAAAACTATGCAGGAGGTGTTTCTTTTATGGCAGGGTTCGCCGATGTTTTCAGCAGCGTGTGCCAGATTGGGTCAAACCATTCTGATATGGGGGAAGACATTGGGTTTTTGGGATAATTAAACATCCTGAATATAAAATATAAAATTCAGCAAATGAACTTGATTTTGAATAAATTTGAGAGTTGAGAATGTTCCTCGATTTGGGTGGCGGCTTGTCATTAAGGGGGAACCACTGTTTTATGGGGTGCAATTTTGCAGATAAAGACATTTAGTTCCTGCTTACTTTTCTGTGACATACTGATTTTTTTTAAAACCCATTCATGCATAGCATGAACACATTTAGATGTAATTGTTCTTTATTTCAGGAGAGGACAGATGTGTGTGTGACCTGCTATGCTTTAATAGTGACAGAAATGCACAGATACCCCCACACAAACATTCCCAAAACTTTGAACAATGCTTCCACTTGACCTGTTGCTGTACCATTATACAGTCTTTGTAATGGGTGTTCAATTGAACACTCCTCTGCATTTCCTCCTCTTTTTATACATCATATAATTAGATCCAATTATTGATAATAACACTGGGCAGAAAACCTTTGTTACCAAGGTCACTATGGTCTGAGAAGGCTTAAAAGCTGCACTGCCCTCACCTTGCTCCCAGCCCCATCCAATTTATTCTCGTTATGCAGACATGCTCATCTCTCCCCCCCCCCCCCCCCCTCTCTCTCCTACATAAACACACTGATCTTTACTTTGAAAGACAATAGATTAAACCAAGAATGATCAAAAAGGTGTTATGAAAAACACTTACCAATAGATTTGTATTATATCACGTGACTTTTGTGGAAGATACGGCCGTCATTCTTCATCTGTTGTAAACACTGCAGGTGCTATTCTTTCTTTGTTGTCTGTAGAGGAAACTACGTAAACCTAAATAAGCAAATTACAGTCCAACCTTTGACTAAGCTTCATGTCTCATCTTTAGTGTTGCTGCACATCCTTGCAGTGACTCAGCCCTGCAGAGGACTCTGCTAATGCTCTTGTAGATTGTGTATACATTTGAACCTATTCATTGATTTCAGTAGGATTAGCAAAGTAATGATTTTGAAACCAGAGCGCCCTGACCACGGCTTCACTTTGGTGCTTAATGTGGCTCTGACACCATTTTCTGTTATTATTTGAATTGTAGGTTGCAGCTTTCAACAGAGGGCCACTAAGACCTTGAGAGTGAGTGGCAGTGAGGGTAACACAGCTGTGGAGATGGTGAAGGAGACTTACACATGGATACACAGAGCCTCTCTGCGATGGATCAAGGCTCTTAAGGTTCTTAAGGTATTTACACCCCATAATTGTAACTGCAGCAACAATTTAGCAGAGTAGAAGACAGCAGTGTTGGTAGATTCACAAAAAAAAGTGATGTTGCTTTTGTCAATATGTAAAAAGAAGAAGTATGCAGCCACTGTGACAAAGTGATTTCTCACTTGTATTCACGGAGCAGGAGGAAAAAACGTGGTGTGTGCATCATAATGAATGGTACAGCTACTTAAATTAATGCAAAGATTTATGGATGATAACAGAACTTTATTAAGGCATAAGCTGTATTGGGCTTTGGGAATACATAATGATAAATTAGTTGTGGGTTTTACCACTTTATAAGCACAGCTTACAAGTTTTGGACAACATTTGTGGGACCAAAAGCAACAAAAAGATTCTTCTGCAAAAATGTAAGCTCTTTGTGTAATAGAGTAGCACAAATATGCTATTTCTATTCTAACGCCTCATAAAGGTGAAACTTACTTACATTTCTGCTTGTAGAAAATGAATACTATATATAGCCCTTTAATCCAGATAACCAGTTACAGTTTTATAATAGAATTTATACATTTCAAGCTCTTTCAGACAATGTTCGACAAGTGGTTGTCATCCCCTATAATTTGTGCAAGTAGTTCGGACCCTGCTCAAGCATCTGCCAGTGTTACCTCAAAGAGTCCAGGCCTAAAAGAAACCATAGAAACACAGTATCCGTCTTCAGACTGTTTATATACATCCAATCAAGCCTCCCTCGGCAGTTTGGACGTGATAATAACTAAGAAACAGAGAGTCAATAATGACCAAGTGAGTTTTCTCCAACAGCACGTGCTGAGGAAAATGGACAAAAACCTCACAGTGCAACTATACACCTTGCTACCGGTTTTAAATTTTCCTTATGTATTACAATCTGTATTTAAAAAACACCAGCATGAGTGTGTGTTCATCTTCCTGAAGTTGAGGCCTTCCCAAATGTTAAAGTTAATAGTTGTTTTCAGAGACTGAATGTCCCCCTCGGTGAATGTTATCTGTTTCTCTGGCTCGTTCTCTCTCCACTGACGCAGTGCAGATTAGTTAGCTTCTACCAGTTGGTACAGTCTGGGGCTCCAAACATTCACTTAATGAATTGGCAGTGATTTTATGTGTACTTGTGTGACTGTGACTGAGTGTGTGTGTGTCTGTGTAGTGTGTGTGTGTGTGTGTAGTGTGTGCGAGGGAGAGAGAGCAAGAGCAAGGGAGACCAGTGAGATGCTAAATTAATAGCAGTCATCTTTGCATGCGTTCCTCTGCTAGCTAAGTCCTGCTAATGAACAGACTTGGACTCCTGCGGTTAGTATCACACACAAATACGCATACACATTTATGCACAAAAGATTCATTTGAAATGCCTATGGGTTTGTTGATGATACACACACCAACCCACACCCACCCACCCACACACACACACACACACACAAACAAAACGCTGCAACAGAAATGCAACCCCTTCACATGCAGCTAAAGCAGTTTCAGCATGCGGGGCAGCCTTTAGGTCAGTGTGTGTGTGTTTTTAGCACTCTAAGCTGTGTTTATCCCTCTTTCCTTTTCCTTTTCGGGAAACTTAAAAGGAGTCACTTTACACAGAATCACACACACACAGCTATGCTCGGAGCACTAGGCGAGTGCGGCAGGTAGTGTGGTGGCGATCAGGGGGGAAAACTTCACACATTTCCTTTCACACTAATTTGCAAACGCACAAACACGAAGCTCAACACACATTGCACAAGCGCACAAGCAGTCACAATGCGTTACGGTAGGGCTAGGGGATGTCTCTGGGGTGCCACAGTTTCTGAAGAGGAGCGAGGGGACCCCCCCCCCCCAGCTGCTGCTTGCCATTTCCTCGCTGCCACCCCAATGGGTCCGAGCGTGTGCGTCTGTCCGTGAGCAGAGGCAAGATTGCAGAGCTTTCACAGTGGGGAGAAGCCAGCCAAGTTTGTGTGAATATATGTGTGTGTCGTCCCATTGGGTGAGACTGAAGCCAACTCCAGGAAATGGATTGGCATGGAAGGCATCGCCAGGGATTGTGGGGTGAAGATGAAAGAGTTCTTTCACACACAGAAAAACTCTCTCTCTCTCTCTGTGCTTCTCTCCACCCTCTCTCTGTCGTAGTGCTTCAGGATGCACTCTTTAGCTCTGCCACTTGGGCTTCACCGACATACGTTCACATGCAAACACAATCCTGGGGTATGCACGACCAGACTGCCCTGCACTTACACAAAAAAGGGACTGACGTGAAAAAAATATGAAAACATATTTACAATGCATACCCCATTTTTGAAACAATGTTTAACCACACTGTATATGACTAACTGAAATTGACGTTTATTGAACGCCATTGATAAAATGGCAAAACTACATCATTTTCACAAGTAGCAGGGAAAATAGGTTTTGTTCTTATGTCAGATTAGAAGGTGCAGTAAAGGGATTGTATTTACATATAATTTACCCACTAAAGAAGGAGAAGAAATTAAGTCATCGGTATAAAAAAAGAGAAATCTAAGAAAAACACATCCAAAACCCAATGGGTAAGAAATGCCTGTAAATGTTTACCTGCTAAAAAAAAGCAGGTGTGAGTGTTTGAGAAACGGGAGGGGTAGAGGGACACGCAAATCAATATATATTTCTTTTTTGCTCCTCCAAATAACAGCTTTTGATGGACCTGGATGCAGCTGTTTGCATACCAGATACTGGGACATATGCCATTAGTGATGCACAGTCCTAAGCTTTGTGTGTGGGAGTGTCCATGCTCGTCTAGCAGGTGTTTGTATGTGTAGTTCCGTTCCCATTGATTGACACGGAAAAGCAATGTTAACTTTTTTTAATGAGTAAGAGGGAGGGCGGGGGGGGTTGCTTCAATGTTCAATGATTCTGTCCTATTTTCATTTGGTTTGTTATTAATATATTTCCCTTCTCCTACCCTGCCACTCTCTCACTCACCTAATCAGCGTTTCACAAACACTCTAACCCAGCCAACCTACTACACCCATATGGGATATATCGTACACAGTTCTTTACAGTCAGTTACATATTTTTAAGTGGTTGAGGAGAGGCTTTGTATTTATTCATTTTGCGGAATGATTTAAAATACTACATATTTCAAGTTTGATTATGATCAACTGATTTCTTCTGTTTCCGTTGAGCCCAAACCCCTGGTGGTTCATCCCTTAAAATCCACCGTGTATTTCATCTTGGGTCTATGATGAAACTACTGTTTTGCATTCATTGTTGAGGGATCAAAGAAGCGCAGCGCTGAGTGTAAAGTTGTATCCCGAGAAAAACTTCAAGCTGCAACACCACAAGTCAAGCGTCCAAGTCTGTGGCACTGCATTAGCATCTAGAATTTAGCTCTCAATTAGCACAAACAGACATGGCTGACAGCGTTGGTTGAAACCGGCGGGGCCTTCGTACGCAATGGGTCTGAAAGATGTTGTCAGCAGTAACAGACAGACGTATGATGGTCACTTGGGGAACCAGTTGGGGGCATCATTTAAAACACAGTTGTACTCATAGAAGGTGGAGCAACTGGGTTAGGTTGTTCACATTTGAGTTATTTTTACAACCAATGCGCCCGCGCACACACACACACACACACACACACACACACAACACACAGAAAAAGTTCATCTCTCGGGGCCAGGCTGCCAGAGGCAAACACTACAGATGGCTGGTTCGTGGCCCGTGGCAAAAAAGTGGTGAGGGCTGCAAGCGAAGGGGAATGTGCTTATTTGTGCGTTGTAGGATATTAGAAATAGATCGACAACCCAGGTTTATAAATAAAATATAAATAAAATGCATTTAGTGTACACCAAAATACAACCATGATTCTGGAACTATGTACTCAATAAAGTAATGAGAATATTGTAACACCACTGCAATTTTGAAACTAATCAATATAATAATACCAATGTACAGTTATGATTGTATTCAATGTAATATACAGTAATCTACCGAAATGCATTCATGTAATACTGGATAACGCCACAACTGATATTGACAGAGAGGCCTTCGAAATCCGAGCTACATTGAACTCACCAGGAGACCTTTCCCAGGGGGCGTGGCCACTGACTTTCACACCTTTACTGATCTGTATAAATACTTGTAGGCAGCCATTGTTCTCGTGTTCGCTGGTGAAGGCAACAGACAGGCACTAGGGATGGTCAAAGGACGCCATGTGGCTTTTTGGCTTGTGGAGACCAGTGGCTCCTCAGTTGAGATGTTCAAACACATCCAAAGTACAACATGGAGTATAAGTGCAATGGTTGTGTGCCATCTTTATTATCTTCCGCCATCAGCTCTGTTTCATTTGAAACCAAACTGTGGGATGGCACACCGTTTGCATTCAAATTACATAATACACAGTAGTTTGAGGAAGTATTTGAGTGTTTAGAGTACTCAAACTGGCGATGCATAATATAAATGACACCAAATCAAATACTTTTCTTTGTTTTGTGTAGTGTTCATAAACACCACTGTAGGGAATTGGGGGAGCAGCTACATAAGTTCATATCGCTGATCCTTAAGTGAACTGCACTCAAGTCAAAACAAATTCACCCGAACAGGAAAATGTTTTTAAGGGCATGAAGCCATAGAGTACAAAAACAGCTTCAGCATCACTGAAGCATACTACAAACAACAAGAACAAAAAGGTTTGAAATGCCAGTTGGAGATCTACTGTTAGGCTGGTCCATCTATTGTCCAACAGTGAGTCCAACAACAGGGATGAAAAAAATATCACGTATTGTAGGTAAAGTTATCTCATGGAACCTCAGTTTTCATTTCTTTTCCATTATTTATACATTTGGTCGACATCATAACTACACCTATTTTGTCATGATTATTAACAAAATATTTCACGGTGCACATGAAATGCCAAATGCCTTTCTAACCTTTTTAGATCAAATCTCTGCTGTTATTGTGAATCTATTGCATCCCCAAATTGGCCTAAGAGGAGAAAATATTTTTCAAATAAAAAAATTGAAGGTTTTCCTGCAATAAAAATATAACTTGCGCTTCCGTAACTACATGCCAAGCAATAATATCACAACATTTATCCATCCATCAATTAATCCGCAACTTTCAACAAGAAGGAAGGTGTTCTCTGTATTGCACATTCTAAGCCCTCGTGTCTGATAAATAAAAAAATTAATTCCAACTTAGAATTAAATCCCAAATTTGTCAATGAGTGTACAGTTTTGCGCATTAAAAATGGTTGTTTTGCCAAGGAAACTGCTGTGGTGAACTTCTGCCCGTTGCGTATTATGGAAGCTACTTGAGTCCACTGTCTGCCGTTGAAACTCCTCTCTGCAACTGACACCTATGAGGCCCTGCTTTCTGTTGTTGACATTCTTCATCTTTGCCTGCTTGACCTTGTTCAGCAGCATCAACAGTGAGTTTTATGATTTTAGCAATATGGAGTCTCATTCAATAGCTGAAGAGGACTCTTTATGACCCACTACAAGGACGAAAGAGTACGAAGAGCCTCCACTCTCTCAGTACTCATAGAAAATTGCAGGACTACTTAGAACACTTTTGATGGCAAATGTTTGAAAAACCAGAGCACACATAAACATGGTCAAACACTATTGCAGTTCTATAGCAATATGTATGGTTTGCGGCAGTTCTAAAAACATAACGCTTTTGTGTGTATGGAAAAATGTCGTTAATATTGTATCCATAGTAATGGTAATCTTCTTAAAACTGCTGTTTGAGTAGGCAGCATCATTTGCATCTATTCAACATGTCACGCAATTATTCTAATATGAATATATACTTTTTTTTACAAAGTAAACATTTTATGTTCTATCTCTGGTGTAGACTAAATTCATTTTCCAAGTAGTTATTGTGGTAAGTCTAAGTACTGGGGTCAGACATGTGATTTATGCTCCCCTACCACCGGGCCACTTGGTACTGGGCCGCAGGGAAAGAAGATATTCATGATTTTTTTTTATTTTGAAAGGCGTCACAGGGTGGCCTTTTGTTGCCTATGGATCAATTTTTTTTTTGTACCCCTGCCACATCATTAATATTGGAAGACCAAAGCAGATATCAAATTAAGCTATTTCCATATTGGAATACTTACAATTCACATTTGATACTACATGTGGAGGCTGCAGCAAATTTCACAAAGGCCTGTTTCTTTTTGGTGAGAGCCCTACGGGGCAAAATGACTAAATTGACAAAATTGAGCTAATGTGTCTGTTGTGCTCCATGTGCAGATCAGCTTCTTCATGCACTATTTTCCCTGGTTAAACTCTATGGTGAATCATATTAGATGTTTCTGTTGAATAGACTGTACATCTCATAAATTGATTTTCATCTCAGGTCTCAGCAATCATCATCTCAGCAACAGTGGAAAACTATGCGTTTTTTTGCTAAATCTTTTGGTTTTGTAAATAATATTTAAAAAATAATAATTCTAATTATATTCAATAATAACAAAGCAGCAGACGTATATTAGACATCGTTTTCATGGACACATTGACTCTGGCTCAAATGGGCACAGTGCAAGCAGTCTCCCTCAGCGCAACACACACACACAGAAAATGTTCTGACAGTGCCAGCTCCTGACATTTCTGAACATGCCGTAGGGACGAGTGGTTGAGGTTTGGAGGAGGGCTAAGTGTCTGTCTGCAGGCCTGAGATAACGGCTGTCACCTCCCCGGGTCCTCTTGTTCACATATGCACACAGAGACACACACACACAGAAACAAACACACATAAAGAAATACACACTCTCGCCCTTCTTTTTTTCTCACACCAATCCACAATTAAACCATCTATCCGCTGTGACAGTGAATGCCAGTCAGTCGACCATTCAGCGGCGCTCAATATCAGTACCATCCCTCAGTCTCTCTCTGCTGCGCTCTATTGTTGCTTTGTCGAAGTAGGAATGGCTTTAACAGTTGGTAGAACTACATGGCCTCTGAATACAGTTGGTTTATGACTGTGTTTATGCTTTGTGTTGCTCTCCTGTCTTTTAGCCCAAGATCTTCAGAAGTGCTGTGATTGTGGCGAGACCCGATGCAGCATTGTTTTCTGCCGCATGTAATGTGCGGATTGTCTTTCCTGGGCGACCTCGCATTGTACCTCATTGTGTCAATGGCTCATTGTGCTGTGATGTGCATAATAGTGTAGTTATGTTTGAGTCAAAACAAGAGGGCGAGGAGATAAGGTAGTCAGGAGATGTGCAGAGGTGCAACGGCTTTATGCAGGTCTTTTCACAAAGACAGCTGACACACAACTGTCGTCTTCCATTAACGTTGTGAGACCTTTCTTTCTCTCGGTAATCACTGTCTCAATCAAGCATGAGCAAAGGGAAGGGGACGGAAAGTGCCGGCAAAAGAGAGAATGAACCATTCAAAGGATAATACTCATTTCTGGGCTCTATTGATTTTGTTAAATGGCTACACATCATGGCGAGGATGGTACAATAGGGAGAGTTTACAACAGTATGAAGGCAGAGTAGTTTGGTTAAGATCTGCTGTGAGAATAAAGTGTAGATGTGTGCAGTTGTGAGTCTAAATTCAAGGTGTGAGACCAAAAAAGAACAGTGACACACCTAATCAGCAAAAGCAGTGCATCTCTCTCTTCTTCTCTTTCCCTGTGTGTGTGTGTGTGTGTGCGCCTGGCTTTGCATTACCAAGCAGGCCCATTTGTCAGTGAAGATTGTAATTAAAGGGGGATGATGGTGGGGGGGGGTTAGGAGCAAGGCAACCGAGAAACAATCAGACTCTCATTTAGGTTGTGTAAGTGTGTGTTTATGCATGCAAATGTGTTTATGTGTGGAAATGCATGCATGCTAACATGTACGTGGACATCGACGAGGAATCCATTGTGAAGCCAAGGCCACTCTCCACTTTTCTCAATTTGTCTCTCTCTCTCTCACCGTACGTGCAATCAGCGATCACCCGGCAGGCACACTCCTTTTCCACACCAACCCTCCCTTCACTTTCTTATTCATCCTCATCCCGTCCGTCCTTATCATTCATCCCTCCTCTCCCTCCTCCCCATTTCATTCTGACTTTCTTAGCTTTACGAACACAGAGCTGCCGAAGAACTCTCAGGTGGTTCAAGTCCATTACTTTGGGAGATAGAAAAACACTGCTGAGGTGCTCTGATTGAGGCCTATTAAAATTCATAAGCTGTAGAATAAGGGCAGAGATAAAAAAGAAAAATGCAGCTGTGAGGATGAAGGGCGCGGCGGTGTATATTGATGTTCATGTGTGTTCATGTCTGAATTTGTCAAGTGTTTGTTAAAAAAAGGCTAGCTAGTAAAGAGAGTAAGAATGATAAATGCTTGCTGATCCCAGGAGCCTTTTGCTCCTTTGAAATGATCTCCTTTTCTCCTTTTTTGTCCTGCTATTGTTTTTGTCCTCCTTCAGCTTGAAAATAGTTTGCGCGTATCCTCAAACCCTGCTCAAGTCGTTTGTCCATATTTTTTCTTCTTTTTAACCCCACCTCGATGCATATTGTGAAGTTCTTCCTGAAGACAGATATCTTCCTTTTTTTAAGCATGTTGATCTCGCTAAAAAAGAATATTCCCCACTGGTGCAACGGTTATCGAGGCACTTAGTGGAGATTATCAGACACCAAGACACACATTGCACTTACAAAACACAAAACACCTGCTATTTTCCGTTTCTTCCTGCTAGACACAAGCGCGCTCATGAAGTACATTAAGAGGGGTTGAGTCAATAAGGAGCAGAGGTCAATAGAGAACAAGCTCACACTGAAGAAACTCAAGATTTCAAAGAAGGGGCAGACACTAGCTCTTCTTCACCTCTCCTCATTGCGTTCACTCTTGCGTTCCTCCTCCTCCTCTACATAGACTCATCCCTGAGTCCAGCCACCTGGGAAGGATTATCACAAAGACTGTAAAGGAAAGACGGAAAGTCTTCGCTTAGCTGGCAAAAGCAAGACTAAGCAACAAAACAAAAACAAGTGGTGACAAGGGTACACCAGTGTTGTGCCAGCTGGCTCGTTTCAAGACAATATCAGCCCAGTTAGAGTAAGTGCACCTGGTCTTCTTTGATCTTTTCCTTTTGGGCATTGAATGCCTTCATTTTTCAGCAACAGGGGAGAAATGGATTTGGGGGAAGCGCGTGGTGGAATAGCAGTGCAGCAAATGGTCCGACCAGGCGGCGACTCGCTGCTTAAGGCATTTGCACCCATGTGGTATGTGCCCAAACCACTTGGTCGGCCCTCGCACCTGCTCTTTTTCCATGCAGAATGACAAAATGACTGCATGGTTGCATGCTGGAACCGTAAATCTGTGAACACAGACGGTATCGTTTCCTCCATTGATTGAATAAAAGAAAAACTCGACCTACGCTGCAGCTATCAGAGTGAGCCTCCTGAATTTGATGACCTTCACTATAAAAGCGCAGCAATGATCAGAAACCATATCAAATATATGCTGTCAACTTATTCACACAATACAAAACCGGATGAGACTGTGATGCTCACTTAGAGGGCTACATGCATGTCTAAATAGCAATACTAATTTACATATATTTGTGGTATATGTACAAATGATAAAGGCTGCGGCAGTGTTTACTGTAAACATACACTCACCGGCCACTTTATTAGGTACACCTGTCCAACTGCTCGTTAACACTTAATTTCTAAGCAGCCAATCACATGGCGGCAACTCAGTGCATTTAGGCATGTAGACATTGTCAAGACAATCTCCTGCAGTTCAAACCGAGCATCAGTATGGGGAAGAAAGGTGATTTGAGTGACTTTGAACGTGGCATGATTGTTGGTGCCAGAAGGGCTGGTCTGAGTATTTCAGAAACTGCTAATCTACTGGGATTTTCACGCACAACCATCTCTAGGGTTTACAGAGAATGGTCCGAAAAAGAAAAAACATCCAGTGAGCGGCAGTTCTGTGGGCGGAAATGCCTTGTTGATGCCAGAGGTCAGAGGAGAATGGCCAGACTGGTTCGAGCTGATAGAAGGGCAACAGTGACTCAAATAACCACCCGTTACAACCAAGGTGGGCATAAGAGCATCTCTGAACGCACAGTACGTCCAACTTTGAGGCAGATGGGCTACAGCAGCAGAAGACCACACCGGGTGCCACTCCTTTCAGCTAAGAACAGGAAACTGAGGCTACAATTTGCACAAGCTCATCGAAATTGGACAATAGAAGATTGGAAAAACGTTGCCTGGTCTGATGAGTCTCGATTTCTGCTGCGACATTCGGATGGTAGGGTCAGAATTTGGCGTCTACAACATGAAAGCATGGATCCATCCTGCCTTGTATCAACGGTTCAGGCTGGTGGTGGTGGTGTCATGGTGTGGGGAATATTTTCTTGGCACTCTTTGGGCCCCTTGGTACCAATTGAGCATCGTTGCAACGCCACAGCCTACCTGAGTATTGTTGCTGACCATGTCCATCCCTTTATGACCACAATGTACCCAACTTCTGATGGCTACTTTCAGCAGGATAAAGCGCCATGTCATAAAGCTGGAATCATCTCAGACTGGTTTCTTGAACATGACAATGAGTTCGCTGTACTCAAATGGCCTCCACAATCACCAGATCTCAATCCAATACAGCATCTTTGGGATGTGGTGGAACGGGAGATTCGCATCATGGATGTGCAGCCGACAAATCTGCGGCAACTGTGTGATGCCATCATGTCAATATGGACCAAACTCCCTGAGGAATGCTTCCAGCACCTTGTTGAATCTATGCCACGAAGAATTGAGGCAGTTCTGAAGGCAAAAGGGGGTCCAACCCGTTACTAGCATGGGGTACCTAATAAAGTGGCCGGTGAGTGTATATTTGAGCCATAATAGCGTAGAAATCGGTGTGCAAGAACGACACACAAAAGCAGCAGAGCCTCCAGGAGTCTGCCAACACGTGGCTGAAATGTGGTACACCAGCAAACAACAGCTATAGCTATAGAACCCTGAACTTCTTCAGGTCCCATGATCCAGGCGTAGGTGAGGCTTGGACCCAAGGGCCCCCGATCGTTTTTGTAGACTGACAGACTGATTCCTCCTGGTTAACCTGGTTAACATTTTGCCTGTCTAGTGATGGTCGGGGGGGGGGGGGGGCACAACCCTACGTATGTGAACCCAGGGAAGACGGTTAGTTGCTATGTTGCTAAACATTCAAAAGCAGCTAAGTCCACCTTCTTGAGTCCCCATAATCGAGCTGAAATGCACCTCACAGGACCAATAGTACAACTGGACGCAGCAATGGTCGAGGTAGACAAGAATGTGAACGCATTATGGAATATCAGCAGATTAATCTGAACTGTCATAGAATTAAGTAATTTGTTGGTAAAAGGTAAACCACTTTACTCCTTGAAGATTTTTAGTTTCTCTTTAGCAAAATTTTCATGTCATTAATGAAACTGTCTACAAATGCAATAATCGGGTTGTGTACTAAAATACTTAAATCTCCTTGATGTTATGCATTATGCTGACTTTGACGTCCCTTCTTTTTTAACTGACCACAGCAGTATTCCCTCTTTTCTGATGGTCTTCTTCCATCTTCATTCCCCTCCTCCGTTTCCCAAGTCATTTACATCCCTCTCTTTGTCCCTCATTGGGATCACGCCATCTGGCTCCGACACACACATTTGTTTAGTCTCCATTGTGCTAAGTGGATTCACGCGGAATAAAGATTGCCTGTAATATATAGAAAGAGAGTTGGATGCGCAAGGGGAGGTAGGACGAGCAAGAACTGAAGAGGAGCGGAGAGATTGATGATTGATTCAGATAGACGTACTAAAACCGAGTGAGGATAAGAGAGTGAACCATAGGAAGGCGAGAGAGATGACAAAACATATGCTGCTCTGTCTACACTATCAATCTTAAGTTGCAAGCTCGACTGGAAATTGTCAGGTATTAGCCTGTTTGTGTTAGTGTGTGTGTGTGTGTGTGCATGGATGTGAGTGGCTTGCTGTGACTATGATGAGTTTCCTTACAACAAATATACATTTTCAGGGAAAACGCGTCACTCCATCATCTCTTACATTCCTGTGTACCTCAAAACAGAGCCTGAGCTGGGGTTTGTGTGTGTGTGTGTGTGTGTGTGTGTTTGTTACATTCTGCGTACCTAAACAAAGGAACCACGGCACGAATTGAATCAATAACGTGAACATGCAATAATGAACGACATCAGAAATGGGAAACAAGAGCAGTGTAGCTCCATCACTAGGTTTTTATATTAATACCAAAAGGACCAATTGAGGAAAATTGAAGCAGGTCCTCACTTTGTGCTTGTTAAAAGTTGTAACATTGTAAAAAAGTAAAAGTTAACATTGACTCACAAAAGCTGCTCTTAAGCAAAATAGGCTTTTCTTATGTAGTAAGGCCATGACATGAGCCTCAGTAAAGAAGCAAATACGCCCTGATAAGTTAAACGGATAAAAAAAGAGCAAAAAGAAAACAGTCTTCAATCAAGCTGCTAGAGTAAGCTAAAAAAATCCTCAGAATCCACGATAATGGCTGATTAAAAATGACCCAGCTAGTTATGTTTCCATTATGGAAAAGAGATGAAGGGGAGACAACGAGTGAGGGCTAAACAGAGAAAAATGAGGAGGATATCTATCATGATTACGAGGCAGCTTAAAGAGTGGAAATGTGTCTTTTAATAGATGACTGCTAATTGAGGCGAGGGTACAGAGATGATTCTGCTGAGTATTCCTTTTTAATTACCCTAAACAAAGGCCAAACACACATGCATAAGTATGCACATGAACCCACTGACACACTCCTCCTCCCCCCCCCCCCCCACCACACAGCTTTCAATCACATCCAAGCATTGACTCACACACACAAACACACACACACACATACTTTGTCAAGGTTTTCAGTCCCTAGATGGCCTCGTAGTTTTTATAGTGTGCCAGTCTCTGGCGAGATCTGCTTGCATGCACAGAATCTTTAAGGGGGCAGCTCGGGCAGAACAGGTTGGCTCATTATTGAATTTACAAATGTTTAATAGTATAATTATGACATATTTCACACACTCGCTGATGGAAAATCTAGTTGAAGTGTGCTGCAATTTTATGCTTGAAGGTCCCGCCTTGATGCAAGCAGAAGTTTGTCAGGTTCTATTATTTATTTTGCCCTAACAAGCCAAACTGCATCTGCTGAGAAAAACATCATCAACACCACATCAATTAATTCATGTGACAAGATGGTAGAGCAGCATCTGCTCAGAAAGACAGTGATCCGAGGCAAAAGGATTTCATGATTTAAATGTAGTCACCAAAATGTACGGATGACCCATGTCTGGTTTCTACCAAAATCTCTCCCTCTCTCACTGTTGTCACCCATCAGATGTTCCTTCCCCTCAATTAGAAGTCTGTTATGTGAGCCGGGAGAGCTGTAAGAGGGATGTTATGATATGCAGATTAGCTGTCGATACCTCTATAGGAGGCTAATTAGCCTGTGTGCCCTCTGCATAAAGAGACTTAACAGGACACTTGATTGAGAAGCAAGCACATCTCACGTGTGACCCCGTTCTCACTCACAAAACTAATTCAGGATGCACGTTGGATATAACATATTAAGTGAATTTTGATGTATTCAACAGTATACAATCTCATGCTTCTGAAAGACTCAAAACATTTCTCAAAATTAGGCCTTACGTTTCACTTGGTTAACTACCATAGTAGTTTCTTCAATACAGCTTGAGAAAAGTATTTTTAATAATCAAGGGCTGCTGTTCACCTCCTTCGATGAACCATACTTCCCTGAGAACTTCATTGAATAAGAAATCAGAACAAGTCAACAAAGCAAAAAGATTTCTAATTAATTTATTAAAATCAAGTAAGTCTAAGGGAAGTAAAATTGTATTTATATTTATTTATTTAACATGGTTTACTTTTGTGAATAAAAACTTTTCAAAACAACCCCCCCTCTGTCAAGAACGGTGCTGGAGCAGGCGGAAGCAGGACTCAAATGCAGAGGTTCTCGAACAACGTGCTCTTTAATCTTGACAAGAAAACAATAACGTGCTCCAACGGCAAGGGACACATGGACATGGACAATGACGCGACAAAGGACAACTGGCACACAGGGCTTAAATACACAAGGGAGGTGCAGGTGATTGGACACAGGTGGAATCAATCACGCAATCACAAGACAAGGCAGGAAGTGAAGTTAACCCAGGACCACAAGAGACATGAAACTTCAAACTAAAACAGGAAGCGAAGCCAAACCGTGACAGAACCCCCCCCCTCAAGGACCGAATTCCAGACGGTCCTAAAGGGGAGCAGAACCGGAAAAAATCAGACAAGGGGAGGGAGGGTGGGGACCCGACAGCTAAGGTCCGGCGGCCTGCCGGGGCGGCGGCCAGGCGTGGGGTGCTCAGGGGGTCTGCCGGGTCGGCGACCGGGCCTCGGGGTCTCGGGGGGTCTGCCGGGTCGGCGGCCGGGCCTCGGGGTCTCGGGGGGTCTGCCGGGTTGGCGGCCGGGCCTCCGGGTCTCGGGGGGTCTGCCGGGTCGGCGGCCGGGCCTCAGGGTCTCGGGGGGTCTGCCGGGCCGGCGGCCGGGCCTCAGGGTCTCGGGGGGTCTGCCGGGTCGGCGGCCGTGCGTCGTGGCGGGGGGCGCCGAGCAGTGCGGCTCCGGCGTCGTCGTGGCTTGGGGCGCCGAGCTGTGCGGCTCCGGCGTCGTCGTGGCGGGGGGCGCCGAGCTGTGCGGCTCCGGCGTCGTCGTGGCGGGGGGCGCCGAGCAGTGCGGCTCCGGCGTCGTCGTGGCGGGGGGCGCCGAGCTGTGCGGCTCCGGCGTCGTCGTGGCGGGGGGCGCCGAGCAGTGCGGCTCCGGCGTCGTCGTGGCGGGGGGCGCCGAGCAGTGCGGCTGCGGCGTCGTCGTGGCGGGGGGGGCCGAGCTGTGCGGCTGCGGCGTCGTCGTGGAGGGGGGCGCCGAGCAGTGCGGCTCCGGCGTCGTCGTGGAGGGGGGCGCCGAGCAGTGCGGCTCCGGCGTCGTCGTGGCGGGGGGCGCCGAGCAGTGCGGCGGCCCAACCCCTGACCCCACCCCCCCCTCAAGGGCCGGATCCCAGACGGCCCCCAGGGGTGGGGGGGAGAGGACCAAGGGATGGGAGGGAGGGGGCACGATCAGGGGCCGTGGGGACGGGCCAGGAGACTGGACTCTGGGGGCCGGAACGGGCGGAGACTGGACTCTGGGGGCCGGAACGGGCGGAGACTGGACTCTGGGGGCCGGAACGGGCGGAGACTGGACTCTGGGGGCCGGAACGGGCGGAGACTGGACTCTGGGGGCCGGAACGGGCGGAGACTGGACTCTGGGGGCCGGAACGGGCGGAGACTGGACTCTGGGGGCCGGAACGGGCGGAGACTGGACTCTGGGGGCCGGAACGGGCGGAGACTGGACTCTGGGGGCCGGAACGGGCGGAGACTGGACTCTGGGGGCCGGAACGGGCGGAGACTGGACTCTGGGGGCCGGAACGGGCGGAGACTGGACTCTGGGGGCCGGAACGGGCGGAGACTGGACTCTGGGGGCCGGAACGGGCGGAGACTGGACTCTGGGGGCCGGAACGGGCGGAGACTGGACTCTGGGGGCCGGAACGGGCGGAGACGGGAGTCTTGGGGCCCGCTCAGGCTGGAACGGGCGTCTTGGGGCCCGCTCAGGCTGGAACGGGCGTCTTGGGGCCCGCTCAGGCTGGAACGGGCGTCTTGGGGCCCGCTCAGGCTGAAACGGGCGTCTTGGGGCCCGCTCAGGCTGGAACGGATATCTGGGGGCCGAGTCGGGAGCCGGGACTGCGGGGGTTCGTCGGCTCCTTCTCCTCGGATTGAGGAGGTCCCGGAGCCTGAAGCATTCCTCCTGGTAGCTCCTGGGGCCAACAACGACATTAGTCTTCCATTGAAAAAATGGGCTTCTTACGTCGAGGTAGTCAGGCCCCAGGTCGCTCCAGGAGTCCGCTGGCATGCCGGTGTTTCGCCGGGCAGCCTGCTGCATGCTCCGTGGTCCCCCAAACGCAAGGCGAGTTCCCAAATATTTATCATTAGGGTAAAACCCTGCTGAGTCCTTCCTTGGTCGCGTCATTCTGTCAAGAACGGTGCTGGAGCAGGCGGAAGCAGGACTCAAATGCAGAGGTTCTCGAACAACGTGCTCTTTAATCTTGACAAGAAAACAATAACGTGCTCCAACGGCAAGGGACACATGGACATGGACAATGACGCGACAAAGGACAACTGGCACACAGGGCTTAAATACACAAGGGAGGTGCAGGTGATTGGACACAGGTGGAATCAATCACGCAATCACAAGACAAGGCAGGAAGTGAAGTTAACCCAGGACCACAAGAGACATGAAACTTCAAACTAAAACAGGAAGCGAAGCCAAACCGTGACACCCCCCTCTTGGGATTTTTTTTTCAGCTGTCTTTAATAAAGGACCAAATAAAAGAGTTCAAAATTGTGTATGAGAAGCCTTGGCATGCAGCGAACTGTTTGTTTTCAGTACCTCTCTTACAGTGGCGGTTATATTTGGTGGTGCTGAATCCCTCGGTGGCCCTCTCTCTGTCTCTCCCCTCTAATGTTCAAAGGCAGCATTCACTGTTAAAACCCCTTTCCTGCCCTGTACTAAATCATCACTGTGGCGGTGTCATGTTTTCAATTTAAAAATGTATGCACTCCACCCACGCTGCTATCATTACTCTCTCTCTCTCTCTCACGCACACTCACAAACAAAAAGGCTCTTGGACACATACATCTCACGCACCATATCTGTTACAGATGCTTAGAGTAGAAGCATCCTTTTCAATAATACAATTCCATTTTGTAGAAGGACCACAATTTACAGCCTGTACATAAAAAATTGTCAAGTACCCAAATGAATCCATAGTGCTCTCTGGGTCCACTTGGCCAGATCTATAAATCACCCCACTGATAAACACTGGCTTAATCCGATTGTGTAATAAGGTGCTGCTATGCATTGATCAGCTCATGCGCATTAAAAGCACCCATGCAGAACTTCACGCAGACACACGCCCCCCTACACACAGCACTTGACCCCACCCCCTTGTGCAGGTGCATTGGACAGCAAATGGAGAGCAACAATTGTGGCATTTGTGACTGTACAAGTACACTGTTTGTTGGAAAAAGACACAAAAGGTAGAGAGTGAAGGACCTTGCGGAATATACAATACAATGATTGCTAGTAGACATTTAACCCTTTAACCATTTAACCAAGGGATGTTGTGTTTATGTCATGACCAACGGTGTCATTCACAGCTAGAATGTTTTTCCAATCAAATAGAATAAACTAAAAAAAAGTTTTCTAAAGTGGGTATTTTGTGAAAACTATGCAGAGGTTTTGGCATTGATGATTCAATCAAAAATAACATGTACAAGCTTTAGTCAGCTCATTATTAAAATAGTTCAGAAGAAAGGATTTCTGTTTTGGCCTTGATGTGAGAAACATAAGACGGAATGAAGATGGAGGTGAAGAAAAGGGAAAAATAAAGAAATTATTGTGAGTAATGATGAGGTGAGAGATGGGCGCAGAGGAGCAGGACAGAAGTAGAGTAAATGTCAGAAAGAAGAAGACGATAAAGCAGGGGGTATTTCAAAGGGATTAGATATAAAACCTGTGATAAGAATATCAATGGCGATTTAGCCATGAAAGAGGAGTTAAGGTAGGATGCAGCCACCTGAAAAAGTTCTGACAAGTGGATGAGAGAATGAGGCAGAGAATAATGAGAAGGTGTAAGTGGAAACAAAAGAGTAGAGTGGCTCAGGGAAGAGGTGCTTCGGTTATTTCTGTTTCACCTCGTAATGGGATTTTTCACCGGAACCGCTGAGACCAGACCAGATGAGCACCTATTTCACATGATGAGATTTCACATGGCTGCAATCCCCACCGGAGCAAAGTCTTTCTTCATTCGTTTGATTTTGACTTCGATAGAAAGAGAAAAACGTGGCTTTTTTATTCCGCTTCGTGGGGGAGTTAAGCAGATGATTAGAGCTGGGTTCTATAGAGAATAGAGAAATAGCAAGGTATTGAGACAAATGGTGAGGTAATATGGTGCTTTATTCATCAGATGATTAATTTATCAACTCTACCTGGTGCTGAATAGTGTTGCATTCTTCAGCGAGTGCATGTGAGAGAGTCGCAAAACAAGAGTGTGTGTGTTACAGCACATCAGTGAAGGCCATTCGAGCAGACAGGCATACACACAGCACATACTATGACACATACATTGATATATAGTAAATATATATAATAATAAGATTGTGTTATTTACTGTATGGCTTTTTTCACGTTGGAATAGATATTAAATATTTAACTGCAAAGTAAAAGACTTCTGTATTGAATGAACCTGGGATGTTTGCTGAAAGTGATTTGATTGCCCTACTTAGAACATTTTCCACTTGCCGCCACTGGCTTTTGGTTACACTACAGTAAATACACTACAATAATCACACTTTTCCTGAAGAGCATTTACTAGAATGTAGGATAAGACATGAGAATGAATGATAAAAATATTTGTTTGAAGTTGTGAATCTTTTCAGTGTGTGCTCTTGACTCCAATTGCAGGCATGCCCTGCATAACACCCCCCCCCCCCCTCCAATTTTTTTCTGAGAGAGATGCCAAGCTACGTACACCACTAGGGGATCAATTAGACCTCTCTTTTCTCCTCTTTACACCTCCTCAAATCAGAAGGGGAGGATTTCAAACGACGGACTGCACACTCACTACAGCCCCCCCCCCCCCTCCCTTCACCTAGGCCAATTAAGACTATGTTCAAAAGAGTGTGTTAACGCCTTTAGTGTGGGTTAAGATGTAGTTTCGTTTCTGAAGCGTGGCGTGGTCTTCCACGCTGCTGATTAGTGCCACTGGAGTGGGAGTTTTGCAATAGGGAAATTAAGATGGATGGTAGTCGTGGATCTGGGAAAACATTTTGGAATTCCTTACAGACCCCTGTTAAAAGGGTGTTTTTTAAAATTATTTGCGCTTTTTTTGTGTCATTTTGTATGTCGTCAATCTTTTGTGGAACATATATCAGGAGATAAAATAAACAGGGACCATGTATTTTTCAAAAGAGGTTCTGCGTTTACATCCAACGTCATCAAGGTTATGGCGTCCGATGTTGGCAACAGAAGTGCCCCCACAAAAACAGTAATGAATGAAAGTATGAAAGCCAACACATGAACCCAAAAGTAGACCAGAAAGATGAAGAACTAAATGTTTCAATTGAATGATTAAAACAACTGCATACGACTTTGTTTATAACCCCTGACTTCAGATGTATGACTTTAACAGGCAAACGTCAAATGGCAAAGTAAAACATATTTACTATCACATTCATGCAGTTGAGAGTAGTTCTCTTCAGGGCGAATGGGTATTGATAATCTGTACTAACACATCTTGTAACCTTGCACCAAACTAATTAAAGTGTCCCTGGCTTCATTGAGTTGAATCACTGAAAAGAAGCTTTGAAATGAAATGTATTTAATGTTGGATAATTTTTTTCCTTCTTTAACTCGACTCGCTCTCACTACCTTCGTGACTGTCAGAGAAGTCTCTGAGGCAAATTCTCAAAGGGCCATGTAAATTACTTGTGCGGTCGATATGTGCAATGGGCCATTCACATACAAGATTTATACCTTTGGTAGTCTTAATTATGTCTGCCTTTTATTTGCTCTGTAAAGCAGGAAGCACAGAAGCCTGTAACAAGCAGCCTTCCCAATATTAAATCTCCAGGACGGGGTGACCTAGATGCCGATAGTCTTCACTATTCTTTGCATTTCTTTCACTCTCCTTCCTTTATTTCCTCAATATGTCAACTTTTTGCATTCTATATGCATTCTTCACTTTTTCTTGTTGCTTTGTGTTGCACAGCACACTTCCTATTTGTTCATTTTATTTAATTTAAGTCGTTAAGTTAATCAAAATTGGCTTGGCGATACGCTCCCTGTTCATCATTGGAGTTGACTTGGTTTACACAAGCAACCTGAACAGGTTTGTAGTATATGTATTTTTGTTAAGTACTAAGTTCATCCCAACAGCTAAAGGTTTTGTAAAGCCCATGAAGATAAAGAAAAGAAAACAGTTGTTTTCTTAAAACTGCTTTGGGGTAACTTATGGGTGCTGAATGTTCACATTAATTGATTCAGTTAGACATTTTAACAATAAATTAAAAATAATTAACAAATTATTCATTGCACTTGCAAACTAAAAAAAAATCCTACCATCACGTAACATCTGCTAATGCAGATTAGACTCATTTGTAATTTTCCTTTATCCATCTCTTCAGAATATCATAACGGTTGCTGACAGTGGCCACTGAGCATACATTATAGCTTTTAAATACATCTCATTATGTTTTTGTAGCCACAAGTGCTACAGTATATGCCTGGGCATGACTGATGAGAATTAACCTCTAACACTAGCCATTAAAGTCTGTTTAAGCATATTGGCTGCTAATTGTTTGAACTCTGTGCTAATGTGATGACACGCTAAAGAGCCACATTGCCTGGTTGTGTTACAAAGCGACTACACATTCAGTTCTGGTTCCTTCCAGACAGAGTAGCACAGCCAAAAGTTCAAAATGTTGACATCTATGTTTGAGTAATTAGCAAAACACTAAAGCCACAATTTGCAGGAAGTGTATTCGGCGCGCTCCTCACATGAATGAGCAGATGAATAAAAATGAAGTTGTCTTCCTGAGTGACCTCTGCCAGAGCGAGAGGGAGAGAGTTGTGGTAGTAAAATGAAACAAGATTAAATAAAAGGGAATGTTAAAGCATAGTTCTTAAAGGGTCAGGGCATAGTTATTAAAATAAATGGGTGCTCATCGGGTGGTCACCAAAAATGCATTTAGCAGCACTTAAAATTTTAATTTAGCTATCAAAGGGCACTTTCTTTTCTCTATTATCTATTTCTCTCGCTCTCTCTGTCTCTCCCATTTCCTATTGCTACACATTAGCAGCTTTAATTTTGATAAAAATACAAAGCGCTGACATTTCCATTAGGGCTCTTTTCCGTGAGGTGTTATTTCAAGAACAGCACATCCCCCCCCCCCAAAAAGCACTACTTTTTTATCTTTCTGTTAATCAAAACGGCCATGTATTATAACCACTGTGTAAAACATGTTAAATATCTGTAAATCACTGGCAGGACCAGTAGATGGAATATATTAGGACGTTTAATATCAGAGAGCTTGAAAGAGTCGAATAAAATACAACAAAAAAAAATCAAGCGAGTGGTAGAAACATCAGGTCAAGGGTCAACATTTAATGAAGTTGAAAAAGCAGATTTCTAATTAATTAAAACTCAACCCCTGTGGCACAGTTTTGATGTTATCGAGGGACAGAAAGTTGCGTGAACAATTTACTAATTTGTTCTTCTAAATGAGTTATTCCTGCTCTCAACTTACCCTAATTTATCACACTCATTATTGTTTCCTTCTTGCATCCTCTCACTCTCAATAATGATCTTGAATCTATTATTGGTTTGATGATTCCGCAGATCATTTGGTTCATAGAAACTCAACTCAGCTAAACTTCATCAATGTCATCTTTGCTTCCCTTTGTCTTTGTTATTAACATGACGGATCAGTCCCTTAGCATGACTCACTATAGTAGTTTATCCCTCAATTTAGGAATCAAGATGTATGCGCCTGCCCTTTGTGTCTGAGCAGTACAAGGCACAGGGCTGCTCTTCAGCCAGTTCACGCAGAGTTGCATGTGAGTCATTTTTTGTGATTTTAGAACTGGCGAGCATGAGGGGGGTAAGGTTTTCAGAGTGCTCTGGCAGAATTACATACTTTAACGAAACATATTACTGTTGGGCAAGCAGGATACCGGGGACATAAGGTTTATTTTTGCCGGCAGGAATTTCCTACTGGGTCTCTGTAAAATGTCAAAGTCCACAGGTTTAGACACAGATGGATGAATTTCAGGCCTTCAAGAGACAACCATGGCATCCTGAAGGCATACAGCCTCAGTGTGAGAATAGAATGAAGCTCAACTTGAGTAAAAGCAATTTGTTTTTTCTACGTCCAACTTATTTGCAGCCGGTTTGAATTTAAATATAATGCACATGCTGCTTCCGCTGCCGCATTACTTTACTGTGTTTGTTTGTTTTTAGATAGCTTGCCATCACTATAATTACTTTGCAGTTCCCATAATGAAGTCTACGGCATCTGAACTGAGACTGAGCATGGTGATTTTAATCAGATTTTAAACCAACAGCGCGCTAGTTTAGTTTTGATTTTACTACATTGATTTATTTAACTTTCTTCATTCTGCATGGGCTTGATCAAGGCAATCTGCCTCCACCGGGCATGTGCCAACGATCTGGAATATAGGCTTCCTGCTTGAAAGTAGCTTTGAAGAGTACAGTGAGGAAAACAACGACCCGTCTATAGTACACTACCTGGAGAGTACACCTGCAAATAACACAGAACACACATGCATACAGCTGCACACATTCACATAAATACACATACACACACGCTTTGGCAAATGCAGACATATCTCAATATATTAGCACATCCCGCTTGTGCCTAAAACAAAGTAAGTGGGTTAGTTTGTATGTCCAATAGTATAAAAACAGCTGTCACCAACACCTGTTTATGTTGCCCTAACTGCGTGCTTCTGCATCGTTGGATTGTAACAGAAGAGCTTGGCATAAGCCCATGTGCACGCTCACACCCCCACACACAGGGGTCTCCAGGGCTGCAGTGTCTGGCGGGTGTCCAGTGCTGGAGTGGTTCTGCTCTAGAGAACGGCAGGCCTTGTCTACGGCCCATCAATCAAACCCTCCTGGCTATCGTCCCCTCTCTGCTCCTCTCTCCCTTCCTCTTCCCTACATCCCTCTTTTCCATCCGACCTCTCATCGTCTCCGTTTCGCCAATAAATCTACCAGTCTGTATCCCCAATTTGGAATGCACCTCCTATTCTCCCTCTATCAAAATCTCCCTTTGAATCTTAAACTCCCATCTCACCACAATCTCTTCCCGCTCTGCATATTTAAATGGTTTTGTTCTCGCAGACACTCCCTACACCTTTACTTTCTTTTCCCGTCTCACCACAGAGGCTTAACATATCCATTCCCTCTCTCTCCCTCTCTCTCTCTCTGTTTTCCTACCGCTGTCCTGATTGATGCAAGCAGACGGCCTCTATCTGTGTTTTATACATAATCCAAATAAGATATGCTTGTGCCTGCAATTTTGAAAGTCCTAGCCAGCCTCTCGCACAATGTGCTGACAGAGGATTCAGAATATGCGTCGACACACAGGCACAGTTGTGCTTATATATGCACATACAAAAACACGCACACTCGATTAGGGACACATGCAAAAAGACACATAGTCAAAGAATTATTTCAAAAAGTTATAGCAGACAAGAAAAAACCCTGTGCGGTTATGTGAGATCATATATTAATTTTTATGTCAGCATATGGCGGTGTGTCCTATGCGTGTATTTATAAGAGGCTGAGACAGAATGCGCATTTAAATGTCTGTGTTAAATATTGCTTGCACATCTCTTTCTTCTCCTGATGTCCCATCCATACCAAAGCAGCAGAACGAGATGCATGTAAAGCTTTATAGAGACACATAATAAATGTGATGCTCCTGTGAAAGAGTAAAAGAAGCATTTCAATCACAAGACTGGTTACTAAATACATGGATGTTACTGTAGACTGGTTATAGTTCACGTTGTAACACATGGTGAGGACGGTCCCTGTTGAATTTGTAACCCTTTCAATGAGATCTTTGTGATAAGCGGTTAATGTTGTGAAATGGCAGCGTTAAAATTTAACGGCAGTGGTGATTTACATAGCATCGCAAGGTTATTGTTGTTACATGGTTGTGCACTGTAGCAATATTTAATATATAAACGAATGTAATCCATTAGAAAATCAAGCAACTTTTTGCAAACAATTGTGTAACTGTTGTAAAAGTTGTTGACGTCTCTGTGTTTTGGTTAAAAAATGTTTTGATCGCTGGTTACTGTTGTCCTTCAGCCAGAAGCTCAACTTATATCTGATAAAAAGCAGTCACACAAACCTTTAAAGCTTTACACACAGTGGTGTTTGTTTTGCATGTATTAATTTAACATTTCATTTCATATTTTTATCATCATGTAAGTGAAAACTGTTACTGTGCTGTATAGACTCAGGACAGGGTGTAACTGGGTGTTGAGTTAGGGAACAATTCTAAAAGAGATTCCACTGTTGAAAGAGATTATATTTGTTAATACTTAATACTTGAACATCAGTGTCTAGAAAAGTGATATAGAGCTTGGGATGAAAAAGAAAACCCTAGGGAAATGGATTATATTCCGATATGCTGCTAATACTAATGAATACATGTATAAAGACAGACCGAAGGGATTCACTGTGAGTATTTGAGCAATCTGGTTTGCTTCAACATCCACCAACTGCACATCTACGGAAAACGATCCACTTTGTAACCACAAGTACATACACACATGCTCCTGCACACAACGTTACTTTTACTGAAGCAAATGTCATGCAACCTCCCCATGCAACTTAAGAAGCAAAGTCTTTTTTAACCGTAATTTATACAAGTACACATTTGTAATGAGCAGTTTGGATGAACTACCAATATTAACTGTTGCAGCTATCAACTGAAGTTACAACACACTAATGTAATTAATGTGAGTGCAGTTCATCTCTGGGTGCCATCACAAAGCCTTCATTAGCTCAAAACAGTCTGTGAGGGCCTTGTAGTTTGGCTCATAAGCACAGACAGCCAGTCTAATGCCGGTAAGACCGCTGCTGCACTTTGATTTGGTGATTTTTATTTGTGAAAATGCCATTTCATAGAGGTACATTGATCCAAAGGAGGCACTAACTTTTAGTGCACATGTGCTGAGGAGAGAACTTCTCTCTGCTGAAAAGTCCCCAAAAGTCACTGTCCCTTGACCTGGCTTTCAGCTCTACGGCATTTAGAAAATCCACCATCTCCTCTAATGAAGCACAGTGGAACCGAATGGACTGATCTACATTCTGCAACAGAATCTGCACCTCTGCATCGGTCAACTTAGGTCTCAGCTAACTCCACGGGTGCTCGCTTTGCGCTTTGACATGATTTTAATCAGCCTGAAGTTGCTTTCGCGTTGCCACCGGAGTCTGTCACGCGTTTTTTCAGTTGCATGTCCTCGTAAGGAGCTGCTGGGGCGTTTCAGAATGCAAATCCAGGTGCAAGAGAACCCATTTTCAGCCGCTCAAGGGTCAGGCAGAGATCTTTTCTCGATCGCGCTCGACCGGTTACCGACCACTGTCTTAATGAATAAGTGCAGCATTTATGGAAATATTGTTACTCACTTATCAACCATCTTGTTAGTTTAAAGGTGCACCTTGTAAGACTGAGCCAAAGGTGCCAAAGAAAATCACGGGAAGTGTTATTATTTTGCCACCTTTTCAAAACTAAACTGACGAGGGACCTTTGAAATAATAGTTTTATGTAAAAAATGGTTGCACAGGATGAACCCAAACGCAGGGGATGTTTAATACGGAAGAAATCGTAAACAACAAAACCTACATAACCGGGAACACGGCAGCGGAGAGCTGTGATCAAAGCAGGCAACATCCCAGGAATCATTGTAGACCAAAATTGGGAACATAGCAGGAACAGAGCAGAGCAGTTAGCACAACAGACATCAGTAGACGCACAAAGTGGAGGTACACTGGTACACCAGACGCAAGGGAATTCAAATCTGTGGGATCACAGAGCCACAATGGTAGTTTGGACTGTTTGGTTATTGCTTTAGTTCTCGATTTTCATGACAAAAAGAGGACTGTAAGCACGTGCAGAGCTTGGGTGGAGATGGCACTGGCAGATGAGCCAAGCAATAGCACAAAGTGTCAGATTATAATGGCCACAAAGTATATATGATTGGATGTAATTAGTTAACTATTAACTAGACAGCTGGGAATGAGTCAGTGATGAATAAACAAGATTAACACCAGCTGATGCCAATCAGCTAATGCAAGCTGTGACTTTAGTGCCCTGCTTAACGCTACGCTTCGCTTTCCAAGATAGAAGTCTGTTACCACACAAGGAAACTGTGCCCGAAACCGCAGAGTCAAGCACATGGAACCACAGCGTCGGTCAGGAAACTGTTATTGGGGTTCACAAGAGACCGATGGATACTGTAGTTTCACGCTTGCGCTTTACGGTCAGAGGCCTGTCTGATCATCTTACCCCTGCTCACATGAAGCACGACCACAATTACCAAAATACATTTTTTGCGGCTTCATGACTTTAATTCCAAAAATACTGCTTACAATTGATGTGGATCCAATTGCAATGCAAAGGGAAAGGCTGATGGACCTTAAAACCTGTGTGATCTCAAATCCCTGTATAATATCTGACAGTAGTTTACTTAAGGAAAACGGTGAATCAATTAAAGCCTAATAATGTCTCACTCACTCTCTCTTTCCCATAAAGTCACAGCTCTCTTATTAGTGCTTGAAGACGCCTTTGCAGAATTGTGTTTAGAAAACACCTAAAGTGGATTTTACTTCTAAAGGTGCTGTGGTGAAAACGAGCCTGGACCTTTGCTGTAAAGTAGCAGTAGCTACAATAATAACTTAACTATTCTATGTCTGGGACAGACTGGTGGGGCTTTAAAGTGAACAATTCAGTCTTTTTTATTTAGTGTGCACATCTGTGTGATTTAGCATTGGAAACATGAGATGGACGACTAGTGGCCTGACTTAGAAGTAGAGCTTAACCATGCTTACAGACACACACACACACACACACACACACACAGGTTCATAAAAGACAGAACTAAAACACTGTTGTCTACTCTCAAGATGCAGTCACAAAATACCATTGTCTACTCCCATGTCTCCAAAGCTTAGCTACTGACTAGTTCACAGGGGACGGCCATGATTTCTGCCGCGCCAGTGTGCCAATGTGAACTAACACAGAGATGATCAAAGTACAACCTCACAAATATACTTAACATGACCTACCCAAAGCACCTAGAAAGGCCTGTTCAAAGTAAAGTACCTAGAGCTTGATTTTGCCAAAATTGATTATTTTGGTTCTACTGAGATTATTATGTATTATGAAAGAAAATCATACATTTTGTAGTAAAATTGATCAAATTGCACTTTGTGATATTTGAAGTCTAGATATTTGAAGAATTTTCTGCTGAAGTTGATACTTCAATCATAACTAAACCAAACCAAATCATAACCAAATCTCAAAATATAATAAGAAATACGGAAGACCTTATGTATATGTAGCAATTTGTATGTTTTAATTTAGTATATGTTGTTCTAATAAGCTGTTCTCGGAAGGTTTATTGTGTATTGGGACATGATACTGTTTAGGTTCTAGAAAACGATGAATGTTTTTTGGGAAACACAGGTTTAACTGGTTTCAAATCACAGAATCTTCAGTAAAAACCTCTCATTTGAATCCATCGACAAAACTCCAGAGGGAAATGGTTTAATATCAGAGTTCCGCTTTGTTGTAATATCACTTAGCCCAAACCCCGCACAACTCCTTTTGTTCCGTCTGTCTAGTGAAGTTTCTCTAGACGGGGAGGCCACGTTTTGAACACGTATTGACAGGGGAACCATCAATAGCAAGGTTGACCCCAGAGCAAGTGTGAGAGGCTGCTAACCACATCATTAGACCCAGATTATCTGTAACAAACCTATTAGTAGCCATTAACAGGAGGAAATGACCCAGGGCCCTTTCATTGTTGTTTTACTTCTTCTTCACTGGGAGAGGAAGAAAATAGATTAAGATCAGCTTGAATTACACCCCAACTAGGCCTGCAACACAATGGATTGGAGATGAGTATTGACAAACTAACACACACACACTTGCAAAAGCACAAGCAAACACAAATATATTTACAGCTCTCTAGGGGAAAACTTGCAATCAATCCAGCCCCTAAATAGATAGTGCTGCAACATGTGTTGCTTTTAAGATCAGTGGTGATATGATTGTGCAGACTCAAGACCATAGATATGAAGTAGATAGATTGTGCTGCTGTATACACCACCAGGCAACCGCTGTGTGCTGGAGCTGCCTCAGACTCTGCTGACATCAGCGTTTTCCTTCACTGTATGCTTGTTAATAACTGCGACCTTAGGGGACCTTTGACAGCTTCAGAGAGGGATACATTTTGCACACAAATTTTCACATAATAGACAAATACTCCATGTATGGCGAAATGCATTTGTGCTGTGTTAGGTTATGAAATAAGCATATGTTTCGAAAATAACTTCAATGTGGGTTTAACGGTGCGTCTGAATTAATTACAATATGGCACTAGAAGAAAAACTTTTAGAGAGAGGCGACAATACCGTTAAATCGAATCTGAATCTCACTCAACCAGATCAGATGGTTCAGCCCCAGGTTGGACCGCTAACTCACTCAGCACCAAGTACTCAGTTTAGGAAAATGCTTTATGGATGATTTAAATGACTTTAATCTTAACCTATGGATGAACAAATGTTTTACAAACTTTTATTCAAAATTAGTTTAACGGCAGGGAAAAGGTAAAGGGATTTGGGGTTTGAACATTATTACTAGATCTTTACATCCAGACAGTGATGAAGTAGCAAAAACAATTACTGTAAAAAAATACTAAAATGAAAGTGATGGAAGAGAAAACATAATTAACTTAATCCACAAGTGACGATCACACTAAATCTAGGACTGGACTCACTTTACTCAGCTCACCTAACTTTGCTACAATTAAATGGAATTAATGTATCAGTGTACACAGTTTGGAACAGATCAGAAAAAGGACACAACCACACTAAGCCATTTTAAATGTTTTTATATAAATATATTCAAAATAAAATTAAACTTGGTTGAAAATGTATATGTATGTTTTTTTTCAAGGAAATTTGTTTGTAAGAGTAGACATGTACAGTACATACAAACGCCTGATCACTAAAGGATAAAATAGAAGAGCACTGGAGTTCTCTTGACAGCTTGAACCGCCACAAACTGGAGTCACACTACATTTACATATTACCCCCATATGAAGATGAAAAGGCATAATACGTCAGCAAACTTTTTAATGCATTTACCCACCCAGGCGACACAGAGCCACCGTAGCATTAATTTTGGCCTGTTGTGGACCCTTGATGGTGGTGACTCTACAATTCCTATTTGAACAAGTGGTGAATCTTAGTGTAGTTGGTACAATAGACATTCCGGGTCCACAACAAGTATATATTTTTTTTTTTTAGCGACGAAATACTGAGGTCCGGGCATCGGTGACTTAAATTGTCCCCATTGCCATCCCTCCACCAATCAAAGCAGCAGGAATAAACAACCTCAGTGCACTTTTATTTCCACTAGGATGTATTTTATGGTCACCAAAATTGCTCCTGACCACGAAAAAAATGCACTGAATAAACAGGACCCCCCCCCCCCACACACACACACATAGACACACATACAAACACTCCACGGGCACTCCACCTCATTAGATATAGACAAACTTCTTAGTCATCAGCACTAAAACAACTGGCTGTAGATATATAAGGCAAGTGTTGAATGATAAATCCTCTTCCTGTGTCCCCCCCGTGTCACCAAAAGTGTGCTTGTCTGGTCTTGCGGTTGGAGCCACATGACACTAAAAAAAGATCCCTCTTTTGAATGTTTTTCCAGGAGTAGGTTTTTGGAATCAACCCGTCCACAAACAGTGGATCAATAAATACAGAAAGGTGAACCTGGGACTGAAACAATAGCTACCATGATCCAAACCGCATCATTTTAATAATAAAAAATATATAATTGTCTTGTCTATAATTGTAAATGTCTTAATTGTTTTTCCAACCCTACAGCAATCTTATTTTTGAATACCACACTGTAAGGCCACACAACAGGCCCTAAAGCATCCAAATCTATTGATTCCAAAGGAATGGCTTATGACAGGATCAGTTGCAGGATTGTTCTACTGTAGTTAACTTTGCATTTTAACCTAAGACTGCAAGACTAGCTTTTTTAAAATGTTTTTTTTTTAATTCAAAACTAAAACTGACATTGTAAAAAGACCAAAAATTAATTAAAAATCATCTTCAAAATCTGGCATCTGCTTCAAATATTATCATCAAATTGACTGGGCAATATCAGTCTCTCAGATATGGGTTCAGAAGCCTATTAACATCTATTCAAATTGTAAATTACTGATACCCATCCAGGATAATGATGGCTGTAGTAATTATGGTAGAAACAAAGAACAAAGTAGGCTCATATGTAAGTATAATGAGGGCAATGGATGGGTCAAAAACAGGACTTTTACCAAGAGACACCAATTTTAAGTAACAGAAGTTACATAACAAGCACTCAATTCAAGCAGAACTATTATCTCATCCTAAACCTCTAGGTTTTTTCTGGCAAAACCTTGTTTCAAACCATGTTTGGATCAGTTTAGCCTGTGTAAAGCATTAGAATGGTAATGAATACCACTATTAATCCTCACTCACCGGGCTGATAACATTATGAAAGGTAACTGACATGTCTCAATGATTGAATCAGCCCTAAAAAAGCCCAACATTATGAAATGCAGAATTTAAAATTAAGATTGTTTGCAGAGATACCAATAAACAAGTCAAAAGGAAGGCCATTAAGTTTTCACGTTGATGGTTTTCACGAAATACTAAAAATGTGTATATTCTTTTTTTTCATATTTTTTATTTTAAGGGACAATAGGTAGACAAAACAACAAGAGATTTAAAAAAGTGCAAATTACAAACCAACAAACATGCAGTCAGGATATGGGAGAATGGCGCGTGAATGTGTGTGTATGTGTGCCCAAACCCTTTTGAGAATGGAAAATTAATTAAGTACAGTTGTATATGTCTACGTGTGTATGTAACCCTGAGGTTAAATTTATTCCCAGGCAATAATAAATAAGTTAATAAAAATAAAAATTAACGAGTGAACAAATAAGATAACAAATCATTTTCAATTTCAGTATGATGGCTAGTGTCAAAAACCTGGTAAAAGTGTAATAAAAAAAACACACTTGGGTAGAAATGTGGTGACAGGTGAGTTTTAATAGCCGTTTAACACTCCTCATGGCGTAAAAGCAATCTAATAATAAAGATAAATATAATGAGTTTTTTTCCAAAGACATGCTCTGGGGGTTAGGCTAATTGGTGACTCTAAATTGCCTGTAGGTGTGTGTGAACGTGAGAGTGAAAGGTTGTTTTTCTCTGTGTCAGCCCTGCGATTGACTGGTGACCAATCAAGGGTGTACTACGTCTCTCGCCAGCTGTTGGCTGGGATCAACTCCAGCCGCCTCGCAACCCTCCAAGGATAAGCGCTATAGAAGATGACTGACTGATGATGAGGTTTTTGGATTAAAACATACAGTAATGAAGACATAAATGATCTTTTAACATGAAAACCTTTCGACATGCCCTCCCGGTCGTGTTTTTGGGTTATTCACTTCCTCTCCTGGTGTGTTTTCTCCCCCTTTGTGAAGGCCTGCCTTGTCCCTGAATATTCCTACTGGTGAATTTAAACCATGTGCAGCCCGTGTTTTGTCGTCGGTTAGTACGTTATTCTCCGTTTACCCTGTGACGCTGTTGTGCTGTTGTTTCCTTGTCCTTGGCCATGGCTTCCAGGCATGTTCTTGAGTTATTAAAAGCCATATCTGTTGAAACCTCGGTTTGTGCTGGAGTGCTACGGTTCAAACCCTGACACAGCAAATGTATAAAACTATTCAGCGAACACGAAAAAATATTCTTTTCCTCTAACCTTGCTTAACTCTTGGAATAAACCGACACACATGCAAACATGCACGTAGATAAACACACACACAAACACACACGGTACTTTGTGACAGTGGATTGCCTCACAGTGTCAGTGATGTCAAGCTCTCCACACAAGCAGAGGGGGGGGGAATAAGAGAGATGGAGAAAAAAGTGTGGGAGACAATGAAGGACCAAAACAAATCCAGTTTTCGAAGGCCAAATAGAGACAAATGTGCAAATCTGACGATGGATAAAAAGTGTTTGTTCTTCTGAAATCAGACATTATAAAAGAAAAACAAAGCCGCGTTTGTTTTCTTTTTGTTTGATTTAAATTGGAGAGAGTTGTGGTTGGAGCGACCCGGAGCTCGGTAATCAAACCAAGGCTGCTCGCGGTTGTGGGTGAGTGGAGAGCGCGGCCGTCCTTCAATCATAGAATTGACGCCTCCATCTCCGGCTTTGTTGACCAGCATTTCGGCGTGTCCTTGGGAAGACACCCACCAGTAGCTGTCACTACTGTGTGTGGATGGTGTAAAGGATGAGAGGTGTCACTGTGGATGGTATATCCTGCCACCGATGCATGAATGGGTGTGAATGCGCGAATGATAACCGGATGATGATGATGATGATGATGATGATGATAATGATAATCGGAAGCGCTTTGACCGGGTAAAGATAAGAAACGCGCTTACAAGAACATTCTATTCATCATTTGTTGACAATCAGTGCGCTATTACGGCAGAGACGTGAAAATATAACAACTCAATGGGAAGCTTTTTCCACACAGCAACCTCAGCCTCTGAGAAGTCAAGATTTGTTATGCCGTTAAACAGCTCATGGTCTCATTTGCTAGTTTCAAGTATTTTTGAAACAGCAAAGTGGGTATTTAGAAGCATACAGCTTCACTTCTTCACTCCTTTGAAGTCCAACCATGGTTGCTTATGTTTACAGCAATAAAGAAAATGCATGATGCATGATGTCTACACAAACACAGTTACACATGCAAACCAAAACATACCAAACTGGCATGGCTAGCTATTTCATTAATCTTGATTAATTGTGATTAATGAATGTTGTTGTTGTTGTTACAATGTTGTTTTTAATGTTTGTTTCTCTTCTAAAGACTAAATCTTTTATAAGTTATAAGTAATCACTTTTTGTGTATTTCATACACTGTGGTTTAATGGTCAATTTTATTTTAAACACAAAACTACAGACCTCTTGGAGACAGAATTCCACCTTGTGGAACATGTTGAACTAGTGGAGGAGCTTCAAAAGCCATGACATCATCATCTGGGCTTGCCCACTTTGTTTAAAGACTTGATTATTATGTCATTATTGTGACATTTAGAAAAAGTTAAATAATTTTTGTAATCCTAACGGACCTTAAACAGGAAAGGTTTAGTCTGATTTAAAAAATAAATGTCTTTGAAAAGTCAATACTACTTGCTATTAAAGTGAGTTGCAAGTGAGGAGAAAGAAAAGGAAGGGTGAATTTGCAACCCACAGGCTGTCGCCTCACCTTGTCATTTCAGATCCTGCCAATCAGCACTCACATTCCTCAGCTGACAGTCACTCCCTTGCCTCATTACTCCCTCGCTATATTAGGTACCCTGGTTTGCACTTGTTTTCTTCTAGAGCGTTGAGCGTGTCACTGCCACGCTCTCCGGCATAATTCTTGTGTTCGGTATCCTACCTGTGTTTTCTAAAGCTTCGCTCGCCCGGTTTTGGAATCTGGATTCTCAGCCCGCCTCCTTTTGGATTTGTTTACCTGTCTGACTGATATTCTGGTTTTGACCCTCAACGTCCACCAAGTAAAAAAATAACCTTGCCTGAAATCTGCATCTTGTTCTTTTGGGTTTGTGAACTGGTAACGCCTTTTGTTGCTGGAGGCCACAATTATATTAATCACTATGCATCATTTTTTCTGTAATTATTTGTATTTATTATAATATATATATATATATATTAGGGGTGTCAAATGATTAAAAATTTTAATCAAATTAATCAGAATTTTCAGTGGATTAATCATGATTAATCACACCTGAATCCTAACCATTTTTTCTTTCTGAAATGCATACTAAAGATAAATAACAGGACACAGATACATAATTATCATTATTATTATCATAATTATTATTTTTTACATAAATATATGTTATTGATATTTGATTTTTTAATTCATTCCAGAAAATAATCAAATCAATGTTATTTGATAAGTTACAGACTGATTTCCCTGCATGGCTCTAGAAGGGTCTCGAGCCTCTGCAGTTTATCCCACTCTGCTGCGAGTTTGTGCTCCTGCGATGACCAGACATGACCAGACATGTCAACCCTCCCGATGTTTCAAAGCCCCCCCCGAAAATCTCCCGGACCGACCTTTCTCCCGATTTCCACCCGAACAACAATATTGCTGCACCACCCGTCACTGGGCGCGCCGTTTCAGACCGAACAATAATAAAGGTTACACCTTGAAGTCGAGCGCGGCGATTAGAACGACTGGCGCTGCAAAGAAATCCGCTACCACCCCCATTTCAGTGTGAAATATTCCCATACCTGGGAGGATTTAGATCGCATTGGTTTCTCTTCCTACGCATGTTTCAGAACAGCGCTGCTCTTGCTCTGCTGGGCGGAGCTTTTCTTCTTCTCTGTTCTGCTGCGCGAGAACGGGGGGGGGGGGGGGGGGGGGGGGGGGGGGGGGGGGAGCGGGTCTCTGGCGCAAACAACTTGCTGAACCTGACGGCCTGACATATGCCTGCAGGTGGCAGTAATGTGTTGTATAGGATGAAGTGCATTCCCTAGAAGAAGAGGTTCTTTCCGGACCTGAATAATTTGTCACACTGCGCATGCGTGAAATGCGTCAAAAAAATTGACGTAATTAACAACAAACAGCTAATTAACGCCGTTAACGCGCTATTTTTGACAGCCCTAATATATATATATATATATATATATATATATATATATATATATAATGATGTGTAAGCTATAACGTTTTCAAAGCTCCCTTTCAAGCCTGCAGGTGGCAATAAAAAACAAAGGCTTCACATTTTACAAGGTTCAACACGGCTGTTGTAGAGCTGAGAACAACTTGGTAAGAACACCATCACATTCTCACCCTGAAAGAGAGGTTTTATTTTTACATTTGTCAGATTTAGGTGAAAAAGAGGGACAGAGACTTGCAGAGAGAGAAGAAGACATCAAGGGTGAGAAAAGGCCGTACACAACTCACAATGTAGAGGAAAGGGAGAGGCATAGTGTTTTAGATGTGCACAGGGGCGAATCCCTGCATGCTCAAAACTTAATTAAATTTATTTCACAACTTGAATGACATCACTACTTCCCAATGCATGGGGAAAAAGCTACACCGCTGCAGAATCGTCACTCAAAGCAGACCATGGAAACATCTTTGAAACAAATCCGAATATTCACACAAAGCATATTTCATATAAAAATGTAAAACCTTATGTAACCGGTGGGTTGTTTGTCCCTAATGAGCCGCCGTAGAGGGAATTCCCCCCCAAGCCGGTACGTAGACTTCCGCATTCCATTACATTAGCACTCGTATATAAACACACAGCAGACACCCGTACTGACGCTACATCCCTGTGCCACTTGCGCCAATCGTGGTCCCTGGGGCGGGTATTCCTCTCACTGCTGAAGGCCTGGTAGGTGTGTTTGTGCTCCTCATTTTTTAGTGAATTCTCAGTTCTCCTTTTTGTGTTTTAGACGCTGGCTCAGACTGCTGCGTGTGTAAAGGAGGCGGCCTGCTATGACGTAGCCGCTCTCTTGTAGTCATACTAGGTAATGCCAGTTTACAAGTAGAGAAGGAATATTTATTAAATGTGTTAACTCTTTCTTGTCCTTACAGGCGCTGCGTGCCTTGCAGTTTTTTATTTGGGTCTAATTGGCATTTAATTTAGTTTTTGTTGTTTCTTTACTTAATTTACTTATTTACTATTTACTGTGTTTGTTTGGTGCTTAGTTCATTTTAATATATTGAACCCTGTGATTGGGTACTTGTGCTCATTGTGTCTTTTCCTGCTCAGGGTCTGGTCCGGGCGTGGCTTCTCATGGTGGGGGATTTGGTGATAGAGTTACTCACTGCTGCACCATCACTCCTTTTGAATGCCGTGGTATTTTGCACCTCCCTTCACCACTTGTACATTTTCAGTTTGCCTCTTTTCTTGATTTGGTGTGTGTGTATGAATGTGTGGCACGGAGCGTAGTGAGTGCTCTATTCCAGCCCCTTAGTCCTCCATCGTTGTGGCCGCTACTGGCCAGCCCTGAGTGGCTTTCTCTCTTTCTGCTTAGCATTGGAGCACATATGTTATAATTGGTATTTTTAATGATTATATTTAATACAATGAAATAAAAACATATATATTTTCCTATTTTTAAGTCTCATTTCGCCAAATAAATTTCTCAAAATTGTATAATTTGTGTCTGGTCAATTACTTGTTGCATGCCACCATCATTCTCAGGATCGCGCGCGGTCACACTTACTAACTACCATCCTTAGTTTTCACATGGTCAAGTGAAAAGTACGATATTATCTGCTGAAATATTGTGACTTAAAAGTATCAGGAAATTAAAAAATGTGCCTCAGGCCGCTCCAAGAAGAAAACCCATAAAATATGTTTTCAAATGCTGTTTGCATCACCGTCAGAATGTAGAATGTATGACATCGATTACTGACTCCGCGTTGAAATGGTTCTCAGAGGGAACGCAGTAATGAAATATGTGGTATAATAGCATTTATTTAAAAGTTATTGTTTGATGAAGAAAGAGAGTATTTGGTTTGGCAGAACAAAGATGATGGTGGTAATGAGTTTTCTGGTGCGTGATTACTTTGATTGAACTGATTTTTAATGTCTAGAAGACATTCATATTTACACATTTTCTGGTGCACTATGAACACTATGCACATGATATTGACTGCAGTGGTTAATATTATATTATATTACACTGATATTCTGCAGCCTTCTGTCAATAGTCACATGCAAGTTTTGTTAGTGGTACACTTTTATGTGTGTTTATGTACTATCATTATGTCAGATCTGTGATTAAGTGCCATCCTATTGGGGTTTTACTCAAGGCATTTAGGGATAGACTTCAGCAGAACAACATGGTCACTGTGTCAAGGGAATGGATGAGCTGGTTAATAACATTTTTCGAGGGGAGTTATTTCATAACAATCAAAAGAAAAGTATGTTTTCCAAAAAGTGAAATATTCCTCTACCTAAAAAGCTTTAGCTACGTCACACCGCTGAATACATTGAATATGCCACGCAATGCAGCATGGTGACATTGACCAAACCTCAGTTAAGGTTAGAACATCTTTTTATAGAAAGGAAACATTTTCTCTTAACAAGCGTAATAACATAAATACTTTGATCAAATAATGATTGCCCTCTGCAGGCTTTCATACGCAACGTGATTTAACAAAAAAACAGACATTAAGTAACTGTATGGTGTTGGTTCCACACTGGACACAAACATCCATCCATCACCCAATCATTATTTACAAATGAATCATTACCTCGTCACAAGAAATTAACTCATTTTGATACAAATGATGCTATTTCTTTCCGACATTTTTGTTTTTCCATTTCACAGTAGTTAAACTGATGAACTACTGTTCTTGTGGAACCCTGACCTCAAATACCCTTGAGTGAATCCTTGACGTGGTAAAGATCTAAGCAGTCATTTCCACTGATAAACCCTTTTATCAAATCGCCCATTCAGATAAGATACAGATCTCTGAGAGATGCCGTTGTTGGTAATTACGGCAGAATTGATTGCTGAGGCAGTGCATTGGCATTACTGAACTTTTTGTCCTTCAACTGTTTTATATATCCCCTTTACAGCAGCACATATCAAAGGGTAACGTTCCTGTGATTGAAACTGCTTATTAACCTTCGGCATAGTCATCGCTATTTGCATTTTATACGCTCACTTGATGTAGTGTGCAATCATCACCCGTGCATTCCTCAGAATGCAGTCTACTCAACCAGCACAGTGCAGCCGATGATACAAACCATTTCATAAAAGTATACAATTATTTTTTTCACTTAACCCTTAACATATCGTTTGTATTCAATGCCTTCACAGTACCAAAGTTTTACAACATGTGGGAGGAAAACATCGGCTATTACGCATTATCAAGTGCTTTTTGACACAGGATGAATAAATAAAACAACAGTCACTGAAATGGCATCTCACTTACGTTTTTTTTTAAAATGTTCTGAAACAAAATTGATCAAAATGTGTTACTTGGACTAAGACTATTTCTTACATTGGAGGTGCATATTTTGAGTCCATGATAAGGCCCCCTCTAACACCGTATATGATCTCTGCTTTGCTGTTTTTGTCACGGTTCGGGGTCTTGTTTTATTTTGTAGTTAAGTAAGTAAGTAAGTAAGTCTGTTTGTGGTTTCAAGTCCAGGTCCCTGTTTTTTTTGTCTGTTTTGTTTTCGCCTCCTTCCTGCCCTTTTTTGTTTGGAGTTATTTTAATTTTGAGTTTTGACGATTGAAGTCCTTTTATTTTTCATTACTCTGCATCTGAGTCCCCCCTCCTTGCACACGCACCCCCCGTACTGACAGTTTCACTTCGTTGTGAGATTGCTCCATGGCCCTTCAAGGACCAACAGGTGTCTGTCTCGGGGGAACCTGTGAAAATGTTAAGGTCCCTCTTGAACTTTCACTGTCCCATAAAAAAAAAAACACACACGAACTGTCCTGTACACAATATTTCAACATACCATCATCCTTGTTTGACCCACACTGCTTGAAATTGAATCCATCTCAATAGATACAGGTCAAATTTGTTTAAGTTAAGTTAATTGAATGCAGGCTAAAAGAATGACATTAAGATTATGTTTACTGCGGTCTGATGTCAAAACAGTTAAAATTGATCCTGCATTTCATTCATGTTTAATGATTTTTTTTTCTCTTTCTGCATGATGCTAGCTTATTTGTTCCTTTAACAACTAGAGACACCACCATCTTGGGATCACACGGGGACTGACTTGTATGTTCAGTGTGATTGAAGTTATCTGCCCAGACAGACCAACATTAAATCTGTTATGGCTGTCCAATATCCTCAAAATTTATATTTATATTTATAAATTAATGTGTACATACTTTAATAATCCTACTACTATTTTACAAAAAAATCAGATCTCTAAAGAATTTCTGTATATTTAAACCACTCACTGGAAACACATCTTAAATGTCAACAAAATCCTATTTCTGAGGTACGTTTATCGAGAATGAAGAACACAGTTCAGTCAGTCATCCTGTCCTCGGTCCCCCCCCTCCCCTCCCTTTGGTTCCCTGCCTGCATGTATTTCTGGTAGAGGAAGGAGGGGCTGTTTTGTTACGAAACACTTTAAGATACGCAGCCAACTCTGAAGGCTTTGACATGATTGACCCGGGTTCCCGAAGTCCAGTCGCAGTGCAAAAGCTGCAAGTGTTCCTACTCATTAACAACAACATTAAGAAAGTCAATAAAGACGCAATGGTGCTTTGTCGCGGAACATTATAATATTACTGATATAAAAGCTAAGGTGGATTGGAGTGTGGGAGGGGGGATGGCAATCAATCACATCCACAATATCAATTCATTGTATCTAATATGACAACGTCCTAAGCTTCACTCATAGGACAATTTGCTAATAGAAACAATACCTTTATGAGCTACAGTTTACCAAATTGACTTGCAGTGGCTAATCCAAAACACACTATTACAGCCCCATGCAACGCCACTCCTAAAACCCCCAAAACAGTGCAACACTGATGCAACTTATTGGTCAATAAAAAAAAAAGTTGCAGTTTAACTTAAAACATAACAAACAAGGTTACAAACCACCTAAGAACTATCTGGCCACCACACAAAAAGCCTCTTACATAGCGGTCGCGCCTTTTTTGAATTTCTGTATTCAATTCAGGACTCGAGAGCTGTGAAGCAATTCATCTTACGTATAGTAGCGGCAACTCTTTCGAAGTTAAAGAAATCGTTTTTTTTCCAACCAGCAATTGTTGACTTGAATACAAGTAGTGGTGTGCAGAAGCTATCATTTTGTTGCTTTTGAAGATTCTGTGAATCACCCTCATTGCAGGTTTAGGCTGGCAGAGTAGTTCTTTCTGAGCCAAAACACACGAATGTCAAACTGTTTCATGGTTTTCTGAAAAATATCAATGTTGTTTGCCCCACCTTGCATACAGATTAAATTGTTTGGTGTGGCTGTACGTAGTGCTCAGGTGACGTCATGGCCGAATACCAAGGATCCCTGTGGTGCCTTTAGCTGTCATCCAATGAGACCCCAATGATGTGATTTTGGGGTTGTGATGTGGATGATCTTAAGTCAGGCTGCTGTTGCTAGGTAGTCCCCAAATTCATTTATTGCAACAGCATGGTGGAGTACTAACATTTATTTATAATTTTACTAAACTGTGATCATTTTGAACTTAAGTTCTTAATACAATGATGAAAAACAAGTCGTCAGGTTTTTATTAAATAATTTAAATTTCTATTTTGTGATCTACATGGTGGTTGATATGAATTAACCTGCATCGTCGTTATATTGGAAAGTCATCAAGGAGAATCACATTAGTAGGATAGCTACGGGCCCTACAAGCTCGACTGGAAATATAAAAAAAAACATAGAAAGAAATGAAGCAAAAGCAAATAGAAAGAGATGGGAGGACGAATGCCCAGCTTTTAGAAAAACAATGTTGAATTGAATAGTTTTCCATGTTTATTTTTCTCTTCCAATATGAGTGCACTAGATTCACATTACTATATTCATGTTATATTCTGCATATGTACAAAAAAAACTTGTAGCACTGTATTTCCATAAGAGTGCTCAAAGACTTCCAGCTGAACATGACCTGAAAGCTGACCCTGTGTTTACAACGTTGTTCACGCAGCTCAACAATTCAACCTTGTCAGAACCAACAAACAACAACAAGCCTCTGTGGTTGGATCGCATCATCATCACCACGACTCAACAAAGGATCAATTACCCTCTAAACATTCAAATTGAAATGAGCCTGTGAGAGTGAGTGTGTGGTTGAGGCCACGTTAAAATAGTTAAACTTTGTATATATGTGTCGGTATTAGTATCTGTCTGTGTGTATATGTAAAGTTCTGTTTCAACAATGAGAGCGGTGGAGAAACATACCTCCTACAAGCTCTGCTGGATTCCCTGGAGGGGCCTAATCAGACAAACCAGGCTTCTCTCACTTCTGGCCCGTAAATTTTGATTCCTCACTGAGCAACACAAACATGCATGTAAACAGACGCACACGCGCGCGCACACACACACACACACACACACACAGATGGATGTAGCTACAGGCATACGAACCCAGGCTTCACAGTTCACTTCTCCACTCAAAGTAGTGGAGAAAGTAATTACAGAGTAGTATCTCCACTACCAATGGTTGTCTGTTCTGAATCTTTCATACTCCATACTTTCTAAATCGGGCTGGTGAGATTAGTCAGCACAATCAATGACGTCAACGCTGAAAATGTTTGCTGCAACTACTGCATTCCTTATCATCAAGCTGCTCTAAGAAGTTTCATAAATCTATCCTGTTGATCCAGAATGCTACAGCAGGTGTGCCAACAAAACTAAGGGATCATCTTACTTGCGTATGGCGTACTTTTCTTCACAGGCTCCTTGATAAATCGAGAATATAATATAAAATCCTTCTCTTTACTTACAAAGCACTAATTAGTCAGGCGCCGTCTTATCTTAAGGAGCTTATAGTAACCTTCTACCCTACGAGAGAGCTGCACCCCCATAATAGCGGGGTTACTGGAGGTTCAGTTCACTTCAGTTATCAGGATCCAGCTCCCAGCTTCAGAGAACCTCACCTCCTTTATGAGTAGGGTATATTTATTGCTATATTTATAGCTGCTGTAGGCCTAGACTGCCGGGGGACCCCTCCTACCATGAAGCCTATTGGTTCTATTATTATTATTATTATTATTAGTGACACTATTACTAATAACATAAAAGCACATTACTCACTTTGCTCCTTCCCTGGAGTCTTTAGCGTCAGCACAGGATTTAGAAGACTTAACACCTTACAGAAACTTAAGAAAATTGCAAAGGACAAAACAGAATAATTACTAAGCAATAATTCATGACCATGCACAGAAATAGTTCTCGCCATACACATTGAAGAAAATACTGAACACAAAACTACGTGTGTGAGACGCTGGCAGATCGTAGCGAGGTGGACGGCTTGGGCGTGAGGCAGGAAACCAAACAAAGACAGGCAGTAAAGTAATTGCAGAGGCATCGGTATGTGGTAACGAAATAAACCTGGGTGTAACAATAGGAACAGTTAATGCATGTTGTCACAGCGGGCCCTACACCTGGCAGTTTATTTACACACAATGTATGCATTTTTATTTCCAAAAAAAAGAAAAAAAAACTGAAACCACAGCGAATGAAATCCGGATCATTCGTTTTTACAACAAAACTAATTGTAATTTGTGTAATTTGTACATTTGTAATACTGAAATTTAGTGGATTCAGTCAAATGACTCTTTAAGTTATGGATGATGAAGTTACTTTAGTGGAAAATAATTCTGCAAATCTTCGCAGGAGGGGAAAGTTGAGATGCTGAAAAGTAATTTTTGCTTTAGTGGAAACGAATATAACAGATTGATGTGTTTCTCTCACTGTCACCTGCTGCCTCGCAGAGTCTACTTCCCTTTACCTCCCCTTTTACTCTCCTTTCCTGTAGATTCTCCGTCCTAAACTTGTCTCTCCATGCCTCTCTTCACTCTCCTTCACTTATCTGGATTTTGTCCATCTATCCTTCTCCCTCCTCTCTCCCTTCCCCTTCAAATTCTTCCCCTTTAATCCATTTTCCATTGCCTCACCCTTTACTGTTATCAACCGTCTCTCACACCCCCTCCCCTGTTTGCCTGGTCACTCTCCCTCCTCTTTCCACCTCCCCCTATGTTTTCACCACATCTCCCCCTCCTGCCCCACGGCTGCTGAGCCCTCCTCTTCTCCTCTTTGTCGAGACAGAAAGCCGATTGGAGCTGTCTAAACAAATCAGAGGTGTCTAAGATCATTTAAAAAACCATAAATAACATAACAAGAGCGACGGCAGGCGATGAGTGGACCCCACTGCTGTATGCACAGACACACGCAAGATTACACACACTAGAGAGCACACGCGCGCTCACAGTCTTAAGTGGACCCCATTGCTAATTTGTCCGATAGCGTGTTAGGTGAAGATAAGAGCGGAGGCAGGAATCGGACCGGCCTAAAAGGCATTAGCTCCCCTTGTACTGTTTTCATCACTCAGGATACGTGGGAGCACAGCGTATTGTTTGCTAATTTGCTGTTTGGAAGGCTGCTGGTGCCATCACCAGAGGTAATGGGCTTTGTGTGTGTGTGTGTGTGTGTGTGTGTGTGTGTGTGTGTTAGTGTACGCACCTGAAATAATGAGTTTAGAGTCATGATAGAGGGATCATTTCATGAAATGAGACTTTAAAATAATCAATGGAGCCCTTTGTGTTGGTTTTAACGCCATATTGCTTTGTTCTTGCTACTCACTGGTCCAAAACCATAAAGATACGAAGCCTGCAGATCACAAGATTCGGGAAGTGGGAGAAGTGGCTTGAGTTGGATCTTAATTCATTAAGCTCGTCCACGTCTTAAAGAGAAGAAGACAAATGGTGATTTGGTTCTGTCAGTCCCTGGCAAGCCTCCTCTCCTGCTTTCTGACAGCTCTCTGCGAAGTAGGATATTAAATAATAAGCTTTCTCCCTCTGTCTGTCTCTCGCTTACTTTCCCTTTCTCTCTCTATGTCTGTTTGTCTGCGTGTGTGTTCGTCTGACTTACGTGTCCCTCTCTGTTATAAATATTTAGCCTGGAATGAAACACTGGCGGCTTTGGTGGAGTGAAACATACGCCTGCACATACACACACACACAGTTCCCTCCTAAATACTTGAGTTGGCACTTACTACAAGCCTCTGCACATCAGGCCAAATCCATTTTGGGAGTGCCAATTTCATTCTTGGGATGTTAAGAATTATGTCTACACAGCAAGGTCAGACATTGCAATGAAAGCCCATCTCGCTTGGTTTAAGAATTGGATGGAAATTGACGTTATTTCTTCTATTGACACGGTGGGCTGGTGTGGGCCAATATAATTGTTAAATATTGATACTTTATGACACTAGTGGTGCAAAGAAGGAATTTGTATGTAGTTTGGTGGTTCTGTGTCATGTTACACTGGAAATAGCATTCGTAGTGATATGTTTGATGGTTGTGTTGACATATTCTGTATGTATGTATGTGTTCTTTGGCTGCTATATGGGTTCATGTGTTGGCAATGACTTAGTTTGCACATAGATGTCACACATCTACATTGCCGGAAGGTGTAGTGGGTGTGTGGATGTGGGTGTTTTGTTTCATATACATCAGCTTTGAGCTCTTTGATTATGCTTATGATGTTGTGTGTGACAGGCTGCATCTGGATGTGCTAGAGCGAGCAGAGGGGTCCTGGACATATGCATAGAATATTTGGGGACACGGTGCATAAAATAAACCAGGTATTGGCAATGTGTCAAAGGCTGCGTGTTCTGCTGGTATCGGTGAGGTTATGAGTGCTCCAGTTTCAACCCAAAATCCATAGAAAAAACTTTCAAGTTAGTAAACTCAGGGGTTAGAGCGAGATTGAGCAGGTGAGTGACCTTAACAGCTGATCAACATGGAAAGCGTTTTTGATGCCCATTATTCATGCGGCTTGTCAAACAGTTTTAAAATTTTTATAAATGATCAACACTGTTTAGGGCCCCTACGCCACATAGAACAGACATTAACTGCTCAGGTGAGGTTAACGAGCTGTTTAAAGCATTCTTTCAGACTGGATAGCGAATGCAAGTCCTATGGCATCTGTTAGCATATTGTTAGCATCTGTATGAAAGCATTATTATTTACTTGAGTCAGATAGATATACTGAAAATTAAGCAACCCATTGCCAAATATGCATCTTGCTACACACATTGGTTGATTTGGCAAAGCTTGGAGGGAGGATCCTTTTAACTGCAACTGCAATTTACTTAAAAAAAAACTGCCATCTACTGATCTTTATCTATTGCACGCCATAACCCGTAGAGATTTGGTGGCTTCTTTGAATTAGAAGCCTCCATTAATGGAGGTTAGATTGAGACTAGTGTCTGGATTTCTTCCTTTATTCAATTCCAACATCCAACAACTACAGAACCAAACTATCTGGGCCAGTCAGAATTGGTTTGTCCTTTAGTCTTGTTCCTTAAAAATGACAGTTAAAGAATTAAAATCTAGGTAGACACTTGTATCATCTTAGCATTACCCGAGAAATGTAGCTATTATTTACACAGCGTATTTTACCTTTGTTGCTTTATTGATAAGGGTTTGGATTATAGATCAAATGCACCCTGGGTTAAAGTTAGTCAGGAAAAAAAGGGAAGAGGAACAATAGATGGATGGTTCTGTAGGCACAAGGATGGAAAGAGATGCAGGGAGAAAAGAGATAGATAGACAAAGAAAACAGGATTAACAGAACACCCAGCCCTTTGAAGCCTAAGGTCTTCAGCTACCTCTCTTGCTTGGCCCACTTTCTGTTCTTTCCCCGACAGACATCCAGTTGTGCTCTCTGTGTATTGTTGAAACAGGGGAACAATATGGAGAGGAGGGAAACGAGGGGCAATGTGATAGTTGCAATCATCTCTTCAGCTTGTAAGAGGCTTCCGGCCCCGAGGTGCTTAGTTCTACATTCATTCTCCCCCCTAATGGTGCCTTCCTCTTTTTTCTCTCTTCCCCCTTTTCCTCTTCATCTCTGTCTCCCTCTATCCCTTCTTTCTCCATCAGTTGCTCATCTTTCATTCTTGCTTCCATTCAGACATGCTTAGCCATTCTGCTTTCACTTTTGTCTTCTTCCTCCTCCAATGCTTCGCTTTCATTTCTGCATACCCCTTGTCCATTGCTTCCCCTCTTTCACTTCAATCTCATACCCTTTTTTCTCTCTCTAGTCCGCCCTTTTTAATTCTCTCCCCCAGTCATCACAGGGACTGTAAATCCCTTGGTGGTTGGAGAACAACGCCATAGAGGTCTTTGATTTGTTTGCAGGGAAGGAACACTGCCATTCTGGCGGTGGATGCTGAGAGAGGAGCACTGCGTTCACACACAGTCATGTTCTTGCTTCCCAGACAGATTCAATATTTTCTCCTTTTGTGTAATTACATTTCATGAGGAACAACAGTAAATTAGTTCATGGGTTTCTTTCCCAGCCATAATCTCTCTCTCTCTCTCTCTCTCTCTCTCTGCGTCCTTTATCCAAAATATGCCGTTAAATCTAGTGAAATGAGAAATTATCATCAAACAAGAAATATGGTGTTATGAATACTGATTTAGCATGCGGTGCTCCCTTGCAATGACTTAAAATGTAATGAAATGATTCAGTTGTTTATAATGCACGAGTGCGCGGCTTGTAATCAAGCAGAATTCTGTTGTTCACTTTCCCGGGAAAATGAAATAGTGATAATGTTCTTCAAAATTGATGCTTTGTTGGATTCACATCCATCAAGAGTCAGTTAGAGGAAGTAATCGCAATGCATGTATGTGATTTAGCTTCAAGAGAGTTGTAAAATATATACATTTGGCCTGTAATGCAAGCGATTCAGACATGAGAGAAGAGATTAAAAGGTGAAATGTACAAACATCTATCGCTGAAATGTTACGGCATTACATACGCTGGTTGTTTTTCTTCTTTTGAGCAGTCTCTACAGGCAGCATTTTGGGTTTGTGAGACATTAAAGGCACGTTTTTTCAGAAAACAAACAGAGGCCTCTCAAACGTCGTTTCATTTTTCTCCCTAATGTGAACAGCAAATGGAGCTAATGGCACAGAAGGAATCTACAAAGGACACAGCGATCCCTCATCTTTGAGTCGTCTAAACTATCTTTTAATAACAGTTGTCAAAGGATTTGTTGGTGGTGACAATATAAATTTTAAATGAATCCATTCCAACTAATATCTTTATTGTGTTTTTATTCATGACTCAGTGTAAACGATGACTTATTTGTATCTACTTATCTATACACATTTGTATATAACACTCAGTTGTCTGATGTGGGGAAACAATACCAATGTTTGATAAATGGCTGAAATCACCCTTAAATCTACTGAATTTATTTTCTTCGATACGTTCATTATGACAACATTCAACATTCGATAAAGACCCCCCAGTGTTGCTCACTGTCTAGAAACAGGAGCAGTATAATAAAAGCATCTAAAGAAAGCCCACCATCAGGCACGCGTGTTCCTGCCGTCGTTCAGTTAAGCTTATGAAATGAAAGTGTCCCTAAGCCTGTTTTTCTCCATGTGTTATGCCCCAAGAGGAAGCTTCTGAATGTGGTGGCTGCTTTTCACCACAGTATAAGCCCAAGACTATTCAGGTAAACACACACACACACACACACACCTTCAGGGGGAATGAAAGCAAATCGAGGGGCGCAATTTCAGAGGGGAAACATTTACTTTTGAGAGCAACACATCAGATTTCCCCACTCACCCACTTTTCTTTCCCTTGCCACACACAGGAACATAAAAACTCACCTCTGAGCTAAAGGAAACTTACCGAGTGTGCCTCTGCCTCACGCTGGCTTAGCCTCAGAGCTGAAGAACAGTGTGGGGATATAAAGTGGAGATGAAGACATATGACAGAAAAGCTCTGTAAACAAGGCACACAAAAAGAGGCATACTTAACAAGTACACACACGTGAACCAATTCACACATACGGGGGGGGGGGGGGGGGGGGCTCCAGCCTGCCTCTTCCTCCTGCTCGCCAACAGTGGCGCTTTGTGTCAGACTGTCAGTCCCGTAGCACGTACATGTCGTGCACCTGTCCTGTGTTTAGTGCCTTGAGGGGCTGCTTGATGTCACTTTACTGTGAGGCAGAGGAGGACGGATGAAGGGCTGACAACACCCCTCTGTGTGAGGCTTCGGCTTGTCTTTTTTTTCAGGTGCCGCAAAACCTCTCAGACGTACCTTGCCCACGTTGCACCACTTGCTGCTCTGGAAGTGGCAGCTAAATTGTGACTGTTGGGTGATCATCGCTGTGCGTAGTCGGGCCTGGCAGGTCTCCTTGTTTGTCTGTGGGTGTTAAATGCTGTTCTTATTAAATAATCTACATGTTCTACAAGTGCAAATTGTGACAGACAGTTAAACATACATTATGAAACAGAACCGGTCCTTGATTACTGTTGGCTCCTCGTACAAGACACAATTTACTAAGCGTGGATAACTGGCTGGAAGAGACGGTCAAGATAGAGCAGGGGGACAAAATATAATTATCCAAGAAATATTACAGAGCTGGAAAAATAATTGTTTTGTAATCGAGATAATACCATCATGTTAACATGGCTTCTCTGCTGCCTGTTGTAATATGTTGATATATTGTCTGCACTTGCTTTCTTGTTGTGTGTTTTTATTGGTGTCATACTAGAGGCAAGATCTGAAATAAGCCTTTATCTTTAAATGGGTGTATTCACTGCATTGTTACCTTTTTTCTATGATCATCAAATCATTTCAAAGAATTTATTCCATCCATCCACTTCTTCCATGTCCCTTTGCAGATCCCTTTGCAGACTTTCTCGTGGCCTGGACTACTTCACCTTGGCTTGTGAAGAACTTGGTCTTTACATTGGAGTTACATTAAAGCCTGGTGTGTCTCATTCATACTTTAAAAAGGGAGCCTTGCGAAAGCCTGGGGATGAGATCAGGCGGAAACAGCTCCTGCCAGCTCCTTGCAGTCGAGTGGGCAAACCCTCTACGGCTGAGCACATACATGCAAATGTTCAGTGTGTGGTCCTGCAGGGATGAGTGATCAAGCATAACGAATCCAGTCAAACTGTTAAGTCTGTGTGAGTACAACAAAGATTTTGGAATCAAGAAGTCTCCACCTCTCTATCTCACACACACACACACACACACACACACACACACACACACACACACACACACACACACACACACACACACACACACACACACACACACACACACACACACACACACACACACACACACACTCAAAGAGCAGTGGGGCTCTTCACTGGCCATTACTCTTGGCAATGAGTGCTGAACAGAAAGTGCTTAGTAGAAAACAACAGGATACTTCCACTCGAACTCAAACTGCATCCATCAGCCATGCAGTTTGTCTGTGTGTGTGTGTGTGTGTGCTGTTCGTCCACATTTCTGTGTATTTTACATTGAGAGAAAGAAAGAGGGAGTAAGAAATGTCTCTTCTATCACCAGTAATGTGGGCGTTGGTTGTTCCAGCATCCCTCTGACCTTCGTGCTCACTTTCAGCACACTGACATCAGGCATGTGTGAGGATGTGTGTGAGAGAGGAAGCTAATGAGATAGAGAGGTGATGAGGATTGAATGCGAGAGTCACACAAGCTTCTTGTCTATCTGTCTAACTTAGCGTTGGGACATCAGTCGTCTTTATTGATTTCTGAGGCCTTTTGGGCTGCAAATTGTTCATCACCTTTCCATTGATATTTAACTCTTTTTTTCTCCCCCTCTGAGTATTATCTGCACGATTGTGTAAAGCAATTTAGTGTTATCATATTATTGTGTTTTTGTGAGAGCTAAATCACTGAAACCAAAGTTTTGAACCATTTTAGCAAAATCATGCCAGTTTGACCAGTTTTTTCCTGCCTCCATTCCAAGGTAAGTTTGTTGGACAGTTAAGAAGATTTGGACAGTTTGGTCTCAGTTTACAGAATCAAACAAGAAAAGCAGGTGTCGATGACACAGATGCATTTAGGTCACTCCCCATGAGGAGTTCTTGACTGAATAGGAAGAGACCCTGGGATCAACCCGGGACATCCTGAAGTGATTCAATCTTCTAATGGGGCTCTGAGTAGTTAAGGATGATAAAGAAGAGAAGTTGGATACCTTGTGGGGAAAAGGGATATCAGGAAGGGCAGGACACGGCCAAAAAATCTTTTATTAATAATATATTTTTTTATAACATGCATAGGCATTTTCTTTGTAAGCTTGCTGGTAAATTGAGGTTGACTTAGCTGCTAGCAGGCTGTGGAGTGTTGTTGGCTTTTTTCTATACAATGTTTGTGTGACACAGCACATACCTGGATTATAGTGTCCTGTTTTGCTGTATTATTCTTTTGCACCACCCTTTTTGAAGTATATATGATATGCATATCATACATAATCTCCAAAAACGTGTTTACAAGAGCTTGTATGCATACAGTGCTGTAGTGGTAACTTATCTATTTATCTAGGCTCATTATTGGTGGGTGTGGACATGCGTGTTGCTTTCGTTGGGTGCATGTGTGCGTTGGCTACATCGGTTCACTCACTAGGCTGTGTATTTTAATCCAGATATTTAAGGTCATCACCAATTAACAGATGTAAGTTTCCTGTCCATGCTTGTACAATTCGAGGGGTGGCCCAGTTTGCCGTGCTTACTCTGCATTACTGAAACATTGTTATAAAATATTGCGAGCGTTCAACCATGAATACAGTTAGTCAATAATGAGAAGGACAAGCGATGCTTTAGGAAGGGTGGAGACTAAAAAGGGAAGTAAGAGTGAGAGAAAGAAAACTATTCCTGTCCGTCCGTCTGCAGCCCCCCCCCCCCCCCCCCCCCAGCCCCCCTTGCTAGGAGATTAAATGCCACATTCATTGTTTAATAGGATTGCTTGGCAAGGGCCGTTTGTGTGTGTTTGTGATGGCGTTGTGGGTGGGGCCACGGTGGGAGTTTTAACAAGATTGCTGGCACGATATCAATTCAATTTTACCCTGGCATAAAATAAGAATGTCTACTCTACGTCATGTCTTTCTGTGTCTGTATAGCTGCTGCTCCTAATAATATCGTACCTTTTAGAGAATCAGGAGATAATACAAAGGTTTGCACTGATGAAGTGCACGTCAGAGAGGAGGGAGAGTGGTCGGAATAAGATGCGGAGGCAGAGCTGCAGCTGTCAGCGAGTGTGTAATTTTGGGGGGGTTTTAGTCATTCAACGGTAACCCATGAGCACGACAAAGACAAAAGTGAAGTGTAATTAAGAGTAATTCACAAAGCAAGCCCGTGCATTCCTCAACTTGTATCTCTCTATAAGAAACCTTTGACCGTTTTCCCCAAATTACCCTCCACTACGGGTAATGTTTCAGGATCAGTTATTTTGTTTCTCCATTTAAAGCTTAGCATTGAAAAAATGACATTTGATACAGCTCCATGATGTAACTACTCTGCTACTACTACTACTATGGGGCGCAGCACAACAATTTAGGAAGCAAATTACCAGATCCATGTAATTAAGGATTTTGAATAAATGGATCACTCATGCTGAATAACTGGACTTAGTGGACAGACATGCCGCTCCACTAGAAACATTTAAAATTGCAGAGTAGGCAGTGTGATTATCCCTTCAACTGGCTATTTGGAATCCGATCGGCAATCTGTTTTTTTGCAGTTGCTTAGTTACAAACTAGTGCATGTTGTTCAAAAAGAAAAAGTTACATTTCTATTGCGACTTTTACAAGCAAATGTATTTTGGCTGAGGACTTAATCTCCTTGTGTTCGTGGGTTTGGTTTCCCCAAACATGTTTTAATTGGTGTAGCTCTACTATAAATTAGCCATAAGAGTAATAGTGATCTTTTCTCTGTTGACAGCTATCATCTCGGAAGGCAATGGGAGTTTTGACTTGATAACCAGAGGAGCAATGAGAAAGAGTTTTGAACTTCAAGCATATCAAGCTGTGGTCATTATGAGCCGTTTCATACCATCACCTGCCTTCCCCTTTTCTCTGTGTAAAGTGTTGCTGTGCGTGCGTGGGTGGGTGCTCGGTTAATGTGTTGTCAGGTTGAAAATGGAGATGAGTGACTTTAGGTGGGCATATTCACTTTGCACCTGGTAGCTGAAAGACTGTTGAATTAGAATTATTTATGAAAAGGCAAATACATGATTTCAGGGTCGACAGCATGTGAACAAAACCTCCTCCGCCTCTTTCATTTGAAAGGCAGAACATAACAGCGTAACGTTTGTATTGCATCTGCTTTCAACCCTGATGATCTGGGTCAGGGAAATTGTGTTTAGACTGAATGAAAAGGAATTCTCACCCCATTATATTTCTGACGTAGTTTTTATTGCAGCATCTTCACAACAAAAAAAAATCTATTCATGATTGCATCCACACTTCATCTGCAATTTTACCCCTACCATTTGCTTCACAGCAGCCTAAGAATGTGACACTACTAAGCCAATCGCATCTGCGCATTCCGGTAAGCATTGCGACTTGATAATTGAGTCAGAGAAAAGTAATATTACATGGTGTGCTCAGGAGAAAAGAACACCGTGAAAACAGAGCTTTTAATAGAGAATAGACGTTTTCTTCTACATCTATCCTTTTCCACTCATTGCTTCTCTCATGGTTCTAGGGGTTCAATTAGGTTCTATGCTCCAGAAAATATCCTCTGAAAATATTTAAATTTTAATTTAATAACCCTAGAAAAGACTGGGTGTGTTTGTATTTTTTTCTGCTGAAGTTTACTTTGCATGTAAATGAAACTAAACTAAAATTCTCTAAAAAAAACAGGCCAACGACAAGCTTCAAACAACGTTATGTATTTATTCAAGTGGGCAGTATGTCATAACACATGAAGGATATGCTCTTAGTAAAGTTTAACTAGTGTAGGTTGATTGACGTTAGCGTAGCAAACCGACTCCAGTCCCTGAAATTCACAGCAAAGTAATTTCCCTGGGGAAGTGTGACCGAGGCCTGAAGCAACTCGACCATAGTGACATCCGTCAGGGTTGTCACAGAGGAGCAAGACTCTTTTTAATGACTAATTAACAAAGAGGACGTGCAGAGGAGTATGGCGCAAAAGACACTGAAAACTGGGTTAATCTACAGTATCTACGGTGAACGGAGGAGGTGAGAGTCTATTGGAAACATATTGTCATGTTTTTGCACATTAATTGTCTGTCAGATGCGGCTTGAATAGATGAGAATGTCTTTTGGCTGAGTTGGTGTTTCTGATTGGCCGGTGTGCCATCTGTTATAATCACATCCCACAAGTCAATTCAGGATGAAAATACAATCTTTCAACTATATTTCCAACTATATTTCCAATAGGATGAAACACATGTGTATGCATACATGTTGATACAAAAATAGGAATGTCATTTCAATATCAGTGAAAACATTTGAATTGTCTTTTGGAGTTTGTAGACTTTTTGTTGATTTATCAGCTTTATGTTTTTGGCGGATTCTGTTCATATTTACATTTTGTAGAAATAGAAAAGTAACTGTGATACAGACACCCAATTTGTAATATTCCCAATATACTGTATCAATATTGGAAAACGTTTAGTGGTCCATAGGCTTTAATTGTATTCATGGTAGTGCAAGAACCAAGAAAAACATACGCACCAACGGGCGCCACACGTGATTTAAATGCACTGGGGAGGTGCAAGTGATTGGACGCAGGTGGTAACAATCAGGGACAAGGCAGACAATCACAAAAACGGGGAGAAAACACACCGGGGGAGAGAGTGAAGTTTACCCAGGGACACGAGAGGTGGGGACATAAAAAATAAAACAAGGACAAACAAACACCGTGACAGCACAGCAACGCCGCCATAGGAATTTCATCTAAAGAATGACGTTTCGTCCACACAATGTCAGAAGGCAGACATGGTTCCAGTACACCATTCATTTTTATTATACTTTTGAATAGTCAAACAAGTTATTCAATCACAATTATAAACCACGAGCCGATGCAATTATTTAAGATGTGCAGGGCTGTGGCTTACTGGTGGAAGCATAAAGGTGCAGATCCCAAAATTCACAAATAACTTAATTAATAATAACCAAGGAACAAAAATTTCCTTTTTGTCCATAATTATTAGTGATCTTTGCCAATATCAATTAGCAGCTTTTTAAAAATGCTACAAATTAGATTATACTCATTAAAAATAATATTCAGCGCTCAGTTCAGCGCAGTGCTCACACTAAATAAAATGCACCAAGATACAGTACAGCAATTACAGCAATTACAACTTGACGAAGAACAATGAGGGAAAAACAGCAGCACGGATTTTAACTAAATATTCTCTGGTCTAGCTCATCTAAAAACAGAAAAAAAACGTATCTCCTCGACATATTTATATGTCTGAGCCTATTTGTAATGGGTAAAATTCTCTTAAATTCAGCTGTTCCCCCTCTGCTCCAGAGCTCCCCACACTGAGAAAAAGCTTTCAAACCACCAATAACAGACAGCTCCACAGTGGCAGTGTCTTGATATACGATCATTGCTTGTCCCAGAATCTGTCTGCTTAAAGAAGCGATGACATGTTTCTTATTTCTGGAGATATTTTATATCGTCGCTGTGCTAATGATCTATCAGCACTGCTGTGCAAGAGAAATGCTGAAGCCATAGAACTGCAACTGATAGAATGTGCACTGTAGCGCAATATTAACAGTGTCACTGTAAAAGCATATATTGGTGACATTTTCATCTTTTAGTGTTAAATAACAATATGATTTAAATTGTGATGAATATTGTATTAATACTGGGGCTAGGATACAAATTTAACAAATACATTATCTTCTTAGTGTAGGATGTAGGAAAGTGCACCTCAAGATGTATTTTCACGTGTGCCTGTTCGATCCTGGGCCTTACCCCTGTTTTACCCATTCTATGCTTGCTGATAATTTAAACAGTTCGCAATCCAACATCATGGAAGAACATGGAAATGACAAAAATGTATCAAGTGAGGTGGAATAGGTACATACCTTCAAAGGACATTCACTCTTCATTTTGTTGATTTTGTGAAGTTCTAATGTTTTTTGCAAGTGCACATCTGTTTTCAGGTTAAGGAAGGTGTCACGATGCGGGGTCGAGGGCAAGGAGGGAGGACTCAAGATGCGGAGTTAGGGAAAAAACAAAGGACTTTAATAGTCAAAAACTGGAAATCAAAGTCACTCCAACCAAAAAAGGGGAGGAAGGAGGAGAAAACAAAAACAGACAAAGACAGGGACTTGGACTTGGACTTGGACTTGGACATGTAATGACGCCACACAAGACAAGAGACTCACAGGGCTTAAATACACAAGGGAGGTGCAGGTGATTGGACACAGGTGGAAACGATCAGGCACGGCAGACAATCACAGGGGAAGACAGGACAAGGCAGGAAGTGAAGTTACCCAGGAACACAAGAGACATGAAAACTACAAAATAAGACAAGAAGCAGACCCAAACCGTGACAGAAGGGCCCAAAAAATGTACATTTAAGGCCTGACCCTCATTCTCCTTTTTCAATATGAAATCATGCATAGATCATTGCCTATACTAAATCATATTTTTCATAAAATATACAGATGGAAATCCTTTCAAAATCTTCCTCAACGTAATAAGTGAGTCAGGCTACGTATATACCTTCAAAGCACAAATGAAAAATACTTCTCTCTTCATTTTGAATTGCCTCTCCTCCCCATGTCAGCGGAACTCACTTGGGATTTCTATATAGTCGTTTAAACCTGTTAAAATCGGGAAAATCCATTATGCAACTTGCCATGAATCTCTCAAAACCCACTTGCATAATCCTAATCCCAGGCTGCACTTTAGTTTAATCCAGTGTTCAGATCTAATCCATTAGTCTCAGGGGTAGTGCGAGAGACACGGCTATGATTGGTGTAGTTATTGAAATCCCCCTAATCAAGTTTTCTTTTCTCATTCAGTTAGTTTGTTCGGACACTTTTCAGTCACACTCTTTATCAATATCCTCTCGCTACCTGTTTCTCTTCTTCTCTTCGGTTCCCTTTTAGATAGTTTCCCATGGGGAAATATTCAGAGATGTAATTATGTGGTCTGCTTTTCATAATTTGAACATTTACACTTCATAGCCGCTTCTCTCATCTCAATCAACAAACACAAACAAATCAATTAAGGCAGGATATCAACCATGTTTACTTTGCCTCTTGACAGCAAACTTTACTTGGGTGGTGAGACTCACTCCCCCTCCCTGCGCTATCTTTCTCAAATAACCAAAGATAAACTGGAGCATGCAGAAAACACACAACTTTTATAACATAAATACTGCAGTATAAAAATACACAAAAAAAGTATTCAATGCAGACACACACACACAGACACAATTGTGTTACCACTAATTGCATCAGTTCCATCAAGTCATTCTCAGAGAACCACCAACACAAATCAAATTAGCACATCACATCGCTGTGTCCCCGGCCTCAGATACGGCAATCAGACCACGTCTCACAGACTATATTTGTGCACAAATGCAAGTCCACACATGTGCAAACGCAACAAAGCATGGGGGGGGGGGGGGGGCTGCCTGCGACGGCACAGCTTTCAGAAGTTTCAGTTGATTTCTGTTTATATGATGAGATAAACTATGTGTGTATGCCAGCAGCAGAAGATAAGGGAACACAGACAGAGATAGTCAGAGAGAAGGGAAGAAGGGGTGAGTTGGGCCTTGAGAATGCACTGATGGATTTTGTTGTCAGATTCCCACATTTCAGATTTGTCTCATTATGGGACTTTGTCCCTGCAGGCTCTTGCATGCCTTTGCCTTGAAATCTCCCAAACTTTGCCTGTGTGTTTATGTGGATTGCATGTGTTCCTTTTCTGTTACTGCATATTCAGACTTATTAATAACAATGCAGACCGTTATGGTTCGTATCAAAGATGGGATAAATACTAATTGGTATATTTATTGAAGCTTTTTCCCCAAAAGTAGTTAGAACGTTGTTATGAAAACTATAATATTTTATTTTAAAACCGCCATCAATTTACATTAATGTGTTAATCGTACCTTTAGATATACATCAACATGTAATGGCAGCATTTGTTGACTTACAGTGTGTGTTAAAGAACTCATCAACTAATGTAATACGTGCACAAAGAATTGTAACACGCTCACATCACTACAGTATACAATAACATAGTTGCATAGTGCTCTATCTTATAGCATTAGAATTAGATGTCATTTTTGTAAAATATTAGTGGGAACTTAGTTTGTATATTGAATATTTAAAGTTAATACAATTATATTGTGTAGAGTGAACAGATGTCTTAATATCAGTGTCGGGAATTTTCTGGCAAGGTAAACACAAACCGAAAACAATAGTCTCTTTCAAAGCCAAAGCAGATGTGAAATCTGTTTTATTAATTCATGAAATATAACTTTATTCACTTCTGACAAATATCCCTGAGAATGTAATAGTTTCTTTTCTTGTTTTGTAAAGTCTTAAGTTTCTCACTGTGCCAGACTGCGGTTCATTCATTCATTCATTAAAAATAAATAAATCATTCCGTATGTCTTTATGTGTCATATTGGTGCCCGTGCTTCAGTAGATAACTGATGTGTTTTCTGGCTTAGGTGCAGATGCATCTGAGGGGGCAAGAGAAAAGAAGAGAGACTGAGAGAAACAAAATTGCAGCTACTTCCATCTGAAGGGAATGTACTACCAAAGTCCACAAATGACTACATTTAGCAGAAGATAGATGGCATGTAAAAGGAGAGAGGGGAAGCGTGTATCAAGACGGAGCAAAAGACGTGCAGAAGCCAGGACAAGTGAAGAAACAAAGGGAAAATGGAAATCCAAATCATTTCAGGGGCCACACAAATTAAATTCCCTTAAAGAAAAACAAAGGTAGTCAAGTGAATTGGTAAAGGGGAGGAAAAGAAAGCAAGAGGAGCAAAGTGTGGCATATGAATGAGACTCCCTGGTGGTGTGCATGTATATTGCTATTGTGGCCATGTTGACTGGTATTCATAGCCTTGAGTCCATGCACGCTTGTCCGTGCTTGAGAGCACAGAGCCTCCAGCTAAAGCTTTCCCTTTAGAGCAGAACAAACTGTCCATAGAGAGCTTATTCCATCCAAGGATCTTTAGACTTGAACACAATGCTGGACACCTGATGTCCTCCATCAGCGCCAACACACTCCTGCTCTGAAAGTTAATGCCTTATTGTGAATATGTGCACATGTTATTCAATGCATGGATGGGACATGAGTGCTTATTTTTCATACTTCCTAGTGATGGTGATTTTTTATTTTTCAGGCATAGGTGAGCTGGGGGGCGGGGCATAAATGGGGCCATAACACCATTACCTGTAGGGCACTAACTCATAACTGAGTGAATCTGTCTTTGACGTTGAGGATTATACAACACTTTGCACTTATAGGGAATATGTAGAAATGTCATTTTTAGTGTTAAAAATGTAATTTGTAGTTTTACACAATGTAATTGACTAAATAACGGATAATGGGTTGTTGTTGATAATGAGGCAGAGACACAGTCTCTCACAAATTGAGACCATCTTTCCCCCAGTTTTTCTCCTTTTTCTCCATTCTTTTTGTTATGGGGAACACAAAAGAGCCTTCCTGTGAATAATTCATGAAACAGACGTGAAATAGCTTTTACATCAACACTGGGAATTGTTCTCGGTGAACCCGTTACGTCCAGCTATTGTTGTTTTTTTTCTTTCATTTTACACCTCATCTGCTCCAACAGCACCTGTTTGTACTGTAACACATGCAGACACAGAGATCCAGAGCCTTAAGGCACTTCATCTACCCACAGGAGACCAATTACAACAACATCAGGATGTGTGACCCTTAAATAATTACTATAACCAAGCAGGCGGAGGTTGGAAGTTTCAGACAAGGACATTGCACAGCTGGGAAACAGTTATCGTGTCTTGCAAGTGGGTAAGCACGGTTTCACGACTGAAAACAGCCGTGACAATGCTCTCATGGATGCACTCTTCTGTTTTCTTTCCTGTGGTTATCTCCTCTCGTATCGTCTTGTCTGGCCTTCCCTCCTCCTGGAGGTCATGGTAGGAGAAGTAAAATAATGCACCATAACATCCTCTTTTTAAAGGGCTGTTTCTTTCATGTTCTGTTAACAAATACCTAACCAGGGGAAAGGTAATTACACTGCATAATCTTACCTAAGAATTGAGAAGAGGCCAATCTCTCACTCGTGAAAACCGAAGGAGGCCTTAGCGGCAGCAGTGGGACAGGCTACCACTTTGAAGTAAGGCATTTGAAAAAAGGTGCCTGTGATTGATTTCACGCAAACAGCTCTGGGAACTTCAAAAGGCTAAAGAAGGTTTTCCTGGGCTTTGAATTTACCACTCCAGCAGAAAAATAAAACCGAGTTCAAGGGAAGATGGTACGTAGAGCGGAATGTGAGTCTTCAATTGGCTAGAAAGTCATGTATGCCTCACGTTGTGCGTATTGCACGTCTCAGATATGCAATACATTTTTCTGGCCCCATGTCCGAGCCTCCCTTGCCTTATTGACATAGAAGTGCTGGTCGAGCGTGACTTTAGGGCCTCCCCAAGTCACGACGTTGTCATGTATGCACACGGTCCACCTCGGGTCAACACTGTTAGCTTCCCTCATCATTTTAACCGTAGTTTTTACTGTTAGCAGCGTTAGCTAAGAAGCCTCCGGCTCATGTTTCAGAGCCGTTGAGAGGAAATAGAAATGCTCCCTATGTCGGGTCTTGCACCTTTAAGCCAGAGATAGGTCCTTACTTTCCAGCCGCCCCAAACAGCTTACACTCCTGTGACAAGCTTGTCAATTAATCCACCCAATGCAGTAAAAAAAAAAGAAAGAAAAAAAAGGCCCATATCACCCAGGCCTCTGGAAGCTTGGATTATAACATAAACCAGGGGGATTTCAGGCTTCCTTGTGATGGATTTCTTGCCAACTTCACCGCCTGCCTTTTGACAGCTAATTATTTCATTAAACATCTTTCGATGGCTCTTTTCATTTATCTTTCAATGACTCTAGCTGGCCTTAATCCCACTGACGCACAAACTCCTTTGTTTTTTGTTTGAGTGGAGAGAGAATATATTGGTCTCGTTTGATGGGACTTTAGTTAAGGTTGAATTAGTCATCAAGCATTGATTTAGCTGTTTTTCTTTTGGAGGATAGGTGGCATTGGGGACTTTTGCCTTTATAGGAGGCACTGTGTGTGTCTTTTATATAAACGCAAAAGGGAAATCTCAGTCATATCTCTCTGTTGAACACAGCTGACGCCTGAAGCGCTCCTTTACACACTGTGTCTCATTCACTGTAAATGTTCTCCCAGAAGTCTGCATTGGTATGTTTGTCATTGCTTGTCTATATCGAATATACAATAAGGACATCGATCTCCACTGTACCCACATCACAAGCCTCTGGCATTGAAATAAATAGTTGAGGATAAGCTTCAATTAGGCTTAAGTTGCTAAAGCCGTTTCTTTGGCTTTACCAAATGAAGCTCATTTATACACTGAAATGATTGTTTACCTAAGAAAAGAAATGGTGGAATTACACGATGTTCACAAAGACCACCCATGTGGTGTGAACAGACCCTGTAATAACTCCCCAGGGGTTGATGTAGTCTGTGTGTCGGTGGGAAAGTTATGACGTTAGATCAATAATTCATGAATGCCATTCTAGTTAATTGATTGGTTCCAAAACAGAGAGATGTGTCACTAAGCCATAATCTCAGAGAAAGCAGTGTCCACCTGCCATGCGTGACATATTGACACAGGATTTCAATTTTGAGCCACGGAATTGTGCAATGTGTATTTAATTACTTGGGATACTTGGCTTTAAAAGTTAAAACATCTCAAACTTTTCCAGACAAGGTTCAGATGTACCTCTTCGATGTCTATGTGTCAAACCTGAAATGTTTTTCCAACTAAATGCAATATCCCGTAATATCAGTCTCCACTTCCGAGAGCATTTCCCGGGCAACTTTTCAAAGAAGGGATGAAAATATCTGTACTCAGGCACAACGCAGCAACAGTTAGGAAGTCACTAAAGCTTGTTGGTAGGGTTGTATTTCACGCAGAACTAAGCAGTATAACCGACACCTTATTAACAACAAATGTGAATCCAGTATGATTGATGGCTTCCACGGGGACAGTTTACTTTGGGAAGCGGACACTTCAGCTCTGAACAAGGTATCACGCACGCGGAGACACCGTCTCACACACCAGACACACGCGGTTTCAATGCGCTTTGATTGCTTCTCTCACATCAGTCAATTTGACTGGACATCACTGTCTCCCGCAATATGTGTTGCATGTTTCTCAACAGAAGTGAGTGTCTCTTTTGCTTCATGTCTGGTTTCCCACTGGACCCTCGCTGCACTCCAATTAGGTTTGTCACTCAACTACTATGGGATTAAGGGAAAGACAGAGGGGGGCGGGGGGGGGGGGGTGAGAGATAGAGAGGGAGAGATAGAAGCAGCTTTTTGAAAATATAACAAAAACAAGACTGTCAGGGCTGTGAAGAAGGAGAATGACAGCAAAGGGAAAAGTAAGAAGAAAAATAATAGTGAGTGCAAGCAAGAGGCGTCGAGTGAACAGCTGGATTTGGCCTAGAGGAGTTCTGAATAATGTGGTGCCATTAAAGCAGGATTCATAAACTGACTGTCCTCCCTTCTCCTCCCCTCACGTTGCCGCCTATTTTCCCTGTTTTATCCCTTTACTTTAATACTCCCTGAACATACATACTGGATGCTCTTGCATATTCTCTACCGTGGATTTACAGCTGGTCAATCCCCATTTGAACAATAAGCTGAAATGTTGCCCGGTGCCGCAGCCATTGTGGAGGATAGTAAAAGTGACAAAGCGGTAAACGTTTTTCTTCTAAAATGCATAGTCTTGTTGGGTTAAGATAGCGTTGCATTCAGGGATAATGTATAAATATTTGATAGTTCACATGCTGCTGTGTATATTAAACTTGATGTTGTTGTTGTTGCTGAGGCAAGGGAGCAATGGAAAAACAGCGTGTGGAGGGCAAGGGAGAACACTGGCAGCTGTTAGTTAAAATGCTGGTTGCCGACCTGACACTGAACTTTGACCTGGACACAACGCACAGCTGCTCACTTGAGAGAAAAAATGAACACTTAAAGGGCCATATATTATACAATATAGAATTCTTATACAATATAGAAGAATATTCCAAGAAGCCACACTCAAAAAAAATAAGTAATTGGAAGAACTCAATTAATTTGTGTGCAGGATGTGTAGACATAACTCAATCAAAGAACATCCATGCAATAGACCTTTTTCACAACTTCCGTATTTGTTCCCGGAAATACGCAGTCGTTGTGGTAATCTTCTTTCTGTCCGGTTAGGGCAACGTTAAACAAATGGAGCAAGCAAAGAGAAAAAGTTTATTGTAGAGTACCAGGCTGTTCTTGTTATTCCCAAAAGCAGCCAAATCTGTCGTTTCATTCCTTTCCTTTTGATGGTGATGTTTGACGAAAATTGATCCATGGTAACCAAACCAAAAGCATTAAAAAGGGGAGCAGTCATATCTATGGGAGCACTTGTGCCTGCAGCAAATCACTGTTTGAAACCAGAGGCTGTCCTTAGCCCAGAGGTGTCAAACTCATTTTAGGTCTGGGACAGATACGGCCGGACACCGACGGTCTTTTTCCTTCCGATTTCACCCCCAAAAGGAAAAAACGCAGCTGTTGACGTCTGCATTCGGCCAATAGGATAGCTAGCTCACCCTTTTCGGTTGTCTATATATGTACGTGTATGTGCCCTTGTTCGGGGTTCAGTTAACTACGTTGTAGTCAAAGGACTCGCTGTGGCCTGTGGAGAAGCCGCGAATCCTCGATGGAGGTGTTATCTTTTTAGCGCAACACTTCTTCTTTATTAAATTCTTTTGATTTAACTTTTCGATCCAAGACTTCCTTTGTTTGTCGGGAGTTTCTTCATTTTTATCATGACACATCTAAGATATTCAAGATTAAATGTGTTGCCTGGACTAAATATATATGTACTCTATAGACTAAACCACACTAAAGTCTCAGCAAAGCTAGACTTAAACGCAAGAGCTCTTTGAGCCAAACACCATATACTAGATCAGTGTTTCTCAACTGGTGGGACCCGTTTGTAGTGGGTCGCAGGCCTTTGCATGGGCCCGTCCATGTTTTCAGTCAGCTCCTAGAATTTTGTCATCAAGCAAAAATGAAATGGATTGTGTAAAGCATTATTTAATGAAATTAACAGGAAGCTAGGTCAAACTTATAGGTTGGTCAACCTAATCAACATCTTAAATTACAGTAGTATGTTAATTTGCATAACTTGCCTGCCAATCCTCACACACGAGCACTAGTGAGTCGCTAGGGAAGCTTTTGTCGGATCCAATAGGATCAGATGATTCGAAAAAAGGTTTAAACAGGCAAATCAGCCTTCCACAGCCGGACATGGGAAATAATCCCCACTTAAACTATTCCTGTCTCTGTGGCGTGAGGCCTTCACAGAAGCCCCCCCCCCCAGGGAATAGGAATCCTGACTCTATCAACGTGAAACTTTACCTGCTGTACTGTACTGTCCAGACATTGAGATACCACGTAAATGTGCATTTAGCCTGGTATCTGGACTGAGGGCTGTTAGTCATTTTATTTCAGGCAATTCACGAAATTCACTAAAAAGAGCACTTACACAAAAGGTAATTTTAGGGTAAATTATTTTATTAATGAGGAATAAACAAAAACGGTTTTGAATATATATTTTTATGTTTGGTATTATATACCAAATATAATATATATATATATATAACTTATTTGGTATATAAAATGATAAAAATGGACCAGTCAAATGAATTGGATTTCAACGGACTTACTCTGACTATCAATTATAAATATACAACTGACTTCCTCAGTTCCTCAAAAAAGCAACAAAGAACAAAAATGGTTTTGGACATCATGGCAGGTGAACAGGAAAAAACCAAGCTACATACAGTAAGTACCTAATGCTTCTTATGCTTAACATTACCAATAGCAGAATGAAGCAGTTTCATCTCCTGTGCAGCTGCTGATTTAGCTCCTTTCTTTAGTTTCATTCTCTCACAGCTGTGTTGCACGAACAACACTTTTTATTGGTGCTTGAGAGAGAAGTCCAGTGATCAATAATGAGTCTTTTGTGTCTCTTTTAGTTCAAAATGGAAAATCATCCAGTTGTTGCCCAGATATTTAGGTTTCGGAACCAAAGTGATGGACCAACCAATTGTCCAACGATACCATCCCCAGAGGCAGGCCTGCAGACACGGCTAATAGAGTGAGATAAGAACACAAGAAAAGTTAATCAAACAGAACAACATACTTGTTATTTCCACTTGCCCAGACAGCTCTACCTACTTTAAGGGAGAGTTCAACAAGGCAGGCTGTGCAATAATTTGAAACTTTAAGAAATATTGAGGCATGACCCATTTGCTGTGAGTAAGCAGTCTGCAGTGGTGACTTCAAACATTGTTGTATTTTGCTATGTGAGTTTGCTCCGTGCTTTGCTACAATGCTTGCAAACTGATCCAGGACAATGATTTCCAAAATATTCCCTCGGAGACAATTAAAAGGCTAAACAGATGTTTTAAATATTGTTTCTTCATACATTTGATACGAAGGTGAACAGTGGTTTCTTTGGTTTGAAATGTTTCATTCACTTGCTTGTTATTTTAAAGAGACACCTCAAATAAAGCGAGAAACAATAAAGAGCATTGTGCTGAAGTGCTGCTCAGGATGTGATCAATAATTCATTTAATCTGTCAGATTCAGAGAAGTTAGGCAAATGGAATTTGATGTAGGCTTATGTTATTTGACAAAGGCACAGCACTTTCTACACAAACAAGTTTTTTTTTTGATTGAAATGCCATTCATCATTCGATTACCCTTGATCTCAAAAAGGAACATCAGCTTTGTACTTTGTACAATATGTAGGTGGCCTGCTATGTTTTCATGAATCTTTGCATAAATAAAATTGCTTGAACAAAATAGAATCCAAAGAACATGTGTCATGTCAAGCAATAATCAATATTTAAGTCATGTAAACTGGAAAATCAGGTCGGAGTTGAGCAAACAATCAATTAACATTTCTCATTCATTTCTCATATTATTTAAATGACAAGTTGATAACAAAAAAGCCAACTAAATCCTATTCAACACATAAAAGAAGGTGAATAGGATTAGGTGGGTTTATGTCCCTGCTTGTTTTTTTTACTCTTTCGCTCCCCTCCACGGTTCCTCCAAAGCGTCGCCCTCGTCTCCCATGTACCGTTTAGGCGTATTTGAGAGAGTATGTTCGGGCTCAGTAAATATTTCTTTATCCAGGTTTTTAATGCTGTCACCAGAGTGATTGCCTGCTTGAGAGATAGGCTGCCCCACTTTGAAGTCTATAAGGTACTCAGTGTGCGTGTGTGAAACTGTAAATGTGCTTATCTTGTGTGTGTGTGTGTGTGTGTGTTTGTCTTCTTTGTGTTTGTGGATGGAATTCAACAGATAAGGCGTACTCCTGAATAGGTTGAGTAATGGCATTAGGTTGTGTGTGTGTGTTAAGTTGTGTGTTTATGTTTGAAGTAGCAACTCTCTCGTACAAGGAAGTTCTGTACAAGGAGTTCACAGTATCGGACAAAAAAAGTACGCAGATGTGTGAGTGTGTGTGTGTGAAGAAGATGAAAAGAGAGATCGGACAGAGGGAAAGAAGAGGAAAAAGAGAAGGAAATACTCGATGGGAGCAACAACCTTGGATAAAACAGCGTGAAGCTTTTAAACCACTCAGAATTCTGTCTCACAATAAAGTATCCAAGGACAATCATCAATACCCTCTGCCACCACGCACGCACACACACACACACACACACACACACGCGGAGTGAATGGCATTGCGATTTGGTGTACCTCCTCAAAAACCACTGCCTTCGACATGAGGCATTCCGCCTCGCTTAGCGCCACAACCCGAAGACAACCTTCGCGCAATCAAAAATCTACTTAGACGTCAAGCCTCGCCAATGTGATAATCAATGGGGGGAGAAAAACAGAGGGTCAAAGTCTTAGATCTGGAAAATAAAAAAGGCCTTGCGAGCAACAAGGTTCGATTAAGCCTCATAAGAGACCTTGAACGATTGTGCGTGTGCAGGATCGGGGGGGGAGGGGGGCACTGAGAATAAATTTGAGGTGTGGGGATGAACAGAAGGGGGAGACACAAGGCTAGATGAGAGCGAGAGGGGGAGCATAATGCCCAGTGGACAATCTTTAAGCAGAATATGATTTGATTTATGGAAGCCATTACAATGAAGGACAAACAAATGGGGGTTATTAGTGTAGAATCAACAGATGTGCATGCGCTCGCACGCACAGGCCGTCCACACACAAATAGAGGCTTAGTCGGGGACGGTAAATGGTGTTCAAAATTCCATATGTGATTAATAGGATGGAGGATAGCGCACAAGAACTAAAAGGCCACTGCTTTTGGCAACTCGTTGGCACTTTTCAGCATAGCTGCAACATGTTTTATATGTAAATAGCTCTTTGTGGCTGGTAATATATCACACATAAGTGTGGGTAACAATTGAGCATGCGGCCTCTGGGATTTTGTGCAACTTAAAGAACGCATTCAAAGGATTAAAACTTTAGTTGTAGTTTGGGGCTTCTTTAGTGTTTTGGTGCATTTTTCATTTCAATGACTTATTTCTAATTAACTTTTGGGCTCGTCTCTGGGAAACAAACAATTTAGAGTGCCGCTTTGTGTGGTTCATTGGGTAGAAAATCAGTTTAAACGCGTGTACCTTGATTGAACTAAATCATCGGTTGACAGAGTCTTAGTCGGCTAAGAGTGTCTCATGTTTGACGACTGCCCCATTTGACAGCACATGTTTGTTAGGGTGTGAACGTGCGTGTGTTTGCAGAGAAAAGTTGATAGTCTCGTCGTTTTTCGGCACAGAGGTGCTTGATGGCGGAAAACTGACAGAAACTGACAGTGGAGGGGAGGGAAGCAGGGAAGGACGGAATAGAGGCATACATACAAAATACGAGGAAAGACAGAGGCGGACATACAAATCAAAGAAAGCAAAGACAGGCAGAGCGAGAGGTTGAGTCTGTGTGTGAGAAAAAGAGAGAGAGAGAGAGAGAGAGACAGAGAGAGAGCACAAGAGGCACCAGTTTGCAGATGAGAGGCTTGGAAGCCAGAAGGCAATTTAAACAGGCTTGGCTCCCTCTCAGGCATGACAGACTGCTCATTCCCTATCCTCATTCACACTCACACACACATACACCTACACACACAGACACACACACACACACACGTTCATGTCAATACAGTCATTCATGCATGCTGGAATACAAAACTACTAAGAAAACTTAAACAACCAGAAACACTCAAGAAGCACAAGTGTTGCAGGCAGTTGTCACAAAAAAATACAAAAATGTGCAGATGCACATGCAAAACACTCAAGCTTAGTGGAAGGGTGAACCATGGAGCCACATAAATCCTTTCAATCCCCAAAACTACTTGGAATTGGAAATGGATTGAATCAGCTATTGTGCCATGGTACACATATTAATGATTATTAAACAAATCTTTATTCAATCCACTCAGTTTCACAATTTGGGAAGCAAGGCCCTTACTACAACCCTCCCGGATAGAAACTGGAATTTTGGGCTAACTCAGCTGCATTGTCTTCTCCCACAGACAGAGATGAAATGGAACGTAACCTTTCCTCGCAGCAGGATCACATAATGTGTTTCGTTGCACATTTTGTTCTCTTTTTGCACTCCTGACTTCAATGTTTTCGAGATAGATTCATTATCTCTGAAGTACAATGTGGTTTTGCATCTGTCTGATGCTGTTGGTCTGTTTCTCCACTGCTTGACTTCTCTTTGTTTTGAAAGAGTGAAAGTGACGGCATATTTTTTCTGTCCACTTGCATTAATTCCAATCTCAATAAATAAATAATCTCTTCAATACCCTTTAATGTAGACATTTCCAAGTCAGCTCATTATTGGAATAACAATAATAAGTGTCCTTATCTTTCAGAATATTTAACACTTTGTTTAAAACATTTGTTGCAAAGTGGGATTTTAAAAATAAGATACGATGTGGGTTATCTGGGGGATTCTGGGTTAGAGCTGACAACAGAACCAATACCGTGGTTACTTGGGAAAGAAGAGCACAGGAGCACAGTCCTGCATGGCGCCGGTACCTTACATTAGCAGCAGTTGATCGATCTACATTATGATGCTTTTAGGCTCCGTTCATCCAAAATGCGAAGTGCGCAAAGGTAATTTGTCAAATTGGCTGTTTGAAAAAAAAGTATTTCAGAGCAATTTGAAATGGATAATAGTTTTTGGAATTGCGATCTGTTTGTAATCATTAGACCCACTGTCGGTTGCTGTTGTAAACATGTTTAAAAATGATACCCCTAAATCTGGCTCAACAAGCGAGAGAGAGTAAATGAAGACAGGAACCCGCATTAGTAAAAATGAAGCAATGAATCACAAAAATGTTATTTTAAAATTGCTTTCGTGGCAGATCCAAGGTGCAAAAAGAATACATCCACACCTCCTCACATGCCAACGGGAAGGCGCCTTTGAATAAATGCAGTTGGTTGGGCGGTGGGCCGCCTCTCCTCTCTCCATGTCCGTCCATGTCAGGCCTGTGATACCCGGCACGCCGAGGGGCCGTGACAAAGCAGCGGTGCGTGACCTGCCAGTGAGATCCGGCTGTGCACACTACTTATTGTCTGCGGGTTACAACCCCACACTGGGTCCAAATACCGGACACCCAGGAGAGTGACACAGAAAAAACAAAGACGCAAAACTCAATCAGCTCTTCTTTTTTTTAATAGAGTTAAGCAAGCCTTGCAGTTTGGCTTCCTGCTCTAGATACAGTAGTAACACCTGTGAATTTCTGCTCTGAAAAGGGGAAAAAAAGAGTCACTGCCAAAAATGTAATTATGGAACGAGAACAGTTTCACTAAGTTTGACCTTGATTTGAATGAATTTTAGATTCAGTAAAAAAAAAGCTATTTTAAGTCATAGTCCTTCATTTAATATTTGCCGTTTGAGTATCATTCACAGACATCCATATGCGTGCATTACTTTCTCTAATGCCAAGCCAGCAGGCAGTGTGGTGTCTAAGATATTACCTGACACTAAATCGGTCCTACCAGAGATGATGCTGGGTTGTGTCCATCCAGTTGTTATGCTAACATGAATTTGAGCTCTGTATGTGTGTGCATGTTATGATCCCAACATTTCCATATATGCAGTGCACTAACACTGGGGTCTGCAATGTTAACAGCTTCAAATGACCTTTATTCAGATGACGTGGGGACGGAGTTGAGAATTATGGATGCTTGGCTTTCTGACAACCCCCTATGATCACAGCCTTGGACTTTCTTTATACCTGTGCTGCTTCTCTGCATAGTGTTGGTCCTTCCTTTCTGCTGCCGTGCCCCTTGTGGTTGTGTCAGTCCTTCTCTAGCTGTACCGTGTGTTTTACTGTCCTTGTTATGTGCAGATTTATACCTCAGACTGGTTCTCACTTCCTTTCCTGCGTCTCTTTCACCAGCGACTGTTTATTTCACATCTCTTGCTTTTTTTTCTCATCTTCTACCTTCATTGACCAAGCTGTCTAATGTAATCTAATGTCTCATCATAGGGAGCTCAGCTGCATACTGAGATAAAAGCCTCCAGACTGAAAAATAAGGAGACAGAGCCTGAAAGATTGGTAAGTAAAACAATAGCTTGGAGTTATCCCCAAGTAAAGGTAATAGGCACCAGTTTTCTGATGCAGTCAAAGTTCATGAAATCACATGTAGGATTTTTTTCCCTTCATCCAAGTCAATTTTATATGTTCACTCTTGTATGGGAATCCACAAGAAGTCATATAGCCCAGTTAAATGTACGTAGGTGAGTGTGTGTGAACATTCCTACCGTAAGTAAAGGGGGTACTGTATCCATGTGAGTACACGATGTATATGTGAGAGAGAGAGAGAGAGAGAGAGAGAGAGAGACAGCTTTTGCTGCTGTGATGATACACGGCCTCACTGTGCTGTTGCCGAATCCTTTCAACAGTCTACAGTAGTACCTTTACCTCCATAACCTAAGCCCCCCCTCGCTCCCCCCACCCACCCCGTATGCCCCCCCCCCCCCTCCATTTGCCTGAGCGTTGCCATGGTGACCATGACTACACTATGGATGCAGCAGTGGCAAGCTGACTAGGAGGGTGGAGAAGGGAAAGCAGCACTTAGGGAATCGAGCAAGATGGTGGCAGGTAGAGAATTAGAGAATGGTTGGCTCAAAGTAAAGAGAGCAGGAACTGCTGAAGGAGATGTCAGGGAGGCTGTGCAGGGGCAGCTGCGGCGAGAGGTAGAAGTTGATGGAGGTGAAGAGGCTCAGACACAGAGAAACAGACAAAGAAGCAGAGAGCCAGTGAGAATGATGTCAATGTGGTGCTCTTTATAACTGGCACATACGACCAAACAAATAGAAAAAAAAGATCCCCATTTGGAGGAGATGTGGATTTTTTTCAACACGAGGGAAATGGACTTCAGATGGGAAAGCATGTCCTTTGCAGTGAAAATAACCTTGAAAACTACTTCAGCACAGCCATTATTCATCTTAGCAGCCCCCAAGTTCAATTTCAAAACTTTGCTAGTTCTCTGGCAAGCCATAGACGACACGACATCACAAGGCAAACTTCAGAAAAAAATGGTGTTAGCTTTATTTACCATATACCCATCCACGAGACAATTACAATCTGGGGTAGGAGGGGTGATGGAGGAGGAGTAAGAGCAGAGGAGAGTGGAATGAGAGAGTAGGATGCTGGTCGCTTTGGCACATACAAAAAAGCTGCATTTAGCACAAGTAAATTAAAGGCCTATTTCTGTTGTGAGCCTGTTATGAATGCTCCACCATCTCTGCACCTCTTGTATGCCTTTGGCAGTGTGTGACACTGTGTGTGCGTGTGTGTGTGTGTGTTTGTCGGAGTGTAAAATCAAGTGGATTTGCGCGTGCTAAATATCTGTATATGTGTGCATAGATATGCATGTGTTTCTTCCCACATCCGCCCACAAATAAACCTTCAGACACCAGAGGGCCAAACATCAAGGCACTGTTGCTCCTTATTAGAAGTCCCAGTGGTTTCAACGGAATTAGCAGGAAGAAGCCAGCAGTGCCGCGGCCTCAGATTAGCTGATCTCAACACTGATACCTGTCACATTTAAAAGCCTCATTCTTCAACGGAGATAATCCGATTTATATATGCAAAGAGAAAATATATTAGCAGAAACACAAACCTGTCACTCAAATCTTCCAAGGACTCTGACAACAACGGACACAAACAGAGAAAGGGATGGGGAACGCTTTAACGGGAAGCAAAAAAATACAGGTTCACGCTTTAAGACAGGAAATAAGTTTGCTAAAACAGAAGATGGCAAATAGAAGGAAAAAAAATCTTAACTGACTGAGAGAGAGAGAGAGAGAAATAATATTTCAATCTGGATGAAATATGTCTTGCTGTTACTTCCCCAATACATGAACCAAATGATCTGTGTTTCGCTGCTTAGCGCGTAGGAATCAGAGCTGGGTCAAATGGTGTTTTGCTAAATATTCTCAGCTGTTGCTTGGAGTAACAGATGGATGGTGTGCAAAAGAGTAGCAACAGCCAAATGATGTGATCGATATTTAAGGTAATTCTAGTGTTTATTACTAGTGGTAATTCTAAGGTGTTTTAGTTGTTTGATAGCAACGTACATTTTCAACACCGGTTGTTACAGGGTGGATGTACAGTACATGGCTATGATGACATGCACTGTTGCACTATTGTAGGAAATATAGTCTCATGGTTTTCTTTTAGTTGCGGTAGAGTGATAAACTATGATATTGACCTCTGCTGCTACATTTTGGCCATGTTTATACTAAGATACAATATTACAATAATGGTGCCCCAATTATTTAAGCTAAAAACGAAAGCAGTTGGATTAACCGATCAATTTTGTGGTCAAATATTGATTCGAATGCTGCTCAATTCCAATTGGTGAACGGCAAAGAACAAAAACAAAATCAAGCACAAAAAAACTCGCTTCTAATTTGGGAGAATGGCACCATTATTGAAGTAAATGGCTGACTACGTTTTTTCATTTTATCATTTACAAAGAGCAATTTTTGTACTTTTCGCAGCAAACCACAGAAGTACATCAGAGCACAAGAATGTCACATTTATTCATATAACAGAACCGAACAGAATGAAATATCTATTTTAATTTTCCATTAGTAAGTTTGACATAAAAGAGGAGCGTTGAACCCGTGTCTGCCTCTAGAACGGCAAAATGAGAAAGGGACTCCCATGATGCAGGTGGGGGTTGGATATGAGGTTAATCATGCTGCAGGAAATGTTTCATGCACTACCAATGAAACACGGGGGGGAAGAAAAGGAACCCGCTTTACGGCTGCATAGACTGTCAACATGACATTTACACTTATAGGTATATTCACAATGTCAGGTTGACAATGGTGTTATCCGGAAAGCAAAAGGGAATAGTTTGACAGGTGGGAAATTTCATTTAGTTTTGACCCTGATGTGTTTTTGTTGAGAAAGGATGCGTCAAAGACAAGGATCCCTGATGCAACAGCGAGAAATAGGAGATGAAAAACACACTTCCTGTGTGGCCTAATCAGGGCCCTGTATGCCTGTAGCCACCGTTGCTACACACACACACACACAGCCCTCTCCAAGCCAATGGTTTTAAAAACAAAATTGGCCAAACGGGCAAAAAAGAGACAAGCAAATCTGTTCCTTATCTCTGACTTATCAAACAAACAAATGGATTAATATATAACTTTCAAAATTCATCTCGCTGAGCTCTTTGAGAATGAGATGATGAAGCAATCTGAGAGTGAGGAGCCAATGCAACAATCAGCTGTGGGTGTATTGTCAATAGCCAGCAATTCAAATTCCTGCTCTAGTGCAATGCCCTACAGGTAAAAATGGAAAACAAATGAGAAACATTCAAGAGCACTGTTCCTCTTCACTGTGTGTGTGCACGCGCACACACACACACACACACACACACACACCTTCTCAGCTGTTGTTGTCAGCATGTTAATCAGGCTTTGGTATAGTTGTAGCCCTGAGGCACTCTTTGATATAAACACAGATAGAATAAATATCTCATTTTAGAACATTTCTTTTAAATGACTAACTTTGTTGTCTTCCTCCCTGATGGCTCTGAGAAGAAAGTTTGTCATTGAGTATTCATGATGTTTAGCGTTTAGCCACCAGGCCACTATCTCTCTCAGACACTGGAGCTGTAAACCTCAAGAAAAGAGTGATTCTGCACAATCCTCTGCTGTAAGTGCTGATGACCCTTCCATAACAGGCCATCGCGGCTGGCATTTGAGATAAGATCATTATGACTGTTTTTTAATTGAAGCCTTTATCCCAGGTGTAATCAGGGCTAAATAAACAATGCAGGGATCATCCAAGACCCAATTAGGCCTTGGGGAGGGCTGTGCGCAAATTTGCAATGGGCTCCTTCTTCATAATCAGCTGAAACTAATATGAGATGAAGAGTCTGATATCATTACCTGTCTTTGAAACTAATTGTCTGTAATTAGTACAAGAGAGGTTTAATTGAAAATGTTGATGTTATGATGAACAATATGATTGGGAACAATATTCAACACCCAGTTTTCTTTTGTGTGGGCTTTAAAAACAAAAACTCAGGAAGCGCTTTAATTGCTGTCATAATGGGCACATCCACATGAGAATATTGTATTATACCATTAAGGTATTCCGGGGATGTTTGAGAAACTAGCCTTCATTAGCAGGATTTCATCATCTTCTAATCAGTTTTGAAACGGAAGCTTCCTCAGTAGTAGACAAGCGTTAATCTTCACACGATGCCAAAAACCTCTAAATGACTCCACACCTCTGTGGCCGAGAGATAAACACAACGGAAACGGAGAAGAAAAGAAGCGGTATTTCTCTCTAGTTAATTAAGTGACGAAATAAGCCTGGAAATCCCCTGAATCAAATTACACACACGGTACACACACACACACACACACCATGGCTGCAGTGTAGAGAATGGGCTTACTGTAACCACACATCTTTAATGAAATCATGTAAATTGTCTTAGATCTTTGCTTCTATGAATTTGCCTCTGGAGGCCAATGCAACAGGAAGTCAACGGAAATGATTCAGCCGCTGCCTGGTGGAACAAAGTCTGTGTGTGTCAGCACATGCCTCGGAGAAAACGTGGAAGTAATGGGTGGATGAGGGATGATGCACCCATTCCTTGATATTGCAACATATCTTGTGTTTGTATAGGAGTACTTTCTTATGTGTTAATAACTATTTCTGCACAATGTACATGTAAATTAGGCAATTACTGATTAGATTAGGGTTTTAGGAAGCAAGCTTTATTTTAAAACTTAAATAACCCGGCCTCATCTTGACGGTCGTGAAGCAAAAAGTGGGTCAGGAGCTTGTTTTGAGTTGATTGCAAGCAAGTTCTTCTAAATTAGCGGCATATAAAGTCTCAAGTATATTGAATATCTGATTCCTCAAGTCTATTTGAACACACCGCCAGGCTGCAGAATGAATCCGTTACAAGTCAATAAAAATGAGTTGCAGCAGGTTTTGCTTGGCAGTCATCCTTTTTAAAATCACCACAAATATCCCTCAAGTTGGATGTTTGACCTTCAGGTTTACATTTCCCTCATTTATAATTTATTGATACAAGAGTTGTCAATAATTGCGAGACAATTTGCAGGTAACCTTCAAAATGCAGTATTGATGATATTTTACCAAAAAACTATTTGATGTTGGCTTGTTAGAAAAGTCTTTCAACCCCAAATGAGTGATGAAACTACACTGAAACTACACTACAGCCTGAGATAATCTGGCAAATCCCAAAGTTGTGTTAATGATCTGCTTACAACCCATCACTAAAGCATCTTTAAACAATGTATTGTTAGGGAGCTGGGCTCCAAAAAAGACTCCAAAGATGTGAGGGAGGTAGTCAGGTTCAGAAAACAAGGTCTTTACTTCTAGCAAGGGTTCGTTCATTCGTTCCCCAGGTGATCAGAGGAGGCAGGCAGAGGAATCCGCATCGGCGGGCAAAGAGTCACGGGTGAACAAAACCGGGTCTTAGCACAGGCCGGCACACTGGGGGTAAATCGCTGGTACGCTCACCGACGTTAAGCCACAAACTGGCACGGAACAAGGAGTAGACACGGACTAAATACTCAGGGGAACGGGACACATGTGGACACAATGAGGGCGCGGCTTGCAATCACACAGGAGGGCGGCGCGCAGGAAGGGAAGTGTCTGAAACAAGAGGCTTGGGTAACACAACAGAAGCCACAACAACTACCCAGAAGGTATATTTCAAATCATTTATATTCATCTATTTATTTCACATGAAAAAATATATAATTGGCTATAGGCTATTCATGGTATGTAAGTGATAAAGTTCAGTAACCACACCAAAAATCTACTTCTACAAGCACATGAAACTGTTTGGCAAAGGGAAGATAAGCCTCCCTCTCGGTTTCTCAGCATCGCCTTGATATCATAACTCATTGTGAATGCATTGCGAGGCAGGTTGATATGGAGTTGACTTTCCGCAGTGAGAGAAAGTGAGAGGGACTGAGGGTATGATGCCGATGAAAAAACAATGTCAGCGGCTCATCTGATACACTGCAACATGGCTTAGTGATGGACTCACCTACAGGGGTAACGTTACCACGCTCTTTGTTAGCTAAATGTCAGCTCCCCACCTGGCTCCTATCATACACATCTAATGCCCCTAGGCAGCTCTCAGAGATACAGCTCAGGTCCAAAGGTTCAAACTCCTCTCTCGGTGGGTGTAATGCCAAATGAACTATGCTGCACATCTGTCTGGATGGGGTCAGGATTAAGACGTGTGGCACAAGGCAACCTATAATTATGAAAATATATCATCAGAACCACAATAACACAATTCCTGAGATGCAGCAATGGAAAAAGTAGATTAGTGCAAAACATTCAATCAATACGTATCTTTCTCACACAGCGTTCAATGTTGTATTATTGTATTGGGTCAAATGAGATTAAAATTGCAAAATGACTATTTATCCTGGTATAAACTGATTTAGTGTGTTTTGTATTAAACTTCATAGTCACAAAACTGAAAATCTGCAGGGATTTATGCCACCTGATTAACACGATATCAATCTGCATAACAATCCCAACCATGTTTTGCATGTTTAACTTGTATGATGATAGCAATCTTTTCAAGGCATATGTTAGTTATTAGTTAGGAGAGCTAGACAAATTGTATTTGGCCTTACTCAACCATATAATCCTATTTGAAATACAGTTTTCAGATGACTCTTCTGAACCTGAGCAGCTGTAGAGGTTTTAATTCATTCAGGTGAATAATAAAAGGAAATTGTTGTTTGTATTACTATTATCATAAAATGACACATGTCTACAAAAACACTGTGGGATAGGGAATGAAAGGGGGAGTGCCTCTTCAAATATCACATAAGCAGTGCCAGCCTACGTCTGTTTTGGAGAAGGATTGATGTGGGTGTTACATATGCTGGTCTAACCCACCAACATCCAAGTACTGGAAGTTAAAAAAAATAAAGATGTATAATGCTTCACTTACGTGGGTCTGAGACCTGAACACATTGAAAATTAAGAGCAATACTTGCAAATTAATAAGCATCTTCACCAATTTGAATTTGAAGTGGACAACCTTTTCTAGGGCACCTGCTTTTTATTACCATGGTTTATGAAATGACTGAAGTTGTCTATTCCTTGTTGGCAAGTATGCACTCAAATGTTACTTCATTATATTTTGAAAAGTGGGGGGGTGACATATCATACTAATGTCACATTTCAGAGCATTAATTGTCAACGTATACACCAGTGTAGCAACATCAGATAGGTAAATGTACAACTGCTTTCCTCGGTGTAGCCTCCCAAAAAGGAAAAACATAAAAAAATGATCGCTAACAAATCTCCTGAAACACCTTTTTAGTGTTAACAAAAGAATATAACGCCGTAGCAAAGAAAGGACTGCTCAGTATTTACTCAGTATTGTCTTTACACACTGTGCGGTGTGCAAAGGCAACATCGTTGTTCAACGTTGAAGTGGTTGTTGACGTTCTTATCTGGAGAGCTCAACAGTGTTTTGTTGTATTCACCTGCCTGAACAACAGCGCGAGTCCTCGACAGTCAGCTGCACATTCAAGCCCTCTACTCCTTTATTCAAAAAGCATTATATAACCAATCTGCTAACCTCTCTGGTCCAGTCTAACCATTCCACTCGCGCTAACTACCCAAATTTAACCAGTCCACTCTGCGCCACTGTCCCATTCTAACAAATCCAGTCAGCATCGCTTTCATCATGCTACTCAACTGAAATGGGCTCTTCTGTCAAATCAGAGTATAACATCCTCAAAAAGCATAAAGTTCTTCATGGACAGCAGAAGTCATCATGGAGGATTCACAGCGATCATGTTAGCGTTTAGTATGTTGGCCAGACCAGGCCTGCCCCCGTGGGCCCCCACGCCCTAATGCTAAGCCGCTAATTGTCGAGGTTCTCTCACTATACATTCAAATTTTATTTTGCTTGATTGGCCCTAGAGCGTGAACTCCTTAGCCTGTAAAACCTATTATTTGTAGCAGTGCCATTTGTAGCTTGTTCTCTCTGTCATATAACATGGGAAGTGGATTTCAGAAACCACTTTGAATTATTGAATAGTATTTTGGCACAACCAAATGTTCGAATGTTCAGATTTAAAAACAGAAGGAACACCACTGGAAAGCTACAGATGGTATGGATATCTCTGAAAAAAAAACATATTTAATAGCCACTACAAATGGTAGCACGTTAAGCTATCATTTTATGCATGAAAACAGGGTTTTACTTTAGGCAACAAAAGCTATTATCATTGTGCTTGGTCTACCATAAGTGCACTAATCTGTGTTTGCCTACAGCATGTCATGAGAAGTCTGAGGTCCCTTTCCGTTATCTCCTTACATACTTGTCGCTCTCTAAATGTTTCTCAAGGCAAGGCAATTCTATTTGTAAAGCGCATTTCAACAGCAAGCCGATTCAAAGTGCTTCACATAAAACCATTAAAACATCCAAACATAGAGCAAGGAGAGTTAAGAACATTGATTGAACAGCAAAGCAAAACATTAGCCATTAAAAATATAAAAAAGACTAAACTAGAAATGTTGTACACTGATAGGAATGAACAGGTCTGTCCCTCCACCTCAGGGCATGTTGGCCTACAACCTCCACAATTTGCCATTAGCTAAATACTGTGAAAGCAACTGCGAGCCCGCAGGCCACTCAGTCTCCTTTTTTTCAGCCCTGAGCTACACTGCAGTTCTAACAGGAAAATGGCTTTGAGGCAGCAATCAGGAGGCAGACATGGATTGGTTGCACAGGCACCACCAATGAAGACGCGTAAAAAAAAACAACCCGTGGGTAATTCTAATGTCCAGCGCAAACGCTCCATCTAGGAAAATCAATAATTCAAAAGGACAAAGCGTCTGATACATGAGAGAAAAATACAGCTTGCTTTCCCCCTCCTGTGTCAATATTTTGACAGCAAACGCGAAGAGGAGGACAAATCCTGAGGGGACACGTGAAGTGTTCTTCCGTGTTTCGCAAATCGAGGGCTACCTCTTCGTCTATAGCCGTGAAATGGAGAGTTAAGGGGAAGCCACCGTGATGGTTCAGTCCGTTCAGGCAGTGACCACCATGAGAAATGACTCCTTCGTTGAGGCCGCACCCACTTCCCATGTCCTACTGTGTTTCTTACGTCATACTTCTCTCACTCTTCCTTCATTTCTGCTTGTTACACACACATACGTGACAAAAAAAAACAAATCAAAGTAGCAGAATGAAGGTTGTTAGAGTTGGAGTGAATAACACACGGTGAGATGGAGCGCGCTGCAGTGATGAAGGGGTTGAGAATAAAACAAATAGAAAACAGGGTATAAAAGGTAATGAGGCCAAAAGAAAGGGAGCGGCTGAAGGGAGAATGATAACAAAATAATGTACCGCCAGTTTAGTCCTGATTTGAAACCAACTACTTCATCTTCAATAGTTTTCTATCCTGTTAGTTTTGGCGGCATTTTGTACCAGTCAAAGCCGAGATGGGTGTTCCTTTTGGATTCATATCAAACCAACAGTGTTTAAGAATGCTAGTTAAGGCACGTGGTGAGAGGGCTGTCATCCACACTTAGGCTGCACATTGCCACTAATCAATTAACTCTAGTCCCAAAAGTGTCTTTGTGATGCGATGAACAAACATAGTAGGTACACACATACACAGCCACATAGTGAGATGAGGTTGTAGGCCACAAACACTCCTTTAATTATGCTCTGAAGTTTTCTCCCAGATGCCCTAGTTATTTCCGAGGAGTTGGGATGCTAAGGAGTCTTTGGGGACACACAGCGCTCCCTGAAGTGGGCGAAGAAGGATAGAAAACATCCCTGGTGGCACCAGGGGAAGAACACATCAGTGCTCTCGCGGGGGACAGAAACTCAGGACCTTTTTTTCTTCTATTGCCAACGGATGAAAGAAAACAAGACATCATTTTGGAACTGCTTTTGACTTCCTGAAAGTTGATGTTATTATTATGTTTAAAAACTTGGATGGGCTGTTCGCTTTCTATTATTTTAAGTTATTTTGAGTAATTATGATCAAGATACATCTTTAAAGAGTGTGCTTTGAGTAGACCAAATTCACGAATTTCCACAAATCTGTTATTTTCATATTTTGCACTTTGAATTCACACCCTGCTTCTCCATAAAGCTGTTGGCGTTGCCATGGCGACCCATTTTTCACCAACTGCATACCTTTTGAAAATGTTTCTAATCAGGAAATGCTCACTTTGAAAAGCCCGATCGCCAACCAGCATCCGCCCCCCATTCCCACATCCAAACCTTTCATTCTCATTTTTCCGCCCACTTTCATGACACTGGATAATTAGTTTGATACTTTAAAGGACCCATTGTATGCCCAAGTTTATATGGTTGCTTAATGAAATGTCTGTAACAGACTTTGGTCTAAATACCCCCCCCCCCCCCCCATACAGATCTATGCAGCCGACCACGGCGCATCTTGAGGGCTTCATGCTTTTACCTGTCAAAGTACGAGCTACTTTACAAGTTTGACTCCATTGAAGTTGAGTAAAAAACATAGTAATGTTCACCATGTAAAATAATGTTGGTATAATAACAACAAAACAGATTTTACTGGTAGAAATGTACAGAATCAAAAAGTAAAACTGAAAAACACAGTCGCACCTCTGTGTAAATGTAGATTGTGTAAGGCAATGTCAAATATGTCAGGCTAAACAGACCGCACAGTATTCTAATGTTGAGATATTACACTGTTTCATTTACAGCTCCAGTGATACCTCCCTTCATACAGCTAAATGTTAAATGCTTGTAAAACCCAGCTGAAGAAATACAGAAACAAATCAAAAATAAAGTGTATATTTTATTCAGAACAAACATTTAGCCACAGGATTTTGTCATTTGGGGATTTCGCTGTGTTCCAAACATTTTTTTTTGAAGCTCCTCGGGAAACGAGCACCTACATTTCATTACAAAGTCTTCTTGTTGCATTGCCTGAAAACCCTGCCAAACATCCCGACATCAAACGGCTTTGCCTCTTTCTAATGAGCAAAGCATGCATCCGGTTTTTGCCACCTTATCAAAAATGCATTTCCTTTTTCTCTGTCTTCCAACCCAACCTACACATCCCACCCCCCCTTTCACAATTGAACCCTGAAGTCCCAGCAAGCAAATCAAATGCTAATCCATTTGAAGCTGACAGGTCGTCCTGATTACGGCAGCGGCTTTCTTCTTCAAACGTCCTATCGCCATCATCTACCCAGGAACACATGTCGAAACATGAAAGAGCTCCCAAGTTCAACTAGCCGATCAATTGTTTGTCGGATGAGCCAACAGAGGGGGGGCAATTGTCATGGAGTCACCCGAGCCCAAGGGTTTAAGCCATGGAGTGTGTGTTAAAGCAAAGGCACATGCTCAAACAAACCAAATTTGTGGATGTCAAATAACACAACACTCACATAGTTGTTTAATTCATTTCACTGTCAGTTTCTGTTCTAACTACTAATATTTAGATATTAAAATTTGCGGAATGAGACAGAACGCCTTGTGACTAGATGTGAAGAGAAAAAAGATGGAAGGCCGGGGTGAAACACTTTCATGATTAAAGCGTCTTTCTTCCAAACTGCTATGAAGTGGCGGCAAATGTTTACTTTACAAAAGCCTTCCACCTCACACTTGTCTAATAAAGTTATAAAGTATGTAAAAAAATCCACTTGAAAGTCTCTAATTACCCCTTACATTTTCTTAAAATTGTAAATTCTAATTTTCTAATTCTAATTTGACAATACTGCAGGATTAAATAATGCCCGCCACCTCGTAATTGTTTGCACCATCACCTGCACAAATGATTTCCAATGCTTTGTGACTCGGATCGCTCTGCTCAAACGTAATTATTGCTGTGAAACTTTTTCACCATCTCTCCCCATGCTTTCATGTTAAACATTATTCCCCGCTGTGTAATCTGTCTCCATCGTTCCCTGTGACTCAGCCTCTCATCCTCTATTCACTCTCCATATCTCTAACTCTATGCTATTTTCTCACTCATTTCTTACCTCCCCTTCTCGCTCTCGCTCTCCCTCCCCTGTTAAGACACATATTCTAATTTCCCTCTCATCTGCTCCGTCCCGACTCAGGCTCTCGTTCCTTCTTTTTACCTTTTCTCACTTTCTCTCACTTCGTTTGCAGGCAATGAGTTATAGAGATCAAAGGGAGGAGGAGATGGAAGGAGGCCAAGCTAACCCCCACGCATATAACTCGCCTGCTCTTCTTTTCTTTCACAGCCAAAGTCTTTCCGCCTGTGCATCTTTTCATCACCCTCTCATCCTCTTTCTCAAACACTTTCCACTCTGCCATCTCACTCACTGTACCGTCTTTTCTTGATAGCACTGCACTGTTTTGCCCCTTTTTCCCTTGTTTTGGTCTCTTCTGATCTGAACGAATGCTCACACAGGTCCCGTCATTCCGGGGAATCATTGGAAAACCATTCCAACACATGGGGAAAATGCAAAAGGTAGACTGGCTATGCTATCTTTGAAAGTTTCACTAGATTCAGAGATGAAACAGCAAAGAAAAGGGGAGCTGCGGAGGGGCGGGGCAATTCAACAACCTTATTAGCCTCATTGTCTTATTTCTTTCCTTTTAACCATAAAGGAGGGGAGTGAGCGCATGCACATGTTCACACAAACCACAAGGACACGCTTAAACAAATGGAAGCATAGGCTTATACTGTTCACAAAGATATTTAGCCAAAGGCACACACAACTACACAGCCCACACCTACATACACTCAAATGCTTTATATGTTAATAAAGTCCCTCTAGATTTGCTTTGTTCTCCCAGCCGATTCATCCATCCATTCTATTTCCCCCAGAGATTTCTTGTTTCCATACCCCCTATGCAACACACATACACTTCACATTCAAGAACACAAGAGTGTATGTATGTATCTTGGATCGTCCATTTATGGTATTCATGAGGGCTGCATTTGAACAGACGCTGGTCGCAAAACTTCACAAAAGTATTAAGCTCGACCGCAATGTGATGTAATTTCTAACACCACGCTGCAAATATCTACTGTGTGTACATAGCTCGTACATAATAACTTGATCAAAGAACCCCCCCCCCGCCACCCCCCCTAAGTCAACCATGGGACACATCACCAGACCCTTTCGACTTTTCGTTAATTTATTTATTCCATTTTCACCCTGAGGCATATGGCTGGGATCCTGCTGTTAGCCACCAGAGTGGGAATCTGTGGGATCTTGCTGGTCTAGTGTGCTTTCTTTGATGACAATTAGAGAGATCCAATAGGAGTTGCTCAGCTTGAAAATGGACCAAGCGGCTCAGAGGTTTAACGTCTAAGAAATAGAGTTGTTTGCTTATCAGGTGATGAGAATTGATTTGAAACAGTGAGGAGAGCTGGGTTTAAATGGTGGAGGAATTGTGACAGCGACGTTAACAGAAAAACACAAATACAAACACACACACACACACACACAGACACACTCTGTGCCCCACCAACTTTAGGAATAAACCCAGTATGATGCTATTTAGCTCCTCTTAACCTGCTTTTGTTGTTTGCCATGTCAGGTAGAAACACTTCTCCAAGAGGTAAAGAAAAAACAATGTGAAAAACATTACAAATTATACTGGCCAACACTTTTATTTATCAATCTTCTTTAGCCTCCTCCTCTTCCACCACTCATTTTTCTCCCTTTCCAATCAAAGTTTCAGTGCACAACAATAAGACTGCTTACTCTCTCAAAAGCTGTTTAAGTGAATTTCACTGGCTCACCGGGGAATCGCCCCACTGAGGCTTTTGAAGGCATTGAGGCAGGGAGAGAAAGTAATTACTTTTTTCCCTAAACAGAAGTGGGGCGCGGCATGAGTGTGTGTGTGTGTGTGTGTGTGAAATAATGAATTAGTTTGTGTGCGTTTATGTTGGTGTGTACACACATGAATCTATGTCATGTGTTTGTGTGGGCAACCTTGTGTATGAGAGACTAAGAGACACACACCAAGAGCACAGCAAGCTTCTCACATTCAAGTGAAGAACAAAGCCTGGGATGGATTTTATTAGGGTCATGACACAGTGTGTTGCTGTGTGTACGTAATTCAACAATGTTCCATTGTATTTCACACATGTGCAAGAGACCTTAAGAGGAAATGTTAGTCATTTTTAGAGCTCAGTCTCACATGCGCGAAATTAAGATTGGCAAATATGTGCCTCCCGTTCCCTTCAAATCTATACACATGAAGGGGAAAATAAAAAGTTAGCTTCTGTCTGCAATTTTCCATTAAAGTAGACCACGGTTCATGTCCGCGTGAAACCAAATTTATTTTGATCATTTGCAATTGTCTTGTTGAGAAAGCCTATTTAACATGCTTTTTGTTTTGAAGGCAGAGTGGTAACTTCATAGATTGAAGTGCGGGTCAACCGGACTAGCAGCTGGGATTTAAAATATGTTAACATGAAAGTATCTTTTAATTCATGATTAAGGGTGAAGTAAGTCTAACAGCAGATTGACATGGTATCTGCAATGAAAAGAAAATCCTTTTTTATGGCACTCCTGTGTTGAAGCAAGAGCTTAGCCGGAAGGCAAAGGTCTCAATTTACCAGCTAATCTATGTTCCAACCGTCACCTATGTCCCTAAAACTAGTTCCTACAACATGGTTGTTGCCATAGGAGCTCGAGGAGGTGGCTGGAGAAAAGGGAGACATCCCTTAATTAGCTTGGTGTTACCATGATCCAAATCCGGATAAGCAGCCGTCGATGGTGGACTATCGAGTGGTGGATGAATGAAGTAGGAAACTGATGAGAATGTCTTCTATGAATGCTGGAGTTCTGCTACGTGGCACAGAAACAAGTATCCATAATGCATACGTGGTAACGGGAGATTGGTGAAGTGAAGACGACTTGCAGGGCTTGTAAACTAAATTAGCCGCTGAGCTGTCCGTCAGCTGGTCATTCAGTAACACATGCAAGCACAAGTGATAATGGCTTTCTAAAGTAGCTCTCTTTTTTTCTCATTACTGGGCTCGTTATTCCTCACTGGATTGTTTTTCTCAGTATTAAATATAATGTCATTCACTAAAGATTGGTTTGAGTATAAAAAACACTCTGGCTTGGTCACCTGTGAGACAACACGTTCACAGAGTTTAAACAAAATACATGTCGGACTCCTGCAAACTAATAATACTATTTTGTTGAGCAATTTAAACTTCCAAAGATGTGTTAATTAAAATTGAATAAATTGTAGGAAAGAAGAAATAAGCTAAAGTTAAATGTGATTCAAGCAACTTTATTTAGCTTTTTCTGCTGGGTAAATTCACTGCTGATTCAATTATTCATTGATACTAAATATTCTACCTCCCCAGGATGACCTCAGGATGTCTCAAGTAAGATCTCAACATCACATGGGCCAGAAATACATACACAAATCACAACACTTGCAATTGGAAAGAAGATCTTATAAGACTCATGCATTTCTAGCCCCGGCTGAGCCCTTTCAGTAAAGCCGGGTTCTGGCTGCTCTTAGATCACTGCGTTTCTTATGTAAATCCTCCTGACACCACCCCTGTCTCTGACATCGCCCTCATTTTTGATGCATGACAAAGCCACAGCTCCTGCACTCAGTCATCTTGTGCAACATTCTTTTAATTTATCCCTCTTCACTGTATTTAGTTTACTACAATTTTGTTTTCTTTTACCCGTAACACTACCATGGCAGTTTTCAAGAAAGTATTCCACCTTGTCCACTTCTCACAGTTATCGGAAGTCTTGAAAACAAGAAGGTTGGGAACAAGACTGGATAACCGACCGTCCAAACCATGAAGCAGTAGAAGATGCTATATCAGTCCATTATTTTTCACCAGGAGAAGAAAGTATCTTTGATGCCTGAATAAGCTATTTGAATAGCTGGCTTAGCAAGAACAAAATCCTGTGAAGAACACGTTTTTTTCTGTTGTCCCAAGAAAGGTAGCTTCCACACAGAAAAGATACTTTGGACGTTTCAAGGCCCTCCCATGAACTCAAATTGCATTAAATAATTCATCAACACACATTCATGACTGCAGTTTGATTTGATGACTGTTGTAGCAACACATACAGGTCGTTTAATCATTATAAGTCCATGCTTACAGATGCAACACATACATCGTGTCAACAAAGCCTACTGTAAGCGAATATTGATCTCTCTCCCCTGCCTAATTTGTGTGTATGCACACTTACACCCAGACTCCCCCCCCCCCACACACACACACACCTGCACATAGAGAGAGCGAGAGTCTTTGCGAGTGTAAGCCACCTTTCGCTCGGTTCGGTCAGTTTGTCAGCCTGAGAAACAGATTTCAGGAGAGGTTTTCTCTCTCTCTCTCTCTCATTATTTAGGGTACTGTTATCACAAACATTATGATCATGTAAGATTCTGATAAAAAATGGCTTTTAACGGAAAATATTTCTTCTGACGGTGTGACCGAAGCCCTAAACTTACGCGATACACTGAGTTTGACTAGTTAACTCAGCTCAAACGGAGTGACACCAAGACATGCCCCCTCCACTTAGCCATGCTCCTGCTAAGACCTGCCACTGCCTTCCGCACTCCCTACTTGACAGCTGCTCGCTTGGCTTCCCATCTACTGCTCTTTTTATCCTTATCTGCCGCTACAAAGTTCCACTCCCACGTACGTGCCGCATGACAATATTCACACCCTCATCCTCCTCTGTCAACGCTGACCTCTTTCCCCCTCATTTCCCCCATCTCTCATTTCGTCTCTGGCTAAGATATGTCCCATCCCCACAGCATATGGAGAGGCTAATGTTATTACGGCTGTTGAATCCGGAGGGCGATGAGCTAGAGACAGGCATGGAGACAAAGACAGTGATAGACATGGGGCATATGCATATTTATGAATACACACTTATGCATAATCTCAGAAAAGGAATAGTTTAAATACACACACACACACACACACACAGCCTGGATATAAACACTGAGCCACTGCGCCCTCATCTAAAAAGGAAGGGGATGGAGAATGTCAGTGCTGGCATGTGTGTGATCTGTCAATCACTATTTGAGAGTAAATGTGTGTCTGTGTGAGATTGTGTTAGAGCAGGTGTGTGTTTCATGATGAATTGTGCAACTCATCGTTCACGTCATGCTTTAAAAAGAAAAGAAGGAAGAAGAAAAGAAAGCATGAGTGATCAATGCATATCATTCCCTGATATGAATGGATGCATATACTGCTCATGAGTAATATTTTCTGCACTAAAATTTCAATAAGTCCCACCCCAAACAAAACTTTTGAATTGCCAATACTGCTTCATGACTACTTTCACTTAAGGTGAATCCAGTTTTCATGTTGTGCTTGTAAGTGTGGTATTACTACTTCCACTCCAACCTCTATTCACTGAATTGTTTCAAGGAATTGGGGTTGTGCAACAATTTGTAAACAGAACAGTGACTCAGTTACACATCAAGCCGACATTGAGTAATATTACAATTCAACTCTAGTCCTTTTTGTATCCACCTGATGAATGCATGCCTAATAATCACCCTAATTTTGGCTTCTCTGGAAATAACTGGCTCTTTTGCTGATAAATGCTCAACCAGTCCCTGTCCTCGTATTTCTGCTACAATGTGCAGGCCAGGCAGTTACTAAAGATATTTTAGAGCTTTACTACATTAATGTTTGCGGTGAGATGTACCCATAATAGTGTATTTTTATCAAAAAAATCAAATGTTCTTTTGCTGAAGGTATGGCAGATTTGGGTAATAATAATCTGTGGGTTCATCATATTAGCTGAACCCCATCAACATTACATGTAGGTATTCAATCCATTGTCGATATACAAATGTTGACCAGTGCAGCCTTGAATAATGGATTTACCACCATTAGTGTTCACATTAGCTTCCAAAGAAAGAGAATCGCGTTCAATTGCTCTGGGATTTCATTGTAAATGAGTCATTTGGATTTCATAAATGCTTTCAATTTTACTGTGTTTGAGTTGCATCTCTTTGTATTTTTATCATAGTGTGCTCAGCCGAGTTCAGCTTCCCTTTCTACCGGGAATACTTTCAGAGCCAAACATTCCTGTATTTCAGTATATCATACAAATTATTTCATGGTTACAAGGATTGATATTGAGCGATCTCCTGTGAAGTAGTTGACAGTAACACACTACAATGAAGGCACTGCTAGTCTTTTTGTCGCACAACCTGTGGGAAACACAGTGTACAATATGTTTTGATGCTATTTGCATGTTTAACACTGTTGTGTCCTTGCATACATTTGATTCTCACTGCCTCTGGGAGCCCAGTGGCAGGCGCTACAAATCAATTTCACACTGTATCATTACATATTTTACAGTCAGGAAGAATGGGGACTGAGCGTGATAAAAAGTAAAGTGACAAGTATAAGACACTGTAGAGAATGTGACACATAACATTAAGCAGCAGAGCTCCCTCTGTTCCACCTCTAATGATACACCAGGGCCACGAAGTGCGTTTGATATCACAGTCAAGCTGTTAGGATATCTGGAGGGTGGCAATTTTCCTGTGAAAAGATAAGGTCTAGAAGCAGGCGTGTATTTAGACACTCCGTACTTGCAAAAGCAAGTAGCACGTCTCAGAGCCAGTTCACAGGCCCTGAGAAAGAGATCTTCATTGCTCGGCCTGATGCTCTAATTGTTAAGCATCATTTAAATCAAAAGGTTTCACATGTTCACGCATCCAGTACCCTCAGTTAACCCTCAGCTAAGCTCACAAGTCTTGCATTCCCATTAAACCTCCTGAAACATTGAAATTGAAATGAACATTCATTACAAATGTATTTTTATGTTCCATAACCCACTGCACCAACACTGCACAACTACTCTGGCAAATGGCTTGCCCTCCTATTCAGCCTGAGAAAAAACAGAGAAACAGACCTACACTCACATGTGTTGTATTTGTATAAGTGTGTGTGTGTGTGTACATGTGTGCGTGTGTGAGTAAGGTAGGATCAAGCCAACCTCTAATTACCTAGCTAGTCATTATGGCTCGGGTGCCAACTCACTATTGGCAGGGACTAACTCCATGAAGGCGGCCCGGGTGACATGTTAATGGTGTAATTGTGCTGACCGTGTACCTTAGTGCCTGATAATTATTTTAAAATGTGAGGAATTAAAACAAAAATGGATTTTGAAAAACAAGAAAAATTGCAAGGGCCCTAAAACCACATGGAGGGGCTCTGGGAGGAGCACATCCTGAAGTTTAATGCTAACGAACGAAGGGAAGCTGAATAAGAAAGCCTAGTTGAGCGACAAGGATGGTGCTGAAAATGTCAAGGATGAGTATTTTGTCAACTGAGAGCTGTGCCCATGGGGTGACTATGCTGATGCTTTTCTCACTTCACTTAGTATGCTAATGCTCTTCAGTTTGATGACCGGCTCATAAATTGTGTGAAGCTGACCTAGCAAATAGCTAATGTTAGTTCTCCATCAACTGAATCCCTTCTTGTGCTGTTGATTATATCCGCACATTTTGTAAAAGTAAGGTTTACTTCTACGTCTAGTAAGATCATCTTTAATTGTTGGATCCTATAATTCCTTACATTGCACAGATCATTGCATGATTGGGTATTATATTTGTACTTGCATGATCCCAGGCGTCATGCTCTAACAGGCCTTTATGGGTTTTAAATCTGCAGCTCTCCGATTCACGCGTGCAACATTTAACCCAGGAAACCCATGAAATATGTGGCATATCAAGCAAAACTCCAGGTAAGCCAAAGACTTTCTTGTTTTAGGTGATTCCGGCTCACGGTGCAATTATATCCAGCCCTCGAGTATCATATGTCTATTATAACTGGCCCGCTGGGTCAAAGGAACGCACAAGGCTGATATTAAAAGTCCCAAAAGGCACTGCAAAAGCTACTAGCAACAAATCCAGCAACTTCTCTGGTGGAGAAATAGGCGTGCTCAAAGCGAAGGGATCGCAGGGGAGTCATGAAGGGGTTGTTGTATTGAATTCTAGTATCCTAAGTATCAAAGAATCTTGATATTTATGCCAGTTTTTAATTGTGTCCCTCTCTGGGATTGAGTTTGACACCACTGCTGTAGACTACTCAACACTTGCGTCACTCGCTCACAGACGAAGCCGCTTTGGAGCGTGAGCCGGCAGCACGGCACCAGAGCGTAAATCCTTTAAAGGTGGAACTGAAAAGATCAGGGAGAAAAAGAAGAGATGTCTGGAGGAAGATGAATCAGAGTATTTAAAAATCTTTGACTTTTTTGGAAAACCACCGACTGGTGACACAACTTGTTGTTTTGTTGTGCACCTTCAACACCCTTACACACACACTCACACACACAGTCACAGACTCACAATGCAACACTCAGATATCACTGATGTTCACAGTACACCGTATGTTCTCTTCTGTTCATTTCTATTATATGGTTCAAACTAATTTTACCCTCTGATTCTTTACCCTTTTTGTCTTTTCCGTGTGGCCTTTCTCTGCTGACATTCGTTCCTTAAGGCTCTGCAGTTGAATCAGTGACGAGTGGTGAGGTTTCTGGCTGGGGAGGCACTGACTCTTTCAAAGTCAGATTTACAAATTCAACAAAGTAGCATATATTCACCATTCAACTGGCTGCTTGGACCTTGACTACTGGTTATGTTTCATATCCCTTATCGTGTATTTTTTTATAATACAGGTAGATGAAATCAAGCGTTCTGATTGGTTGAGACTGACAGGGTGTACTGGATTGAGCCATAATGTACCCGTTTCAGTGCGATGATCAAAATATAAAATAAAAATGAATGTCAATCTCCTTGCTAATCATCAACCAATTTCTGTAGGCTGCTGAAATGCGATACACAAAGTTTAGTGTCTACAACTTGTGTTGTGCTGAAAGGCAGCTGTTAACTTATAATGTAAAAATAAATAAAAGCAATAAGGTTTGCCAACAACACCCTCATTAACCCATTATTTACGATAAACTACAGCCTCTCGTACATTATTGCCTAAATCTTTTATATATATTTTTTAAATATCATTAAAATACAGCTGGTTATTAATTTGTGTCGTGTATAGCAGTGTCTGCATGCTCTTACCTTGTAAATTATGTTAAGTCCGTCGTTTGGTATTGCTCGTTTTTGGTCAGTCCGATTCAGACTGTATGTTTTCAGTCTTAAAGGACTGATGCGGGATGCACTTGACATTCGCTAACATTACTTGACTGTTTTAGCTAGCACATGCTCACTGTGCCATCTGTCCATAATACATAAAGGAAAACAACAGCAGAACGAGCCCGTGTGCTCACACACGCCCCCTTCAGGGAGACGGAGGTACTAACTCAGCCTCTAGCAGTGAAAAGCTGGAAGGGAGGCGCACAGTCCAGCTGCCTCCCTTACCGCGTTTTCACTGCGGCGTTATGTCAGATTAACAAGACTAACATACGTGAAATACAGGACCCAGGCTATGGGGTGTGAGGACATAACACTGTACAAGCATTACATTGGAGACATATAGAGACAATAATTACACATGCTCACATTGAGCAAAAACACGACCTGCTCAACCATGTTTATGAGGGATTGCGCAATTCGAGTGGAGGCACCGCTCGTCGCTGCCGCCTCCCAGTATTTTGACAGGAAATTCAGTGATATTGCCCATAATTGTCAGGCTGGGGGTGCCGGAGCAGGTTGCAGGCCAAAACAGGACAGGACAGGACAGGACAGGACAGGACAGGACAGGACAGGACAGGACAGGACAGGACGTGCTCCAGCGACAGGTAACATTGACAATGACGCAACAAGGCACAACAGGCACACGGGGCTTAAATACACAAGGGAGGTGCAGGTGATTGGACACAGGTGGGAACACTCAGGCAATCACAGGACAGGAAGTGAAGCTCACCCAGAGACACGAGAGATAAGAAAACTACAAAATACAATAATAATCATTTGATTGACTGGAATCTAATAATCACCCTTCTATTACAGATCAGTGTTTTTTTTTACATTTCATGATAACATAGGGGAGGCACTCCAGTGACTGCACGTCACTGAGTTGAATGTATAACCATCTGGTACTTGCCCAGAGAGAAGCACATTCATATAGCAAACTATACCCACCCTGGGGTGTTACAATAACCGGAATCTTTTAATTCCATGTATCCATCCAAGCAAATTGGTCCAAATATGATGTCCTAAATGATTTGTAATCATACAAAATAATGTTGAGTATATGGGTATTTTTCTAAGTAGGCCACTGGCTGGTCGATACGTGCGATGCATGCAGGGGGCAGCGCGCTATGTATTGACTCGCCCAGTCTGACAGTAACTCCCGGGCCACCTGTTCCCCCCAGTCCGCCCCTTCTTTCAGTAGCGTCAATACTGTCATAACTTTGGGTCTGTTGATGTGGCGAGCCTCTTATGTAGTCCACGTCTCACCGACTATCGTCATAGGTCATCATGGATGAGATCTTTCCTGTGGTGTTTCAAATAGTTCCAATGTCATGTCCACACAACTGGGCCAAGTGTTCGGTTAGTGAAAATAACTAAATGGCTGCCAAACACATTTGGAGACCAAGCCACTCAGGGAAAAACAACAAATGTGTTGACATTTCAGGAAACATCTTAAGTTCTGAAGACAGACTCTTGGAAAAAAACTAAAGACAGCTTGCAGTTTTCACTCGCTCCATTCAGTTAAGTTGTGCCACTGCCGGCAGTTACGTCTCACGAGGAACAGGTTACTTCTTCACATCTTTTATGTGAAACAAATCGCCAAAGCTACTAAGTGTGACATGTCTTATTAGCCCAACCATTGCTGCCGGTTGGCAGGGGGTGCAACGCAGCAAATATATGGGAGTGTTAACTTCATGCATCAGCAGGGTGATTGGGATGGGATAACGGCACACAGCGCACCAGCGTTTATTCACAGCTGCTCCTAAATGGTCGGCCGGTACCCTACACACACACCATCTGTCAAAAGTTGGAACAGAGGTGAAGAAGTTCTGCTGCAACTTCGATGCCAGTTCGGGGAAACAGGCAATGTGCTCCTTCACAGGCCTCGGTAAAAATACAGTTCCTCGGCTCTTTCTGTTCGAGTGTATCGGTGGTGTTCCCTAAGGTGTCTTTGCCCGTGGCTACAGCCAAAACTCTAACTGGCCAGAATCAGGTAGAAACAGCTATGGCCCCACTCCTTCTATTGCACTTTGTTTCAACACTTATATTTCAAACACAGGAGGATCATTGAAATATCACGCGTGCTAATTATGGCACGCAATGCTGGTTGGATTATGCTGCTACTCTCTTGAGCAACAGTTTGAAAAGTTGCAGGGGTACAGCAAATATGTTGCTCTGCGCAAAGGTGTTGTCTCATTTGCACGACAGTAAATTTCGGCAGGTCCAATTATCTTCTCATTGGCGTCATGGGTGTGTTAAATAAATGACTAATTGCAAACGTTCAAAGTATGTTACCTAAATAGTCCACGCTTTCACACTCGTACTTCTCCCGAATACTGTGCACATTGTTTTAGACTCATTCAATAAAACCTCTTGTTCCAACAAATGCTTGCTTGACATTCTTGAATAACCTTGACTGCCTTGGCATTGAATGCACCACTTGGGGATCCAGGGACTCTCTTTGTCATTAGATGCTGTTACACAGTAAATCTGGAAACTAGATTGCAGGGCAGTGAGCTGTGGCAGGAAGGTAGCAGCGAAGGCGGGCTTGACAGAATCTGCAGTTTAATCACACAGACGAGGGGGAAATACAAATATTTGACTGGGGTTCAATTGGCTTTTGATCAGACTCAATAAGAGCTGTTATGAACCAAGTAAGGTTGGATGGGTAATAGGACGGGCAGCGTCCCCCTGTAGCACCACAGTGACAAACAATTTTCAGGTTATTAGCAGGTAATGTGATGGGAGGTAGAGGAGAAGGAGGAAAATGAAGGATGAAATTCAGAGAAAATAAAGAGTGAGGGAGAAAGTGAATGAATGTATGCAGATACTGAATAGCAGGGGGAATTAGTGCTGTTTTGAGAACACAGGAAGACAGAATTGCAAGGTGAAGCTGATTGGATCAAGGATGGCGTAGGTGGCAGTTTTGATGCAGCCTCTAATAAGTTGATTTGGTTTCAACAGACAGTTAAGAAGGAAAATTGTCAACACTTATTTCAAAGCTCGGCCCAAAACAGTGGCATAAGAAGGTGAAATCAAAGGGGGAAGGGACAAGCGATGGGAAATAGTTTTGTTTTATACTACCCTGCACATCTTGGGAACTTTCATGATTAACATGTTTTGTTTTTGGTTTAATTTGAGCAACAGATGTAAACAGATCACTGTGCAACGTTGAAGAAGCTCCCGTTGCCCCTGCCTCTGAACAATGAGTGCAAGCCCTGCATTTGTCAGTCTGTTCATGATTAACGGAACAATTTCACAAAAGAAGGATAGTTAGCAGTCCACATGGAATGAACATTTTTATATAACAGAAAAACTGTTAAACCGTGTATTCTAGCACAGGAAGAAAACATGTTAAGAAAGTTTTTATCTTAGAGGAGCAGTAGATGAATGTGATTACCAAGGACTCGAGTAGTTTCATCTGCCATTTCCAAATTTATTTTGTGTATTTGTGTAAGAACAAGACCACAGTTTTGCAAACATCTTCCTGTTTTACTGCTTCCTGTTTATTTTCTTTTTTCTTTAACAGCAACCAAATATTAATATTATTCTTTTCTGTTTCCGACTCTGTATTGTAAGTTAATTAAATAGTTAAAGTTTGGCATCCTTGCCTGAGTTTTTGTACATTCCGATTGGCTGTTTTTCCTTAGTGACAAATTCAAATCTCTTGTGCAGCACCCCAATCTGACACACAGCCCACCGTATTGTACAAGAAAGCAGCTGTGTTTACGGTACCATAGACGCAACATCACACGCAAGGATGCGTTTGATTCGGTAATAGTTATCCCATAAAAGGCATCACTTTCATGCAACATCTGATATTTAATTGTTTAATGCTCTATTTGGTTGTTAAAGTCAATATCTGTTTGTCTGTTTACATAAAAGTATTGCATTTTGAATTAGCAACACTTCCCTAACCACAGCTCTGATTGGACAATTTAAAACAAGCAAACCTGCTGCTGCGGTGGTGCCATTGTTGTTTGTTTATCCAAATCTAAATAAAACTCATTCCGTCTTGCGGAGAAGCACTCATAACCAATGCTAGCATGACAGTGCGAGACAATTAGGCGTGGGTCATGTGATTTTCCAAATAGAGCAACACGTGATGAGGATATAAGCACAACTAACAATCAGTGTATAATTGAGCTGGATGATTGAGGAGATTTGTCCTTAAGAGAGCTAAAAACAAAACCAAAACCAGTCCGTGAATGATTTGGATTGCAATCATGTTAATGGCTGACTTGGTATTAATCCTGATTGCTCTTTCTTCCACATCTGTTTATACCATGAAGTTCCATTAAACATAAATGACCTCATTTCTTTAAAGACAATATGCGCGATCCACACCTATATTGAAAACAAAATTGAATGCTAGCTCTAACTTTCACATTGTGATTCAAAGATCATTCAGTTTACAAAACGAGAAATGAATGAAAAAAGTTCTTTCATGTGCTTTGAATATGCTTTGGTTCTCAATGTCAGAAATGTTTACAAGCAATGTTTACATGCATCACATCTTATGTCACGAAGCTGCAACTGTAGCTTGATGGAAACTGACAATGCCCTTAATGGCTGACAGTCTCCTTTCAGAATTTCCCAAATATCAGCAAATGCATTATCTTTATTGTCACTTTATTGCACATTTACAAGGCAGTTTTTCAAATGTATAAGACCAATTATCCTCAACAGTGTGTGTCAGCAGATGATTTGTTTCCAGAAACACTGATCTGAGGGCTAGAGCAGTATGTGTACCTGTTATGTGTGTATGCCTGTGTTATGCTGTGATGTCCAACGGAAATCAAACCCGGCTAGAAGAAAACTGTATATATGTGATCGAAAGGGACAAACTTTGTGTCTTTGCCTCATTGCACACCATTAATATCCAGCTGCGTGCACACAAGGGAAAGCTAAACTTCTCCCTCGTAAATCTACTGGTATATTCATAATAGGCACAGACGACCAAAATTAAACAGTTAAAAATAAATGATTAAACCTTTTATAACATCAGCATTTTTAAAATAGTGCCAAAAACTCAAATGGCACAATTTCATAAAATGAAATTGCTACTATAACAAAAAGAACAAAACAGACTCGTTTTGCGCCCTTGGACAAAGAAAGTTTGCTCCGGGAATAAATGAAACGTGCTTCATTTTCAGCACAACATTGGCCAAGTAGAAACTACAGCAATTCCAGACTGATATTCAATACTTGTAAAATAAAGGATATTACTGACATCCATCAGCGTCGAATCTACAGTAAATGTTTAGTGAGATCAATGAGCCTGCATCATCCACATCAAAAGAGCGTGGTCCTTATCTAGTCTCTATCCCCAGATCAGTTTGCATGAATTAAACATGTTACCATAATTTATGAGCGACGGGCTCACTGATCAATCCTACTAAATACACTCTTACTTCCACGCAGTTTGATATTTCAAGCTTTCTAATCAGGCAGAACCATCAGGCAGGGTTCTGTTATCCTTTGTGAAAATCTAATGACAACATAAATGTTAGGGGAAATACTACATTCACATTTCATCATTTATTCTTTTTTTCTTACACAGAAATTCTCAAAGCTGTGTTTAACACGGTATAATTACAAAGATGTAACACATATCAGCGTACAGACATAGTTTGCTGTCTGGGCTCTTTAGTTTCTGGCTAGCGCCTAAAAACCAGCCGACCCTGTCGTCTTTAATGGGCTCTGCTGAGGACACAACTGCGTTCTGCTCGTGAAAGTCTGGGTGGAGGATGATTATGAACATGCAAAGTGTCGATGAAGGGGGCTGTTTTGTTCTCTTCACAGCCTCAATGAGAGATGCGGTTTTTCTGTCAAGTGGACTTCAACATCTGCTCCTGATGAAAGGAGAGAGGAGTTGAGATCGGAGGGAAAGGGAAAAGGAAGGAAGGGTGCGAAGCAGTAACAACAGTGATTCACCTCGATGTGCTGGTGAATTCAAAAGGGAAACACTGCAACGCGGGTGTTGTTTGTGAGGTTTTTGGATAAAGTGATTCAAAAGGAAGTGATATATTTCACACCAGTGACCTCAGGGAATGGTTTGAACCTTTTTTATTTCAATTAACATGTGTTTGAGAATGAAATGCATTAAAAATGGAAGCAACTTGTGGATAGGAGGAGACACATGTGGGTGCATTACATACATCTCATAAACAAGGTCTCTTTGCTTTCTCTGAGATAAATGCACTTTCCTTTTCATTTCTAATGGTGTATGTGCAATCCTATTATCCTGGTTTTCTTGGACCTCAGCGCTGCCTCTTAGCCAACATGTCGCGGTTGTTGATTTACAGTGGCGATGTTGTTGACTGCTTTGGACTGATGAGCCTCTTCTCTGAGCAAAAGAAGCTACGGAGCCAACAAACTAACCAAGAAACCAATCAAATACAATCAGTCAGAGTGGTCTGATTTACTGTGTCAAAGACCTGTGCATGATGTATTTTTACTGTATCGCTTTTAATTTCTTTGGAAAGCCTTCCTCTTTCTATATTTGGCTGGGACCTGAACAGTGCTGAGTTCAGAAGATACAAAGCAATGCAGATTAATTGAGCTTCAAAAGAACAAAGAGTACAGCATAAAAGAGATAATCAGGTTCTCAACACATCTGTCAGTTAACAGTTTCCTCCCAGTTGCCTGGCTGTAGCCATAACTCACATTTTGAAATCACTATGAATGACTATGATGGAATAAAACAATTGTGTATTTGGTGATTTGATTAAATGTTGTGGTAATTTACCTGTGATATAAAGAAGGCATTTTAGTAGACTTAAGGACAACATTTGGTAACCTTTTTATGTTTGACAAGCCAAAGTCATAGTGCTGCTTTATCCATCATGCACACACATTCACTCTTCCAACTGTCCAAGAAAATACCTCAGGTGACTTCTGTGCTGTGTTTGGGGGGCGGAGGGGGTTGAGGCACAACCTCAACAGGGGCAGCAGTTTCCATATATATTATAATTCCATTCATCCACCATGACCTCCATCCTGCAAGCACATATAACATAAGGCCACTTCAACTTTCGCACCCTATAGAAAACATCATTCTCGTTTTTCTTGTGAAACCTCCAAAACGATGTTTGCAAGCAGTAACAAATATATCTATATTGTAAATCGTGTTATCTTGCGAGAAGGAAGTTGGGAAACATTATTGAACAGCAACAAAAGAGGCAAAGGGAATATTTCTGCCTGCATTGATTGGACAGAGATAGATGGGGACATAAAACATGGAGGGAGCTGTTCATTTCCCCGGTTCTTACTCGTCCACGTTGGTTTCTGGTAAATCTGATGCTGTTTCTTGTTGGTTATAGTAATCAGTATGGCAAATGTCCCCTAACCTCAACCTTATCTCAGACTTTTTTTCATTTTCTAAACAGCAACAAAGAAGGTACAGAAATAAATGATTATCCTGGCAGGGCAGCTGTACATGTAGATCATATTTGTTGTTTCTAAACAATGGGTATTGATGTCAACGCAACCTTAACTCTGACACAGACCTCCTCAAACTCTGTTTGAACTAACATCTCGTGTTGAGCAACATGTTACTGGGATATTTCTGAGGACAAAATAAAGGGTAAATCCGGCTCACAATTTTTTACAAAAAACAGATGAGAAGTGTGTCTTTAACCAGCAAGATAACTAGGCTGCAATCACCTTTGTATAATACCTGATAACAGCAGGTTCTGTAATGTTCCGCCAACCCACATACATAATCATCCAGCATTTGGGGCAGAAGATAGCACTGTAGTGCAGCAGGCCTCTCATTTGGCAAATTTCAGTCTTTTCACAGAGATTGCAGCCAGCTGTGTACTCTGCAGGGACTAGTTCATTTCCAAACGCGAGGAGGAAGTGTGAAGGTGTGCCTCTAATCATGTTCTTAAGGGTGACTGCTTATCTGATGCAGTCTGTGTCCGAGTTACACAGAGGTTCTAAAGTCTCCATACCTGTATTCCAAGCTGTGTTTCAAGTATACTGAGGCTTTGTACTCACTCAAGTCTGTAACCCTGATTTTTCTAAATCCACTTCACTCAAAAATTTCCATTTCTATCTTCTATGTTTTCAGAATTCATATCACCAGTGCAATGCCTCCGAGCCCAACCAACAGCTTGGTACATCCCGATCATTCATTCCCCCTCTCTCCACCTACAGCTTCACCCTTCACGCCACTTTCAGAAGCCATTGCCACCCTGAGAATTACACCCACCTGAGGATGAACTCACTGAAGAATCAAAAGAAGCACATTGCCTTTGCGTCGACTGCCTTGGGCCATGTTGGGTAACCAGAGGAAAAGAGTGATATTGGAAACCGAGTTAAGTGGGTTTTGTTGTAGAAGGGTTAGCCTTGTTTGTGAAAGCCTTGGGCTATGTAAAGGGAAGAGGAAAAGGATTGAGGTATTTCTCAAATGCAGACCTTAAAGGGGTAAAAAACAACAACAACAAAAAAAATCCCCCCAACGAGATGTATGGGTGTGATTCACCTTAGTGAGCTTGTGTGAGTGTGTTGCTGGTGCTGAGTGTGTACAGCCCATTTATTTGTGTGATTCTGTACGTCTATTTGTGTGTGTATGTGTGTGTGCGCTTTCTGTCTGCAATAAATAGACGAACACTTCAGTGTCGCCCCATGGCTCTTCTCGCTTTAGTGCATCTCAAACTTGCAAATGCCCCTGGGGAGGCAAACGCTGGATCTGCCAATATTGAAACAGATGAAACACACTCTCCCCTTAACTATTGTTACAGGTTATAATCCTCAAGGTTTAGAAAACGTCACGCTGGAATAAATCATTTAAAAACAGACACTTTCTTATTTTCCGTATAATAGCCGGCTTTTGTGAGGCGTGTCAGTCAGTAACATCGGTCATCAGCTGGGGATGCGTGCCTGATGAGCTGTAGGGTGTTTTCAGCAGAAACCAAACCTAATGCAGGAACAAAACGCAATCTATTTTCATCATTAACACATATAGATAATTAAAACTATTGGAATTTAACACTACATTTAATTCCAGAACGTGTATGAAATTCATCATGTGTTGGAGTTCTTTGCCAGATTAAAGTAACCCAGTTATAGCTGCCTGTACATTCATAGGTAAATGCATTTTTGAGGGTAGGGTGGGATAAGGCACAGTATCTGATTGGAACTCAGATTTACCACATAAAAAATCCTTAAATAAAATGACACATTGTCGTCTTGTGCTCAAATAGAAATTATAAAAAAGAAAAACAAGGTGCTATCCCATTACAAGACAAGCACCATATTCACAGGGATGACATTTAGTGTCTCTGTCTGTCAGAAAAAGATCCAATCAGACAGTGACACATGGTGAGAAATAAGGCCTTTGTCTATAGAGATCTAAAGATAAGAATCGTATTTCCATTAAATCAATGAGCTGTGCGCTTCACTGTGATGAATAATGCATCCCCTCTTCAATCCCTCTTCCCTTACTACCATACTTTCACACTCTCCGCTCTTGCTCGTGTTTGCGATGCTCGCCCTTGTCCATTGTCTCAAGTGTTTTCACAACTTTGCACTTTATAATAAAGTGAACGCTTTAATCCCTCTCCACAAGTGCTTTATTGCTTTTTAACAACACTCACAGGTTGACTCATGAGCGCGCAACAGAGATGTCGACCAGATCTTTTGTCATGCGGTGACGTGGCCTCAGGAACGATGCACAGCCCATGGAAACGATTCTAAACAACAAGTTCTGTTCACTCAATATGGTGGAGTGAACAAAAAATAAAAAAGGCCCAAGTGGGTGCAAGGTTTGCACTTTTGCATTCTGTGTTGTGGCACTAAAGTGAAGTGTTAACAACCCGCACCCAAACAAAACGCTTCACTGCGTGCACTACACTGCATCAGCCCACCTCTAGTACCTCGCCTTCTCCTGTCTGACTCTTCTTCAACACTCCCACCTTCCCAGAACCATTAGCACCATTAAATCCCATCCACTACCTCCCCCACTGTGAACTTAAACCAGGCAGACATCCTTTACGCCTGTTTCACTCTGGCAAGGCTGCTGGAGACAATAGGCTTGGTCGCACTTCCTTAATAACTGCGTAGAAGTCTACAGGCGTGTGTAAAGCCCTATTGATCCCCTGTAGAGAGGCAAGGCTAGCAGTCCACTTTGGTGTGCAGTGTTGACCTTGTCTCCCTCTATGTAATTAATTAAACTTCACAGCAGGTTCTGACAGGTGATGGATCGCCCTCTTGTTGATTGTTACCATTGTGGTAATCACACACACACATAACATGCTCACGCGCGCATGTGGGGGGGGTGTGTCCCCTCACACTAGAAGGAGTTGAGAAGGAGTAGGGAGCAATAGTGATTGCTGTGGTGCAGAAGGGTGTGCGTTCGGTGCTAGAGTGCGTGTGGTAAATGTGTGTTTAAAAAAGGCCAACTTGCTTCCTCAATGCCATTCGTAGTATAGAGATGGTATTATAGTCACAGCATGTGTGTGTGTGTGTGTGAGAGAGTGTGTGTGTTTACTTTCTTATCTTTCCCTCACATAAGAGCCTTCCATCTACCTGGGTCTTTGTACTCTGTCCTCATCCTCTCCTCATCACGCTCAGCCAACCAAAACTACGGTGTGTCAGCCCCGTTTCATCATTTTCTGTTAAACCTTTGAAAGTAAAATACTTTTTTTTTTCATCTCTCTCTCGCTCCCCCCTCTGAACCACACTGAAGAGTCCGATATCAGAATACAGAAAATTGTAAGCTTTTGATAAATATTGCAGATGACACATTTTGCACAGCATGCCAACAATCTTGCATGACTTTAGCTACATGTGTGATTTTCAATAATAATTCAAGAATTTCCAGCATTTCTTCTTCTTTTGCTGTCTCCATTAGATGTACCAAGATCGAAACCTGGAGCTTTCTTCAATGAAGCGTTCTCCTGCAGTGTACTTTTGATAAGGAGAGAGGCGATCAAGATCCAAAAGAGAAGCGGCTGGCAGTAAACAGAATGACGTGTGTGAACCTACAGCCATCCCGTGGCTTTATTTGTGATCAAAGGTCATTCACTGTCACCATCTACACCAATTGACTGGCTAATACTGAGGTAAACAGGGAGATTATGACAGGCTGTCATAATCAAGTTTGTTGATTCTGAAATGCATGATCTATTGATTTAAGCCATATTTGAGTCTCTCACTTCGGCGATCCAGTCAGATCGTCCCTTGGGCTGTACTACATATTACATATTAGTAACATTTTTGAAACCATGTCAGCATTTAAGGTGGATGTGATATTATTACTTTCCAAATCGTGTTTTTTACTACAACATTGAGTCAACCTTTTGACAAACTAGTTAAATGTTGCCTAACTATTTATAGAAGCCCTCGGGGTGCACTAATAACTTTGCTGATGCCCTAACTTGTTGGACAGCTCCATTTTGAGGAGGACATTTTATTTAGTTCATGACAAGATATCTGCAAAAATAATTACATTCACATCTTCCTCATCCATGATACGTGTTAAAGCGAGCGTTGTTAATGTTGAACAGCAAGGGTACGCTGGATATACAAACAAGAAACTTTCCCCATGAAAGTAGCCAGCTGGACCAACTCGTAAAGACCATAAATCTAGAGAGAGTGTCTGCAACACTGACAGTTCTATCTCCAAAATGACCCCCCCAAAATGATAGAATATATCACAATTATTGATCAGACTATTTCTAATAGGCCAAGGAACAAATATTGTCTTTCAATGGTATAACTTTTCTTTGATATTCCCATAAAACTATGCAAATGTACATTTTTACTAGATAAAGAAATCTTGGCATTAATTCTATTTATTGAAAACAACATTAAACATTAAATAACACATCAGAATATTGTTATAATGTACCATTGTAAAACACAGATTTTTACTGGATCTAAAATTCCAGGATGTTCCATAAACAAAATGGATCTTTTATTAAAATAGTTGTCGCTGCCAACATTACCATCTCTCAGCCTGCCAATTTCCACATGAAATTCTGTTCAGGCTGTAGCATCAGGCATCAGCGACCAGTAAGCATCATGTTTCTCATTTAAAAAGTGAAAACTGTCTGCAGCGGGCTGGCGGAACTGACTATTAGTCAATCGGCACGAGGGAATGGACTAATGTTGTAATGCTGTGTCAGCTATGTGACCACCAGAGACCACAGTACGTTCAGGCCGCTCCAAATCGGTTCATCACATTTAATCTTAACAGCAGTTTTGATGTCTGATTTAAAAAAAAAAATGTACTTCTGAGATGATGAGTTGAGGCTTTGTTTTTTGAACCCTTCCTTCTCTATAAAAAAGAGATTTATCGTGTTCTCACGCTGCGCTGACCGTTGGACCCCTCCCTCACACACCCGCAAAAAACTATTATGCATTCACAAATGTGACATTTTTTGTTGCTCTTCCCTGGCTTACAAACACTGAAGACATTTAGGGCTTAAGCCCTTTCAAAATTTCTTTAGCAACGTCACAGCGCTGGGAGCAGCTGTGGACTCTATACTTAAAGCAGAAAGCTTCCAAGCCAAGAGTCCACAAAGCCTGCAAGTTACATGCTCTTACCCCGTGTAACTTCCATGCTGTTACACGGGGGAAAGAAAATCCATCCGACAATTAGATGCGAAACGTCAAAGAGAGAAGGTGGTTTAAATAGCAAATGAGTAACAAGGAAGTGAGTGGAGGACCAATAAGGGACAGGTGAACCTGATCCTAGCAGGGCAGGAAAGACAATTATTTAAAAAAAACTATTTAAAAAAAGTAAGACTAAACATCACACAACCTCACACAAAGTGACTTTTAAAATATATTTTTTTGGTGAAAAGAAATGCAAAAATTAAGTTTCTTCTTTAGGAATTTAGTTGTTTTTCGTCCTGGGTTTGCTTTTATCTTTAAAAGTCCAAGAAAGCCTTTTTTCCAGATATCAGACAATAATTAAGGTAGACGTTAACACATCTTAACGCACTGACTGAAAGCCCACATCGTAAATAGCCTTTCAATAAACCAGTTGCAGGAAATTCAAGACAATGTGTCTTCTGTATTTACTGCTTCTTAAAAATCCCCAAGCAGATAAAGTGCGCTGGTGATCTATTGAATTCAACCATCTCAACTTGCCTCTGACTCAAAAAAGACATCCAAGTCTGAGCAGTACAAACAACGTCCTCTTTTTAGTTGACGATATGTTTAGGAGGGGATTATGCACTGCCGAGAAGAGATCCCGCCTGGAACGACAGTGGAACCACAACAATACCTCAGTGTCTCCCTCTCAGTCTTGGGGGAGCTGAGTTGAGCTAATTAGCCATAATATCAGCAAGCAAACTCTCCTCGCTTCGTTGACACGCACAGCGGCCCCTAATTGACTGCCAGGAGTTTTAAGGCTTTAATACAGCAAAGAAGCAAGCTGTACCTTGGTGATTATGAGGTTTGGGGATATACAGCGTTACATTCTTGCAGAACCAATTCAATGTCACGAACTTCGAAATGCAACACTGCTTGAATAAACAAATGTGTGCTCAAACATTCCAAAAATGCCCAGAGGAAGGTGAAACATTCAGCAGAGCAGTTTGAAGCTAAAGGCATTTGTATTTCAGTGGCAGCTTTGAATATAAAAAAACCCCCACAACCACAAAAAAACCTGCTGCCTACTTATAATGCCTGATCCCTGTGTGGTTTGCAGATCCATTAGACCATGAATCCTTCAATTTCCAAAACGGCGAGAGTATCAGGTTATATTTATCGTTCTATCTTCTTGTCTTTCAGCTAAGATTGTGCTTAGCAGATCTAATATAGACAGGCTCAGATAAAGGCCTTTTAGCCACACACAGATAAACACACACAAACACACTCACTAGAGATCGATCATAACTTACTATGCCAGCCACATAACAAAACAATTTCAGATTTCAATGAGGCTGGGGTGGGGGAAGCAAGGATATTGAGCAGAACCATCTATTTTCTGATGGGGAGTTTGGGTGGGGGAGATGGCCTCCTGGGTCATTTAGACGAATCATCCATTTTTAAAAGGGATTTGATGGAGACCAATCCTTCTGTCTGAATCTTTCAAGCATCTCCCCTGATTCTGAAAATCAGAGGGACCTCACTGTCTTAATGTCAATCCATCGCAGGCAGCAGGCCTGAGTCACTTTGGGGGTTTTGCACACGCATCATACTATATGCCTTCGTGAATATCGACCACTATATTTGTTTAAGCGTTTGTGCTGGCTTTCTCGGATTAAATTTTTCCTTTTGTCAGAGCGTGAAACGGAGAGAGGCAGAGAGAGAGAGAGAGAGAGCGAGAGAGAGAGAGAGAGAGAGTGGGAGGACAGAGACTGTTTATGCTCACCTAACCTCTGGGGAAAGGCCAGTGCATTAGACAGAGAAAAGATCAGCTCGAGCTAAGATGAATATGAGCACATAGATTGGTCTACTGTCTGGGGAGATTCAGAAAAGCAGTTTTGTGTGCGCCGAAGCTGTGAGGTATGGAGGCAGCAAGTGAGGAGGGCAGGGAAGGAGGCAATCACTGCATAACCAAACAGACCCCGAGCACAGCGCATCAGAGCCAAGGGCCAAGCTGAGACAGATACAGATTGCTTATTTAGCTGTTTTTAGATTGACGGTATTAACAGCATAAGGGCTTAGAGGATCTGTTATACTCACAAAATCTCATGCTCTGTGGCTTTGACAACCTATAGAATATGTGGAGGGTATGGCCATTGTATACTCCAGTTTGCATGGAGTTGTGTAATGCCAACGATATTCTAATTGCATTCTAGTTCTTGTTGATTGCATTAGTGATGATCTTGAGTTTCCTACTGCAATCTTCTCTGTTGTGATTATAATTAGTACAAGTAGCCACATAAGCTGTTATGTCCGTTTATCCATGTTATCAATTTCTAATTACTCATCATCGGGACAAATAACTTTTTATTTATCTCTTTTCTGCTTTTTTTTCCAGAGATAAGCTGTTGTTTTTTACAAACTCTTACGAGGACATTTTCATAAATCTCCTCCAGACGGCGAGTTAATAAAACAAAAGTTATTTGCAACCACTAGTGTCAATTTTTAAATCCACACATGAGAACAAACTGCTGGCCGTTCTCCTCCCACGTTGTGTTCCTTATTATTAACATTCACTTACCAACATACATTTATAACGAAGACCACAAATTAAAATGTTTTTGCCTGTACCGGTTTAGAACAAAAACAACAGATTTTTAAATATTACCTTGCTGTTTCTATGGAGATGCCTGTTATACTGCAAATTTTTATTTCTATTACCAACCAGATTAAACGTTCACGCCCTGGCAGTGGAAAATAGCTTTGATTAGATTAATGTTTAAGTTGTGAGTCATGATATATGTTTGAACTGATACTGGGTTAAGGGGATATTGCACCTTATTTGTTTGAAGGGTTTGCATGAATCAAAATGCACTACAATCCTTATAATAGCCAATAGCCAATAATTGCTATCTGCAGTTTTGTCATACTGGATAACAATTCATGTTTGTTCCTTTATAGTTCATGTGTGTGGTACTGAACAAAATAAGCAGTAATAAGAAGTGGAAAGTTCTCCATTCATCCCAGCCTTGATTCCGTCGGCCTCCTTTAAAGCCTCACTCCGTGTCTTCAGCAGTGCGCTCCGTTGGGCTGATAACACAGTCGAATGCGCCGCTTTGTAATTACTCCAATAAGATGCTTCCTCCGCTTGTATACAATAGCAGACTTATACAATGCAGAATCTATCTGCACAACAGCTGCTAGTTAGGACATTAACGTGAACAACACTTGTTTTCAGTTGTCCGTGTTGGGTTGACCTGGTGGTCGATCAATAATCAAGTCTGTGGTTCTTGTGATCTTCTGGGAAAAGCTCAATTATGTGGCGGCGTAATGAATGACACAAGGAGTTGTGCCCGATCAAGTAGATAATGCGAGTGTCTTCATCATCATTTTCAAATTCTTTAGTCTAGCACCGGAGTTTTCAAACGTATTTGTCTATATCTATTTTTTGTTGTGTTGAAATGGATCATAGACATACCAATGTACAGCAATTATCAACTTTCCATTGTGTGCGTTGTTTAACCCTTTACTGGAAGATCACTTATTAGTAATACTTAATCAAATTAAAATGCAACTCGACATTCTTATGAGTTTTAGAAATATTATAATGTCTTACACTTATGGGAATTACAATAAATGTCAGAGAGTAACCAGCAGTTAGAAATCATTATGATTCTTGACCTTAATAGTCACCAGGAAATGCTTAATATTTTTATATGATTACTATTGAAAAATATTATAGATATTTGAGTGATTACACCTTTAATTATACCGTTTTAACAATGCAATATGTTATTTTTCTGTTAACAGCAAATCCTTTTTACATTGAATGCATCACAACTGAATGGTGAAATTGTTCCACCAATACATACCAAAGCGAAAGCTGGAACTTATCGTTTTTTTGTTAACATTGTGTATGTAATGTGAAAGAAGTTGCTTGTAGTGACACATAGAATCAATGCCCATATGTACAGTTCTCCTGAGCTCTGAGCGTTCTGACAACTTGTAACTCACTGGTTTGGTTTTTTAAGGTCATGATATGTCAATGTGGAGTTTACAGCTTGATGCACTTCCCTCAAGGGGTGAGAATAAATCATTGCTGCTTTATATCTTTCCCTCCAGTTATTACAAAAGGTTCAGCACCACAAAAAGATAGGTGGATATTAAGATACAGTTTAAATATTCATCAGGATGCTAGTTTTTGAGTCACTTGAGAATATATTGACATATATTGCTTGCTCAGTTCGAAGAGTGGGGTTTTCATGGGCTTTGCAATGAGACAACTGCGTACAGGTTGCCTCATAGCTTTTACTTGTTATGAACTTGTCACAAACAAAAGACAGGAAAAATTGAGTGAATGCTGTTTGTCTGCTGCATTGTGTGTTGAATGTGTAGCCCTGCTTTTATTCTGTTATTTTATTCATGAGAAATGAGTTAATTGTTGTAAAAATCCTGCTTTACTTGGTTACCTATACCTTTTTTCTGTTTTTTTGTGTTAGGATGGGGTTTAGAGCATTAGGTCTTAGGTATTGGAATTGTTTTAGATGACTTTGATTCACAAAGTCACAGCTTTGATTATTGACTGTTATCATAAAGCTAGATGCACGATTTGAAAATGATCTTTCTGGCATTTACTGATGTATTCACAGAATTCTGATTAAAATAAACCAATTAAATGAAGTCGCACCAGCTTCATCTCCTTCTCTTTTCCCTCTTCCACTTCTTATCAGAGTCATTTATTGCTGTCAAGCTCACATCCCAAATCGCCATCCTTCCACACCCTTTTCTTTGCACCTCCCTCATCTCACTTTAACACCTCAACCTCCCGAGGACCCTGTTTCCCAATCCATGCCGGCCTTCCCTCAGCTCATCCTTGTCCAGTGTACTGTTCACTTTGCCCTCCTTCTTTCCCTACCAGCCGTATTATCCCCACCACTCCCTCAGCTATCCATCAGACTGAGTAATGGCCATCAGGGCAGGAAGTCACCCTGCAGCTGTCTGGGACAGACACTGATCACACGCACAGTCACTTTGGGCTGAGGGCAAAGCCATTCATTTTTTACATGGTCTCGTCTAGCTCACAGGCCACTGTGCTACCTAGGATAAAGCAATTACAGGAGCCTAAATGGAACGGATGAGGCAGATCACAGCCATTTGAGGTTAAAGGCTGAATATATTGTGCTTTTTATTGCACAACAGAATCCAGAGTTTTTGCACATTTGACTTTGCAGTCGTTGAGAGATCGCTCCATCAACTGGATGTGGGAAAGTTATCAACATCAAATTGTACATACGGTTTTCTCTTTAACCTTGATTATTGCGACAATAAGATAGACTCACTCTGGTGTACACATTTACATGGTTTATTTATTGGCCTGTTCTGTTCGCTTTTACAGTTTCCACAGCATTTACGACCTTGGGGCTTCAGTGAGCCAACGCGCTAACATCACAGGAATTAACAAAGTTGTTTTCCTTTTGTACGGATCACCAAGAGTGTATTTAAACCCGGCAAGGACTAATGGTCCTGGGTGTTGATTGTGTGTTTAAATCCACAAAACAGAGACCCGCGTTTTTATATTGAGACAACCTATACCTCTGATTTACTGGTTTGTCAATTGACCACAACTCAGATATATCACAGTCTCTGGAGTACAGGTTTAAGTAGCGGCTATGCACAAGACTCTCAAAGGGCACTGTAATAGGTTTGAGGTATGTCCTTTGGGTGCTAACCCTTTTAATGATATCTTAATTGCCTTTTTGTTCACGTTATGAAATTGTAATGGCCTACTGAGCTTTTACCTACAGACCATGCCTTAGTCTGTTAGCCCATCATATTAAGGCAGGTTATGACATAATTTGTCAAAATGTGTGTCCCATTTGTCATTCGGGGGATTCTTAATTATAAATGTGGAAACAGTTAAAAGACAATGAACACTGATGTTGCTCTTGTTCATGATTAAACGGACCAAAATCTTCACAGGAGGAATACACACTATATTGCTCATGCCAACATTGGAAGCAGTACTGCATGAAAGGACTATTAAAGGAATAGTTCAGCATTTTGGGAACTACACTTATCCGGTGGGCTGCTGTGTAGTTTTAGATTGGGGCAGACTCTGTGAAGAGGCTCAGCTTCTTACAAAAATAAGGTGCTAATGGAACCGAAAACGCAATCTAAGCTTAGTTTCAAGTGATGATAAACCAATGAAAAAATACTTGAATATGTTAATGTGATCTGAATGTGGTTGGTTATTTTGCCAAGATTTGTGTCTGTTTCAGTCACTGTTGTTTAGTTATAGGTGATTATATTATGTTTAAATCTAACATTAGAAAAGCGCAGTAAGTAATAACATGAATCGTGACTTTCATTTAGCTGTTGTAACAACACCTGTAATTTTCTTACTATGGACTCAACATGATTGTTGTGAAAAAAGGCAGATTGTACAAAGAGTTTTGTGACACCGTTTTGAAGCATAACTCCACCTCAAGATCAATATGAGCAGAGGTTTAATCAGCCAGAGTTTGAGAACATGTGGCGTTTACATACACACTTACATGTGTACACATGTACTGTACAAAAATCAACAAAAATGTTGGCTTGAATTTTTTCATATTTTCTGCTTAATTAAACCACATTCAAGGCCTACATTTCTGCAATTTACTCAATTTTATTATATTTGTAGAGTGTTCATTTTTAAATGGCTTTGATATTTTGATTCATGGTCATGAATGGTAATTGTTTTTAAATCACTTTCTGTGTTTGTTATATTTTGTGATTTTGAGTTAGTTCTAACTATATAAGTTCCACAATTATTGAGTGGAAAGAAATTGTTAAGCTCCCTCTTCATCTCCAGGTATAAAAAATAAAAGTGGGTAGACACGAGGGGGCGACGTTGGTCTCTGTAACACCCTGACGGACACATGGAGACGGATAGGAGCTGCTCCGCGCTCTGCTCGGAGATCCGACTCCAGTGTCAACTCGATTCAGTCACACAGCTACGGCTCCGATATGGGCTGGAAATCCATCCAACGTCTACGTTTTGTTTCTTCTGACTTGTATGGCGAGATGCAGAATCGCGAATCTCTCGCTGTTTAATCCGCTGCACAATGGGCGCGTCGCTTTGCATTACGCTCGATATTGTTGCGCTCCGTCTATTGCATTAAGGAATCACAGACGTATGCTAAATAGCTTCAATTACGCTGTTTTTCAGCTTTTTGTCATCATCCTCCGAATGCAAGAAGTTAAGACCCCCACAATGTGTGTCTCCCTCACAACTATGCCATTTCCATATTTAATTCATGCTTTATGAATTAATTTAGCGCGTGATGCAACTGCTCCACGGTTGCGGCCAGCATGGGAGAGGGTTAATGATGAGAATGTTAAGATAGGGAAACGAATAGACTCCAGGCTATTAGAAACACGGTAGGACTCAAGAACGATGCTTCATTACACTGAATTAAAGGAACTCATGTGTGATCCCACTTTGACGGAACCTTGTATCATGCTGATGCTCACTACCAAACACACTGGAGACATAGGCTACTTTATTGGAAAGGCTTTCTTTTTTACTGATGTGCGTTCATCAGAGAGAGAGAGGGGGCGGGGCGGTGGTGGCCATGGCACGGTGGGGTATTGCGTCACTAGCTATACTTCCTTGCGCAGGCTCTTTACATGGTGGTCCTTGGCTTTGGGCATCCTTGCTCCTTTCTGACTCATGCACCAGAGAAAACACCAAACTGCTTCAACGTGCGTTAAGAGCCACCTCGTCAGGGTCCATCTTTTCATTGCATATAAAAGAGCAATTTGTCTCACCAAAAATGCAGAAAAGAATATATTGTTATAATGACTATTTTTTTCAATACAATATTTCAGAATTAACAGCCCTTCCTTGGTTGCTGACACATTGTCCGCACGGATCCCTAGCGTGGTCACCTTATCCACTAGATGTGTAAAACATGTAATGCTGCTGCTACAACTGAGGCTGGGCCCGGGTGAGAGAGGGACGAAAAAGGGGAGAGAGAGAGTTGAGAGAAGAGCGCAGCGGCACCTTACTGGTTTTATTACGAGGGCCCGATTGTGCTCTCTGGCTGGCGTCGCAGAGCCCCAATCAGGTGCCATTACAGCCGGTGTTTGAGCACACCATTGGCTGGCGGAGAAAGGAGCTGTGCGCAAAACCAACTCCGCTGCTCACACTCGCCGTGCAGAAGCCGAGCTGCGAACATCATCCGCTTTGAGCGCTTAGGCGCAGTGATTACATCCTCTCAGAGAGCGCGCGCGCGGCAGAGAGAGGAGAGAGAAAGAGAGAGAGAGAGAGAAAGTCCTGTTTTTCGCCAGTGTTCGGTTCGTTGAGAAGTTGCATTTCTTTTTTAACCCGCCGGTGCGTAAATAGGACTTTTTGCTGATTTATAGTTTTTTTCCCTTGTTCGCGTGGGATGTCATATGCTGTTCCGTTCTGACTTTGTGTGAGGAACGGGCTGTCTGCTCTGTGCACGGGGAGTGCTGGCTTTGCTTCCTGGCTCCAGCCTGCAATGTTTTGCGCTGACGCCAAAACTCTCACAGACCGGTGCAGAATTGATTAAAACAGAGAAGCTCGGATCAAATGGCTGTGCTTCTTACAGCTGAAACGACACAATGTTCCACTGACCCGAGGCAGAGAAGAGGAATTTCACAAACGGACAGCTTTATTGCTGTTAATATTATTTCTTTTTTACGGACGGAGAAAATGGGAAATGCGCATTTCTTGTAAGAAAAAGGAATAACCTTTTTTTAAATCGTCTTGAAGTGCACTTTGTGAGAGGGAGTTGAGATGTTTTGGTTAATATTCCTGCTCTTCATCCTGGATGGAGCGGTGTCCCAGCTACACTACTCCGTGCCAGAGGAGCAGGAACCTGGCTCTGTGGTTGGGAATATTGCGGAAGATTTGGGCCTGGACATTACCAAACTTTCCGCCCGCCGCTTTCAGACGGTGCCGAGTTCACGGACACCGTATCTGGAGGTGAACTTAGAGAACGGCGCGCTTTTGGTGAAGGAGAAAATCGACCGAGAAGAAATCTGTAAGCAGACCACTCCGTGCCTACTGCACCTGGAGATGTTTTTGGAGAACCCGCTGGAGCTCTTTCGCGTGGAGATCGAAGTGATGGATATCAACGACAACCCCCCCAGCTTTCCCGAGACGGACATTTCCGTGGAGATATCGGAGAGCGCCATTCCCGGGACCCGTTTCCCGGTGGAGAATGCCGTGGACCCTGACGTGGGCACGAACGCGCTCAGCACCTACGCCATAACAAACAATAACTATTTCTACCTTGACGTGCAGACGCAGAGTGACGGGAACAAGTTTGCGGAGCTGGTGCTGGAGAAGCCGCTGGACAGGGAGCAGCAGGCGGTGCACCGCTACGTGCTGACGGCTGTGGATGGCGGCATCCCGCAGCGGACTGGGACGGCTCTCCTGGTCGTTAAAGTTCTGGACTCTAATGACAACGCGCCCACCTTTGACCAGTCTGTGTACTCCGTCAACCTGCGGGAAAACTCTCCGTTCAACACCCTGATCATTCAACTCAACGCCACGGATGTCGACGAGGGACTGAACGGGGAGATCGTGTATTCGTTCAGCAGTCACAACGCCCCGCGGATAAAGGACCTGTTCAACATTGACGCCAGAACGGGCCGGATAGAGGTGGCAGGTGAAGTGGACTTTGAGGAGAGCAACACGCATCAGATTTATATCCAGGCTAAGGATTTGGGGGCCAACGCGGTCCCCGCTCACTGCAAAGTGCTGGTCAAACTCGTGGACGTGAACGACAACACACCCGAGATCGGTTTCAGCACCGTGACGGAGTCTGTGAGCGAGCAGGACGCCCCGGGCACCGTGATTGCACTTTTTAGCGTTTCGGACCGCGACTCCGGTGAGAATGGACACGTGAGCTGCGAGATACTGGGAGATGTCCCGTTCAAGCTGAAATCGTCTTTTAAAAACTACTACACCATTGTGACAGACGGACCGCTGGACAGGGAGAACACCGATTCCTACACGATCACCGTCGTGGCAAAAGACAAGGGTCAGCCCTCGCTCGCCACCAGCAAGTCCATTAAAGTGCACGTCTCGGATGAGAATGACAACGCGCCCCGTTTTACGCAGGTTGTTTATGACGTGTATGTGACTGAGAATAATGTGCCCGGGGCTTTCATTCACGCCGTGAGTGCCCTGGACCCCGACGTGGGACAAAACGCTCTTATTACTTACTCCATATTGGAGTGTGACATACAGGGCATGTCCGTAGACACGTACGTATCCATAAACCAGGACACCGGCTACCTTTACGCGCTGCGCTCTTTTGATTACGAGCTGCTGAAGGATTTTAGCTTTATGGTCCAGGCAAAGGACTCCGGTGCCATTGAGCTCTTCTCTAATACCACTGTCAATGTGATCATAGTCGACCAAAACGATAACGCTCCCACTGTCATAGCACCCATCGGTAAAAACGGCACAGCCAAAGAGCACCTGCCGCGCTCTGCTGAGCCCGGCTACTTGGTGACGCGCATTGTGGCCATGGACGCGGACGACGGCGAAAACGCACGGCTGTCCTACAGCATCCTGCGGGGTAACGAGATGGGGATGTTCCGCATGGACTGGAGGACCGGAGAGCTAAGGACAGCGCGTAGGATCTCACCCAAGCGGGACCCACAGGGCTTCTACGACCTGCTGATCGAAGTGAGGGACCACGGCCAGCCCCCTCTCTCCTCCTCCGCGAGCGTGAGTGTAATGTTAGTAGACAGCGTGGTCGAAGGCCGCAGTGGGGATCGTGGCAGGGACCCAAAGGCAAAGGAGACCTCCCTAGACCTCACCCTGATCCTCATCATCGCCCTGGGTTCCGTGTCTTTCATCTTCCTCCTGGCTATGATCGTGCTGGCCGTGCGCTGCCAAAAGGACAAGAAGCTCAACCTGTACACGTGCCTGATGGCCGGTGACTGCTGCTTGTGCTGCAGCTCGTGCTGCAGCAGGCAGGCCCGAGGCCGGAAACAGAAGAAGCTGAGTAAATCTGACATCATGTTAGTTCAGAGTACCAACCTGACGTCAGGGGTCGGGCCCGTGGGGCAGGTGCCCGTGGAGGAGTCTGGTGTCGGTGTGGTGGGAGGGGGCTTTGGCTCCCACCACCACCAGAACCAGAACTCCTACTGCTACCAGGTTTGCCTGACTCCGGAGTCCGCCAAAACAGATCTGATGTTCCTCAAACCGTGCAGCCCCTCCCGCAGCACCGACACGGAGCACACCAACCCCTGCGGCGCCATAGTCACGGGTTACAGTGACCAGCAACCGGACATCATATCCAATGGCAGTATTCTCTCTAACGAGGTAAGATAAGCCCGGATCGGCTGCTGTCGACAATTCCGCAACAGACGTATGAAAAGCGTCCACAATAGTGATTTCAAGTATTTGCATGTTTGCAAGATTCTCTAGAAATGTACAGCCGTGTCTGCTTCACGTCGAAGGTTTTTAGTCACTCGCGTCACAGGCGACAAAAGTCCCCGAGAGGATGGAAGTGGTATCTGCTATCGACTCGACTGCTCTGCTCAGTGGCCTTTAATCATTGTCGAGCGTAATGGTGATTGGGCATGTCAATTTTTAAATCTCATGTGGCCTTTTAGTTTTATTCACTATAGACTGCTATCAGATCAACCTTTAGATTGTGTACAAATAGGCTGTGTGAGGAATATTGATTTTGGACATAAAAGGCAATTTCCAGTCAAGCCAAGAAGTTGGAAGACACTATAATTGTTTAGTTTGTCTTTTATTACATTGGGCTATTCATACAGTTATTGTTAAAAGATCAAAATATGTAGCTTTTAAATAGTTCTGTTACCCTGAAGGAACGTGTGGATCTTATTGTCATAAATAAATAAGTAAATAAATGCCTTAGTGTATCAGAAAACTTAAAAACAAACTCTATCAAGAGAGCTTTTTTTTACATCGATTGCCTTTCTTTAGCACAGCAGCATTTAGCTGATTTATCCTTTTTATAGGTGATAAAGTTTCAGTGGAAAATATTAGCAGGAGAAGGGGGCGGAGGCAAGTAACTTAACGTTCCTGTTTAGTGTTCAGCCCGTGCTTTCTACACGGGGAGCTGGTGAGTTCGGGGCTTTTTGTTGATTGCGCTTGGGCTGGAGGAGAGCCAGACAGCCAGTCACAGCCCTGTCTTTCCTTTGCGTTAAGTATTCTGTGCACGACGTACCACAGCAGCACCGCGAACAAAGGTTGTTCAGTTTCAGCATCGCGCAGCTCAATCATTTACGCATTCAGTCGCCTCCCTAACACACTACTCACGTCTCCTCTAGCCCCCCGCCCCCTTTAAACCCTTAGCCTTCTCTGTTACAGTTGAATTTTGGCAACCAGTTTATGAGTATGTGGTCAGTTATGTTCCTCTTATATCGTGTGAAACTCCTCCCTTTGTATTCATGAATGTGCCTACTTGGCGTTGAAAGTAATCAAATGCGTGCTTCTGTGGGTCTTCTAGACAAAACACCAGCGAGCAGAACTCAGCTATCTTGTGGACAGACCCAGACGTGTCAACAGGTAGTCAAAAGCGCCAACACACACACACACACACACACACACACATGCAGTATATTATTACAGACGTGCAAAGCCCAGCAACAGAGGACCTGTTACATGCAATCGACCTCATGGAACTACGATATCATTGAATTTTGCATCCATCTGTGCAAGTCTGCAAGGCATTTTCTGCACCAATAAACGGGGCTTTGAGGGGCTTCATAGTTCTCTAATGTATCCAGCATTCATTTTTAATTTGGCATCAGTCTCATTACTGACATAGCATCGGCTATTACAGCTCTAATGCTGGATTTCATTACATGCCATATGTAACACCCAATTTAGACTCGCCAGGCCACCATGACTGTATCAAAGCAGTGTTGATGTCTACCCCTGCCCCTCTTTCTACGTTTCTCCACCCCTCGACTAATTCCCCGTCTCCTCTCCGTCCTCCCTCCTCAATGTTGTACCCAAGCCCTCTCTCTGACCCCTACATTGTTCTTAAACCTCTTAATGTCTTTTCTTCTGATGCGACTGTCTGCACTCTCACCTCCCCTGCCTCATACAGTTCGGCGTTCCAAGAGGCGGACATCGTCAGCTCCAAAGACAGTGGTCACGGTGACAGCGAACAAGGCGACAGTGACCACGATGCCACCAACCGGGGTCATTTGGCCGGTAAGCTCCCTTTGCAACTCACGCACACACACACACACATATCACATAATTACACTACCATTTTAGTGTTCACACACCCTCCCCTACAATCCTTTTATTCTATAGTGTGTGTTCGTGATGGTGAATGGCATAATGCTGAATTGTTGGTGCGGACCGGTGACTTTTAATTTCCTTAATTTGAAAATCTGCAAAGGCCTGGTGCCCCTGTGTCGCTGCTGGCTGCCATGGACAGGCCCCTGAGGTGTTAATTGTATTTCACACCCGGTTGAAAGGGAAGAATATTTGGGGAACTCTCATTTATTCATTTTCCTCTCACTGCTCTGCTTTTCTCTTTCTAAGGCCAAGCGGTGCTGAAAGGACAGCGACTCGCCGCAGAGGCAGTATAAGGCCTATGGTGCTTTTGTGGCTCCAATCAATAGTTTCACCCAAGTGCGAGGGAAAGGCATTGGAGCTAAATTGATATAATGAGATGCATTTCAATCAGCCCCGCAGTTGGTCTGTGGTACTGCCTTTGCTGTATATAGTTGAGCTGTTCAAGGTTGTTAGATGCTTTTGCGTCCTTTGCTATTGGGTGGCCAATCTTTATATCTTTGGCCAGATTTAAGGCAAACAGGAAACATTGGAATTGGAGAAAACATTTTCACTTCAGGTTAATTTACTGACTCTTATCTCTCTTCTACATTTTACGGTGCAGTATACTTTTTTAGACATGGCTTTAGCTTTTATCATACGCCTCGCCTTGTTCCCACTAAAATTCCATTAGGCTAGTACCTGTTTATTGATCAAAGTGGAGTTGTACAAAATGTGGAGCAACACAAAATCTCATTTCATATTGAATTGCCCTTTCCTTCTGAGGGATTGTTCCACACGGCTCATGCAAGACCCCTGTCTAGACCGCAGCTTGTCAAATATCATATCAGTGCTGGGAATACAAATAGAGAAGATTCAATGGGTGTTGTAGGATAGTTAATGGTCCTCATCAGGCTCCCCAGTGTTTGGTATTATTTATGAACCAAGCCAAAATATAGAGCCAATATGCAGCAGCTGCAGTGTCACTGCCTGCCCCCACAGAAGAAACAGGCTTGGAAAGTGTATCAACGCAAGACTGAAACGCACACTCGGGTGATATCCTTCGTTTTTCAGGAATGGAAGGTTTTAAGAAAGGCTTTTTTCAATGCCTCTTAAGAGATTGGATGTTGAGCCATAGCAGACCTGTTGAGGTTTTACAGCTATGTAGTATGAATCTTAAGCTCTTGATGTAGCAGGTAACGTCACTCATGGCATGATGATGTGGCGTGTGATTGCATTCTTTAAATGCACTACCTTTAAATTACTCTTGCTGGTTTGCTTGCAAAGTTAATTAAAGGACCACATTTATGAATGATCTAACATGTTTCCTCTGCTTCATCTGGCTCCTATGCCCATGCATGCTCATTTGGCAGAAAGTGTAACATGGTAGCTCTGTACTCTCAAGGAGGAAACCAACATTTGTTTCTCATGTTGAATTTAGAATGGAACAGCTTACCACTCCATGGGCGGTATATCACACTACTGGTATATGGAAAAAGGGACACTTGGGTTTCAAAGACTTGGGTAAACAACAAAACCAGATGGAGCGTGTTTTTGTGTGTGAGTGTGAAGGTATACCACTGTCTGAAGGCCGAAACATGATACTTTCATGTTATCCGCCTGGTTATTTTGTCTAGTAAAAAACAAGGCGATTCGATATCTCTATTGAAATAGTTTTCCTTTAAGGTGGTGCTCTGGAAGGCTTACATGAGATCCATACTAAGAGGAGAGAGTGGTGGCTAATGGTACTATGCAGCGTGTATATTCCTGCCATATTGGCATACCCATTGCTTGTTTCTCTCCATATACGTGACACTTCCAGTATATGGAGATGATACTATTATTGGTTGTCTCTTTGGTGCATATGTTGTACTGCGCCTATAGCATTTTAATGCTGAGTGCATGTTGTTCAATTCATCAAAAAGCCAGTAGGGAGCACAAAGGAAAAAGCCTGAGCCAAGATTATGTACACAGCACGTGCATTTGTTATGCATTTTTGTAGCAATGTGTGCTTAAGAAAATCCACGTGTGCACATACACACACACGTTTGCCATGCTCCGACAGTATCCATACTCCCACTCTGTGTGTATGTATGTGTGTGTGTGTGTGTGTGTGTGTGTGTTTGGCATGAACACATTCTCTTCCAGGATTTGGTGGCAGGGTCTCATCCTTCATTCTGCCTCCCAAACACGCTGGCTCTCTGCAACACTCGACTGATCAGTAATTCCTTTCTAGGACCTTTGCATAGCAATTATCAAAGCAGGGTTAAAAGGCAAGGTTTCCTTACGGGACAACGTAGCGACACCCTCCCTTTTGGTGCACCTCGGAATATTTCAAATCAAGGGAAAACCATTTCCAGTTGGCATATCATCAACTACACCTGGCGTAGTTTCCCGCTCGGCCGCTTGTCTGACACTTTAGCAAATAAGTCTCCTGACGTGGTTTTAAATCAAAGGGACACTGCCCGTGAGGCTGGGATATCGCCGGGTACCTATAAACAAGTGGGCAAATGGCTTTTCTGAAAGCAACGCAGCTGGAGCAAGGCGATGCTGTGTCAGGAGTCAAAGCACTATTGATTGACAACCTCCTCCCCTACACACACACACACACACCCTTTTTTAAGGTTGTGTGATTGAAATTAGACACTATTTTATTTCCTTCATCATCCTGATGGAAGTTAGGTGGCGAGTGTGAGCAAGAAAAACAAAATAACAAGAAAAGGTGACAGATAAGAGAGGATTAAATATTCATCGTAGAAAAAAAATGTGCCTCTGAGAACCGTTCAATCAGCTGTGGAAGGCTGCGTGACGGGTGGATGACTGGAAATGATCATTATCGTGACGTTTATTTTGGGGAGAACAACAGCCGTGACAAATGGGACAATTAAATCATTGTGGCAACGGTGTATTAGATGGCTGATTATGAATTAGTGGCGGGCACCGTGTTACAGTTTGCCATGTCAGGAAGCTGTCAGATGAATTCAGCATGCAGGGTTTTGAAACCTTCTCCCCTCAGGCCTTGGAGACTGACAAAACTGGAGGCCGGGATCTCTGACCCTGATCCATAAAAAAAAAAAAAAAAAGATGTCCAGATTTATTTCAAAAGCACACCTGATGAAAAATAAAACAAAGAGTACTTGCTCACTATGAAGTGGAATACGTTGAAAAAGGACAAATGTTTACAAAAGACAACGATGTTCCTTCAATAGTGATTTATTAGAAAAGAAAAGCTCCAAAAGGTCACCTCGCAGAAAAACAGGAGACAATTTGCAATTCTATTGTATAGAGTCGTATTAGATCGTATTAAATCAATAGTAATTGTCCTCATGAATTCATCAAAATGCCTGTTAAAAGTTAAAAAGCATCACTAAGTTGAAAGTGACATCCATTAGGCAAAATATACTGTGCGCTTTTTTTCGGTTCATTCTTGTATTTTGGGTTTCCACTGTTTGTAAGATTTACTGTTAAAGAAACACATAATTCTTCCGTCTGAATAGACAGGCATTGAACCGCAGTCGGAAACACACAGTTGCGCAATCTGCTTGTCTCGCGAGAACAATACAATGCACCTTTTTCAGACTCTCTCTTTGTCAAAGATAATAAAACTGGTGGTTGTTTTTGAACGGCTTGGTGAATGAAATGTTTTCAGATCTGGTCAGCCCACAAAATGCCGTCTGGGTTGTGTGAATTCACCCTTTGTCTCAACGCATTCTTTAAGCAGTAAGGAGACTTTTTCAAATAGGGAAGTATTTCCATGCAACATGAACACTTTAAATTCCATTACAGTAAATCGGAATAAAACCCTTGGAACTCTATTTGCATTTGGCCTGTAACAGGTGTAGATGTCACTGCTTCTTCTAAGTAGGGTCTCTTGTTGAACATCAACATAAGTCATAGCAGAGAAAAGAAGAAACTGATAAATTGTATCAACTAATCGACTAGTCTACTTCCTGCAACATGTCTTTCCTATCTGGCCTCTTTTCATAACACCAAAAAAGGTGGGGGAGTGGATTCCAGAATTGTTCAAATTTGTGTGAAAACCACGATTCAAGTTTGTATTGTGATGATTACGGGTACTCTGAAATATCTTTTTGATGAGGGTGCTCTTGAGGAGCACAGAGTGTTCTCACCAATGATATTGATGAAAAACCGGATGCAAGCGTTCTTTTCTTTCTTTCAAAAGTGAAAAAAATGATGAACCATTTTTGTCTGAGACAGGGGCCTTGAATATTGAGGTTAGTTGAGGCTGTAAGGACAAATCTCAGTCAGGGGAGTCATACATCTGCTCTTTGGCCATGAGTTATACACATATTTTTCTGCCTTAAGATTTAGAAGTCAGTGCACATCTGCTCCATCAACGCTGCAATACTAAAATTCCTACAGAACACAACGTCAACATATTTGTTGATGCTCAAACTAAACTCAGCTGTTGGGTAATCTAAACCGCCGTCTAACGGAATACACAACCAATTATAAATCACTTTTTTGGAAACTTGCATCACATTTGAGTAGGTAACCAATATTTTCACTTAAATAAAAGGTTTTTTTGATATCTTTTTCTTTCACTTTTAACATTGCCAGTCAATGCAAGAGACACAAGTAGTCAAACCATTGCAAACATTTTAACTAGAAACATTTGGTTAACTTGTTTAATTCTCATTTCTTACCACCCATACCACAGTTGTCATAACTCACTATCATCCTTTAAAGGTATAGTCGCACAATTCCAGTGAATGTCTAAGACAACGTCTGGTCGAGGCTAAGTAATGAAAAGTGTTGAACTTGGGCCCTTATTAATCAAACAGATACTATTAGGGCAAACCGCCATCTTGGCTTTCAATCCCAGTTCAGTCAAGGTTCAACAAACATGGAAAATGGAAGCTGCCTCTCAGCGACTCAACAAATTCTCCATCTGCTATTACTGGATGGAGCCAGTTTTATCCATTTGTTTCACTGAAGTTTCTGGTTTACTCATCACTGCCTCCTTGGCCAACCTGAGGAAGCTGTGCTACTCCTCTGCCGTCCTAAGCTGCTGTCCAAATATTGACATTTTGTGTCTGTTTCCTGTCCTGAACAGTGGAGGACAAGATGAAAAACAGAGGTACGGATTGAAGCACCTTCCACCCAAGGGTCCGGGAGTGTTTTATTCTTTTTTTTTGACAAAGAGCGAGACAGACAGAGAGAAATGGGCAGAGACGATTAAATGTGGTGTAATAAAAAGAGACAGAGAGGGAAACAGACAGACAGATGAGTGCAGGGAGGAAAACGACAACAGATATATAACCACGAAGTGAATTCAAATTTGTTTTCCTTAATTTCCCCCCACTCCCAGCTGCAGGATGTATGTCAGGCAGCGCAATTAGTCAAATCACACCAAAGTGGGATTTCGGAAACACTCTGAGATGTAATGAAAAAAAAAGAACAGAAGTGCTGATTGCTTATTAGCAAGTAGATTGTGTTAGCATTGTGTAGCTCCATTTACATCTCCCTGTGTGTGTGTGTGTGTTCTCCCTGTCTGATGAGGTCACCATGAGAAAAAGGGCTGCTGCCAGGGCCTGTCATTGCCAGTCACTGCTTTAGTTGTTGTTTTTGCTCTCTGCCCGAGGATGAAAAAGGTGCTTTGCGGGAATCAGTCACTGGGTGTCGCGTGTGTCTGTCTGTCTGTCTGTCTATTTTTGTACATTTGGAATTTCACAGCATTAAGAGTGTATTTTTGTGCGTGTTTGCAAACATACACTCACCGGCCACTTTATTAGGTACCCCATGCTAGTAACGGGTTGGACCCCCTTTTGCCTTCAGAACTGCCTCAATTCTTCGTGGCATAGATTCAACAAGGTGCTGGAAGCATTCCTCAGGGAGTTTGGTCCATATTGACATGATGGCATCACACAGTTGCCGCAGATTTGTCGGCTGCACATCCATGATGCGAATCTCCCGTTCCACCACATCTCAAAGATGCTCTATTGGATTGAGATCTGGTGATTGTGGAGGCCATTTGAGTACAGCGAACTCATTGTCATGTTCAAGAAACCAGTCTGAGATGATTCCAGCTTTATGACATGGCGCATTATCCTGCTGAAAGTAGCCATCAGAAGTTGGGTACATTGTGGTCATAAAGGGATGGACATGGTCAGCAACAATACTCAGGTAGGCTGTGGCGTTGCAACGATGCTCAATTGGTACCAAGGGGCCCAAAGAGTGCCAAGAAAATATTCCCCACACCATGACACCACCACCACCAGCCTGAACCGTTGATACAAGGCAGGATGGATCCATGCTTTCATGTTGTAGACGCCAAATTCTGACCCTACCATCCGAATGTCGCAGAAGAAATCGAGTCTCATCGGACCAGGCAACGTTTTTCCAATCTTCTATTGTCCAATTTCGATGAGCTTGTGCAAATTGTAGCCTCAGTTTCCTGTTCTTAGCTGAAAGGAGTGGCACCCGGTGTGGTCTTCTGCTGCTGTAGCCCATCTGCCTCAAAGTTGGACGTACTGTGCGTTCAGAGATGCTCTTATGCCCACCTTGGTTGTAACGGGTGGTTATTTGAGTCACTGTTGCCCTTCTATCAGCTCGAACCAGTCTGGCCATTCTCCTCTGACCACTGGCATCAACAAGGCATTTCCGCCCACAGAACTACCGCTCACTGGATGTTTTTTCTTTTTCGGACCATTCTCTGTAAACCCTAGAGATGGTTGTGCGTGAAAATCCCAGTAGATTAGCAGTTTCTGAAATACTCAGACCAGCCCTTCTGGCACCAACAATCATGCCACGTTCAAAGTCACTCAAATCACCTTTCTTCCCCATACTGATGCTCGGTTTGAACTGCAGGAGATTGTCTTGACAATGTCTACATGCCTAAATGCACTGAGTTGCCGCCATGTGATTGGCTGCTTAGAAATTAAGTGTTAACGAGCAGTTGGACAGGTGTACCTAATAAAGTGGCCGGTGAGTGTATGTCTTGACGTCGCTGTTTTTAAGAGTGAGCCAGCAGGCGACAATCACTGTGTAGTTTTGAAGCCAGTGACAAGAGTTCTCCGAGCCTGATTTTTGGTGAATGCTGCAGACTATATTTATACATCTCCAAAGTATAATATGCCTCTGTCCCTGCTTAGTAATATTCTGAGACATGGGAAGTATGGAACAAACGGACCTTTCTCCTAATCCTTTGACATTATTCTCTTCATCAGTATGCATATGTGCTCTCTGCATAGTTTCACGTGCGTTCGCTTTTACACCCATGCTTCAGTCCGTCGGATCATCTGTTTGCACATTTAGAAGCACTGTGGCAACAAATTGCTTTACCGGCAGAACAGATGATTGGAGGGGGCTGAGGTCTGAACCCTTGTGTGTCCGAGGAGGAAATTAATTTGCCAAAAGTCTATTAAAAGGCCAAAGGCTAACTGTAAGGCGGGAATGAGCAGAAACCCTTCGATTTGGACGCCCCCCAACCTGTAAAATCGGGACGCATGAATACATTTGTTTCCAGGGCTAACTCAAAATCTCAATTAGCATTTACAGAAAGCCTGTGGTATTTTTGCAGTTCATTTTTGGTTTTGCTGTCGATGTGATCAGAGTCTCAAGAGAATGGTAGAAACCCTGAGCAGTGCTGTATCTGTTGGCCAGGTAGACGAGAGAGAGAGAGAGAGTTAATAAGATCCAACATGTTTAAAACTTGCTGAATAAAAAACATATATATCTGTCGGCCCTTATTTGGAGCTATTTTCCCCGAAACATTGCGTGTCTGCCCTTCCACTTAAGTATATAACTTGGGACATTAGAGTGTGTAGTGGCTCAATTGACCCCACAAAAAATTAGACTCTGATTTCTTCTACATCTTTTCTTCGTCATCATTTAACCCGAATAGTCTGCTGCCCCAAATTACCCGCAACAGTTAGATTTCACGGTTCTATAACTCTACAAAATTGCCACGTGAAAGGGTTGAAATACACCAAAACATTTTTTTTTTTTTTTTTATTCGAGTACCTCTCCTCTCCCGAGCTCCATCTAACCCTCAACAGTCTCCGTCTGTGAGGCCCAGGTCCCTCCCCACCCCCCCCCCTCCCCCCGCTGTCTCTCTGGCCATTGCTCCCTCCATCTGCGAATACCACAGGTCTCCCCTCTTCTCCCTTGTGCTTCCTGCAGTCCTGCTTCTTCTCCTGCCGGCTGTCTGTGTCTATGAAATCTGTGACTCCCCCTGTCTGCTTGGCCCTCGCTGCTCCTTGTCAGCGGGCCTCGTGTCTCCTCTTGCTCTCTGTCCACTGCACAGTCTTTGTTGCCTGTCTCGCCCATCGTGAGGACTAATGAGCAACACAATTAGATCCACACAATGGACACAAACACAAAACAGAACCACAGTGGTAGGTTTTAGACAATGTGTTGGCAGTGCTGCTGTTAATAATACATGATATTTACATGATGTTTTTGCCTTTATTAGCAGTTTGAAAACTGCCTAATATTCCTGTTTTCGTGCTCATTAGCAAAATGATCTGCCGGAAGAAAGCTGCAATAGAAGAAACTTAGCTCTTTAATATTTTATATTATGTCGGACAGGGTCGGAAATCAGCATCCACTAACATGCAAGATAATGAAAACGTACAACAGTAAGGCGCATTTTGAACGGTTAGTGTATGAGTGGATAGAACTACACATTCAAAAGTCAATACTGCCAAGTGGTAGTTAATGCACAGTGCAGATTTTTGTTTGTCCATGATTAAGGTAAAGTTCCCTTGCAATGTTTTGAAAAATTACAATAAGACAGTATATATATTGCCTCAGTTGCAGACTGAAAAAAATACTTTAATACTTTACTTCATTTGTCGAATTGATTTATTTGAATCGTGACTTTCAACTGATTCTTTGACCTGTTATTGATTGATATGAATATTCTTATATTACGTTGTTTGTGTCTAAACGTCTGCTTTTAATCATAGACAATGGCTATATAGGTAGAATATATCAGTAGAATACGTTTGTGTAAATGGAATCTGTGATCTGAAGCCTCCTCAGCCTCAGAGAATTAGAGATGTGGGCTTTTTGTGTTTCTCTCCTTGCTTTTTTCTGCCTAAACTGCTTGTCTCGTAATTTTGAGCATGCGAACAACGCCTTCCCACATGGTTCTTAACGGTAAAACCTGGAAAACTACAAATCCAATCTCCACATGAGTGGCTGCAGACTCATTAGAATGATGACTGCGTTCATGTTTTGTTTCTTTACTTTCCTCTTCATAATCTCTCCTGTACTCTTCTCCCCGCTCTCATCTCTTTATTCTAAGAGAAAGTAATTAACATAACTGCTACCTCTTTCATGCTAATCATGAGTTTGTGTGTTTCTCTATTATATCATTTCAGATTGAATTTAATCATTTTTATGAAGATATATTTGTTTTGGCATTAGCTTTGTGTCATACAGTTTGTATAGGAATGATTGACACAACAGTGTAATCAAGGAGCAAGTGAATATGAGGGTTTTTTTTCTGGCGTGTTTTTAAGATAATTGTGTTTTATTTGTGTGTGAGGATGATGAAATATGGATTCACATTTGCCTCTTGGTGTTTGGGAATCAATTGTGTGTCTGAGGATGGTGATGAGGAGACGGGGGGGGGGGACATTTTTTTTTTTGCGACACCACATCACTTTGATTGCACGTTCCATTTGGAATGAATGAGGTGAGGATGCAAACAAACAATTTGCTTCATCAATGTTGGCCTTGTCTCTTTGACGAATAGCTCTTGCTGCACTTTTTCCGCTCTCGACATTGGCAAATGATTACTAACTTGTGTTCTCTCTTCTGGTCACTTTTCCTGACGTCCTCCTCTCTCTTGCCTATCCACTCCAAATTCCTGTACCTCTTCTCTTGTGTCTCCTCTTTAATTTCCGTAATCTTTCATTAACATTTCTACCGCTCCATCCACATGTGTCCGCTGCATAGGCGCCGACCTGTTCTCCAACTGCACGGAGGAATGCAAGGCCTTGGGCCACTCCGATCGCTGCTGGATGCCATCCTTTGTGCCATCCGACGGGCGCCAGGGACCGGACTACCGCAGCAACCTGCACGTCCCCGGCATGGACGCCACCCTGCCCGACACTGAGGTACCTTCCTCCGTCAACCTCGCCGACCACCTGACCGTGACCTCAACCACCGCCTCGTCCAGCGATAGATCATTCTCCACCTTTGGCAAGGATGGTCAGAGGTCACAGTCACACAACAGCCTTCACCATCACTTCCATCAGCAACAGCAGCAGTACAGCTCCAGCACGCTAGAGAGGAAAGAGCATGATAGGGGGACCCTACCGTACAAACCTACCTTTCCCTGTGAGTATCAGTATGAAAGTTCACTGGGACCCTATGACTTCAGTCTGGTCCAGTACAGATACTAGAGGAGAGAACATTAATCTGCCCTTTCATTTGATCTGGGCTTTTCATGTTGTTCATCAACTTTATGTTGTTATATTTTTTTTAAAAACATATTTGTTTTGTTATATTGTTTTTACTTTGTAAATTTGAATTTCCCTCACCGAATGTAAAATGTAATTATTGTACAATTATTGCTAATCCCAACTCCAAAACCCCCTTTAATAAAATCAATATAACCCATTTTACTACTAAAACTGTCTGTAAACATGTGACTAATTGTAAAATAAACAACATTTGAATCAGACTCAGTTAAACTGTTGTTACCCCTTTTCCTTTTATAAATTTCCCCTTTAAAATCCTCTCCAATAAGCCTTTTTATCTGATGCTCATATAAGTAAAGGTCACCAACACACACTTTATGTTCCTATTCCTGACATCTTCGCACACCTACAATTAAATGCCATTTGTGGTTTTAAACATGATCCAACTGTATAGAGAGGATATGAAAGAAAGATAATCTCAGGGTTCTATAGGACATTTTTTTTCCATTTGCTCAACAGCTCCGAAAGGTGAAACGCACAACCCACGCTTCTTCTTTTTCACGACGATTGAAGTCCATTTTGTTATAAAAGGGAAGTGCCGAGTATCTATACTTGCTTGCTTGTGGATCAATACTTGACATGACGAAGGGTGGGTGAGGTGGGCTGTCAATGCTGAGGTCAAGATTCTGCAGTTGGAAAAGTCACAAACACAAGTTTGTGTGCTGTAAAAGAAACTAGGGAACTGTTATAACATAATTTGGTACCTGAATTATACTGATATCCATTGGAATACAATTTTGATTCCAACATTTCTAAAGAAGCAGAATGATGTTCTAAGGAAATTATTGCAGGACGCTTTCCAAGCTCCCACATGAATATTCTATTAGCTCTAAGAGTAGAGAATGGATTCGATATAAGCATTCAGTAGAGAAATCATTTCCATTCCCCACCCTGTTAACCACCATCCTCCATGATACTTCATGCTGACTGTGGGCTGTCTTCAGGTAAACGATGAGCACTATAACCTTTTTTTTTTTTTTTTACCAATTTAGCAAACAGAGCCAAGCAATTTTTCCTCTCGCGCATCAGGTCTGTTTGAAAAATAATTTGTATTTAGCCTTTAGGTGCTAGAGCGCGTTCCAAATATAGCAGCCTGCGCATCTGCTCATCCCATCTGCCTCAAAGGGTTAGAATAAATGCACTCCATATTCCTCTGTCCAAACTCACCACCATATTATATTTTATTACTTTTTTGATATACAATTTCATCCATTTTTCCTACTTGTTGAAATAACTGCCATAGAAAAGGTTTTGTTGTTCATCACTCAATGAAAAGATGAGAATGGTCCTAGAGGCTGAGACGTTATTGACCAATTGGCATCGTGTTCTACTTATAAAAATAGCACTCTATGCTACTACCGGCTACGGCAATGCTCTGATCAGCAGGGTTGCCTTGATAAAGGCATTATGAATATTTGATCCATTCATAGATAATTAATGAAGCAATTATTGCTCTATTTATTTTCTATCCATGCATTATGCAACCAACACATTTTTAACCTTTATATTCACTGATGGACACGTTTTTTCCTAGATTAGTTTTACCATTATACTGCAAGTACCAGCCTTTAAGATCTTTAAATAACTTTATATATAACTTTAGTCCTTTGTGGCATCTATCCTTTAAAAGATGGTATTTCGAGCCGATTGCTTCACTAAAGAGTCTCGAGGGATGAGGTGCCATTTGTCTCATCGAGTGTGTTCTCTTGTCTTTTCAGCCCGCAAAAGGATTTGTTAGCTCGTTCCACGTGGACCTTTCGGAGACGGCGTGAATTTTTTGGGCTAGACTGCCTACACTGATGCTGGAGACAGATTCTTAAAACTCCACAAACACAAACCTGGACAACAGCAACCTTGGTTGAGCTTCATTATCTTGCGAGGCAAATTGTAACAAAGCCTTGGCAGTGGTCGGCGGGGGAGGTGAAGAACTGAAGTACTGAGTAGCTATACGCCTTTAGATATCCGAGGAGCGATCCAAGGCCTTATTTCTCTCAGCAGGACTGAGAAGGGGGCCGACACACTCGACATGTGAAAATCATAAAGTCATCAGAAGACATATGAAAGGAACTGAAACAAACAGCGGAATACAAAACAAGACGAAGAGGGACTGATTAACTCTTAGAGGTGGCCTGTGTTTTTTGGGACTGAGGAGTTAGCCTCTAGCGATCTGTGTGTGCCTGTTTACATGAAGAAAAAAAATACTAATATTTCTGTACAAACTTCAACCAATGTCACATGGAACCCTTTAGCTATTTCTATGGTCACCACTAAGCCAACTGTACAGAGACGGTGTGAAGATAAAAATGGAGACTGAGAGGCGGCGAGCAAGTGAAAGACTGTCGATTTGACACACAGAGAAAGGTGCAGGTGTTGTACAGGTATGAAATGACAAAAAAAGGAAGGAAATGGAATGAGCAGAGATGATGTGCAGTATTATAAATTCTGTATCTACGGTTTTTCGACTTGACTGTCTTTATATAACTTCTCTTTTATGTTTCTGTTGTTCTTTCTGTGTGGTTAAAAGTGTGCAGACTCTAAAGTATTCGATACTACCGTTTCGGAAAGTAACATACTATCCCGAGCCGGGTTTAGTCCACTTTCTAGTTTAGCCACTTCAGGAAGGAGATATTATCGATTGCACTGTTTGCAAAGGGGAGAAAAAACGTAATTAGAGGTTATACAGTATCACAAATGAATTTCTTTCATTTTCAAGTAGTGAATGGAAGATCCCAAGTTCCTTCCTGAGCTGACTGTGGAGAAAGTGAAATGACCCTTTACAAAATACAGTTCCCGTGAAAACATTGGCCTATACATAAACAATCAGACACACTCGGTGGTTTTTATCATGTGTGCAAAGTGTTTACTGTGCTATTTTAAAAAGCTTATAATGAACATAAATCTATATATAACTATATATATAACTATATATATACAATATACTTTTTTTCAAAAAACTGTAACCATTGGTTAGTTTCTACACCTCATAATGTCATTGGATCTAATAATACCAAGTGCTACAAAATCAAGAGATGTATCAATTGAAACGAGGAGGTGTAGTTTGGCCTAAACAACACTTCATCAACACTCCAACCAAGGATTAAGTTGATGTTTTTTAACTGTTGCTTTTCATGGTTAACAGACACTGGGCCTTATTGTGTGTAGCGAAGACACCTGTTGAGTTGTTTTGGCCTGTTGTGTATTTTTACTAGCAGAATATGTGTCCATGTACAGGAAGGGGGACTATCACAATCGAGCTAGATATCAAAGGTTTTACAATCATGCAAAAGAGGAATACACGGATAAATATGGACATAAACAGTCAACATATAGTGAGGCGCAAAGTATTGCACTTTATACTGTACACACACACACACAACACACACAGGTCAAGTGGTGATTAATAAACAGTGTCATTGAAGTTAAGTGTGTTTTTTTGCATTCACCTGAGTATCAATTTAACTGATCAGAAGGGTGTACTTAGGCACACCTGCTCTTATAAGCCAAATTATATTGTAAGCATCACAACGGCAGGTGTAATTTCTTAGTGGTTCATCATTTTAGTTGGATAGCAATACATCCAATATACATTTCACGTGGGGCCATGAAATGCCAAACGCCTGGCCGAATATAGGACAAGGAGGGTGGGGAAGGGGGGGGGGGGATCAAAGCGATGAACCGACTAATTGACCAAAGACCCCGACATTGTCCTCTCTAGAGTCATGCCGCTAGCACTGCAAAGAAGAATGTTGTGAACTTGGATTAGAGGGGCGCCTTTGTAAGAGTCAGAAGAGACGTGCAGTGGAAAAATTCCCAGCCAAAACCTTGTAATCATGTCTCTGATAAAAGCTAGAGCCTGCTTGGTGCCTAACATTTTCACAGTGCATATCCAATGATTTAACAGCTGTTTTTAGAACCAACTTTTCATGTAACAAAATTCAGTTATCCCAAAAGGATCTTTTGGATTTCCAAGAAGTAATCAACATAGGTTTGCTCCAATTTCCTCATTCCCTGACCTCAATAGCTCACCATGAAACTTCTGATGCCTGTCACTCTAGCCTTCTGTCTGTTTCCTTCATTAATCCCTTTCACCCTCCCCCAACAACCTCAACCCCTCCACTGGAGTATGATCTTCACATGGCCTGGCACAAGTTCATAGACAAAAGAAGAAGAATGCTGGACTCTGAATGTAGACTGCTGCAAATCTCCGGGGTCATGAGGGAGACAGTCCCTCACTTGAAGGCCTAGAAACAGAGAAGTTGTGTTTGTGTCTATTGCAAGATGACCTTCTTTTACAAGTGGAGATGCATGTAACTAGCGCATGTGGCCTTCCTGAATGAACAGGCTTGGGGGTTTTGATTCAAATCTCGCTCATTAACAATTCAGTCATTGATAGGAGTGGGAAAGGGGGGATGGAAAATAGGTAAGTGAAAAAAAAAGAGGTCCGCTTGGTACTTTGGTAATGAGGAGGAAATGCACTAGTAACAACAGGGCAATACTCCGGAATCCTTTTTTCACTTTTTAGTGATACATAAGTGAATGTATGCTTGGATCGACAGAAGGGACGCTTTTTTTATTTGACACCCAAATGCGAAGCACCTAGAGCACAGAAGCTACCATGTTCCGGCACTGTCGAATTAATGGTGGCAAGATGTTAAGCTCTTATTAGCTTGCTCCATCTTGAGCTTTAATGTAAAACGATATTTTCTAAATGATTCAATACCAACTTCAGATATCTTACAGTTTTGATGCGAAACATTTTAGACTTGACAATATGCGTTTATAAAATGTTCTACAACTTTCCACTCTTATTTGGAGTGAGATGCAGCCATGGACCATAGGACTGGGTTGAACAATCCAGAATGAAACATGACACTTGTAATATTAACGATTTTAAGGTTTAATACAGAGTCTCTGTGCCAGTAAAGAAGTAAATAAAGTATAGGCGCATGTGTTGACTTCGCATGGCAAGCCAGACGACCTAGAGGTGGAGACTGACATTCTATCAATGGCTGGGAGTTGACCTGATCCGTTTGTCCTCCAAGGTGCCTCCTTGGCAGACGGAGAGAGTAAGAGTCATTACAACCGCGTCATGTCGTCTATCTCTCCTATTCTCTCCATACAAGGTTGAGTGAGGTGACCTAGCTGTCCGTCTGAGCCTCCGCGCCTGTCCCTCATATTTTTCCCCTGGCAGACGCACTTCATTACTCTGGCTAAATAGACTTTCAAGAGACCCCATCAGCCATCATTTACACAGCCTGGCCCTATCACCTTTCACCACGGCCACCTCATCAGACATACGCACCCTGGCAATTCACTCATGCGCTACATGGCGCGCCCATGCAGACACACGTGTGTACAAAGTGGACGCGCGTACGGCCCTTTCCTTCTTTTACCCTCATACACACACACACACACACTCGGGCATCCTTGGGCTCTATTCTCCAGCCACCTCATCAGGCCAGAGCAGACAGCTATTATATTCTGTGCTTCGATGCCCATTTCTCCTACTATCTTTCTCCTTACCGGCCGGCCGGCCAGGTCTGCAACAACTTATTGACCTGAGACATAGCCTCAGCGGTCCGTGGACCTAGACGTGGTGTCTGCGTTTTCAACGGAATGCCTGCTATTTGTACATTGGCCCACCTCCACACAGCAACTGTTATAATTATATTATGTTCACCTCAAATCAGGCATGATTGATATTTTTGTTTGCAAGGTGGTTGTCTAATTGTCACAATGTGAAAAAGGTAACAACATACAACAGCAACTTGGTCTATTTCCCTGAAAACAGCAATAAAAGCATAATGTATTCATGCTTTGAACATACAACTTACAAATTTGGTTGTAAAACAGTCATTTGAAAGCATCTCACTGTAATTATTTAAATACATTTCTTCCAGTAAATCACCCTTCTCAGAACAAAACATTTCATTGTGTTTGTGATTAGGCACAAAATGGTTAACTACAATATGGCTTGAAACAAAGACTCACTCTTCTTTCGTTCATGTTCATATGTTTTCAGTTTTTTTATTACGGTCATATTTAAGATGCATTTTTTATAGTCTAATAACTCCTGGAGAAATCCACTCAGGCAAAAAAAGAAAAGAAAAAGAACCCTTCCAAGTTTCTTATCTGCTTGCAGGGATAAACAAGAGTCAGGCAGTGAATACCTTAGTTTGAACCTCTCTAAACTACCGAGGCCACAGTTACTTCTGTTTTCACATATTTATTTAAATGCTGTCTGGAAAAAATTAAGTGTCTTTGTTAAGCACCACTACCTTAAATCTAATTAGGTATACAAGGACATTGTAAATTGATTTTAAAACTGCAATAACTAGTAGATGAAATGACTGATGGCAAAGATGTTCCTCATAGTGAAGCAAACAAAATAAGTATCAGACTATTCGGTCCAGTTTGATTGTGTGTTTTTGCATGTTTTAGTTACTTGCTTGGGCTACCAAGGCTAGACTACTGCGAACACAAGGAGTTTTTTATTTATTTAGTCCAAACCAGAGGTTGAAATGGCATAGGATTAGGTTGACTGGGAGCTGGAGTGGCATCGGAAAGGAGCTCGGTGACAGGTTGGTGGCAGGCGATCCTGGGAGAGAAGGTAGATCTGAGACTCAAATCAGAGCAGCAGGGGTTTGGATAGTGAAGTGTGGGATGAAAAACCCACATGGAGACACTGCAGTGTGAGACGAAAAGGAGGCTGGATAGAAAAGTGATATGAGAGGTAGCAGCAACTAGAGCAGACACAGTGGAATATTATTTAGCTACCTACAACTCTACTCCCTAAGAGATGGTGGAAACTAGTGGTGACTGGTCCATAGGGGGCAATGGGGCGTGTAGCCACTTTGAGCCCCCCCAAAAAAGATTATTATAATTTTTTTTAAATCTATTAAAAATACATTTTACAAATAGTAAATATGTGTCTATTTGAGTTTTTAAACATGGAAAATACCCAGTATTATTTGTAAATTATGATATCTGCGCAAAATCTATGCTTTTCCTGCACGCCCTCTCCGCATGTCTCAGCTGGGCTCAGGCCCTGTCCCAATGCGGCAGGTCCAAGAAGCAGTTTAGCCAAATCACTGTTTAAAGTTAATGAGTGGCATATTATTACTGCACTAAAATGCATTCAGTTTTGGGCATAGCCCTTTGTCGGCCTCGTTAGGGCGAGTCTCGGGATGCGCCGCTTAACAACATAACAAGAGCGACCACCGGCAGTGTCCTTCCAAGAAGACCTGACTCGAACTCGGTACAAGAGAAGAACTTTGCCGGAGAAACTAGATGTAAAACAGCTGGACCCAGATCAGCTTGAGCTCACAATCAGACAACAGACCGGCGTGAAAGGGAAGCACATACGCTTCTGTAGAGATGCTACGCTGGCAGTTAGCGTGTAGCTAACGCAGTATATACACGCAAAGCCGGCATGACTGTGTGAAGTGGGGGCTGGTTGACCTCATCGATAACTCCGGCACATCGCTGTGTTAAAGTCAATGCAACCAGGACGTGGATGAAAACCTGGGACATTCCATTTTTTATTTTGAGACGTTTTTTTGAGTCTGGTTGATCAGGTTTTTCCCCAACAAACAATGTTCATTTATAACAGTTTTTATCATTTTATCATTAACATACTGAATTGTTTGAATATGATGTCCTTATTATGTTAAACTGTTGGAATAAATGTAAAATATTTAACTGCAAAGTAATAATGCGTGTTTGATACATTTTTTTGCATTGAATCATACTGGGATGTTTACTGAAATTGATTGACCAAAAACGAACTCCAGCCAACGCCACTGCTTTAGATCAATCCAGAGCTAATAGGGAATAACATTCATCAGGTGGAATGAAATTAATGCTAATGTTGTAATCTGCCTATATTTGCTAACATTATTTTTCCAAAATGTAGTGTCCAAAATGGCCCAAACTATCAAACATTTGTCTGTATTTCCTTACTTTGCTACCAAAAGCCTGAACATATGCCTCTAATTTAGCTACAGATGTGAATGGAGGTAATAATCAAGTGAAAAGTCAAGACCCTTGATCTGAGGAACTACTCAAGCTAAATTCTTCACAATAGGCAAACACGGTCAAAGGTCATTGTGATCTCTCAAAACAGGCTTTAGCCAATTTCAAATGAATAAGGAAATAAAATGATAAAGTGACAATATTTTGGATGTAAACTTTTAAATAACAGGTTGGTGCAGTACTCTTTAGTACTCTTTGTCACAGAAGATTAAGGGCTACCACAAGAAAAAGTATGTTTTGGTTTCATTTCAATACCAATGCCAGTGGCCAGTAGAATTGTACTGAAAATGACAAGTTTGGATATGAAGACAGGACATGTCACTCCTCTGGGCTCGGTCAAAAAAAATAAAATTTCAGTCTGGATTACAATTACTCTGCTTTTGCAATAACACAACACATAGCCATCCGCACACACTCATGGGGCCTGAAGCATATTGCCCTCAGCCACCATTCCCTCTCATTGTATATTCTGGACAGGAAGTAGTGAGTTGGTAACCTAGGGTGACGGAATAAGGCCTCTGACTCACGCCCTGACCTCAAGGGGGGAACAACCCAGTGGAGGACAGACCTCAGCCTCCAGCGGTCGGCTAACACTACATGGCTGACAGAGACAAACAAGCTAACTGCCGAGCCAGGATGACTGCTACAAAAGCACAAACATGAGCGCAATACCTGCCTGACTGCAGAACAAAAAAAAAGAGGACTTGGCTACGCTGCTGGAACTAGAAACATAGCTTTCACAGAGAAAGGGGCAAACAAATTCACATTTAAAAGGTGGTTAAAACTGAATTAAAATTGAACAAACATGAACCAGTGCGGTTTGCGGTTTGACATCCGAACACAGTGCTGCTTAATAGCAAAAAAACAACAGCTAGTCACAGAAAATTGTCGCACTATTCCCCAGATGCCATAAAAACAAAGCTAAAAACAGCAACAGAAAATACCTGACCAGCTCTAAAAAAGACAGAAAGAGTTTTATCTGACAAAAAATAGAAACACTTGAGTTGCTGACTCGATGCCTGGCATTCATCTCAAGGCGATGTGTCAGGCAGAGGGAAAGGGTGTTGGTAGGGCGTAGGGGTCTGCTCCAGGGTATGTAACAACAAGGCTAGTAGCCTCAAGAGACCAACTTTATCAGATGCCTTGTCTCTGCCCCTTTCTCAACTATCAACCCTACCGATGCAGGTGCACAGACGCTAAGTGAAAGATGAGCATAGGCTGTTTTTCCCCTCTGTCCAGTCATGCCCTCTCAAAAGGAGAACACCTGGTCCCCAAAGATGGAAAGATGGGTTGTAGAGGGGGCAATCTAGCCCTCCTCAAATCCGGGCCCTGCCTCTCCTCATCCTCCCTCTCTCATTCCTCTCTCGTTCCGCTGTCTAGCTCTCTGCTGTCAGACTGAGAAATGGCAGGCGAGACAGGGGTCTTCTCCCTGGGGAGATGGGCAAGAGAGGACAGAGGACTCCTGGCACACATGTGATGACACACACACACACAAATATTGTGGGTCTACTACAACACACCTGCCAACCTGTGGGCATATTGCAAAATACCATCTTTTGACATTACACATGAATGCATGAGTCTTTCAGTAGAAATAATGCAGTTAAACTCGGAATTGAGTGACATTTGTGGATTTTATAGCCAATCAGCACTGTTGATTTAGGTGAAGCTTGATTCTGAGAATGGTCCCAAATTTGCATGTATATGAAAACATTAGAAAAACAAATTTCCTAAGGAAATATTTTATGTTGATTGCAATCAACATTTTGATGATGAGGTTGTAACAGAAGAGAGTTTGAACAGTTTTTCAGATGAGCCTCAGTCACAAGCTTCTTCTCAGGATGTCAAAACAAAAAGAGTACAATCACGTTTTATTTCAAATACGTTGCGTTGGTAAAATATTATGTTCTATGGAGTTTGATAATATGTTTCCCCAATTCAGGTAAAAGAAGAATAGTTTGGATTGGATTGAAATCTTCATAGTGGCATTCAAGCTGAGAGTTAGATTACACCACTCTCATCTCTTTCTTTTAAGAATGAAGATGAAAGCTACTCGAAATTGTCTTTGCTTTGCATAAAGACTGCCGTTAAGTGACGATTGGGCTCTGAACAAACATCAAAAACTATACTTTCTGCTCCTATGTACACTATTGTGGTTTTAATTGATTGATTGGAATTGATCGTCCCTTGGGAGCGTTTCCTAACTCATCCACTTTGGGTGCTCAAAACGCCAGTGTAGTGTGGACACTTAAGTGTAAACGTGAGTTTTAAAACAGAAACGTAAAAACATAGAAGTGTAGAAAAAGCTTTAGTCAAGAGACCCTAGAGTGGTATACATTTTCTCATTTAACTATAGGCAAGGAAGTGAGAAAGCAAATGCTTCAATAGGTCAAACTATTCCGTCAATTATCTACCAAAAATGCACATGAAATTCAATTTAAATCATGTCAAAACATTGTTTGAAAGTCTCTCATGAACTACCAGTGACACCTATTTTTTACAGTAAATGATAGACAGGGAATAATCAGATCAATTGGGTATATCTACCTAGTTGGAACAGAGCCTTTCATTATCACCGTGATATGCTAAAAGATCAAAGAAAACGTAGACACTCACTCTGAACTCTGTTCTTCAACTTTTTTCATCCTCAGTGTGGAAAATTCAATCCGTCTGCGTTCACAGACTCCTTACTGGCTTACTGGCTCATCAAAAAACGACGCAGGCTATTGATGATATGGCCCTGTCAAAAACTGATGTAACCACACACCAAAATATATGCCTCACAGCTGATCAAAGTCAAAGACAGGCAACATATTGTACGACTACATCTGCATAAATGGGACCATTACAACAAAATAACTGTAAGGCTACGCTATGTTATTTCATGCTCACTTTTACTAGCTGTGAAATGTTAATTTTGACTGATTCTGTTATAAAGTTTGACAATTTTGTCGCTTTTTTGGCATATAGTCACATTAGGGACACTCCCATTAAAGCTATTTATATATACTGGATGAAGGAAAATGCCTCTCTTTCTCTAAAATGATTGTATATTGACTATATTATAAAATACAACGGGCAGAAAGTAGTGAACTCTACACAGATGAAATGGCTTTTCTTAAAGTAATAGTTAGAGCTTGTACGTCTGTAGAAAACTACTGCTCGTTACATTTACCTTTTTTCTTTGAGTACAATTCATCCAAACAAGATTTAACATATTAATGAATGGTTCTGGCAGCTGTATTATCTAACTTAGATAGAAGACCATCTGTTTACTCCTCCTTACAGTCTAGCTGGCCCCAGAGTCTAGCTACATCAGAGTAGGATCAACCTACAGTAAAATGTACCTTATTTTGCATTAGCGTATTGTTCCTTTCTTAAAATCTCTTAAAAAGAAAGTGCATATTTGTATATAGAGGAAGAACACATCCACTGAAAAATGCCTACATGGATGAAGAGTGACACAGTGGCAGTGGAGGGAGAAATCGAAATGTAACACTGTCAGTCACAACGGAGTTCCAGTAATTTCATACTGAAGGCTGTGACTATCTACTGCAATATTTTATTTCTCGCACCCTGGCTTACGCCTTGCTCCCTCTCTTTCACACACACGCACAATGTTTTTCAAATGCATTCAGTGTGACGTGCACTGAACTACTTATTAACACTGAATAGCATCAGAGGGGATGGAGTGAGCGTAGCTCGCTCACATTTAAGAAAGTAATGCTTTCAAAAGAGGCACCCTGGACCCCAGTCAGATGGAGTGATTATATCAAAACACTCCCCATTGTAGTCCGTATATGTCTCTTGCGGTGTCTACTCCCTTTAATGACAACTTAAAATGTGTAGTAACAGATGATAGGGTAAGAAAGCCCACTTCTTGGTAAAGTGTGGATCTCAAAGAAACTCTTTGAATGGAGCTTTTTTTCATTTGAATCACGGCATGGCACAAAAATAACGAACACAACGAAGAAATAGAGGCTCTTTGTATTCCTGTGGAAGATGGAGAAATGTTTATTTTTGGCTTTGTTTATGTTTTTTAGCACATAATGTGTTTTGCAAGCAAATTGAACAGCCTGTTCACTCTCTATTTAGTTTCACTCTGCCTTTGAGTTCTTGATGAGTGAATACTGTGGAGAGAGGATAAAGGAACCAGCTCATTGAATGTGTCCATACCTGGGTGGTAAAATTGGAACATGGTTCAGCCTTTTAAACATAATTAAGCATTCTGTGTTTTATCGACAAAACACAAGAGCACAAACAACCCCAGAGGCACACCGAGAGCAAAAATATTTCAGTCAACCAAAGGCGGGTCTCCAAGGTTACATGTTGTATTTAATCCTCTGAACCCCCCCATAGGCCTGATGCTCAAAAGATTGTGTTGATGTTGTTTTTTCTGCATGCTGTGTGTGTGTGTGTGTGTGGGTGTGTGCGTACATCTTCCTCCCTTAAGCCACAGTTAAACCTCAGAGACATCACCAGCCATGTCTTATTTTCCCATTACAAAGGTCTCACTGTAACGTAGTGTGTCAGTGCAGGGACATACAATAACACACACACACAGACACACTCATTAGGAAATTGTCGGTCTCTCTCACAAGGACACACACCAGAGGTTCAAGAGAGAAGAAAAAAGCCAAGAAACAAATTAAACCAAGTGCAAGATAGGCCTTTCATTATAATTACCATTTTCAATAAGACACAGATTAGATACAGGAACAGAAGCCCTGGAAAGGAGGAAAAGGATAGTGTGTAAGTATGTGAGTCTGTGTATTTGAGCATATTTTCTCCATGAATTTGAGAGATGAGTAGAGGTCCATAATTTACACCGTAGTTTTCAAAGCGGCCACTATTCCGCAGATGGTACAAATTACAGTCGCTTCTCCACTCTGTTCTACTCAAGCATTTAAAGTCTCTCTTAAGTGCTGAACCTGAAGTAATTATAACATCCAGTCAATTTTAAACTAATTTTGCAAGCAAGTCTAGTAATTCACAACCATGCAGAAGCTGTCAGTGTTGAATTATAACTCTAAACACTTACTCTGTTACATTTGATCACGGTGCACTTAAGAAGTTCTTTACTACATGAAGATGTTGGCTGGGCTGGAACACAGTGACAGTTGCTTGTTGATGGGCAATGTTTTGTCCAAACTATTGTGCTAAGAAAAAGGAACAAAGTGTGCGTGGACGTGTGATGGCTCTAGAATTTAGAGAAACAAACAAAGCAGGCTTTACTCACTATTGTTGTTGATCAAACTAATGTTGACTTATTACTTATCCACCTCTCTAGATTTATTTGATTTGTACACTTAGATTATTAAATTACCAAATTTCCTCAAAAAACATAGGATTAATCAAATTGCTTGAAAAAACAGGCTCAAATATGAAAAGGAGGGTCAAGGACATGTTTTTAATGTTTGCTTGATAAATGAATAAAATAAATTTAAAAAATGAATTGGTTAATAATAAAGACTATCGTTGGTTAATATTGTAGTAATTGACGGCAATTTTCAGTGTTAAATGTTAAATGTACTTCATACCCTAGTAACTGAAAAAATATTGCACGTTAGTAGATAGAGGACTCATAAGTCCTGCTGTGATATAATGTATATAGACTTTCATTGTAAAACATTAAATTGAGGAGAGAGTTTTATTGAAATAGTGAAAATTAATTAAATTGTGGGATGGATTTCCATCCCAAAAATATGCAAACACAACTAAAACACTATCAGATAGCAATAACCAAAACACTGAAAACTATAGCAGAAACCACTCCAAAGGATCTATACAGTGCAGCTTTCATGATTTTCCACAAAATAACCAAGCTGCCATGACAGTGGAGGAGTTGCACTGCTCTGCAAACAAGGGATATCATTGCACTGTAGTAATTCTCCATTAACCATCAGTTAAAAAAAAGCACTAAATAAATTGCTGTTTCAATCGATTTTGCAAATGCAAAATTTGGTTGGTTTGTAAAGCAATACAGCTCTAAACCACACTTGCAGTAACATGTAAACGTTTTGTTATTTACACCCTCTGGCAGGCTTTCGAATAGACAAAATGTCAGAACCAGAACATTTTTATTGATTGCCGTTGACTGCGCGATAGATACATGTATATATAGAACATTTAAAAGATCAGATACGGTTCTTTGGCTTTCTAAATTGGTGTTTGGATTTTCAGCTGCTTTATCGTTAAATTCGGCTTGTGCCCTATGACCTTCTGGAAAAGATGTACTTGAGATTGTCTACAAAGGTTAGATCAAGGGCACAAATGTGGCCAAAGCAAGATGAACGGCGTGAAGAATAACTTCATAGGGCACACCATTGACTTTACATATCAAGTGCTTGTATTGGTAATGGTATTTAGTTACACTATAACACCTTCTGTGGCTATGTGGGGAGTCAAGAATACGTTGCATTATGGGAAGAGTAGGATCAAGAAATACAATGGCACAGAAGTTAAAATGTTTCACACGCTGCTACGTTGACCTTCCTTTCTGCAATACTGAAGATTTAACTGAGATATTTTAAATATTGAAGCCGATGTGGAGTGATCAGATGATCTTTTATTTGAAAAGAATAACCATCCCTAAGCTCTTATTGAACTGCACATAACCAGTCCACTTGACTGTGACTGTGGATTGGTGTTTTTTCCAACAAACAAAGAACAAAGCATCTTGTAGAGAGCACATTATCTGGACAACAGCCAAGAGTTTTATTTTGACCTTTCATTAAATTGCTTATTAAGTTAATGCTAATCCGCAACAGCTAATAGAGCCCTTTCTTCCCCTGCTGGCATTTTATTTTAACCAGCTAAAGCAAAAGTTTGAAACGAACAGCATCATTGTTCTACATTGCTCTTAGCTAATAAAAAATAATGCCTTAAAAATCCAGGCAATCCATCCACCAAGTTGTCTGAAACTAATACAAGGCAAAATGTTCTCAAATTCTGGAACCCTCCATTTTGTATGTGCGGGTGTCTATGTGTGTATATGTGTGTTCTTGTGCGTTGGTCCCCTGCAGCGAAGCAATCCAAGCAGATTTATTTATTGGCTCCTTAATTTGTCAAACAAGGTCAAACGCCCTGGTGACATTTTATCGAGACTCTTTTAGCTATTGTTTACACCACAGCCTGACACCCAGATTTCTTTACACAGACAGACACACAAGCCCACAGACACACAGCCTTTTATCTCCCAAACATTTACAAAGCTGTCAGTGCCCCCCTGCCAGCCAAAGCCCAGCATGCCCTCCTTATAAAGTCAATGAATTTCATGCAACAGCCGCTGCGACATCTGAGTATCAGGTAGAAAGGCTTTGCAGTCCCATACTAATAAACCTTAATCATCTCCCTGAAAAACATTCACAGCAAGACACTGAAATCAACGCCTAGGCTTGCCAAAGCATTTACACGTATCCGTTCCAGAAATACTCATCCCAAAACCGTCTCCACGTCTAAACCACCTCCCAACAACACACCTGTGCAGACCCACACAGGGACATTAATAGCATTGTTCCAGCAAACGTGTGTATCCTCAGATTGAAAGCACACATGAGGAAACAGATTCCAAAGCACAAAAACCTGTGCAGAGGTAAACATGGTGGAGTTGATCACTTGCTCTCTTACGGGTGGCTCATTTCATTAAGTCTCTTCCTCTGTGGGGTTTCAAACTGTCACTGACGCAGAACTAATGCAGTTAGCCACGGAAGTCTGGCAGGCTGAGCCATGAATGTTGTTCTGTTCTGTACCTGTGTGCGGGCCCCCCTCTGCGTGCATCTATCAATTTCCCTGCCAGTAACGGGGAAGCTTGTCCTGAAATGGTAACAGGACACTGCAGAAAGTATATGTATGTGTAAGTTATTTAAACCTTTAACCAGGTAGTATATTCCATTGAGATTTAAAATCCCTTTTTCAAGACCTGGCCAAGACAGCCAGCGACATAAAAAGACATAGTTACAAACAGAAAACACAGAATAGGACAAGTTAAAAGACACTAAAGGTTTTAGAGACAGTAACGTATCCGGGTTAATTAAAAAGAACATTCATATTTTTGAGAACCATTACTCTATTTCCTTTGTTTTAGATCTAAAAGCAGCAAGTGGTATCAGTTTTTTGAGTCTTAAATCTTTCTGCAACATATTCCACGTTGAGGGTGCAGAGTACATAAAAGCCCCTCTTTCTCATTTCCGTTCTGGCATTTAGGACAAAGAGCATGAAGAAATCCATTCAAAGGATAACTGCCTATCCTTTAAATGAATACATTTGTCCTTGCTTGCATGGCCTCTCTATTGAATATACTACAGTAAATGCTTACTTTCAAGTAGTGAAATAACAAAGCTTGACACTTCACCCTCATCAGTTTTGTCAGTTTCTCATCTTTCCCAAAATAAACTAGCAAAGGAGATAAAGTGTAATATCACAAACAAGTTACCTACACTCTCACTTTCATACACCTTTAATGGGGATTCAAATGTTCTGTCTGACAATCTGTTCTTCTTGGGATATTAGTATTTGTCACTGGTGCACATCCATAGAGCATACTAACAAATCACTCAGGGAGCGAGTTTAATTAATGACTTGTACTGCATGAGACAAAATGAGTGTTTCCACTCTGTATTAACACGTATGATAAATAGACCTGTCAGAGAACTGCTGAAGACATTTCACTTTAAATATCCGGTATTGGTATCACTGTGGTTATCCAGTTATCCGTCGTGAGTGGATTGAAAGGTGCAGTTGGAAAGGTGGCAAAGTGTCAATTCAAAATTAATTCAAAATGTACTCTGAGCTTGAATTGTTGTAAAGAAAATCCTGTGCAAATAACAATATACATCTTGTGTTCTTTGTGCTTATCGTTTCCTTGAATAAAACAAGCTTTTGGCTAAATGAGTAGAACAAAGCCACGCAAATGATAGTATATCAATGTTCTGCCCAGAGGGATGTATAACAGAAGAGCAAAACACTGAAAACCAACAGCCCAACTTTGAAATCCTAATCCCTAATTTTCTAAGAAAAGAGCCTTTCAGTTAAGTGTGTCTGTCATTACGCTGGTACACAGAAGAAGGGCCACCCTCAGCTATCCTCATTGGCATCGGCCATTAAAGCCATTATAAAGATGGATCACTGTCATTGTCTTTTAATGGATAAGTGACCCATGTAACATGTGAGCACATATGTGTGTGTGTGTGTGTGTGTGTGTGTGTGTGTGCATGTGTTTCTGCCCAGTCCCAGTGCATGTTAAAACTCATCAAGGCTCATTGCTGGTCCCACGGTTAGCAGAAGTTTCACGGCAATTCATGGTGCTCAATATAACACAAGCATTCTTTCTCTGAAATTAATTGGCTTAAATTAGATGTCAAAATGGTTAATTATTATGATGAATGTTTTATTGCAATAATAGTGAGAGGAATTAGAACAATGTTAAATAGGGGTGCGCACACTCAATGCATAGTTGTCACAGAGAGTAATGGGTATAATTCATTTAATGGGAACAAAAATACCCACAGATTTTAATAGCAAGGGCAGAGAAAGTGTGTGTGACAGAAAGAGAGAGAGAGAGAGATAAACGGGAGGGGCGCAGAGGGGGGGGGGGGGCTGTAATGAATGCATCCAAAAATGCAACTCATCTCCCTTTGTCGTATTGAGCTAAATGAGGATAGGCTTGAGTCTCTCTCAGCTCGGCTCTATTTGCCTTGCTGAACACTGAGGCCCACTCTTGAATAGAAATTAAGACAAAGCCCCCTCACAGCAGAGCCATTGCATTGATAACGAATTACGTGAATGCTTTGACAACAGACACAACAGTTCAAGGCAGTCAAGACTTTGCCCTCTCAAATCAAGCACAGTTTAGTCTGATAATTATTGCATTCATCTCATAGAAGAAGAGGTTTCAAAGCTGTTTTTTTTTTTATCTAAACAGGTTAAGTAGTGGATCCCAATGAAAGATAGACCTATATGAACATTTCGACTCATTGATAAAGTTCCTGAACTATTAACAATCATCATACCAACAGTGAACGTTACGTTATCCAAAACTACTTTACTGACATAAACAAGCAAAATGTTAACATATTTCTCTTGAAAACATAATTATTTATAGTGTTGAAGTCATCTTCAGAAAAAATATTTTTTTCGACAAGGCACATGAGAAAAATGTGTGTCTGCGGTGTCTGTGACTTTAAATCAGCATTAGCAAACATTGGCTGGTAAAAAAGCACATAAATAAAATATATTTCGCGTATTAACTGCAATCATTTTCTAATATATTTTGATGCGTTCACAATAGCATGCAATTGTTTCTTTACATTCATGTATTGTACGTATGGTAATAAAATAACATAATATTGTCAAAAAAAAGTCTGTCAAATTGAACATTCAAGTTTGAATGTTTGAATCGATCTTTTTGTGTGTTTTTTTTCTTTAACGTTGATCATTTCTATTAAGAGTGTGCAACAGCAATATGCTGGTCAGTTAGACTGGCCGGCCACAACTCACACCTTTTGTTTCTTCATATAATCTGCCATTATGCTGTCATGCACTTTTCCAGATCACTTAACAACAATAAGCAACATGACCTCACACGGCCTTGAGGTGATTGACAACTCTAGTCTACGGCTTCAGTTCTGTTGTTAAAAAGTCTGTGTGATAAATATAGCACATTGCATTGAACGGCTTTGGTAATCATCTTGGTTTGTTATTCAATTACAGAGCAAATGAAAAACAATTCACAACATGGCAATCCTGCAGCAAGATACATAATGTAATACTGCTTATTAAATAATGGTCTCAGGTTGGTGTGCTACTCTGCTTCATTCATAAAATGTCAAATGATCAAATTCAGTGTAGTATTTAACTACCTGTACAATGGAGTGCAATTAACTAATGCAATTGCTCAATACGTCTTTAAAAGATCACACACCCGTCAATCTTGTTTTGTCCTAAACCACAATTAAGACAACTGTAAACCTCTAAAATGCCGGCCTCATCCGATTTGTCTGATCCCAGTGATTTGTGAAAAAGTTCATGTCAGGCCATAGAATCCCACATATGACAACAGGTACACAGTGTGGAAAGAAGAGCTCCTTTTGTGCACTGTGTGTGTGTGTGTGCTTGAGTGAATGGAGGGGGGGGGGGGGGGGGGTTGAAGGGTGCATGCAAGTCAGGATCATCTGTTCCTGAGGTCATGTCAGCACAATCTTTGTGCGTGGGCTGCTTGACCTGATGTGTACTCATTTATTGGTCCCACTAAGGTCTAAGCTGTCTGGCCCCACCATATGCTGACTAATAACTCCTCTGCCATCACCAACCCGCAAGCCCCTGCTTCAGGGTCCAAACTTCCGTCCAAATAGTTATTTCTTAGAAATTCAGTACATGGCATCAGCAAATATATTAATAAAATAAAATATTAAGAACAAACACACAAAGTTCCAGTGTGTAGCGCAGCAACACATTCTGTGTCTTGCAAAGGACCATCCAGCTCTCAAAACCTTCATTTTCTCTGTCAGAAGTAAACAACTTCCTCATTGCAAGCAGAATGAAATGTACTTCCATCATCGTATCAGCCAGGACAGTTAAACCACATAGTCAGCTATTAAACACATTTTTTAATATCTGTCTATGAGCGAGCAGAACGGACCCTCACAGAGGAATGAAACAACAAAAATACTGGCAAAAAAACAGATGAAAAGCAGGACAGGCACAAGCAGACTTGAAAGCAAAAGGCCTCGCAACAAAAGACACTGCTGGCTTGATATCTACAGTAGAACACCTATGAAGGATTGAATGACTGATAGGTGGGTTTGATTGTTAACTGAATTCAGTTGTGGGGGAAAAAGGGTGTGAAACTAAAAGACAGGAAGAAAAGTGACTGTTGAGGAATAAGTCTGTGGTTAAAAAAATAAAACAGGAAGTTACACTCGTTGCAGTTTCTTCAAGTCGTTACATGTATCTATATCTATCATTCCGGTTAACAACTGTAGTATTCATTTTGGCAAGAGTAGAAACGGCTTTTATTAATGTTCCTACAAGGTACAAATGAACTGACGACTCTGATGAGGGTTTTATTTCAGCCAGTTAATTAGAAAAAGCAAGGTATTGTCAGGACGGGGGGTCGAGGGCAAGGAGGGAGGACTCAGATGCGGAGTTAATGAAAAAAGTAAAAGGACTTTAATAGTCAAAAAACTCAAACTCAAAATCACTCCAACAAAATAGGGGAGGAAGGAGGCAAAAACAAAACAGACAAAAAAAAACCAGGGACCTGGACTTTAAACACAGACTTGACTTACTTGACACATGAACGGTCGACATGTAATGACGCCACACAAGACAAGAGACTCACAAGGCTTAAATACACAAGGGAGGTGCAGGTGATTGGACACAGGTGGAAACGATCAGGCACGGCAGACAATCACAGGGGAAGACAGGACAAGGCAGGAAGTGAAGTCACCCGGGGACACAAGAGACATGAAAACTACAAAATAAGACAAGAAGCAGACCCAAACCATGACAGGTATGGAGAGTGCAAACACCGATACCGGCTAATCAGTGCTGAGGCAATATATATAAATCAAATATTGCTTCTTCTTTTTCCAAAATAGCTACCATAGGTAAAGTTGAATGATATCTAAGAGAAAGAAGATTACCTGATTATACATGTATAGTGTAATGGTAAAATGTTTTAACTCTGTATTATCAATGTGCAAACTGCCTGAACTGAGTAGAAAGATCAAGTGGAGGACATCAGACAACTTCTGTACAGAAGTGCCCTGTGGTTTGTACTTCCGGTTTCTAAAGTGCGCCGCGGTTTGTACACCCGTCTCGACCTATCTTTGACCTGCTCTCTGATTGGCTCGTAACTGTCACTGGGCAAAAGCCAGTATAACATAATGCAAATAACTAACGCAAACAACTCCTTATATGAACTTGCCCGCTTGTTTTCGAGAAAGCAGAAGTCAGTTCGACATGAACGCAAACAACTCCTTATATGAACTTGCCCGCTTGTTTCGAGAAGCAGATCAACTGTATATAAGCCGAACGTTTTCTCCTCTCAATATGGCATCCTGCATGCTGCTGAGGCTGCGTGCTTGATCTCATCCTGTACTGCAGACAGAAATAAAACACCATTGAACGCTGAATTTTTGACTCTACGATCTTTACTACAGACAAGGTTTTCATCCAGTGCTTTGAACCTGTGGAATACAAGAAAATTTCCACGACAATAGAACACTACAGCATATACATATTTTTGTTCTCACAGAGAATGCATTTACATGACAACAAGCTAAAACATTCAAAAATTATAGTTAAAAAAGCACTATACCTAGGAACATATGCTACTGCTCATGAAAAGAGAAAATGTAAAGATGTTATCCTTACTAATGTATCTTTGTTGTAAACGAACAACTTCAGTGGGATGAAAACAGATGGTTTAGGTTCATATTCCTGCAACGTATAGGCTTCTGCAAGCGGACCCCTCTTGGAGTGGCCTTTGAAGTTGTGATAAAGATCCATTATTTGATGTGTGTGTGCTAGATGTGTGAGGGTTTTGGGTTACAGCTTCTCATCTGGTCTTGGCATTATGGAGTCAATCTTTTTTCTTTTTTTTCTCCTCCTTTGCCTTGCAAGTTGCACCCACCATCTGGAAGCAGGCTTTGAAAACCAGGCCAAGTCTCTCCCACCAGAATGGCATGAAAATATACCCACATATAGTCCTGTCGCTCCTTCTTACATCAGCCGGAGACTACAAGCAAAGATAACGCGGCTGTTTGCTTGAATGGAACAAACAGAGATTTGATAGGTCACTGGAAACACACAGTGTGGCTTCTTGGGGTAAATGTGTTCTTTAAAATGCATTGAGATGAATTTGTTTTCCGGCACAGTTGAGTCGAGATCAAAAGTGCAATTATAAGGTTGGCAGATGTCTTTTGTATCCAGGTCAGAACTCCAAACAACCCAGAGAGATATGCAGAGATTGAGCTCTCTTAAAGGAGTCAGGCTGGAGAAAGAGACTGGGAGAGTGAAGCAGGGAATGGGTTCACAGCTCGGCTGACTTGTTTGTGTAGTTAACTTTCTGCCCCCATCGGCTCCATTGAGTCCTTTCTTTTCAGGGTCATTTGCATAACCTATTCCCCTCTCTCACTGCCAGTCGCCTCAGCCTCTCCCTTAGTCTTTGTTCACTGTGCGACCGGGGCCATGTTGGATAGCACCACTGCTGTGCCTTGTCGACTTTGGACTAGGATTTAATTGCCTTGGTTTTAAGGTAGGTCAGGCTATGGGCTGTGTGCGCTACAGACTCTTTATTGTGACAATGACCTTTAAATTGGTATCTCTCTCTCTCTATATATATATATATATATATTCATATATATGTATACATTTCTTTCTCACTATCTCTCTGTCTCTGTATTTCTCTCTCTCACACATACACACACACACACACACACACACACACCTACACAAAATCACAGGCTTTGCTGACATTGAGTTTCCTTGGCTTTTTTCATTCCTGTTTTCATTCCTGAACTTGCATCCTTTTCCCCAATAACAACCCATAAATAAAAAAGTGACTAGAAAAGTGTGTCACAGATGACTGCCATGCGTTGCACATGTGTGGAACTGTACGGTCAGACATGGTGCCTCGTTTTAGTTATCAGTGAATCGACGCAACAACACACAATGCAATAAAAAAGTCATGAATGCTAAGCTTTCTATAACCAATTAAATAATGCAATGCTTCACATATTTGTAGTCGCATTGGACAAGCTGTATGGATAATGTATTTCTGCTCTAAGTTAGGGGTAGCGTATAATACCAACGCATCCAATGGCGTATTTACACTAGAAACCAGTTAATGAAAACTGATTGAGGGATATCTAAATTGCATTCATTTTTTTGCAACTTTTACAAAGTTCTTGCTTGACTACGGAAAGACACTGTCACACTCCGGCTGGGGCATGCTGCAGTGAGGACTCAGGCGCAGAGTTTCTTCAATCAAAAGTGCTCTTTATTCTCAAACTAATAGACGTGCTCCAACGACGAGGGACATATAGACAATGACGCGACAAAGGACAACAGGCACACAGGGCTTAAATACACAAGGGAGGTGCAGGTGATTGGACACAGGTGGAGACAATCACGCAATCACAAGACAAGGCAGGAAGTGAAGTTAACCCAGGACCACAAGAGACATGAAACTTCAAACTAAAACAGGAAGCGAGGCCAAACCGTGACAGACACCTATGAGTAGGTGTACACGGTTACGACAGTGCCACTTTCCACCTATTAATAGTGACGGTTATTCATAACTGACAACGGTGTAAAGAATAAAATTGAATGACATAATAAATATGTATGAAATTAATAGTGAACGTTGGAATGAGAAGATTTGTACAAGTTAAGCAAACTAATCGATATAAAAAATGCAATTTTAGTGATATTGTATACTGCATTTACGCTCCAGGTGGGCATAACATGGTTGTTCCTCTGCGTTGTCTTTAGGGGAGAAATTGCACAGTATCTTATTGTACGTCGCTTTGGATAAAAGCGTAATGTAACATGTAATGTAAAATCTTCCCTCTCCTGGAGACACGACAAAAAATGTCTCCTCCATGGTCACATACTTGTTTCCTTTAACCTGCTTTGAATATTATCACCTGCTTCACTGCTCTCTATGGATGGAGATTTGCTGATTTGTTTTTTCCCCAAAGAGTGATGCAACAGCAGTATTTTACCTCAGACAGATGATGCCAAACAATGGTTGACATCACTCGTGGGGTTGCCACAGGATCAAAACAGTATGTTGTCACATTTTTGGCCAAGAGGGTCTTGCAGCAGCAGTTGGTGCCCTTATAGAGGCCCACCATTGATTTGACCTTTAAAATCTGGGAGATTACCATCACCTGAAGTGCTGGGCAGAGGCTGCATACATCATCTCTTTTCAACCTTATTTCTTGTTGCAACCTTTCTGTTGCCCAATCATTCCAACCCCGGTGCCTTGGAAAGCTGAAAGGATGGAACAGTACAAGGGCATCACTAGCGGGGGCATGAATTAGCCTATTATGTGATGGAACAGGCATGTGAAACAAAGTTTGTAATGAGGCCGTCATAAAAATAAAATGAACTTGTGGTGAAACTGTGAGTTGGGAAACTCAATGAGTAGCACTGGCACAGGTAGGAACTTGACTGAATGCCATCCAGTGTAGTGGGGCAAAAAAACAAGATCAAAGAGGCCAACATCAAAACGCTGGAAAACTCCAGGATGCCTCATTTCTGAAGAACCACCCCGCTCCCTTTTCATTGTCGCCTGTGCATCTTTTAACCCAATTACATGCACTCTTCTTACTCTTGGCTGACTCTAGTAAAGAGGTAAATTAAAGATATTAGAGCAGAAATCTTGAAAAAGATGTTATTAAAAAAAATATGGATATAATATATATATAAATATATACTGTATGGAATGGAATAAAATGTTGTTGCCGGCTTTAGTAAATCCCAACCCTGTTACAAAGACATCGCTCAGGGGCTGAATTGAACAGGGGGAATCTGAGACTCACATAATCATCTACAACTGCGAAGGCAAGTGATTTTGTAGGGACTAAAGTCCTGAATGTTTCAGTGTAGCCCCAATTATAATTGTAAAAGCTTGATGAAATGTGTGTGAATCCGCAAGTCAATGTGTATCAATTCAGTTCTCTCAATAAACTGTATATGACCAAAATGCAAAATTCTCATTCATGTCTTTAACGTCTAAAATAAGTAATACATTAAAGTATTTTTTGTAGAGCTGGCATTCGGAGCAAGCTTTATTTCATCCTGCTTTTTCTTTAACATCAGATGTAATGACAAGACTATGAAGGCAGGTAATAGCAAAAGCACCAAAGCATTCTGGTCCCAGTGAGCTGTTTGTTTATAAAGAATGTGATGATGGAAATATGGCTAAATAGAAATATGGATAGGTAATATGCATTTGTTTACACCTCAAGTGGACTCACTTTATTTTAGAGACTGATAAAGTATAAAAGGCTATGAATAATGGATGAGGTAGGGGTTGAATGGAAAGATAGGTGCAGAATAGGGGGAAAAGATTAATGAACTCTACAGTGTACAAATTAAGTGTACGTGGGAAATAGAAGGATGAAATGCGTTATCAAAACAAAAGAAAGCATATGTTGGTTCATATTTTCTATAATAAATACACTGATGAGTAGACATTTATGGGTGTCATGCATACGGTGTGCATTGTAGTTAGAATTAATGGTTTGGATTAGTAGATACAACGATACATACATCAATTTGGAGGGGAAAAAAAACAAGGCATACTGAGTCTAAGACATCGTTTATATCAAGCTTCTTCAAACTACCTTTTGTCACCACATGTCACGACAATGGTTGCAAGCACTATGAAAGCTGTCGGTAATCGGGGTTTGCCATGAGAGAAAGAGGCTCACATTATCCCTAGCTGACTCCTGGGTATTTTAATACTACAATCCTTGAACAATATGTGTTCCTGGAATTAGGTCTACTATGTATCTGTCTGAAGCTTATGGAATCAGGGCATTAGTCCTGTAGGATATTCATGCATTGTGGCCTACATCTGTTTGCTTGTTACTACCATATTGTTATTCAAGATGTACCTCTGCTGTCTTGAGAAAAGTAAACTTTCACTGGTGATCCTGACCATCTATAAGCTGACGTGTTTGAATTCAATTGTTTGGTGTCCCCCCCCCCCCCCACTTAAAGGGGAATGCATCGCCTTACTCTTGCCCCTTGAGGAATAAGTGGGATTTCAGTACACAGGCCGGGGTTAGGTGGCTATGCCAATTGCAGTTACTATCTCATATCTCTGCATTGCATAACTGGTCGATATAATTCACTTTAATGTTTTAAATTCAATTCTGCACAAATGTTACATTGCATTTTTTTAATCACAAAATGAAATACTGCAGAGGATGTTCCCCGTGTATGTCATGGTACCCTGACGGGGCGAACCCAGGTGCTGGAACCCAGAGAAAAGACAGGTAAGTCGTGGTAGAGTGTACAGGTTTATTGTGTCGGTGCGGCAGACAGGGACTTGGCTTGGACGAGGTCCGGGCTTGAGGATGGGTGATACCGCTTGGCTGGAGGTCCCCCCTGGCGTGCTCCTGAAGCAGTTTCCTGAGGCACGAGAACAAGGGTTAGTTTAAATAGAAAAGGCAAGGCAGGACAAGACAAAGCTTGGCTGGGGCCTGGCGAGTCGACGTTGAATGGCAACGAACTGACGACGGCACGGGGTTTTGCAGCTCCTTAAGAGGAGGTGAGGTGACGAGGGTGATTGACTGCAGCTGGTGGGAAGAGTGGAGCAGAGCTGGCGGGGGAGGAGTCCGACAGGGGCCACATGACAGTACCCCCCCCTCAACGACCGCCTCCAGGCGGTCCTGGACGCCGATCCGGGTTGGCACGGTAGAAGTCCTCGATGAGGGTACGGTCCAGGATGAGGGAGCGAGAGATCCAGGCACGTTCCTCTGGACCGTACCCCTCCCAATCCACCAGGAATTGGTGGCCACGACCCCGTCGTCGGACGTCCAGGATGCGATTGACCGTGTAGGCCGGCGCACCGTCAATGAGCCGGGCGGGTGGTGGGGGTGCGGAAGGCGGGAAAAGAGCGCTGTCTCGAACAGGTTTGATCTGGGAGATATGGAATGACGGGTGGACCTTGAGGGCAGCGGGCAACTGGAGGCGGACACAGGAGGGATTGATGACCTTCTCAATCTTGTACGGACCGATGTAGCGGGGAGCGAGTTTCCGTGACGTGGCTTGGATGGGAATGTTCCGTGAGGACAACCAAACCCTCTGACCTGGCTGGTAGGTGGGTCCCACCACCCTGTGGCGGTTGGCGGAACGGCAGTTGCTCTCCTTGGTGCGGAGGAGAGCAGCCCTGGTTTGGTGCCAGATGTCTTGGCACCGACGAAGATGTTCCTGAACCGAGGGCACTGCCAAGTCCAGTTCCTGGGATGGAAACAGCGGTGGTGGGTACCCGAGGGCGGCCTCGAACGGGGACAGTCCTGTGGCAGAGGAAGGGTGACAATTATGAGCATATTCGGCCCATACCAGATATTTCGCCCAGTCCGTAGTGTCCTGAGAGGCCAGGCAGCGAAGGGTGGTCTCCAGCTCCTGATTAGCCCTCTCAGCCTGCCCGTTGGATTGAGGGTGGTATCCGGACGTGAGGCTTACAGTGGCGCCCAGCGCTGAGCAGAATGCTCTCCAAACTTGGGAAATGAATTGAGGCCCTCAGTCCGAGACGATATCAGAGGGGATGCCATGGTGTCGGAAAACCTGTTGGACCAGGATATCTGCAGTCTCGGTGGCTGTGGGTAACTGTGGAAGCGGGATAAAATGGGCAAACTTGGAGAACCGGTCAATGACTGTAAATACCACAGAGTTGCCTTGAGAGGTGGGGAGACCAGTAACAAAATCCACCGCAATGTGTGACCATGGCCGGCTGGGGGTAGACAGAGGATGAAGTAGTCCGGATGGTGGAGCGTTGGAGGTCTTGGAGCGTGCACAAGTTGGACAGGCGGCAACATACTCCTTGACGTCTTTACTCATCGACGGCCAGAAGAAACGTCTGCGGAGGACGTTGAGGGTTCTGGTGACACCTCCGTGACATGCGATACGGGAGGAGTGGGCCCAGGTTATGGCGTCAGATCTGAGAGAGGATGGAACATAGAGTGTGCCGTTAGGAGGATTGGGGTGGTCCGGTTCCTCACCTTGGGCTTGAAGGACTTTTGTTTCGATGTCCCAGGTGAGGTTTCCAACGATGCAGGATTGCGGGATGATGGTAGTTTTGGCGCTGTCCTGGTCATCCGAGGAGCAATATTTACGGGAGAGGGCATCTGGCTTGACGTTACGGCTGCCTGGTCTGTAGGTTATTGAAAAGTTGAAACGGTCAAAGAACAGACACCAACGGGCTTGACGTGAGTTTAACCTTTTAGCAGAGCGTAGGTACGAGAGGTTTTTATGGTCGGTCCAAACGATGAATGGTTGGACCGCTCCCTCCAGCCAATGTCGCCACTCTTCTACCGCCAACTTGATAGCGAGGAGTTCACGGTTGCCAACATCATAGTTGCGTTCTGCAGGAGTGAGTTTCCTGGAAAAGTAGGCACAAGGTTTTAGTTTGCCGGACTTCTCTTCTCGTTGCGAGAGCACTGCCCCAACGCCAGAGTCCGAAGCGTCTACCTCGACAACGAACTGTCTGGCGGGATCCGGTTGGATAAGGATGGGGGCAGAGACGAAAAGTCTTTTGAGGGTGTCAAAGGCATCTTGAGCAGCCGGGTTCCACTGGAAGGTTCTGAGGGTGGATGTTAGTTGAGTGAGGGGGGCGGCGATAGAGCTATAGTTTCTGATGAATCGTCTGTAGAAATTAGCGAAGCCGAGGAATTGCTGAAGTTTTTTACGTGAAGTGGGGGTTTCCCACTGAGCGACGGCTTCGAGCTTGGCGGGATCAGGTCGGATACTGCCGGCCTCAAAAATGTACCCCAGGAAGGGGATAACGGTGGTGTGAAACTGGCATTTCTCGGCTTTAACGAAGAGCTGGTTTTCGGAGAGTCTTAGAAGTACACGACGGACCTGTTCCTGATGTTGAGTGGGGTCTTTAGAATAAATAAGTATATCGTCAAGATAGACGAACACAAATCGATTCATAAAGTCCCTAAGAACGTCATTAACTAAACGCTGGAAGACGGCAGGCGCGTTGGTCAGGCCAAAAGGCATGACCGAATACTCGTAATGCCCCAAGGGTGTATTAAAGGCCGTCTTCCATTCATCCCCCTCTTTGACCCGGACAAGATGATAAGCATTGCGAAGATCTAATTTGGAGAAAATACGAGCCTCCTGAATAGAGTCAAAGACGGAACTTATAAGAGGGAGAGAATACTTGTCTTTGATCGTGATTTGGTTTAGTTCGCGGTAGTCAATGCACGGCCTAAGCGTCTTGTCCTTCTTTTCGACAAAGAAAAACCCAGCACCAACAGGAGAGGACGAGGGACGAATGTGTCCCGAAGAAAGTGCCTCTTGGATGTACTTCTCCATAGCTGCTTTCTCGGGACCTGAAAGATTAAATAACCTTCCTTTAGGAAGCGTGGCACCATCGAGCAGACGAATAGAGCAATCATAGGGTCTGTGTGGCGGGAGAGAGCTAGCTTTGGCCTTACTGAAAACGGTTCTTAAGTCATGATAGCAGTCGGGCACGTTAGATAGGTCGACCTCTTCAAGACTAGGGCTGGAGGAGCCCTTAACGGGAGGCACAGCGGACTGCAGACAGTTGGCTAGGCAAAACACACTCCAATTGGTGATGTGACGGTGAACCCAGTCACACTGGGGGTTATGGCGCTGGAGCCAAGAAAAACCTAACACGACCGGGTTCTGGGGGGTGTGAGTGATGAAAAATCGTATGAATTCCCGATGATTACCGGAGGTGACTACCAATACAGGCTTGGTGCGGTGAGTTATTAACGAGAGAGGTTGTCCTCCTAAACCAGCAGCTTTAACAGGAGCTTCTAGTTTTTCTGTGGGTAGCGAGAGACGAGAAACCACACTGTGGTCGATAAGGCTTTGTTCAGCCCCGGAGTCAATGAGCGCTTGGTGTTCAGAGATCTTAGACTGATGACATAGTTTGACAGGAACGACAAGAAAAGCTTTAGAAGAGGGTGTCGAGTCACCCACCCGCGGCCTGTCGTCTAGCGGGGGGTTCTGGAGTTTAAACGGGCCGTACACTGATTTACTTGGTGGCCCTGCTGGCCGCAGTAGAAGCATGCCCCCTCATCGCGTCGGCTTTGGCGTTCTTCGGCGGATAGTTTCGAGTGGCCGATCTGCATGGGTTCTTCTTGCGACGTAAGGGGCCGTTCAGACGAGGAAATGAGTGGAGAGTGGTGTGTCGTACCTTGAGTGGTCTTTACTGGGCTCTTGCGGGACGGAAAAGGGTTCTCATGCCGACGTTCACGTAGTCGGGTGTCCGAGCGGAGAGCAGCGCTGACGAGCTCCTCAAAAGAGTGGGTTTCTGGTTGTGTACATAAATGGTCCTTAATGGGGTCATTCAATGACTGGTAAAAGACCCCTTTTAATGCTGGGTCCGACCATCCTGCCTCCACCGCCAGGATCCTAAAATCGATCACATGATCATTAACGGGACGGTTGCGTTGTCGCAGGGCTAATAACTTACGGCCGGCTTCTTCTTGTCTTTGAGGGCGGTCAAACACCAACTGGAACTCCCCGATGAAGTGGTCAAAGGATAGGTGAGAGACGGGGTTGACTGCCAGAAACGCTTGAGCCCATTGTAGAGCCTTGTTACGCAGTGAATTGATGATGAGCGTAATTTTGCTGTGATCCGACTGATAATACCTCGGGGCTTGTTGAAACAGCAAACGGCACTGAAGGAGGAAACCGCCGCAGGCTTCGACGTCCCCATAGAACGGTTCGGGCAGTAGGCGGACGTTCTCCGGGTTCATGGCGGAAGGAGGGGCGGAAGCGTTGCTGGGAACCGGAAGTGAAGCTGCAGTGGGGGAAGTGGACATTTGACCAGTTAGATCCATTAATGTTTGTGTCAACCCATCTAGGCGTCGGAAGAGCTCTTGTTGGGCGGATGCAATCTGGGACAGAGCGTCGGCTTGGCGGCCCAGGGCGACGCCTTGTAGGTTGACGGCAAGACGGAGTCCTTCTGGGTCAGCTGGGTCCGGAGTTTGGTCAGTTCGTTCTGTCATGGTACCCTGACGGGGCGAACCCAGGTGCTGGAACCCAGAGAAAAGACAGGTAAGTCGTGGTAGAGTGTACAGGTTTATTGTGTCGGTGCGGCAGACAGGGACTTGGCTTGGACGAGGTCCGGGCTTGAGGATGGGTGATACCGCTTGGCTGGAGGTCCCCCCTGGCGTGCTCCTGAAGCAGTTTCCTGAGGCACGAGAACAAGGGTTAGTTTAAATAGAAAAGGCAAGGCAGGACAAGACAAAGCTTGGCTGGGGCCTGGCGAGTCGACGTTGAATGGCAACGAACTGACGACGGCACGGGGTTTTGCAGCTCCTTAAGAGGAGGTGAGGTGACGAGGGTGATTGACTGCAGCTGGTGGGAAGAGTGGAGCAGAGCTGGCGGGGGAGGAGTCCGACAGGGGCCACATGACAGTGTAAGGCCAACAGGAGTGTGTGATGCAGAATACCCTGCATGTCTTTGAAACTTTAAAATATGTTGTAGGGTTGGGTAACTGGACTGTGATTGATGCTGCGACTTTTTCATTTTTCATATTTTTGTCTCCAAATTGCTACATAAAATTTCCCCAAATGATGTGCTACATGTTTTATCTGATTAACCACCCAAAATAGAAAAACATTTAATTTACAATAATGGAAATTAACATCTTCCTTTCATTCATTATTTTTGAGCTGCATTTTGACATTATAAACAACTAATAGAGCACAAATATGTATATTGCTTACAGCCTCAGCAGCATACCACCAAATCCTCCCCACCACAAAAACCCCAAAACGTGTTCTGTGGTTCAAATTTAAAACAGGCGACTCCTGCAGAGGCTGAATAAGTGCTTTCTGCTGGGCAACTTTGTCAACATTATAATCATCTTTGATTGGTGTTTCATCGCAGTGGAGAACACAACAGATGCTGCCTCATTACCCATACCCAGTCTTGTCTGAATGCACACATACATGCACGCACACACACACTCACACACATGCAAGAATGTTCACATGAAGGGAGAGTAATGTACAATTTGTTGCTTTGGATTTAAAATGACACATTTCACTGTGTTTTTTGTGGATTGGAGTGAAGACTTCAGTTAATATAAAATGATTGTAATAATCTGCATATATGTAGTTACACACCCAGCTACTGGATGTGAACTACAGTTCATATTAACACAAACAAAATCAGCGCAGCACGACACACACATAGGTCGCTCCCACTGAGCACAGAGGATAATGGATTAGTATGGATTAAAGAAAATGTGTGTGTGTAGGTGTGTGCCTGTGTGTGTGTGTGTGTGTGTGTTTGTATGTCCTATATCAAGCACAGCTAGTCTTTTTGTTACAAAAAACACAAAGCATTTCCCTAATAGAGATTTCATGTTTAATCTGTCACTTGAGCTCCACCATGTTTCTGCAGGATAGCATGACTATGGATTTGACACACACACTATTATAAACACGCCTTTGGCTATGCATTTGATCACTATTGAGTCATTGTATCTCCGCAGGAAACATATCTAAATGTACTTAGCAGCTACATGACTTTGTCTGATCTCAGAGAAGTCTTTTTTCTCGTCTTTTTTCAAGAATCTCTTGATGGTTACAATAAATATGAGTCTTTGTGGCGCTGAACACGGGCTGTTTTTTAAGAACAGCTTTGAGCAATGAGCCCCCGGACTGTCAGCTAAATACAGGCTGTTTGGGTATTTTAATAATGGATCAATAATGCATGCAGTGAATAAAGATTACTAAAGTGCAAACTGGAAAAGCCAATTTGATTCTACTTATGATCATTTCTTTTCCGCTGTACATCTCACTCTGTTAATCTTTCCTGTTGGTGTTGAGGGCCACATTTGTAAACTGAGTAAAAATGCGTTAAAATACTTTAAAAAGTTATAATAACATATTATTAATATTTTCAGATGGGCAGGAGCCTGTGGCTGGTTAGCTGAATGATTTCATAAGCCAGTTTCCTATATCTTGTGACTCTGGTAGGAGGTGCACCAGGGATGGTCTCTGCTTTCTTCATTTTAAGACATTCTTATATTCGCCACTGTCCCCCTCTTCTCCCCCTCTTCATCCTCTATCAACATCGACCCCCCCGTCTTCCCAATCACTGGCCCGCTTTCGTCCTTCCCAAACTAGATCTCCGTCTCTACAATGACTATTCCCCTTCCGCCTCCTCTCACTTTGAACCAGCCGCATGGAAAACATGGACGAGCACAACAAGCAGCCATCTCCATCTAAGTGACCTGACCATCTGTGACTGAGAATTCCAGTTGTGAACTACACGCCCCGTAATACTGGTCTCTGCGGCTAGCGTGTGTGGTGTTCGGTACGAAGGGTTGGGGGGGTGAGGGGGGGGTGTCAGGCTGCGCTAGAGCATGGGGTAAGCTGCACTCAAAGCTGTAGTAAACACCACTAATGCATCCCTAAACTTGGGGAATCTCGTGAACCTCTGTGCGGATATGTGCGTGTGCGCGTGTGTCTGTTGCACACACAACTAATCCTTCCTAAACCTACATTTTATCGCTTACCCCACCATTAGCTCAGCTGTGGCATTCTGCCTGGAGATGTCAAAACAGAGGGACTACAAGAGTCTGAGCTATTTCTTTGTTGCTGTGTGCGTTAAATCCACATTTCCCTGGGCTTTGTGAGAGATGAAAATAATTATGTCCTTGTCAGCGGGGAAACAATTGTAATAATAAGTACTGCAACCAGCCGGTTTTTATTTTTTTTGGTTTATGTTGCCAAAATTATAAACCAAGATGTAAATTTAGACACTTTGAACTCCAGCTCTGAGACATATGTGTGTTTTTTTCATCTTGTTATGTTGATTTTGTCATTTCTTTTCAAAGCATTCATTTCTAACTAAATTTGAACAGTTTAATTTATATTTATTCCAAAACCACTGCAAAATATATTAAAATGGGTTTATACTTTGGTGCTTGCTTGATTAATAAAACCAATACTTTGAAAATCCTGAAAGAAGATATTTGATGGAATAGTTTCCATTTTCTACACGGAGGAAACAGTTATTTTCACTTTGTTAAACACACACACACACACACACCCACACACTCACAGAGGTAGCAGACAGGTGCTTTGTGGGGCTGTCTGCAGAGTGGCATCAGTGACACAGAGCACTCTCCTGGGGGGTTGAAGCTGGGGAACGAGGTGACACTATAACAGTCTCTGATCAACTCAGGAGCTGAGGAATTGCTTGTGTTTGTGTGTGCGTGCATGCACATGACCTCACCTGTCACTATCTGTCTTTGCATTTGTTTGTTTGCGCCAGAGTGCAGATGTTACAGAGTGTGTCAGTTGGAACATGAGTGTGTCTTTACGTGTGCGTGTGTGTGGGGGTGTGTATTCCACAGTTTGCAACATACACAATGCTTTAGCTGTCATCCAGAGAGCCCCTTTCCTCAGAGGCCTTTAGGTTTTAGATGTTTTGAATTCAAATCCAGTTAGTAATTTTTCCAATATATTTTGATGAGGAAATTGTTTCTACAACAGTTGAAAGGTTTGAATTGAGAAATTTCAAAACGCATTTCAAGATAAACGCTGCAATAAGGAATTCACAGCTCAGCCTAGTGTCAGTGTCCTTGTCACTGGTGCCATTCAAAATGAACTGACTGGCAATGAGTGGTAATGAAAACTACAGCTTCCCGAATAATTTCACGTTATATGTTTTGCTGCATGCATTTCCCACATATAAATATAAATATTACACTATGACCAACTAAAACTAAGTTTGCAGAATGAATATCACTAGCTGACCAGATTATGTATTAGTTAATGGTTTGTGCTTTAGAGTCCTCACAGTGTCCTGTTCTATACACTACTGGCAGAAAGAGAAGTGGCATTTAGAGCTTTGTTCTGTTTGTAGTTGCCTTATTTTACCAACAATTTCAATTCCCTATTTGAACAAAGTACCTGAATTTGCAAAGAACGAAAAATCTTTCTTAGCGAGTGAGTAAAGAAATCCACTTCATGCCGACCTGCAGGTCAGCCTACTTAAAGCAAAAAAGATAAACACTTGCAAGAGGGGATGAGAGGTTCAACAACAACATTATGCAGGAAACAAAGGAACATGGAAATGAAATAAAATGGAGTTTGCATTTTTAATGGTGTCAACATCTGATTTTTGCTTGACACTGTGTGCTTGTCTTTGGGTTTTTTACTTAAGCTGTCAAGCAGCATCTTTTTTTGTCCTCCCTTTGTGTTTCTGTTGTATTTATTTATTTATTTTTTGTATTTATTTGTTTAGTAGTCTTAATGAAGAATCAACTCTCAACCCCAAAATTTAAAAATATGTCTGATGCCACGATTTGATTTACCATCTGCCCCTTGTGGTTAATATTCATTTGTAATCCTAAAATAGACTGAAAGGGCGAATAGTCAATGACAAACATCTTGAGCTCTATTATTCTAATTTCAAAGACAAACAGTTTGTTTTTTATTTCTTACAAGACAAAAAGATGATCTCACATGTTAGTGCACGACCAAGGCCAGATAGAAAAAGTCACACTTGTGAAAGAAAAACAAAATTTACATGATCAATATTTAATGAGTCATTGCAAAGGTTCTTAAACGTGATTGCAAGATGCTGTACACAACTACTTTTTTCAACTGATATATAAGATTAGTAATTTTCTTACTCATCCTCATAATCCTCATAGGAACATTTCTAAGGAATGTTGTCATTATTGAACGCAACTCATTTTTATTCAATTGGAAATTTGCAATCTGTTGTCCCATAGCAGTCCCAAAATGAAAAGTCCTTTATTGTTTATACAAAGAAAAATCATCATCAATCACATTTCAAAACCTCCAAAGGCTGACTGGTATGGTTGTTAAAGATATAGACATCATGTTTTAGTACCACCTTTAAGTGCAGTTAGATTTACAAACACTACACAGCAAAATTCTTAGAGTTAATTTTCTGGTGTTAGGCAAAAGTGTTGAAGTGCAGAGTTGAAATCACACTGCAAAAAGTTGATTTGACTTTTACAGAGTAAACACCGAGCAGATTTATTTTGACACTTTATTTTTTTTAAGTGACAAGATTGGGGCAATATAAAAACCAGTTTAGAGTTAAAATTGAATCTCACAGTGTTAATTTAACTCACTACCCACTGGTGTTGAGACAAGATGCTTGGGGAGAAGAGAAAAGCCAGTAGAGAAGGCAGATTGTAGTTTAGCTACTTAAGGTACCCCCCCCCCCCCCTCCACTAGTGTAGGTGTCTTATTGGGTTTTCTCCTTGTTGCTAAATCTTTCCCACAGTAATGACTTGCACAAAGTCCAATGACATATATATATGTATATATTTATATATAAAAACCAGCCTGCCCTCTTTCCCCCTCCACGTTCCAGCCTGCTTTAAGGCCTCCACCATCATCCCTGTTCCCAAAAAGCAATTAGTCATTCAGTCCTGTGATCCTGGGCTTCTATAGCCAAAAACACTAGTGTTTTTCACACCACCTATATAATATTATTATTATATTCACTCCACCTAGATTAGAATTGATTTACAGATTACAGATTCTTTAGAACAACTCGCAAAGTTTGCGACCAATGTCTCTGTGTAGCGATACACTCTAATACAATTGTATTTAAAACAGTGGCACCAGGACTGAGCAATAGTGGAGTGTGAGTTGTGATTTCGCAATAACAACAATGATAGACTGTATGTTGTGTATGAACTTTACAGTATTGCAGCCATGAAAATTAGGACAAGATCAAACGTTTAACCTCACATCACAATATCGACATATTGCCGATTAGGATTGAGAACTATTAGGAAACAACTCTTTCCCGCTATCCTGTCCTGTCCCATCCTGACTTTATAGAGTCAAAGTGTGTTTCTGGCTGCTTAAAGCATTTGTAGACATATGGCTATTGTATTCCTAACCGAGACCTAAACAAAAAGAGTGTAATCATTTTCTCACCTAAACAGTTGTGTTAGCTTTGGATTAGGACTTAAAACTTGGGAAAACAGTGTCCGACGTTTTCATTTAGGTAAAAAATTCAACCTGGATGTGACCGGCGGATAAACAGTTCAGTACCTAAGATATTAGAAAAATGAATTGTTTTCTTATTATAGTCAATAACGTGAATAAGATCTCATAATGTCAAAATATTGCTAAAAAGAAACATACCAAACTGAAACAGAACTAAAGATTTTCATGTGTCTTGTTTTGTGTTATAATTAGAGCCCTTTAGGGCAAGAGTACATAAGCATGGATGAGTCATTCTTATGTGAGAAAGTCCTTATTGCTAATAATCCACGGTGGGGGGCGGTTTGTGTGGACAAAGTGCAGCTCCCACCACCACATTCCCCTCTGTAGTGACCACAGGGAACAGCTGGCCATTATCCTCGTACAAAATCCATAGATCAGTTGCTTTACCACAACTAGCAGATTGATTATTGCATTGCGTCCAAATGCCAAAAGAAAAAGGTCACGGTTGTTAAAATATGAAAATACTGGAATGTTGTGACATTCAGCATAGATATCAAGTTGATTTAAAGCCCAATGTGCATCCCTAAGTACCCACATGCAACAGCTGATTTTATTACAGGATTTATATTTTAGAATCCAGTAGAATATAGGGCTAAGTCATTGTAGCTGTGAGCTTACTCGACAGGATTAATTCTGCTGGATCCTACAAGCTTAGGGAATAACTTATTGTCAGCGTAGAAAATGTTGGTAGATCCTGCTGTGTATTTTCCTCCCCTCGGGGAATACCAGCTGAGCAGACTGCTATAGGACAGATAATGTTATCCTTTGAGATTCCCCATATTTGTTTGTAAATGCCATATCTGCAGTATTCAGCACTTTGAATGTCTAGCAATGAAACAACCAGACTTTATGTGTCTGGGCTTTTTCTGGTTTATAAATGCACATGGACTAGCCATTTTTTTCAAATAGGATGTTGTTCCTACTTACCTTAATAACATTTAAATGCATTTAATTGCACAGATATTGTATTGAGTGGTGTTAATGGTTTTTATGGCAGTATTATGGGTGCTGAGTTTAAATACGAATTTTAATGCATAAAATCTGTCTTCTTGAGGGATCCTAAGTTTTATTTTTTCCTTCTCTCCGTGTTATCTTAGATAAGCCCTCATTTCAATCACCTGGGAGAAATGTTCCCATCTGTGGTTCCAGATGTCATGCCAGCAAGTACACACTTCAAGACAAGGTTCTACAATCGTTTTGTACATCTGAGCTGTGTGCATGTTTGTGTGTTCAACATAGAAATAGAGAGACAGTAAAATGAAGAAAGGACAACTGAGAAAAATAATGGAGAGGATGGATGGAAGATGTGCAAAAAAAATAGCTTTTCCTTACTGACTTTATTAGTGATCCGTTAGAAGGTTGAAAAAGAGCAGAGAGGAGGGTTAGAGGTAAATTATGCTTAATGGGGTTACCAGTGAATGTTAGATGTGGCTAGCATAATGTAAACTGGTGTGTCTGTTGAGCTAGAAGAGTAGGAGTATATAGCTGGGGGGCTCAGAAAGAGGCGGAAACAATACATTATATTGATATACTCTATTATTTTTGTTGACGTCTGGCAAGACCAGTGAATGCTGGGAGGTGTGTGTGTGTGTGGAGAGGGGCGGGGGGGGGGGGGGCAGAGAGGCTTCTTACATACATGGGATTAGACCACTTTGATTGACCCCATAGCCACACTGGTGTGGTAAGGCTACATATACACCCTGACCTGTGAATGCATGAGTCCTCCAGCTCATTGTGGAGCTCATGCACGAACCAGGAAGAAGGACAACTGGCCTTTTTGCTTGAATCCCGGCATTATTTATACACATTTTAAATAATGATGGGATTTAATTAACTGGCACCCAAGCTTACTGTGTTGATACAGACCACCTGTTGGTTGGGCCGCTAAGTCCTTCATATATTATTCTTTCTTTATGTCTTCCATAACAATAGTTTTTAATTTCAGAGCTGTACTATCACACTGAGCAGCATTCCTTTTAGGCGGATGGAAAACATCATGTTATCAGGACTTTTAGCCTTTGTGCAAACAACCCTTTTAATTAAGACTGTTCAATTGTGCTCCAAGCTCATTTTTTCAGAAGGGTGGGGTAGACAAAGAGAGTAGGGAACAACATGGAAATGAGGAGAATGAGACCAGGCCAAGCTCTGTTGCCAAAAATATCAAGCATCATCAACACTCAATATAATATGGAAGAAAAATACAATTATTTTTATTATATTTGTTTTCTCACACAAATGTAAATATTCAAATTGGGCAAAGAAAACGCTAATTTATAAACCACAACAAAAAGTTACTATTTGCCCAACTCCAGTCTCCAGGAAATATTGAAGCTGCCTGACGTACAACAAACGCCATGAAATGTGTTTGGATATACTGCAAATATGCATCACTGTGCGAGTTTTTACTGTAATTATTAAACATGCATTTGTATTTACTTCTTTGAACTGACATTGTGAATGCAATCTACTGTAAAAATGAACCTGCCTAGCCTTACTGGCTTTAACAAGAATGGATTCCTATCTGTTTGCGCGTGGTGGATGTGTCATCCACACAAACTCAGATTTTGAAATGCAGTGAGAAGGATGCCTGAGTCTTATTTAAATCTGGGGAGCTATTTACAAAGTCCATTAGAAACAATTTGATGAAACTAACTTCACAGGGAAATACGCTTGAATACCCTCAGCCTCAACACACACACATACACACCCGCCTCCCTCCCCCGCACAATCACACACACGTAATTATATTCAAGACATATTGACATGGGCTTGGCTTACTCAACTAAAATAATGTTGTGGCCCAACAACTGTGCTAATAACAGGATGTGGTGAGGTAGGTATGACCTCTTAAAATAATGACATGTCTTTGAGATAAATGTCATGAGTGGAATTGGTTATGGCTGTTCTTTGATTGGAGAACTCACAGCGAGACGTACAATGAGAGCCTTTGAGTCAAATCGATTGTTTTCTTTGTGCACAATGCAACAGCTTTTTGTTGGAATTTTCCCAGAGCAACAGATGAACACTATACAATGCCAGTTTCTTCAAAATGTGCTATAACACTGAATCATGTTTACAGTTGTGAATTTTAATTTGTGTATTTTTCAGAGTCAATTTTCAACAGATTACTGTCAATCTATGCAAGACTGAAAACAATAGGACAATTCAAGCTAACAAGAAACACAAAAGTAGACAGTGAAGGGATCAAACTTGCCGGAGAAAGCCCCCCTCATTCTGTATGCAACGGATTATCCTGGTTTAACATTGTGAAAGAATAACTGAAAGCTCACACCGTAAATATGATTACCGCTCGCCCTTTATACAATTTGTACACAGATTTTAATTACATCCATCAACATTGTAAGTGCTGGGTTACATAAATTGGGTCATTCTTGTGAAGAAGGCATTCTTGCTAGTGGCAAATCACCCTGGATGAATTCTAAGAGCTGCTGCTGGGACGAGACGGAAGAATCTGAAATGACGTGAGAGAGACGTCGGTGGACCGAACGGCGAGTCGTGGCAGTTTTGTTTGTGGAGGTTTGTGTTTTATTTTAGTTTTTCCGGTAAGATTCTATGTTGTGGCTAAATAGTAATCAAAGTTTCTCATGCACCTTCGTTTTTTTCTGCTAGACTTGTTAAATAATCTTGTATTATTTTTGCAACAAAATGAAAGTAGCTACCTAAAAATGCTCTGTGGAGAGTAAAAGTCACAATGACATCAGTCTTTATGGTTTGGGGTGGAGTTCATGATGAGCTCCACATTCTATTTCCGTTTAGGCCTGAAGAGTCCTGCTAACACCCACCGCTTCTAACACCATTATTATTCCCATTACTATTACTGTCAACATTAATGCGCATCACTAACTGGGTATTTGTGCTTTTTTCGCCTCACAGGTTTCCATGGATCATGGTTCCGTCTGGACCCCTGTTCGTGCCTCTTGCCATGGCACGGCTGACAACTGCTGCTGCTATTATCATTATTATGATAAATATTAATCACATTACTGTTACTGTCATCATAAACCAACATTACCTTTGCTTCTTTCCTGAAGTCTGTGTACTTTCCCTCCCCACAGGTTTTTGTGGATGGTTGTTTTATCGGATGGTGGCAATATTTGAATCATTTCTGTCATAGCAATTGAATGTATCTTTTACATCCTGTACACATGACATCTATTGCAGTCCGTCCATCCCGGGAGAGAGATCCTCCTCTGAAGTTCTCCTTAAGCTTCCTTCCCTATCGAAGGCTATTTCCTGTGCCAATGTGAGGGTTTTGGGAGAGACAATGTTGCATGTGTACAGACTGTAAACCCCCCAGGGGGCAAATTTGTAATTTGCAATTTAGGGCTGTACAAAATGAAATGAATTGAATTGAAGAGTCTAAATGAAACTTTAGGTCTCCTTCCAATGGCATCCTTCATTGTCAATACAGCAGGACTGAAACTTGTTCACGCAGGTCCTTTTAAGTGCTAGCCTGTGTTTGCATGTGAAATGATTGCAGTCATTTATTTTCTTTGTGAGTCTGACTGTGTGTGCAATGTGTATGTGTGTGTAAAATCCTACGGGGCATCTCCTTGGCTTCACAGAGCCACTAATCAGTCTCTCTTTTCCAAGCCTTCATCTTCAGCTTTCTGAATGTGTGTGTGTGTGTGTGTGTGTGTGTGTGTGTGTTTGTGAGAGTGCATGCAGCCCTCTCCCTTACACAGCTGCTCCTGAATAAACATTGTTTACTTCCTAATCGAGCAAGGAGAGCGTTGAGTAGCTGAACTCCGACTGAAGCCACATAGATGCGCAAATACACACACAGACACGCCCCTTAAATAATACCACACGGGCACATATTTTTCTGAGCATTATTAGCTATAATCACCTCTACATATCTGTATAAATCCATCATGCATTAGACATGAAAGGGATTTTGTTCATGCAGCCATCCCTCGCTGAGGGGGCGTACATGAAAGATAATTCCATAAAAGGTAGAAAATGGTACTCCACCCTTAGAGACATGAATATGCTCAACTTCTTTTTACCGTTGCTCACAGAGCAATATACTGTATGGTCACACTTTAAGACACATACACACACGGAAAAATTGGCACACATGGATGGTACACTTCCTGGCTGACGTTGGGGGTTAGAATGGACTGGGTTGTAGGAACAGATGGCCTCAACTCTGTAGGGATGATCACAGGGAGGATGGAGGTCAGGAACCAGCAAGTGAGGGAGAGTAGAAAGGGGGGAGGAAGGAGAACGGAAGCTGGAAGCAATGAACATGCACAGGGGTTTGAAATAACGATTGATATTTGGGAATAAAAAGGATTATCAGAGTGAAGGGCAGGGGTTTCTAGGCAGATGGGAGAGGTGAAGAAAGCTGAAGTACACAGCAAGGGGATGGAAAAAAGGAAATAGAGAATTACGTAGACTCTAGGAGGAGGAGGAGGGAATGGGAGAATCTATAAAGAAGCTAAGAGGGACGGAGGGTCAGAGAGGTGAGGAAAGAGGGATGATGACCAGAGAGAAAATGGGTATAAGGAGGGACAGAGAGATTTAACAGAGGTCATAGGTCAAGACTGTAAAGAATTGACATGAGCATGGGTTTAAGAAAAAGAAGAGTTGACTGGAGATGAAGAAAAAAAAACGGGAGAAAAGAAAGGTAATCATCTTCGAAGAAGGGACTAAGGAAGTAGACAGTTCACTTTTTATGGTTAACAGATAGCGGGATGACATACGGAGGCTGGTAGGAGTGAGAATGGAAATGTGTGTCTGCGTTTTACATACATTAATCAAATGAAAGTAAGGTGCTCCCTTATTTTAACTAAAAACAGCTGATAAAATACAAAATATACATTTCAATGGTCATATACATATAGGTAAATACATGACAAGCCGTTTAATTAACCCGTTTTAATAACTTAGAAGCAGTAGGTGGCTGTAAAAGGTCCTGGATAGCAATTTAGAGTTGTCTCAAGGACACTTTGACATGCAGACAGTAAGCAGTGATTGAAAAGAAAATCTCTCGGCATGAAAAACAAGCTACATCTGCCCAAAAACAAAACATGAACACTAACACATCACAATACCCAGCACCATCTTGGGCTGTAAACCAGCCGGCAAGCTACAACACTGAAGTTACCATTCATCATCAAGTATGTTAAATACTGTTTTTACCTGTGAAAGAACAACATATAGCAACCAGATAAATGTTTTGCAGATTGTAAACGTAAAAAATGTACATAAATAACATAATTTAAATAGAAATGTAGATATTGAATATTAGATATTTGAAATATGAATGCCTTCATGAAAAAATAAAATGATAATTGAATTTCATTATTTTAATAAATTATGAGAATGAATCTGAAAACGTACCCCTTGTTTAGTCTTGTAACCTTTTACTTCATTCCTGTTTTGTGTCTTCATAATTTAAAGGGTTTATTTAGGATATTTGCTAACTGTAAAATCATTTGGCCTTTGCAAACACCAATTTCCGTAAACTTCATTCCCCCCTTGAACCTCTGGGAATAACGCTGTCCATTGCACACCCACTGCACCAGAGCAAACTATGACAGTCATTCTTAAAAAGAGAAATACACACTTTTTATATCCTAATGCCCTGGGACCTGCTGACATTTGATTTCCTGGTTATCCATGTTCTGATATCCGAGTCTGTTTGTGGTCGTGGATGCTGTTTTGCTCTTGTCCACTGCCAGAAGCAGCAGACGTGTGTGCAAGGCACATAATTGACTAACACATCCTGCGAAGTTTTACAATAATTGCTCTTTCACAGCTATTTAGAGATGTGTAACTGCACTGTGAATGCTGAAATGGTGTCTTTAATCCACTTTTAGAAAACGACTGCAGAGAAAAACTGGCCCTGCGGGTTTGTTGGAAAGCAGTGCTTCCTGCATGTGAGTCGTGTGCAAAGCACAGTTTTGGGGTTGATTGGTGGGTCACTTGCTGCGTCTGGCTTGTGCGAATTGCAGACATGCCAAAGTACCCCACCCCCCACCCACCTATATTTTCAGCAGCACTCACTCCCTCCATCTATCCATCTCTCTTTCTCCCCTCTCTCTAATCATGGCCTCAGGGCCCTGCGAACGAACGACCGAGGCTAACACTCCCCGGAGGAGTGGAGCAATTGTAAATGAGGCAGAGGTGAAGATGAGTGGGTAGGCAGATAAAAGAGATGAGGGATGAGGTGGACGTTGGGCGAGAGGGCTTTAAAAGAGACTGACATGTGAGAGAGAGAAAGAGAGAAAGAGAGAAGACCTGAGAATTAGAGATTGAGTCAGCTATGATCTTTTTTTTTTTTTCTTCACTTCCTTATCTTTCTTGCTCTGGTATTTCACCCCTGACTACTCATTATTCTGGTCATTAGTTACAAATGCTGCACACCCAGTTTTTATCGGCTTCTCGCTTTCAAATGTATGGACACATGGCAATCATTTTTAGATGAATATCTCTGTGCAAATGTGAATGTATTTACTTGTGCATGTGTTTAATGAAATTGGGACTATAGTTATCTCAGTTTTTCCTGGATGAATTCAGATTCCTTTCCTTCTCAGCTTTAGCTTTAAGCTGAGAAATAGTCTTTTGCATGTGAATGTTTGCACTTTGATTGTTGCATGGATTGAACAAAGAGACATTGAGTGACTTTTTTTGTTACATTTTATTACCAATTTGTTTCCAGTCCTCGTGCTATTAATTCTCTAGAAATGGCCCGACTGAGTTTTAAACTCCATGAAAATGATCTACGTTAGCTTGTTTCCCCCTGACAAAGCTTTCTTTTGGTTTCAGGTCAGATATCATGCAGAGAGCTTGGGGAAAGTTTTTTAAGCAGGATGGCTAAACGTGGCCTTGAGCCTGCAACCTTAATTAATGCTACCTCACAGGAGAATGTGCCCATTCACCGACACACACACTGTCTCTTTTGGCCTACTTCTACCAAACTTAGCCCACCGAGCAGATAACTGATTGTGCCAAAATATAGTAGCGTCATACATGGTTGGTGATCATTTTGAAAAATACATGTATTTCTGTGTACTTCTTTGTGGGGTTGCATCGGGAACCCCACAAAGTCGAGTGGCTGCACGTCAGGGCTATAATAATCCCAAACATCTAAAAAAAGACCTGATGCTGCGCCAAACATGGTGATGCCAAACAGTAAAGTTCAGCAGTCTTAACTGCTCACGTTATTTTGCCAAAAAAAAGATCATTTTATTGTATAGGCATTCATGGGTAATACCATCACAACCTGTGATGGAGACAGTGGAGCAAAATATAAAGGGAGAAAGACGGATACCATAAGGAAAATGGGAAGAGATGAGGGAGGTCATTGCATGTAAAAAAAACATGAAACTAGTTTAACGAAATTATCTTCCTCCCTGTTGGCAATTTTAGTGCTTAGCTTTGAATCATGCAGGATTTCTCCTCAGAGTGGAGTCCTGTGGGACTTGTGCTTCACATTGTTCTGGCCAAATATCTGTTTTAATGACTGCGGCACAACATCCAGGAAGTCGATAAATTGAAGGTGATGCTGGATAAGTGGCCTACATCGAAATATTTCTGCTTCAGTGAATTTCAAATAGAACAGTAAAATAAAAATATATTTTCTGTCAACAATGCAATGGAATATTGAAAAGAAATGAGTGCAAATGGCTACACGTTAATTACATTACAAGTCATTATACAAGCAGGGCATGAACCGTCTACCCTTTCGTCTAAAGAGCTGCGTGTAAAACTACACACACTAACAAATGTGTTTTGAACCATTATCTCCCTGCCTGGCAATACATCCTTTTCAGTTGAAATACTCGCCTCAGGGCTAGACAATCCGAACAGAGAGGTAGATGTGACTTCCTGACCTAATTCAAAACACAGAGAGGTTGAAGTTCGGAGGTCAGAGCTTGTCTCTGTGCTTGCACCTCATCGGGTGGGACGTTTGGTTTGGCTGTGCCCCAGGGCTTTGATTTCTATGACCTGATATGCAGTTAAATACGCTGCCTCTACTCCCGGCTCCACCCCTCACATCCTGTCGTCCCACACTTGTTCCCTGTATCGGCCCTCCAGCAAAGCTGTGTTTAATCCAATTAGTCCCATTCCACCCTTTTTTTATTTTCTTCTTTCTCTTGTCTACCAAAAGGATTTATTTTTTCATCATAGGCTTCCTTTGCTTCCCTTGCCCTTTGCTAAATCCATAATATGCCATTGCTTGAGCTGTAATAATGCCAGAAGAACGACTGCAAAACAACAATTAGTGAATTAGTATTTAGACAGTAATTAGCGTCTTTTTTATTTAAAGAATGTTTTTTACAAATAACACAACACGAGAGAGAGAGAGAGAGAGAGAGAGAAAAAGAGATCAGTCACAGGAAACACAGGGCATAGGTGAAAATTAAAGAAATGTGTATGTATCATCCACCTGTTTGTCTTTGATGGCTCCACAATCTGTCATTAAAAATAACCTCCAAAAAACTACACAGGAAAAACGTTTTTTTAGATGAGAGGCAAAAATGCAATGTGTTTTCATTACTGACAGAAGCTACGTTTTCTTTCAATATGTGGTTCTAAAGGCAAACCCCTAATCAACACACTGACATTCTAACACACCATTGAAAAGGTCTAGAAGACAAAAGGCTCCGTCAGTCAGACTGCTTATTCATTGGCTTTGACAGGTATTGTTATTTGAAACTGCTGTCAAACTACATCTCTCTTTCTCTCTCTCTCTCTCTCACTCACTCACTCAAACTTCATGTCAAATAGTTTAGCAATCCATAAAACGGACCAAATCAGCACAAAAAGCTAAATCCTAGCACACATTTTCCCATTTACATTTAAGGAACCACTTTGTTATGGCCAGACCAGTGTTATTTGACCCGGGGAGATCATGATACCTATGAAACATGCTTCAATAGAAGCATCTTCAACTGGGGCGCCCAAAAGGTTGATCATAGGTGCCGCTAGATCGCCTGCCGTTGACATTTTGTTGACAATTGTGTTTTCAGACACACGGGTCACAACGCAGGCGCGGTCGACCGCGGGAGCTAACGCAAATCTTGGTTGTGTTAATGAGCGATCCTTGCTCACTAAGTACCAAGTGAAAAAATGCTTTTTCGACGCAGGTTGCTGCGCACGTCAGTGAGCGGGAAGGTGACAGATGCGCCTGCAGCAGCAGCACTCACTGGCGATCACCTGCTCTCGCACAGAGGCAGGAATTGTAGATCACCGGCCTGGCGGCGGCAACAGCGACATTGCTGCTGCCGGTGGCGGGGAGACATCAAGTAGGCATGGTAAAACGTTTCCAGTGAACTGATTTATCATGTTTGATGTTGGTAGATCTCCATGACTTTGTTGCTTGAAAAGTAGCTCGCCAGCTAAAGAAGTCTGGGCACCCTGATCTAAAATGTGTGGTCGTGTGGACTGTCCTTGCACTTACTGTATCGATGCTAAATTGTCCTACTCTGACTGATCAAATCACTGTTTCTTGACTTCAAAATTCCTTGACTTCAAAAAGCAGTTCCGAAAACGGTTAATGGGCCTATCATATGTTTTGAATTTCAAATGGGGTGGCCCAGGAAAGCTTCCTTGTGGAGGTATTCTGGGTATGTGCCAGAGGAAGGAAACCCTGGGGCAGACCCAGAACATGCCTGCGGTTAAATATCCCATTTCATTCACCAGTCAGAGCTAAGGCATGTGGCTGTTCAAAAGAACGCTTGAGCTGTTTTTCAGATACCTCGAACCAGACCTGGATATGGATTGAAAAATGGACACCGGGAACGATCAGACACATAAATCACAAATTCTATCAATGGTCGTTGTCCATTGTAGATGGTAAACCATGATCAAAAGGCATCAAAGAAGAGGTGAAGCAGTGGCACTGGTTGGTCAGATTGACTTAGCAGCAACATACTCCCCATGTCCATATTAAGACACGAGTAGCAGTCGGCTGAAACTAAGAGGACAGTATCATATTATGCTGTCAATGTGTACAATTTTGCAAAAATGTCAATCACTTGTCTCAAAAGTGACGGATGACCTCTATCATATCCCCTTTCTTTCTGTTCTTCTTCTCTGTGCACTTCTCTCTCGTCTCTGATGCTGTCGCCATCGCCGTTTGCCTGTCTCCTACCATCTTCCTTTGAACCGCATCCTTCTGTCTGCCTTCCCATCATACTTTTCTCTATTCCTCTGTCATTCCTTTAACCCCTTCCATGGTGCTTTTTCAACTCACCTGCTTGTTCAGTATCTCCCTTTCAACCACAGATCTGTGTCTCCCTCTTGTTCTCCTAATCCAATCAAAGTCACCTTCCCATCTCCTCCCCTCCCCTCCAATTCTCTTCGCGTGTTTAAGTTGCCATTAGTTGTTTATGCATTTCGTCTTCTTCTGGAAGCGCTCAGGCAGGATTCAGGCCGTTAAAGGCCATCTGTTATCGGATCTGACACGGCTGAGTGTGGCTGTAACACTGGCAGTGACCACCGGCACTGGCACCGTCCAGTGTCTGGCTTTGGCAGGGCAACCTGACAGCCAAACAGAGAGCCAACTTTCACACTGGGTTTATGAACAGTCTGATTGTTCATTTGCCGGCATCTGGCAGCTCAAGATGGATTGTGGTTTAGTACAAGGATGAGGTTAATCGATCTGGGAGGAGCAAAAAGCTCTTGTAAACATCTTTTCCCTCACTTGTCTTTTTTCTTTATCTCTCCTCCTCCTTAACCTTTAATCCAAGAAAGAAGAACTTGAACAACAAGTATTACAGAGTATCACTGTGTCCGCTTATCCCTCCTTGGCATTTAGGTTAGGCGGGGCAAAACACAAAAAATGATGTTATCGGTTGCAGAAGCTCACTCGCAACAACACGCTGTGCCGAGCAAACAGATGGGTTGATTCACCACCCATGCAAATGTAATACATACAAATGTAAAAACCAACAAACACATGGGCTGCTTCAGTCCATGAGAGCAGTTGGGTATTGTCCTCTGGAGCAGACTCACGGAAGGCTGAGAAAATTACTCGGATTATGTCATCATGGATATGATGGATTAGTAATTAGTAATTAAGCACTGGGATATACTGATTTTTAAAAGATTGGAGCATTACAATATCCACAGGGCCAAAAGAAAGTTGCATTATGGGCAATGGAGAATCTATTGTTGAGAACTTGACACTCAACACAGCTTCTTCAAGTGACTCATCTTTATGCTAAGTCCACTCTTTTTCCCCTTTACCTGAGTGACCTGCTACAATGTCCCCACTCATGAACTGGAACCCTAGGGTTTGAAAGCAGGCAGGCACTAAGAGATGCCATTAATATGCATCTTGGGAAATGAAGGATCTGGTATATTATTCCTGAGAAGGACTTGAAGAAAGATGTCCTTAACACTAAATGCTTCATTGCATTGAGAGAGCTGTTGCCTGGCGTAATCATATAATTTAATGTTTGTAAAGTATCACAACTGTTGGAAGCAGCCTGCCTTAATTGAGATGTTGAAAAGGTCTGGGTGAAGGAAATCTGACAATCTGCCAGGTCCTTCTGTAGAGCCACACTGACAGCTTCGGTCTCAACCAAAGCAAGACTCACAATGTTGGCCATGATTAATGTTAACATAAGCCGACAACGCTACATCACCAATGAGTTACACCTGCAGGTAAAAAGACATTATTATTACTATTGTAAGCGTTTCTCCCCAATTAGAGTTTGACTAGATTTTGATATTCATATTAGACAGTGCTTAATGTGATTGAGGATGCGATTAGGCATTGATTATTTAGCTTAGAGGTGGCCTATTAACAAAGAGGGTTTGGCTTCAGGACAGACAATGAGATCTTACTTTAATGTGACTCACATACACTACTACTACCATCAGATATAAACCCTTCCACAAATAACTAAAAATCCAATAAAACCCCAAACCCACCCAAAGAAGTAACTGGTGAAGGGTTTGAAATCAGTTGCCAATTCATATGGCCGAGTAATGATTTGCTCAAAAACTTTGTATTGTTTTGTTTTTATGTGAAGTTGGAATTCATGCAAAAACAAAAAAGATGGCTTGCCTGGTTACATTTCAATCTAAATATTGACAGGGTATTGAAAAAGCTCCACGTGTGATTTATTGGAAAACTTAACCTGCTTCTGTCTACCCAATCACTTTTGCTTGAATCAGGTTCTTCCCCAGGTACATTTTTGATTAAGGGCGGAAAGATTCCATCCTTGTTATTAAAAATATTGACACTGAAGCAGTCGTCTTCATCTACAGATTATTTCCTTTCGTTTTCTTAAAAATCTTTTAATGAAAAATTGCGTACTTTGTCTATTACTAAACCCTGATTCGCTTCTACATGTGACACAGAATCCAATTTGAAAGAGAGAACAGGGTCTGTCTTTCCATGTAATCTTTAATAATCTAATATCCCATACTCAGTACTTTGGCAGGTTATTCTAAGAAAGAGTTGGGATTAACTGTCACAGGTGTGCTCACAAGAAAGAAAAAAAGAGCAAATGTGCGTGTTTGATCTTTTCATAAGATAGCCAAGAGTAATTCCACAAGGACGTCATGCCAACTATCGTATGAGGTCCCATCTTGCTTCAATCATCTGGTTTATACACCAGTTACATATAACAGGAAAAATATCATTTCATTCTTGCGTTTTATCTATGATCACATGGGCTTGTTATAAATTTGTTTACTGAGTTATGTTATCAATGAGCAACAATAAGCAACGCGGCCTTGGAAATAGAAACTGATGGCAAAGGTAGAACCACAAAAGTGAAGACTAACGTAGCTCATCCTTACCATCAGACAGTGTAACAAAATGACCAATGTTAGCAACTGGAGATGAAAACTAAGAACATCATCAGCTTGACATTTTGTTAATGTCGATAAGGGCACATACCATAATACATGACATTAGCTCATGCACATACTTAGCAGGAATATGTAAAATCTTAATGTTTGATTACATATAATTAGGAATAATTATATTATATATGTAGAATTAGGCTTCATAGCTTTTAGCGTGCAGAAACGTGTTTTGACTTTGAATATATTCAAAACAATTACACCATCATCTATCTTTGAAGATACAGATATTACCAGTGACTTCACAAATACGATGTCAATTACTTCCAACAACTTAACACAAGATTTGAATTCTTGAGGACATTTTTCTCACATGCCTCCAAGGAGAATCTGTAAAAAGCGGAAAATGGAGAAAGTGAAGTGTTTTTTACTTCGGGAGAAAATGGGAGGAATGCCCTTCCTGTGGATCTGGCCTACGGCAAAGGTCAATGAGGCCAAGAGAAAAGGAAAGGTGTCCCAGCTGACTAACATGCACTGTGGCTGGATGTGTGTTTTCTTCTGTCCTCACATGCTTGGCTTGTGGTATCCAGCCCTTGAGTGGCATGTGTATTCTTTTGATTCAGAGATGTTTTTCCCATCTGGCTGGTGGGCAAAGTCTGAAAAAGTCCTAACGCAACACAATAGGCCTCTTGTTGTCAGATGATTGCAGGCGTCAGTGTGTTGTTGTGTGGAGGAGAGGCTTAACCACCATCGTAGAGGGCAGAATATAGAAGTAATGTGGATAGAAGCAGCACACCTCTTCTTTCTTTTCTGCATGGGCTTATCGCTACGTGCTTTTTAAGGAATCCACGACATTTTAGCGTTTTCACTAGGCTCCATTTTTATATTAATTTCTTTCTAGTAACTACTTTTGGAGACTACTTGCTACTTTGTATTTGTCAGTGCTGGCTACCTAATATGTGATAATGAAGACTACACACTTACAAAAAAGGCACAATGCAACATTCCCTGTAAGAGCTCCTCACTATACTCCATTAAAAGAAAATCTAGTATTACATTCATGTCTAATCTTTAAATATATTATTACTGCCATTATCTAAAACCAAATTTAAAGAATATAATAACATATTCTCGTTGGGATAACAGAGTGATTTTTTTTCTTTGTGAGAGGTAAGAACAGAAGTAATGGCTCTGGTATGCTCTGCATCATCAAGGTTGGAAGGAGTGACATAGTTTTCCATTGTAGTGGGACTATGGAGCGTTTGTGTTGATGTAACTCTACCGTATACCATTATACACATTTGGAATGAATCCGTTCCGCACAATGTGATTGGTTGATGCATTTGTTTGCGTTACAAACCTTCAACATAGAAATCCGTAGCCTGAAAGGAAAGCAATGACTGCGTGAAATCACGTTGACAGCCTCAAAATGGACTTCTAAATGTTTACATTCCAAACAAGCGAAAGTGCACACACACACACACACACACACACACACACACACACACTAATACCATGGCTTGAGTCCATCAACAGATCCTTGATATTGAGTAGGAGTTCTCCAACATTGACTATTCTCGCTGTATCAACTGCATACCTGTGCAACCTTCTTCGCTATTGTGTCCCGCTTTGTCACTCAGAAGAAGAACTTTCCAAAAGTCTCTTCTGACGAACTGGAAGAAAAAAAAAGTGTCGAGATGTTTCAAAAAACCTCTGCAATGGAATAAGAACGAGTAGTGTTTTCTTTTGTTCTCAAAAGGATCTCGTCTGAGATCGTGTTTGTTCTCTTCTCTTTTTTCCCCACATCCTCTACTCTTCTTTAAAGTACAATCATTCTAATTACTTTCAGACAACTAAACATGCGAACTCTAACGAAAGCACAGATATGGGGAAATTGGCTCATTTGCACAATAATAAATGTACGTTTGAGCCCATAGAAAGACTATTAACATTTAAATGATACAAGGACGTTATCTATAAAGTGTGTGCTTAGCTTATCCAGGGTGGCTTTGTGCAGAAAATGATCCAACAGTTGCTTCTACCCCATACACCTCAAGGTGGGGGGGCGTCTACTAACTTGCCTGTTGAGGTCTAGACCTTAAGGAAGTAGGAGAACCTTCAAATTACATTTATTCATTAAGGTAATGCCAATGAAATGCATCCAAAGACAATTGTTCCAAATGTTTTTTTCTCTCTTAAAAATAATCTAAGCCTGCAAAGAAATAATCAACTTTTACCAAATATACAGTACACACTAGAGATTGTTTTGGAGATATATTGTTTGGCGATTAGGCGGGACTTTCAGCATTTATATTTGTGCTTACATTCTTGTAACGTGAAATACTGTGAGAAAAATGTTCTTCTATGTTCTTCTGCCAGTGTTTTATCACATGCTTTATGCCCAGGTCTCACATCCCACCATAAGGGTTAACAGGTTTCTCCTTTTGTATAGAGCAACACATAAATACATGTTCTTGTAAAAATTGTTGATGCAGTTTCTGCTTACTAGAGATATAATATTGTCAAAATTGACCCTCTAATTATGGAAGTCTAAAGTGTCATTAATTTGAATATACACCTGTAGCATCAAGACATTGCTACATGCTATACACTTGAAATGCCTTATATTTTGTAACTGACTGACTGAAGTCAAGTTAAAACTTTATATGCTGCTGGTTTCTGATACGTCTCACAATAGATGAGAGGTATAAGATGAATTGGTATGACAAATAAAATGTTGGAAGAGGTTTTCTTTTGGATTTCAAATGTACATTCAAATAAAAGTATTTAAATATTTTTAATATTCAACATGAAATAAGAATTGCCTAAAAAAGATCCTTTCACGGAGATAGACTGAAAGAAATGTTAAGCTGTGCAGGGATTACAAGCTCATTAGGATGCTTAAGACTTCATAATGCTTAATACATTTTGTTCAAATTGAGCTTCCCCAGAGAATTTCCAATCATTTTGATCTTGAAGGCCTAAACACTACCTCTCATTTAAATTCTTAGCAAGCAAATTAATTGTAAACTGAACATTTACACCAATTGTTTGGTTAATTGAGAAAGTAGTTTTCATATGAATTGACATGAAAATAATTAGTCCTTGTATTTAAATCAATTTGATGATTAATAATAAGGACTGTGCATCATTACAAAAATACACACTCTCTTCACCCTCTTTTTTCCCTCTGGTGGGAACGCAGTTTACCTCTTCAACCCTCATTACCATACCAATAGCGAGCAGACAGCTAAAGCTAGCCTGTCAAAGGTATTTTAATTACCAATTAGAAAGTTGGCTGCCTATGCGTGAGCTACTTCAATATCTTCTTCACTCTCCTTTTCTCCTTCTTATACTGCACACACACATAGGTGGATAACCCAGAGCACAAGGTCCCCTGGTGCCGAAGTCTTGATAAACAATGTCTCATTTAGCTCGATATGAATAATTAAGGGTTGAGTATTTAGAAAAGGGAACACTTGTTTATTCACAGAGAATAGCCATGTTGGTGGCTGCATTCCAACATTACAGAGATGCCAGAGGAGCTTATGGTCTGCCTGTGACATTATCTAAATGGCACACTTGCAAAGACGTATAATGACACAACAATCTTCTGCATGCGCACTGTGTCACACTAAAAAAACCTTCATAAATGATAAACGAAGTGGATGAATACTGTGGTAAATATGAAATATTGATGCGGCTTTAGTAGAAAAGGCATGTGAGTTTTTATTAACATTGTCCCTGTGTGTGTGTGTGTGTTTGTGTTCATGATTTTATAGCAACAATTTTTTTTTTGAATTGCACATCCAGCCGAGTGACAAAGAGGTCAATTTGATAAATTATTCTTTCCAGCATGAGACCATGAAACGGTTCACTGTATATTGCAATGATGAAACTGAAAGCTTTTGCAGCAGTTGATATCAACCTAGTAGGCTCCGTAAGGTTTTGACTCACTGATCATTTGCATCTGCTCTATTGGCCTTTGTGGCAGCTTTTAAAAATATAACGAATAATATATCTCTGTGTCTTTGTTCTTTTCTCCCTCATAACCTTTTGACTTGATCCATGCATAGCTAACTTCACCCCTGTGGGCTTGATGAGGAAAGTGCAGATTCGCAGAATCCTACAGTAAGGGAACTTCAGGAGAAATATTTGCAATGATGCACATTTAGCGGAAATTAATCTGCTTTGAAACAATATCAGTATAATGCATGATGCAGGGGCTTTTATGAAGCTGCATGTGACTTACAGAGTTTTGACTGCAGAAATTTACAGCTTGCAGAGTGTTTTTGTCGGGAGAAAAGTTGATGTGAATGAGCACCGACAACACACTGACTATCTTGTTTACGCTAAATCTCATTAATGTCTATATGCACAGACAGGACTGCAGCTTAGCCAGTAGGGATCACTTAGCGGAACAGTTCCAAATGCAGAGCTTTGAGCCTGAGGGGTTACAGCTCACATAGCTCGAGACTCAAGTGAAAACAATCAAGGAGGCCAGTGCACTAGGCACAGCTTAACATTGGCTTATACAGTACAGCACATTGGATTCTATGAACTATAATTTGTGCTGTCATGTATTTGTATGTGGGATGAACAGTGAGTGGTAACAATGAGAGCTGAACATTTGTGTATTTTATTAAAGCAGCATTAAGGCAAATTTAGGACAGATTGGACTGATTAGCAGGAGCTGATCCTCAAACAAGACAGCTTTGCAACAAAGAGCACCAGACATCTGAGTAACAGGGGAACCCGTCAAGACATATTTGGTACCTCTGATGGTTTCCTGTTCAAAAAACACTAAGTCAAACAAATGCTTTAAAACAAATTAAAATCAGAATTAATGACAACAAGACAAGGCCTCACATCATTATGATAGCATTTCGGTCAAAGGTGTTAACAATGACCGGCACACCTTGACAACTTAATAGATATTTAAAGAAGTGTTAAAAGTGTCAATAAGGGTGACATATGTTAATCAATAATAGTAGTATCATTATCTGTGTTTATTTAGGAGGCTGTCGTCATTTTAATATAGCTTGTATTATACATTGTTCCTGCACTTGTGGCCTAATCAAAAAGTCCCATCTATGCTGGGAACAGTACTGCATGGGTTTCACTGTCCAATGTTACGCGTGGCAGATTGCAGAGTGCTATGACTTGGCATTGACATTCTCCATTCCGCATGATTTGCATACAGTGAAAGACTTGATTTCACTGCCAACATTTGAAATAAGTCCTGTAAGGGCTGCACAAGCATATACATTCATTATTTCAATATCAAAAGGAGTTTAGAATGTATCAACCAACACAAAAAAGAGTCAAATGTAAAATGAATATATCAATATAAAAACACGTTTTAAATAAAAATGGCTAAAAAACCTCACAATCCTTGGCGGAAGAAACATCATGTGTTCCCAATAATGACCACATTTAATTGGTGAGTGAAAAACTTCAGCCCAACAAATAAAGCCACACATAGGAGAAAAAACATCTTCCTTAATGGACTGCTGTGAAAAGTATAAAACTCAAACCCACTATTTTTGTTGACTCACTACATTTTATAGAAAACGCTTTTGGGATATCTCAATGAAGATATGGTGATCCGTTCCAGGGGTTTGATTTTTAAAAGATTTACAATTTGGGGATTTGTTTACGGTTTTTTTATATTCTTGGCCTGTCTTCTGTATGGCTGTAGAAATCAGGAAACAAACTTTTCTCAATTACTTTAGATTCACCCTAACAATTCTTAACCCCAAAACATTGGCTCATAAGGTAGTTTGATAAGATGATAAACGACTGTCAGATATGTTATTAAATGTTAGTCCATTGACTACTTTCCATTAATTAATGCAACATGTTTAAGTATAATTCAGAACGTTTTTTCATAGTACAAGAATACATTTGAGGAATCCTTCCAGTGGTATGTGCCTTGCTGTGGAAGATATGTGACTATCAGGATTACACAGCGTCAGCCCTCTGGCCTATGACACACATAACACTAAACGCAACATAAAATCCAGACGGGGTTAACCCCACACACACGCATATCAATCTGTATCTTCCCATCCATCTTACTACAGTGTAATCGGCCTTATTTGACCTGAGCTGAGGGGGGTGAACAGGGCGGACAGATGTTTCATGATAATGGTTTGTGTGTGTGTGTGTGTGCGTGTCAGGGGATAATGCCAGCAGGCTGCTTTTAGACCCACTCCCACTCATTTTTTTCTCTCTCTTATTTCACATCTTGCTTTAGGTCACATCAGTTGCAAATAATCCATCTTTCCTCATCGCTGATCCACTGATCTGACATTAAGGACAAGGCTTTATCTTACAGTGTTTGTGTGTAAACGTAAGATAGTACCTGACCCTGATCTGAAACCCGGGAAGCAGGAGGTTTGAAGGGTTTTTTCACCCACATTTGTGCACGCGCTACTGCAAACCCTCACACACATATTTTTAGGATACATCCAATAATGCTGAGATCCTGATAGAGACCAAGCAATTTCTGTCTATTAAAATTCCCATAAAAAATCCCAAAGCCAATAACTTCCCTGAGGCTCATAACTCATACTTAATCATCTTGTATTTCTGTCGGATCTGACATTCCTGCAGTTCTAAATGGATCTCAAATCTTCCAACTTTCTTTTACTCTCATGTGCTGACTGATCCTCACTTCCCGGCCTCTATTAGGAGAGCACACCCAACTGCTCTCCTTTTTTTTTGGCTCCTCTCTCCCGATGGTATCATAGGAGTCCAGAACGCGAGGGAGGTCAAACCAAGAGTTTGATGAACCTCAGAGAGAAGAAAAAAAAAAAAAAAAGAAGCTCAATCAGGCTAAATCTTCTGACGCTCAACCGCTCCTCCCCACCCTGCTTCCCACCCTCCATATCTAATGCCTGTCGGAATGAGTGCCCAGCCTGTTGTTAGCCATGTTTGTTAATTAATCAGTATGAATGCCATGCCAGCAGATGGCAGTAAGTACGACGTGCCTCTAAGGAAAAAGCTAATAGGGTAATGGGAAAGGGGAGGAGAGAGAATGACAGTAGAGTCCTCATTGCCGACAGGTGACCTCTGTCACGATATAACAATGAGGGTGCTGCAGTGTATGCTGCTGTGCTCGCATGGTCATGAAAGGGCAGAATTTACATGTGTTGGCTCGGGTTATACAGACACAAACGCTTGCTGGGACATGTACACAAACACAGGTCAGAAAACACACACAGATACCACACACCGAGTACTGCCTGGGAAACAATGTCAAAAGCTTTGCCCATTGGGGGGTCCTCGACTGCACTGGCTTCCGAAGCGGTGCAGAGGGATGTTGGAGCTGCTGTTTGGCCGCGTCACGCAGATGGACGGGGCCCAGCGCATATGCTGACAGAGCATCTTACGTCTTTCTTTACTTCCCCGTGTAGAGCCCCGAGAGCACAAGAGCCCCCGAGTGGAATATTAATGTTGCCAATTCAATTTGTATGAGCTAAGGCTACTTCCTGGATGAGCAGTGTTGACACTTGTGAGCAACGGATTCATTTTTGACCTGCTAACGAGGTATAAAACGGCTTGTGCATTTTATCAGGCTAATTGCAAGCAATATTACAAACCTAAAAGATGGGTTTGAGCGGTACCATACATTACCGACAGTGTACCTTGACACCAAAACAATGAGGTGAAATATGTTTTAAAAAGAGTTTTGGCCCTCAATGCTGTTACCGGCTCCTACACTCACGGCTCTTGACAGCTCCCGTCTGTCCCATACCCTGCACCAGCTTTAGAAAGTAGTAGTGTATAGATTTAAATACTGTCTCCAGTAATTTTTTTGTTTCTGCTACTTAAATGACTGACTAAATATGTATATATCCCAATGTATTTTCAGTTCAATAAGAAAGCAGGAATTTCGTAGCCAACATGACAAACATTTGTTGTGAGCTTCAAAATGTGAAGCTTGAAGCATTTTGGATTACATCTTAGTTTTGTTTTGCAATCAGAAGACACACAAGAGGATGGAGAAAAGAACAACATAATGCTGAATAACAACCTGGATAGGTGACCAAAATGTTACAATGACCTACCATTAATTGAAAGTACAGCATGAAAGGGTTCAGTCAGTCACCTGGAGGTGAGGCATGTCCTGCCCCTTTTAGGATGCATGACGAAATAATATTAATGCTTTGAAATACAAAAAAAAGAACATTTCTCAGAGGATTTGTATAGGAGCTCTTTTTGAACTATCTTTGCACAATTGTATTAACATCTTTGCATTGAGCACAGTTCCAGATCAAGTGTTGTGTTTAAATGTACTTGTTTATTGTTGTGTGCCTAATGGTCCTTTAATACATTGTTGTTGTTTTACTGCATGTTTGGGAATATATCATCTGCACTGTGAGGCATTACATTGACTCACAATCGTGCTACAGATATTCAACATCATGACCTCGTTGTGTCATCATTATAGTCTGTCTAGAATGATAAACATGGAACGAGGAAAAAAACAAGAAAAAACATTGATATCTGTGATGTAAAGGAGTGCCCGGCTTAAAATGGCATTTTTTTTCTTTAAGTTATACGACTAGAAAACAATAGTATCCTTATGATACCTCGCTTTTCTCTATGTGCTTGTGACTCGAATGGTGAAGCGCTCTGGCTTAGCGCTCAGCTTTTTAGCCGACTACCTTTCAAGAGCCCAATTGTAGGCCTGAAAAGCCTCTCACTGTTTTTTTTTTCATTTGGCACGTGAGGAATTGGGGCAGTTTTAGTCATGGCGCTTGTTCACTCAAAAATGCTAAATGAAAGGCCATCTCTTGCAACAGTTCATAAGTACGGAAATACAATTTGGGGTTAAAATTCACAAAACACATCAGCCTTATTTTCAGTTGTGGATAGTTGGTACAACGCGCCAGAAGATCTCTTTTGACTATCCATGTGGCCATAAATAAGCAGAACAAGCATAACTACATGTAGAGGACAAAGATTATCTGGGATGTAGATGGTCATGTTATCCCGAATTATGGGCAGAGAACTGAGGGAGGGGGGCGGGGTGGGTGTGAGCTAGATAACATTTAGCTTATCCCGCAGAATCTTAGTCTTGGACATAGCCAGCTGGCTCCACTTAATGACAGAGTTTAGGCTTGTTGTTTCCATGACGACCAATACTGATTGCTTGCTATAATCTCCTTTAATATGGCTTAATGCTGTTTGTACCTCTCAACATTTTAGCTTCAGTCTTAGTCTCTCTCTCGCTCTCTCTCTCTCTCTAACTCGGTCTCGCTCTGTCTCTCTCTTTGTCTCTAACTCTCACTCTTTTGCTGATACTCTCTCTTTGTCTATGCTGTAGAGCAGAGTAAAGGATGTGATAATGGTACACACAGGAAAATTGGTATTTTCTGCTTGACTTTGACATGAAGATGACAAACAAACATTTTAATGAGATTTGGATGTCAGAAAAAGAGTTTCTTGTTCCAGTACATTTCCTCATAGTGAACAGCTAGGGGTTAGAAAAATACCCCTCCTCCATATTTCTACCGCTCCGCCCACGGTCGCTCTCCCTGCTTCCATCTCCTGCTCCAGCTTCTTCTGTCTGGCCAGACGTCACAGCTCTTTTGAGACAGTTTTGCAGTTACTACTGTTTTCATCCATATCCAAACAGGAACAAACATGCCCTCGTTTTAGCATTAGAAAGCCATCAAATGTACAGTAGATCTTCAGTGATTGTCTTGGTGATTTGGAAAAAAAATTGACACTCTCATGTTATGACAGGAATAACATGTATCAATTATAGAATGAAGTCTGTTGTGATTAAATTGCTGCGTGTAATATTTCAGAGGTTTTTCAATTAGATACAGATCACTTATAGGTATAATTAAATTAAACTGGGCCTGCAAATCTTTGCACGGACTTCAAGGTATGAATGCTGAGATATTAAATGAATTCTTCTATCCCTGGAAACACGGATCCAATCTCGCAGAACCCGCTAGAAATGATGAATGAAGCAATGTATTTTTCATGCAAACGTACCTTATTTAGAATACCAGCTAGAAAAGAAGAAAAAAAGAATCACACTATTGACAGCAGTTGAGGTAATGTCATGTTGAATTTTGTAAAACGGACACTAAATAGTCTCAATTGTATATCTACTATTGGTCCTTAATAATGGGAAAGTATTCTTTATCAAATTGTTGGAATAATCAATGGTTTCACATGGTGAATGTTAATAAACACTTGCAGAATGTAAGAATGAGGTGATGGAATTTACCAACGGGTGTCATGTTGCGTAGCGGCTGGCTACAAATCAAAGCATTTCAGTGGAGGAAAGGGTGTGTTCCTTTCAAGTCAAGCTCTTGATCCTGGTTGACTCGACACAAATATGGGAAGTGACACACATCCTAACATCGGATAGTAACAAGCACAAAGGCAATAATAAGGTGTATTCAAATTGATTTTGTTGAACACACTCAAACACACACACACATAATTAGTGCAGCTGTGAGGCTGGCAGAAGAGTTATCCCAGCTGGCAATGTGTGCATCTCAATGGCATACTGGGGTTCTGTTGAAATTATAGATGTAAAAACAGATGTTTGGCAGTGATGTTATGGGTGAGTGACACTTTCTGTATGTTCTTCCACTATGTTCCACTATGCATTTGTGTGCACACGTGCATTTGCCTTTTACTATTTTACCAAATGCTGGGTCGATTGTTCTTTGTGTGTATTCATAGTTTGTGTTCATCTCCCCATGGGTTTCAGGGATAGTATGAGAGCGTATTTGTGTTTCTTTGTGTATGTGCACATATATCTGTGTTAAGTCCATGAAGATATATTAGATGAATTAAGAATTCATGTGAGTGTTTGAACATGAGTAATCACTAGTGGTTATCTTTGCAATATTGGTACTGTATTGTAACAAGAAGCAAGTGAACCATTCGGCGGGATAAAACAGAAGACTTCTTTACGTATGAAGACATAGCACATCATAGGGGAGATAAAAAAAAACTAAAGGCACTGAAAAAGGGATTTGACATAATGTGACAGAGGGATCGAAGGACAGGTGGAACTATAATACAGAAGGACTACAACAGGCTATATATTTTTACTGTGGGTTTGTTTCTAGCACAAGGATCAAGTTGAAGTTCCACCTAGATCAAGACTGAGCCACGCCAGGCGCAAGAAGGTGGTTTTCAGATTCAGACAAAATAATGTTCTTGCAGTGTACCGTCTGAGCACTTTTTACCTCAGTGCTGTCATTCTGACGGAAGTTGCCGGGGCACAGTACAGGAGTGGCGAGTTGTAGGTGAGATGTAAAAAAAAAAAAGATTTGATGAAAGATATGAGAGTAAAAGGGATTTGGGTTAGGGCTGAGGGGTTGGGGGTTGTGCTGTACACTCAAGAGAAAAGGATAGAGAAGTTGGAACAGAAGGACACAGCAGGGGTGGGTGGGGGTGGGGCTGGAAAAGAGAAGGAAGGATCAGAAATAACACAAGTGCAAAGAAAAATGAGAGAGCAAATGAGGAATAGCAACATCCGCAAAAGAGTGCGGTGATTATCTGAAATGAGGTTCAAAACAGTTTAAAATGAGGTTCAATGTTGAACAGCTGCAGAGGAATCAAAGTACAAACCCCGGGACATGATGTGAGAATGAGCAAAGAATCAGAGAGAGCGGCTGGACGAGAGGCGCCAAACCAGAGAGACACCATAGCCATAATTAAAGCTGTGGATGAGGTCACTGCCGGGGACATGGTGCGACTTTAATAGCCCAGAGATTTGGCCCGCGTCCCACCGGCCCTTTAACTCTGCATTAAGCTGATTACCCCCACATTTAACCAAAAATCACCGCCCACTAGCTTCTCGACTAATATCACTTTAACTTAAGCATTTTGGGGGAGGAGTGGGAGCCAAAAGAGAAACTCACAGAGACACAGCAAAGGGCATGAGCTTGACATTCATTTTAGTTTAGTGTTTTTACCACTTGTGTTTTCAGTAATACTTTGCATTCCTGTTTTTTTTTTAAATATGCCATTTATTTGTTCACAGGGCTACAAGTGGGCCACTTGAATTATAGTGCATGTGAACGCACTGTGTTTCCTGAGATGACTTGTTGAACCACTCTGTTGAATGGATAGCTGCACTAGGTTTTAATACCAATAATTGCATCATTTCGGGAATGACTCATCATTTTAATGCAGTTGTGGTTAACATCAAAATTGTTGAAATTATTATCTGCATGTTTGTTCAAAGCAACAGATGAACACACACACACACACACAATGGCCACTCTCCTCACAGTAACCTAGGAGAGAACTCCTGACCCCAATCATCTTTATTAATCAATGCATTTAGGAAATTGAAGTGGTGAGTGCAGAAGCACTGCGCTGCATTTCTAAACAGCATGTGAGACCAATCCAGGTTAACACAGTTCACACAGTGGTGTGCTTCTCACAAATGCTCCAAATGTGTGGAAGCTTGAGAAACTCAGTGCAAACAAGTGTTTGCTGGGGCTCAGAAGACACCTACACCTATGTCATCAAGGTAACCACAGGTATGATTTTGCTGTCATTAATAAGCAAAACTAGATATCCCTTAGTTTTGCTGAATTTCTTTCAAAAAGATTGTTTCATTTTTTTCCGTGTTGGAAAATGTTTTGTCAGGGTTGCATGGTGGACTCGAGCAGACCCCAGGTCTAAAACATAATGACTTTTAATAAGCAAGAAAGGAGCAAGGTCAAGGTCTCAGGATAAGTCAAGACTGACATCAAGGTCTCAGGGTAAGTCAAGACTGACATCAAGGTCTCAGGGTAAGTCAAGACTGACATCAAGGTCTCAGGGTAAGGCAAGAATGACATCAAGGTCTCAGGGTAAGTCAAGAATGACAAACAAACCAACTCTAGACAAGGGAAACAAGGTCTAAATACACTAGGGAGGTGCAGTTGATTGGACACAGGTGGGAGCAATTCTGGGCGAGGAAGAAAATCACAAGGGAGGGAAAAAACCCAGCGCGGGAGGAAGTGAAGTTCCCTCCCACACAAGAGGGAGGGAAGTAGAAAAAAATAAAAAACTGACATTTGTACCACAAAAAACATTACATTGTTCTCCATTGTCTGCCCCTTTTACCAGACAAATGAACCGATTGAGCTAGAACACAATTAATCATGATTGACGATGATTATTATTGTTAAATAATTTCTTCACTCTGGTTTGGTTACTGTCTTACAACATTGCAATTTTAACTGTCATACAATGGATCTTTGCCCTATGCATAGAGGGGCATGACACCTGCCTATGATGGAAAGGTATAAAGTGTATGGAGGATTTTTTGCTGAGGACCTCTGCGGTGATGAGGCTTCCTTCCAAAACCCCATACATGCGGTCTTCCCACTTGGCTACACTTACAGAACCACCCGTGGTAGATGCAAGCCCCTGGCCCCCGCTCGGCCTGTCTCTTTGATATCATTTCTCTCTCTCTATGCAGTCACAGCATTAACATAGCAGGGTGGAAGCACTTCAGCTAAATCTCCCCTCCCCTGGAGCGCTCGTGCTGCTTGGACAGCTCTGGATCGAAGCTCAACACACAGAGGACAGTCTTAACACAAAGTGGTGTGTGAGTAACACATCTGGAGTGTGCTGGGTCATGAGCTTTTTTTTATGAACACAGGATAACTTTCAGTGACAAAAGTGTGGCATGAATTTTCCGCTCAACACCTTTGATTCATTCATTATTATTAGTTTTTTCAGTTCTTTTAGATTTCAGTTGGACAATTGACTTGTTCTATTTCTTGTTTTTTTCTGTTCCTGTAAACGTTGCTGGCTCATTGGACAACACACATATGCAAGATAGATGTCTTGGAAACAACGTTTTTTCCGTTCTCAGTCCTTCAAACAAAGAGAACAGAGGATTATCTTTCAGTGAGAGGACAGCAGCAGGTAGTGACTGCCGTCGGTGGTGATATTAATGGCGCAGTTTTTTACCCTACATTCTACTCATTCACATGCAGTGTACCAGTCATATCCAAACAAACTCTCGTCTACGTCCCCTTTCCCCATCTCTTGCTGATCCTTTGATATCAGCCTTGACTTCAAAGTGGTGGGCTGTAGAATTACCTGATGCTAATAGTCCACATGAAAGGGAATCTGTATGAGGTGTGAGCATCGGGGACTGACGAAGCCTCTTGGGGGGGACCCCCATCTTGTCTCCGCCAAGCCAGACAGTCTATTCCCCAGCTTCTAGTTAGTGGTGACTTCTAAAAGACCTTCAGAGATACAGAGAAAGATAGCATGCATACACCGGCGGGCTGAAGACCTTTTTGAACAGAGGCCACTGAACAGCAATGGACAGTTCAAACGGATTTAGGCTGTCCGTGGCCTGATATGCAACTTGAATGTTTTGGGTTGAGTGAGTTAACAAATGTGATGAAAATATGCTTTAGTATTAGAGCCCATGTCCGGTGAACAACAGTTGAGTAAGTCCACTGTGACAATAGGACTAATTCTGTTTGACATCAGTCCAGTAGTTGGCGAAGCTATGCATCATCCAGGGAGACACTGGGTTGGTGAGGTTGAGACAGAGAGATAGAACCCTATTAGCATGAAGACAAGTCCAACATGCATGGATCTATTAAACCTAATATATGCAGTAACTGGAGTGGGTGGCTGTATCATTTTGGGGTACAAAAGAAACTTGTCGTTCCAAAATTATAGACAGCTTCTAAATTATCAAGGCATTTGCCACAGAGCCGCAGCTGTGGGTGTTGAAGAGAAGAAACGTTCCCTAGCAGGAGATTATATTTATACTTAAAATGCATAATAAATATGTCTTACTCTGCGCACTCTCGGCTTGACTCTAAGAGAATTCACTGTCACTAAACAATATTTAAAGGGCCTTTAGACAGAAACAAAACAATTTCTCTGCCTGACATTACGTGTGTACTTTTTGACTGCTGGGCCTGAACATCGAAAACAGTCCCATGTCTGCGTCGGGAGGATGTCTTTGTGTTTTTGTTCAGCTTAGCCAGTGACTGATTCCAGAACGTACCAAGGTCTTTACACAAATCTGCTACTTGAACATAGGATACAAATTTGCGGTAAGGCCATGAATTGTTATGCACGCTTGTTGCACCCTTCCTCTCTCCTCACCTCTGATCTGTGTGTTTCACAGAAAGCAGACATTACACACTCACAGCATATTTCAGCAATCCCAGTCCGCTTACTCGTTGCCTTACCAATATCATTCAATGTTACAATGATGCAGTTACTTAAACAAAGTATTTGTCACAGTGTGGGTTGGTGTCTAGTTTTATTTAGTAGTTTCCTGCCGTGTACCTGGGTTAGCTTCACTTCCTGCCTTGTCCTGTCTTCCCCTGTGGTTGTCTGCCGTGTCTCTGATAGTTTCCACCTGTGTCCAATCACCTGCACCTTCTCTGTGTATTTAAGCCTTGTGAGTCGCTTGTTCTTTGTTGAGTCATTACGTTGAATGTGTTTTGTTTGTAGCCTCATCCCCAGTTTTGCCAACAGGCATTTTGGTTTTTGGATTATTATTATGAAGAATTATGTTCGTTAGGTCTGTGATTGAGTCCTGCTTCCGCCACCCTCCATTGACCAACCCATGAAGCGCCCTGTCTTAGAACTGCTACTGTTTGTAAAAAAAATGTATGTATGCAGCTTTACAGCACACATTTAATGCACTGCACACAGATGTTTTATTGTCCGTTTTTGTGGGTCAGAGATTTTTTATATCAGATAGTTTTCAAAAAGTAAGTTCATACTTAGTTGACTACTTGTATACCAATAGAAACAAGTAGCCATGTGCAGTTTTGTTTCAGATGTGATTCATTCAGAGGCCTTTTGATTATCTGACAAAAGTGAATGTTAATGAAATCAAACTGTGAGGCCAATAACAATCAACAGATTTACTACCATGAGAATGTGATCATACTGTATTTTGGGATTCAATGGACTTCGAAATAAATGTTTAGATTTTTTTACAATAAAATTTGAAATTAAAAGAGTATTCACACAGGCAAAACCATTTAAATGTTCTACATTGGTGAGTCCCGGAGGTCAAGGCATAACATTGTGAATATAAGGAAAATAGGAGGACATTTGTGGAATGTCAATAATTTGGGTTTGTTATTTCACAATTCTAATGGGGGTAAGTGTGACCTTGAAACTAGCCTTTTAAAAAAGGCCTTAAACAGAGGCCTAAACAGAGATGAGAAGTGGACTACAGATGTCTGTTAAAGTCACTTTCTAACTTGAATTTATCAGACACTCCCTTGGAGCCACAGCAGCTTCACCTATTTTTGTTGAAATACACAGTGGCACTCAATAACATCTCTAAATACTAAAGTTACCACTGCATAACAAGTGCAGGGCTGAGGTAACCATCAAAAGCTGCAATTGCAAAGAAGCAATGTGATCCACCTTGCCACTAAAAAGTAACCGAGCAATTTAACAAACAAACGAAAAACAGCAGTCTGATTTTTTAAAGTAGTCTCAAACTGTGACTTCACAGTCAGGAGGATTTCAGACTGCCAAAGTGACAATAATGGGCTGGTTGCTAAGGAAACCAGTGCTTATTTACCTAAGCGCTGCCTCTGTTCTCAGTGAAATGAAAAGTTGTAGAGTAGACTAGGTCCACTAAAAGTGAACACTGTTCTTTTATTACAAAATGACATTGGCTAACACTATTTTCTTATAAGTTTTGATATTCGATAATAGGTCAAGGGACTACACATATTCATCCTAAAACTACAACTGTCCCTCGACATCGTGTTTTCTACGTTAATTCACAGGAAAACATCAAAAAGAACACACATTGATGGTTCAGCTCAGTATGACACTCTGTTACAACTTGTGTTACAGTGCTTTGAAGCTGCTGCAATATGAAATATATTTGATTTCAGATCAGTAGCATCATATCTAATTATTCCGAGTGATGCTTCCGTCAGTCCAGGACATTTCATGAAAAGAATATCAAACGTCAACCATATTTTAGAAAGGGTATAAGGCAAAAACTTGTGCCAAGTGTTGAAAAGTTAATAGTGTTTTCATTTTCCTCCCACATAGCTGTGGTTTCTGAGGTTTGATTTGATTCCTCAAAAAGCTACGGCTGCCTAAACCTCCTTTCATTTGACTCTCGTCATTTGGAACATTTTTTCATGCAAACCGGGGCTTTGATTAAAAAAAGAAAGGGACGTTTATCTCAAAGGGCTGGGTTTCTTCCGCCAGCCTTAGAAAACAGCTTGCAGCTAATTCTAGTAAATAAGTTTACAAAAGCGTCCGCTTGTGCATATGCAGGTCAGCTTATTTCAAAATATTAGCCTACAATGTGGCAAACAACAAAGTTGTGTGATGCACATGCAGATGGCAAATAGCACTAATATACTGTGTTTCATTTCCCACTGCCTTGTTTCCTTGCTTTACCGTAACATCAGTCAGTTGCAGATGGAGGAACTAATAACTTCCGACAACTATCAATATATTTCTAATCTCTGAGGAAAGCAAACCTCTTACAAGCGCTGTCAATGGTACCAGCTTTTTCATGTACCCAAATTAAATCCTGAAAGTAACTTATTTCCTAAGCGTCATAATTGAAGGCAGTTTGGAAGGCATGCCATTCATAATTAAAGAAAACTGCTTTAGAGGATTCCTGAACAATTCAAAGCTTTTGCCTATGAAGTTCTAACCTCTGGACAATAACATTGGGGAATTAAGCATGCGTGCTGAAAATATATTTTAGGCAAGCGCTTCGTTTCGATGTTTTATCTCCTCTCTTATTACATTCCACTCTTGGATCTCCATCAAAATTGTCTTGGTTGTAATCACAATTTCATGTTATCATTCCCTTTTTCATCTGTGGAGGCATTCTATGTGGTGTCACACGATTGCACCAAATTTCAGCTCTCACAGACTCTCTTGCAGAGGAGCGCTCGTAAATGAATTCAAATCAAGTCGTGTCCCAAGTCTAGTTCTGAAAATCAGGAGGATCAGTTTGAGATAATGACAGCCAGCGGTTTCTGTCCAAGCTGAATTTGTTGCCCTCTGCTAAGCTACCTGCTTCTTGAGGCCCACTTGCTACAGTTTGGTATTACATTGCATCCAATTGCATCACACTGAACCGCTTTGAAGTTCCAGTGGCACTTCTTACCCCCTTATTCAGACTTGGCTTCCACTCCTTTGACCCAAATAAGAAGACAATCACAGTAAAAAAAAACTGCTGCACAAGTATTTGATGCTGTTGCAATGAGTTTGATGTCGTGTCACACATAACAAAGGACCAATGTCACTGTCTGTCAACAGCCTGTTTTTACCTTTTGTATGGCAGATAAATCAGATTTGGTTTACAGTTGTCTTCTTAAAGGCCTGAACTGAGACTTCTTCTTCTTTAATCTGTCAGTTATGAACTATACAGTGCTATCAGGATCCTCTTGATTCATTTCTTATCGTAATGTCACACACTGTCTTCTCTGCGAATTCAAATTAGCGCCTTTTCCTCCTGTTGTTCCCATCGTATGTCCTCTTGCTGTCTTACTTGATAGACCGAGACACTGTGCCCCGGTGCTACCTGTCTTCAAAGAATGTCGTAAGCGAAAGCAGGGCAAACACTAGTCAGTCAGACATGGAGATCTTAAAACCATGATCTCTCATTTTTTGGTGCTACATTCAATACACTCAAGGATTAACACCTTCCTTTCCTTCCATACATTAAAAAAAGCCCCTGGTAGTTTGTGCTGCACAGGCTGCTAACAAATGCATTCAGTCCGGAGCCAAATTATCGGCTTTCTCGTCCGGCACCTTTCTCACCCACAGGGACCTGTAAGCTGGAGACGGATAGCATTGCAGAAAGATCCCACCCTGTTTCAATGTCTCTCACTCTTTCCCGCTGATATCTTCAATTTGCCCTTGACCTAACTTCGTATTCAATCAGAGGAATAGCTAATTGATACTAAGTGAAATAGAGGAAAGCCTGGCTTGTGATTTTGCCAACATTTGGTAAATCTTGGAGTTTACCAATGTGCTCCTCAAGTTGCAAATTAACTAGTCACTCAGCGGCTGTGTGAAAATACACTAGGCTGATCAGCTAACATTGCTAATATCCTTTATTTGCCTCAATATGGAAACTTGAGTCTTAGCCCAACACAGAACGAAAAACATTTTTTAATTATTTTGCAAAGTAAGCTCTCTTGGGATTATTCATGTTTATTATATTTTGCAAATATGATAAACTGCCACATGAGATTTTACGTCATACTATTTACAGTAGTGATTTTGGCTTTAAGGATTATAAAAAATATTTTTTTATAGTTATTATAAAACAATGACTGTACCAAAATAAATCTGTAGAACAGGGGTGCGTTTAGGTCTCAATTGCCATCCCAAACGCCTCGGGCACGCCATTTACCTCTGTGACAAAAAATGCATTAGTTAATTTTCCTTTCAGGTGGGAGGGCACAGCACACATTGTGTTTGTTTGTTGTAAATAATTTATCAAACTGGCCGAATTCCTGTGTGTTGCCTGCGACATGGTGAAAAAGTGAAACGCTTTAGCCAAGGAGATAGCAACAAATACGTCCAAGGCTCATTCGAGATGGGTCGACCTTTTAAGGTGGATCAAAACACATACACTCCTTTCAGTGATAAGTCCAGCAGTGTGTTTAGTTTAATACCAAATAATTATGTAACTTTTTACAGCAGCCCTACTCTAGCCTGGGGTTGCCAGCAGCAGCAGCCAAAAGCTTTTAAGAAGCATTTGCTTAGAGCCACAGACTTAGTTCTCCGAATGCCCCCTCTCCCTGCAGTGAGGTACAAAGTTGACCAAAGAAGTTGTGTTAAGTTGTCCATGGATCAATCACCTGTAGTTGTGTTATATTATCATTAAAGTAGCCAACAGTGGGCCATCATGGCATATAGAAGTATGTGCATCACAAATAACCTGTTTACCTATACAAATACTAAAAACAGTAAATAAAACCAATGTCAAATGTGGCTGATATTGAATTATTATTAACTACAACATCATTTATTCAAAAACAAAAAAGCTCTTCACTATCACAGTTGATGGTCCTGTCCATCATTACAGAGGAGTGCCATTTGTTTTTCCAGGGGCACACAAATGTTTGATCTACTGGAGTTGGTATCCATCACAGCAAGCTTCCTGTCTTAAATAGGCTTTCTCATTATAACGAGAGTAATGCTCACATCGAAAGATAGGTGTTCCACATAAAACAGGGGCTGCCTCAATCCAAAGAGTGGGAAATGTTTGCATATCGGGGGATAAAGCATGGACTGGTGATGAAATCAAACAAAGTCTATCCTCAGTGATAAAGCCGGCACAATACATGTCAGCAACAACTATATATATATATATATCTATATATAGATATATATATATATATATATGAGAGAGAGCGAGGGGGATAGAGAGAGAGCCAAAGGGCTGTTAAATTGCCCATTTCATTATTGATACCCATCGCAGGCAAACGTTAGTCTTCCTGTATGATTGACAGCTGAGTTTCAGCCACTGATTTTCCACATGAGAGGGATAGGCAAGTCAAGCGAGGTATGAGGGCTGTGATGGTCCAATTTAACTTCAAATGGAGCTATAGATGAATGCATATCAATATACTTTTCACAATGCAAGTAATGTGCTATTCTATTAGGAAGCGATCAGATGAAAAAACCTGTTTCCAACACATTTAAAAAACTAAAAGAAAACAGCTGGATGAAGTGTAGATTTAATTCAGTGTAACTCCGTTTTTGTATTTGGCTCCAGGATTTATAGTCGTCCTGAATGATACCCTTACTGGTAGAATAACATGCAAACCATCTTGGTTGTTTGTAATTCACACACCTGTTTTTTTATGTCATATGTTGAGCAAGTCAATTATGTATTTTTCATGTGAATGCTACTTTTAAGATGTAATGGTGGCACATGGAGTAGTGTAGTGTGCAGGGAGGCACAAGGTTGGTGGTTTGAATACCGGCTGCTCCTTTTGCCATGTTGAAGTGTCCCTGAGCAAGACACAATACCCCCAATTGTTCCCCAGGCAAAATGTAATGCATGGGTTATAATGCAATGTAAGTTGCTTTGGATAAAAGCGTCAGCTAAATGACATGTAATGTGTTAAGAACAACCTTGGCACTGCTTTTCTAGGCTTTTGAAATCAAATGAAAGCAAAACCTTTCATGTTGTAAAGAATGGATGAAGTCTAAATGTTTACTTTTGTAAAACAACAAACTATATGTAAATATAAAGATTAATAAATACTTCTCTAAAAATGTTTACAATAGTTTTAGATAATGACTTTAATTGGCCCAAAATCTAGTCCCAAATAAAACAATTAAATCAATTAGTTCAGCTAGGGCAGTTTCTGTATGTCTGATATAAAAGAGTTAGTTATTTCAGTGTGCAAAGGAGAAAGATGGCAATGGCAATACAATATTAGTATTTGAAATGTAATGTGGATAAGAAGAGCTTTACCGTATTGTTAAACGGTTACTTGGATAGCATCGTCCACCATGTAGTGTGATGGAAGGGTTAAACGAAGGAAAGATACACACCTCTACCAAATGAGAAAAGTACTCGTTCTGCGCTGCTCCCCTTTACTACCTAGTGTACTGAACTGAGTACAGAAATCAGTTATTAAGATAACAATTCACAAATTATTAATTCATTTCTCCAATCACTTCTACTTCTGTTTTTTCCGTTCAGTGTCAGGCTACTGTGAACACAACTCAACCCTTGCTACAGATGTATGTCATTAAAGCTGCCGTGAAATTGGCATTTCAACTTCCTGGAAAATGGATTACTTTGGCAGAAAACTACATGCTGTGATGTAAGGGGTAACTACAACTGCAGTCATGAAAGAAAGCAATGCTGCCTTTGTTTTCAATCCAATCAAAATGTCTTGCTCTCCATTATAAGTAGCTCATTGATCCATTGCTGTCCTTTTTCACATCACATTAAAGAGGTAATCCTATCTTTCACGGGACGTTCAACGTATTATTTGCGCCACTAAAATGCTTAGTGCAGGAGATGTTAAGCTTTGTTAACAGTAGATTAACACTGTTCAAAAAGTGTTTTTTTGATTCATCACCTACATCCAAACATAAATTGCCTTACCTCGCCCTGTTTCTGAAATATCAATGTGTTTCTCTACATGACAAAGGCTATAGACACTATTTGATTATTCAAAGTATACATAGAGCGAGTCACAATGATTGTAAGCTGAGAGGCTGGCAATAAGTGGGAGCTTGTCTAGTCTTCTTCAGCAGCCACCTCCCCTAACAGAGCCCAGCAATGGCTTTGTTGGACTGCGTCCCCTCTACCTCTTGTGTCCTGGCATGTTCCCGGTTGTGGCTGTGAACCAGGCAGGGCTTATCTGCCTCCATGTAGAGCACACTGCCTCTGGCAAAGAAGATCCACTGGCATGTCTGGACTGCCAAGCCTTTTCTGGCTTTTGGTTTCAACACCAGCGGAAGCTTTGACAAGGCTGCCTTTCAGTGGATGTAGATGATTGCAGATGTGTTGAGCATGCCAGATTTTTCTCCCGAGACCCCACCAGTTGACCCTGAACCTGACCCAGAACTGCTTCTGACAATGAGGAATGCCAGGCTAGGATGAAAATGTCTCTGCTTCGCCGGTCCTGGTCTCTTTGCCAGTGAGGCAGGACTTCCAGTGTAGCAGGAAGATCATCTGCTGAAGAGATCAGAATATCCTTGCATCCTCCCAAGTGTACCGTCCGGGCTGCATTGATCTCACTAACCTTGAAAAGCACTTCATCCAGAGGGAAATATCTGACTTAAATGCCAAACAAGTTATCTAAATATCAATTTTACAACATCTTAAATATTACATATGAAATTGTTGTGTCATACTTTCTCTACTTATACATTCAAAAAACAAGCAGTGTTTATAAGGCCACAAGTCAGCTTAATATTGGAATAAATTAAATTAGCTTACATAGTTATATTTGACAAAGGAATACACTGAGAAAATTGAGTAGATAGACAAAGACATTGACAATGGGCAATCAAAAGTACGCTACAATCTGTTTGTTTGTTTTAAAGTAAAGGTAGTCAGAGGGAACATCTATCAGTGAGAGGTCTGCAAAACCAGTTGATATAACCCCTCAATTTCCCTCCAAAAGAAAACACAAAAATTCATTGAATCGGAACACAAACACAGAGATCAAAGAGAAGAGAGCAGCAGTTTAAGAAATTTGTGAAGCTTCTTACGTATACCATACGCTGTTATTCTGCGGTTGAAAGGTGCTTGAATTCAAAATTACTCACACTACATGAAATCCAAACAAAGAATAAAAATTACAAACGTAAAAATACAAAAATCTCTTGCTCTCAGACAGCATGTATCAGATGTTGTGATTTAAAAGCAGCAGGATTATGCTCAAGAGCAATTCTTGAAAGTGAAAGTAACCTATTCATGTGTTTACAGATGTTTGAATATACGATTCACATACCTGTTTGCTAGGGAATCAGGATGCACTGTTTTATAATCTCACTTCATCACTTTCAAAATATAGTGCCCTGTTGTTATTAGGAGTGGCAGGAGACACATTGTTTTAATGGAACTAAAGTACAGTGGTTCTCACTAATGCATGGAAATGGTTGTCAACAGGCTTTTAGCTGCTGCTTCACAATTAGATCCCGGTCACTAGTCAGCGTATGGCTAGCATCCCATTGCATTGAATTACAAAGCAGTCAAGTGTCTGCCATCAATTATGAGGTTGCCAGCAGATATCTATTCCCCAAATATTTGGGCTAGTACTGACACCGAACAGTTAAAACATATTACATGTCCATAGATTTGTGTGGAACTCAACTGACTTAGAAAACGAGAGCAGAATTTATGGACGAAAAAAAAAGATTGTCCGACATAAGGATGTCCACATAAAGACCATGTTAGTTTTAATAAAGCCATAACCATAGCTCATTAACACTACTATGAAAATGCTGGCTCCGTCGAAACATGCTTCTTAATGACCCCCGTGGGACAGATCTTCTGAATATGCAACAGTGATTTTTTAAATGTACAATAGCAGTCTCCAGGGCTTTCAATGAATTGGTAATTACCACAAATGAACCTTGAAACCTCTGCTAGCACATACATGGTTACACAGACACATACACATACACACATACACTCCCACATGCAGCATTGCCATGCAACACAAATTTGATAGACAAGAGCATGTCTTAAAAAGAAGGGTCTCCATGGAAACAAATCTACTCTAAAATGTCATTTCTTTTAGCAAGGCTCGTACATTTTCATCATTTTACTCGTGAATGCCATTTTTTGTTAGGCCATATTTGTATGAGGCGTATAGGGTTTGAGGTATTGTATTTTATGGTACAAAACCAGGTTTCTATATAGTACATAGGCCTTTGTGTGTTTCATAATGAATGTCAATGACAAATGTTAACATCTCTCTGTCAACAGCTCTCTTTAAGATAAGATAAACTGTTAACTTGTTACCGAGCCCTGTTTTTGCTTTATACTACTGTCCCAGGCCAATTGGACAAATGTTGTGCTCCCACCATTGCTCAAAACAAAAGGCTGAGTTTTGGCCTCCACTGCTGCTACAGGATGAAAAACACCTGCAAGGAGTTAGTCCTTCACCTATGTGCGATTTCTCTCTCTTGGTGAACAGCCCTGAGATCTGATAAACGAAGCCACAGACACCACAGGGGTCCCTGCGCTCAGGGCTGAAAGGTTATAACAGATTTCTCCCTCTTCTTCTTCTCTCTTTCTCGACAAACTGACTCTTTGTGTAGAGGTTAAGACAGCATTACCTCCACTAAACTTTCTTTCAGATTACCCAGTTTTCAGCGGTAAGGCCTCGTCAAATTCCCCAGTTTTCAGCGGTTAGGCCTCTTTAACCCCACACTTCCAGGACCAAATCAAGTTGGAGAGCAACATCCTACCCCGGCTACCCCAGTTGGGCCCAAGCTGCTCAACAAGGAAGAAAGCTTCTTCTCTCTTAATACATATAAGGGTTCATAGTTCATCTCAATACAAAGTCATTATACTACAATACAAATATTAGTTGTTATTAATCTTTATATTGAATTATGCCAAGCACACAGAAAAATAAAATGGAATAAATTGGACAAAAAAGAAAGCAACTTAGTCTGAGAAGAGTAGGTAACAACATTTTCTAGTTTTGAAAGTTATTGAGTCTATATGCACGTTGTCGGCCTTCCTGTGACTGCACTTGCCCAAGGCCTTGCTTTTGCAGATGCCAAACTCAAATGTTGCCAGGTTCAAAGTCAGCGATGCTTGAACCAACTGGGAAAACACAGGGTATAAAAGGCATGACTGTGTACTGAAATCTGTGCAGAAACGCGTGGAACCATCCAACTTAGGGGTCATAAGGCAGGGAGAGCTCCACAAGCTCTGGCTGGGCTTAGCCAAGCCATGTTCCAGCAGGTACTTCGCCTCTTGCTTCATCAGCTCCCTTCTTGTCACGGGACAACGGCAAGTATGTTGTTTAATTGGAGAGGTGTTACCAACTTCACCATCGTGGTACGTGAGGGCACATCTCCGAACAGCGTCAGGTGAGACGGAATTAGCCGCCGTACATCTTTCTTTTGGGAATCTGGAAGATATGAGAGGCCAGTATCACGATCAGCGAGTATGTTTGAGTTTGACAGCCTGCCGCCCTGGAGGACTTGGACTCCAGTGGACTAGGTGTAGGCGTCAATACCAACACCTCATCACCAGGCTGAAAAGTACGTTCAACAGCTTTATCCTGCTTGAATGAAAGAAAAGTTTTGGCTACAGAACAAGCATGGTGTAGATGCTCATGGAACCGTGCAACAAAATAGAGCACATTGTGATGCATCGGAAGCCACAAACTGTTCCTGCAGCACTTTCAATGGTCCACTTATGCTATGGCTAAACACTAGTTCAGCTGGCATGAAACCAAGAGACTCCTGCTTGGCTTCTCGGGCAGCAAAAAGTAACCCGGGACCACAAGGGAGAATCATACCCCTAAAACGGATTTTTATTGAGGTGTCAGCTTCAAGCTTTCGGCAGTTCCTCTTTACGTGCCCTGTCCTTTGCCTCAAGTTCAAGACGAGCTAAACACACTTTTAGATGAGCACCTCCATTAGACCCAGGAGAAGAGTCAATCGACAATGGTTCAAACCGTGGCATTGCTAAAGGTGGTTTCCCTCAAGCAGTCTAGCAGCCCCACATGGTGTCCCTGAAGCAGCGGCCTCAGTGTCCTCTGCTGGGATTGGTTGCTCTGAACCTATTAGAAGAAACACACTTTTTTCCCCTTAGTCCAGTCAGAACAACTCCTCTTTAATCAAAGACTTGGCTTCAGGAATTCCATAGTGTGCAGCAATTGCTCACAAAATGTTCAACACTAAACAGAGCCATATCCCAGACAAGCCCCCACTTATATGACGGGCTGCATATTAGGGCTGAAAAGGCGTAACACACAAATGTAGAAAAAGGTATCCTCGGCAAAGGTGGAACGACGGAGATAGAAAAGGTGTGAACAAGGTTTGAACAACAGTAAAGATAATTTACTGTATTATTATCTTATATGGAAGTCTATATAGTAAATGCATAGGGCAGGTGTGTCAACAACATTATTGTTTAGCATTCTTTGAATAATACCGCAAAGGAAACCACGTTGTGGGTCAAACCAGTACACAACAACTACCAGAAAGTATTGAATCAACTACAGTCATTCACATGCTCATGAAAGAATCATTTTTCTTGTCATGCACTGCCTTACAGTTCAGCCATGGGTGCAAAAAAAGAGAAGGGACTTTGTCTCACTGCTAATTGATTTGATCTAATTCCATCAGTGCTTTTGGATAATTAAATAACATATATGACGGATTTCTCATTATAATGGATCGGATTGTAATGTGATTATTTTTCTCTGCTGTAAAAAATTAAAGCCGGTCACGGTTGTCAATTGTTTGTCAGTGACAGTGTTTTCTATGTCTAACAGATTTGTTTTAGTTTTGTCTGTGGTATGTGGGACAGCCGCGACAAATGGGGCAAATACTCGTCTCAGCCATTCACTGCTCTGTCCTTGTATTCATCTCTGTGTGTGCATGATTTTGAGCAGTGGCCCCCAAACTAAGGCCCGCGGGCCGGATACGGCCCGCCTCCACATTTGGCCCGGCCCCCTGAACAATACCAGAGGGGCATTATGATTTTTTTTTCAGTCTGGCCACGCAAATCCTAGACTAGCCCCTGTGAATTAGAAAGGAATAATGGAGAAAAGGTTGATTCAGAATGCAGGGTATTTAACCTGCAGTGGTCAAACGATTATTTGTTTTTTCAATGCTCTCATCTGTCAAGAGGCGGTGGCGGTTATCATTTATTCCATTTTTTTCTGTAAAGATCCTAGAGAAGATTATTTGGTTATTATTTATTTCATTAAGTGATATTATTTATTTTCCTGACTTTTTTTTCTGTGAAGATCCCGGATTGTTATTATTTGGTTATATGTGGCTTTCTGGAAAACAATAAATGTTTACATTTAGGCACCCACTGCAACCGTCACACTTTTTCTGACCCCGGCCCCCTCCAGAGAAGGGAAAAGTTATCTGGCCCTCACAGGAACAAGTTTGGGGACCCCTGATTTAGAGTGTTTAACATAATTTGAAATTATGGGCTATTTGATGGAAAAAATAATCATAAACACGTAGTTTTGCTTGGTTAGGGGTAATTTACTATAATAATGTAATGTTGTAATATGTCAAAAAAACAATATTTCGAAACCTATTTCATTTCCTCATTGGATTAAAATACTAAAATGTGACATGGCCTTTTGATTTCTTGAAACGTACACCATAATGAATAAAATCATGCAACACGTTTAGACCATTTCTGTATATGACACAGGGCTGTGCAAAAATATAAACAAAGCTTACAATCACAATATTTCTTTAAATAATACTGTATTGATTCGTTGTAAAACTAGTATTAACACCCTAGAAAATATAGAAAGTTGCCCTGACTTGAAATGTCAATGGATTAGACCCAAGACTCGAATAATACAATTACGTCACACCATATCTCGACACCACAGCACAAAGTTACTGGAAACTGGACCTGGAGAAATGGGACATGGTAAAGGTACATAACTGCAATATGTGATAATCTGTGTAAATTAAAAAAAAAATGTATGATATATATATATATATATATATATATATATATATATATATATATATATATATGATTTTGTGTTTCGGTCCACTACACAAAGCAGCAGAAGTGTCGGTTTATTTAAAATATAATACTTTTCATTTATAAATGTGCAAAGTCTATCTAAATCCCTTTAATGTACTGTAACTGAAAAAATGTATCTGCAATGGCCATTAATTTGGTCTTTTCTGGGCAAATTTGTTAAGCTTTTAATGCCACTTCTATTGGGGCAAAGCTACACATTTGATATTAATGTATGAGTTGAATAAGGAAGCAATTTAATCCAGAACCAAAGCATTTAACACTCACTAATGTCAAAACTAATCCAAAAATCCAAGTTTATCCCGAAAAACCTACATGGAACCAATCCTGGTGGTGGTATCCGCATTCCACTGTTGCACATCATGGAAACCCGTGAACGATTAAGAGTGAGAGAGAAATTGCATTGCATGATATTTAGCTGTAATTCATCTGAAATCATTTAGACTTAATTTAAGCATTCTAATATTTTAATACTAACTCTCTTACTTGTATTTATACCTCACTGCATGTGAACGATGAGCTTGAATCTGCTTCACGCAAACATCTGTTTCTACTTCACAAGTGTTCCAAATCCATTTGTTTTTGTTTCATGACAACATGGAACCAAGTATCTAAAACTTAATGTACAGCGGAACAACTTCCCAAGAGTCGTACAAATCAATATTTGACACAGTGAATTCTTTGTGACATGGTGAAAAGTTGCAGAGCATGTACAAAGGGAACATTTGGAAAAAATACTAATATACTTATTGCCAACTTAATACTCTGACAGCCCACTTCGCTCAACACTAAACGGATCAAGGAGAGAAAAGAACTTTAGAAACAGTCAAAGCAGAAAATCTCTGCTACAGAAATCTCATGTGTTGGAGACATCTTTTGGTTACTGACCAAGAGAGAGCCAAGGAGACGCTGGTTACAGCTAAAATGTTTGTAGGTTTGACATAAACTGCAACTAGGAAGTCGATGTAACACAGAAAATTGCATGGTCTTATTTGGATCCACATCCTTCAGAGGGTGATCTGATAGCACGCTGGCATGATGGCTAAACGTCACATAACAGACTTTGCAGAGATTGTCATTATTAATAATCCCTACATTGTATTTGAATGTTAGAAGCATTGAATCAAGATGCATGTTAAAGCTGTCAAAATGAACCAAAGGTGAGGCATTATGAGGAGAAGAACTTGGGGTATGGCAAACAATTTTCTTCTTATTTACAACAGTCAATGCTGCATTTATAGGTCAAATTATCATTTAGCTATAATGCCAGTATATGCGCACACATACAGCTTTTGACAGCCAAGAAATGACATGTTAATTACTGCTGCGGGTTAAAGGGCCTAACAGCGATTCAGAATAAAAGGGAGAACTTAACAATGGATGATAGAAATTTGTCTTACTGCCAGAGCTGTCAAGCTAGACATGGAGGCTCAGCAGCTGCACAATATTTCATTGGATATATACATTTGTGGAGTTCATTACTCTAGGTTGGCTTCATAAATTGAAAAAGAATTGTGTAAAACCTCTTTCAGCAACATCTGCTCTTTATTTCTGGAATAACTAGGGCTGTCATCAAGTAACCACAGACTAATTGACTCGATTTGTAAAAAAAAAAAGATTCACATTTCATTGAAATTGTTCCATTGGCAGCAATACATGCCCACACTCATGATAGTGCCTCCACTATGTTTGACGAATGTGGTGGTATATTTCGGATAGTCAGCTGTTTCTTTCCTTCTCCACACACCTTTATTCTGGTAGAAGTTAATGTTGGTTTCATCTGTCCAAAGAATGTTGTTCCAAAACTGAGGAAAAGGTTTTTTCAGATGTTTTTCAGATTAAGTCTAATCTGACCTTCCTGTTCTTCAGTGTAACCAGTGTCTAAACCCTTTGTATTTATATTCATGAAGGCAATTTTTAATGGTAGATTGTAGACTTTGACAGTGACAAGCCTACCTCCTACAGGGTATTCTTGACTGCGGTAGATGTTATTATGGGGTCTCTCTTAACCTAGAAAATAATTTGGCTATCATCCACTACCTTTCAAGGTTTTACGGGCTTTTTGGTGTTAGTGAGCTTGCCAGTCGATTTCTTTCTTTAAAGAATATATCAAACGATAATTTGAGGGATTATAGTGTTTCTGCTTTCTGCTTGATAAATCTGTTTATTTTTTTCAGCCTTCACTTGCATTGACACCCCTTTGGTCCGTGAGCAATGGATCAGCTACCTCATGCACACCAAACCACAGACCTTTTATCTGCTTAACTTGTCATCAGATCACAGGGGAACAGGTCAAACCTGGCCAAAAGAAACATCAGGCAAACATGACATGATATATATATATATAGATTATGATAAATTGAGTGTGAAGAAAGGTGTTATTAGGTCTGAAAGTCTCAATGGAATAACAAAGCTTAGGGCTGAGGGCATCAGAGCTGTGAAAAAAAGTGAGTAGTGGGTAAAAGATGAAGACCAAGAGAGAAAGACACTCAGACATGCGTGAACAAATCTAAAAACATGATTCCGCCTTTCATTCATGTTTGGAGGGTCAGAAAACATATGGATATGGATTATAGATATGATATGATAAATATTTTACCTCATAATCATTTCAGACAGGAGTTTACAGTAATGGTGTCTGTTGTCGGTTTAAGAAGAAATTGCACTTTTTTATAATTTGTTAGCACGACAAACAATATATTATAAGAGTGAAGCTGCGACCGTATGAAATCCATGATTGGTAAAGGAACAAAGTGTGATTAAATGGAACAGGATATGAGAGGTGGTCACTTAATAAGTTTATTAAGGGTGGAGAAAAAATGCATCTTTGTCGTTATATAATATTATGTCATGCCCACATAAAAGAACTCTGAGAGAATAGGAGAGTCTTACATTTGTGACTTAAAGTATATGGAATGTTGTTTTGTTGTAGTGGGAAGAATTCATCAAAAGCTGCTACAAATGCCTCCGTTAAAGCTGATAGCTCAGAGGAGCAATACAACGAGTGCAACATTCAAAAAGCTCTCTTTAATTTGTAACAGATTTGTTTAAAGTAACAGAAAAAAACAAATTGTGCTTTGTGTGTATGATTGCATGATGCATGACTAAAACAAAGGGAGAAAGAGTGAAGGAGAGTTTAAGGAATTCCATTTTATCTCTGCATAGGCAAAGAATCTGACACTTTGGGAGAACACGGAAAAATCATGATACAGTGCATAAAATTATTAGGTGTTAAATGTCAGTACCACAAGGACTAAATTAGATGTTAAAATCTACTGTGCATTGGTGCTTCACTCACATTTATACTTCATAATATAAATATAGCTGCGGGTTCACACTACATTTCAGCTCAAAGTACACAAAACAAGTTGCGCATGAGTTGCCGGTAAATAACTCAATAAATCAGAAAGCATGGTCTTGACCACTTAATAAGGATTTTCAGACAACCGCATAGCACCAGTTCTCCTGTCCACTTCAGATTGCATGTGATCTTTCTATCCTGGCTCCAGGTACTTCATTAGTTCAGCTGTCAGGAGGTTTTGCTAGAAGTGTCTTCTATCATGCAGTCACATTGGTATTTGCTGTGTAGGGGGCCTCAGCGGCCAACTCTTCAAAGTATCCTCAAGAACTTCCACACTGTTCCTTTGATTTATTTAAAAGCCAACGGGATTGTGAGCGGTCTGTCAATTCTATGTCACAATCCAGGAGGGTATCCGCAAATGCAATTCAACTACTCTCTGGGCCTACAATGCATGATTGACGTGTCCATTCATTAGCTATCTAGATTTGGCAGTATTGCAACTTGCCAAGAGTGCTGAATTGTTGAGGGGAGAAGTGTTTTGTTGAGTGCTAGGCGGGAAACATGTCTTGAACTGGAGCATAGAAAACCAATTTTATTTTCACTATCAAATAATCACCCTCTGTCGTATTGAGAGGGGATTGGAAATGTTTGTATTTCCCTCCTTTACAAACTAAGTGTGGCCTCCTGGATTCATGTTGTTTGCAGTTAAATCAAAGAGTGACAAGTAAAAATGTTAAAATTAGGGCCGGGACTTTAGCGCGTTAATTAAGATTAATTAATTACAATGTGAATCAAGATTAATTAATTACACAAAAAATAACACATTAAACATTTTTTACGCATTTTTACACTTATTTTTTGCACCGCTGGATTATACTGGAGCACCAACTAGCGTTCATGACTTCAGACAAAAACAAACCACAGTGAACATGAACGAAGGAGCTATCGAGACCGTGTCGGTTGGCCCCGTGAATGGGAAATTTTATTATAAAAAACAAACGGATGGAAGCGTCGATAAGAGCATGGTTGTGTGCACGCTGTGCAACAAGGAATTCGCATCGAGCCTCAAGTATCACCTCAACGCAAAACAATTAGCAGCTAGCGTGGACGTTAGCCCGACCCGAGTACAAGGACCCACACCCAACCCACACTGCACCAGATGACTGGTTTAAGGACCAGGGTAACTAAGTCCACATCTGAAAAAATAACCAATGTTCTGAATGTACTTGAAAGTATTGGTCTACTTAAAAAAACCTAGTTTACAGAAGGTCTACTTACCTATAGGCTACCTGAATTTCTGAAAGTACTATATTTCTAAATATGCTATTGCTACACTGGAATTGGTTGAATAAAAATCCATGTGAAAAAAATGACTTCTCACTGTTCTCAGGTCAAATATTTGTATGTATAATATATGCGATTAATTTCGATTAATTAATTACAAAGCCTCTAATTAATTAGATTAATATTTTTAATCGAGTCCCGGCCCTAGTTAAAATACTTCAAAAATCAGTCGTGTGGCATAATCCACTTGCCCACCTGCATACTCAGAATGTTCCAAAGAGTCACACCAACACATACAATACTTTCCTATCACTCACCTCAATCCTCCAAATCTGTTGTTGGGTGATTATGACTAAACATACTGCTATTTCCACAGTGAAGACACACAGCAGATATGACCATTTTTAATGGAGAGTTAAGAAATTTGGACTTTATTGAAACTCGTTCTACATGATTGTCACGAAAATTATACTTATAATTATCATATTCATTAATATAGTTGTAAGTTATTTGTTGATTTTAGGAACAAAAAACCTTTAAATCATTGAATAAAGAGAGCAAAGATTTGATATCAATGTTGTGCTCTACTACTTCTAATTTTGAAAGTACTTTGTCTAAGTTAAGTGGCGATTTGTTTTGCCATTACCAATAATCTTTGTGTTACTTTTCTATACCGGACGACAGCTGCAACATCCAGTAAATGCACTTAAGCACTTTAGCATTTCAGATAATTAAAATTGAAACTAGTTACAGAATGCCAAAATGTCCAAATTGCTGAAAATTAATGGATTTTAATATAGTATATCAGTTTACTCATCCAATGGATGATATCTGAAAATCAATAGCTTAAAAGTTAGTAAATAAATGTGTGTGAATAGTTTAAAACCCTTTAAAATAAGCACTATAATACTTAATATATGTTACCATTGTAATCTGCCATCCCCAAAGCACCTCCATATAGTCACCCACTCAAACGCACTCGTCATCTTTCCAACGATGTAGTTTCCTTGCAAAGGACAGAGTATATGAAAGAGGGATTAAACAGAAGCCACACTGACAAGTTGATATGTCTGACACACTCTCTTTGTGTTGGTGTTATGAGAAATTGACTCTGAAGTGAATGTATAGAGGCCACACTGTAAAGGAAACACTGTAAAGGAAAGAGGGTGAGTAGAGAGAAAGGCATTATTTCTGTACTGAAGATTACAGTACGGTCGCTGACTCAGGGTCGGGAGAGTGTAGTTTAATACATCGTTGGCCACTATGAAGACTCAAATGGAAAACAGACTACCAAACACTTGTGGGTTGAAGGGTGAGGTATGAGAGCCACACAGAAAGGCCGTGTGTGTATTTTGAGTTTTGTGTTGTGGTATAGAAGTAAAGAGCCATTGAATGAAAAGGTTGTGAGTGAATGATGAATCATTACAGTAGGTGATAGTAAATTTGTCTTTTGATGTTGTTTACTTAATTTCATCAGTGAATCCCAATAGAGTAATCAATGTTCAGTATTCTACCCCCCCACCCCCACACCTATTGTCTCTGAATTCAAACTGAACCAAGTCCTACAAAGGGCAGGTTGTCGGCAGCATTTTTATTTCGGCTTCCAAATATTTAACGTTTTGGAAGTAAAATTGAATTTGTGTAGGAGGAAAAGCCTGACAAATCTGAGGATTTAAAATGCTGGACTTAGAACTCGATAGGACTCACAAAATGTTTTTATTTTTTTTTCTCCCTTTTTTTCAAATTAACTACACCAAAGTTGAAAATGGCTATGAATACAGCCAAAGCCACAGTTGGTCCACTTGACAGTTGATAATGCATCATCGAGTGCAGCACCAGTGTACTTCTCTCTGTATTATGGCTGCTAAAAGCAAGCTATAATGGGTTCTGGTTATGCATTTTTCTACACATAACTCTCACTCCCTGAAAACAATTTTGGCAGGCAGCATTAAAAATTCCTAACTGGAAACTGAATTACTTAAATGTTGCCGCCCCCCCCCCCCCCCATTAGGCCATAATTGAACTGCGGTTTTGGGAAAATGTTGCTGAACTTAAGACTTAAAACATTATGCAGTTCCCCACTGAATGAATTTGAAGAGTGAATAGGGAAGTGAGCCAGAAAGAGACAGGAATATACAGTGAGTAATGTGGCAAATGAGAGACATCCAAAGCCGTCGAGAAAATCCCTGAAGGAATAAAGTCCACCCAAGGGTAACTGGCTTCTGAAACCTTTCTCCACAGAATCCTACATTCAAAAGCTAACTCCCGTAGGAAAAAGAGCAAATTCCGGCCAGTCCCGTGCTGTCGATTGAAAGTCAACATTGGTTTCCCCAAATTCACCTATTAGGTCAGGATACGGAGACCTCTGGCTTTTAATTGCTTCTAAGTTGCCAGGCAACTGTTAAAGAGGTTCTTCTGGCACAAGTATGTGCACTCATATTTGGTAGTGACACATAAGTGGAAGACCCCCCCCCCCCCCCCCCCCATACACACACACTCACACAAACACCGTTTGATCAGTAATTATTATATTGATACTGAATGACCTTACAATGTGTAATTATCTTTTCCATCTGTCCATGATACCACTCATTATCCCAAGCACGTCAATCACAAAGCATCGCTTGCTATTCTCATCATTCTCCACCACAACTTCTTTTACAATCTCTCACCTTTTAAAAAGCTTTTCTCCTTCTCCCTTTCTATACTTACTTACTCTTTTATTCCCCTCCATCTCATCCTGCTGTTAGCTTTTCAGTTTCCTTATCCTTTATATTTCCCTAACCTACTTTGATGGGTCCAATTTTACTTGACCTATGGCTCTTTCCTTCCACTGTTCTCACCCTGCTTTTTTTTCCTCTCTTGACCTGCATGTCTGCGACTTTCCCATGCACTTTATTGCTCTACTTTCCATTAGCTTTGCTCTGTTTTTTATCTTTTTTTTATGTTTTGGTCGTTATCACCTTTTTCCACTTTTAGACTGCACCTTCACCTCTTTTACTTTCCCTTTTCTGTTTATTCCCTCCTCTCTTACTCTGCCCTCACCTCTGTGATTCAGGCTCACTGTTTGTTCTCAGTTCTCTCTGAAACACTAGCGGAGACTGTCTGAGGCTCTTACCAACCACAGTAGAAAGCTGCATTAATATTGCATACAACTGTCTTATCGACCAGAGCAATGCCAGGAATACACAGCCGGCTACAAGACAAGTTAACGGCTAAAGTGGCTTCTCGCACACTTAGATGCAAGCAGACACATACACATACATGCACATATAGCATAATGGTAACAGCTTCCCTGCCCGATTTGTGGCTTGGGTGGCATTGGTTTAGTGTGGTGCACTGGACTGAAACCCGGGATCAAAGATGAGGTTTCCTCCAATCCACTGAATCATGAATGAAAGTCAGGAGATATTTTCAAGCAAAAATAAAATCAAGCTGCAAACTCCTTAGCATGAAACTTTGAGGACAGAAAATTACCCTAAATTGAAACGTAAACATGAGCTTAATTGACAACTTAAAACAAATGGGATCAACATTTGTATGCACTGGTAAAAGACAAACTCACACATGAACCCAGCATTTGTTTGCTCCGCGCATGCCTGCAGCCTGTCAGGCTTTTCTATCAACTGGACCTATCACAGCTTATTATCATCGCCTTTGAACCGTGGGCTAGGAGCATGATTACACTCTCAATTAATATCTGTATGATCTACTTTCAACGGAGCGATTAATGACAAGCGCTTTGACTGTGTGCGGGGGTGTCTCTGTGCATGTGTGAAGATGTGCACATGTCCCTGGATGAAGGCTTTGTGTCTGTGTGCACATCGCTAAACATCCATGCATGACCATGTGTGGGTCTTTCCTTTACAGTATGTGTATGTCCACGGTGTCCATGGTTGTGTCAGGGTGTGGTGAACCGGTTTAGGATAAATTGGGAGAGACATGCTGTTTCTCTATAGAATGCATTTTCAAAGGCATCCTTTTATCTTTGGCTTTCATAACCAATGGAATCTGCAGAGTGTCTATAGAAGGTTTTGATGATTTCACTACTCTGTCATCTCTGATGAACCTTAAGAACCTAGGTTCACCTACCACCTCTCCAGTTGCTCTACTTACACTCGTCAGAAGAAGATAACATTTCAGAGAGTTTCTGGGTTTTTTATATTACGTTAGGCATGCAGACTTAAAAGCTTTCCTAGCTGTGTGTTTTTGTTTATGCGTGTCCATCCCCAAAAACTACAAACATAGGCCAAAGTGGATTGACACACGGGAAGATGAAAGCGCTACCGTTCCTGGAGAAAACAGACAGCATGTCACTGCGCCTGTCGGCGTCTGCATGTACCTCTCAAAACAAAAATACACATGCAAGGTAGTACGCTGTGTTAGACTGCAAACAGTGGTGTGGACAAATACAACCACAGGATGAGAGTCTGCTATTATTCATTTTACCTGCAAGGAAGTTCTGTTTTATTACTTCATGGTCAGCTGGTCCAAGAACAAGTAAGAAAAATGTTCGTTGCGGAACCTGAGCGACAGCTAATGTCTAGAGATACCATTTAGCTATATGCTGATGAAACCACGTTGTATTCACTCAGCTTATAACTGGGCAAAGATACATCATGAAATATAATATTATGTGCATATTTCCAATTTCTAAAATGAGGATTTTGGCAGGACACAAAAATTTAAATACATTTTAGAGAGAGAATTATGTCCTTCCTAAAATTGGTAACAATAGTTTTAAGGATGTTATCATACATAATTTAATTATATATATATATTTATATATATATATATATATATATATATATATATATATATATATATATATATATATATCATTACACTATATAATATGTCTATATAATTAAAAAAAACATGAAGAGGAGAATAATACATTTATATATTACATATACAATATATATATATATACTATGCTTTTAAGTGTTGTTAATACAGAAATAAGGGCCATTGAAGTCCTTTTTTCTGTGGTTAATATTTCATTATTTAATTCATAAATGCTACCCCAACAGTTACAATTTTTGTGTAAGAACTGCCAAGCTTTCTGCCAAGCTTTGCTATTGCATTTGGTTTTACAATTCAGCATAATCCACAGTAGATTACTTCCACTGTGGGTAATTCTGCAACGATTAAAAAAAGATTTCCTTTCCAGGGTTTTAAAGAGAATTGATTATAGAGGCATCTCCCCTGTGTTGATAGAGTGTTTATAGAGGCAACTCCCCTGTGTTGACTCTGTCCAAGCTGATTCTTTGTGTCAAGTCAATCTCAATGTGCATTTCTCTTTTTGTATTCCTTTTAAAGTCTGAATTTTCTCTTTTCTGTCCGCTCCTTCTTGTATTGCTAATATAGTCCGACAAAGATGAAATTTTTTTTATACAAACGCAATTGGGTTTTGTGGAGGAAATTTCAAGCTACATGCAGTCTATTTGAGGCCATAAAATGTTTCAGTTTGTATTTGATTTTGTGCATTTTCAGAATGAATTCATCCAAAGACTAGATCTAAATAGGGGAAACATGTCTCCTGGTCCATCAGCACCGGTTCCCCTCAGGGCCATATGATTATTGCCGTGTTTTTTTTTTCATATGATAATGCTAAATGTACAACATGTCACAAACGGCGTTCCAAATGCAGTTTGTAAAATGTTGCATGTATAAGCTGTTATACTTCAAGTTCAACTGATTATCACCACACTAAATGTAATCAAATGCTGTTAGTTGACCTTTTTTAATTTTTCATTCTGTTCACTTCACTAAAAGGTTTTATGGTTTCACTCAATGGGAAAAACATAAAAGCTGCTCAGCCTTTAGTATAGCGTCATTACATTGCATTTACAGGGTTGCTCTCAGCACACACGCCTTCAGAGCTTTTACGCCTGTTGCATGCAAAATACACAATAGTGTGCCCTTCACACTTTCTCTCTCTGCATGTGGCCTATTTCTTTGTCTGCATCTGTGTGTGGACGTTTTTTGTGTGTATGCATGCATGGCTTTGTGGTGGTGGTGGGGGTCTAGGTAGGGTCCTGCAAAGAGGGGGCATGCATAGAATATGTGTGTGTGTGTGTGTGTGTGTGCCAGACTGGCCGAAGGGTCCTTAGCCATCATGCTTTATGAGGTATGGCAAGGTGAGGGAAAAACATCTGCTCTGGGCGGTTAGCACAAACACACACCGACTTGTGCGCACACATGCACACTCACTCACTCACATACTGTAAATTGAACTTCTCTTATAAAATCTATCCTAGATTAACTCTGCAAGAACCATTTCACCTTTGTTTACCTATATATGTATGAAAGAACACGCATCGACCTGAAGCAAAAATACACACTTTCTACACGCAGGCGTACACAAACAACTCCTTTAGCTGTCACTTCACTGATCCCCCTTCATAGTTTGCCTCCTGTTCTCTCTCATTGTGTAGTTTCCCTTATATCAAGGGCGTTGGAACAATCCTCTGGTACATACTATTGTGCACCCCCGCCGCCCTCACCACTACCCTCTTCTTCATCTTCTCGCCGCCCCTCTTGTCTTCTCACAACAGAGAACCCCGGAGACGACTGCCATGTAAGGTCTGGTGGAGAGAGGATAGACACAGAGAGCGTTCAGACTGCCTCTGACATTGGAATCACTGAACCTGCCCACATCTATTCTCTCCAACATTGTCCGTCAGACTGCCTGTCTCTATGTTATATATTTATATAAATAATATAAATGTGTGTGTGTGCTCTACCCCTTTTGTATGCAGGTGAAGTTGGCTGACAAAGTACATTCTCTTTTCTGTCTCTGGTAGCTGTGGGGGAAGATATGTGCTTACCTTGTTGTGTGGCATTTTTTGGCCCCTGAGTAAATCTACCGGAGTAAGGTATTAAGTGTGTCTGGTTCATGGCATATCAATGGTGCTCGTGTGCTGAAATATTGCAAGTAGCACTAGCTGCTAGCTTGGATGTTCTTCTCCTTTTTCAATATCATGTCTGTTATCTGAAGACCTGAGCTTGTTGTCCATTTGAAATTATTAATTGAAGGGGAAGACAATTATCAATGTCATTGCTTTTGTTTTGCTTTCAAAAAAGTGTTCGCCCTTTTATTATTATGCATTGACAAGTACCCCTTAAAAGGTTTGGTAAAATTTCATTCATTGGTTGAATACATCTTGATATTTAAACTCCAGCGAGTACAATTCCTTTCTGCCTGCCACTTCCCGTAAACATCATTTGTTTGCTCTTCCTGGCCTGTAATTGTAAAATACTTTTACAATTTTTTCTTTCTTTAAAAAAATAAGAAGATTGAATTCCAAGTTCAATCAATGAGTGTTGATGAGGGATATATTTTCGTTTTATTATACTTGGTGAATTTAAAAATAAAATATTTTTATTGGCGTCTTTTCATTTTTATTGTTTAACTGTGTAGAGGGAAACTAGAATCAAGAGATAAAAAGAAGAGTACGGCAACACACATCCCATCGCTAAAGCCCCTCTACCCCTTCCCCTCAGAGGACCGGCCAGCTGCAGGTCACTCTTTTTCTTTGCTGTTTTCTCTAGATTACCAACCCTGACTTGATTTGATGGAATCTGGGAACACTCTGACACCACTACAACTACGTCAGCCACGAAACACATCATGTCAGGTGATCGGAGAGGTTTTAAATTTAAAGTTTCATATTATATGCATAATATATTTGCGTGTGTTGGAGTGTTGAGAAAGATGCAGAGAAATGCACAGTTGCATTCATAAAGACAATAACAACATTTGAATTTGCCGAAAATTGTGTAGTATTAGTGGGATTTATTGGCAGTTATTTAAAATGATAATCACAACTTTCTAGTGTATTATCATCTAAAAGCAACCACTGTTGAGATTTTTTGTGTAGACAAGGAGCAGGTTTTCTTCACAGTGTACACTAAGTTGCTCTGCCTTGTTTCCACAGTTACCCAGAATGGCCAAACTAAACACTGGCTCTAGAGAGAACTGTTTGTGTTTTATATTACTTAAAAGCCAACATTATTGGCATAACAAGAGAAGGGTGAGAAGAGGGGAATTCATTTCAATGCAAATTGCACAGTGGTCCTTTATTTTTTGATTGCTATCATTTACGTGAGCACACGTTTTAACTAGTTTTCTGGTCTTAAAGAGATATAAATAACATTTATTATAAAGTTAAATGAATAAATCCTTCCAGCAGCAACGCTGTCGGTGCGAACCCCGATGCCTGAGAGACAATCAGTTCAACAAGGCAGCTGTCATGTGCTGCTCACCCAGGCTGTTTGGCCCGGTCTAAGACTGCATTAAAAACATTTGAGAGGATAGAGGGGTAATTTAGTTGAATGATTAAGATCTAGGGTATGGCTTGAGAAACTTTAAATAGTCATGCGGTGTGCCAAGTGGCTATTTGTTGCAAAAATGATGCAGAGTTGTTGGTTTGTTTGCGTCTGTGTGAAATGTATACATAGTAGCCATACTGTACATCACTCACCATTGTTTAACCATGAATCTGAGCAAACTGAGTTGCTCCGATTTCAGGTTCTACAACAATAATAAGTCTGTTCTTTACCTACGCTTGTGCCACTCTACTGTATATCAGGTGCTGCCGGACTGGAGTCCCGAGAGGGAAGGCCGAGGTGTTGGAGTGTTAGACTTTCAGAGAGAAAAAGAATGGGCAAGAAAAGGAAACGATATATGTGCAAAAAGTGAGAGAATAGAGATACCGAAGGACTAGAAAGACAACAGTGGGAGAGAAGGAGTTACATACATCCCATAAAAAGAGTTATTTTATCCAAAAGTTTTTAGCCCACATCTTGACAGGCGGGAAGACACATACACTGGCTGGCAGAACATCACATTACGGCACCTTGATTATCTAGCCGGCATCTGGTGATGCAGCGGACATGGTCTGGCAGAGCATGCAGGCTAGGCCATATGTGGCCATGCGCGTTTGTGTACACGTGTATGTGTCTGCGCAAATACTACCATTCGAGCGACAAGTAGTGATCATGTATGTGTGTTTGTCAGGTGTCTTTGGGGACAGATGCTCACTAAATTGTATTATTATTGTGCCTAATTACCAAGTCAATGAATGTGTAGTGGTTGAGAAGAGTTTGCAGCTGACAGAGCTCACATTATGCAGATGCACAGGAGGTAACGAATGGGAGCATCAGAATGGGAAGCAGCATACATGGTAAAACTATAAAACGATTACAATAATTCCGGGAGTCAGTTTTAGAGTGCTGGTATTAGTGAATGCATGTGTTATTAATATTAATAAACAAGTGAGCAGGTAGCTTTGCTGTTGTGTTTTCCTACATCAATCAAATACCTTTGGGTATTGGACTGTCAAAGAAAAAACTGTTTAAAGGGTCCATCCTGTTCAAAGGAAACGTGCCACCATGCCACATACCACTGCGTTCTTATCTTAGATTATTTGCAATGCCTATCCTTAGATTTGCTGTTACACGAAAACAATTAAATACACGTAATATTACTATTAAATTTAGTGGCAGAATAGGGTTTCAAAATTATGATGATTTACATTTTCAAAAGTAATAATTTCAGAACAATTTAAGTTCAATATGATATCACTGAAAATTAAGTTGAAGTTAAATGTATTGTTTCCTCGTGTCTATTTCAATTACAAAAAGTCGGTCTACAAAATGTACTTTTTTCTTTGGCCACAGCTTTTGTCCGAGTTGGCTGAACTTGTGTTCATCTCAAATGTGTGGGTGTGAAAGGTACATAACTTTTTTTAAATAATGATGTGCCTGTCACGGTTTGGTTCTCCTTCCTGTTTTATTTTGCAGTTTAATGTCTCTTGTGTCCCTGGGTGAGCTTCACTTCCTGCCTTGTCCTGTGATTGTCTGATTGTTTCCACCTGTGTCCAATCACCTGCACCTCCCTAGTGTATTTTAGCCTTGTGTGCCTGTTGTCCCTTGTCGCGTCATTGTCTATGTTGAGTCACGTCTACCTGTTGTTGGAGCATGTATTGGTTGGGTTAAAGAGCACTTTTGGAGTCCTCCCTCCCTGCCTTCCTCCGCACCAGCAGCACGAACCCTGACACTGCCATGGCCAAACTTATTGACTGTTTGTCGGAATCTCTTGTGGGAGGCATCATTCTACTTAGAAAAATACTTTTCAATTAGCAACAGTTTTTGCATCCTATAATTTGTCCCTGCGCCTTTTCATAACTCCTCAACAGTTTGTTGTAACGGCATTACACTCCAGGAAATTCCTTTTCCAATGCTTTTGGTTAGCCCTGTCCCCTAAGATGATCGCTGATATGACTTTTGCCATATTCCTCAGCTGAATATTAAATAATGAATTAAATGAACACCAAAATAATCAATACTTTCCTTTGCACTGAATTTAAGTTTTTTTTTTTCAAAACTAAAGAATAAAAAGGTGTTTATACTGAATTTAATGGGTTTACACTTTGCGCTGGTTTAAAGAGTAAACCTCTTAATGTTTTTGAGATATCCTAAATTCTTTCAAATGCCTTTTTGGGGTATTGCTTTTCTATTCCTGCAAACACTGCATTTGGCATATGCTACTTCTATCAGTAAATAGATATATTTTCAGATCTTTCAAAAAATATGTTGATTAGTTAATTGTATACTTCACCATATGTTTCCACATTTTATTTTCTTTGATTAAGAAAAATATATTCTCCACTGCAACTCCCAAAAGTATTCCCCCTTTTATGTCCATGCACATTTTATTTAGTTTTAGTTAATCTAGTCTCACTTTACTCTTGAAGTAACACAGTATTACAAGCCTCTGCTGAACATACGTTCCTGTTCTCAAATACACACGTGCACCCACTGCCACATGCAAAAAGTGAGAGTGTGGACATGTACAAATCAGCCATAAAAATGAATTCCTGCCCACGCACGTACTTTGATCTTCCCACCCACTATCCCCACACACACTTTCCTAACAATCATTGAGACAAATCGCTGTGGGACCTTCCTCCATGTCTCCCAGCAGTCGTACAGTTCCTTTCTGTCTAAGCCGTGACACACAGCAATGTAAAAATAACACGGTGGCACTTAAAAAGACACCAGGGGAAAGGAGACAAGTCAGCCAAAAGCATTTCTGTTCATCCCTACTGGGACACCCACAAAACCAAGAAACGGGTATTTGTCACCAATCCATGGTGGGAAAACTAGTCAAATGACCAGAATGGACTCATTGGCTGCCAAGAACAACCCTAAAAACAGTATATGAATACATATATATTGTTGAAGCTCAATAACCTCAAAATTAAAAAGAAACGCCTGATGAGATTGCATCCATAGCAAATCATTAGATGACAAAGGGGTAATGGAATAGTTGGAGAATTTGTGAAAACTACTTTTCTGCAGATATTTAGATCAGAAGACCTGTCCACGCTCATTCAAAATGAAGTTTTTTGCCAGGAGCACTTTTCCAATAAAATTGCTCCTTACAAGTAAAATAACTGCTTTCAAAATACAGAATTATCCTGAGCAAAACTTACTGAAAGATTCAAAAGTAAAATTACACATCATGTAGAAAGGACCCTTTGATGGTCATCAAGTATTGTTTTTTTACTTCGGTGTCTTGACAGACATTTGGCGTATTACATGGAGGTAGGGCTGGACTGGGACAAGAAAAGGGCCCTGGCATTTTTGCTCAGACCGGCCCACCGCAATCGGTCTGACACAACCACCAACCAGTACACTATCCTTGCGGTCCCTGTAGATATGCATATCTACTGTTCCGTTCCCAAAAACCCACACAAAGCTGAGAACTACTGTAAGTGCCATTGATGGTAATGTCGGTAATCAGACAGTTGATGGACCCCATTGACTTCCATAGTATTTTTTTTTCCTACTATGGACATTCTTCAAAATATATATTTTTGTTTAGCAGAATAAAGAAATTCATACAGGTTTGAAACAACTTGGGGGTGAGTAAATGATGACACAATTTTCATTTTTGGGTGAACTATCCCCCCACTATCCTCTTTAATATGACGCCAAACAAAACCTCTAATTGTTGAGATACTTCACATAAAAAACCCATACAAACAAATTACTCACAAAAAACGTCCTGATAATATATATAAATAATTTAGAGTATTCGCTTGCCGTAATATTGCATATTGATGATATTGGAAATTCAGATGAAACATTAGAAAATATCTAGTTAGTTGAATATACAGCTTTCAAAATGCAAAGCGGGTTTTTAACCCCCAAATAACACGTTAGCTACCTCTTCTAACGTGTAACTCGTTGTGGGCGAGTAATAATTAAAATAATCAAATGGCATCATTTAAGTTTTTTTCTAGAGAAGAAGGACCGTCGACGGCCGTTATGAGTTTTAAATGGTTACATTAGAATATCCCAAGTTGCAATTGTATAAGTGAACTCTCAACTCTGCTCACTACAAAAACAGTGCAAAATAGCTTATGCTGTGTTATTTGACTTTAGCTGAGTGGCCTTTGCAGTAACTTTTAAGTGACAATTTGACAAATGACAACCTGACACTCAGACTTTATAATAGCAACAACCGACAACGATTACGTTTGTTGCCTTATTATAATATTTATTAATTGACTGTTAAATCGTCATCATCTTGGTTGTGGCCCAGCCAGGCCCACACACACTATCCTCATGCACCCGTCCTGATTAACACTCCCTCCCTGTTCATGTAGCTACCTGCTTGCTTACCGTTTCAATGACACTCTCCTGCTCACTCTGTCCCTCCTTGACTTCACTGGCAGACTCAGACACCTGCTGCACCTTCTCCTCTGCTGCCTGCGAGCCGCAAGCACCGCTATTGCTATGGCTAGTCACCTCCCCTCCTCCATGTGCTATGTTCACCTGCTGTTTCTGTAGGGTTGCCAACCTTCCCGTATTACCCGGGACATCCCGAATTATGGGCAATTTTGACTTGTCCCGGCCGGGACAGCACCAGTCCCAGCCTGCTAAGTCAATGACGCGCGAAAAACTCCTGGTTGTTGTGAAGTTGTGGCGCATCAGACCAGTGTGCACGCAGGTGCCGGGTGGCCAGAGCAGAGCATGTGAGGTTGTGCAAGACCGGCCGCCGACCGCTAGCACCCACCCCCCCATCAGCCCGCGAAAGTGTCCCTAATTTGGGGTTGGGAGAGTTGGAAACCCTACTGCGAGCAGCAAGCACCGCTCTCGCTGTGGCTAGTGACCTCTCCTCCTTCATGTGCTATGTTCACCTGCTGTTTCTGCAACGTGTCGTCAGGTACTGTAGTAGTTTTGGAAACTGAAGCTACAGCACTAAACATGTCGGTTATTTTTGAAAATGTTGAGGCATCAACCTCTAGATTTTTTTTTGGCCCGCAATTTCTCCGCACCCCCCTTGCTTTTACGTATCTGTTTCTCCATCCTAATCCACACATTTCTTTCTGGCTCTGAGCCACTGAATGCATCTGACTGACACACGGAGAGGGAGGGGTGGAGCCTGCTAAGAGATGATTGGGCCAGCCCAGTGTCAGTATGGAAAATGAACCAATGGGCCACTGTCCCTGCTTTATGGGCTGGTCGAAAGCAAAAAAAAAATCGACCGGCCCCCAAGTGCGTCTGCAAATGCCCGGTATGCCAGATTACCAGTCCAGCCCTGCATGGAGGAAAAAGACTTCACTATCCATTGAACAGAAGAAAATATTATATGCATAAAATGGTAACATACACATACAAACTAAAGAAAATAACCTTTGGACAGAATATTATCAGTAAATAATTCTATAAATCAAAGTTTATCCTGATTAATTTCTCCAGATCTTCCCAATAAGTTTCCATATTCATTGGGTGTTAGGTGTTTGCGGTATCAACACCATTAATATCTATCAATGTTTATAAAACTTGCCTGCGTGTAAAATGTTTTTATACCGTTAAATTACAAAAGTGTATCAGTTAAATGTCATTCACATTTGAACCACTTCATATCCTTAACCCCTATATACTGTTTATATTACCTTTGCTGTAGTTCGGCAGTCCAGCTCAATAGCAAGTCTTAAAGTATACATCTATTTTAGAATGTCTAAATCAGGGGTCTTCAACGTTTTTCAGGCCAAGGTACTCCACACTGATGGAGCAGGGACCCCTTATTCTACGGAGTTTGGTCCGTGAGCTTTTAGTTTTGAGCTTTGTGCTCTTAAGACGTGAGAATAAACGCGTATTTGCATGAAAGGTGCTGTGAATCAACTGGTGCCCAGCTTGAGAGAGCTCCTGTGGGTAGCTGCATGTGTGTATTCCGGACTGAAAGATAACATCTTCTTCGTTCGCAACAATATCCTGAATTCATGTTAATGTGTATTTAAAGACAATAAACGTTGTAGTAACACAGACAGTTCTCGTGACATTGTCGAGGTTCACTTTGAACTTAGTCACCACTGTCCCATAAAAGATACATACAAGCGTAGCATGTACAGTTTCAAAATTTCAGTATTTCTAAAACAGCCATTGACCCACACTGGTGGATCTAAAATCCATCTTAACTTAACTTATTATATTAGTTGACTTCAAAAATGTCTCCTCTTGTATTAGAAATTTTAATCTGCAAAGTAATTACTAACAAATGTTGTCAAAATAATTGAAGTGAATTTGAAAACACAATATTTGCCCATGAGATGTACTGTCACAGAAAAGAAGAATTACCTCACAAAAAAAATTACTCAAATGAATTGTTATTATTATTACCTCAAAATTGTTCTGGAGCACAGTACTTAAATAAATGCACTTATTTACGTTGCACCACAGCTTAATGGTTAAGAGAGCAGAGAGTTACTTCTCCCTTGAAGCTCTCAAAGTGCACCAGATGATGGATTTGAAATGATCAAAATGTTCCTATGCGCTATGGGGATCCCAAGTGTCTGTGACTCACCCACCAGAGCACCGCAAAATCCAGTTGAAATCATTTTGAGTACAAAGCAACACACCCCTATCCCTTCTACCCCCCCCCCCCCCCCCCCAATTTGTATGCTTCAATGAGGTTAACGAGCTCACTCTTTTCTCCGGCTTCATATTGAAAGAAGAGTGGTATCATTATCTTACCAGCATGGATCCAAAAGTGTAAAAGAAAAAATGTAGTTTACGATCATGTGTTTTACCTTTGATACCCCAAAGAGTTCTTGAAGCGCTGTGTGCGCATAGCTTTCTGACCAGGACTACAGTGTCTGCATATATACCTGCACGTCGTGTTACCAACGTGTGTTTGTGTGCAACAGACCTCAGCAGACGAGGAGATATTTGGAAACATGTTGGAGGCTTTTTGCACCTCTTTGCACCTTCTGCTTATATTGCCACAGGGAGGTAGGCAAAGGGTTGAGGGCAGATAGGAGGTGTAGAGAACTAGTAAAGAACTCTAAATGGCTTTCTAATGCATGCTGTGTGTTAAGGACGTTCCAAGGACGTTAGAGAAACAAGCAGGAAATGATCAAACCTTGAATTACACACCAATTCAAAGGCGGATGTTGGGCACAGGGTAGTTGGCGATATTTTGAAATTAAATCATTGACATAAATAGAATTTTTAGTAAAAAGATAATTCATCGTAGTGTGATGGGCTGGGAGCCGCAAGGTTGGCGGATCAAATCCAGGTTGCTCCATGTGCCATGTCAAAGTGTCCCTGAGCAAGACACCTGACCCCTAATTGGTCCCCAGGCAAAATGTAAGCCATGGGTTACAATGCAATGTAAGTCGCTTTGGATAAAAGCGACAGCTAAATAACATGTAACTTGACATGTAATAATTCCCAAAATATATATAAAACAAGGAACCACCCTAAAAAGGGACTAATAACAAAATTATAAATTTGGCTATGTTTCCAGCCAGCTCACAGTACATACAAGGGTTTATTGACTTCCAACGATACTGTCAGATCAATACCATTGGAAATCAACAAAAGCTATTATACGACATCCTAATATCTAAACAACAAATAAAAACGTTATGTGTGTGTCTGTGAGTTAGCGCTGGTATGAGATTTCCGTAGGGTATGAATTTCATTCACAACATACCTACCTGTCATACATGTGTTGAGATTGAGGTCATGGTTATTTATATATATATTTATATTCATAACAACATTGAACAACCCACAACAAACACTCTTTAACAGGGTACACCACAGATAACAGCTTGTGACACATAAACAATTTCTTACACTAATAATTGTACATTTATAAAAATTACCCCATCAAACTGCATGCTGGGTGCAGCTCACAACAAGGAGTAACTCTGTTGCTACATCAAAACACAGAAAAGAGAGTTATGGGAGGGGCAACAAGAGACCAGAGATGCACCGTGTCTTTTTGGAGGGTTTTTGATTTGGGAAAATCCGAAGTAAGTTACTGTAAGTAAATCTATATGTGTGGAGGCACAGGAGTATTGATTAGTAAAGATAAATCAAAAGAAAGAAGGAAAGACTCAAAGAAAAGATCTTATGCGGGTGACAACAGTAAGACACGATAGCGGTTAACTTCATCATGTACTTCATGAGTTCCTTGCGGGGGGTTTCATGTCCTGTAGCAGCAATGCATTCAAAAGTCAGCCTTGGTTTTATGCTCTGGTGGAAGCCCAACGCGGACGCCGAACGTACATCCAGCAACATAGTATTCAGCAATTTGGTAGCATCTTCCACATGTGTTGTATAAACGGCGTGCTAAAAGGCCCTCTGCTGTTGTCTGACATTATTCCAAATGAAGCTCATCATGGCCTCATAGATTTTTCATATTCCTTCTCACAGGTAAATACACCCAAGGTGCTCCCCTTCACGCTGCTCCACCTGGCCTCCCTCTCCACGGTACCCGCACTATCTATCCATCTATCCGTTGTTTCGCTGGTTTTTATCAGCAGTGGCAAACAGCAGAACACTTAAGGGAGCTGAACGATTTCCAATTAGCAAAACAAATGCCTCCGCTCACTCTTGCCCTGTCACATGGTGCCTCAGAGAACCTGGGCGGCCATTACAGACCATTAGAATTTAATAAGCCCAATATGCTCACTGTACTAATAGAGCGGGAGGAGGGAGAGCAAAAGATGTGTCCTCATCACCCCCCCTCCCTCTCTTCCTCTCCCTTGGTTGCTATGTATTTCTTATTGCTCTAAATCCTTGAAGTTGTCCTGGCAGCTTGTTCTTATTTGAATAGTGTCAGGGGTTTTCAGCGTAGTCTCAGTCACTGTGCAGCCCTCTCTCTCACCCTCTATCTCCCTCGCCATTATCCTTTTTCTCACCCTATTCCCACCTTTTTCTGCCATTGGATTTTCTTCATCCTTACGAACATTACTCCCTATTCCAACATCTTGCTCTTGCTATATATTCATTTCTAGTTCATTTCTTCCCAGTCATGCCTTGCCCCCTCAGTTTTGGGCTCATTATTGATGGGCTTCTTCTGCTATGTAATTTGATTGTATTCATATTCCCCCCCATCTCTTCTCTCATTTTACTCTGAATTGACTGTACATATTTTTTCTAATTCACTTTCTTACTCTTTGACCTTTCTTTTCTCTCTGCCACACAATCACGCCTTTTTATCCATTCTATCACCCTGCCTCCAGGCTCAACCTGCGATATATCGGCTCGGTCCCTTTCTCTCTTCTCAGTCCCCCGCTCTGTTTTTTGCCTTTGTAGTAAGGACCTATGAAATGAGGTGATACAAATGGCATTTTATGTAGCTGTGCAGCACAACCAGGCCGAACACAGCAGGCAATCATAAAAGCCATTGTCGGCTTCGCATGCCATTTTTAATGTGTTCCATTTGATTTAATGCAAGCGATAGGTGAGGCAGGAAAAGAGGATGAAGCTTCGTGGTGAGGATGAGAGGACGGGATGGGGTGAGAATGGCGGTAAAGGGGATAAAGAGACACGGTTAGAGAGAAGAAGGAAAGAGTAGGAGAAAGAGGGGAGAGAGCAGGATCTAGGTCGTAACTGGAGTCCTCACTTCTCTGTTGAATTAATAAGGGACAGCCGGGTTGGTACCTAATTTCTAGGGAAGAAATGCCATTTAGAGTGAGAATGAAAATGGAATACATGCAGGGAAGCAAGCTATGGAGGAGGGAGAGACGAACAGCGAGTGAAATATTAAAAAAGAAATGCAATAGCAAATGCACAAAGTGATTACATTGCCAGAAGGTGATAGAGGTGTGAACATTCTAATGGCTATTTTGTGCTTATAAAGCTGTTCATTTAAAAGAACAGGCATATTTAAATCCAGATGGGGACCTTGTTGGTATTACCTATCCCAACCATCCATCCTAAATCTGTTGTTCATATAAAATAGTGGATGCATGATTCAAATCTGAGCCACTTTTATCTTTCAAAGTCCATTTTTGTCAATGTGATTGGGGGTGGAGAGGTTTGCTGTAGATTGAAATGCCTGAGCAGCTCAATAACACTCCCCGGGATGAATAATCCAAGACAGATGATGTGTATTGCTCTCACACAAAACCTAAAAAGGAGCCCAAAAAACCCAATGACTGGCCAAGATAAATATATTTTGTAAGTTAGGCACACAATTAATGCACATCCAAAAAGTAATTGTATTCTCTTGGTGGTCTCTGGCTGGCTTCATATTTTGCCTTTTTATTTTTCCATTTTACTTATCAGTGCCATTACCATTGTGGTTAGCGAACCCATTGATGATTGTGTAATGCTTTCTTGCAATTTGTCATATGCATTATCTTACATTTCAAATTAGATGATAAGAAGTGACCATCTTTTCGGATGCGATTCGCCGTGACTCCAATACTACTTTCCGGTGTGTGTTTCAATAACCGAACTATCTATCAATACCCCGTCCTGATTCAATGCCAAACAGATTAGGCTGCAGTGGCAGTGGTGAAAGTGAAAGCAAGGTGACGCTAAACATCAGACATGCAGCAGCATTTTGGATTCTGCAGTGCAGTCACTCCTACTCTACTGAGGAAAGGGTGGACATAACGTTTTAATACTTAGTTCAACACAGAAAAATACTTTTGACAGAATAAAAAGTGTGAACATGGGGTGTGGTTCTCTTTAAAACAATGCAAAGATTAGTTGTGTAATACTACTTCTTAAACAGGTTGATCTGGTTAAGCTCACATGACCACAGTGATCAGTGCTTTTAGCAGACCATCTCTCGTCCTAATAGCTATACACACACCCTGAGAGCAGTGCTGCGATTGTCAGTGGACACTTCGGCATCCAAGCAGCCTGCTTTCCCTGCCTGCCAGACCCTGCGGTTTCTTTTTCTAATTAATTATATAATTTCTACTTTGTGAATGTGCAGTAATAATTTGTGTAAGAACAAATTAATCACTGTGGTAAATCAATAATCACATGAAGCTATTTATTATCGATCTAATGTATCATGTTGGGATGTTTCTACTTACTGTGCATTAGATGATACAAGCATTGAGGTCAGTGAAATGAAGATGGATTTGTCAGATAATTTACAGAGGAAGGCAGAATTCATGTAGATTTCACAACCAAAGTTGTTTATATTACTGTACCTGCACCCACACTGTTTGCAAAATAATGACGCTGTTTAGTTGCGTAACCCTGACAAACCTAATCCATAAGTTGATTGGTATATCAATGATCTATTCTAACCCCAAACTGTATTTGCCACGGAAAGATATTGTCGAACGCAAGAATTACATTCCACAATTCTACAATTTTTCCCCATTCCTGCACTGTGAAAATCGTGTTCTATTGGAGTCATGAGAATAACTACTCAAACATTCGAAATACGTTGCTGAAATACATACATTAGGGAAGCCTCAAATATTGTTTAACCCAAATTTGGAGTGTTAAAAACAAAGCTTTCCAACTAGCTGGAATGTTTAATCGTACTCATGTTACCTTACAGTGCCTTAGCTTTGGTGCATATATCAATAACAGGTCATTTTCAAAAATTGTTTTTGGCAGAGACTGAGAAGTATATCAATTATTTATTGTGTTGAACAAATAGTTCTGATGTCAAAGATCTGCTTTGCTGCTGGTGTAAGCTTTTTTCCCTAATCATCCCCCTTATCAGAGAAAAAAAAACTTTTAACCTGCTTAAAGCGTTCGTGTCCCCATGGGGACCTAAATAAGGTGTAGTGTCTCGCTATGATGAGAGTGTCAAAGCAGATTAATCCCTTTTTTTAAATATTGTGAAACAAAAAGCAAAACTTGGAGGCAGATAATTAATAGAGTAGCAAATAAAGGAGTGCTGTTTATTAGCAATGGATGAGCTCTGCAGGCTACAGAAAATCACAGAGTCAATCAACTAAACAACACAAACTGCTCACACACACATGCCTTACCATGCCCGAGGTGCAATGATGATTATAATCTCTGGTCGCCAAACTCGATGGAGTCAAGTGGTGTCCACTAATTATGCCCATGGCTATTTTTTCTAGTACTTCAGATTGATTTTACCGTGTTTGGCAACTTGCAAGTGCCTGTTTGTGATTTTTAGTGTGTGCTAAATAAGTTGACATTAGATGGTATTAGAAGGGATACATAACCTGATCCATGAGGCCCAATACTGACCTTATAAACCAGATGATAAAGATTCGCAGTAAGCACAGTATTTTTTTTTTCTTCATTAATTTGCTCATGTTTCATAAAAACACATCAGCACTGTTTGAATGGTGTGGTGCTATTACACATCACCAGTAATCCTGTGGCAATATTATCAAGGTAATTGTGCGGAAGGTAATTAGAAAAGTTGACTTTGTTTCTTCTCTGAGGTCAGGATAAGAAAACAAAACTCTAAAACGTTATCACAATCCATCATCAGATTAAGAGCAATGTGTGTAACAAATGTCATCGCAATCCAGCCAAATATTGTTTGGGCATTTTACTTGAAACTGCAGTACATGTGAACCTCATCGGTGCTCCCTCACTATTCCTCAAGAGCCACTAAGTCAGCACAATACATCGCTGTAGAGCCAAAAATGAATTAAAAAAACACTTAAAATGTTGGTGAACCTGAAGAAATCCAACTCGATGAAATGAAATGTTTGACCTGCTGCCAAAAAAAGTCACGGGATAGCAAGTAATTTCCATTCATCCTTAGGGAACCATGAATGTTTTAATAAAACACCTGAATATTTCAAGAACAATTATACAATTGATATTGACAGACTTGGCTTTGATAACATTAACTATAAAGGGAGAAAAGAATTTTTTTTCCTGCATCTAGTTTGTAAAAGTGCAAAATTGCCACACAGTAGACTACGGGGTATATCACAGGTAGTTTTTTGTGTGTTCTTTACAGCTCTGACTCAGTGTGTCTGGAGTTGAACTTGCCCCTACAGGCCTTCGCACACATCCAAGCACAAGTATGATGTGCTCTTCTCAGGTTTTTGACTGTCCTTTTTCTGTGGAGAAAAAAAAAGTCCACCCTCCCTGTGAGGAGAAGATAAAGCGTATATGCTACCTCAGCTGAACTTCTGAGTTCGGAGAGAAGTTTGAAAAATAGGTACAATTTCCACAGACAGGCTCTGACATCAGCTTTCAAGGTTTTTTTTGCAAGAAAAACAAATGAGAAAATATTCTTATTTTTTAAATAATTTGGTTTTCTCTGCTTGCCTTTGCAAGGATTTTTTTTTACAGTGCACCATTTCCTGCTAAATGGTTAAATTCATATTGAGTTAGAATGGATGAAAGAGTCTGTGTTCATACTTCTGCTCCTTAGATACAATGATTTATTTTCCTTTATTAATGATTAATGTATTCAGAGGTCGGAACAACGTGTCAAGCATCCACGTCTGTGATCCACAATTGTCAATAAACCCAAATAGCTACATCAAACAGCGATCGCATATGCATGAATTTACACTCTAGTCTTTTTCTTCAAAGCAAGAATATCCACATTATTGAACTATTTGCTATGATCACTGTTTACAAAGCTAGCGGAAGATGAAAGTGGCCTCTGTTCATTTGCGATGGGGAGGAGATAAAGGGAGAAATACAATGGAGTAGAAAAGAGGAGGGGATAAACAGGCTTTTCTTCAAAACAAAAAAATACAAAACACCGGAAACAAAAGATAGACAATCTGAGGAGACGGGGAGATTCTTTGATTCAGTGTAGAAATACACCACCCCTCCTCTCTTACAACACCACAGTAATCATTTTCAACATATTAAATTTGGATTAACAACAATGGCTGAATTACAATACTAGATGCCAAGGTAATTATTTTCACCTCACTAATGAAATTCATGAAATAATACCGTCCGCAATTCCCACCTCAAGGTAGACTCCCTGTATTCCACTGCACACACACACAGATAGACACACGCATGTACCTAAAGGGGTTGATTAGGAAGTAATAATGGAGATGCTTTTGTGTCATTCATCATTGTATGAAAGCAGAGGCGTGTTGCATTATCTAACTGCAGTGTATATGATTAAAAATGGAAACGTGGGTTTAGCTTTGTCGGTGTACATAAATTGCGTAAGACAAAGTTGACATCTTGAGGTTAGGACAATCGGCTTGGTGTACAAATAAACAGACTACAGGGACTAAAGGGAAGGTTTTTGAGGTATAGAGCGCTAGTGTGAGTGTGCTAGCCTGAATGTGTGTGTCAGGCCTACATGCAAACAAAGTATCAAGAATTCAAATCCTTTCAATAGAAGGCACTCGGGTATAATCCACATTGAATCACATATATTCAAACTAACCTAATGAAAATTAATTGAATGAGTCCATGTCCTCTCTCACTGAGATGAAACTCGCTTGGCTACCTCATGCTGTCATGTGCTGAATTATTTCCACAACTGCCGGCTTCTGCACTGTGCACAGTGTTCACTGTAATGTTGTGAAATGTTAGGACACCTCTCCGTGCACCCTTTTCTCCCCCAGTCTGTGTAAGGCTTTGCAGGCCCGTGATCACATGAGACAGTATGCGGCAGCATGTGCACGCATGCGTGTGTGCCCATGGAATATGCATGTGTGCATGCTTATCAGATTATGTTTGTGTTTTCAATGCAAGGAATGAGTGTCTATATATGTAGATACAAGTTCATAGCCACTGTGTGGGACTTTAAGTATATGTGTGGGTGTCCAATTGCGGCGTGACGGTAATCCTTGTGCATTCGCCAGCCGCTTCCCACCGAGGGAACCTAAATCAGGCTGACACGCTCCTGGCGCACCCTGCACCATTGCCAAATGATTCTTGACAGTATCAAATGCATCCCGTTGGCTGTTCGACAGTAGTCCAGTTCTCCTGACCTCTTCCTCTATTTCAAAGGCTAGAGTTAAGAGAGACAGATTGTATTGGAAAGAGAAAGGATTCATAGAGAAATGGGACCGGTAAAAAAGAATATTTCTCATTTCCTAGACATGAAAAAAAAGATAACCATTATTACTGTTTGACTGAAATTAACTAAAATCAACAAACTTTTAGAACAAAGGGGAAAAGAAAGTAGAAGGAAAATAGGAGTAAAACCTTTTCCTGAAAAAAACTGTTGGTTCCTTGTGTTTTAATACTGTACTTTAGTAAGTACATCAAAGGATTTCCTCCTCTTTTGACCATCAGATCCATGTTCTGCTTTAGTCCATGATAGCTTTATGCAATATTGTGGAGGGAATAAACACAGAAACATAAAGATAGTATTAATAGAAAAACACAATATCTATTGAACAAAAATCCCACACCAACAAACACATCTTTATCTGTAAAAATAGAGAATGTTTGATGTGAATTTCGAAAATATTATTACCTATCTAATTAAGACCAAAGCAGTTATATGTCAGTTATATACCAGAAAATAATTCTAATTGGAAATGAGCTAGCTGGAATTGCGCCAATATACTGTAGTTGCAACAGTCAGCATCATGAGAGCGCGATATAAACTGGCAAATAATATGAGGTCAGATCAGTCTTAATATTTGCAAATGCACACAGAACGACTCACAAATGAAAACAGGAAGATTCACAAATGGGCACAGAACAATTCATGTAATTGATTTAAAAATGCACAGAAGGATTTACCAATACATTTCAATGCAGAGATGAATAAATTACAATTTGTATTAGTGGATGTGTATGCATTTATTTGCAGATTTCTTCACATTTGTGTGTCATTTTTTTGAGCGTGGCAGATCCACAAATGTGTTTTTTCAACATGCACCTATCTGTAGCCAATCAGATGTTGCCCTCATTTTCAACCAATCACATGAGCGCAGCTCCCCCCTCCCCTCCCCACAAGCTGTCCATTTGCAATTATTGAGACTGATCTGACCCCATAAAGTTCAATTTGGATTCACAATACAATTGGCAATGTCAAACTACTACATATTACATTGAAAATTATTACATTTAAAAGTTGTTCAGTTGTTAATTGTGAGCATATCCATTTAATGGACATTCCCATGTATGATGCTTTCACATGTCAATGAGTGTGACCCTCCCCCTGAACTTGCCCTCAGGGTTGCTGTTGCAAACACAAACCAGACAAAGTTAAGTCAACTTGCCTAATTAAATGATGGCTAATTCAATACGGGTCACGCCAGTGAAGCGAGGAAGGCATATGAGCTGACATATGACACATGGTTCAACATTTGCCCATAGTCCGACAGAAACCCCTGACCCTCACTTAATTTTAATAATATGTGTGGATAAACAGGTAAATGTCATGATGCCAGTCAGAAGGTCAAAGAGTAGATGAACCAGAACTTTCAGTCAGTTATAAAGGATCCCTTAAAAATACAGACTAGACCACATGTATATCCTATTAAACATGTTGATGTTTTGTCAGGACTTGGTAAGTTAGGCAGAGGCAGGACTCAAATGCAGAGTTTAAATGAAAAATGTACACTTTTAATGAATCAAAATTAAAAAATCCATCAAGGGAAAAAACAAGGACACAATGACTCTGCCGCCGACAACATGCACGAAATGCAACACGCAAAGATGCGATAAGAGACACATAGGGCTTAAATACACAGGGGAGGGGCAGATGATTGGACACAGGTGAAAACAATCATGGACACTGGAGACAATCACAGTGGAAGGCAGGGAGTGAAGTTACCCCAGCAACACACATGAAACTACAAAATAAAACAAGGCATGGACCTAAACCGTTTGTTATGTTTTTCCGCTCATTGGCTGGTAAATAATCTGTGAAATTTTGAACTGTTCATTAGTTATTTCTTTTTCAAATTAGTGTTTAATCTTTCTTGTGATTTCCACCCATGTTGCTCTGCTTTTCACTTTTTTTCTCATGTGTGGTACATTTTACATAATAACAAAAAAGCAGCATTATCTCTATTGCCAGTAAACACAGTTACTACCAATTTTGATGAACCAAAGGAAAAATTTGAACAGTTCATTACTACGGCATGAATGTTATCGTCTGCCATCACGGTTTCATTTTACCTTCAGCTACTACTGTTAAACAAATCGATTCCCAAGTAGTAATGTGAGGACACCCAGAGGGTTGCACTGATAGGCCCCCAAACTGTGGCTTGACAGTAACCCATCTCTAAATTTAGGGGTTAATGTGAGACAACTAATTTATAGACCAAATGATGGATGAAAGGAGATGGATATAACTCCTCCACTTGTTTAATCAAGCTACATCTTAAAATATAACAGTTAGCAAGCTGGAATTAGCAGCAGGCCAAGGTTTTGGTATTCTACAAACAACTCACTTGCTACTACTGCTAGCAATATCAACTCAATATCCTCAAATGCACAATATACATCAACTCCAATATATAATCAAGAGCACCTACTATGTTGGCTATTTGTTGTGTGAATATAATGCGCATGCAGGATTGGATGAATCTTATTTAATAGAATTCTGGCCAATTACGTATCATTATGCAATAGGAGGCTGTACAGCTAAATGCATTCCATATTTAAAGTGGGCTTAGCGTTTACGAAAACATGCCATAATACCTATATTTATTTGTGTATTTACTCACCAAATGAGTATACTATTAATGTCAACTTTTTAATATATTAAGCAAATATTCTCAAATTCCCCTTTGCAACCCTAAGCAATACCATTATTTTCCGGTTTATTGCAAAAATATTGCATTCTTTAACTGCAGATTCATCAAGGTGTAGACGGTCCACAGAAATAGAATCAGCTCCAGTAGCTTGACCTCCATCCATCTTGAACTACTGAATTCAACAAACAAAGACAGATCCTTTCGTTTGGACACTTATATCTTTACCTTTGGCTCCTTTAGTCTGAACTCTAATCTCTTTAGACATGAAAGTAAAACTTAATTCTTCTTCATTTAAAATCTTTGCTTTCTTAAACCGTCTGTGAGATGATTATCTAAAGGTCAGTATTCTCTCCTCTCATCCCTCCTTTCGCTATCCCGTGTTTTCCACCAGTAAAGAGCAAGAGTCCCACAGAACACTGACTGAGTGCCTATCACAGCTTCCCAAATCAGCCGTCAGCCTGGCAGAAACAAGACTTTGGTCGAGAGAAATGAAGTATGGATTTCTAATTTGGTGGGATGGTTAGAGATGTGGGTCAAAGTTTCATTTATTTCAAGGCGCCAAAGCCCTGATCACACCTTCGATCAGCCTTTATTTGAGATACTGGGTCGAGCTTTTAATGGAAAAGGGGCCATTGGTTGAGAAAAAAGAGAGGTTTGCATTATGTATAAACTTTATCCTATGAATGAGTAGATGTGAGGATAATCACTATCTGATGATCGTCATTTCTTTTGTTCCCAATGTGCACTCTCAAAATGGTTGTTGCATGAACGGCACACTCTCTATCTTTTATCCGACAGAGAGTGGGAAAAAGAATAAATGAAAATGGAGAGAAGCACATATTCAGAAAGAGAGAGATGGACAGTTATAGACACAGAAATGGATCTGGTGGGGCATGAAGAGAAAATTATGCTTTTAAAAACTAAAATTCACAGACTACCAGCTCTGATTGCATAGAAAGTGTGCCTGTCAAAGTACACCACATTCTTTTAATTTCACATGTTCAGTCCTTCTTCGCACATCGCTGCTGCATTTGCAGTGGTCATCCTTGACTGTCAGACATTTTCTCACCGTGGCGCGGAGCTGGCAGAGGTGCGATCTCCCTGAGAGGAGTTCTCGCACCTGCCTGCTTCAGGAGCGGAGGTCAACCCCAAAGACCTTATTTTTTCTGGTACTAAATTTAGCTCGCTGACATGTGTGAAAGTTTCCATCACCCTCTTATTCATGCCAGAGTAGAATACCAACCCTCTAACAACAGTGAAGGACATTGCTTTTAGCTGTTTTTAGAGGATTTCAAAAATGATGGTGCAGAGGACAGGTCAACATCGAAACTTGTCTTGAATCAGCGATGTATCCGGTGTTACGTGGTTCCGGCCCTGTTGCTGGCTTATTCTTATTAATATCAGTGCCAGATGAAAGTCTTTTGAGCATAATGATAAAAAATAAATCCATCAGTACTTGCTGAGATACCTTACCTTTGAGAGAGTAAAGCACAACTCAATATCCTGCTGCATTTGGAAATGTTTCATAGTCTTCATTGACTGACGAATAATCCTTACAGCCCCTAATAAAAAATCATAACCCAATGCTTATTAAATAACAATCTCGATAGTTTTTCAAATTACGTGAAACCATGTGCAAACATCAATTTGAAGAAAAAAAACCTCTACTTCAAAAATGGGTTCTGGAGGTGATCTTTGTATTGCAATTCATTGCATTGCTGCCGGTGTAATATTCTCAGTAATGCACATTACTATAATAGTATTTCTGCCCAAAACATATAAACTTTAAAACCATAACAGGGGTAAACAGAAAGGGCATTAAAAGACAAGAAGGTCTTTCTTGTCTCACACACATTCAGCAGCACTCACACAGACACCTCCAAACCCACAAAGGGAGACGTTATCTTGAGGCGATGGATCATGTAAATGGCACTTTGTCTACATTATGAGAATGTGAAAGATGTTTTTCTGCATGACTGAGGCGCTTATCAAGTGGGACTGTCTGTACCCCCAACTCAATATATTTCATCTTCAGAGATGAGTCTGGAGAGGTTGAATATTTCTGAATGTTTGTCTGGATGTCTGTGAGCAAGCTATGGGGTACATTTGTGGTTTGGGAAATAAAATACCTTGCCCCGGCATTATTTGCCTCTGAGGTTAAAAATATTAGAGACTCCAGAAACAACACACAATCGCAATGAAGTAAAAAAACTTTTTGAAGAATAGCATTTATTCATTTTGCCAAATAAATTCAACCTTTTCCACCACATGCTTTTTTTGGCCTCTGCTCTGAAAATGGCATACCCGTGGTAAAAAGTGTAATAAATGGAACTACTTTGTCTATCTGGACCATTTCTTTTTGTAGGATAAAGGGCAACACCTGTGAGTGCTATGATGTGTAAAAATCAGTCTATATGTTATTAGTGAAGAAATATAGCAACAACAAAAAGTTAAAATTTTGTAAATCGCCTAAAAAAATATCATAAACAGCCCTTTAAATGCTATAAACATGGAAATATCAGGCTAATACCACATCTAAAGTTACGCGTTTACAGAGCGATGATAAACTACTCTATTGGAGGCTTTTGTGAAGGCCTTACGGCAGATGAAGAGCAAAAATTGTGAGTATTGTGAGTATTCACCTTAACTAAGAGGTAGAAGAAGAAGATTCATGTGTTTTATGTCTGTTATGTTCAGCGACAGCGGTAACAAACAGATGGCCCGGTGTCACATAATTATTACTGACAATCATAACGTTGAGAATGAATTGCTGCTTATTGAGTTTTTCTCCAGCCATCGCACGTAAAAAATTAGTAAGACGAAGACTACTGCAATGGGATTATAATGATAAAGAATTTTCTTCCCTTAAACTTGGGACCCCTGGCTCACTAAAGGGCTTTACTCTCAATTCACCACATACTTGGATAGACTCAAAACAGATAAGACACAACGACTGGGGATATATCTTGACACTAAAACCAAATTATGAAGTATAAGACCCCCGTGAGGACTGAGACTGCAGGGTTCTATAAGCTCACCTTTCAATTTTTACGAGCATCACCAGACCAGAGAAAGCAGATAAGACACAGAGACGCATTCAATTCTGAAAAGACGAAAGTAAACACAATTTTGATGAAGAGTAATGTAGTCTTGTTACTTGTAATGGTATTACTAGCCAACAACACATTATTTATTGTAAATATAGCTGGTATTTTCATGCCGGCGCACATGCAGATATACATAGAGTACATATGCATGTCTGTTGCAATGTTTGTCAAACTCGTATCATGATAACAATTTCTTTATCTGTTGTGTATTCATTTTATTTATTTAATTTTAACTTCCTAGGTTTATTCAATTATCGACCCCAAAGTGTTTGGTACTATTCTGCAGCTGAGAGAAACAACAAGAGAATTTGGACTCTTGAATAATCTGTTAAATATTCTGATTAATTGTATTGGTTCTTATAGCTGAAGGTTCGTGTCGTGATTCTTCTTTGCCTTTCTACAGAAGTTCATTTATAACTCATTATGGAGTTATTTGTTTGTTAAAGACCATTTTTGTATAAATATTACCTCTTTTAAAAGTATTCTCACCAGCTACAACTCACTCCAATTATATAGTCCAATCTGAATCTGTTATGCCGTTTTACGCTGATGAAGTGATTAGACTTACTTTTGGACATCTGGATGCACCTCCTCAGATCAAAATGGAAATGCCATTGTGTTTTGTAACCTCATTGCATATAGTAGCTGTGTTCACATTATAACATCAAGCTGAGCTATTCCAACCCAAGTGATCTGATCGATGCAGTGTGAATTGTTAAACATGATTCTCCTGCACCAAATGGAGTGGTAATGGTTATAGCCAAGTTCTATTACTGATGACAATTGTCTAATTTACAGAGAGCCTCTGTGTGAAGCCCAAGGCAAATGACTGGCTACTGTGGAGGATGCTTTATCCACACTGTGTTGGTGCAGGGGTAGAGCTGTCCTTGTTGAGATGGAATATAACATTTTCCTTGTTAAAAAAGCCTTGAGCAAATTGAGCATCTGTTGATTTAATGAATGGGCGGTGGTGCTTAAGGTGATGACACTATGTTGTCTTGTTGTCCATTGTCCAACTGTTCTGCGGTTATGCGCCAACCACCAAGTAAAATTCCTTATATGCCTGACATATTTTGGTGATAAATGTTTCCTGATTCCTGATCCTGACATAGGATGAAAGCTATGAGTGGTGAGAAGAGGTTGACAGAAGGTAAAGAAATGTCACATGTAAAATGAGGATATCATTTAAAACACTAACCTCCAAGATAAACACTATAGCATTTATCACAACTAAAAACTATATTAGCACTTTTGCCATACAGTAACATACACATTGCACAAGTGAGGATGTAGTGCATTAGTGTAATGTATTGAGAACTTTATAACTTAACCTGGATTATCTCAATTGTATTAACCTTTTTAAGGAAATACCAACCATCCCATTGCTTCCTTAAAAGATAATTCATAGAAGTATTTACACCAGAGTGAAAATTGTCACATTGCAGATAATGGGCTTCTTAGCAGTAATGTGAGTAATAATAATAGGTTTGTTACCTAGTAAAACTAGTGGATGGATTGTTCAAACTCCTCACAAAGTGCTTGAAAACCAAGGATTCCAGTAAAGCAGAACATGTATTGTTATACTTTTTTGAGATTTAAATATCATTATTAACTTAATGTTATGAAGTTGTCTCATGGAGTTATTTACTCATTAACCAATGGTTTAAGTTTATTATAGCACTTTTATAACACTTTATTTGGAGATGCTAAATAATTGCAGAAAAACCTTGACATAGATCAACTGCAGTTGTTGAGCCAGCTTGTCCTCCTAATAATAGGACAGTATATATTTGTAGAGTGAGTTGAAGGTGATAAAGTAAAACACACAGACGCCATTTTTAATTCAGATTATAAAAATAAAAAATAGGGAGTGTTGGAACTAAGATTTACTAAAATTTCTTGGCAGATATTTTAAAATTCTGACATGCCAATTCCAATGAAATCATTTACTTTTTTCTCTTATTTTGCATATTTATTTTTAATTTGAGTTAATAGCTCATAGCACGGTTAAACGCTTAATTGTTAACTTTCTTACGGCAAACTATGCTCTGTTGGTGTACACTTAATGTTAAAATGCCATCAACATCACTATGTTGTACATGTACATATAATTTGTTACAGTCACAAAAGGAGCCTGATGGAAATATTTCTTTTACAGTTATTATTAATATCCAACACTATTATCGGAAAGTACTGAAATGTAAGTAATGGTACTTTATCTGAAAAAACGCCAATTTCAACACAATGCCATCCATCTCAGCCAAGAATGTCTGGCAGAGTCCTTCATGAGACACTTCATGGAGATGAGCCAAGCTACAGCTGTTGTTGCTCTTGTTTATGTCGCAGAGTAACCCATGACGGGGCTCGAGGCGGAAGGGCTGAGCGGAAGCATTATGCCCCAAGACATCAGCCTACAAAACGCAGGCGTTTAGCGGGCCATCAACTTTGAGCTATGTATTTTCTCGCACACGCAGAAGAGAGAAGGATGAGAAGAGAAGGCGATGTTCGCATACAAAGGCGTGTTTGCACCATTCAAAGAAATGTGCTGTAAAACAGCACATGTGTGGCAAATTATTAATGCTGCTTTATTGACATGAGCCTCTCCGGCACACTAACTGAGAAGTTGCCAAGGGCTTCTAGTCTTGACATGTTGCCCGCACAGCAGGTTGAGGCAGTTTAATTTCATTTTATTGCATTGTTATCAGATCGGTTCTCAGAATCTGCCTTTTCACATGTTCATTTAGAAAAAGCAATAATGAGAGAATTATTTCAGAAAATCTGTAATTTGAAGAATTTATAGTAGCATTGAATTTCTTCTCAATCTATTACGAATTTGTAGTGAATAGACCATGGACCCATCAATAGTCCAAGTTAATTCATCCTCAGGTACTGATAGCTGTTAGCTCTGTCATAAGCAAGTTGCTTTCACCCTGTGCTTTTGGCGGACTGCATGGGAATTAATTGAACAAAATTATACTAATAAAGTTTTGTGTTCAATGTTAAAGTTGGCACCACAATCTCTTCAATTGCTGTTGCAACAAATTGCAATCTTAAGTTTGGCCTCAATCACAGCAAGTTAATGCATTAATCTATCAGACTATTGTGACCGGGATTGATGCGACAAAATACTTTAACGCAGTTTAAACAGCAATTGTGTTTACTTTCGGGGCTGACCCCTGACACGGAACCTCATAACCTTCCATTTCAACATCTACCCTGCGCGGCACACAGTCTGCAGAAGAGCACCTCTGTTGACCCATAAGACAGGGGGTTGGAAAACGTCCTGGCTAAATGTCGGGAAATTGTTTGCACTTCAAACACAGCCGTCAAATGATGAGCACAGCAAACTGAAGCAGGAAGAGTTGCTAGTTCAACATTTTCAACCTGCTGGAATTCTGCCTTAGACGTTATCAAATGTGTGTAGTTTTGTGTTTAAAAAAATACTTGTTTAAAAATACACTCTTTCGTAAGTGACTACTTGTTCATTAATAAGATTTAGTGAAGAGATAAATGAATTTCTAAATTTGAGATTAATTGGTTAGATTTTTTTAATCTATTGACAGCACAAAAAAATAGGCAAAATATGAAAATAAGGATAATGTTAAGCAATAACTTAAGACTAATACTTAAATGCACTCTAGGTCCAGGAGGTAGAAAATGACACAAATGGCAGATAAACAAATAATAAGTGTGAATCTGATGTGGAAGATCTTTGCTGGGATAGTTGTGATCTTCTAGTATTCTATTGTATTTTGACATTGCCGTGGTGAACCGGTTCTTTAGGTCCCAGAATGCTCTGTCCGCCTCTGGGCTCCAGCAGAAGGGCCTGGAACTGGACGTCAGGGCTGCCAACTGGGCAGCCACCCGGCTGTAGTCGCGGATAAACAGGCAGTAGAAATTTGCAAACCCCAGGAACCTTTGGAGTTGCAATCTAGTAACAGGCTGAGGCCAGTCCAGAACCGCCCTCACTTTCTCGGGATCCATCCTCACCTGTCCCTCCGAAATGATGTATCCAAGGAATGATGTGTGGGCGTGGAAATCGCACTTCTCCGCTTTTACGAAGAGGCGATTCTCCAAAAGGCGTTGAAGGACCTGCTGGACATGCTGGGTGTGGATACTGTAGTTCTCCGAGAAGACTAGTATGTCATCCAGATAGACAAATACAAAACGCCCAATCATGTCGCCAAGTACCTTGTTTATCATCCTCTGGAATACTGCAGGGGCGTTAGTAAGGCCGAATGGCATGACTAGGTACTTGAAATGGCCCATGGGATTGTTGAACCCAGTCAGCCATTCGTCCCCTTCTCTTATTCGGAATAGGTGATAAGCGTTGCGGAGATCAAGCTTTGTAAACACCGAAGCGCCCTGCAAGGAGTCAAAGGCAGAGTTCATCAAGGGCAGCGGGTACTTGTTCTTGATTGTTATATTATTCAAACCCCGGTAATCAATACAAGGCCGAAGGGACCCATCCTTTTTACCCACAAAGAATCCAGCCCCTACGGGGGAAGATGAGTGACGAATTAGGCCCGCTGCCACGGCATCCCTGATGTAGGTCTCCATGGCCTCGCGCTCCGGTCGGGAGATGCTATAGAGGCGTCCCTTGGGAAAGGTGGCGCCAGGAATCAGGTTAATCGCACAGTCATAGGGTCTGTGAGGAGGAAGGACCCGTGCCTGTTGTTTACTAAAAACCTCACCTACGCTGTGATAAAACCCCAGCTGTTCCACCAGACTAGTATCGATGAAGCTGTCATCTGCGCAAGAGTCAACGAGTGCATTAATCTCCACAGACTGGTCTCTCTTGGTGAGGGTGAGAGGAAAAAGGGGTCTGGCACGAGGGGAGGGCGTCAGAGTGGTTTGGCTTGCTAGAAGGTCTCGCAAACTTAGCGAGCCCGGGAGTTTCCCTGGCGCTGAGGACAGGAAGAGATGTAATGGTCTGTGCGCCGCTGGCGCTCCTCAGTGGACAACCCCTGTCTGCCCACCTGCATTGGTTCAGGGTCAGGCAGTCTCCCTCTCTTGTCTCGCTAAGTGTCGGCGATTGGGGTGCTCTGTGCCTTGAAAGAAATTGGGTGACCGTGGATGGTTTGGCAATCCCAACCGTCTCTCCCTTCTTCTCTCCCGACATCTGTTATTCACCCGGATGGACAAGGCCACCAGGTCTTCAAGATTCTGTGGCTCAGGATAAGAAATTAACTCATCCTTCAGTGCCTCGGTCAACCACTGGTAGAACACTGCCTGTAGGGACTCGTTGTTCCACCCACTCTCTACAGCCAATGTTCGGAATTCAATCACATATTCTGCCATGCTGCGGTTTCCCTGACGCACAGCGAACAGGCGCTTTGCTGCATCCTTACCCCGGGTGGGGTGATCGAACAGCCTCCTCAGCTCTGCCGTGAATTCCTGGTATGCGGTGGTAGAGGGGTCTCGTTGCGCCCAAATAGCCGAAGCCCACTCCAGCGCTTTTCCCCGGAGCAGCCCAATAACAAAGGATATCTTAGCCTTGTCCGAGGGGTAGGTTTGAGGTCAAAAACCAGACCGCACTGTAATAAGAAGGATCTGCAACCTCCCAGATCTCCCTCATACCTCTCCGGTGTGGGCACCTTCGGGCTCCCGGACAGATAGGGCAACTTCTCCAGCCTCGACCAGAGCTAGGGGTGATGCAGTTGGCGGAGACATAGCGGGAGCATTTAGCTGGACCTGAATGGCAGACAAACTGGCAGAAAAGGCTTGTACCGACGACATGATCTCCTGTAGGGCGGTGTTTTTTTGCCCTAACAAGTTTCCTTGTTGGGATACCGCATGGCACACAGAGTCTAGGTCAGCTGGGTCCTGGTGGCCGGATTGTTCTCTCACGTTCTTCTGATGGAACCCAAATGCAGACAAGACCAGATGGGTAAGGTGAGAATGAGTCTTTATTGATAATGTGCAAGAGGAGTCCAAACGTGCAAAATGGCGAATCCAGGTGAGGTGGTGGGGTGGAGGCGTCTCCGTGGCCAGGCGAGGTTGACGGGTTCCCAGGTGCGAAACTAGAAGACAGGACAAAAGACATGCAAGTTTTCTCAAGGGGTTCACGGGATCTCAGTATGTAGCGGTGGTTGTGAATGCAGGCACACGTACTACTACGTCTAACAATCCGGCAGGGACTGGATGTCGGTCTCAGCTTAACTAGGGTGGCTAATCAAGATCAGGTGTGTTGCTTGATTGGCCGCAGGCCTGGTAGCCCTGGAACTCCCCGCCTCTCCTCGTTGCTCGGCAACCATGAAAAACAGACAGACAACAGGGAAACATGCTCAGGGAGCTGGGGTCGTGACAGACATTTGACGAGAAACAATTGACCGGCACTTATACTCTAACATGTCTCTTATGTTTGGCCACTGTTTACATTATTTGTACATACTTGTGCTGCTCTTTTAGTTCCCTTAATCTGCTCCATTGATTCAGTGGCCTAGAAATATATTCCAAAAATGTATGTCAGGAAGAGAGACACCTGAATTTAATACAGATTCATGATTTTGATTGATCGTGCAAGAGTCCGCATCTCATTGTAAAAATAATAAAATAATACATTCCGATGCATGCTTCATGGTTTATAAAACTGTCAGAGGAAACGTGTATGTCCCTTTATAGATCTCCCTGGTGCTTTCTCTTGTCTTTTAGCCTGATCCTGAAAAATCAACCACAATAGTTTTCCGTTCAAATAAAGTTAGCTTTTTGGAATCCTATCTGTTTTTATTGGCTTTGTTTTTCTGAGACATGATTGATAGGATCAATATTGTATCGGGGACACATTTGGGACTTTAATCTTCCAGCGTGAACAGAACATCAGACAAATAGTATATGGGCAGTTACGGTTATTTTTGGTGGGGAATTTATGCAGATGATTTGAGATTGGGTAAAGACATTACTGTGTGTGGTAAACGAACTGTCATTGGAACAGTGTTACCTTTGAAAATGCAGAAAATGTCTAAACAACATTACCTTTTTGCAAAGGCTCTCAGGGCAATATCTCTCTCTTCTAAAAACTAAAATGAAATTGCTCACTATCATGCATATTGTGGAGGGACAGAATAATGGAGTGAAAGTAGTTTTTCACTTGGAAACCATAATAGCATTAACCTTAGGGCGGACAGTGATTAATAACACTTCCTGAACTACATGTCATCGGCAGGATATTCCAGACATCTGAAAAAAGGGAAAGGATCTCAGAAAAAGCACCCTACAAAACATGTTTTCCCATATAGCCTATTCATGGAAACAAATTCAGTAGCAGAATTAATTGGGGCTGATTGTTATACTTAAACTTAAATAATACTTAGTCCTCTCTCTAGGAATAAATTTATCCACTGATTCAACTACAAAAGCCCTTTTTACCCAGTCAGATAAAATGCATGAAATTCCTATAAACACTGAGCTGTTGGAGTTGGTATTTAAAAAAAGAAAAACCTGCACAATTGTATATTGATGCAATAATGTTTTTTATCAACTGAAGCTATTAAAAAGGTGGAGCTTATTTTAACAACTTTATATACTTAATAATTTAGCTAGATCCTACTGAATATGACAGAATACTACCCTGATCAAGCAAACGGCATCAATTTTGAAACATTTGTGTGTGTGTGTGTGTGTGCGCGTCAATGATCAAAAACTTTAACTTGATTAATTGCATGATTTTCTGCGATTGAGAGTGATCAATCACATTATGCGCAGTTCAATATTACATGAAGAAATTGTGTATTTCACGCCTTTATATTTAAAATTAAAGTGTTATAATAACAATACAAAAGGCACTTTTGAGCAACAGCAAGTTAAGTATATAGCAAGTTAAGTATATAACAGAATATTAATTTGTTTTATTTTTCTTTCTGAAAAGGTACCAGAAGAAACATTTGTCTTTTATCGGGGAAAACCGTCACTCAGTTGTATACAACTTGTGTGTTCTCCTCACGGCGGTGCGTGTTGAGGACACTGGTATGCGCCTCATTCGGTACTATTGTACGGGTGTTTTGTTCTTCTTGTAATCTCCACCGCCAGCTCCCACCTGCAGCCACTAATCACCCTCACCCACAGCCAATCAACTGCAGGATGCCGTGGCTTAAAAGGAGGTTGGGAGGGCGAGACAAGGGGCAGAGCTGTTGAAGAGAGCGGAAGGACTATTGTGAAAAACAACTTTGGGAAGGAACTATTGTTTTGAGTGGAGCTGTGTTCAAGTGACTTTTGTTTTGTTTATGCATGTATTTGGTCATTTGAACTGGTGAAGGTTAAGTTATTTTTGTTATTCTGTCTGTTATCACCTTGTTTGTACTATTCATTTTTTGTTTCTTCAGTTGTCCCAGGGAAAAGGTGTTTTTTAATCTCTTGACTTCAAACATTAACAGCAGTTGTATACTAGCTAATAATAAGCATAAAACAATGTTAGTTTTGTCCTAATTACATGTCAACGTAGTTTTGTTTCAACAACTACAGAACTCTTATATATTCCAGCAGTTGAGAGTTCCTACAGTCCAAGACACACTTGAAGTCTGAAAATATACACGTTTCCATTCCTTTGTCTCCACACAAACACACTCATACACCCACATTGGGAGTACTCCATTTGAGACATTAATATGGCATTGTGCAATGGTCCATGACTAAAAGCAACATAAGAATGAAAAAACACTTTTGCCGTTGTGGAGACTTTACTGCCAGTGGCAAAGTGATGTCCTTTGTGTAAAAGTAACAGCTTTCTCTGCCTGCATATACTCACAGCAGTGAGCCCTGATAAATGATTCATTGAAAATGCGTTCTTACCATGTGCTATCTGGCATAGTTATAGAAACTGGTGACTTTGTTGTAGGCTCCCAAATAACAAACTGTATCTAAGCCATGCTATGAACACTGCATATGGTATCATAATGATTTTGTTTACATTCAGTCAGTCATCTTCAAAGTTGCTTTTCCATTATACAGGATATCGGGGCTGCAGTCAAGATCAGGCGAAAGATGGGGTACACATTGGATTGGACGGTAGTCAATCGCAGGGCTAAAAAAAACATTCACTCTCACATCTACACACCTACGAGCAATGTGGAGTCACCAATTAACCTAACCGCCAGAGCATGTCTTTGTTGTGTCAGAGGAAGCTGTAGTACCCGGAGAGAACCGAACCAGACACAGGGAGAACATACTGTACACACTCCACACAGAAAGGCCACTGGGTGAAGTCCAATCCCAGACCTTCTTTCACACCACCATGCCGTCTTTGTTTACAAATAAAAGATGGAAACAATAAGTCCAGATGTCCGAGTGGTTTTACTAAAGAAGGTTGAAAAGATCAATCCCATTTTCAGCAATGGTACCAACATTTACAATAGGTTGTTATCTTACAAACCATTGCATTGCCAAATGATGATGAACAAATTAATCATCATCAAAGCAAGACTCATTTACTGAGGAATTCTTCTTATTTCATTTTTTGGTACTATTTTTTTGCTCCCTGATAAAGGAATCAGATTAACCTTTGACTTTTCATCGTATGCCATCATGTGTGTCAGATCAAACACGAATATTGTTGTTTTTTTTGCTTCATGACCAAGTACCATGAAAGCTAATGGGATCATCCTCAGCTGATGGGAATGTCACATAAGTTTTTTTAATTACCCGTAAGTGAATGAACCGTAATTTTGAGCTGATCTCAGAGGTGAGAGAAATGACGTGTGAAAGTGAACAAATCTGTACATCTTTACTGTTTGTGGACTGCTGGTCTAACAGGCAAACACAGTAAAATTGCTTAAGGTAACTATGGTAGCAGGCGTTGTCTGTGTTCTACTGCATGTGAAATATGTGCAGTTCAGGGGAACAGTGCCATGATCAACTTAATTCAGCAGAGCTGGAGCTTGTTGCTTAACCACACTTTATCCTTTTAAACAGCAGTAGAGAAAGACCCTGTCAGTCCTCAGGAGGAGTGTTGGAGTTGTGGGCTGCCTGGACACTCGACCATATCATAAAAACAGTTTTTTACACCAAGGACATATCCACACCTCAATCAGTGAGTGGTAAGAGATAGACCATATAGAATGAGTCATGAAACTCCTAACCCTAACCCACACCAAGAATGATATTATCACATTTTTGGTGGAAAGCCGTCAGGAAATGTTTTTTTGGGCATCTCACTGTGTGTGGTCACACAGCGAGCGGGCGATGTAGTGACTATGACAGGGGAGGGGAAACACAAATTTACCAACTAAACTTCCTCAAAGCGACCAGATGTGGCCGTGTTGCAGAATTGGAAGGGTATTAGAAGAGTCCCATAGTCACTGTGTAGACCCATCGTCGTTGTCGTCAATACGGATAGGTCTATACAGTTCTATCTAAACTAACGCAAGGTGAATGACACGGTTTGATGCCTACCCAATGCCCAGGTCAAGTAGCTCCTGGACTGGCTCAATACTGCTCGATTTTTCACAATAGTGGTCAGACATGGGCTATTGGCAGATTCCCCTGGCACCAGGGTCCAGAGAAATGACGTCCTTCTCCTGCCGTTTTGTACAAGCAGGTACGAGGAGTTGACTATCCAGTGCTTTACATCAGCTGGAAGGGGAGCAGTGCCATAATAAGCATTATTAGCACAGCTGAAACTTTTTGCTTCATTCATGCTTCATCTTTTCAAACCGCCTGTAAGGAGAGAGAGAGAGTGAGAGAGAAAAAAAACTGGCACTTGTTGTGGGTAATGGGTAATTACTTTTGCATGTGGCTGTTTTGTGTTTTCTAGTTTTCCCGGTGTTCCAGGGAGGATAATAAACATAACTAAGAAGCATGGACTCTTTTATGACCAGTGTCTATACAGTAAGCAACATTAGGTGGCTGTCATCTGCTAAATATTGTGACTGACTCTCCTCACATGGCATAAAATAACACAAAACACACACATTGTCGTACATGCATGCGTACGGCTACACACTCATACCTCCAATGTCACAAGTGCGGAGCAGGTCGCCCTGGGCACTAAAAGGGGGAGGATGGGGCCCTTGATGAGCAACAGAGCAAAACAGAGGGAGAGAGAGAGAGAGAGAGAGAGAGGCAGTGCTCTGAGCCATAGTGCAGTCACAAGCGACGAGTGATGAGAGTGGACAAGGTCACAGATCATAGAAGGGAGATAGAGATATGGGCAGTCATGTATGGCAACATACCTCCTCACCACCACTCCCCCAGCCATCACTGTACAGAGAGGAGTGAACAAAACCTGAACCCTAAACCTCCTTGTTTATTATCAGAATTTTGAGCAGATACACAGAAGATACAAACCCACACAAAATTAAAGAGTTATGTATTCTGCCTGGGGAACAAAACGCTCTGTTGATATATTGTGCAAATATATGCGTGTAAATATGAAAACTATTCTAGATTTTGTTAGCTTATCACCTCAAATACCATGCATATTTGTATTTATTTTCTTCATGAAAGGTGGAACATTTGCTCCAAGAGTGCTGATTTCAGATCCATCTTAACCTTACTAGTGCCCCCCGACAGTCAAAAGTAATACACAAGAACTGACCTGAGATCAGTGCCTGGAGGCAGTTTGTTAAGCTTGCTCCCTGGTGAGTGCTTTGCAGACGGGTGTTGCCCAGAGTTGAAGTCTATTAGTTTGAGTTTATTTACAGCCAAATGCCCAGAGACCCGCCTCTGTAATGTTGTTTGGGGGTAAATAAGAGTCAAAATTGAATGAAAAGCATCACACCACATGCATAATTCATGGGTATCATTATCAAGCGCATGCAGACGCACAGATGAGCGCACACATAAAAAAAGCACATAGTCAACACAGACTCACAAATACAAACAGGCAAAATAACATACACAACACACAGGTCATTATGTTTGCTTATAATATGGCCTTATCGGTCATTTATCCTTGTGCTGAACTCAGCCCAATTTTACCAGCATGGGTCCTATTTAGGCATAATACTAACAACATCACGACAAGAGTGGAGTACTCGTAGCAACACAAGCAGGAAGAGGAGAGCAATGAAAGTGGATATTTAGCCAAGCGAAGCAAAATGTCTTTGTTTTTTCACAGAGAGGATCCTATCATTTATACGAGTGATCTTACTTTGCAAGAATGACAACAAACTGTCTATGTGTGTGTGTGTGTGTGTGTAAAAAGTAGGAATAAAAGTTGGGAAAAAAAGGGAAGAGACAGGAAAAAGATGGCCAAAAATTATAGAGTGTGAACAATTTTAGTTAAAGGCTCGGAGGAAAAATAAAAAGAGCAAGGGGTGAAATTAGTGTAAAATAAGCTCATAAAGTCCGATCATATACATACACACATACTGTGGATACAAAAAAATCACAATCTGTAGTTTTAGAGCTTTAATACTCAGATATACCCAAATATATGAGTGTTCATGTGTGCATGCACATGTTTGCGCATGGATGCCACACATATATTTGGGTTGCCATTAAGAGTGCTCACCGAAGCAGTAATCCTGCTAGAGAGATAATTCAGCTGGATTCTCCAATGAATTGTGAGAGATTCTGGTCTCATTCAGCAGACAAATGAAGCGTGAGCAGTGTGAAGGGCACACATACTAACACTTATACACACATTCATTCTTACGCTGAGCAGATAGACACACTAACTCCTTTGCAAAGCCGGATGTATATACACACACACACACCCACACACCAACTCTCTGCTAAGGAATAAAGCTGCAGAGCTCTTCTTAATTGATATGAAGCAGCCCACTATGTTAGCCAGGGCAATGGCAGGAAAAAGAAAAAAGCCAGAGCTTTGGCTGGACACTAACATCACTAACACTTTGAGCGAGACCAGTAGTCCATCTTTCAAACTCGAGCAAAAGCCTGTTCACTGATTGACTGGGGATAAACTTCACACTTTACGCACTGGTAAAACAGCTGAGGGTGAGAGTCAAAAGACACAACTACAGAATGAAGGAGGTATTAAAAAGAGATACAATATGAAAGTGAATGGAGACAAAGCTCTGAAGCTCTTCCTTCTTCCCTCCTGAGATCTGCAAGGCAAGTGCGCGCCTGAGTGAGTGCGTAAAGCGTATTGAAAGCTCTCTGAAAGATGAAGAGCATTGTTTGAGATGTGCTCGTTATGTAGCGAGCATTTCGTAGGCTTCTCAATCTCACTGAAACTCTGAGTGCTCTTTCAACCTAATTGAAGCCTGCGAACTGGGAAGTTGTGACGTGTGATGTGATCAAAGGTAAACACAAGGAGAAAGAATGACATGCAATCTCCAAATCGATTCAATATTGTGTTATTTCTCATCTTTACCAATTTATCAGTGGAAAAGAAAGTATGACTCTAGCAGAACGGTCTACTTAAATTGGAGCCAATAAATACAGTATGTCAACATATGTTTCTGGTGGGGATCTTTCTTAAATGCATTTTTTTTCATAATGTGGTTCGGAATTGATATAATCCAAGTATATGTTGTTTAAGATGTTATAAAGACCATTAACGTACCTAACAATGAACAAGACAGCACAAGTACTAGGCAACCTCTTTGTTAAAAAAAAATATATATTTTGCTTGTAGCTGTTCAATTAAGTTGAGGCATCTCTACTAGTATTCATCATTCGGCCACCATTATTCAAGAGTTCAAACCTCTACAGCAGAGGTTTCCCAATCTTTCTGCCTCACAAACCGGTTTCATGTTAGAAAATATTTAGCAGACCGGTCATGAAGTGCTCATGCGTGAGCCCATCTCTGTTCACCGTGGTTGCAGATTCCAGCTCAGTCAGCCCATCTGAGTAAGAGAAAAAGAAGGAAAGCGAAAGCTAGAGAGGCAGAGACCGAGAAAACCCCCCCGGCTCCAACAAACCTTTATTCTTCATGCTTTATCCTCAAACACTGCCTTTCCCAAAGTTCAAACACCTGGCAGTAATTCTTACATTCTGATTTATTCCTCCTCTATGTTTTCACCTTTGTTTTCAATCTCTTTTCTCCCTTGTGTCTTATGCCTTCATTTCCTACTTCCTTTCTGACCACTTTCCCTTTTCCCTTTCCTTACTTGTCTGAATCATTGCTCTACCAAAAAGTATCTTTGTTCACCTGCTCAATATAGGCTGATGGTTTTTGTCTTTACCGCTTCACTGTTTTTTCATTTTGGGAAACCCAAAAGTATTACATCAATCTAATTTTAATCAGATCTGAATACCAGAGGTTGAACACTATTTCCTTCTTTTTGTTTTTTTCTGATTAATTTTATCTAAAGTTAGCAGCTGCTAATCAAGATAAAGCAGTTTTGAATGGGAGAACAGGGCACCTCTCTCCCACCCCACACACACACACACTTGTGGATGCTTACACACACATACACACACAAGATAAAGGAACAAGAGGCAGGGCCTAGGGGTTGCCTGGAGCTGTTTCCCAATCAACGCCACTTGGGAGAACAAGAGAGACCTTCGGTGTCTACAATGGGAGCTCTGAGTGGGCTTCACACAAACACAGACACACGCTCACACAAACAGACACACACTCACACAAAGAGACACATATCTAAATATCTACAAATAGACTTTTCTACTGAAGAACACATAAAAAACAATAAGACATCTGAAAACACCCCCGATCAAACAGGCGACAGTCTGAAGTGACTCATTCACATGGGTTAGATGCCGTAACTCTGTTTGAAATATACACATTTGCATTACACAGTACAATGAGACTTTGAACTGAAAAAAGTAATTATATTTCCAAATTATATATTTCCATAAGCAGAGGTGTTGTAACAAGTTTAAAGTAGCACCAACTTAGCATTGATTATGGAAAACTGTCAAGTAAGAAGGTTGGTTCCGATTTCTTGTCTACAGACTAATCTGGACAACAAGACATTAAAGAGACAACATTAAAGATTGACAGAAGCTTTCTACGTTTACAAAAAAGGGAAAAGAAAACATTTTGAATGAATGAAAAACATTTATGCCATGATGTAGGCAAGTACATTTTAAAACTCAGGTTCTGTATTGGATCAAACAACTTGAAATGCACCTGGACGGTCCACCTGGACGTATATTGTGGATGCAAACCAACTATTTCTTTGATTTACCAATAGATGTGGTAACAAATAATAATCTTTTATACAAGTACAATGCATGCGAAATGACCAAAACATCCCATATTTTTTTGTAACGTTGCATGTCATAACCCCTTTCTCCTGTCTGTCAGTCCAATGAAGGAGAAAATTACCCCAAAACAATCTAAAAAAATAGTCAGTAAATCTTTAGGAAATTATGCAGCACAAATTGAACATTTATGTTCAACACTGAGTAAATTGGGTATTTAAGGTCATTGATTATAATAAATAGTGGATTGGCATACTGCGCTTCGGCAAGAATGGCAGTGCCTGGTCAAAGCAATCATTTCCGATAGAACACGCTGTAGCTATAAAAAAGAAATCAAATGGTCCATGTCTCATTTTACTGCATACTACTCTAGTAAGGAAACCAATCCATGTCTTCACCATTTAAGTTTGGGGTCAAATACTCAAACTGATTCTCAATACAGATTTTCAGGGTCCGGGAAATGGTTGTTATAAGTGATTAAAAGTGTGACAGGAATCCTTTGATAAGGCAGATGATTGATCATGTATTGATTGGTTAACATTTATTATGACACGGGTAGATGAAATCTAGTGTTCTCATTGGTTGAGAGTGAGTCACGGGGGGTCCATTATTGAGCGATAATGTACAGTTGCTGTTCACATTGACCCGAGTGTTATTCATATCACTGCACACTCAGAGTAACACGTTTTGCGCGACCGTTTGTTGACATTTTAGCTTTTAGCTCGGTGATTGCCGGAAATCCCGCAAATGATAGTTTTCAGGCAATGCGAACTTTTGCAACCGGACAATTGAGGTGGACGTCATGAGCGATGTGAATGAATGAGATGGTGCGGGACCCAATGATGTTTACATGCACGTGAGGGGACTACCTATTTTCCTCTAGATTGATGAAATGTGATACAAAACGTTTGGTGGCTGCAACTATTTTGTGCTGAAAGGCATCTATTTAGTTATCATTTATAATTCCGCTGGTAACAGTGTTATAAAAGCAAAAAGTTACTTGAGGCTGTACTTTATCTTCAATGATGTAACTGTTCGAGCTGTGCGGGCCCAACAACGCCCTTGAACTATTTTCCATTATTGGATGATAAAGTACAGCCTCCCGTACTTTACTGCTTTATTACGGTTACATGAATAGTTATATTCAATGGAAATTTGAAATGAATCTCTAGAATAATCAATTACTTTAGATGCATCAATAAAAAGATAGGTACATACCTTTATTGCTGGAAAAATTAGTAATGCAGACGCCAGTACCACCCAACACATGCGCAAATATGTGTATCCGTGCATGTGTCGCTTGCACCAGCCGACAAATTACCGCCCCCCCGTCGGCCGAATCGATTGTCCAACTACCCCACTGACGTTTTAGACCTAGGGGTAATAGTGCATGAGATAGTTAAACTCAGTAGGATTAGATGGAAAATGGAGCTTTAAGTAGCTTGGAATAAATCCCCAAGGTGAAAACACATGATTCTTCATAATGAATAAAAAAAGTCATAAATGTAAAAGTGGTGCATTATAGGCAAGGGAAGGCGATTTTATTTGAATAGCGCATTTCAACAAGGCAATTGATTGAAAAATATAATATCAAACCATCTAAAAAAGAAAAGAACGCTGATTTTAACGGACTTAGTTTGAGATATGTGGAGCAGAAAAACTGAACGCTAGTTTTGACTCTGGGAACAGAAAGTAAACCAGTCCCAGACGACCCGAGGGCTCGGGATGGTTCATACGGTATCAGCAGATCAGAAATATACTTTGCCGCTAAACCATTCAGTGCTTTATAAACCAACAGCGGGATTTGGAAGTAAATTCTTTGTTTCGCACCAAGCCAGTGTAGCTGGAGTGACGTGATTCTGGATCAGCTCTAGCTTTCCGTTGCCTTTTTACAGACATGTAAACACACCGTTACATCAGTCTAGTCTACTGAAGATAATCTTGTTGAGACATAACTTCTCTAATCCTTGCTATATTCTTTAGGTGATAGTCCGCTGGTTTTGTAACTAACTTGACATGGCTGTTTGGGTTTAGATATGAATTCATAATTAAACCTAGATTTCTGGCTTGGATTGTGGTTTTTAACATCAATGATTGAAGCTGACTTTTAATCATTCATCCATGTTACCAAAAACAATTACTTCTGTTTTACCCTTGTTTAATTGAAGTGTTTGTATTGTATATTGTAGGCATAGTTTGACAATAAGCATTCTTTATATAACAGCCAGTTAGCTTGGTAGTCGGTGAGACAGATAATTATTATATATATAAATGAATGGCTAAAAAATGTTTTGACGTCACTGTAAAGGCATGTTTTTTTCAAGAGTATTCTGGAGTTCACAAATATTGGCCATGAGAACCTTAGCAGTTGTAATCAAACTAACAGCTATTACTGCATTGTACCTAGTTAGTAAGACCCAGATAAAATCTCTGTTGGTCGGTCCATTCTGTCACACCGGGGTAGTGGAAGCAGGACTCAAGTGCAAACAAAAAGTATTTAATGAACTCCAACAAGGACAGCGATCCAGAACTCGCATACAGAGTAACGACATTCAATGACTCGACAAGGGACAAAAGACACACGTGGCTTAAACACACTGGGAAGGTGCAGGTGACTGGACACAGGTGGAAACAATTAGGGACAAGGCAGAAAGTGAAGCTAACTCGGGGATACTAGAGGCAGGAAACTCCAAAATAAAACAGGAAACAAACCCACACCGTGACAGATTTATAAAAGATTTTCCTCGGCCAGAACAAAGTTGTGTTTATTATTGTCTTTACATTAACCTTTATGTAATTATAATGCATAAAAAAAAAACTTTCAGGTTCACCTGAGGAGCTTCCCAACAACGAGCCAACACTACATGATGGCATGCCACAGTTTGTATGGATAAACGATAAACAAGATTACATTTTATGGTAATCCATACATTTATTTTTATTTGTTTTCTGTAGAAGCTTATTTATGGATTCATGAATAATTCTTTGAATAGTGTGTCACCATCAAGTCAATGAATATGATTTTTCAAACGTCAGAAGATCAGAATATGAAAATGCATCACTCCTCCAACTTTCATCAAACTAAGACCAGAGTGAGATATCTGTGGAGATGTCAAAGATGACCGACGAGCATCCAGTTTTATCCATTGGGTCCTCAACAGTAAGACAAAGCAATTTCAACTTTTTGTCTAGAAAAACGTATCATGCTACTTCCTTTCTTTAACAAAGTAAAAGCAGTTCCTATTAAGTAAGCGTTTCAAAAGGGCCGCTTTGACTATATTTCTTATGGAATCAAAAAATAATCAAACAATTTACAACAGTATCAAACAATAAATCACATCAAAGTTTTGGTACGCTGAAGTGAAAGCTGAAATGTATCTTTGACTAGAAAAAATGTACGCTGATTTATTGGGAACGTCGGGGCAATGTTTTGGTTCATAGATTGTGTCAAATTAAACCATTGACATGAATATTATTATTAATAACCACTAAGATATTCACAAAATAACCGGGCATGGCCGTAAAATGTTACTGATAACCAAACCATAAATCAAGTTTCATGAGTGATATTCACTAATTAACAGGAAGGAATTGAAGGTCTTAGTTTGTACGCTTTTCAACGACCATCACAGTGCATATGCACAAAGAAATCACAGAAAACTGCTCTTTAAATCAACGCAAATTAATTTATCAACTCACAGTCCAGAGCACAGGGACCTGTGTGGTGTCTCAGATCACTGGGCTGTTTCAACAAGAGAGAGAAATTCCAAGTAGGTGTATGGACCAATTTCTTGGGAGAGATTTATGACCTGTAGCAGCAATGCTTTCCAAAATTCTGCCTTGGTTTTTATGCTCTGGTGAAAGCCCAACAAATGCATGGCATAAAAGTTCACATCAATTATATTTTCTTCTCCACTCTTGTAGATGTTTCTGCCTATTTCCTACTCGGCTAAGGCTAAATATATAAGATACCACCACCAACAAGCTCCCAACTATCATAGCTCAGTCAAACAAGATAATGGAGTCAATTTATGTATAGTGTGGTTGAAAATCCCAGCTTCAGGCATACTGTGAAGCCGGGCTATGTGATCTCGCCGACATATGACTGATGTAGCTCTACCAAAGATCTACCAAGAGGTGAAGAAACGTGTCAAAACATTGCTCATTCCTGCACAGAGTAGTCCTGACTTGTGATGGATTGACGTCCAGAGCCAAGAAATCCTATGTTACGATTATGTCACAACACAACTCTAAGGAGTGGAAACTAGTTTAGAGTGATTTGCAGACACGATGCATGAGGGCAACACTGCCATTAACATTGTATAGTTACAGAAAACTGCACTGGAGGAACAGGGAATAGATGGCAAGCATCCAGCAGTAGTGATAGACAAATTGTTTTTAATTTACAAATGAAGTTGTGTAAATTGCAGAAAATGTAAAATAACAGGGCTCATTGACATAATGTGCACTTTATTTTCAGATATATTTTATGGCAGGTTTTATGTATTTCTGTTCAGTGCGCGATGCAAATCACTTTTCAACTAGTTTTAATCCAAATTATCTGTTATTTATCAATATGTGATGTAAGCATTGGACTATGGTTATGTACAGCATGTTTCCATCTTTGTATAGTAAAACAAAAATTGACACTTGTATCGCAACACTTATAGTGTGTTAAAAGTGCTTAGCGATATACTGCCGTAGCTGCCATAGAAAGGTTCAGGTTACCAAAGCTTTTAAAATGCATGTTTCAACTGGCCCGTGCACATCCTTTTCACTCCACTATGTTATTTTAAGTTCTACTGGATTGCCCCTGCACTTCATTCTGAATGACGCGTGTTCAGTTTCAAACTATATTTCTCTTTTGAAAATGATTTTGCCAAAACAGCGAGTACCGTATTTTCGCGACTATAAGACGCACCTTCAATGAATCGCCTATTTTAGAACTATTTTCCTATATAGGGCGCACTGGATTATAAGGCGCATAGAATAGAAGATACTGCAGTAAAACGTTTGACTGGGGCTGCGTTATGCATCCACTAGATCGGGCTGTGCTAAATCAAACGTTAATAAGCGTTCTGAAAACTCTTCACTCCCATGGTAACGTTGTTCAAACGTTAATGTGGATATTAACAATATGTCTGAACCTCCAACTTTCGTTCTTGATTAATGAAAACATTCTTGGCAAATGCTTTCGTGCATCTTGCACCGAGAGGCAGCGCTGGAACAGACGGTGGCGCCTTGCGGCGGACCGTCAGCTCGATCCCGACATCCAACTACGAGCTTTAATATACGCTGTTGGAGCTGGAATTACCGCGGCTGCTGGCACCGGACTTTCCCTCCAATGGATCCTCGTTAACCAGTATGGATCAACCAATTGATCGATATATACGCCGCTCCGGATTATAAGGCGCACTGTCGTTTTATGAGAAAAAAAAATGATTTTAAGTGCGACTTATAGTCGCGAAAATACGGTACTATAATTCTATAATCATACACATTTTCAAGGCACACACACAAACAAACAAATACGCACTTAGGTAAAACCTAAATCAGCATGCTGTATATCTTTGTCCTCTAATATACCCTCACTCATGATCTCTTTTAACTTCATTTGGATCTTACAATCTCACTACATTAATATATTGTATTTCTGTAAAGGAAAAAAAAACAAATAGGGGAAAAGCTCCACTTCAGCTGGGATTTCAGGATAGATTTGAAGTCTTAGCCTGTCAAAATCCTGCATTAAAATTATGCTAATCTCTCTCAGAGAAAGGAAAAGCATGATCCAGAAAAGTGCATAATATTATTTCTTTTTTGAGGGGAGATGAAATACGCAGACAGATTCAAACAAAAGGGACGTTTTTGCTGAAATTGCAATAATAGCATCTCAAAGGGCAAATATACACAAAAGAATGCACTTAGATCTGAGGTGCAGCCTGTACCAACTCCTGAGTATGAATTTTGGCGATAGGATGATCCTCTAAAGTCTCAAGTTTTGTTAAAAAGGCCTTGAAGCTGTTTTCTGTGAAGGCAGACATATTAAGAGTACCATTTTTCTTTAAGCTTCAATCAATTTAGGCTGCTTGGAGAGATTTCAGACAGATCAGTAGAATGTGTAGGCGTCTACGTCACAACATGGACTCATACTATGTTCAAATCTTGTACTTTGCGCTACATCTGCTCTTCTCTCATGCTGAAGTATTGGAGAAGCCACACACAGCTGTCGGGAGAGCACAATGGATTTTCCCAACAACAACAGGTTTTGTGTTCTGAATATCAATTTGACGTCTTTCACATAATTATTATTTCACTTGTCTTAAGTATACTATTTTCAACGGAAAATCTGTTATTTTCTCTCTTATTGTATATTGTAATATTAACAACCCTGAAGCACGCTAAGACTCCTTGCCTTTTATGATAAAGGCGATCATTGTTATTGCGCCCACTTGCAACCTCAATTAAATTTAGAGGCTGTTTTTTCCTGGCTTTAAAGAGCCTCTGACTTCCTCTAGGGGCTTAATCCCATAAACCACTATGACCCACTGACATCATAAGTTTAAGCCGCAAGGCAAGTCAATGTCAGACTATCTTCCAGAGGAGGCTAAATGGATGCAGGTCTCTTTAGAATGTGTGTGTGTACACCTAAGTCTGTTGTGTAGAGCCATCACCAACTGACACTGAGGTAATATAATGACATATTATGATTGTAGTTTTATTTTCTTTGTCCTTGACATGCCCAAAGATGAGAGAATTTATTTTCTACTCCCAAAAAGTGTTTATTGGTTGATGGAAGCAGAATCAATGTTTTTGGTATGGGAAGTAGAAGCAGCGTTGTTTCGATTGTCTCATAACGGGCCTTTGTTGTGACGAGAGACGACGAAAAATGCTGTGCGATGCTCCCAAGACAGTAGAGTTGAAGAAGAGTAATGGCTTTTGAAATTAAATCTATATCACTTCATACAAGAAGTTGAACTATTTAACGTGAAGTCACACATTGGTTTGAGGACTAGAATTTTGAAGCCTCAAGTTTAACGTTACGCTACATTTCCGGCCACTTCAAAATGCCCTGTCAAAGAAAATCAAATTGCGCCTTGCTGCAAGTTCATACACATTTTGGATTTCCATGACATTTCCATGACTTCAAACTAAATTTCCATGAACAAAACCTTCAATCTCTGTATATACATGAAAAAGTGAGACAACGTATTATTTAAACAACAAAGAGAATTCCAAAGCATGGTGTTTCCCCTACCATTCAATTAGGCCCCAAGATCATTTATTTTATGCTCAGTGCGCAGGAACAAACTATATGTAACATATATTGAAAGCATTTATGTTGAATTGACGCTCCTTGTGTCTCGATATATTGATGTCATGATTACAGCAGGTGCAACACAGAAGAGTTTCGCTAGGCACGAGAGCATATGGTTTCCTACCGTGTGACAGTTCATTTCCGGTATTAATAATGTTAATAATAATTTATTAATTGTATATTAAGTTGACTCTTTGCTGCGTAAAATAAAGATAAAACAAAAAAAATTTCCTGTCATACGCGTAAGAAAATGAATTCAAACAACATTGAATCCCTGAGCTGCTGTTGTTATGTCTAACAAACTTTTGCGCTCACACAACCACGGTGCCAACTATTTGCATTGCGAGTATGAGAGGGCCCTGTCTATATTTTGAGGTCTTTCTTTTAACACCATATTCATTATTTTAAACTTATCTTAAATGATCTACATGAACATATGATTATAACAAATTTCCATGACATTTCCTAAACTTTTGGGATTTTATTTTTCCATGACTTTTCCAGGTTTTCCATGACCGCACTAAGCCTGTGGCAGTGTGCATCATAAGCCTTCCTCGATGGATTTCTTCCACATTTTCTCTCCAAAAAGTTGTTGTTTCCTGTTGGGCTGTATGTTTTAATGGAAAACTATATTATTGAGCTTTGCCACGGGTGAGCTGTTTGGCATGTCAAGTAAAGTATAGTGATTGCGTCCTGTGGTTTTTGTAATATAGGAAACAGTGTTATTGATGTACTAACCCAGACCTGAGGCAGGCAAACCGAGGATTAGCCTGTGCAACAAAAAGGGAAAACATTAACGTGTTTCTGTGATGTTCACAACAGGGGATTAGAAGGTTCCCACTGACGGGATTAAAACAATTCATACTGTTTTTCTCTGTCCGTTTCATCCCATCCTCACTTGATATATTAATATAACGGTTTCCTCGTGTTTGGGGCTTTTATCCGTTCTCTTTATCCCATTTCTAACTTTTAAAATATTTAACCTTTGTTTTTGCATTTCCCTTCTAGCGTTATTTCAATCCTAACTAATCCTGAAATTTCACCTTAATGCTATGTCTCTGTTTGGCGATTATTTGTGAAAAAATTCATGTTATGTTATGTTTTTTTCAGTTAAATAATTAAGGTTTTGCAAGCCTCACAACTGATAATAAAAGCAGAATAAAACTTTTTCATTCCCTCATTTGCTCGATGAACAACAAGGAGTAATATGTGATTGGTTTACTTTGATGGAAGAAATATAATCAACTGAATTCAATTGGTACAGCAGAACAGATTGAATTAATCATATAATTTTACCAAAACCTGCAACGCCAAAGAAAAGGTTACTCAAAATAATAAATTCATGTTGCATTAAAGGGCCATTTTAATTTTTCCCTAATGAATCAATAGCTGTAATGACATGTTTGTTTGTTAATCAATTTGTGACATGGATTATAGGACTTAGAAATACAGTTTACAGATTCAATGAAAGTAAAATACAATAGGTTCCTCTACGATTAGTCATAGCGAGGACCTTAATTGACTACAGGAGTTGGGCTTAATACCATCTTCTCACAGTAGGATGCAAATGTGATTAACAATTGAAAGATTGAGTGATAGAGTTACAATCAGTGTGACAGCCAGAGATTATTGTGGATGTTGACACAGCTGATATGTAGAGATGAGACGACTGGGCTGTGACGGCACTGATTGGTCTGATGTAATTGGAATGTTGACAAAAATAAACACCGTTTCTGGAGGGCACCAATTATTCTAAATGTTAGCCTGCCAGGCAAAAGCAATCGCACCAGGACAAGTCTGCAAGCTATCAATAATCACAACCCAGCTCAAAGTGCCTGAAAAACATTCAAACAGAGATGACTACACATAGATAATGTTCCATGACAAATCCCTCCCAAAAACAAAAACAGTTCTTATTCGAGGATGCTATTGAAGGAAAGAAAATATCCAACAGCAAAAGTAATCAGACAAAGACTAACCGCCAAGGTAGGAATAATCAAACACAGAAGGCCTGGGGGCAGACAAGGTAATAATGAAATGCAGACTGCATCCAAGCGTCTTCACTGTCAGGCCAACGGGGTAATGATATGATGAGGATGAAGACATTCCTTCATTCAGGAGCTATTGCAGACAAGTGTCAACCATGCCTTGAGGGTTACTCCTGGTTACCTTCTGATTGCAGAATGGAAGAAAAGTTTCAATGAGATATCTCTTTCTGTAAAAAAAAAAAAAACTCACACAATGGCATATCGATGCCATATATATATATATACTGTAGAATATCAATTACTGTAGAAGTATAAGAAATTAAAAGCAACAATCTTGTTATTTATTTCATCTGTTCACCAAACTGTCATTCATTTGCCTCTTTTTTGACCTTCAAGTCTATCATTCACTTCCTCTGACATATAGCATCTCCAGATTGACACTTCTGGTGAGCTGCGGGGGCATTCACTGAGGTCAGACAGACTCTTTCTGACAACTCAGCACTAGTGGGCATGTCCAATCTCAAACACCAGTGGAAGGACAACACCAACACAGAGGATCAAGGCGCTGAAATGCTCGCTCTTCTTTTTTGATTTGATGAGATCCACTTTGTGCTTCATGTGATTTTTTATGCATACAACCCACAGCCTTCTTCTTGGTATCTATTCTTTGTGTGTGTGTCTAGATATCTGTGTGCTCTGTGAACTGCGCCATCACTCTCTTATCCCCATCAGCTACTCGTGTCTTGCTCTTCTCCCAAATCGTCCTGACCTTCCTCAAATAAACCTATCAGCTGTAATCAAGCGCTATCTTGTCCTTTCTCCTACATTCACCCTGACATACACACACACACACCCACTATTGTCAACTTTTCATGCAGGTCTTACTGTCCCTCGTGGACTGGTAAGGCGGAGGCGGTCTGTGCCATAGTTCTCAGTGGAATATGAGGCCATCCAGGCCCCTGTCTCATATTGGTCGTCAATAATCAAATATAATCACTTTAAGAGGAATATATATTTTTGTTTGTCGTTACTGTAGATACAATCCTGTAGACAATATGATGTTCCGTACTCAGGGGGTATTTTAGGTTTAGTAATTATATATTTAGTAAAAGGTATTACTAAAAGGTATTGTAATTGCATTATACGGTCGTAAACACCCAAGGCCAGCTGCACAAAACCCCTTTAAGTTTCCTCTTAAAGTCTAATTACGACTTTATTAAAATAAAAGTTTTTTAAACAAATTCTGTTGTCTTTCATGTCTTTCATGAAAAAAAAGATTGATTGAAAACTATGGTGAAACCCTTGAAGTTAGTTCAACTATTGCACAAAAGAACAAACTAGAAAATAATGTCAAGGTGCCTCTGAATCCCACTTAACTGCAATATAGCAGTTTATATAATAAAATATATATATATACAATAAAATAATGAATGCATCCAGAGAAGACGATTGCTCGGCTACCAGGAGAACTTAATTGATTTTACACTTTATATTTGACGAGCAGTCAATTCATGATTTTTTAATGCTGTGGGATCCTTTAAGTCAGTAATAGACGAGGGATGCTCCTTGAATTCATTGATGTCAGTCAACATTTTCTTTGCACAAAGTAGTTCATGTGGATCCTATTTTCTTTTTAATGCCTGCCTTATTTTATTGTGTTACCCCAAACTATTTGCATTTCTTGTATTCTTTTCATCTGCATTTTTCGTTTTGATGACAAAATGTATCACAGTGCAAGGAAGCAAATGGTCTACAGGGAAACTGTACAAATTTGCTACCTTTAAATTGTCACGGTTTGGTTCTGCTTCATGTCTTATTTTGTAGTTTTCATGTCTCTTGTGTCCCTGGGTAACTTCACTTCCTGCCTTGTCCTGTGATTGCCTGATTGTTTCCACCTGTGTCCAATCACCTGCACCTCCCTAGTGTATTTAAGCCCTGTGTGCCTGTCGTCCCTGGTCGCGTCATTGTCTAATGTCTAGTCGTCGTTGGTGCACGACCTTTAGCTTTTGATTTTGTTGGTGAATAAAGAGCACCTTCTGGAAACTCCTGCATTTGAGTCCTGCCTTCCTCCGCACACTGACATAAATGCCTCAAGGTTATTCCTAAAGTAGGCAAATATTAACAGCCAGTAACAACCAAAAGTTAGTACCTCATTTTAAAGAAATTCATCTGTAAGTATTATATTTTGAGAGAAAACGTAGGAAGTTACTGTTACGGGTTCAAAAGAAATGCTTCAATTGCAAAATCACTTCTAATTATCCCTTCTCTTTTGTCTTATGTAGACACAAACAGGCTTGGACTGTATTTCCCCAAATGCACTGTACTCTCTGCTCCCCCTTACTTGTAAAGCCAGATTACCATAGACAAAAAGAGAGGGAGAGGAGAAGGGAGCGCAGATGGACCTTGTATTTTGTCAGTGGGTCACACCATGGTGGCATGGTTAACTAGCTAATACAATTAGTTTTAGAGGCATCATTCACATTTTCAGGCCAAGTCAAAGTCTACACGCAACTGCAGCCCGAGCAAGAGATGACGACGCATCTAGCAGCTAAAGGAAATGGGTGATGATTTGAACATGAATCCCAGGGAAAGATGAGGAAATAATGAGGCAAGACCCATTAAGTGGACTCTGTTTCCTCAAAAGTCCCAGGAAACATCAAATATTGGTTTGATTTCATCCATGTGCTAATGAAGAGCCATTGAAAAGGGTGTGAAACCAGCTCGCTGACCTTGTGGTTTGATTATCTGCCTTGAGACCAAGAGTTTGCAGAGCTCACTTCTCAAATGGTTTATTGCACGGCATGAAATAGTTGCTTTTAGAGTCCAGTGCTACAATTGACCTTTGTTTTCTGCTCACACAATACATATATACAGTATGTTGCACAAGGAACCACATGTGGGGTCCAGATTGAGTTTGCTGCAGGAAGTGGACATTGATTATATATAGGTGAGAACGAGGGGTGCCCACACAGGCACCGAGGTCACCTAACGGGTCCTTGTACAAGAAGTGAAGCGGGAGATGTGTTTCGCGGGTTTTGGGGAAAAAGTAGGAAAGGAAGAGAGACCAAGTGTATCTGTAAATTGGCGCTGATGAGGACTTCTCCCACTGTTCATTGGTTACTAAAAGATTTATCAACGCACACCTGGATGTCGCGTTTGTCCAAGTGTGCTACACACAGCTGCATTTAACATGTAGAAATGCAAAGCTTTAAAATGATGACCTATTCAACACATGTCTGTGTTTCATATTTTGTTGTTTATCATATTTTGTTCTTTATCATTTTCAAATATTAGTCACTGCAAAACAGAACAGCCTTAATTCTACGTGGCATTGATTCAACAAGGTGCTGAAAGCATTCTTTAGAAATGTTGGCCCATATTGATAGGATAGCATCTTGCAGTTGGAGATTTGTGGGATGCACATCCAGGGCATGAAGCTCCCGTTCCACCACATCCCAAAGATGCTCTATTGGGTTGAGATCTGGTGACTGTGGGGGCCATTTTAGTACAGTGAACTTTTTTCATGTTCAAGAAACCAATTTGAAATGATTCACGCTTTGTGACATGGTGCATTATCCTGCTGGAAGTAGCCATCAGAGGATGGGTACATGGTGGCCATAGAGGGATGGACATGGTCAGAAACAATGCTCAGGTAGGCCGTGGCATTTAAACAATGCTCAATTGGCACTAAGAGGCCTAAAGCGTGCCAAGAAAACATCTCCCACACCATTACACCACCACCACCACCAGCCTGCATAGTGGCCACAAGGCATGATAGATCCATGTTCTCATTCTGTTTATGCCAAATTCTGACTCTACCATCTGAATGTCTCAACAGAAATAGAGACTCATCAGACCAGGCAACATTTTTCCAGTCTTCAACTGTCCAATTTTGGTGAACTCTTGCAAATTGCACCCTCTTTTTCTTATTTGTGGGGTCTTCTGCTGTTGTAGCCCATCCGCCTCAAGGTTTTGCGTGTTGTGGCTTCACAATGCTTTGCTGCATACCTCGGTTGTAACGAGTGGTTATTTCAGTCAAAGTTGCTCTTCTATCAGCTTGAATCAGTCGGCCCATTCTCCTCTGACCTCTAGCATCAACAAGGCATTTTCGCACACAGGACTGCCGCACACAGGACGTTTTTCCCTTTTCTCACCTTTCTTTGTAAATCCTAGAAATGGTTGTGCGTGAAAATCCCAGTAACTCAGCAGATTGTGAAATACTCAGACCGGCCTGTCTGGCACCAACAACCATGCAACGATCAAAATTGCTTAAATCACCTTTCTTTCCCATTCTGACATTCAGTTTGGAGTTCAGGAGATTATCTTGACCAGGACCGCAAAATGAACAGGCCCCATCTTCCCCGTCTCCCAAGCAGCCACAAACAAATAACCTTTAAATTATAAACTTATTTATTTTCACAAACACAAATAAGGTGAAATAGTTTCCATAACGTAATTAATATCTGGCGGGACAAAACGGCCTATCCCGTATGAAGAACTAAACCAAAAATAAGTAATCTTGTCTAGAAAGAAAATAGCTGACCTGCCAACCAAAAAGGGAAAAGAATGACAAGACAACCTTACCTACCTAATTATCACAAAAACAGGAGAAAACAAACTCATTACGAACCTGTACAAACAACAACCCCACAGGCTGGCCAGTTGGGACACGAGGAGGACAAGGACGGCGTGCTGCTGCTGCTTTCCCCTCTCTCGCAAAAGACGCCATCTTGGCTCCTTTTATCTCCCAGGAGTCCCGCTGCAGCCAACCAGGGCCCGGCGAGGATCTTCGGCCAATCAGCACATGGCGGTGGCACACCCCGATCTACATAGGGAAAAATACAAACCAAGGAAAAAACCCAAAACGGAAATACACAGGACACACGGCCATACACAAATGACCAGGGTCATAACACACCCCTAAATGCATTGAAGCAACTTCCATGTGATTGGTTGATTAGATAATTGCATTATTGAGAAATTGAACAGGTGTTCCTAATAATTCTTTAGAACTATCTGCTCGAAAATGGATTGGCAAAGACAAGTTGTGGTCCCAATTCTGCACCTTCTTCCGAAATGTCAATGCATTTGTGTGGACCAGTGGGTGTAACCACATGTTCAATGCTGCATTGAATGTCTCTCAGCTTCAGTTTTCTATGCTTCCAACTTCTCACTTTAAATAAGCAGTCAATAGAGTCAATTCCAGTGATTCTGGAGCCAGGGCCGTGATATATTGCAAGAGGCTGGGGGAGATGTTTGCCATTCAATGCGTTCTCTGCGATGTTTAAGCCCCATCAGAGGGAGAAAGAGGGAGAGAGACGCTAGCCATTCTGCCATGCCTTCAACCTTTTGAGGTCAGTGTGGCATCCACCTCGTCACCGGCAACTGTGTACACCAGGGGTGTCAAACTCATTCTAGGTTTGGGCCAGATACTGCCCACTTTGATCTCAAGTGGGCCAGACCATTAACATTAATAGGGGGTGTGGTGCCGTGCGTATGGTACGGCAAACTGAGTGGGGGGGGGGGTTCGCGTGGATGGTCGACATGGGGGGACACAGTCATTTTCAAGCAGGCGCTGCTGCCTGGATCAACGTCGTCGAAAAGGTCTAAGGCAGGGGTACCCAAACTTTTTCGGCTCGCGAACTACTTCTCACTCAATGTTTTAATCCAAGTTATAGCGATCTTTTTAGGAATTGCACCTACCTTTATAAAAATGCAATTTATATCTTTCTGTAATTTTCACACTTAGCAAAGCCGTCCGACAGGCCTGCTCTGGACCAGGGATACAAAATCAATACAAAACATAGGAAGGGGACAGAAAGTGTTGTGGTTGAGGTTGTCAAAAAATATTATAATGTGTTATGGGGGTTGGCTGTGGCCAAACAGGTTTTTGGACTTAAGGGAGAGGGTGTTACGCACTCTGTTGTTTTGCTTTATATTTTCCCCCAAGTGTCTACTCTGGTGCCTCCCGCTACGTTGCCAGCTGCAGCAGATGATTGAGAGCAGCTGTGCGCAATCCCTATTTTGTGCCATAGGGGTACAAAAGGCTGTGGTTGAACGGAAGTGTATATTTTGTGTATCAGAGTCATTTATTGTAATAAATATATTGTTCTAAATACTTGGGTTGTCCACAATCGCTCTTTGTGGATATTTTCTATATAGTTATTCTTTTCAACGTTTAGACCTGAAGAGGGGAACGTGACACTGACTGAATGTTTATTAGAGAAAGTTAACCCGTGTAAATACCAAATACAGTTTTCAAATGTGGATTTAATTAAAAGGAAAAAAGCTATGCAAAACCTACTTGGCTCTTTACAAACAAGTGATTGCCTCCCCTTCCCCCTTGTACATGTGAAGAACTGCAGACCTAACTTGCCTCACTCAAGGTCAGAGTTCAACAATATGAAAGACTGGGCAACACAATGCATCGCCTTAAATTTGCCATGTCTTTTTGGGGATAATATTGATGATGATGATGTTGAAAAGAAAAGTCCAAAGTTAAACTTTTTGGAAGGTGTGTGTCCCTGACACGGCACTTCATAAAAAATGCATTTTACCAACAGTCGCACATGGTGGTGGTAGTGTGAATTTTGTCACAATTTTGAACAGTTTGACCTGTTTTGTTAAACTTTTATATTTTGCTAAACACACTTCCATTCATATCAAGAAATTGAAAAATGAGATTAATACCACTGCCCATTTAAGTCTAGAGCGGATGAGAACGCAATATTGTAAACAGCAAAGTTGGCTCTGTAAGAAAACCGAGTAAAAGAGAACCATGCTAGCTGTTTCATCCTAAAACCGCTCTTTATACTAATCTAAACTAACTAACTAACTTTGAATTTACAGACGCATATTTCAGCTCCTTTTTATTTATGTTCATATTTCTCTCTCTATTACTACTCACATTAAGTATCCATCTCACCTCATTTGCATTAATTTCTCTCATCTGCCCATTCCGAGTGAAGGGCACATAAGACTGGCAGTCTGGTCCTCATTATAACAATATGTGCAATACCTTTTTACATTTGTCAGAGTGAGGGGGTAAAGCTAGCTGCATTGCCCCCTCTGGCAAGGGACCTGTCACATCAATGACCAGTGCGTCTTTCGGATTTGCTGTCGCCGAGGGTTACAGACTGATTCTAATCTGTGGCCGAGCCCTCTGCACTGAGATAATTAAAAACATTACTTTTACAAGTTGGAAACTTGTCTGCTATTTTGTGTGTGTGTGTGTGTGACAGGTAAGACAGTGTTGACATGTACTTACCATGTAATGTGACTGTGCAAAAGTATAAATTATTTTCTGTAGATCTTAGTGAGCATGTTGACAGGACAGACTAGCATATTTCACCAGCAGATGGAAAAATTGCTCTAAAACAGAAATGTCAAGGTGTTTTAAGGAAGAAATATTCTTTAGTACACAACAGCAGCTGATGAAAGGTGACCTTGAGTTCTTTTTCCATGTTTTTGGGTTCAGATAATGAAAGGTGCTGGGTCAGGCAAAAAAGAGGGAAGGGTGAAAAGTTAATCGAGGACCAACAACATGTAACTTTATGGATATTACAATAAACTGTCAGCAATGCGAAATAAACGGTGGGTTTTCAATTTGACACCGTATGCATTAGTGACTTGATAGCACTCCAGTGGCATCCAACAACTAACAAATCGTCTGTTCATAATAACTCTCTTACTAATTACTTTACAGAATCGAAATTGAATGGAACTGGTCTTTTAGCTCAATTTATAGAGAGTAATGTGTGCATGTGTGTTTCAACTGAGTTGAGAAAATGCAATGAGTTTGATCATTTGGCCAAGCCACGGCAAGGGAAAAGGTATATCAAAAAAATTAAATAAAATAACAGACTAGGATTTTGTCCTAAGCTTGTCTGCAACATAATAACCACGCTGGTTGCAAACTCCACGGTCACACAGGATGTGAGAATATAATATTGTTTTATGAATTTATTTTCCTATTTATCATGCGAGTCACTTGTCTAATGCATTCTCAGTGATCACTTTATTGGGTTCATCGCTTGGAGCTGTCATTTGTGATACCAACTGTTCATATGCTTCTTTATATCCAGGGAAATTCATTGTTATTCTATCATCCTGCTGCTTCTTAAATATACCTTTTGGTAAGACCATGCTGCCCCACCACCTCCCCATCATACCCCAGTCTATGCAGATTCATCAAGCTCCATCAGCCTCCTCAGCCTGACAATCTCGCCAGAGTCATCAGCTATCAACTCCCACCACAAGTGTGATTAAGCTTGCTGCTCTATATGTTAACGTTGTAATGTTGATGTTGAAGTCTTTTAAAATTGATGTGTATACACTATTAATATACAACATTAAATTGATTTAGTAAGAAGCACAAATCTACCTGGTTCATGTTTTCCGTCAAGATGTCTAAGAAACATTGTTATTGTCATGTCCAGAAAAAGATGTTAGTTAGGTTGTCTCGTGTCCGTCTCGTGAGTTCCTGTTTTATTTTGGAAAATGAACCTTCCCCTTGTTTCAGGCAACTTTCCCCTTCCTCTTGTGTCGGTGTGATTGCCGCCCCTCCCCTGATTGTCTCCACCTGTGCACTTCCCCTGTGTGTGTATATATTGTCTGAGTCCCCCTCTGTCCTGTGCCAGTTCGTCTTGTCCCAAGCCACCGTGCCAGCGTTACGTAGGTCCACAGTCTTGCCTCGTTTTTTTGTCGACACCTTAATTGAGCCTGCTTTCAGTTTTTGTCTCTAGATCGGTTTTTCCTCGCCCACGAGTGATTTTTATTTCAGCGGCCATGCCCTGCCCTTTTGTTAATAAACTTTGATTCTTTTTTCGCACCACGTTGTGAGAGTCGTGCATTTGGGTTCCCGTCCACCGTCCGGTCGTGACAGAACGAACTGGCCAGCATGAACCCAGCGGACTCGGATAACCTAAAGGCAGCCATTGGCGCTCAAGGTAACCGCCTTAAGCAGCAGGAGGACCAATTGTCCGCCCTGCAACATGGAGTGGAAGGGCTGGCAAGCGGGCAGGAGGACTTCAAGGCCGCCATGACGACCCAGGTGAATCTCCTATCTAACCAGATTCATCAGATGCTCACCCATCTGAACCAAGCACCATCAGCCTCGCCCGTGCTGGCGGCTGCCGACGCACCACCAGCTCCAGCTCCCCACAGTCAGGCAATTCGCCTTGCCCCACCCGAGAAGTTCTCCGGCGAGCCTGGGGAATGCAAGTCCTTCATAGTTAACTGTGAAATGCACTATGAACAATTGCCCTCAGCCTTCCCCACAGAAAGGTCCAAGGTGGCATTTATGATTTCCCATCTCACGGGGAGAGCGAAAGTATGGGCAACCACGGAATGGTCCAGAGCTTCACCAAGCTGCCAATCACTCGCTCGGTTCACCGAGACATTGAGGAGGGTGTTTGACCCCACGACATCCGGCAGAGAGACAGCCCGGGAGCTGAACGCTATCCGCCAAGGTATGGACTCTGTCTCAGACTATGCCATCCGCTTCCGCACACTAGCAGCAGATAGCGGATGGAATGCCACGGCATTGTATGATGCATTCATCTCAGGACTCTCGGATCCCATCCAAGACCTGTTAGTCCCCCTTGATTTGCCTGAGGACCTCGACGCAGTCATCGCATTGGCTGTTAGGACAGACCATCGTTTGAAGACACGAATGCAGGACCGAGGTCTCCCTCCAACAAACTCAAGGGTCGTTTCCCCCCTACCGTCGCCGGACCAGTGGAGAGCTGTCTCTTCGCGTGATCCAGAGGAGCCCATGCAGCTGGGACAGGCTCGTTTGTCCGCTGAGGAACGACGACGCCGCCTGCAGGAAGGCAGGTGTTTCTACTGCGGGGAACAAGGACACCTAGTGGTAGGGTGTCCGGCGAGGAGGACAACCCACCAGGGGAAGAAGAGTCCCCTGTCGAACCGCTTCGCCTCATCGGGCAGTTCCTCCCGCTCCCTGATGAGGATCCAGGTAAGCCACCATGACACCACAGTTTCAATAGGAGTACTGGTTGACTCTGGGGCTGATGAAAGCCTCATGGACTGGGGTTTTGCCAACCAAATGGGAGTTAGGTCAGCTCCCTTGAACCAGCCGTTGAAAGCCAGCGCCTTAGATGGCAGCTTTATTTTTAATGTAACACATGTGACTGAACCTGTGGCTATACGCATCGGGGACCACCACGAACTAGTGACGTTTCATCTGTTCCACTCGGCCCAACACCCCCTGATTTTGGGGTTCCCCTGGCTCAAAAAACACAACCCCCACATTGACTGGTGCTCTGGGAGGATCATAAGCTGGGGAGGGAAGCGGGGGGGGCTAGACAGGGTTCCTGGCCAAGAAGTGGAGATTGGAGTCATTGGGGACCTTGTCTCGGCTTCAGCTCCGACCCACACACACAACTTGCGTGAGGTGACCTCCGTTCCCAGTTGTTATCACGATCTTGAGGAGGTGTTTAGCAAGAGTAAGGCCACTTCCCTACCACCCCATCGTCCTTATGACTGTCCCATTGACCTTATCCCGGGTGCGCCCATTCCGAAGGGGAGACTTTATTCCATCTCCGGCCCTGAGAAAGTAGCCATGACCGAATACATCGAGGCTTCATTAAAAGCAGGACTCATACGCCCCTCTTCGTCTCCAGCAGGAGCAGGATTCTTTTTTGTGGGGAAGAAGGATGGTTCCCTGAGACCCTGCATTGACTATGGACCATTAAACGACATTACTATCAAGAATCGATACCCCCTGCCCCTCATGTCATCGGCCTTTGAACAACTGCAACAAGCCAGAATCTTCACCAAACTAGACTTGCGCAATGCTTATCATCTCGTCCGTATTAGAGAGGGCGATGAGTGGAAGACCGGCTTTAACACCCCCTCGGGCCATTACGAATACCTCGTGATGCCATTTGGCCTGACCAATGCCCCGGCCGTATTTCAGGCGTTGATAAACGATGTTCTTAGGGAGTTCCTTAATCAGTTTGTATTCGTCTACTTAGATGACATTTTGATTTTCTCCCCTGACCGAGACACTCATGTTCGCCATGTTCGGCAGGTTCTCCAGCGTCTGCTGGAGAACCATCTTTATGTCAAAGCAGAAAAGAGTGAATTCCATGCCAACGTTGTGTCCTTCCTGGGCTTTGTCATAGCCCCTGGAAAGATACAAATGGATCCGGCTAAAGTCAGCGCTGTGGCCCAGTGGCCTACACCTGATAACCGTAAGAAGGTTCAGCAATTCCTAGGTTTTGCGAACTTTTACAGACGGTTTATCAGAAACTTCAGCGCCATAGCATCTCCCCTCCATGTTCTCACCTCTCCCCAAGCCCCGTTTCTATGGTCTCCCCAAGCAGAGGTGGCTTTCACCCGACTCAAGGAGATGTTCACCACGGCCCCCATCCTCACGGTTCCAGATCCCAGCCGACAGTTTGTGGTGGAGGTGGATGCCTCCAACGACGGTGTGGGGGCGGTCCTATCTCAACGATCGACAGGAGACCACAAACTACATCCATGCGCCTTCCTGTCCAGAAAACTTTCACCGGCGGAGCGGAATTACGATGTTGGTAATCGTGAGTTGCTCGCGGTAAAGCTGGCATTGGAGGAGTGGAGACATTGGCTGGAGGGGGCCCAACACCCGTTTATTGTCTGGACTGACCATAAAAATCTTGAGTACATCCGCAAGGCCAAGCGTTTGAACTCTCGCCAAGCCAGATGGACTCTGTTCTTTAACCGCTTTAACTTTGTTTTATCCTACAGGCCGGGGTCCCAGAACACCAAGCCGGACGCCCTGTCTCGTCTGTTCAACCCCGAGCCCACTGCCAAGAAACCAGAACCAATGCTGCCACCGCACCGTGTGGTAGGAGCGGTAACATGGCAGATAGAATCAGAGGTGAAGCGGGCTAATGGTGAGAACCCTACACCTAGTGGTTGTCCAGTTAATCGCCTGTTTGTTCCGGCAACTATGCGCCCACAGGTGATTCATTGGGCTCACACCTCAAAGCTCACCTGCCATCCAGGGATCAGGAGAACCATATATGCCATCAGACAAAGGTTCTGGTGGCCCGCCATGGAACGCGAGGTCCGGGAGTATGTTGGTGCGTGCCCCGTCTGTGCCAGGAACAAGACCTCCTCCCAGGCACGCACAGGGCTGCTGCAACCGCTCCCGGTGCCCAGTCGACCCTGGGCTGAGATTTCGCTGGACTTCGTCACTGGTCTCCCGCTCTCTCAAGGTAACACCACTGTCCTCACAGTGGTGGATCGATTCTCAAAGATGGTTCATTTCATAGCCCTACCTAAACTTCCGTCAGCCAAGGAGACTGCCGAAACCATGCTCAACCACGTTTTTCGCATTCATGGGTTTCCGAGGGACGTGGTGTCAGACCGGGGGCCCCAATTCGTATCCCGTTTTTGGACTGAATTCTGCAAACTGATCGGGGCCACGGTCAGTCTCACGTCCGGATACCACCCAGAGGCCAATGGACAGGCTGAGCGCCTGAACCAAGCATTGGAAACGAGTCTTCGTTGCCTGGTATCCCAGAAGCCGTCATCCTGGAGCAAACACCTAACCTGGGTGGAATACGCCCATAACACGCTCCCCACAGCAGCCACGGGGCTGACCCCCTTCCAGTGCGCCTTCGGCTACCAACCGCCTCTGTTTCTAGATACTGAGAAGGAGGTCGTCGTCCCTTCCGCCCATGCCATGGTCCGGCGTTGCCGCCGAATCTGGGCAGCTGCCCGCAGCATCCTCCTTCGCAGCGCGGCGCGCATGAAGAAGGTCGCTGATCGGAGGCGCCAGCCAGCTCCGACATACCAGCCGGGCCAGAAAGTCTGGCTCTCCACACGGGACCTGCCACTCCATGTTGCCTCCCGGAAGCTAGCTCCTAGGTTTGTGGGTCCGTTTCCCGTGTCAAAAGTGATTAACCCTGTCTCTGTTCGTCTGCGCCTTCCCAGATCCCTGAGGGTGCACCCTACTTTTCACGTGGGGAAGCTGAAACCAGTTAGAGAGAGCCCTATGGTGCCCGGAGCCGCAACTCCGCCACTTCCCCGGATGGTTGATGGGGGACCGGTCTACCCAGTGAAGCGACTCTTGGGCGTACGCAAACGCGGAAGGGGACACCAATACTTGGTGGACTGGAAGGGCTATGGTCCGGAGCACCGTTCCTGGGTCCGGTCCAGCTTTATCATGGATCCGGCACTCATCAGGGACTTCAACAACCGCAAAAGTCCGTCAGGAGCCGTCCCTAAAGGGGGGGGTACTGTCATGTCCAGAAAAAGATGTTAGTTAGGTTGTCTCGTGTCCGTCTCGTGAGTTCCTGTTTTATTTTGGAAAATGAACCTTCCCCTTGTTTCAGGCAACTTTCCCCTTCCTCTTGTGTCGGTGTGATTGCCGCCCCTCCCCTGATTGTCTCCACCTGTGCACTTCCCCTGTGTGTGTATATATTGTCTGAGTCCCCCTCTGTCCTGTGCCAGTTCGTCTTGTCCCAAGCCACCGTGCCAGCGTTACGTAGGTCCACAGTCTTGCCTCGTTTTTTTGTCGACACCTTAATTGAGCCTGCTTTCAGTTTTTGTCTCTAGATCGGTTTTTCCTCGCCCACGAGTGATTTTTATTTCAGCGGCCATGCCCTGCCCTTTTGTTAATAAACTTTGATTCTTTTTTCGCACCACGTTGTGAGAGTCGTGCATTTGGGTTCCCGTCCACCGTCCGGTCGTGACAGTTATATTAGAATTGTTATATTTACTTATGATACTTCTGAACACTGATCAGCCAACATTTATTGTTGCTTTCCCATTTAATGTCAGTCATTGAGTAACAATAACTGTTTTCAGAAAATTAAGCACATTATTTTAACATCTGTATGTCTGCTCGGTTAGGATTGGTAATCAGTAGAAAAAAATAAATCGGTAGGCTTACTCTAATGATCACAATAGCCCTTTCCAGCTTAACCAATGAGCTTTTGTTGCAAAAGCCCAAGCATATGCAAACTCTTCTCTGGCATAAAAAAATATACTATGAATATTTCTATACTAAGAAAAGGTTAAGAAGGAACATAGGCAGAAACTGTGTTGGACACTTGAGGTTTGGATTGTAACGTATGTTATCCTTCCTGTCAGAAACAATAAAATGGTTAAAATATTATATTATAGCAATACTGATAATAATGTGACACAGTGGAGACGGTGGTCAGATTGAGAAAATATAATACATTTAGGCCAGGGAGAAACCCTTGAGTTCAATAAGTCTGAAGTTGTCAATTAACCTCACGAAGGGGAGTATCGAGAGCTCCACTAAAGCCCTTACCTATCATTGCAACCCTATTTGATAGAATAGGCATATTGTAGGACCCTGTGAGAGGCATCTCACAATAAGTATATGTTGGTCATTGGTGATTATGCCACCCGCTGTCCAGAAGCCTTTCCTCTATCGGTTATATTGGTTAAGGCCAGACAGGTCGCCAATTGTTTGTTGACAATATTAAGGAAATATACAAGGAATCATTTCACATTTAATTTATTACCTCAGTAACCATTGTAAACATGATTGTATGATCCAAAGTGCTAATTTCAAGTCATATTCAATACAGCTTGATGTTCATTGAGTACATTGTGGTCCCATTTAATCCAAGATGCCGACTTCAGAACTGTAGGTTCAAAACAGTAGGAGAAAAACTTAACGGGGACATCACAATTTTTTATATACCGTCTGTGGTTACACAGTCATCGTGCAGTTCCAGAGTGGAACACTGCAACAGAAAGGTATGTAGTAATGTAACTGTCTTCAATACACACAGAGCAACAGCTTGACCAATAGTTTGCAGTTTCTTACCAGTCCTTCCTTCGTCATTTTTCTCTGGTCTAAGTCAGCTCTAATAAATCTCTCCAAATAACTTTATTACACATCTCACCCGTTGACTTTTATCTGTTGTGTCTTCCAAAGATCCACTTACTCTTCCCAAACCTATATGCCAACCTGTTAACATTACATTAACCAATTGTTCACCATTTTGTCCCCCTCCTGTGTGCAAACAACCTATGCTTTCTCCAATCTTCTTCTACCGTAAGACGGGTGCCCTTCCTCATGAAAGAGTCATCACCAGTGCATTGCTCTTAATAACAGCTAATCTATTTAAGCAGCCGCTAAAAAGGTCATGGCACGGCTAGTGAGGGACAGACAGAGGGAGGGAGGGAGAAGGAATGGTGTGGAATAGAGGATTTAGAAGCGAGAATAGAGTCCAAAACAACAATAAGTTAACAGTTCATTTTTGTTATGTAGAAGAAATAGAATATTTTCTCTAATGTAATTTCAGATACAACAATATGCACCATTCCAGTAAAAAGGTGTATTGGTGCAAAATATATCGGTGTGTGTTTAAAGTGGATTCTCTAACATGGTCTCTACCAAAGTCTGCTGAATCCAGCTTTCGGTTCAATGGGAAAGTGATTTGTGAACACTCACGGCCATCAGATCCTATTATGGGCCTGGCATATTCACTCATAATGACTGTAAGGAGACATCAAATGGTAAAATCAATCATAGATCAATGCACTTATCGAGAAGCCATCAGAAGCAGAGAGCAAAATGAGGGGGGAGAATCAATATGACATAGCAACAGAGAAACACGCATTGTACGGTAGCATGGCAGAGGACTGCTGTTAAGGTTTTCTGAAAGGTTGACGCTGAAGTAGCACAGGAGAGGAGCTAACAGTGAGATGAACATTTACTATGGTGACAGCATGAATCAAAATCTCCAAAATAAATAGTTGTGTAGTTTGATTGCTTTACGAGGCATTATACCAATAGGATACCAATCATTTAATTTGGTCCAAATGGACATACTGTACATTATAGAAAAAAGTACAAATTTACATATTTGTCACAATGTTTCAGAAAGGAAATGAGCTTATGTTAGTAAAAACATGTGGTGTATTTAAGTACACAGAACTGACTTTTGTTTTTTCTTTCTCATAGAAAAATGATGTGTTACCCTTTAGGATAACCAGGGGGGCTCAACTTTCCAAAGCAAACCTCTTAGACTACATGCAAGTCCACACAGTAAAATATACACAAACACACATAAGTGCATACTCAGTTCATTCCCACTGCCTTTTTGAATTTCTTCCGAGCAGGTGGACTTCCCAACACAAAACTAAAAGACAAAAAGCCACTTCAGAACTCAACGACTTCTAGCCCCTCATGGGACTTAGCGGATTAGTTAGGAGTGAGGGAGCGAGAGGATAGAGACTCGAGTGAAAGACATAAAGAGGGAAGTAAGAGAGAGAGAGAGAGAGAGAGAGAGAGAGAGATTGGCTTCCCCTTTCTATTCCCATTGTGGTCCATGGGCCTTGCCGTCTGAATAGCTATGCTAATAGGCAGCGGAAAGTACGAAGAGATAACACAAAACCCACTTGACTTCCTGACACCTACTTGAGAGAGGCCACGGCGTTTTCCATGGCTAGTTGTTATTCATGGTACTCAAAGTAGCCTGTCTGTCAGCCTTAGTGTGGACTGCTATTTCGTCTTCTAAGTAAAGTAGTCAGGCATAGAGCAGGTTTGCTTCTCTGTGGGTTAACGTAACAATTGGAGGCCTATGTGTTAATTAACATTTAAATACTTGTAGGAATGTAGATATTTTTTTTAAGGTGAGAGTGCAAATTAAGGTCTTTCTGTGGTTATGGAGATTTAGCTCGATCTTTGGCACCAGGTCAGCAACTGCTAAAATGTAATCATCTGCAGCAGCTGCACGGCCTTGACAAATAACCCTGAATTCAACACGAAATATCCTGAGCAACTCTATGTCGATCTGCAACGACCCACGGGGAGCAGCAGTAAATGGTGGTCAAGTAGAACATCGCTTGGAACATTATTTACTCTGACCAAGCAGCTTCCCATCACCAGAACAGTCAGAGAGAGAAATAAGAAAGCTAGGTTCAAAACAGGAGCACACAACAGCTAAAGGAAAATGCACTTTTTTATAAACTTAATGAGAATTCACCGAAATCTAGATCTATGATTTGAGAATCCCCAGTGAGCACAAGACGTAATTTCAACATTGAAATATAAGACCTCATTTCAACCTCTTTTCAACCGCCCAAAAAGTGCGTGAAACATCAACGTGCTAGAAAGGGGTGTGTTGATAATGTGTCATGTTGTAATGTAAGGTTGAAAGAGAGACAATAACATCATTAAGATTATCATAAAAATGAATGAGCTGGTCAGCGAAATTTGGATTTACGCAAAAACATGATTTCAACGAAATTTAATATTTTTCTTAAAACGTCATAGTTAACATGCTTTAAGGACATAATAATGCAGACCATTTCAAACATTACTTGAAAACGCGGAACTCTTCTCACATCTGTAACGCGCATGCGGAGGACGCTTGCAGAACTTCCAAGGGGGAAGTGTGTCCGGGAGCAGAGCGATGTGAACGGGCTGATACAACTATGGCTACCGGCTCCAATATTCTGTAAGTACGTGAGTGTTTGAATGAAGCACACCTGGAACTATAACCAGTTATTTTACTTGTGCTGACCACTCGATACGGGAAAAACTGTTATTTTTGGTAAGCTAGTTAGCGTTAGCGCCCCATAGTTTGCTAGTTAGCATGCTAGCTTGGAGTTGCTAATGCGTTAGGTTGTTGCTGTACCCATATCATATTATTGCCATTCCCATTTCACATTAAGAAATACACATTTTTTTAAATACAGATTGCATGGGGTAAAATTCAGTTGAGCCCTGTAAACAAGCTGGCCAAAACATTGTAAGTTACTGCATGCCCTAAAGCAACATTGTAAAATATGATAATGTATAATATACCTGGAAATGTGAAAACTGGTCTAGACATAGACTATTTTAAAGTCTACGAATAGATGTTGAAAAAACTCACTTTTAAACCAATTTTCAACATCGGGCCATAGACGTCTATTCAACTTCTTTTCAACCAAAAAATACTCACTGGGTCCCCTCTTGATCAATACAGGCTACTACGTCCTAATGCACTGCATGTTACCATATTGAAAAAAGACCATTTTAATCAATGACAATTTGAAGAAAAATCTAATTCAGGGGCTTTTCAAAGGAAACTATTGGTATTTTACTTATTCAAGCGTGACTTTTTGTAAGAATATGAGCATTTTAAAATCTAAATAGTGACTACTTTTATGCGACTTCACATTATGATTGTCACAGCTAGCCTGATCAAAATTTGAATGAACTTATCACAGTCCGAAGCCTTGAATTCTGCCGGTTATTAAAATCACCCAAGTTTGCTCAGAATGCAGGATGTTAGTTTTAATGAGGACAAGTTTGGATACGTCAAAGAGGTAATCCTCATGTGTACATGGTGTATAGGCAGCAGAGAGAGTGACAGGGCATGGACAGTTGAGTTGATTAAAGGGAAAGTGATGGTTCGTGATTAAAGGGTAACTTTTGTCCCATGTCTTCTGGGCTGTGACAGCTTAAGATGGCAGCTCACTGCCATGGAGTGGAGGCTCACACCCATCACAGGGAGCAGTAATGAGAGGAGCCCTCTTCTTGGCACCGATTGAAGATGGTGGAAATATATTTCTTCTCAGCCTTGCAAATCATACCATACAGTCGTGTTTGATCAACATTCAAACAGCATCTTCTCTCTCAGCACGGCTTAAATCAATGATTGGTGTCAAACAGCTTTTTTATTTTTTTAAATAGCAGAGAGGAGAAAAAAAGTGTCTCAATTCCATGTGGCCAAATTTGGAGATCTTTCATCTAGCATTGAGTTCCTAAAATGTTTTTTTTCAAATTTGTTTTTCAGTGACAGTATTTCATTGCTTTTTGGCATCCTGTTCAAAAGCCCCCTGTAAATAAAATAAAGTGCACGAGCCAAATCTTGAGATCCCTCCAATAAAAAAGGAAAACCACTTAAATACCATTGCACTTCACATCAGGGATTGTGTTGTCATTTTGCCCTCAATCACAGCATTGCTTTAATAATGGCTTCCTTGTTTTTGGAAAGACATAAAAAAGAAGTCCTTGAAAGTCTTTCCACATTTCAGATTCATTCTTTTCTTCAGGATTTTGGTACAAATGATTATTTTGTTCCACGTTTGTGTGTAAATTGCTGTGATAATTACTGGGCTTAAATCTATGTCAAGGAGGACAAAGCTAGCCCTCATTATCATTTAACAATGGAGGCCGTTTGCATCCACTTTCACTACAGCCGCTGTGACAAGCCCCTGAGAATCAAAGGTTTATTAATGCGCCCAACTACAATTTATTTGCAGCTTTTCAAGTGGCCCTGGAAGTGTGGGCGTTTGTGTATTTATGTAAACGAGAAGAGACTTGCTTTATTCATCCTTGACCATTTCAATTGTTATCCTTGCGATAGGCAGTTCTCCAACGTATGTTTGTACTTCTTCCTTACCATTTCACTGTCATACTTAGTAATTGACTCTGTCAATCATCTTTCCACTGTTGATGTACTCGTCTAAAACTGGTTGTTTGGTACTTGCCAATTCATCCTATGCCACAATGTGATTTCCACTCCTAGAGCTTGAACTTTGTCTTGCATATTTAGGCTCTCCTCTGATGGAAGGAAATTCATGAAATCTCGGCTCAAGGATAACAGCAATAAAATATGTGTGCATTAACTCTAAATGGGATCTCAAGCTTTTATCCTGAAGTTATCTCTTCTGCTGCATCAAACTGAAAGGTCCCCATGGTGAATGGATCAAGCTCACGTGGTATTAAACTAAAGTTGCTTGCAAATTTTAACTGAAAGCTAAAGTGTAAAGGGATGCTCTTTAATTCTAGAGATGGGTTTGGTTAAATGCTATTGAGTCGCAGCTCTTCCTCGAGGCACCTTTGTGATTTAATCTAGTTCGTTTTAAATGTCTTATCATTAATGTGAACTGTTAGTGGGTGTGTCTCAGATGTCTTATAGTAGATGTGAACTGACTGTATTCCATATTAAGAAGATCTTAAAAAAAAAGAAAAATCAGGATCAACCTAGGTCCACAGGCCCCAATAGATAAAGATGTAAGCACTGTGCGATACATCTTTATCCAACACTCAACTCCTGAAAATAAGGATCAAATGTTCTCAGAGTGTTTCTGATGTTGTTCTAAAGACAACATGAAAGCAATTGGGGCCATGTTTGAAGCACGGGTTGTTTGTAGGATTTCAAAGTAAAAGAAAAATTACAGGAATGAAAAAGAAAAAAAAATACTTCTCTTAAACATTGTAATTAAAGTTTAAGTGAAGTACATGCGTTTTGAATATTATAGATCACAATGTCTGAATTTACAAATGGCACATTTGAGAAACCCTTTCATTGAGCATGAACTCCCATTATCTTTTTTTTCATTTTGTGCTTTGTGTTGTCTGCACACTTGAAAATAATAAACAAAACCCCATCTTCTATTAGATCTCTGAATATTTCCATTAAAAGAAGTCTTAACAAACTTAACATTTAGCTCACGGTGCAATCCTTAAAAAATTGGAGATTTTCTTCAGAACTGAGCTTGAACAATTACATTTTGTTTTATGCTGTTATAGTGATAGGGGAGGTGTTGAGGCGGTTTGGCTCGGCCATCCATCACAAAATCTCCAGCACAGAGGATTAATCAATCAAAAATAAGACTGTAAGAGAACCACTGTTTTCATTGCATGACCATACTTTTCTGCCAAATCTTTTCAAACAGCTAAGAAGTTTGAATACCAATGCGTCTTAAAAACAAGCATATGTTCACCTAAAAAGCCATAGTGAGCAAAATACACATGGTAACCGAGAAGTGGAGAAAGGCCATTCCTTTCTCCACTTCTCGTGATGGGAAGAGAGCTGAGATAAGAGCAGTGAAATGGAAACTTTGGCACGGCACAATGGAACTATATGAATTCATTAAGTGCATTTGAAAAAGGGGATTTTGACAAACAGGGGTGGAGGAGTGTGGTTGACAGTGGGGAAGCGGAGGCAAGGGAGTGTAATGCCACGATGCGACCAGCTACCGACATCTTGTGATTTTGTGCACGTTCCGAACACTGGCTCTTTGTCATAGCAAAGTACAGCGGTGGCAAGGGTATGCGCTGTGATATTTCCAGCTCGCTGCAGTGACACATGTAGTGCCTCCAGGCCATGCAGGTTTAGTTCGAGTCTGACTCATGGTCATGATGTAGTGTCTCATACAATGATAGCTTTGAGACATATGAGCTGGTATTTCCAGTGCAGAAGACGGGTCTCCATTTCCTTTGTGGATAAAAAAAAAAAGCATTCCTCACGGATAACTCTAGATTGATTGTGTTCTTCTTAGAAGGTCCAAACCAATGCTTTCAAACCAAATCTTAACACGCTTTGTGAATTCTACAAAGAAAATGGAAAAGAATCACATTTGGTTCATTTAGGAGTTCTGGCTTGTATTGTGCATGAGTAACGTGAGTCAGAACATAACCAAGTCAGGAGGTGAAGAAGTAAATGTCTTTAAAAGCAAATAATTAAAACTTATTTAGTTGGAGCAGCTTGACTTGTCTTCAACCCTTCTGAATTTTCCCACTCTACTCCACTCCTTCGCTCTCTTCACTGGTTACCAGTGGCTGCCCGCATCCAGTTCAAAACATTGGTGCTCACGTACTATGCTGTGAATTGTTTCTTGTTCTTCTGAGTGTGTTTCTCTATGGTTGAAATGCACTTATTGTAAGTCGCTTTGGATAAAAGCGTCAGCTAAATAAGTCTGCGTAAATTCTCAACCTTTCCATGACTGCATATTCTGCTGTGTCGGAATTGGACAGTGCGTCTGCAAACACACAGCTGCTAAACTTAAGATCAAAAAGCCTGAAGACCAGGCCGACAGGTTGAAGTCTCTTTCTGACGGGAGAATATTGTCCAAGTGAATAGGACTGAAAGACAACTCCTTCTAATTTTAACAGGATTACTAGAAGCCTGACAGATAAGGCTTACAAGGCAGCCGAATTGTTGTCCGGGTATCGATCTCAATACAAAATGTCTCCTAATAGCATACCAAGACAAATTGAAGGAGGAGATGTCCACTTTGCGTGATACCGCGATATAGGATAAGGTGTACATCATCACTAGCTTCGCCTGCAAGGTTTCAAACCGCAAGGTAGAGCCATGGGGTAGATGGTTTTGAAGGAGAGAGCATGATGACATATTTTTAAATGCTATGGAAGAAAACTTTAGGTTACGTTACCCGAGTACTTTGGGTAACACTACTAAGTGTCTCACAAAACCACCCTCCTTACAATAGAAGCATCTGATGTGATTGGATGTGATTGTCTGATTGAATCTAGTCTTTTTGTCTGCTTAGGAAAACATGATGCAATTGTGACTATTATTACTTACTTCATTGGCTAGTGGAGATTAAACAAAGGGTGCAATAAAATACAATAGGCAAACTTCTGAAACAAATCTCTGTTATCGTCTCTATGAATCATCAATGGATTCTTCTTGATACTAAGCTTTTATAGAGTTTCAGGAATACCTCTCATTTTGTTTAATATATGCAAGGGAGAGAGTCTGTATAAGAAAGGGAGAAAAAAAGAAGACTTCAATGACAACAGTTTCAGCGCGTACGCGTGGTAGGCTGGTGGAATTGTTGATTTGGAAATTACGTTGTTGTGGGGCGATCAACAAATACAAAAGAACACACACCTTTTGTGCAAACAAATTCAGATATAATGCACGGATGTCCTCTACATTTCATCATCAAAGCTCTATCAGCTTGTGCCGGGTCTGAAGGGGAGAATATGAACCGGATAAAACAAATCGTTTGAAGTGTGAAAGACAGACACTCCAGCTCCAGAGTACTTAGGCTTCTCATCCCAATGGACTGATGAGAGACGAGGGTAGGAGCTAGGAATGAGTGCTCCTCTCTTTTATTTCCTTCCCCTCTTCTATTCATCACGAGTTTCCAATCCGTTGCATCATTGTTTATGCAAGGTCCCTGTGTCAGTATTAGCAATGTCAACTAAAAAGGCAAAATTAAGTCCATATTGACAGACGTCTCAAAAGCGGAGCAGTAAAGTGGCGAGGAAGGAAGGAGATGCAGGAAAAGATAGTGAGTGATCGAGTTGTGGAGTGAACAAGAAATCTAATGTCCGCGTATGTTCAACCATGGCAGGATGAGGAGAAAATTGTTTCATATGTTTGGCACTGCTTCGATAACATCTCAACATCACAAAATGTGTCCTAATCTTTCGATTCACACTCAGCCAGTCATATTACTGGCTTTAAAAATCACCGTTGGAACAAAAATCATTGTCCCATTGAAATATTGCTTTCCGTGGACATTATTCAATATCTTGTAGTGAAACAGATGGCAGAATCAATTTCTTTGTAGATTTTAAAATATTCACCAAGCTGCAATTAATTTGTTCATTGTCTGGCTTGACAAACGCATTTTAACTGTGGTTAATTTCCCTTCAAAGGAGTAGGAGAGTCTCAATGAGTTATGAGCATAAATTTGGCTCTTTTCCTAAGTCTTTTAAGATGAAAGGCCCCCCCTGTCCCCAATGTCAAACAGCCAGCACACCTGACCCTTTTAAAGTGCAGAACGGGTTGGTAATATTAAATTGAATAGATCTCGTAGATGGCTGTTATTCAGATGTAAACTATAGACATATTCATTTGATCAGTGAAGGAGTGATTTTGGATGTCTTAAAATAATTCAGCCATTCACTGTCCTAGGTTGGTTTTGGTCAGAGCGTCGGGTTTCCCCATCTGTGGTATCTCAAAATGAAATTTCATTATCGTCTGTTAATGAAATTCACGAGCAAAATTACCATATCTGCAAACACTTGCTAATGATGACCATAGGACTGAAAAGATGAAGTGATGAGATGAGCTTTGTAGGGGCCATGAGCATGTTGACCAGATGCCAAGCCACCTGCTACTCAAATTTATCGAGAAAACAAGACAGCGCACACTGCAAACAAACAGGAGGAAAAATAATTCACAGTCTGATATTATTAAGATCAACCAAAGGTTACAACTGATTGATAAAAAATGTGAACGTTTTGGAAGAAGAAAAAAATATATTCTACCAACTTGCTTTTCATTTCAGGAGGATTTGTGTTAGATCTCAGTGAGAGGAAATTGGCAGACTTGTGAACAAACATGGCACGTTCCAGGTCATAAAGCTAGTCCTGCAGAATATGCTAATGTGACTGCTACAACGTAGACGGTGGCTTTGACACATAGACATAGCCAAAAATATATTTAGGCTGTGTTCATGGTATCTTGGCTGGCTAGATTCTTAACTACAGAAGTAATCACGTGACTTTCCCATTGCACGTCTTAAAAGTCCCCCCTAAATTGTTTTTGAAGGTAACACTTCCTCACCAGTGTTGCAACAGATCAGAAGACTGTGACAGTGCCGTTCAAGACAGTGCAGATTGTATCACTGGTCAAAGTCTGAGATCAGATTACACATCGGATCAGAAAAAAAAGGGATCAAATGTAACTTTTAGTATTACCTGATCATGTTTGTTTGTTTGGTCATCGCAGGGTTTAAAATTCTCCATCCCAACATCCCAAAAGTCAATTCATCTATTCATCTTGTCTTTTATAGTTAGCAAATCACTGTCAAAAAGAACAACAGCGAGCACGCAGAAAACACCTTTGAGCGCGAGGAGAGATTAGCCTCGCGGGGAAGGAGGTTCACGTTTCGCGAAACGGACCTTTGCTCTATCGAGAAAAATGTTTGTTCTCTCAAGGCAGACTTTTGCACGCGGATGTTTAATTTACGCGTGTGCATGAACCTTATTTGCGCTCTCGAATTTTGACAGTGATTTGCCGCCATACTATGGTCCCACAATCATGAAGCTTGTGCAAGTCATTTATTTTTGTGAAAATAATCACAGGGCATTTGGTCATTTACAGCCGGTCAAGTTGTATATACAACTTGATTTATAATTCTAAAGAAAATTTGAAGTATAAGGTAGTGATCACTTCTCTTTTAAAGATCAGTTTCTTCCTAAACAAATAGACATTTCATCACCTTTATTTACATGGCTTTCTCGTAGTTCAGTAACCAAGCAGTTATTACATTTCCTACACCAAATCAAGAGCGTAACCATGGTTTAGATATTGGGGAGGTCCAAATGAATACCCTTCCCCATCATTTTTTTTAAAGCTGGTTTTGGGCTGGTGTGGTGTAACTGTGATCCAGCGTGTTCTCCTCTCTGATTGGGCATTTAATAGACAGTTTGTGATTAGGAAGTTCATGAGATTTCCTTTGTTAAAGTCCCCAAGGACAATAACCAATGAGTCCGGGTTGGTCCGCTGTGCCGCCTGCACGTTGCCCGACGGCGGCATGTAAACACCGACCAGGATGAATGAAGAGAACTCACGGGGGAATAAAAGGGTTTACAGTAAATGATGAAAGCTTCCACATCAGGAGAACAGTGCTGTGTCGCGGTCCGCTCTGTCTCTTCTCACCAGCAGCTGATGGTCCAGTTTGTTGCTCAGTAAGCGCACGTTGGAGAGAAAGATGCCCAGTGGCAGTGTGCGAGAACCATGCTGTGGAGTCTTTTACATATTTTCTGCTGTATATTGGGGGGGGACAGATAGGTACTTTCTCAATATTGGGGGGGACACGACCCCCCCCCCCCCCCCCCAATGGATGCATGGTTACACCTATGCACTAAATACTTTGGAATTTGTACTTTTTAATTGTAAACAGTTTGCACATTCAATGTGAACCCTCTGTTTACAAGTGTTCACCTGGAAACTTTTAGCAGTACACACTAGCGTGCACTGGAGTCAACATGGTGGACAAATGATCAGGCAGAAAGTCTTGCTACAAAACAACAAGAGAAAGGGCTGCTTGTCGGACAAGAACAGTGTGTTGGGGTTACACAAATGTAACACGTTTAACTGCATCACTTCGATCTGCCAATTGCTGGGAAAATAACTGTTTGGGTATTTTGAATGTTTAAATATAGTTACAGTGGTGAATAGGGTTAGGGTTGATTATCTCACTAATGCACAAGTTTTTAATTATTTTATTATTATTTAAAAATATGTTTTAATCAATTTAGGTATTTTCAATATATTAACATTAGAGACCTACTTCAGCTTTATAGACTATTATGTATGACCTGTTCCCTTTTGGGGAAGTTTTCAGTGTTTAAAACTTCTTTATTTGTATAATGTTGAATACGCCACTTTAGTCCCTAGCATGAGGGATTGACACTTGCGCAAGCTATAAATTAATAAAAATTCAGGTGTGTTTCTTTATATTGGGTTCTTTCACTTAGTCTTTCAGTCTCCATCTGAGATGTTATCTCCTGTAAGCTGATGACCCAGATATGCTCATTTATTCTATTCAGGAAGCAAGAGATTGATTGTACCTGTGCCATTGCTGTAATTATACTGTCATCACTTAATCAACCTTATTGGATTCCTCAAGCGGTTGCAGTCCCTGAGGCTGGAGCTGGGAGAAAGATTGACAGAAAGAGAATGATAGGGCGGGTGGGGAAGAGGATGGGACCAGCAATGGGTAACGAGGACAGAGAGGAATCAAATATGAAGACAGTGGTGGACAAAGAGAAACAAGACAATGTCAAAGATGAGTATGTGGACCAGAGTGAGGCACGCAGAGATGATGGGGAATCGGGTGGGAGGGTGTGAACATAGACGCTGAGTGATTGTTTCCTCAAGACTGCGTTTGCCCTGTCAGAGAGGAGGTAACAAATGGTCAGGGTGTGACCTGCAAAAGCCGTTTTAATAATTCATTTTTCTACGGGTCTGGAATGGCTTCTTTGAAAAGCAGGGCACAGATGGTCATCAGAGTGAAAGAGATACACTCACACCTCTACACCCACGTACATGCAAATGAAAAGGCCTGTACTGGAGACTGACTCATCACCCGTGTGCACACCATATGCCACGGTGGCTGACAACCTGCTCTCTAGACCCATTCTAAGAACTGTACACAAACACATACGCATTGACACTCACACAAGACTTTGTCTCTTTATAACTGTCCCACTGCTACCACTTAAACAAGATCCTTTCTTGCATAGTGATCTGCACCCGCGATTGTGTGTGTTGCAAAGATAATAATCTACGAGCTGATAGAAATGTCGGTCTTCACCCACAAGGAGCCACTTTAGCGCGCACATACCCCAAAGTCAAATACAGACAAGGCAAGACAGTAAACAGGGCTTTCTGCCTATCATTGGGTGAAATTAACCTCCTTAATGATAGCATTCTCTTTTTGCCATTTCACATCTGACTAAGCCCAATCCAAACACTGAATCAGCTCTTAAAATCTAATGATGCAACACCTACTGTACCAACCAAAACTGCCTTGTATCCTGCCATCTTGTTAGGGCACATACCTGCTGCCCAGCTAATAAAACAGCAGCCACCTTTTATTCAATTACTGTACTGACTTTAATGGTTATAGGTTCTCTTTTTGTGCCTGGCATGCTTTATTCCTATCCCTCCCTGTGGCCTGCAGGTGATTACTTTAAGGCAATAAAGTTCTCATTTGGGGTTTCTGTAGTTTGCAGACCTGCAGAATTCTTAGTTTGATAAGATATCTTTGAGTGATATGTTTCAACTGAAGAAAAAAGGCAAAAAGAATGACCTCAATGAAGCAGTTTCAATTGTTTCGCTTCATGTACTATTAATTTAGCCAGAGTACACAATGTTTGTTTATGCTGTATCAAGAATAGGCATGCAACTATGTGAAAACACTTTGTAAAAATTCAAATCACAAAACAAGTTGTTATCCTGACAATTATCTAAATATGCATGAACAGTGGCAGTAACATTTGGTTAATGATTCAATATTTTGATAATATTTACAATCATTTAATTTCATATGCATTCATTTTCATGAAGTAAAAAAAAAAGATTGAAACAGGATACCATTTAGAATTTAAATGATATTTTGTGACATTGGCAAAAAAAGAAAAATGCCCTTTAGACCAGCTGAGATAATGAAACAATGCCACCTAGTTTTGGGAGTCTAGGTTTCCTTTAAAAAGGTTATTTTGTCTCGGGGGGAGAGCAGCATGCATCACCAAGACATTAGGATTAGGTCGCTTTTATTTACGAGCTAAAACCCATAATACTATAAAATAACTGCAATTATATTGTTAAAAGCCCCCAAAATAATACTATTAAAAAGCAAAAAGAGTTCGACAGCAGGAAAAAGCTGGCCGCATTGGTCATTGTCCAGCTGGTTCCTCCAGTTTAGCCACTCGTCTGTCCTGGGCTCTTCCAACCTTCATGGACACCACTGCCTGATCAGTACTGCAATCTGCTTCAGTGAGGTTGAAATAGTGCCTTTATACACCTGGTAAAATTGTAGCTTATAAAAACATGCAAATAAAACAAAACATGCTACATGAGGTGCATGTTGATGCTACAGGCTACAGCAACCAGTGTCCCTCTGGATTGCAGTAGGAGTATTGGTCAGGTTAAAAAAGGAATTTTTAAAAACATAATCATGCACTCTAAGAACGTCATTGAGAGAATTGGCATTTAAAAAAAAAATGTTTTTGAGACAGCCAAGATTAGAGCAAAAGATTCCCCAAATTAGCTTTCCTAGTTGTCCGTGATTGTTCATTTTGCTTCCTTTCTAGTCTGACATCAACTGTAGAAGAAGCTTAGTTTCACATGCCCATGCATGGGCAACATGACATGAACAATCACTGGATCGATGTGGCGACAAAATGATAACAAAAGTACAAGGTTAGGAGAATGAGAAGGAAGGAGGTACTAGAGCCGTACAATCAGTGTCAAGCAATCACTTTCACAAAAAAAGCTAAAATGTGTAATGTGGAGGAGGCCAGGGAGAGGAGTGAAAGATGAGTCGGCCAAAATAGGGAGGACTGTAAGAATGCACGGATTACATAATTACAGAAGGATAAGGTGATGAGCCTGATGAGCCTTAAATGGGATGCAATACAAAAGCAGGAGAAGAGGATGTGTTTGAATGAGACTCAAGGGGAGGCCGAGTGTGCAGCAGGAAAACAGTAGGCAGGTGGTGGTTAGGAGCAGAAAGAGGGCTTGGTAAGTGTGCAAGATTGATTGGTGATTGCGCTTGGATTTTGTGGCACTGAGTGTAGAAGCAATAAAGAGCACGAGAGAGTTGTAAAGACGAGGGAATATAAACTCCCAGATGCCAGGTATGTTTCCTGCTGGGACGGGCGAGACGACAGGAGTCTAATGAGTTCCCTCATAGCCGGGCGGGTTTCATCTTATGAATCAAAGAAGCAGTCTTACACATACACACCCTCGCACAAAGGCTCACGTAGCTGTAATGAATTACAGAGCTTGCAGCCTTAAACCTTGGCCTTGCACCTTATCACACAATAAACGCATACATCACTTTGCTGGGCCGATCGATCTTTCCACAACCATTTGACACAAATACACATGGAATCAAAGGGCCAGTGACATATTCCATCACCTGCTGTATCCTCGAAACCCTTCCACCAGCTTCCAGATTTTCTCATACAATGGACCACAAGTCCTGCTATTTGTCTCGCAAAGGTTTTTGGGGTCGCTTAGAGGATTGCTTAGGAGTATTCTAGAAGTAAACATGTTGATGTGGCAATAATGGGTTAACGTTTACCTGCTGTGTTACTCTTGAAAGCATCAAGGTGGAAGTTATTATGGCGACGTTTGCATGTTAGACTGTTTCCAGTTTTTTGTCTTTGTGTTCATGTTTTTACTATTATCCAAAAAAACTAAAATAGCATATAATATGAAATAAGAACTAGTAATCATGCATCATTCATTATTCATGCATTAACAAACTTTTAGAAGTCATTCTAAGGATTGATATTGCTGTTTTCGAATGTGTGTAGAGGGTGTGTGCAGGCGCGCTCTCCTGTGCACTGACACAGAGTGGAGAACACCAATCAGCAGACAGTCTCAACAAAGACAGGTCTGTATTTCATATGCTGACATACAGGAGGTTGCAGTCTATGAATTTGCTTGTTGGGCCTTCATGGTAGCCAGTTGGTTATCATGGAAAATTGTGTTGTCTTTGCTCTCTCCAAGCATTGTTTAAATGCATGCGATTAGCTTGTCTGTGAGAAAGATGCATTTAGGCTGCATTGAGCTTCCCTTTAGACAATTTTTGCTAAAATCAAAGCTTAGAAAGGTCATTGAATTTTCTCAGCAAAGATTAGTGCTCAAAAGGTCCTATTTGGGACAGGTTTACTTAGCAATCAAAAGTATTTATTTTAAAAAAGTTTGATGGTAGGATAGAGGTGGTATTATGTGGTAGTTTTATAGACTTTTAAACCAAACCCACTCTAACTTAACCACAAATGCCTACTATAATTTAGGCCCTGAATACGGGACCTAACTGTAACCTAACAAATATATTACTAAATGATTGGCAGTCTCTGTTGATTACAGCACAGGACACACTTTCTTTTTCACAATCCCATAGATAAATTCACATAAGTGGCAGCTTTGGTTTTTCTGTGAATATACTGTAAATGTGGTACACGCTACTACATCCACTTTTCCCTTCCAACGGTTTATTTGAGCTGCATTGCCCCACCTCCCTGTCACTGCATCAGATTGACCGCAGTCTGGCAATAAAATAAAGAAAGATGCTCCCTCTGTGAAGCTAGTGTTAAATCAATGTGGTCCCTCGCGCCGCGCTGACAACCTCAGCCTTCTCTCTCTTTACTATGACACCACGAATATTAAATTATGTCAACGCACCAGCCACAAGCACAGGGTGAGAGAAAGGGAGGCGGACCAGCAGCAAGAAGTGGAGATTGTAGGCCACACTGGTTTGCATTCAAATAGCTAATTTCTTTTTCTTTTACAAAAAGTAGTTCTGACAGTTTGAAGAGAACATCAGACAAAGAAGAAAGGGTGAGCGAGTAGGGCACAGAGAGGATGGTCAGTAATCTTTAGCCGTAAGGAAAAGATTAAGAGAAAACGGTGCCGAAGGCATCAGGTGAAATGGTCAGGGTGTGTCGAAGTGAGGCGGAGAAGCAGAGTACAGCAACACCCCGATTCTCATAAAGAATAGAAAAAGATGTGATGAAATATTTAAATGTGCAAAGGAAGCAAGCAAGAAGGAAATAGCCATCAGTAAATGTACAGCAGCAAAATAAAAAAAAGGTCAAAATCTGAGAGGCATGAGCGCTCGAAGCGATGAAAGACAGGCGACCTTCAGCCCGAGATCTCACTCATTCGTACACTTAAATTACCGATATCAGTGTCTTTTGGAGAACATCTATGGCGCTGGCTTTACTTATCTCTTTTAACAAAGGGATAAAGTCAAGAGACTGTTGGCTGGCACTTTTAATTGTAAAGGAGAAGGTCATCCTGTATTTTGAGAACATTTAACTGGAGTATACGTAGGGCTGCAACATGGAATTGATGAAATCAATAAAGGTGTTGGCAACAAATTTCATTAGCGATTTGTTGTGTCGCGTGATTATTACGTCACTCAGAGTTGAAGAGATGCGCACGGAGCAAAAAAAAAGAGCTAAGCCGACGTTGACGAAACAGCAGCCAGCTGCGGCGGCAGTTTTTGGCGAGTCACATGACGCAGACAAAGACGTGTCGAGAGCACCACGTTGTCCAGTTTTGACGTGAGTAACGGAAGGTAACGTATCATGTAACTATTGATTGTTTCCTTTTAAATCTAAACTGAAATTGACAGAAGTAGTCTCGTGAAAGATTTTTGAAGGTAATTGGCTCATTTATGGTATTTTGAGAGGCTTTCATTTTGGAATGGTAGATCAGATTGCCCTGGTTATATGTTGACATGAAAATGGCCATGATAAAGTTTGCAAAGCGCCATTCCTGGCGTCGCTCCACGCGGTTAACAACCACTGACATGCGAACGCTTCGTCCGACGGCCGCAGGCGTCCTCGGCCGCATTATTAACCGTCCGGCCAGTGCCCCGACGTGCAAGGAGCGGCGAGGACCCGCCCTCGCAGATTTGCGAGCGCTCAGTGCTTGGATAACATTTATCAAAACGTTAAATCTTTTAGACAAAATTCTCATGCTAATGAAGCGGCTGCATTTAATTGTCTAACTCAATCAAATTACCCTATTTAAGCTATAACAAAACCACAAAGTTAGGCTTTAGATTAGTGGAGTCAAGACATATGGAAAAAGCACTTCCATTGTCTAATGTAGATTAAAAACACAGAGGTCTGTGGTGGGGCGAGACTTACGCTCATTGTAATTCATGCCAACGATAAATATCTGGAAATATCAGGAGGATGCCTTCTACACAGGCCACTGTAGCCTGTGCCTTGAAACATGATTTTAATGAGAAGGAGTGTTCTATAAGCACCAGTGAATACCTTACAAAACATCTGCTGGTGACCTTCCCTTCTATTCTTGCCACATTTCCATCCAAATCGGTCAGTGTGCAGCGCTACCTCTCGACCACTCGTAACAGGCATCTGCCAGTCAAACACTGAGACTGCAGTCCGCCAGCGGCAGTTTATTGTTAATTAGCAAAGCCATTAACAACCTGACTGACTGTTAATAGTACACTGCTCATTAAACCAGCTCATTAACACACACTAGCGAGCTGTCGTACCTAGAAGCAGGTGTAGTTTTCGGCCTTCCTCTGCACAGGCCTTCTCAGGCTGGAAAACGTACGTTCTGTAGGATGTGTGCAGTAGCGTTAATTGAGCCTGATTTGTGCCAGTTGAAAATCCCTTACTACTGGAATGAATAGGCCTCCTATATACTGTTCCAAGGTTAATGGAGGTTTTTTTTCAGGTAAATCCATCAAGCTTTTCATTCTAGCAGTTCAGTTCAGTTATGTTGTGAAATATGTCAACATTTTGACCAAACTTGGAGTTGAACGTTGCAACTATAAAACACACCGAGATTTGTAAACATGAAAAAGACGTGGCAAAAGATGAGGTAGCTGGGAGAATCATTTGTGAGCCAAAACAGCATTGTCCAAAAAGAGAAATGTGGACAGAGAGACAACAGCTTTTAAACAAAAATGGATGGACATTTATATCTTAATTTTTCATATAAGAACCGGTATGTCTCAGTGTTCCAACTACTGCTGACATTTCAATGATTTTGTTTTGTAAAGACGGCCCTAAATATGCATTTGGTGGCTACAAAATGATGAGATGCTAAAAGGCTGATGTTAAAACTGAATGTTTAGGGCTCAATTCTAACATTCTGATCAGACATTGTTAACGTCTCTTTGTTAGTGCCTACTTTGCAACAAGGTTGAAACGCATATTCATGAGAACGGATGCAGGTTTCCGATTGGTAGTTGGGAGAAAGGCAAGCATTTAAAATGCATTGTCTGAACAATTAAATTGTTTAAAATTCAATTATTAAAGAAGTTAGAAGTATTTTCACCTTTCAACCTCCATCAACAGAAGTGTGTCTTGGCAAACACTGGCCAACACAGTCATTTTATTAATCTAGTTCAAGACAAATTAAGTAACAACTCAACACAAGGACGAACAGTGTCACTGCTTGGCAGTGCTACAGAGAGGAGGCACGTAAGAGACCCTGGCATGCCTTTTAATGAGGGGCCTTTGTGGCCAACTAAATTAATGAATGAATGAGGTGCTTTCTAGATTTAACATGGGGTTTCCATCAAACTATTCATCCAAAATCCCTGCAACTCTTAGATTTAGGCACAGAAAAGTATACTTGACCCGTGCAACCATTAACTTTGCTTAATGTTGACAAAGGAAGGGAACGACAAAATATTACCCAAGTTTAATCTGTACTTGCTGCCAATGAACTACCCTACAACTGGCTTCAGTAAAAATCAGAGCACTTAAAGGGTTTCACTATAAGAATTTCAAAAATGTTATCTAGCCTGACAGAAATGATTCTTGGCATGGAAATAATGTTCACTACCGAATAATGTTGTGCAATGAATTCGAGGTAACCTTTAAGTTTATTTGAAAATGAATGTGTTGTGCTTTGAAATGCAGTGCTCTGAATACACAGGACGTGCTGCTACTTCTTGTGAGTTATGCAGGGCGAAGAATGTGTTTCCAATGGTCGGTTTGGGTGATTTAAAAAAAAAATATAGGAGTGTTTAAGTAACTGTTATTCAATAATAAGGTGCAGAATGTATGCTTAAATAGTTTGTAGTACTATAGTTAATGATAGCGCAAACGTGTTATGGACATATTAACGTAATCAACATGTAAGATGGTTACATTATGGTTGCATTGGTTGCATTATTGTAATTAAATGACAATTCATTTAATAGTCTAATCGAATGATTCCTGCATTTAAAGTATTTAGCTGATGCTAATGCTTCAGTAGTTTCCTAGAAGTGACTTTTTCACAGCATTATTACAATGTGACATAAAGGAGTTTTAGCTGCCTGCTGTTTCTGAAAATTCAGTTGAAGAGCGGTGAAACTCATTCAAAATGGGAAAACGATGAGCTGTGAAACTGAAACAATGAGCCTAATGATTCTAAAACTCTCCCTTGATTTAAGTTTGTCACCACTCTCTCACATTACACATGAGCATTTGATCCAATGTTACTCTGGTAAATTGTATGCAGAAATAAAAAATTCTAACTTCACACTTGTTGACCGGTTCTTGTTCAGTTCTCTTCCGTTTGTGAACACTCATCCGTAACCTGAAGCTGCCTTTAATATAAAGAGTCCACTGAGATGTTCGTAAAAACGATGCACTGCAAAATTGTCTTTTAAGAGATTATAAACATTGATGCTGCCAGGATGGCTTTCTGGGATGAGCAGCTCTAAAACAATAACCTCATAAGAAAGCTGATGTTCTATATCTGCATGTACTTCTTCTGTGTGTGTTTGTGGATGCGTCTGGATGGCTGCTTTAGGCGTCAAATCTCTGAAGCATTAAAATATTGTAGAGGAGGGTGCAGACATCAGAATGAAGACGATGATGCATAGGATAAAAGATTGTATGGGTGCAAGAAACTTGAGAGGTGTGAGGGGGCAGTGTATTCATTGGGTTTCAACTTACAGCTGAATGCTTCATGTCTCTTTCGATTCTACAGCCGATCATTAACACGCCTTTATATTTTCCCCGTAAACATTCCTCTCCTGTTTGGCGTCACAACCCTTTCTAATCCGAGCCTCATTCTCCTTCTTCTCTTCTGGCTGCTAATGGGAAATTGTTAGGTGACTCACATGTATTTGTTCTAAACGATTCCTTTGGAGGGACTCTGTCCCTGCGACATTGTGTGCATCTGTGTGTGCTCTGTCCGTTGGACTACTGACGAGGGGTCCCAAGACTCTCCCTCTCCACCTAAGAAATAAGAGAGACGGCCGCCGGATCGCTCTCCAGTCCCAATCCCCCTCTGTCCCACGTTCCTCACTTCCTCCCCCAACCGTCAATTGACAGATCCGCGGCTACAGGACCATGCACACAATGAATCTCAATGAACCACCACGCATCAGAAACCATTACCTGCATGGCACAAATGTACACTGTGAATATGAATCATTCGCGGTGGATGTCCGTGACCATTTAAAACACAGCCATGCTAATTTTTGAATGCTAAATATCTCCTCTGTGCTTCCCGGTGCTCTAGTCCTCTGTCACTCTCCGGGAGAATGGGGAGATCCGTGCACAGTGAAGCTCGTGAATTATCAGCTGAGAATGAATGTCAACTATCAGGCCCACAAGTGTATCCATCATTCTCATACGCTAATATGTCAAAAGACCAGGCCCGGTTCTGCATACCATGTGCCTCTGAGTGATATGTGTGGAAAGCTCTTGACATTTACACATGCAATCAATTATCCAAATAACATAAAAACGTGGGACAGGTGTACACACAGTACTCGCTGGCATATCTCTCTAGACCAGGTGTGCTGTATACTTATCCCCCCAGCTGAAAATAAACACAATTTCATTACTTTTACACATTACAAAATGACATTGGATACATTCAAGGATATGCGCTGCATTTAAATGGCAAGGTTTCACAACAACAAAAAAAACCAGTTCATTCATAATTATATGTACACACAGATACAAGTCGATGATTCGACAATCCATTTGGGCTTTGGTGTTAGATGCCAAGCTATTTGTTTACTACCTCTAACAATGCACATCACTTTAATGCCCTTAGGCAGGGGAGCAATATCACATAACAAATGTCCCAAGACTGTGATTGAGCCAATCTACCACCGAGCCTTCATAATGTTGCTACAACCTGCAGACACACTTTGCATTCATGCAAATGCTGAATACAGTTCAATCAATAAAGCAATGAAAGGATAACTACATATTATTGTCATACCTCTATTCTTCTGATCAGGGAAATCGCTGGCTACATGTGACATTGGGTTCAAAATGTGCATTATTACTTTCTAATATTATTATTATTTTCTTCTAAGAGCAACAAGTGTATCATTTTCTCTGAGTGGTGTAAAATAAATACCACATAATACCTGAAAAAGACCTTTCAGTAGAAGCATGCACAAAAATATGCTCCCAAATAAAGTCTCAGATGCGCTGTTGAAACTCAACAGATTTATTGGCCTGGGGAGGGGGCTTTGGGAGGTGGGGGGGTTTTGCTTGGGACTGCAGGGTTTAGAATTACGGCGAGCAGATATGGATCAGGGTTTGTGAAAATGATACATATTCATACGGGGAATGGGATTGGGGTCGGCCTGTTCTCTGGATTGTTCTCATTGCTCTCGTTGGCACTTGTGTGCAGACTTGGAAACACGCACAAACAAGTCACAAGAGGGTCAGCACAAACACACACACACACACACACACAGACCTCTGAGCATCTACAGTGAGCAGACACCATGGTTGCGTTTTGATATCAACACAGTTACGTAAATGTCAATTTAGACTTTCATTTAATCTAAATGCATGTCTCTGAATTCTTCATGATCCTAATCAGTAACAGCATCGCTCTTGCTGAGAACTCACTATTTAATTTCCCTTTCCTCACTCAAACACATGTTCTCTGTTGCCCCTCCCCACAAACGAACCTCAAACCTCCAAGAGCCCATCACCTCCTGTTACGAGCCTGTGTAAATTGAATGCTGTGAATCACGGCTGCCTGTTACTGCGTGTGACCAGAGGGGAGGGGGTGGAGAAAGGAGAGACGGGGACTGCATGTCCCTGCAGCTTTTATGGGCTTGTGTCTCACCAAGATATATAACCGCCTGGCCAGATAATACCATCATGTACATAACTACCCTGTGTGTGTGTGTGTGCGCGCTCGCTTTCAGCATCAGTGTGTGTTATGTACTTAACTACCAGGTGACCTACCGCTCAGCTCGTAATAAGGGGCATCTGGTGCTGTTTTACAAGATGGAGGAGGGAAGGAGGAATGGAATAATGGAATAGGGAAAAAGCTGTGAATAAAGGTGCTTTTGTGGAGCGGGGGGGGAAGAAAAATGTAAAATTGGGGATGTGTCTGAGGGCGGGGAATTGCTAATACGAAAGTACAGAGGGGAAGGATTCGAGTGAGAGTGTGCGTGACAGAGAATGAGAGCTTGGAGGGTGAATTAGGGGAGAAAATGAGATATAGAGAGAGATACTGGGAGATGCACACAAACAGTGTGAGAGAGAGATGGGGATCCACAGAGGACCCAGATGAGGGAGTTGAGATGATGGGCTGGCAGTTTCCAAGCACCAGGCTGTTTTTCAGGGCTGTCAAGCACATTGTGAGGCATTGTTTGAAATGCCCAGGCTGATGGCTGACATATTTTCCATGAATCTAGCATGCCAAGCCGCTGTCCCCGACACTACACTCAAACACACACAAGCTGACGGGACATGCTCTTTTTTGAGGGTGTGTGTGTGTGTGCGCTGGTCAGTGAAGGGTAATTGGCCGACCTTGGCCCATCAGGGTGGCTGGAATGGAGAAGAAGAGTGAGGGAAAAGGGAGGGGAAGGGTGAGAGCAGTTGTAAATTTGATCTCACGTCAATATAATTCTGTCAGTGGCACTCCATTCTGGCAGTTGACTATTACCCCTGGAAAATTTTGGAAGTACACACTTACACGCACACTGTAAGCTACCCACACAGATATAATGAATGATACCCTGCACACACATAACCACACAAACACACCACACGCTTGTAGTAGCACATCTACTATGCAAAACAAAAATCCATAACTCACTCCAAGTCAATCAGACACACACATGCCAGTTGAGTTACTGTTTCCTCACCAGTACTGATCAGAAGCATCTCAAAAAAGTTGCATTCAATCCATAAATGTGGACATGTGTTGCAGGATTAATCTTTGGTGGTTTCTCTTTTCTCTGTTTTTCTTCTGTACTGCCTTCCACAATTTAACCCTCATCTTTGTTTCACTTCCCTTTTTCCACCTGATGGTTTCCCCTTTCCCTCCTTCTTCACCATACATCGATCCATCCGTCCTGCTTTTGCTCATCCTTCGTCTCTCTTTGCATTTCTGGGTCTCCTCCCGACTTCCTGCCTAGCCCCACACCCCACTCGTCATCTCCCCTACAGCCACAGGGGGACCAGCTGTTGGAGACACACCTGCAGAAATAACTGTGTTATTCTTCTAATCGATACAGCCAGGCAACGGTGGCTACCACCTAGTCACCTCCAGTCTCAGTCTGTGTGTGCGCGCCATAGTGTTATTGTAAATGTGGACTTCAGTTCTGTACCAGAGGCAGGAATGGTAGATGACTCAAGACATATCTGCCTCCGCCATCAGCAAAGCTGGCCGTCGACCCTCCTCTCCTCTGTTTCCTCTCCGTTGGTCATTCCAAAGTCCTCCCTGTATTCTGAAGAGAACGGGATCGGAACAGCTGAGTTTATAAAGTGGGATTTTAGCTCGTAGAGAAATGAGAATGTCACAATAAAATACCTGCTTCTCTGTTAATCTAGGACTCTCACCTAGCGCCACAAAATAAGCACAAGCCAATACACACACAAAATATCAAAACACACACTCAAGTATCTACAGTTGATGACATGTCTCCTTTGGAACCAGCAGGGCGTCTGTCTGTGATGAACTGTTAAAGACTGATTTTAGGGAGGCAAAGCTGGCCTTTGGAACTTTTTTGTACTCCAGTGTGTATTTCACCTTAATGATTAGCACGAAATGACATGGGTGGGGCTCCCAGATAACATCATTACAATAACATTTGGTGGAGAATTTGTGTACAATACTGAATCAAATGTGGTTGCAGACAAGCCAATGCAGTTATAGCCTTCTGAAGGACCAGAGGGTCTCCAAGAGGCTTAGAGTGACAAATACTCAATTTCTCTGATTTCCATGACCCATATAGTTCAAAAGCAACGAGTTGGTCCATCTGTATTCAACTCCTCTTCAAATCTTTCTCCCTTGTTTCTCTCCCTTTGTCCATTAATCTTCCTCGGCTAATGAGGACCAGAAACCATGTTTCCTTACCCAGTTTCTTCTAACGGTGATGGCTGAAATTGACTTTTTTCCAAGTACTGCTTAATTGTGGATGACAGTCAACTTATAAAAGAGATAGAGGGAAAGAGATTGTCTTCCAAAGTGGTTTGGTCTAGTCGTGTTGAGCATGTTTGCTTAAGTAAAACACCTTTGTAATTGAATGGGAATATGATCAGCGGAAAAAATAATCCTAAGAATAGTCATAATGTGGGTGATAGCAATGATTGACACAAGAGTGAGTGATTCATTACTTTATAATGAAAATGTACTAAAAATTAAAAAGGAAAAAATACTGAAAGATATACAAAGAATGAGAGGTTTAAAAGGACGAGTGTTATTGGCACATGAAGAGAAACTAAAGAGGGCACTTTGGGCTAATGGCCTAGTGCCTTGACTGGCAAAGAATATTCAGTAATCTGTTGGTTTTATGGGATTAACTGTTCAATAGCACTTCTTTAGCTTCTCCAGCTGCACACAGGTTATATTTATAAAGCAGCTTTAGAAGAGAGGTTTATGTGATGATGGCTCACATCAGCATTTCTAATAATTTTAAAAGATGAAAAGACAGGAAATCAGGACAAATGACAAGGATTTGATTCTCAGGAGTCACATGCAAATAAAACACAGAAAATAAAAGCAAAATGTGGCTGTAGTTTTTGAGAAGATTGAGAAGACCCATTGAGTTAGACATTCAAGTGCTACATCATAGATTGAGAACGATTTGACTGCCTCTAAAACGCTTTTAACATGTTTCAGCAGTGTGCGTACAGCAATAAAAGTACAAACTATGACAAATGAGGCTGATAGTGTTGCCTGATGAGCAACTGTATGGCCACCAGGGTATGATCACACGCACAAACATGCACTAAAAGGCCTCTATGGTCGGACATTCGTTAATAAACCAGGAAGACGCTTGGATGACAACACACACAGACAGGGAGTGACTTCATTTCTTTCTGAGGAAGAACTTTAAAAGTTAATAGTAAAATATGCAATTTAAAATACCTCTCCTCTAAAGCATTAGGATTTAACCTTTGTTCATTACTTTTCCCAACTTTATTTTCACAGCAGTTAGGAATGTATGACATGCAGCATGCAATAGAAATCAAAAACATCCAGCAACAGTGAACTTTTGGTACTGTTGGCATACTGCCCCAACCATACACCGCCCCCCCCACACTTGCTCAAACATATCTGCTGAGCTAACCTGCAAAATGTCCCTGCAAATACACATGAATACACATTGAGACTATTAGAAGACTACTTAGCAAACATCAACATATCAATTGCATCCAATTAACCAATTTACTAGAGCTCCTTAACGGGTGTTGCACTACATCTGAAGTATACTGTATTCTTTTTTTTCAAGGAGTGTGCTTATTTTGTGAGTGGGCGTATTTTTAGTGAGTGATTGCTCTACCCTACTGTGAGCTGTTGCTATGGTGACAGTATTAAACACGTGTTATTTGTCTACCTCCAGAATAACATTTGCACAACCCTAATGTCCAAAAGAGAGAGATTTGGCTGTGAAATGAAACAAGGGCATGTTAAGCATTTTGCGGAAATAATAAAATAGCTGTGAAAATTACAATTGGGACTATATCAAATAAATCATCCTTTAAGTTTAAGAGCTTGATGTAAAGGAAAGGAGCTGATGAATTCATGATTTTAAATTTCTGATTCAGTGATTTACAACAATTAGTTCTGCACCCTCATCAGATAGGTCATGCTAACCTTACTATATGACATACATGTCATTGGTAGTAATTAGAACTGGTTTCATCAGTTGGCGGAGAACGACAAAGAAATCCTCTGCTCCTCTGTAGCTCAGTTCAAGCGGGTCAACGGGTCTACGGTGTGATCCAGGGCTCCTAACCTCTGTGTCAAAAAGTACATGGGCCGGGCACGGGGCTCCTAAACTGGAAAAGAAAAAAAAAGCATTTTAGGGTCACAAATTCTGCTATGTGGCATTTTTATTAAAGAGGCCTTGCCTTTCTTTCTTTCTAAAGAGGCCTTGTACCCACATCCCCAATGACACAAGAGCAGCACCGATTGCTCTGTGAGAAATGGCTTTACTGCCATCTTCTGGTGGTACAAAAAAACCAGTCATTTAGAATACAACGTATCGCTTTCATATAATCAAATTGAAATAGGATATGTACTGACCTATCACAAGGCATGGACACCACATGCAATGTGTACCAGGCTTTTGCTGAGAGGCTGACGGACCCCAACGTACTCGCGTGAATGCACATATGCCCATGCAGACTCTCTATGGAAAGATGATTCAAAAATTAAAATGTCTTGCAAAGCCTTTCAATTTAATTTGGATGATATAATATGAAAAGGTATTATTGAAGAAAAGCTGTTTCCGCATGCTTTAAAGGCTATTTGTCCTTTGGAGGACCAACACACACACACACAAACACACCCACACACAATATGATTGCATATACAGCATGAAAAAAAAATCAATTTTTAATTTTGTTTGAGAAAAATGAAGTACAGTGAGCTATGTAAAATCATTGACGTCCTCTGTACGGATGCACATTTTAGAAGAGATGAACACACACATGCAGAAAATCAGACACTCATAAACATGCACAAAAGCCCACTGTGTCAAAGTGTAACAAATGCGCAACTGCTTATTGATCTTGTCCCATTTGCTGTTCATTATTGGCACCCTTTGACCACACCACCTCTCTCCAAGTCCATTGCTTATTTTCCTGATTTTTCCCGCTCCGCCGATGACCAGCAATGCTGTTCTTTACAGCCAGGTTGTTTGTAAATGTCTTAGTTTCTTTTTCTCTATCTTTTTCTCTCTCTCTCTCTTCCTCTCACGCTAAAAGTGCAGTCAGATAGATAATAGAGCTCCTTGCAATTTGCCTCCTTATCCACACAAATAAAAGCACTGGACGATATCTGTCCCGGAACGACTCTTGAAATTGGTGGCATTTGGTGGTCAAAACGTCCTTTCAGTGTCACGTAGATTTCAAGAACATAGCATTTGGTGTTCCAGTTAATAATTAGCTTGGAGAGGCCGCTGAAATCCAACCCTGCCTGACGGTCATAGCACATAACTTCTATAATGACTTTGGAAGCACACAGAGTGGTTTCAGAAGTTTAGTAGTTTGAGTGTGTCGTACTGAGAACAGTAACGTTGTGATGAGAAAGATGCACCTTACTCTATTACTACTCTACCTCATCTTTATATTTATATTTTATTTAAAGGTCTGTCATGCTGTTCAAATGATCCATGTCAATGCAGCAGCATACTCTCCTGTCCAGAAAATGGTGTCCCCAATAGACAGAATGCTGAGTCCCGTCAGCCCAGCACCCCATTCATGAGTGTGACATAAGTGTAAAAGGGCTCTTATGATGGACTGCTGGTAAGGTGCAAAGACTGCACTGACGCCAGTCCTGTATTGGCCTTGTGCAGGTAAATAAAGAGCTGATCCATTGAGCTCTCAATAAATATCCTCAGTGTTAGGTCTACCTGTCAAACCTCACTTACGGGTCAATAGTGACTGAAAGAATAAGAAAAAAGACACAAGCTGTCATATCAAGGCTCCTCCTCAGGTTGCCGACAGAATCTCTGTTAGAGGCCGAGACCCTCAGATATACAAGAGGATCTGCAAGTTGAGCTGCTCCTCGGCGGAGAGAAAAAAATGCTATTCAGGTGTCTTTCAGTAGACATGAAGCAAAAAAGGCTGGCAGGAAGGAGACCCAGAGGAAAGACTCAAAAAATAATGAAAGTATTATATCCCTCAGCTGTCCCCGAAGTGAAGTCGCAATCAAAATGACATTCAGCTTGTTTGGCTTGCACGAGTGGCAGAAATACATGAGGATATTCAAAATGTCTTACCAATGTGATGGTTAAGAGACTGAACATGAGTTTATGTCTGCTTTTCCACAACAAGTTACCACTGCTGGTGTTTTTGAGAAATCCCAGGGTGGGAAGACAATGGTCTCTGCGCCTCTTTCTCTTACTGGCAACATTTCCACCTGTAGAAATCCTCCCAATTTCACTAGCTAATGCTAAAGAAATGCTGGATCAGCTGAATCTGGAAAAACGGGCCAAGTTCAAGCAAAAAAATCTGACTGATATATAAATGAATGTATAGCTTTGGGTATGAAATTCAGATCATGTACGATTGAATGACAGCTTGCAAAAAAGACCCAACGTGGCGATGGCTGAGCAGGTGGCTTCCAACCGACAACAATGAACAGCACTAACAGCGCAAACCACAGCAACAGTGCTGAGGGAGCCAACGGGATTCACGTGAAGGGGAACCACAGTCTGCCGTATGAGCACAGTGCAAAGCGGCGCTGATTACCTGGCCAGTATGCAGCCAGCAGGAACAAAGGGCCCGCTCAGCAACGTGGACAAAGAGGAGCTGGCATTACAACAGACTCCGAGGCAGCAGTGGACTCCGGCTGTGTCAAGTGCAGGGGCACAAAATATAATAAGAGCACCAACTGCACGAGGTGGGGCACCAGAACACAGAAAGTAGCCTTAAGGGGGGTTCAGCGCATTTTCCCCACTGGGGGTGGGGAAGTGATCCCTCATTCTCTGCTCAGGTAGACATTTACTCCATTAAAACGTATTGTAGCAGCAATCTTACCTCCGTCCACGTTGATCCTTATTAGTATTAGTGTATGGGCCGTGAGCTTGACGCGTAATAAATCTTCGTAGACAGCAACTCCGTTTCAAAAGATTTACTTAACAAAACTTAATTACAAGAAACCCTCTGCCCGACTTGGCACAACGGTGAAAAAAAACTGTAATGCTCCTCAGACTGATAAAACTCGACTGGCATGGCGCCATCAGTAATGTCGACGACACATCTTTTATAACACATGTTATTAAGGCAAATATGGCTCTTACACGTATATCTATATATAGATTGATACTTAGGTACTTCACTAATTATACTTTATACATTCCATCATCAATCTTCAGAATCTTGTAAAAAGGGAAAACAAACAAATGCAGCAATACAATTATAACTACATGCAGAAGCATTAATGAAGAGTATGGTATGACACGAATATACCAAAAGACTATGCTTAAGCATAATCATAAACCCACATAGACACATAATGCCTTCTCAGAATATTAAAAGTGTCATTTGAATGCATTGTGCACTCATTCTGCACATTTATGTGACAAACCCATACACAACACACAGCCCCTGGTACATACCAAAGTCATTACGATTTCTGGAGCTCGAGGCCACAATTAAGACTATTGTGGCTCTTTGTAATCATTCTCAAAAAAGCCACCATCTGATTGGAGCAGACATATCCAATCCTGCGGCCAGATTCTTTTCATAAAGAGGCCCAAGACCTCCGCTCAGTTATAATGGCTGAAAGCACTGTGCGTGTTTGCGTGTGTGTTTGAGTGCACTGGATGACACTAGGAAACGTTTGCGTGTTTCATAATAACCTGGGGATGTGCGTCCTTCCAGAACAAATTATTCCCGAACTAACTAGCTTCCATCAAAACAGAGGACATTCCACTATGTGAAGAACTAGAGTGACGTTATAGCAAAATGTGTCGATGCCTGTCATACAGTAGTGCACATTAACAATTGGGATTAGGATTCCCTCTGTTTTGAATAATTAACCTAATAATTAACCTAAATAAATTAACCATTAAAATTGCTGATGCATTTACACAAGCACCAACGACGCTGATGCAATAGCGTCTTAACGTAGTGGTCAGAATAAAAGAGTCAAGTTCCGACCTATTGATTTATTTTTTTTAACAAAAAGGTCCAATCCTCTGCAGTCAAGAACCCCAGCAAAGTGGCACCATCATTTCCTAATAAGTACATGCTATTACATGACAGTAGAGTTTCCCGAAGATCTCCCCCTTAACCTCCTCCACCATCACCACACCGCCGCCACATAAAAGGGCACCCTGCTCATTTTGGCTGCATTACCTGCCTGCTCCCGTATAATAATGTAATCATCTGGTGACCAGCCTAATAATCTTGCAGAATTACATTGTGACCTCTGTCTGTGTGGCTTGCTTTCACACCTCGTCAGTCTGCGGGGTAATGGGGAAAGACTGAACCCAAATGATCTATGTCTGATGACCCAATGCAAGCCTGCGCATAATAGACACAAACATGCTGAAGGGCAACACGGACACAAAGTGACAACATACAAGAATGCAGTATGAACAATTTCACTATGTAATTAGTCAGTGATTTGCCTTTTTTAAATTAATATTTCATCACTGCCATCCTCTCCTTTGAATTGATTCTTGCTTCAAACCTTTAAAAACAATTAATTCTGCACACACTGTTGTTCCTGATTGATAGGGACGTATACTTTGATAAAGGAAATAAAACATAAGAGACAGTATCATTTTATTACAGAATCATGAAATGAATAGAACTATGGTTTGATTTTAAAATATCTTTTACCAACCCACAATGGATTTCATATTGTCTGTAATTCTACACCATATCTTATATCACCCTATTGCCATTTGTGAAAAATGTTTTTTGAAGTAAATGACTATCTGATGTTGAGTGATAATTACAGTATGTGAACATATAGGATAAATCAAACCATTTATACGTGAAGTGTTATTAAACAGACAGATACAGCAAAGAATGAGGCATAACAGGTTAACAGGTATAAACAAATGATTTAAAAAGTATGGCCTATGTTACTCATGCCTAATATATCTTATCCGCGATGCTATAGGGCATTGGTTTTTTTCTCCCTGTAGATTGGGTCACAAAATAAATCTGAGTTGTAACTAGATGATTAGCAGTAAAGAGAAAAACAACAACATTTCTATTAAATGCATTCAAAAAATGATTTGAATGAAAAAAGAAAACATTTAGGCTGAAGCTATGTAACACATACGGAGGAGTATATTGCTTAATTTCAAGGCCATAGCTGTTATAAACAACTGCAAAGAGATCTATTACTGTCCATTCGACATTGGGCAACATGCTTCATAGGCTTTAAGAATAGAAACTCAAATCCAATATAGTTTTATTAGTTTATTCTACTTAAAAAATTTAGATTAATCTTCCTTTTTTAGATAGTTAAAAGAAGTAAATAAAATAATGTATGAATATACATTATCTAAAAAATTAACGAAAAATTGACATATCTTCAAATTACTTCTTTTAACCGATACCCGCAAATCAGCAGGAACCGTCAACATTAGTGATGTAATCGACTGGCAATTTTTTTTTTTAGATTACAGTTCTGCAAAGCAATCAATCAATGAAACGATCCCGAGCTGTTACCTTTTGGCGTGGGAGGAAATTTGCCGAGGCCACCGAGAGGGCTTGCGCCCCGAGACCCTCTACCTGGCCTCGAAACCTTTCCTAAACGGAACAGGGCGGTCGTAAATTCAAAGAAAAAGCACAAAAATATGACCTTGCAGGAGGAAGACAGAGATTAAGAGCGCTGAATCTCCACTTTGACGTTTAGAGAGAGAGAGAGAGAGAGAGAGAATCAAAGCGTGTCAGAGGAAACCAGGCTTGGAAACAATATCAAAACTCTCAACAAGGAGAACAAGAGGAGACAACAAGAGCCGGAGAGCTGGAGTGGAAACAAAGACGCAGACATATGTGTGTGTACTTTAAGCAAGCATTCATATACATGCCTGTGCATGTTAAATGATTGTGTCTCTTTGATTCTTTGTGCGGCCACAGTTGTGTGTGTGCGTGTGTGTGTGTACACTGTGTATGCAAATGTCCCTGCGTGTGTGTGTGTGTGTGTGTGGTTGTGTAAAATTCTGGAGTGCTGACAGAGCGAACACATCACTGCTCTCCACTCTCTTCAGTGTGCAGACGAGCCCTTGGCAGCTCGACTTGTCCGAGCATCAGAAAGCGAGGCTACCAACACAGATGGTCAAAAGCGGAGATGCAGGAAAACAAAGTGTTTTGCGCCTCACAAGTGGCAGCCTGCCAAGATCCCAACATAGCCGAGTCTAACGGGTCCCACTAACAAAATGTTTGGTTGGATATGAGGATGTTAAATGGTTCGGATGAGAAGGTTCCCATGCACTCAACAACGAGGGAATGCTTTTCACAAGTTTGGCATTTCTGGCAGTTTTAAAGATTATTTGTTCTATTGATGGAGATGGTTGAAAGTGTTTAAGAATATCTGGAGTCTTTATTGAATTCATTAAATTTGCATATTATTCATTGACTTTGCAGATATTGAACTCTGGTGATATTGTATTGCTTTAGAGGTTATAAAGGAAAAGCATTTAGGTATTGCAAATTTAGATATTCTCCCTAATATGTACTCTTAAAACTTTTAAACACAGAATTAACTTTCTGTCATTTTTGCAGATTCAAAAAATAAGTAGCATTCAATATTCCACATTAATAAGGAACATTTCCCATTACACAAGTGAAAGGCTTAACTGGCAAATAATCAGATTGCTGATGAATGTAAAGATGGGTACTATAATCCCCGCTCTCTCTGCTTTAATCTCTTACACAGCTTCCTGCCCCAACATGGATGGAATGCTTCACCTCTCTGTAAATAGCTGGATTGACTGAAGGATCAGGACCTGGATGACCAAAACACATGCTCTCTCTCTCTCTCTCTCTCTCTCTCTCTCTCTCTCTCTCGTTGTAATTCAGACAAGTACAGATACTATTACTCTCTATAATCGAAAGCTATTGATATTATTTAAGTGCTTTGCTCTCATGAAAACGGTGGTGTACCACTAGAACCATTTTAGAAGTACATATTTATTTATTAAAATTCAATGTGTATGTATGTAGACTACTAACCCTTGATGTTAGGTTTAATTGCTGATGAGATATGAATTCTCAGAAATGAATGGGGTTGTATGTTCTTTGAAGTTTTGCATATGAAAAATCCATTAATGTCAAAGATCATTAGTTTGGTTAAACATTTTCATCTTTTCAAAAAAATTAAACTTATGAATGCAAGCGATAATACTGTTGTCATGCTAATGCCTTAGCCTGTGCTCATACAATCATTACTATAAGATTTTTATCCATTAGAAATTGACTGCTCCGGTAAACCTAAAGAACCTCATAAGGCACTTGGCAAAGGAGATATTTCTAGTCTTCTGGTAGGGTGGCATATCCTGTAGAGTATAGCATGTGTTTGTGTGGCATGGAGCAGTGAGAGACAATGGAGTGGTCGAGGGATGTTTACTGAATGGCAAAAGAGCAACACCAAGTTTGAGGGGAGAGATATGAAACTGAGCTGCTGAAAGGGAGGAAGCATGGTTGACTAGGTGAGTGAGGGGACGAGGACAAATTGAATGAGAGAAAGAAAAAGAGGAAGAGATACTGGAAGAGACAGATAGGATAGTGGTAAAGACGGAGGCACTTAAGGATAAGGGTGGAAGAGAGAGAGAGAGAGAGACAGTGAAAAGGGAAAGTAAATTGACTGCCGCATGTCACATGGAAACAGTCCCTAATTGGCCAATCAGCCAACCCCAGATTGAGCATGTAGTTTTCTCTGGCAGTGCTAGAGCACCTGTCCCATACTGACAGGCACACGCACACACACACTCACCACCTGCCACTGTTACCACCTCTTCATCTCCTCTCTCCATTATTGACATGTTCTTTTAAGAAAGACTTCTGACAGCAAGGAACTGCCAAAGAGGGAGAAGGAGAGAGGGGCAGATGGATTGTATGAAAAAGAATGCTTTTTTCTGGCCAAGACTAAGGGAGAGTAAGTCATCAGCTTTGCTAAGTATTTGTTTAAACAAGCAACAACCTGTGCACGTAAAATAAAAATATATATACATGGAACCTGTCTGTCCTATCTAACAGGATTTCAGATTCATTTGTGAGGAGATATATCATCACAACGTAAGTGCAATAAGCTGTTCATAATGTCAAAGTATAGTTGAACATGCAAATCTAAAAATAGTTTTTAACTCTACTAAATTAAAACGTGTGAAGCATATGGCTTCAACCTACTAATCTTCCAAACTTTATGGCCCTTCAAGGGAAGTGAAACAAATATATATTAGATATTTCATTTCAAACAAATGAAAATCGACGTACTTCATGTTATCAAGGAACATGGGCGATGGTGGCGCATGGAGTAGTGTGATGCGCTGGGAGCCGCGAGGTTGGTGGTTCGAACACCGGCTGCTCCATGTGCCATGTCGGAGTGTCCCTGAGCATGACACCTGACCCCTAATTGCTCCCTGGGCAAAATGTCAAAGGGTTAAAGTGCAATGTGAGTTGCTTTGGATAAAAGCGTCAGCTAAATGACATGTAATGTAACGAAAATAATAAAGGTAAGCAATTGTAAACCATCAATCAAAAAAGTACCTGCATTCCAAATGTATAGAGGCATACAAAAGCTGGTTGACTCGCATCACTTCCAGCTAACATCGGTGCTCCTGAATGATTTAAATATAATTTACATCGTTGTTGTTGATAAAAAGATGCTCTATTACATCAAATGAATGTAAAATATTCTCTTGTTGGATCTCTTCTAGTTTTACCCTTTCAAGACCAGAGTTGTGGTTATGTTCAGCTCCTCACAGACATGAACACATTATTGCTGACAGGACAGGTTTTCACGTGCCCTTTTAATATGGAATAATGCAGCTGCTGCGCGAGGTAAAAATTTCCAACCTCCGCTCTACAAATGTGTTTGTAGCTCACTGCTGATGCTTCGAAACTCTACTGTGTTAAGTTTCATTACTTGGTGCACAGTTTCACCATTTGAAATAAGATACGGCTTTTTATCTACAGCTTTGAATAATGCACTAGTGGTGGGCTGACATGTTCTACACAGGCTGGAACTGGTTAAAACATCTCTTTCTGCAAGTGAAAAAACATGTCCAAAATAGCATTACGTGTTTACTTAGTGAACGCTTGAGGTGTAGCTGAACATGAAGGATCCTCTACTTAACAAGAGAAAAAGCATTGGCGTTGTAGGTTGCTTGATCGTTTGATATAATAAATACACACCTAAACGCACACACACACACACACACAAACAGAGAGCCCCTTGGATGTATTTTCTGGTGAGAAAATGGCAGTACAAGACAACTCAGCGTTGTTATGATCGGCGGGTAAATGGCCTCTGGTATCACTTTACTGCTCTAAATGCAGTGACACGAACACATGAACACACACATGATCACATTCAATAGATATCAAATACACTCCATGCTGCCACCAAAAGTACAAGGCATACATACAAATGCATGGTCCTTCCTGCGCACACACACACACGTGCCAAAGGGAGATGAATTACTGAGTGGATGGGATCTGACGTAACCCATGGTGGAAGTAGGTCACATGGGGGGAGACAGGTCATCAGGGAAATAACACTGCAGTTGCACTACCTTCTCGTTCTGTATCCCACTCTTATGATCGTTGTCTTTTCCTTCTCCCCTCTCATCCTCCCAATTCCTTTCTTGTCCTCCTTCTCCACTTCAGTCTCACTTATTTCACTAAAAGCCAGTCATATTGCAAAAGCTGCATTCAAAAACCAGATTTCAATTCAGTAAAAACCGATGCTATTTCAATTAAAAAAATGTACAATTTTATCGAATTCTATTTTGAAGATCTCATCTTTTCCCATTCCCATTATTAAAATTGATATATTATATAAAAATGTGAATTTTGTAGAGAGAGTTTACATAAAACCTGGCTTTCTAATTTTCATCACGTGATGAGAAAAGCATTTATAATATGTTAAGTTCGTTAATTAAAAAAAGATCCTATAATATAGCATGGAGTTATAAATTGAGAAATATCACAAGCTTATTCAGAATGTTATCAGCTGACGGAAGGGGCATTATATCAGGGGTTATCACCACTATTCCAAAGCAAATCTAGGGCAAAACTACCGTATTTTCGCAACTATAAGGCGCACCTTCAATGAATCGCCGATTTTAGAACTATTTTCCTATATAGAGCGCACCGGATTATACGGCGCATAGAATAGAAGATACTGCAGTAAAACGTTTGACTGGGGCTGCGTTATGCATCCACTAGATCGGGCTGTGCTAAATCAAACGTTATTAAGCGTTCTGAAAACTCTTCACTCCCATGGTAACGTTGTTCAAACGTTAATGTGGATATTAACAATATCTCTGAACCTCCAACTTTCGTTCTTGATTAATGAAAACATTCTTGGCAAATGCTTTCGTGCATCTTGCACCGAGAGGCAGCGCTGGAACAGACGGTGGCGCCTCGCGGCCGACCGTCAGCTCGATCCCGACATCCAACTACGAGCTTTAATATATGCTGTTGGAACTGGAATTACCGCGGCTGCTGGCACCGGACTTTCCCTCCAATGGATTAATGAAACAACTCGTTAACCAGTATGGATCAACCAATTGATCCATATATATGGCGCTCCGGATTACAAGGCGCACTGTCGTTTTATGAGAAAAAAAAGGATTTTAAGTGCGACTTATAGTCGCCAAAATACGGTAAATAGAAAAACAACTTTTACCCATTGTTAATGGTGTCGATCTGGTCCTGTTATGTGTTATAGTGGACCCTTTCTAGGTGCATATGAGGCTTGGAGCTTGTAAAACCACAAGTTGTTGGTTCTACTTTTCAGATTAAAATGAGATAAAATGTGCCAACAAAGTCTTTGGATGAATTACGGTCAGCGGCAGCGTAGCTGTTTCCTCATGAATACAATCGGATTGACTCACGGCTCACCGTTTGTAACGCAGAGACATGAGAGTGGTATATATTTTCACATCCAATTTAAGAATGACTCCAAGCCTTATAAGTCTCTTTTTAGATGCTTTTTTGCAGACACAATTTCGCCTAAATTCAAGATTTTCACACTTTAAATGTCACCAACTTGACAGACTTCCAAAGGACTGAATAGAAGCAAAAATTAGTATTTCACAGGCCTGGAAATGTTCATGGGAGCTATATATAGTTTTTTTAATGTTTCCAAATTACTTATCACAAAGGTTTACAATTCGAATAGCGGGAGCGGAAAAATATATTGATTGGTCTTGAAATATGGATAGTAAACCCCAGGAACATGTTACTTTTGCAAATGAAAGGACCGCTCAATGAAAGACTGCATTGACTTACTAAAGGGGCCTGACGCATGACGCGAGCACCTCTTTGCTCTTTCCTCCCCTCTCTGTCTCTTTACTATCTCAACTTTTTCTAAATTTAAACATCTTTCATAATTTACAATTGGCCCAACATAAAGTTGCAAAAGACACTAAACATGTGCATGCACGGACAACTGTGACTGTCTGTAAGGTGTGCAGTAATCAAGCCGTCTGTATATCAAGCTAGCTAACTTAGCCTCGGGGTGGAATGACAACAGTGGTGTGTGTGTGTGTGTGTGTGACATTTCTGCGTGTGTGTCTCTATGACATGGCATAAGGCCAAGCTACTGGCTGCAGTAGTGAGATTCTGTCCGCATTCTCTATCACTCTCCACTAATCCAATTGTCCAAACAGAGAGAGAGGAGAGGAGGGAGAGGGAGAGAGGGAGGAGTTGGTGGGGGCGGATGGGGGGGTGGGGGCTCGTTGTACAACTGGCTGCTCTCCAATCCTAAATGGTAAATTGGACGGGGGCATCTATTAGAGCAGAGTATCCAGCGAACACACATAACCACCACCCCCATACGCGAATGCAAACTGCTTTGGAGAGACCTACACGCCCACAAGTTTCACACAGGCCCCTAAAACAAGAGGTCGTTCACGCACATCCACTTATCGGAGCCACAAAACAGCGCAAATGCACGTGCAAGAAAATCATTTCACAGGTCCTGGCAGCATGAAATCAGAGGGGACAAAAGCTGTGAATTGCACAAACCAAGATGCAATTAGAATGACAAAATGACTCAGCCTTTGCACATTTTCCCTCCCTGTGTAAAACTCTTCAGCAGCCATTGTTGATGTCGTGGAAGTTATGTTGAGGTTGAAGTATTTTTGAGAAAGCATACCCCCTTTTTGCTGGAATTCAGGTCCCACAGTGCCATCTGCTGGACAGATTATTTTTCTAATGGCTTTAGAAACAAATTATTAAGTTGTGCATGCAGTGCAAAAAGGTTGATAATGAATGAAGAGATATGTTCTGGGTAGTTTGCAGACATTTGATCTCGTGGCTAGTGTTACATTTTGACAGTATCTTGGTGTAAGTGTAAGTACTCTGCACACTGTGCCTAAGAACCAAAGCTGCCTACAGAGTTTCACACAACAAAGAGGCAAAATTATGGATCTCAAATGAATCAGACATGTTCACTTATTAAAAGCAGACAGTTTGACAGCCTTTGTTAATGCCAACAGAACTCACTGGAATGATACAGGGACAGGACACTTACAACTAAAAAGTTTACACTGCACATTAAGTACATTACAGATTGATTCCATTTTTTTTACTACTTAAATAAATTTTCCAACCGAAATGTAATCCGTGTCAATGTAGAGAAGGCTTTAAAGGAGGCTTAGGATCCTCCCATAGGGAAACATAACTTAGAACATAACTGTAAACATACCAAAAAACACACTTAAGTTTGTTTAATAGTAGAGGCCATTTGACATACTGTGTTACATATGTTAATAAAATATATAGAAATAAATGCCTTTTTTTACATTTGTCACCAAGTACTTATATAAATATAAGTAGACTGGTACAAAATAGAGAAAATAATCTGCAAATCAATTCAGCTACTCCTCTGTCCTCTCTGGATTCTGTTCCGTTGTTTGGGAAAGATGACAGTTTGATACCATCATTGTCTTCATCTTTTTCAGCCTGATGCTTTTACCTCTGATGTTATTTTTCATCTCTAATTCCTTCTCTATACTGTAAATATATATATATATATTGGAAATATATTTACTGAGAAAATTGGTGATGTTTCAATACTTATTTCACCCGCTGTATGTGTATATATATATATATATATTTATTTATTTTATTTATTTATTTTTGATAGATAGAATATTGAGGTCAACCTCTTTCTTAGGCTTTACTTTCTTATCAAGCTGCATATAAATGTCCCCAGATTGAGCCCTCCAACATAATGTATGACTGCTATTGAGAAATAAAAACAGTAACCCACACCCAATAATATCAGAAGCAGTTGACTAGAAATTCTTGATATGAAAATTCTCAAGCAATAAGGTATGAGACTTATAAGGCAATCCAGCCTGGTAGTTTATTCAGTTTTGTGGTGTACACAACACCTGAGATCTGTTTATATTACAGGCCTGCCAATATCCTGTTTCCCTGACACGAGTGTGCACTGGGGGTCAGTGCGTTGTGTTCGACTTCATATGAGAGCTGACTTCATTTCAGCAGACCCAATAACCCAACATAACATGAGCCTTAGCTTTGTCAATTTCCGGTCATAATGACAATCAACCCATTTTGGATGCAAAGGAGGAGGGAGTTCAAAGTCAGAGGTTATTCAGTATTTGTCTAAGCCAGGCTCAAGAAATAAACAATGCTAGAACAAGAGTGAAATGTGTCAAAGTTATATTAATAAGAAGATTAAAATAAATGAGCCGTTAGCAAGAAATAAACAGTAAGAAGATTAGTAGATATTAGGTGTAGAGTAGCATTATAAATTAGAATGTGGACAAAATACTGTGATATGAGTGCTGCTGTGATTTAGATGTGTGTGTGTGTGTGTTTCTGAGAAAGAAGGACAATATGTATAGGTGTGCGTACAAGTGTGTCTTAAGTTGATGGATGAAAAATAGCCAGAAGATGAGATAAATATGAAGTTATACAGGAGGAGGAGGTGAGCATGTTTCAGAAGGAATAAAAGGCCAGCAGGGTAACAAACAATTTAATGGCAGATTTGCAAAGTCAATAATAAGCTGGAGTTCATATTTCACCATTATATTGGTGCCACTGCTATATTTGTGTGAAATGAATTACCTGACTAATGCAATAGCAAATCTTTTACTCTGTATGTTTTTTTTTTCATTTTCACACCTCATTACCTCATACTAAAAATGTCTTGTAGCTAAAGACCATCAATCATGCATTGAAAATCAAATTTTGAAATGATGTGTACACTGTGTTACCCTCGTCCGTAGAGCAAAGAATTGCTTGAAATGTGGGGAAATGCGCTGTCTTGTCAAGCTTAAAGTGATATACTTTAAGTGATATAAATAGTAAATACACTATATTTCACCAACATTCTGCATCTTCACACCAATATCCTAAGACGACCTAATGGGCAAACCCGTAGGCACTTCCCTTCATTTAGCTACTAAGCAGCTGATCCCATAACCCAGCAGAACCACAGCGGGAAATCTTCCAAAAGCCAAAACAAACTATACATGCTTGTGTCATTTGTGTTATCTAGGTCTAAGCATGTTTCCAAATATGTAAAACTACTTCTTTAAAGCACCTTGACATAAACATATGTAATTTGGCTTACAGGAAACCCAGCCAATTTAGTCAAAACCGCCCAAACCATGTATGTTACAGCGTCCGCAACCATCACTTAATGCCATAGGGCCCAAAAAGACTTTTCCCAAATAGGCTTACATTAAGGAACAGATGTAAATCATGTAGGAAGCAAATCAACTTCCCAGTGGTAACTCTTGAATACGTCTCATATAAATCTCTACTACTAAATGTACATAGTGATTTTCCTTCTTTTGTTCATCAAGGATCCAGATTTGATGGAAACCTGAGTGAGCTTTGTCTCTGTCGCTTTGAGAAAATCTTTAGGGAAAGAACTAGACCCCACCTTTTACAATGTACCCACTTCTCCCACTACATCCATGCCTAGAATACCTTAGTTTCTTTCTTCACTCACACACGGCCAGTGCTTGTTGTTCATTGAGGCTGGGCTTCTTTAATGAAGGAGATAAAAATTTAATTATTAAGTGTTTGCATGTGCAAGTGATTTTAATTGTTTGTGTGATTTCTCACGCATTGGCAGCTCTGCATCCTCCTTTCAAGTTGTTTTCTGGCTGTGGTGAATGTTTATGTTGGCCTTGCGGCTGTGTGTGTGTGTATGCAAATACTAACCTTTACCTTGTGAAAGATGTGTCTATTGAGGTCAATTGCTTCATTTAGCCTTAGTTATTGAAATTACCCCCTTTCAAATCTAACTCGGTATTGTGTTTTTTCCTGACTGTAGGCCGGTAAACGTCTGGCTCATGAGTGTATTATTGCCAAATGAAGCACTCGTGCTCATCAGCAGACTCAGTGAGGGTCGGAGGGGGTGTTCCACCTACGTTCTGCCTAATTGTCCCACCAGCACATCGCTGCAATGTACACTGTCATGCTTTTGATTTCTCATCACGTGCGGCGATTATCTGATACCCTTTATTTGCTAAGCATATTTACCGTAAGCTGGAAGCTGTCATTGATGAGAGAGACGTTGAAATAGTGAATCCTTACTCTCAAACCAAATTAACAACTAAATGTGTTTTAATCTAGAGAGCTCGTCTGGGAAGGAATTCACAGATAATGGCGTGTTTATTAGCAGAATTATGCATAACAATTGTGTTATAATGAGGCTTGCGGGAGGGTTGCCTGGAAAGCACAAAGCAGATTTTTGCTGTGCATACAGAGGGTGCTGTTGCTCTGATGCTGGACATTGTGGGGTGCTTGGACACAGGGGACAAATCAACGCACTTTGTGAGTAAAACACGAGAGAAATCTTAACAGAATATTGCTGAAAGAAGTGAGAAATATGACACTCATCAAACGCGGTTATGAATCCCTCTGCTTTATTCATCACCCAATGGTCACAGTGTTACCATACAAAACACGTTTCCAACATGGAACTACATTGGAATGTGATTATTTCCAATGCACACACACACCTTCAATACCAAAATTAAATACAATTTGCTTCATAAAATAAACAGGGCAGGGGAAAAGAGACACATTGAAAGTGTTATTAAGACATGCAGTGACAAATATAAAAAATATACATTTCTTTTCTTTTTCTGTACAAACATACATGGACACATATAAATATATAGAAGTAAAAAAAAGTATTTTTCAAATGCAAAAGTCAAATTATACGGTTACAGTCAATATTTTGACAAAACAGGAGACATAGCACACAATATTCAAGTGAGTTTGCCATTTTTCCACAGACACTGTACAATATTGTACATTGTAAAAGCAGAAATTAGATCACACAAATGTTGGTACCTCCATATGGAGTCTGTTCACACAGCAGTAAACACTATAAAATGAAAAAAAGAGTACAGTTTCTGTTGGTGGATCCTTTTTAAAAATCACTCATTCAAGCCACTCCCGGAGAAACGATTTGTTCTTGGAGCGCCCGTTTGACACCTTCAAGTAGCCTCAGTCACAACTTCAGTGCTGTATTTTTCTTTTCGAGTCTTTCAGCACGCAATTATTAAGATAATATTTGGTCAAATGAACATGGACTAGCATTACCGTGAATCGTAAAGTTTATATATGTTGACACAAAGAACAAGCATTTGCCAGAATGAAGGTGAAAATCATGCTATGCCTTTTTCCTCTCTAGTTCTGCCTGACGTCCTGCAGCAGCTTGTTGATCTCATGGACCAGCTCGCTGGCGTCCATACCGCCCTCATGGCGGCTCTCACTGCGCTTGCCGCCCTGGTGGAAGGCGCCATCGAAGTCATCTTCCTCGTAATTCTCTGGGATTTCCTCCATGGCTGGTAGCCATTTGAGGTGTGACGGCTGTCCGTTGGTTGAAGTGGAAGTGCAGTTAGAGGATGATGAGGAAGCAGAGGTGACATGATTGGTTCCCGCTGATCCGCTTCCAGGATTAAGATAGTGGGTATTGGCTGCCCAGGCAGCCACACCTGGGGGGTAAGCTGGACCTTTCCCGCCTGGCAACAATCCTCTCCGGTTGTCTTGAGGGACAGCGTTGTTACCATGGTTACCTGCAATGTTTCCGCCACGCCCACTTCCTCTATCAGTGTTTGACGAGGACGAGGGGGGGCTTGTTTCAGTACACTCTGTGTAGGAGTCCATATTGGGGGGAAGGAGCCGCTGGAATACGGAGTTCATCTCTGTGAGAAGGGAGCCAGCCCCTCCTCCGCCCGCACAGGCATCACTTCCTCCTCCGGCGGCGCCGCCCCCGAGCCCCTCCTCTTCGTTCCCAGACTCCTTGCCAAAAGTGGAAAAGCTTTTGCCCCGCTCCGAGTCAACGGAGGACTGGTCATCGTCAAGCGGGGGCTGCTGGGCGGACTCCTCTCCGGGGATGTACATGTTGTTGCGGTAGTCAGAGGAAGCCGGGGAGGAGAGGGGGGGCATCCAGCATTGGTCAGAGTGTCCCAGGACGCGACATTCATCGGTGCACAATCTCATGGCTAAACAGAGAAGAAAATGACAAAAAAAAAGGTTAGGGTTCGATCCAACAGCAGAACACCTTTGAAGACCTCTTATGGTGTACATTGAACATGTAGCAGATCAATAAAGGAAAACGGACGGACTGTAAACTAAGCAACTCAGTTAAATCCAATGTTATGCTATAAAAAATAATTAATTCTGTTCAATATTTCACAAAGCAGTTCTCACAGTGTTTAGCATCCTTATATATTCCTGCCTGGAGGACCAGATTTGTGTACACCACAAATAACCAGGTGTTGCCAAGTACGGAGAGAATGACAAGAATTTGGTAGATTAATTGCATTACAGGTAGATGTTAATGTAATATTGGGCAGCTCTGCCAAGCATGCCCTCATGCCTGCATCTACTGACTGGTTTAGTCCCTTTGTCATATCGAACATAAATAGCCACTTTTATCTATCTAAATCGAATAATCTAAACAAATTAAATCTATTGAGTAGAAACAGGGATAATCCACCTTTTCTGCTCATTTTCTCCCTCCCATTCCCTTTTGCATATTAACATGAAGGATAGAGGAAACAAAGGGTATGTAATATACCTCAAGTGTTTTTCAAAGAGATAAAAAAGAGAGAGAGAAAGACTTCCCATGTCCACCAACCCTTGCTTTATCCATCTCAATAAAGATAGAGAATACATTAACAAGAACAGAGGAGCGAGAGATGCTTAGCTCTCATGCATGTAGGACCGAGTGAGAGAGGGACAGAGAGGGAATAACATCATTCTAAAAGCAATTGCTATGAATTCTCCTCAGTTCAGACATGAAAGTGCACCACTGTCACTCACCAGGGGGAAAAAAGAGAAAGAAAATAAAAAGAAAGGAGGACAAAAAAACAAAAACTGAACACTGAGACGCAAACCGATGAGTGACAGGCGACTCATCTCCGCTCCGGGGAGGATTTTACAGACACAACTCCAACTTAGGGGCAGATAACGCACACTGACACACACATACACACGCGCAATAACACAAACAGCCAGACACACTGTAACCTCTCTCAGTGTGATAACAAGCGTGGAAATGAGGGCTCTGTGGAAGAATGGGGCTGAGTACAATGGGAATTGTGTTGGCAACAGGGTGGATTGAGTGGCTGTAAAGACAGGTGTACAGACAAATAATGTGCTTGGGCCTAGTTTTTGTGGTGCTGGAATCTGTCAGGCAGAAGGTACATCAGAGGGCTGTGTGGTCCGGAAGATGGAAGATGGCTTGGGTTAATGCTTTGACGGTTCATTTTGTTTTTTTTATCCCAGAATCTTAGTTTCTAAAAGCTCAGGATTAAGAACCAGCTCAACTCAAGGTCAAAAGTTTGATTTCTATAGATAGGACTGTATGCAAACATAGATAATGTCATTATTGGAATAACTGGGCTCCAATAGAGGCTGATGGCTGTGCAACCGCTACTAGTCAAGAGAGTTATGGCATCACCTTTTAGCATGGATCCTCCATTAACAAAATGACATCCACAGAAAATCTATGTGTGCAAGTGATTAACCATGGCCATACAGGAACATCTGTATTTACAGCCAGCAGAATAACGAATACATTTTCAAGTTTTTCTTCTCAAATATATTATGCAGCTCTTCATTGGCCGATAAATTGCCTACCCTTTTTTATTTTTCTCCTTTTTTTTTCTGCTCCAAACTATTGCATATATCTAGTCCACCTCTATATCAACCCTTGAAAAATCTATCAGAATATATGACTTCCCACATTTCCTTTGCTAAGATACAATATAGCTGAGGTGTGACTGCTCTGAGGTTGAGGTGATAGTTTTGTGTAAGGGGCTGCTGTAGAAGGTGTGAGGTCTGCGAACTCAGCTGAATCGAGCCAATTTGGCAGTCTTGGTAAGGCAGCTGCAAAACATAGGGGGGGCGCGGTGTGGGAGGGGGGTTGTGTCAGGATGGGATGATTACCTGGGTGGAGTCGATGGTGCATTTCGAGGTGGATCAAGTCAGAAAAGCCCTCCCCCAGCAACAGTCTGTCGACGGGAGACTCCCGACCCATGTCACAGTCACTGTCTCCTGCCTCGCTGTCCCCACGGCCACTGTCCTTCAGGCTGAACTTGTCCATATCTTGTAATGCATACCTGAGGGGGTTAAGCACAACATGACAAAATGATGAAAAACACATTCGGGTACTAATCCTTCAAAACTACTCTATCTAAATCAAACAATGTGAAAAGTTCACCTTTTGCAATCAAACACAAACCAGACTGCATTGCGTTTTGCAGGGCTGATAGAATAAATCTGTCTTCAGAGTGGACTGATGAGAAATAAATCCATTGTATAAAACTTAAAGCTGCCTCTGGCATTTGTCAAATCTCTATGCAAGCCACGGCCCATAAATCCTACCTGCAGGTAGATTCCCATCAATAAATCTATCACAACAGCCACTGGGGGCAGCAGTAAATCTATCCTCCAGACATCATAAGGTGATATATTCTGATGGAATTAATGATGGATGCACACATTGAAACTTGAGCCCAAGTTTTTAAAGAAGAGTACCAACAAAATTGTGGTGACCTGGAAAATGGGTTGCATACTTAAACCTAAATGATATTGGCATGACAACAATTTGAATATGATTAAAATAAATACATTTACAAACAATAACACAATGATCTACATGTAATCAATCAACTTCACAAGAGGTTGTTGGAACAGGTAATACATAATGAAAAACAAGTGGTTTATAAAGTGAACAAAAAGTAATCTTTTTGATGTTGTTGGTTTTTTTTGGGGGGGGGGGGCAATTACCTGTAGCTGCGGGAGTATTTGTTGCCACGGAAACTGGGTCTGGGCTGGTACTGTCCCTGATGGAGCATGGACAGAAGCTGTGAGACTTGCTACATCCAAAAATAGCAAAAAAAAACAAAAGAAAAACATACAAAAAGAAACAGAAAAGGGGGAATGAATAACAGATGGGAAATTAAGGAGGAAAAAAAAGAGACAACACAGAAAACAAGATAATGGATGAGTAAACACAAAATGGATGATGGAGAGGCTGCTAAACAAAGATCAGACAAAATGGATGATGTTGGGTAGGGGCTACTTGAAGATGGAGACATATGACTGGGGCCAGTTGTGGTTATGAGAAATGTAATGGTGACACGGTAAAAACAAAGGTAAAGACAAAGACACATCTCTAATAATTAATGGCTTTGATAATAGTCAGAGTACACTACTGGGCAGGGTTGAAGTCACTGTCTCACATGGAGATGACTTAATTTGCTCAAATATAGAGGGATATGTGAGGATGAGATAGTTAGTCTATTTGAGAAAGAGTGTGTGTGAATGAGAGAAACTCTGAAAATTTGAAAAGAGGATGAGGGGCTAAGGGACCACAAGTGAAGTATCTGAATAATTTACTTCTGTATGTGTGTTTGCTCACCTCCACTGGTGGAGTTGCATGCGCCAGTTCCAGGGCAAAGCTCTCTGGAATGTGATTGGACGAGATGGTGACCAGGCTGTTCAGTGATTGCCGGCTGTGGTGATTCTGCCGGCTACCCATCTGGGCTCGGTCCATGGGGGGTGTGGCCGAAGGCGAGTGGTGGTGCGCTCTGATTGGCAGGGTGCCGTTCACCGTGGGAACCAGGGTTATATCACCTTTGTGGATTTGCCGCGAGGGCTTCTTGGGATGGTGCTGATGGGTCGATTCGGCTACCCGACAGTTGTAGGAATGCCTTGTGTCCTTCTTCTCCCGGTTACAGCGAGCGGCGAACACCACCATTATGACCAGGAGCACGGTGCATATGGCCCCCAGGGAGATGATGATAATCAGGGATGCATCAAGAGAAGATTCTCCCTGGTCCATCACCTGGACGTGGTTCTCCATATTGGCATAGAGCGTGATTTTTATTGCCGCCTTAGCACTGAGGCTCTCCCTTCCGTGATCTCTGACTAAGACTGATAACTCAGCATGCTCATGGGGAAAGGTCTCTAGGCTGGCGTTGGCGTGAATTTCACAGGTTCTCGGGTCAATGATGAAGAAGCCCTCTTCGTTGCCACTGACAATAGAGCAAATGAGCTCAGCGTTAACCCCTGTGTCGCGATCTGTAGCCCTAACTAGGGTTACTAGCTGTCCGGCCTCCGTGAACTTTGACGCGGGCACATCAGCAGTGAAGTTCCACAGCTGGGGGACCACGATGACTGGTGGGTTGTCATTCTCATCCAAAATATTCAGAACAACTGTGGCATTGCTGAGCAGCGGTGGCTTCCCTGCGTCTTTGGCTTGCACAACAAAGGAAATGCGACTAACATCCTCACGATCAAATGTACGCAGTGCATATATAGCGCCATTCGAGGGGTCAATTGTGACATAGGTGGAGATAGAGCTACCATGAACAGAGTTTTCCAAGATGGAGTAGCTAACCTGTCCATTGGCGTCCAGATCAGGGTCAGTGGCCATGATGGAGGTCAGATAAGCGCCAGGAGCATTGTTCTCTGACTTGAAGATCTCATATTGGCCTTTCTCAAAACATGGTGGGTTGTCATTTTCATCAGTCACATGCACAGTGAAGTGTTTGACAGTAGAGAGACTGGGGGTCCCTCTGTCCTCTGCCACCACTGTCAGACTGAACTCGGACCTCTTCTCTCGGTCTAGAGACACATTGGTCAAAACCATGTAGTTGTTCTCGTAGGACTTCTGCAGTTTGAAATATCCTTGACCATGAAGTTTACATTCTACCTCTCCATTCAACCCAGAGTCCAAGTCCTCCACCCTCACCAGAGCCACAAACGTGTCCAAAGGAGAAGCCTCAGATATGTAAGCTGCATCCCCATTCCCCTGAGAGGACATGAGATTGATGCTGATGTCTGGTTTGTTATCGTTCACATCGACCACTTTGACCAGGATCTTGCAATGAGCCGGCATGGAGTTCGGACCCATGTCCTGTGCTTGAACATCAATGTCGTACGAGTTAACGGTCTCATAGTCCATGCGCCTGATGAGTGTGAGACGGCCGCTGTCGGGGTTAATCTTGAACATCTCCATTATTTTGGGCGACACATGACTGCTGAATGAGTAGATGATTTTCGCGTTAGTGCCGTCGTCGGCGTCCGTGGCGTTTAAGTTAATGAGGACTGTGCCAACAGGTGAACTTTCTGGGAGATTTATGACATATGATGATTTATCAAATATCGGGCTGTTGTCATTCGAGTCAGCGACACTGATTTTGAGTAAAGTCGAACCCGTCCTCGAGGGAACGCCCCTATCAGAAGCCGTGTACTGAAGTTCGTAACCGGAGCGCACCTCCCGGTCCAGCTCCCTGAGCACCACCAGCTCTGCATATTTAGCTCCGTCAGTCCTGGACTGGATGTCGATCTTGAAGAAGTTGTTGGGTTCCAAAGCGTACGTGTAGAGCGAGTTCTCTCCGACATCGGGGTCCGTGGCGCTGTCCAGCGGAATGCGCGCGCCTACCGCCGCGCTCTCGGAGATCTCTATGGGGATGACGGCACGGGCGAACTGGGGCGCGTTGTCGTTGATGTCTAACACCTCCACCTCAACGTGAAACAGCTGCAGGTGCTCCGTGGGGAGTGTCAGCACGTCGAATTGAATGGAGCAGTTGAGATTCTTTTCGCAGAGTTTCTCGCGGTCGATTTTGGTCTTGATGCTGATCTCTCCATCCTGCTCTCGCACCGCCAGATACGACGAGCCCCCTCTTTGCATGGCTCTGAAGCGCAGCGACACTGAGCTCGGAAGTTTTGCAAGAACGTCCGCGACGTCGTCCCTCAAACGGGCAATAACCGTGCCGACCTTCTGCTCCTCGTGAACCTGGTATGTCAGCGTCTTACCGGCGACGTGTTGTGTTGCCAGCGTCAAGAGAGCCAGAAATGTCCACATTTCTGTCAGAAATAGTCCTTTCATTTTTCTTGGTTGAATTTTGGTTGGCGTCTCCAACGGATCACAGAGAAAAGCTCCAAAGAACTGGTCAAACCAAGTGTTAATTTACTAAATGCTGTGCTCAATCAGCAGCTGCATATCTCTCTCTCTCTCCACAGAGCGAAGAGGAAAATAATCTAAATTTGAAACGCAGAAGACTCAAATTATTCCATGAAAATGAAAAAAATCCACAGTTCTAGCTATCTTGTCTTCCCTGCCTTACAGATCTGTAGGAATGCAGGAGAAGCAGCTGAATGCCACTAGAATCTGTTCCGCGGTTCTCTTGCCTGCGTCTGGTCCGTGCGCCGTGCGCTCTGCTCAGCTGCCTCTCTGCGTTTGAGGTGCCTCTGCACATAGACTTGCCCAAAAAATCCGCCTCAAACCCACTAGTTCTACAATAGCCACGCCGCCCCCCCCCTCCTCCTTTTTTTCACATCCCGGGTAGAAGACAAATCCTTCTTGAATTAAAAGCTGGCTGGTGGCCACTCAAACTCCAGAGGAGAAGGAGGCGTTAGAGAGGGGGAGGAGAAAAAAAGAGAAAGTGTGCGCTGTTGAGAGAGCAGGGGGGGTTAAACCGCCCCCCGGGGTTCACTCTCCCCACTTTTCAGTGGGACAGCCATGCGCCTACAATGAACAGGGGAGAAACTATACCCTAAAAGAAAACATTCATTTCAAAAAGCTAACTTGCCTTTTTTCACCGCTATCAAACCACAGGAAGGTCTACGAGTTTATCTCTTCAGGTCTGCCCCCCCCCCCAGACAGCATGGAGACAGATTCTGGACAAAGACAAAGATTGTGGCCTCAATCACCAGCGATGTCAGCTTCCAGCTCAGAAGCCTTGATAGGAAGACTTTTGACATATTACATATAACCCAGTCCCGCCAGGACCAGCTGTCGCCACTCACTGACAAACTGACGCCTTAGTTGGCATTAGCGTGTAAGCATGACACGAGCTTATACTGAATGTGGTCTTCCATGTGGGTCGTTCAAGTGGCAGCTGACTACCCTCGTCATAATGCACAGGCACTTTGTTGTAGATGTTAAAAAAAAAAAAAAAATCACATGCGTCTCATCTGTGTCTGTCCGTGGGTGAGTGTATAAGCCGGGTAAGCCGTGTGGCGAATCGTGTTGAAAGGGAGCCGGACTCTAATGAATGCCTTTAAAGAGTTGGTCACGCCGCGGAACAGCTCCGTCCTCGTGCAAAAAAATCTGTTCAACATCGCTTCAAACTCCCCGCATGATGAGATTTTTTTAATAACAAGCCCATGCATCAGTCAGAAACGCACCAGCTCGTGCAAGTGTTTAAGGGAAGCTTGTCAGTCATGTAAATGCGCACTACGCACACACGATGGGGAGCAGACAGAGAAACATTGATGAAGGAAGCGGAGCGGGCAGAAAAAGAGGGAGAGAGAGAGAGAGAGAGATCTAAGGTTTAACGAATGCGCACAACTGGGACCGAGCATTCTGGAGACCATCTGGCGCGGTTTGTTTGGCACCAGGACCCGATGATTACCAGCCGACCAGACAAGACTCCAGCGGAGCCCCGATCCCGACACAACTGTGTGGAAATGAGTTGTCATGGGGGATATTAGAGTATCAGTGGCTTTCCCACATCCATTCACACATTTTTTCGCGCGCGCACGAGGTTGCTTGTGCGTCTCAAAGAGATAGGAAGGAAGAAAATGCGCTCCACTAATAGGGACTTCGGTTATTGCAATAACAGGTTGCTTAAATCCCTCGCAACATTTAGAGCTGCAGATGAGTGTGACCATCTGGAGGAGAACTGCAAGACACGTGCTTCCCCAGAAGAAGCTAAACTCGGAACTGTCCCGCTCATCCTCACTGAGCGCCATTCCCAGGAAACGTTTTCAGAATAGTATTCGAAAAACATGATTAACCTTAAGAAACATTTAGATATAAAATCTGCAAAACAAATGAACAATTTACCACCACCAGCTGCTGCCAACTGTCTGCAAACCAAATGCAATATATGAGGAATTGACGATGTTACCAATTTCAACCAAGCCATCCAGTGTGGGCTGATCTAAAGCTTTCTGCGCATTTGTCTGAAAAACAATATCTTATTAAATATTCCAAACGTGCACTGACACCAACCAGAAGCTCTATTTTGGCAGGAAAAGCTTTATTCCCTGTGTCTATTCATCGCCTGGGCCATGTCTGCAAAATGTTCGTATTTACTCCTCCTTTGCACATATTTTACCATAGTGTGCTTGGTATTTAAACAGGTTTGATACGGGCACCCAACATTTCCATAGCTCCAAATGCGCACAATGCAGTAATGCAATTACTCCCTGCGTCCCAGGGAAGCTAATCACATTTGGGGAACAAAGTCAGCTGTGGAGTTTATAGAAGAAGGGAGCAAAAGAAAGGAACAGAGTTGGAGGGGAGGGGGGGGGGGGGTGCGCTTGGGTCTTAAACACTGCGCAGAATAAAACAATTAATGTATAGAGGGGGTATAATCTAAGTAAAAAGCAGATGGGGCCTTAATGTGTTTAGGCACGCTACGTAACCAAAGGAGCCGAACAAATATCGTTTTTTAGGGCTAAACTCCATAATTAAGTCAAAATATGCGTCCTCTACAGCAGGTGCAAACACCCCATGTCTCTTGGATTAACGTTTTGTTTAACTCATGCTACTTTAAGCTTCTTGGATCATTTCATTGATCTATTGAGCTCTGAACCCCAGATCAGTGTCTCTGCAAATGCCCACAAACAAACACACTGCCTGAAGGCCTGGGCGCAGCTCTTCTCATTATTGCCTCTGTGGGTCCGGGCCCTGAAGCCGTAACGTTTTAGTGTGAATTAGGCGCCGTGAACATTCATGGCAATCATTGAATAACATCCCTGTGTGTATCCCTACAGGGCCCGGACGCACACACCTCCCTCCCCTCAACTCAACTCAATAGGAGCAGCAGGTGGAGCGGTCATAGAACTTGCGCCTCTGGACCCCCGGTTCAAATTGGAATCAAGAGGAATGTGGCCGTGTGCGAGTGCACGGACGCAGTGTGGTAGGGCTGCTGGTGCGGTTGTAAAGGCACGCGAGCATCTGTCGCCTCGTCTGCCCGTGTATTGTCACTTATTCAATTAGCAGCGATTTGGTGGCTTCCATTCCAGGGGGGGAGGAGCAGGAGCACAGAGAGCGAATGGGACTTTGCTTTCACTGCTGCTGGAGGGAGAAGTTGATACCTCCCCCCCCTACACACAGACACACACCAACACACACACAACCGCTCCCAACCCAGCAATGATTGTCATTCATCCGAGTCTTTTCTTTACTCTCCCCCTCTCCTTTGCTTTCATCGGTGGTCCATAGAGCTTTATTACTTTATGACTCGTTGGTCACCATTGTGTGTGCCGTGTGTATCTGTGCGAGCAGACAACAAAAGAGATGCACTGCCTTGTCCTTGCTGGTGGTGCATGCGGTGATCACACTGAGCGCAGCATATTGCAGGCGATGTCAACAGTTGGGCGACAAATTTATAGCCCAGGCAGAACTATGGGGCAAAGAAAGAATGGGTCTGGTCACCTTTAATGTGGGCACATTACTGCTCTGGCAGTGTCGCCCAGCACCACATGACAAGAAAAGGCTGTTATTGCTTCGTTTTTATTTATTTATTATTTTTTTTACAGGCTTTAGTGACTTATGTGCTAGGAGAGGTGTATAAAATATTCATTCCTTTCCTCTGCAGCACCCGTACAAAGTGTCATTTTAACTCTAGCATGGATATACTGTCTGGTTGACCAATGCATTTATTCTTTTCCATTATACTCTTGAGGAGCGCGGTGACAGGGCGTTTGTGAACTGTAGCTGAAAACTGTCAGATCAAAAGGAACAATCTCCTTTTCGTTTCTATTGTAGTGTTTGGGAGGATTTGTTTGCATGACGTGAATGTTTGGGTGTCTAATCATCCACTCATTCCTTCCTTGGCCTCATTTTCTCTCTGATTCATACCTAGCTGACTTCATGTGTTCACACAGACAAACACACACACGATATGACAGAATGGCACTGACAGCAACGTGCCTTGCCCCACCAAGACATGGCACAGAGAAACCCAAAGGCCTCACACACAATGAGCAGTACAGCACTCAGGACGCATTTCTCTCACTCTGTAAATAAGGATCAGCACCATAATATTAGTATCTCAATTCCTTATATTCATGTTTCTATCTTTCCGTTAAGATAATTCCATTTTATTGCATTTAGGTTTTATTTTAATGGTGACGAAAATACATTTTGCTTGTTGTTCTCAGCAGAATAAATTCTGTCATGTGGAGACAGAGTGACATCGCTACAAGACAGGTGAGGCTAGCAACATGTTTTTGGGGAAATTGCACTAATGAACACATTCTGCGCAGGAAATCTGTGTTCACTCAACTACAGCCAATAATAAAGAGATTTGTTTTAAACACATTTATGATAAATGTTTAGATCTCACATTGTGTAACCTGACTTTGTATTAATATGTGTTTTGCTCCAGTCATCCAGACAGGCTTAAAAAACGTACACCATCGATGAGATGAACCAACAAAGGCACCAGAAAAAAATATGAAAATATGAAAATGCTACCATTGTAGGCCTACTTAAGAGTTAAATGCATTAGATCTTGAAAGGATATTTCTGGGTATACTCAACCTCCATTTAGATGTCAACTTGATGAAACCCTTGTTTTGATGAACCAGAACAATCTTTTTAAGAATTGGGCATTTTCACTGGTTTTTGTTGCCAAGATTTAGACAAGAATTACATCTTTGCCGAACATGATGTTTGAATTCAAGGGGAAACAGGCACCATGGCTTTGTTTAATGTTGCTTCAATGTCATTACACAACCTACTATACTCCTTAATATCTGCAGAGCTTGGTGTCAAAAGGCCTTGACCCGTAAATGGATCGATTTAAAATGATATTGCAATTTGGTGAGGCAACATGAATTCCAAATTATTATTAATTTGGAGAGATCTTGAGAGCAATGAGCTGCATATCTTTTCTATAATATTTTGCAGGAATCATATCAAATTAAGGGAGAAAACAGAGTTGGGGCCTCTTATTAGTACAGGTGTGCGTGTCGGCCTGAATGTGTGCTCTCTTGTGTCAATAGCCAAGCATGTACTTGTATCTTTGATTGACGTGTTGTTGATTTGTTGTGAACTGCCTTTTCCCTGATTCAACGTCTGTCTCCAGCTGATGACTGACAGCTAATTTGTGGTGCAGAGATTAGTGTTTTAGAAAAGGAACTCTCTCAGAGATGCGCCACATCCAAACCAAATTGGTCCCTTTGACTGAGCAAGTTTTTTCACACGAGGGTGACCACCATCCCCAAGACATACGTTTTAAAACACACAGTGACAGCTGCTTTTCAAACATGTCACTGAACCCGTGTGTGGAAAACGGAACATTTGCCTTAGCACTACCTAACATTGCAACTTTTGATTGATGCAGAGACAGACGTTTTTTTTTCTTTTTCCAGCGCAGTGGTTTTGTGTAAGAACTTGTAATGAGGTCGAGGTCATGTGCTTGCAGCCAGCGCAGACTCAAAGGGAAATCGAAGGGTTTTGCTAGTTTTCCCATCATGTTTGAGTTAGGAAATGTTAGCTCGTAAGTGGTGTTAAAGAAGCAGAACAAAAAGCGGCATCAGCCACGGTGCAGAAACCCTAACTCAAACCAGAAATCCTTGCATACACACACACATCAACGTATAAACACAACATAACTAGCTCCTCCAGAGACTTGCTTCCACACCAAACTCTAAAAGGTGTACATTTGTAAAGGAGGAAATCAGGACCAGAGAAAGTGCTGCCCGTTTAGGGTGACACAAAGACCCTGTTGTTTCCCCTGCGCACAGAACCACTTTGTTTGAGTGAGACCATGAACTGTAAGAACAGATATCCATACTCAGACTGTGCTGGTTAAAGCCCAGACATTGTGTGTTTTCATAGGGAAGTGTGCATGTGCTCACATGTGCAAGCACACAAGAGGCGATTTCTCTGGCAGGGGTTGGCTCCCCCACTTGAGTGTTACATGTTTAAGTGTCCCCCTGTGACCCACTTCTTGGGGTTGCACCAGATTTACGGTGTCTGTGGTTCGGAGAGCTGGCAGCTGTGGTATGGGAAATGAATGTGGGGGGCCTGGGGGGAGGGAGAGATGGGGGGGTGGTGGCAGCATGATCAAGTGAGGTGGAAAGGGCTGAGGGAGTGAGGGAAAGAACAGGAGGAGGGATGATGAAGGGCAGCGAGTGCAGAAAGGTGGACGCAACAGTTGAAATATGTTGGGTCTCAATAAAAGCCTGTGCAGAGTGAGGAAGACAAAGAGAGGGGTCAGAAAGTGTAGAAATAACTTCTCCAAGGTAGGGTGGTGTTAAAAGGGAGAGGAAGGGGGAAAGGTTGGAAGAAGAGAGGGCGGGGGGGGAGAAGGAATTGAGAGAAGGGAAATTAAGGGAAGTGGGAGTGGGAGAGGTGTACGAGTGAAGCAGAGAGAAAACCAAGTTGGAGACTTCTCCAAGTCCAGACCCTCCAGCCCAGTTGTGTCATGTGTTCTCTGCATGTGTGTGTGTGTGCCTGCATTCAGGGTTCTGGTTAAACATCAGTCCAGGCGCAAATGGATTCTTTATTTGGTTTGCAAAAAGAAAAGAAAAAGACCTTGGGAAAGGTTATTCAAAGTGGAGAGATAAAGTGAATTCATACAATAATGTATTTGCTGGGAGGGAACGTTGTTGCAAATGTGAACAAATGGCCACATATTTCACAAGCTGTTGGACTCTTTGGAGAAATACTTAACATAGTGTTTCAAGTTCATGCAGGGGATTTGGGATTGACTCCAAACAGCGAACAGCAAATGTTCAATCAGCTCAGCAGGCAGCGAGTTCCAGAGGGAGAAGGAAGGGGAGGAACACTTCCAACAGATGACTGCAAAGACAAGATATTACCAAATGTACAAAAGGTGGAAAAAGTTGACAGGTGGATGGGTGGATAAAACAAAAGAATAGACGGAGACGTGATATTTCACGTAGAGTATGAAACTTTTTATAATTTAATAATCTCTTTGCAATTAAAGCACATACGTCATTGACTGTAAAGCTTTGCCTGAGTGTGCTCATAACCTTACATTGCTGTGAGATTACTGTCAATCACTCCAAGAAATAAAGAACACTGACAATAGTTTATCCTTGAAAACCTGTCACTTGGAAACTAATCTGTCACTATCAACCAACCTGGAGGGCAGTTATTTCTAATCTCTTTAAGATCGTAATGCTTTTTTGAAGACAACAGAAAACAAATAAATATTAGAAATAATAAAAGATTCTTATTTTAATTGACTTGCGATGGTGCGTGTATTCTGCCTTATGAAATCAGCTGCAGCACATGAATTGTCAAAATGTGTATCACTGTGGCTGATCATCAGACAAGTCTTGTCAAGTCTGCATCACTCCTGGGCTGGCATTATTAGCTGCTCTCAACTAACAAGCAATTAACTCACATCAGAGGTTTTCCCTGTGCAAAAGAAAAAAGCAAATCTCTCATGGATTTGGTTTTATCAAACTCTGTTAGAGGAAAATACCATGTTGTTGAATGCAAACCATCACTCCCAGGGGCCTCATCAAAGGATGTAGAGGAGAGGAGGGAGAGTGCAAGCACAAAACAAACACATGCTGATACAAAGTTAGTTTACAAGCAATTATGTTTGCAATTATTTATTTATTTTCAGCCACAGGCATCCCTCATTGACTTAATACATTCCCACATTCACCACATCATCAACACATATCGTACTCACTGTTGGATTAGTTTTTTTTTTATATAGAAATAGCTACTTTCAATTTGAGATCTTTTTCCTACACATTCCTCTTCAGTGAGCACATGGGGTTGCTTTGGAGGCACGGTGGATTTCATCTGTAACGAAAACAAGATGGGACACAGTGTGCCAGTGCACTAATCGATAACCATTATCACAACTTCTTACCTTCTTTTTGTCTTGTACAATGCCTCTTCAGGGTCTGATGATTTATTGTGAGGGGATGCATCATGATGACTTGCTGATGATGGAAAGTCTGACAAATGGAAATACAGCTCTGCAAGAAATTCTTTAGCAGAATAATGTGTGGCAGGGACGTGCACAGACATTTTGAAGCTTAGAGCGTTTGAGGTGCCATTTGGTGTGGACGCAGCATTAGGCTATATGAAAAAGTAACAGCTCTAGATATACAAGCTGTCCACTTATCCTTCACATGAACGTTTTTTTTATATATAAAATATACAGTATATATATATATATATAATGGACTACAGTTAGTTTTTTGGAAACAAGTAAGGTGGCCAGTGTAAAGTTAGTAAAGTCATAATGACCACATTGAAAATACGATGGAATGTTCCTTTAAAACATAGAATTATCTGATAAAAATGTGGTCATAGGGATTCTATAGCAGCAGCTCGAGCCACGTCAACCAATACTGTAATGTTGCCTGGTCCGATTGATTTTGGATACTCTGACATCTATTGCAAGGAAAGGGAACAGGACGAGATGTCACATTGGCCTGGCATTTGAGAGCGGATTTGATGGAGTGACTCATTACCAAGTGGAGTGAAAAGAACAGTACACTATAGAGAAATGGAGGAGAAGCTGCTTTCTTTCCTATTTTGTCTTTTATCAATGCTGACAATACAGTCGCAGACAGAATAGGCACAATACCTGTGGTATTTCAGAAGTTAACTGTGCCTTGTTTACTATTTGTCTTGGAGATATTGAATCTGGGCTCTCTGCTGTCTCCCATGCAATTTCCCCTCAATCTATACGGCGATCTCTTGTTCCGTCATTCCTACCTCCCATTCTTCTCGCTTTTGTCTCATTTTCGCTGTATCATTTAGGTCTCTCCCATCAATTTTTTTTCTACCGTGTTCCTCTTATTCTCTCTCCAGCTGCCAATTCTCTTGTCTGCCTTGGCTCGCTGGAAGGGTGAGCGTGTGTTCCACCAGTCTGCTGTATGTCTGGCACTTTCCAATTAGCTTGTATATACCTGCTTCTGGCTGTGTAGACGATAAGATGGAGCTGATAACATCGGGCTACCGTTATCTCTGTTTTCTTCCTGTCACACCCGAACAGACGTATACCTTCACACACGCACCAACGCAGCCACAGCTCCCAGCCCTGCAGATGCATTGGACAGATAGATATCATAGGCTAGCAAAGGGGGGGACGAGTGATATAATGAATGCATCAGGGACTGTCACAGGTTGTCAGCTCGCCGTGAATGAAGGTAGCACAGCTTTAAGTGCTTACCAGCCTCCATTTCACAGTTTTGTGTGAGCTTTCGTCGGTTTTCATTCCTCTTTTGTGAGCGTGCGGGGTCACATTGGAGAGTGTTTGGCATGTTTGCTGGTAGCAGGGTGGTGGGCCTTCCGATGACCCTGTGACCTGCCCAGACTGTTAAATAATAAAAGGCTATTCACACACTCAATGGGTGACAGCATAAAAGGAACAACCAAGGGAGTCAGTTGGGGAGAGAGGGAGGGGGCTATGGGAGACATGGCTGGCTTTGTGGGAGGTATGGCACTCATTATTTCTCTCTGGCTACAAGTTTCCTTTTGCTTTTTTATTTTGTGTTTGCTTCATCTAAGTCCATCTTCCTCTCGCTCTGCGTCTCTCCAGACTTGTCTCTTTTTCTTTGAGTCAATCTGTTTGTTGTCAACTGAAGCTTCATTTATTTATTTCTTCCACCCACCTCTCTCTCTCTTCAAAGAAGATTTCTCTTTTCTTTTCGTATCACACATCCATCCCTCCCGCCCTCTCTGCCATGTTTCCTTTCAGTTTAATCTACTAATTCCTATCATGTCTTATTTAGTTTTTTTCACTTTCCCCTCCACCATCTTTATTCTTTGCTGTTCTAAATTATGCGTATCTCTCTCTCCTCCCTCCCTCTCAGCTCCTCCTTCTCCTTCTCATTAATGATGCTGTCTACTAAGGAGGTGATTAGCCTGCCTCTGCTCTAATTACAACATAGAAAGGGAACTTAATAAGACCTGTGATTTGTGGGTTTGTGAGCGGGCGCATGTGTGCACCTCTATCTTTCCACTCAGGGTGCCTTAATGCTTTGCCGGCAGACACTCGGTTTTGGCACGAACTGCTCATAAATGATCTGAAACTTCACATAGTTCACATGTTGCACATATGTGAAAACAGAAGTGGATTTGTCTTTTGGAGAGTGCAGTTTTAATTAAGTAAGAAGTGATATAGGAATGATCAATGTGTGAGAATGGGGAATATGAGTAAGCAGGAAGCATTTCTACATCTACCCTAAAAGTTCTATGTCTGATTTTTTTAATAGAAGAATTATCCCTTTAATTCAGATGTATCTTTTACTTCAGTTCTTTGAATTTTATTTAGTCATGTGGGGTTAAACTAGTAACCAGTTAAAAAACATGCAATGTCAAATGTCTTTTTTAAATATCATGATGTGTTTGAAATATATAACAAATGAGAAGAATATTCCCTGGAGTGGTTATGTGAGGGAAGTCTTGAATAATATTTTAAATCCTGTCTTTGAATCACCACCAGTCAATCAAATAAGCTGGCGTAAAGGTACAGGAGAGGGCTGAGGGGTAGGATAATTAGAAGCACCTATTCCAGCCAGAAGGCTCCACTTACGGGAGATCTTTGGGATCAGGTGTTGGAAGAGTTACACCTGGAGCTGATCTCCTCATCGGGCAGGTGAACAAATGATGAGGGAGTCTTTCCATCCTAAGATCTCCAGGGTGGGATATAAATGAAAAAAGCATGTCTCACCGCACCTTTCTAGTTTCACCGTTGCAATGTTGTATGCATCATTCACCCACTCATACAAAGCAGACTCAGCCTGCAGTTTTGGGTTAAATCACTTGCACAAGGACACGTTGAAGTGGATTTGAGGAGCCGGGGATTGAACCCGGAATCTTTTGATTCTACTTTCAATCAAATGATCGAGGGTACACTCAATCCCTGAGTTGCTGCGATTGTTTTATTTTTTTTTACTATATATCCTGTTTGTACTAATCCCAGCAGCCTCATCTGTTTGATGAAACGTGCTTAGCTGTTGTGTGGACCTGATGAAACATGGCAAGATGGGACAAATCAATGGCATGTTTTATGAGATTACAAAAATACATCCAAGTTTGGGGCTGCCATTGATTGGCTCTTTTTTTGTTGACCATTGTAACGTTGGAAGAACAACATGGAAGGATTATCAAGCTAAAGTAAGCTCGCTAACTAAATGAGAGAGGCCATGGGGTGGGTCTGATTCGAGGGAATTTTATCATATTTCATGAGGTAGATTAGTCACCTACTTTTGACTCATATCTCAGGATTGACCATGCAAAATTAGGATTTAATGAAAAACAGTAGATGGTGTACCGATTTTTATCCATGAAATGCTAATTTAAATGAATGAATTTTCTAAATGTAATCCTGTTTTAACTTGCCTGAACTCCTCAAAGTGACCCCTCCAAAAGTATCCTCTTGATATATTCATGTACTTTTTCGGAGCATTTTCAAGTCCATTAAAGCCCACATGACGTTCATCTCTTCATTTATGCAGCAGAATGCCTCCCCTTTTTTATTTTAATTTAACTCGATGTCTGTGTTTCAAATGCGAGATTTGTTGAAGCTTGTTTCCCGTGGATCTTTATCTTTGTGGCTCTCTGGGTATCAAAGTCTATGCTGCACTATGTCAGCGTTTAGACATTTTCTCACCTCCGAGCACAAATGCCAAGGGCTAGAGAGACGAGGAGCTCACCATCTGACGTCTGATCATATCAGGCCTGACTGAAATAGGGCATGAGGCAAGTCCCGCTGTGGACACACAAACCCACTTTCCTTTCCTATAGGTGGGATGCAGGGATGTTTACTTAACTTAAGCAATAAAACACAAAAAAAAAAAAACTCAAACTAAGGTAAACAAATGTATGCTGCTTTGTAGTCTTTTGAATTGCGAGCTCAAATGCTCAGGTTTATTATGATTACATTGTTTTGACATTGTCAGTTTCTGTAAGCCATACGATTTGATGGAGTGATTGGAGTGATTTAGGTGTATATTCCTCCATTTCTATGTCCGCTTGTCTTTACTTTTCAATTCGTCAAAATTGAAAAGCAAAAAGGAGGTCAGTGAAACAGAAGTCTACTTGGACCAAAACCCCAAAACTGTTTTCAGATTCATACTACAAATGAAGGCTACACATTTACGGCGCGTTGTTTAAATGCTAACACATTGTCAAAATGTGTTAGAAAACAAACCGTGATGGTGCATTTCTGAAGTAACTTTATTCAAATATACAACACTGCATACCATAAGCGATAAACGCATCAATATAGAAAAACAACAAGCCTGTCAGAAGCCAGCCAACCTTCACAACCATCTCATAAATTCTTTATTATTATCATCATTACATTACTCGGATGACTTAGACCTATTGGAATCAGCCGGGGTTGCTTTTGAATTAAATGTGTCCGTTAGTAAGTAAGGATTGCTAATTAGTACTACCAAATTTTTAGTTTTTGTGACCTGACGTGATTTCTTTTCTTCTAAGGCAGGCGACATCGTACCCTTCAGCACCCCTGATCCAAACCACTTTCTTTGGAGCTAAAACTAAAATGTCAGACGTATCAGTTAATAAGTTAATAATTTATTGTTTACCGTTTTACTTAGATGTATTGTAGACACATTCCCAGGAAATTAATAAAATATACACAAATAAAACTCCTTTGGAGACACATGGTGATTGCCTTAATGAGAATGAAGATTGCGGATGAAAATGGGGTCAATGACAACATAGCAATGAAAAAAATCACAATGATGACAAAGACGATGATGCTGACAACAACAAATCCACTTGTGTGATGAAGATGGATCTGCATTGCTAAAAAGTCCATCAAGTGTGCTCCCATTGTGCTCCAATTAGGTCCTCCTCTCATTACTCTTCATTGAGCCAATGAGTCTGACGGCAGGACGAAGAGGTGGAAAGCCCCCTCCCTTTCCTTTTGGCATCCAAAAAAACAAAAATGGAATCCATTTCATCTGTTGGACACTGCCCCAGTCTGCTCAGCCACCTTTCGATGCAGGGCGCACCCACACACAAATCTCTTTGACACCTCTTTAGCTCTCTTTTGTTAGTCCTTCATTGGCCATGCCATATGGCTAGTGAGAAGGATTCTGTGTGTGCCCTCAAATGTGTGCGTGTTTGAGTGTAAGGTGGAGCCGGGGGGGGGGGAGGTTATGGGAGGCTGACCCGCTCACAAAGACTCCCCACTCCATCAGTGATCTCTATGAATACATGGGGACAAGCTAGGGCTGAATGGGGAGCAGAAGCTGAGGAGGGAGAGGAGTCGGGGGGGGGCCTCAGGGGCAGAAATAAGAGGGGTGCTGGTGTTTGCACGATGGGGGCATTGGTGATATCAATTGTTTGGGTGGGATTATGAGAGTTTCAGAAAACGAAGAGATCTGTGGGGCTAGGTGGGGAGGAGAAAGCACATGTATAAAATAAGTCCAACCGTGTGCTTTGCATAATTGAGTGATTTTGGAGTAGCCCGCTCTGTGCTGTATGTTTGTGGGGGATATGAGGTGACACAGGGATCTACAATAGGCCAGCAGGTCCCTCTGTGTGATGACAGGGCTCTCTGGCTCTGTGTGTGTGTCCCAGCAGGCTGTTCTCCATAGGACGGGGGGGTAGACAGATTCTCATTAACAACAGCTGACAGCCAAAGCAGGTCAGAGTAATACAAACTATTGTTTTATTGCTTCTGAAATTGTTCTAGAGAATGTGAATTTATGCATGTGTGTGTTAAAGGTCGTTAAAATGTTTTAAATCCTCGTCAGCGTTGCATGAAATTATACAAGTGTACTCTTATTAATCCTAGCAACAATCCGCACAGATCTGATGCAACAATTTGCCTCACTCCACTCCTATGCTGATAAGCAAGTGATAAAAGTGCTGCTTATTAAGTGCCTTTTATGCAAATGAGACCAACGAACTAAAACTCCCCACCCGATAAGACCCTCTGACTTCATAACGGCACATATACATGTAAGTGCCTCTGACTCAAATGACAGCAAGTTGCTAGAGGACTGTGAGAGAGCATGGAATAAAAAAGAAGAGAAAATAGGCCAAGCCAAAGTGATGAAGACATAAGGGATTGCTGCCAGCTTTGCTCCCACTAACCCAGTGCAGCCATCACCGCGGTTGCTTCATAACAGTCACACTATTACACAGCATTGCATAAGATAGATAAGGCTACAAGGAGGCATAGAGAACTATGTGCAGATTATGTGAGTGTGTGTGTACGTGAGGAGGAAAGGGCAAGAGGGGGGGGGGGGGGCAAGAAGAGCAGTGAGAATAGGGGAGAGAGAGGTGTGATTGTGCTCTGTCATCTACATTGCGTGTGTTTGGTGGCTCGCCACCGTTGCCATTTAAAATGAATAGATTGGGCTCTGGCGTCATAACAGAACCCTGAGGGAAACAAAGAAGCCTTTGACGTTCACAGCCGCTGCCCCTCTTTGATTCCACTTTCCCTTTTTAAGCCCGGTTTCCTCTCCCTTTGTCTGAATATATGCCAGTGTTATTCTAAAACATATAACATATTGGCTGTTTATTTGATTTCCAAACTTAGCTGGTCATCGTACTTTTTTTTTAGCAGATCTGACTGTCTTCATATTCAGAAGCCATTTATTGCCACATAAGTTCCACATAGAGGATTTTCTTTTGATAATTGGTGCAATATAAAAAAGAAGTTTGTGGTGGATAAATATATTAAAATACAAGTTAAAATATAAGTATGTATGTATGTATATACATGTTACCATGGTGATAAACCACTGTGTAAATGTTGAGGGGATGGAGTAATTGAGTGAGTGGGGGACTCTGACTTCATGAGATCAACTGCTGACGGGAAGAAACTGTTTTTGTGGCGGGAGGTCTTGGTCCTGATGGACCGCAGCATCCTGCCGGAGGGAAGGGGCTCAAGGAATGTGCGTCCGGGGTGAGGTGTTGGCTACAATCATTTCCCCTTCCTTACCTTTCCATTTTTCATCTTGACTACTTGTCTTTTTCATGTTTTATTACTTTGCCACCAAATTACTGTTAGTGCCAGCTTTCTGCCCCCAAATATCACCACCAATGGCTGCCTTCCCTCACATCTGTTTGTGTGGCTCTGGTCCATAAAGTTGAATGCCAGCAACCTCCTCCCCATTATTGACAAGAGCACAATACTCTGACTGCGCACCTCTCAAACTTCTGTTGCCTTTTGTCCTGCAGACTGGCCAAAGCCGTCCATAACATTGGTAAATAGACAGCGGAACAGTTGGCCGGTTAATCATCCCAGAGTGTTTGGGTATAAGGTATTTGTATACGACCATATGTGTCTGTGTCTGCTGTAAACAAAATAAGGGTGCAATGAAGATTATGGGGTGTCGCTCAGTAAACTGACCTGTCTAAACTCATGTGATTAACATATCCTCGACAGGGACTAGATACATGTGGATCCATTTGATCTCGTGGTGGGTGAAAAAGCTTTTTGGGGGCAAAATGAGGTCAGGACTTTTTGGATCTTTGTAAACATAAAGAATGAAGTGTATTACTTACCTTTTTTATTTAGTGTTTCTTCTCTAAAATCTCTGCACACACCAACTCTCCCCTGTACAATATTTGTGAGAACAGTAGTTGACATAATCAGGGCTGGACTGGTAATCTGGTATACCGGGCAAATGCAAATTTTTGCTTTCGACCAGCCCATAAAGCAGGGACAGCGGCCCATTGGTTCATTTTCCATACTGACACTGGGCTGGCCCAATCATCTCTTAGCAGGCTCCACCCCTCCCTCTCCTTGTGTCAGTCAGATGCATTCAGGGGCTCAGAGCCAGAAAGAAATGTGTGGATTAGGATGGAGAAACAGAAACGTAAAAGCAAGGGGGGTGCGGAGAAATTGTGGGCCAAAAAAAAAAATCTAGGAGGTTGATGCCTCAACATGTTCAAAAATAACCGACATGTTTAGTGCTGTCACTTCAGTTTCCAAAACTACTACAGTACCTGACGGGTACTAGGTTGCCAACTCTCCCAACCCCAAATCAGGGACGCTAGCGGTTGGCGGCCGGGCTTGTACAATCTATTTTTTCTTTGCAGCGCCAGCCTCACTGCTCATTTCCACAGATAGGACAGCTCTCACCCGGCACCCGTGCACACACTGGTCTGATGCGTCACAACAACTGGGAGTTTTTCGCGCGTCATTGACTTAGCAGGCTGTGATTGGAAATCGGGACTGGAGCTGTCAAATCAAAATTGCCCATAATTCGGGATGTCCCGGGTAATACGGGAAGGTTGGCAACCCTACAGAAACAGCAGGTGAACATAGCACATGGAGGAGGGGAGGTGACTAGCCATAGCGATAGCGGTGCTTGCGGCTCGCAGGCAGCAGAGGAGAAGGTGCAGCAGGTGTCCGAGCCTGACAGTGAAGTCAAGGAGGGACAGAGTGAGCAGGAGAGTGTCATTGAAACGGTAAGCAAGCAGGAAGCTACATGAACAGGGAGAGAGTGTTAATCAGGGCGGGTGCATGAGTGTGTGGGCCTGGCTGGGCCACAACGAAGATGATGACGATTTAACAGATACCTAAATTAATGAATATTATAATAAGGCATGCTATTATAAAGTCTGAGTGTCAGGTTGTCATTTGTCAATTTGTCACTTAAAAATTACTGCAATGGCCACTCAGTTAGCTAAAGTCAAATAACACTGCATAAGCTATTTTGCACTGTTTCTTGTAGCTAGCAGAGTTGAGAGTTCACTTATTCAATTGCAACTTTGGATATTCTAATGTAACCATTTAAAACTCATAACTGCCCTTCTCTAGAAAAAAACTTAAACGACGCCATTTGATTATTTTAATTATTACTCGCCCACAACGAGTTAAGCTTTTTGGGAACGGAACAGTAGATATGCATATCTACAGGGACCGCAAGGATAGTGTACTGTTTGTGTCCGACCGATTGTGGTGGGCTGGTCTGAGCGAAAATGCCTGGGCCCTTTTTTGTCCCAGTCCAGCCCGGGACGTAATGCATTCCCTAGTCCCTTACCAAATCCTAAGCCCAATTTGGGCAAAGAAGCTATTTCAATTGCAGTAATTTTAAATGAGGTACACTAGTTGGTTCCCCAATTCTGCAAAAAGATCTCATTCACGCAATAGGAACTGTTCAATCTAAAAGTAAATTACAGTAATTGTCAGTAAAAAGTTGATAGCATAAAAAACGTTCAAACTTCCATTTGGTTAGATGTGCTTGAAATCTCTACACAGTAGATGCATTTTACAAGGATAAAAGGTTTTCAGTCTTCATTTATGATTTGGTTGCCAGCTCTATGCAAAGTTTAGATTGATACTACATACAACATTTGGGGATGGAATTAAGGTCTCTCACAGACAGAGGAAATAATCTGTTTTGGAGTCTAGTAGTCCAGAGGTTGATACTTTTAATATCCTTGCAGCTCTTCGTGGGCAATACACCAACCATTTTATTTTGTCAAGTCTGCAGTCAGGAGGCTTTCTATTGTTCCTCTGTAAAAGTTGATCTCCTCTCAATATTTTGCTGCCATGTTGTTTGTAATCGAGACGACTATATTAATGTCATCTGCAAACTTTCCAACAGATTTCTCCTCATTTTTTGGCCAGCACTCGTGGGTGTACCGCATTAACAGGAGGGGGCTAGGCAAACAACCCGGGGGGGCTAAGATGTTCAACGCTACAGTAAAGGGTTGGCTGCCAATCCAAATTGCCTGGGGTCTGTTTGTGGGGAGGTCCTTATTAGCAAACAGTGGCAAGGCACTTGCCAGGCAACATGGAGTGACTCCATTAAAAAAATCCATTAGAATATTTATTCTTCTTGTGTGAATTAGTTTTCACGTTATTTAAACGGACAGGTGTTTTACTTTGGAAAAGGAAAAGCTTGTTTCTAACATACTAAGCTTAAATAATGACAAGGGAGTGTTGGTGACTGTGGTGGCCGGCGTGGTTTCAGCTCGGCTGCAGGGGGGAGAGAGGGGGAGTGGCTCGGGGAACAGGGCCAGGTGGAAATAATATTTATCAGCTGTGGGTGATTGTGTGTGTGTGTGCGTGTGTGTGTGTGGGTGCTCCCTTGCACTTAAGGAGTAAGGCGAGGACGAGCGAGAGGGAGAGCGGGGGACGACGAGCGAGCGAGCCCGAGGCTGACACAGTTTCCCGAAAGATATAATAAAACTTGTTGTGAATACTCGATCCTGGCCCCGAGCCCTTTATCCGCACGACGCACCCACGGTACAGTGGCGCCCAACTCGGCGGAGAGGAGAAATGACGGATGAGGAGCAACGGCAGGGGATGGCGGCCCAGCCAGTACTCGCACTGGGCCGGATGTTGGCAGAAATGGCAGCGATCCAGCGCGACCAGGCGGAGGCCAACCGCCAGTTCCTGGGGGCGCTCCAGGCACAGGTGGGGAGGCAGGCCCAGACCCTGGAGCAATTGGTGGCGCGGGCGGAACCACCACCGATCCCGACAGCGATGGCGAGCCTGACGCTCCACCGGATGACGGCGGAGGACGATGCACAGGCATTCCTGGAGGCCTTCGAAACAACGGCGGAGGCGTGCGGGTGGCCGGCCGGGGAGTGGGCAGTGAGGCTGCTCCCGCTGCTAACAGGGGAGGCGCAGTCAGCAGCCATGGGGCTGCCCCCGGCGGTCCGGCGGGACTACGGGGCGGTGCGCAAGGCAGTGGTCGACAGACTGGGGCTGCTGCCGGAGGACCACCGGCGGCGGTTCCGGGGGGCCAGGCTGGGACCCGAGGATCGGCCATTCGCCTACGGGCAGCGGCTCAAGGACGCGGCCGCCAGGTGGCTCCTGCCAGGCGGGGTGGGATCAGCCGCGGACGTCCTCGAGAAGGTGGTCCTCGAGCAGTTCGTGGAGGGGCTCCCGGCCCGGACGGCGGCGTGGGTCCGGTATCACCGCCCACCGACACTGGAGGCAGCCGTCACCCTGGCAGAGGACCACCTGGCGGTACACCCCCGCGGACCGGGCAACAGGGAGGGCGCGCCACCACCGCCCCGACCCGCGGCGGCACCCCAGGGATGGAGCCAGCAGCAGGCGGCAGGACGACCCGGACCGGCCCCACGGCAGACACCGACGGCCCCGTACCGCGACCCCCCAACCACAGCAAGCCCCGGCCCCCTTCCTGACCCACAGGGAGGTTCTCAAGCGCCAGGGCAGGAGTGCTGGAGGTGCGGGCGGCCCGGCCACCTACGGAGGGAGTGCCCGCTAATGGAGGTTGGGCAGGTGATCCGGGTTGCCGGCGCTCCAGCACCCTCCCCCGGCCCGGGAGCGACGTACCGCGTTCCGGTAAGAATCCAGGGGGGTACACGCCAGGCGATGGTGGATTCGGGCTGTTCGCAGTCCATGATACACCAGAGCCTGGTTCGGCCCGGGGCATTGATGGAGGCGTCGCGGGTGAAAATTAGGTGTGTGCACGGGGACGTTCATGAGTATCCCATAGTGTCCGTCGAACTTAGGTTCAAGGGAAAAAAATATAGAATAAAGGTCGCGGTTAGCTCCCACCTGACGCACCCAGTAATTTTGGGAACGGATTGGGAGGGATTTAACACGCTAATGGGAGAGGCTGCGGGGGTGCGTTCACGACCGACAGGGACATGCGGTATTTGTGCTGTGCTCAGCGGTGACGCGAGGTCGTCCGACGCCGCCGGGGGAGAGGGGGAACCGGCGGAGCCTCCCGTGGAGACTCTGGCGGTTCCCGAGTTCCGCTCCATGGAAGATTTTCCACTCGAGCAGTCTCGGGACGATACTCTACGCTCAGCCTACGACCAAGTGATAAGAATTGATGGTCATTTGGTGCGCCCTGACGCCGCACAGTCGTACCCGCACTTCTCATTGATTAGGGACAGACTGTATAGAGTGAGTCGTGACACTCGAACGGGGCAGGAAAACACACAGTTACTGGTGCCGAAAAGCCGCCGGGAAATGGTTTTCCAGGCGGCTCACTATAATCCGATGGCGGGTCACATGGGATACGGGAAAACACTAGACCGGATAATGGCCCGATTTTATTGGCCAGGCATCCGGGCGGACGCGCGCCGCTGGTGTGCGTCCTGCCCGGAGTGTCAGTTAGTCAATGCACCAGCCATCCCGCGCGCCCCGCTGCGGCCCCTACCGCTGGTGGAGGTCCCGTTCGAGCGCGTCGGCATGGATCTAATCGGGCCGTTTCACCGGAGCGCACGCGGATACCGCTTTGTGTTAGTCCTCATGGATTACGCAACCCGGTATCCGGAGGCAGTGCCATTGCGCAATATCTCTGCAAAGAGCGTTGCGCAAGCGCTGTTTCAGGTCATCTCCCGGGTTGGAATCCCGAAAGAGATTCTAACAGACCAGGGCACCTCGTTCATGTCGCGCACACTGGGAGAACTTTACGGGTTACTGGGCATTAAGTCCGTCCGCACCAGCGTTTACCACCCCCAGACGGACGGGTTGGTGGAGCGGATGAATAGGACGCTGAAGTCCATGATTCGTAAATTTATTAGCGACGATGAACGTAATTGGGATAAATGGCTTGACCCTCTGTTGTTTGCAGTTCGGGAGGTTCCCCAGGCCTCCACCGGGTTTTCCCCCTTTGAGCTTCTGTTTGGCAGGTCACCAAGAGGGGTGCTGGACCTTATTAAAGAAAGCTGGGAGGAAGGTCCGAGCCCCGGGAAAAACGAGATCCAGTACGTCCTGGACCTACGAGCAAAGCTCCACACACTGGGTAGGATGTCACGGGAGAATTTGCTCCAGGCCCAGGAACGACAACAGCGGCTGTACAACAGAAGAGCCAAGCTGCGAGAATTCACACCGGGAGAAAAGGTACTTGTATTACTTCCTTCTTCCAACTCAAAACTCCTGGCTAAGTGGCAAGGGCCCTTTGAGGTCACACGCCGGGTGGGGGATGTTGATTATGAGGTGGTGCGGTCTGACAGGGGCGGGACTACACAAATATACCACCTCAACCTCCTGAAACCCTGGAGGGAGGCGGAGTCTGTTTCTCTGATTTCCACAGTATCGGAAAGAGAGGACCTGGGGCCGGAGGTGCCAAAAGCGGCCAATCCCACCCCGCTCCCGTGTGAGGGTCATCTCTCTGAGGACCAGAGAGCAGACGTTGCCCAGTTGCAGGAGCGGTTTGCTGATGTGTTCTCCCCCCAGCCAGGCCGCACCGACCTGATAATGCACCGAATTGAGACACCCCCGGGGGTGACGGTGAGGTCACGACCCTACCGACTGCCCGAACACAAAAGAAAAGTGGTTCGGGAGGAATTAGCGGCAATGTTGGAGATGGGGGTAATAGAAGAGTCCAACAGCGCCTGGTGCAGCCCCATCGTTCTGGTGGCCAAGAAGGATGGGACTGTGCGGTTCTGCGTGGACTACCGCAAGGTGAATGATGTGTCACGATTCGACGCCTACCCAATGCCCCGGGTCGACGAACTCCTGGACCGGCTGGGCACTGCACGTTTTTTTACGACCCTGGATTTAACTAAGGGCTACTGGCAGATTCCCCTGTCGTCAGAGTCCAAAGAGAAAACAGCTTTCTCCACTCCGTATGGTTTGTACCAATTTACCATGCTTCCCTTTGGCTTGTTCGGTGCCCCGGCCACGTTCCAGCGCCTCATGGACAAGGTGCTGCGCCCGCACGCCGCATATGCAGCCGCATACCTGGATGACGTCATTATCCACAGCACCACCTGGGCGGAGCATGTGCGGCGGGTGGACGCGGTGCTGGAGTCGCTGAGGCGGGCCGGGCTCACCGCCAACCCGGGGAAGTGTGCAGTTGGACGGAGGGAGGTACGGTATTTGGGGTACCACTTGGGGGGGGGGCAGGTGCGCCCCCAGGTAGACAAGACAGCGGCGATCGCAGCCTGCCCGCGCCCCAAGACAAAAAAGGAGGTGAGGCGATTTTTGGGGCTGGCAGGTTACTACAGACGGTTCATCGCCGGGTTTGCGGACCTCACCAGCCCCTTGACCGACCTGACCCGGAAAGGTGCGTCAGATCCGGTCCAGTGGTCGGAGCAGTGCCAGCGGGCGTTTGAGAAGGTAAAACAAACTCTCTGTGGGGAGCCGCTCCTCCACACACCTAACTTTTCTCTCCCGTTTGTTCTGCAGACTGACGCGTCGGACAGAGGGCTGGGGGCCGTTTTGTCCCAGGAGGTCGAGGGGGTCGACCGCCCGGTGGTCTACATCAGCCGGAAACTGTCGGAGAGGGAGGCCAGGTACAGCACGGTGGAGAAGGAGTGCCTGGCCATCCGGTGGGCGGTGGGCTCCCTGCGCTACTACCTCCTGGGACGCCCATTCACCCTCTGTTCGGACCACGCCCCGCTCCAATGGCTCCACCGCATGAAGGATACTAACGCCCGGATCACTCGGTGGTATCTGGCCATGCAGCCTTTTAACTTCAAGGTGGTCCATAGGCCGGGGACGCAGATGGTCGTGGCGGACTTCCTCTCCCGCCCTCTGGAGGGAGGGGGGGGGGGAGTAAGCTAGGCCGGACGGCTCCCCGGCCTAAGTCGGGCGGTGGGGGTATGTGGTGGCGGGCGTGGTTTCAGCTCGGCTGCAGGGGGGAGAGAGGGGGAGTGGCTCGGGGAACAGGGCCAGGTGGAAATAATAATTATCAGCTGTGTGTGTGTGCGTGTGTGTGGGTGCTCCCTTGCACTTAAGGAGTAAGGCGAGGACGAGCGAGAGGGAGAGCGGGGGACGACGAGCGAGCGAGCCCGAGGCTGACACAGTTTCCCGAAAGATATAATAAAACTTGTTGTGAATACTCGATCCTGGCCCCGAGCCCTTTATCCGCACGACGCACCCACGGTACAGTGACCATCTCTCATTGTCCCTCTAATGATAATCCTTGGAAAGTTGCATATGAATCAGTGATCCATTGAAGAGTTTGCCTCTCAGAAAATGAGCATAACCCGGACAGTATATTAAATCAATTGTTAGAAACAACCACACTACCTGGTGTACCATTGTTGGCACAAGCAATTATATTTTTAAAACTGAAATGAATGCAGCTGAAAAGTGTTTTAACAACAAATTTTAGATCAAGAATGCAAAAAAAAACAACGATAAAACTACTTTTGCTAGACTTAAAGGCAATGACCCTGCTTCTATTTCCTCCGAGAGAGCGAGTTTTACATAACAATGTTTTCATGACGTAACCATCCTCCAAACTGCACAAATGATTCCAAAGGACAGACATCCCAGCATTCATTTGTCTTCCGAAAACAGGAATATATTTTCAGACTCTTTTTAATGTGTCATGCTTTACTTTTCTCTCCTAATTGTCTGACAGGTAATGTTGTTTTCTGATGCATAACGAAGAAATATGATGGGATGATGCCGCCACAGGAACGCCACGTTTACAAAGACAGAGAGCCACTCTGAACCCTGAGATGGAAAAACATACCCGTCTCAGTGCGATGAATATTCTCGCCTGGTGCTCTCATAATATAGACACGCAAAACGTTATTTTATTTTTTCCTTTCCTGTCATGCACATCTTTCTCTGTCCTTAAACTCATTCTTCCCATTTTCCTTTTGTCTATGCTCTCTACTGTATTTAGAGTATTCAAATTCCACTTCACTCTCGAATCTACCCCCCTCCCACCCACAACTACAACCTCCATTTTCTGAAAGCAGGAAAGATACACTGGGTTAAAGTTAAATTCCTTGTGTGTCTCACTAATTGCTTGCTAAATCCATGTTGGAGAAAATCATTTTAAGGCGGCATCAGACCGAAGGAGCTTTTTAGCATTGTACTGGTTGTCAAGGCAACGCAATAAAAAAAAAACTGAACAAATGTGCACTAAGGATAGGGAGATTTGAACAGTCTCTGCCTCATCCTTATTTTTCCCTCCATTTGAATTTCTCATTTTTTCTTGTTCCACTGCCAATCTAAATTTGAACAGTTGTTAAAAAGATTGTAGTTCTACAATTTAAAAGAAGTGACACCTTTTCTTGTCTGGATTCCTGGAGAAAAGTGACAAGCTGAGAAAAAGGGTCTTGAGTGAAAAAGGCCACCTTTGATCATGCCGACAGAACAGTAACACTCATCTTTTTAAAAGACGGCAAGGCAAAATGACAGAGTCTCTGTTTGTTTAATTGTTTCCTTAGAGTTGGACGTGCAACTCTAAAACTCCCTTCTATTTTGGCAGCAATCACCACAAGCTGGATGCATGAGGAAAAATATGTATTCTATCCAGTTGGACCCCACGCACTCTCCATTTCCCACTCTCTCACTGCTTTCCTCATTCTCATTTTTTAATTAGTTCCTTGCGTGTTAAAGATCACATATTAATATACGAGTTCAGCCTTGGGTCATACTAAACTCTAGCATTAATGGGTGGTGAAGAAAAGAGTATTTTCATACATAGTTCTCAGCAGAGTCAAGCTGAACATAAAAATTAACCTCGCACTCATCTGGCAGCAGCCCTTATCTGTCTCTCTTTCATTCCAATGTGAAACTCAATTGGCAACTAATTAAGTGTGTTTAGCTTTATGTCAGACAGTGTACAGTAATAAGTCAACTAGGAAGCAATGGTGATATTATTACTTTATGTCTGTATTGGGTAATACACAAAACATTACTCAATGTTTTAGATAAGGCCAGGCGAAAGCCATGTTTGGAGCGATTTTATCACCAGATGTTGTTCTTGCTCTACTGTTCTTTCCTCTGCTGAAAAAAAACAATTGACAAAATATTCCTTTCCCTTTTTTTTTGTGACGGTGGGTCTTAAACTGATCAAACTCGGACAGTCTATCATTGGAAATCTACTCAAAGACTTGGTAATGGTTTAAGAGAGTGCTAACCAAAGTTTTGACATGTCAAAAACATCATCTTCGTAGCCATACCAGGTTTTTTGACCTTTTATCACTTCCATAAGGTCCCAAAACATAATGATAGTAAAAACATGTTCTAAAGTCTACATATAGTATTGGGATTCCACAAAGGTTGCTAACAAATGTGCAAGAGTAAAATTGTTAGATGCTTAGGCTTAGATTCTGATTCAAAAACAGAGAGGAGGAATGCTGGGCCTTCAGAATCATTCTACAAATAACAATGAATAAAGTGCTAATGTGTACATACACTATTGTGGCTGCAAGAGTGGGCTACTATTATTTATTATATATAACCTTAATACTACAAACTACAGTATAAATACATATATACATTATAATTAATGAGTCTCTCATTTTGGGGATTATTAGCATTCCATTACAATTATTACCGCTGTACCATAGTGTACATACCTTTGTAATTACCAAGGCAGCACTGTCAGAAAATATGAAGGATAAACCCAAGACTCTGTTGAGTGGTATGCACCACTATCTCTAGATCAGTATTGGGTCGTTTTGTTGGCTGAATACCATCAATAATCTCTTGACCTATAAATTCATCCCCTCAGTATATGTGCGTACGCCTGTATATTGTGTGAAGTTTGAGCTTGTGTCTTCTTATCCGAGTCTTAACTAGTGTAATGGATGGAGTGAAGTGACTCTACAGCTGGTGATTGTAATTAAGCTTTACCCCCACTGTGTGTGCGTGTGCATGCAGGGAGGGCTGACAGGACTCGATTATCCTTTACAAAGTTGTCCTGCAGTATGAAAGGCTGAATTCACTACGGGGAGACACACATGAACATTCTCTGTGCACCGCCTCAGAGATGATGAGTGTGCTACTCAGTGCGGCTCTCAGCCCCAGTCATTCGACTTGGAGACACGGAGACCTACTTTCCCATTTAACAGGTTAAAAAGTGAATCGCGAGGTCACCATGAAGCCACGACTTCGGGCTATCAGGCTGACTGATGCCTTTGGGGAGTTTCTCTGTAATTTGACTGGATGTGCCCTGACCTGCCAATGTGAATCCTGTGGACTGCTGTCACCTTCAATGAAAGGTGTTTTAGCATTCTCATGATAACCTTACATATATTTCATTTTCATCCTCTTTCAGATCTGGAAAAACTGTACAAAACATGAATAAATTCGTGGAGGAACCCAATGAATTAAAATGTGTCCTTACAGCAAGTGAGGAGTAACGGGGCAATTTTCATGTGACTCAAAGTCACAAAACAGGTCTTTAGAGTGGTTTTGGCAAAAGGTTGTTGAATCGAAAACTACGTAGGACAAAGCATAATGAAAACATACATACATACAAAATACATTTTACATTTTAGGTGGACAACTTATTTTCAATGCAAAACCCCATGAATTTAGTTTTTAGTTCCCAAAGTTTATTCTTTTGAACAAGGACTCAAAGCTTTTGTGTTCAAAGGCACCAGTCTAAGCTTAGCACTCCACTATCTTCTCGAACTAATCTCACCAAGTTCTTCATTTCATTTTTCACCCATTTAGACTTGTAATCAAATACCGACTACATGCATGCCTACTGGGGCGCTCTAATTGCCTCTTGTCCCCTTTGATCTTCAAAAATCAAGGCAATTCAATCATCTCCTTTATATGGATGATCAGACTTGTGCAGATCAGCATGTGACTTCTGAGGTGCTCAGCAGGAAGTAACTGAATTCCAAACATAATTGATTTTTACATTTTTGTAATGCTGTTAAAATCTAGTTAAAATCCTAATTTGAGGTCCAGGTCAATTTTTTGCAGATTTTACATCCGACAGATGAAATGGAAACATGGACGGTCATGTTCAACAAGAATCCACATGGCTTCCAGTAAACTAATCACTCAGCCATACAGTGTACTAGAATGAAACATAATACAATGTCACAAAAAGCACTGTATATTTCAAATTTAAGAAAAATCAACCCACCACCTTATCAAAGGTCTGTTTTTTTTAACACAAAAGGTTTTTCCCTCTACGGATTTGGTACGATCATTGATGGTGTGCAGCTATCATTCTAAAGCCCTGGTCAAAAGGGACTGCAGTTTCCAGGGTGTCTAATGTGATTTAGAAATTACCGTCCGTGATTGTTTTATTTGGCACATTCGCACAGGATTAGAACGTTTTTTTTTAACTTGAGTTAATGGATATTATTTCCAGGAAAATTATCTTGGCTCTGTATAACATCTGCTTATATTAAACATATCCTACTATATGGTATTCATATTCTAAATTATGAATAGCCAATATAATATTCTATAATATGTTAAGACGAAGTTGAGCCCCCACAAAAGCTGCCACATAATTCATTCCCAATCATCAACAGAGCCAAAACATTTAACACAGGAAAAAAATTATTATGTTTGCCTAAACATGGTAATTTGCAACGGAAGTTTTAGTTGACAAACCATCAGCATGGATTTGCACGCTGTTGAAATTCCAAGTTCCCTTGATAATGTTAGTCCTGTGCAAATAGGGCCAAATACTTGAACCTTGCTACCTGATTCTTTTTGAAAATGTTGGGCTTTTTACTAAATCCAACAACATAGACTGTATGAATATCCTATTTAAACGGTGAGAGTGCACTCACAAGCATGCCTAAGACAAAATACCTCCGAGTGCTCAAATATGCAAAATGCTAACATATTCCTAAGTGCCACAGTGCCATGTTACATTGCTGCCAGCCTTGTAATTTTCATTTGAATATCGCATCTGCGCTTCCTCCTTCCCCTCCAAGTCTGTTATTGTGTCAAATGCAGGGCTAGATGTGTCTCTTCACAGCAACGAGGAGAAATGCTTCCACTGCCTGCAGCCAGGTTTTGGGGCCTGCCTGTGTAAGACTGAATCTTTCTTTCTGCTTGGTGAGCGCAACTCGGCAAGGGGGGTGAACGGGGGGGTGGGGGGTGTGAGAGAGCTAGATTGGGTCGATGTAGGGTGCTTGGTTTGCAACAGCGGTGCAACATACCAAAAAAAAAAGGAACTGATTGATATTCAAAGAGATCTTCATCATGCGTGCTTTTAAACAAACACTTCATTTCGCAGTTGAAGGGTGATGATGACAGAGAGGGGTGACACAGAGGCTGACAGACTGGCTTTGCCTGACAAGAGAGTGTCTTTAAAGCCCTCCTGCCACCCTGGGCGGTGACCTAAATCCAAAAGGGCCATGCAGATGATCACAAGAATGTAGAAACGGTCACAGTTTTGTTTAGCTGAGGCAACACTGAATGCAGTTTGTGGCATGAAATACGTGAGCAGTCCTCACTATACCAGTAACGTTGGTATAGCCTGTGGATCAGAGCTGTATTTCAAAAATGATTTCTTTTATGTCTTAGAGAGCCTCCCCCAGCTTGCATTTGGGAATGTTACATCTTGGAAAACCTCCCTCCCCCAAAACCCTGTGAGGAACATTGCTGATAAAGAAGCACCTAATCCATGTAGAAACCATCACCATTCACAATCAGACCCATTTTGTTGTATCACAATGAACATAAGGGCAAAGAAGCTACAGGCTGCAGGTTCCAAAAGCCTTGGCCTTGCCAGTGTTCATCATAACAACAACAGAAGCAGAATTTTATTCATGCATTCATAGAACGATATTTTTATCCCCAGCAGAACCGTTCAGCTGAACTAGCACACAGGTCAACAGGCTCGCAGGGAACCCTGGTTATATATATTCTCTGTATGCTGCTATTGTATGTCTATTTTGATATTCTCCACAAAAGTATTTATTATTAAAAGAAACAGGATTCAGTTCTCTTTAGAAGCCTTTAACTGAATACCTAAGCACGGCTGCAGCTCTGAGTTGGCAAAAATTGATGGAAGGGGGGGTTAGCGTTAAAATGGACAGCCCTCATGCCTGAACAGACAACAAGTGAGCAATCAGCAAAAACAGATTCATGGAAGGGCACAAGTGTGCTAATGTGAAAAGTCTGTTTTCATTCACAACTAACCAACTCCCGACCCCAACTTTATATCAAAAAGAAAGAAAATGGCAAAACAGTTGTTTAAGAAAGTAATAGGACCGAGTTGGCTCAAATTGATGAAGGTATATCTTTGCTGCTACCATTAATAATGACAGGCGCAACAGACCCGACGCTCAGAGGAGGTTGCTCAAAAACTGAACACCTGCATCGTTTTTCCAAGAATGAAAACCCTGAATTAATTTTGTCCAGGCAGAATATCAATTACAAAATCAGGCAGACCTGGATAGATGCGCCCCTGCTTCAAAGTGAAGCTCACCTTTGCAAGCCTGTGATGATCTATTCGACGTGATCAAATGGCTTGTGTTGGCTTTGTGCGGAGGAAGCCTGTGTCATCATGCACCTTATCAGACTTTTTATTGAAACCACTTCACTGTAGGTGGTAGAGTATCAATCCACTGTGCATGTGTGTAAAACCAAAGTGCTAAGCGTCCGTGGTCTTTGCTTTCTGTGTGTACATGTCTGTTTGGCAATTTAACTGAGGAATTGGAGAATATTATTGCTTTTCTCTCTGAGAAGACGTCAGCAGTCAGGGTTTTGGAACTTAACGAAAAAAGCACATCCCGTCTGTCTTCACATCACTGCCTCTGCCGACATGACACAATTGATTTTTAGCTTTTGGTTGCTTGTCAAAAAAACACCAAAATGGCCTCACACAACAATACATGTTGGATATGCTTTAAAGCAACAGGCCACCCAGACCTCACCGGTCATCCTGATGTATTGAGGGTCAATTGAAAGTTTTTTTTTTTTATGTCAGAGTGGTGTTCCATAATGATGTTGTTTGCTCTTGAAGCGGCCTGCACACATTTGCTGTTGTCTTTCAGTAATGAGTAATGTGTTATTTGCCATTCAAACAGAGCTTTTAGAACCCTAGAAGAGCCCTATCTTCAGAGACGTTCTTTGTAAATTCCATTTGCCTTGATCCCGTCTTTGCAACCTACAATTCTATACTCCTTATATCACAATGAAGACGCCCACAACAGTTTTCAGTCTTGAGTTTGTCGCTTTGGCCCTTGCCATCTTGTTTTCCCGCAACCTCAAGTGAAAAGAGAATGGTGTAATTGAGAATGTTTACCCTGGCAATGAACTACTAAGGAGGAGCGATATTTTTTTCATGGACTTTCTCTCAATCAGACTTCTATCCCAGGAATTGCTTTTCAAACATGAAAGGTTTTCTATAATGCAGTTGGAACACACCAATTAAAAATACAGATATAATGAGCTCAATTAACTTTCAGAAAAAGACTTACTTCTTTATTCATCAAGGAAATGGCTAATCCTTCTATGGAAACGGAGCAATTCTGAGGAACCTCAACGCTTGTGCTTTCAAGACATTGCACTGCACCAAAAGCACAGAGAAAGGACTATTTTATTTAGTTTTAATCAGCAAGGGAACTGCTTTTGGAATAGCTTATTGAGAGCACAATAAATAAGTCATGAATATGATAAAACATGTTTTTGCCTTCACGCCGTAGAAAATCAAGTTCGACAAACAGAGTATTATACAGAGTATATATATATATATATATATATATATATATATATATATATATATATATAACAAGGACTGAAAAAAAGAGCAAAGAGGGGGCCCCTGAAAAAAAAGGGAAAACAAAACTCATTTGGAGATGTCTTATCAGAAATAATTGCAGAATCGGTTGTAGTTTGAAGCAAATCAAAACAGCTATGTAGGACGGAGGTTGTTGTACCCTGGCGTTTATTGATGTTTTGTGATTATGACACCCGCCTCTGACACACAGCGCTCTTAGTTACCGTCTTCAGCTGAGGCAAGCAGTTGAAGAGTGAGAGTAATCTGTTGCACCGTCTGTAGTTGCATTTGCATTCATGAGCTTTACAGCATGCCCTGGTTGACTTGTGCATGTAAACATACAGTGTGTGAATGTGTGTGCGTGGTGAAATTCCCATTCCAGCAGAACTCCAAATGCAGCCACTCTTTCGGAAGGTTGCATCAGTGTTGCGCCGCAACATTGAACCCTCTGCGTGTTCCCTGGGAAAACAATAGCTTATCTACTCCCCCTGCCATGTCCACATCTGACAACATCAGCATTCAAGCCCTCTTTAGCATCCAGACAGCGATGAGCTACTTAACAGCACAAGCCCATAGGATTAACTGCTGATCTACTCATTCACTTTAAGAACTACTAACAGCCGGCTTGATGATAGCGAGGGTTTAAAAGTTGGTGGGGCACTTTATCGCTAGATGAGCAGCTTGATGTCTCATCTTTTACTTTGTAAACTTTCACTGCAGTGGAGGTGATAAAAACAGGGCACAATGGGTGTGGGCCGACTCAGTTGGCCTCTCTGAGAAGAAAAGATGTTCAGAGAGGCGGTCTGCATCTGAAGCAATTGCATGCAAATGAATTCAGGCGCGTTTTTGTCTTCCAGAGGCCCTTGGGGCGCAAAGTCTGGTCGCCGTATGGGGAAATGCTGTGAGGACATTGAAGTGCACTGGAGCGTTTTATTGACAGATAGAGAAGGAGGAGGATTTTATTTTGATGTATTTTGGGTTAAATGAGAGGAAATTATTCAGAGGTGTATGAACCTATTGCAATCAATGGAGGGTATTGAGTTTTACTGCATGGTTTAGTATTATTGTTAGAGATTCATTGAGCTCGGGGCGTGAGCTGCGATGGTGATTTACTACTTAGTATTGACTAGATTGAGTATTCTCTGTTAGGATTGAACTAATTCTTATTTGGATGATTACTTATTAAAACTGCTTCAGAGATAAAACTGACTTGATTTGTGTGGCTGTCAAGGAAAAGGTCCTTTATCAATTTCTCCCAAACAAAGTCTGTTTGTCCTGTTTTACCAAATTTTCTTGAATCAAAGAATCATTTTTGAAGCTCGCCATTCATATTGTAACCAACAAATACCATTTTTAAATTAGGTTTCTTTCTCGTCCACAGAGTTCAAGATATATCGAAATAAACCTACCCCATATCATCGTCCAGCTCGTTCCAAAATCCAACCTCTCACGGGGGAATACAATGTTATTGGGAAACAATGACAATGTCTACAACTTCTACAGAAATTCAGAAAGTCCTATGACCCTTTCACTACAACACACAGTAGTGCAAACTTCTCTCACTCACATACACACACACACACTCACAATGTGCCCAAGGGATGCATGGCTCTTATTTTTTAACTACATTTTCAATGGAATAAAAGAATAACTGGAAGACGATCACTTCCTACTCAGGTGGGAAGAAAACTGGGCACTCTTTTTGTATCACTGAATTATTTCTTGCCCTCAAGAAGTAAATGAGATACTGTGAGGAGGGAGGGGGGGGGTTAAGCATGGTGTTATGGAAGCATTTTAGAACACCAAATGTTAATACGGAAGCATTTTAGAACACCAAATGTTAATACAGAAAGCTTAATCTCACAGTTCCTGCTATCAAGACGTAAGGTTTTATGTGGCATGAATATATTTAGAAGTTAAAACTGTAGATTTACAGTTTGTGTCATGTAGCAAATTAATCTGAAATATTTAGAGGAAGATGCTCACGGGGAAGTTAGCACTAATTAGCACCAACGCTTTGGCAGCCTCTGGTATTTATTTTGAGATATGCCGAGCAGTTTGTTGCATTAGTTAAACTTTTCCAACAGTGCTCTTTTTTAAATAGAAAACACTTCCCTTAGTGGGACAAATTACCTCAATTAGAACTATGATAAAAGGGGAGAAATTCATGTGAAGCCAAGCAGCCAGATACAGCACATTGTGATTCTTAACAAGGTCGGGAAGATTCTTTTGACCGTTGTGCTTGTGGCAATTTGAACTACCACACTCGAGGCTCTCTCAAAAACTTCTGTTGGTTGATCTACGAGGGATTTTTTCTGTTGGCGTCTATTTAAAAATATACAGGAAGTAGCGCAGCCTTGAGTTCACCCACTTGCTGAGGTCTCACGGGATTTAGAGTTCATGAGAACCAGAAGCAGTTTTCCGACTTGCGTGCATCTCCTAACATCCGCCGCTCCTCTTGGCCTATTCATCGTTCTCAGCAACCTCCACCTCTGAAACCACCACATCCGTCTTCCTACGGTTTTCTCATCCTCATCCCCCGGATCCTACTGCCGCCACCTCGTTCCCTTCACCCTGTTCCAAATCTTTCTCTGAACATCTACACAGCTCACAGACTTAAAGGCCTTTTGCTGTTCCTTTTTAGTTTTGTTCTCCTGAGTCAGCTTAATTGCAACACCACCCCTTACTCCAACACGGCCTTCATATGCATGTTTGCCTGTTATCACTCTCTGCCTGGATCAGCTACACCAGATTTTTATACTTTGCTGGCACATGCACACGCATCTAATCCAACACACATGTGACCCCAAAATCCCCCTAAAACCTCTGACCCTTCCTTCCTGCTCGCCTGGGCACCATTAGAATAAATGCTGATTGGGAAGCTAACAGGGGCCAAGATTACCCCATAATGAAGGACTTCTGCTTCTCATTCCCTCGCTCGTCTTTCTCTCACTGAGTCAAAAGAAATAACTAGGACAATCAAGATGGCTGATTGGAATGAAGGATATTGGAAATGTGTCTGCAGTTTCACAAATTGCTGACCTAATACAAGGGAGAGGATCCTTTCTTGTTTTGCAGGTCAGTACAGCAGCAGAAGTCGATAAAAGCGTGCAAGCCTCGGATTAGCTATGCATTACATTATGCTTGACCTTAAAACAAAGCTTGTGTATTTCCTGTGCTGTTTTTAGTCTGCTGCAAATTGATTTTTTTTGTTGTATGTTATTGTTCCAGCATTCCTCACACCCTTTCACAGGGGGTTCTCTTACAACACAGCTGCTACCCAGTTGTTCACTGCTGTTCTAACTCGCAAGCAATTCATTCAAAACCCCTACCAGCCAGAGAGTCTCGACGGCTGGGCATAAGTGTGTTTGTGTTTGGCATGTGACTCTGAGGATCTTGCACTTTAACGTTCCTGAATGCGCAGGAATGTGAAACACAGGCGCCTTGTTCTCATTCAGTTACTGCTAAACACGCAGTTATGCTGGATTTTACCCAGCTACAAATCTCTGTGCAGAAAGACCTGACAGCTGAACTTACAGGCAGAAAACACATGCTCTCAAGCCACTGGCTCCGGCCATAATCAGCGACTTATTCAATAAGCTCAAAAAATGCGGCTCTCTGTTTTTTTTCGTAGAACTCCCCCTCCCTCTCTCCCCGTGGCTCAATAAAACATTATACACACATACACTGAGGGCATTTATTCCGGGCTTCCATGTGCAGGTCAAAGTGGAGCTCTTAGGAGATAACCATTTACCTAAGAGTCGAAAGGGGCACAAGCACGTGTAAACATTCTCATGGATAGCTTCACTGAAGGAATGACCTCACAGTTAACGTGTAATCCACAGGAAGGGGAGTAAAGGTGATGTGGCGGCAGGGATATCTGAAGATCCCATTCACAGTTTTTGGAAGATTTAGAAGTGCTGATTTTGGAAGTTCAACGTGTATACGCTTTATGGAGATATATTTTCAGAAATCTGGAATCGTTTAGTGGGAGAGGCGATATTTGAAAACTTCATTAAATTCTTCCCATTTACAAAAAACTGCATGCTTCCAACTTGTGGTATATATATATATATTTTTCTTTTTTGAAAGTAATTAAATATATATAGATATATATTGGCTGTATTATGATAAGAGCTTACACTCAAGTTTTAAATCCAATTTTAGGTCAACTTCCTGTTTCACTGCCCTAGCTCACCCACGTGGGATTCATCAATCTGATTATCTGAACTTTTAGCATACTACTTCCAAATGGCTGATTTGCCAAAACCATCTTTCCTTCCAGCAGAAGAATTAAACCTTAAACCTAAATTTACAGGGGTTGCAGAAGAGGTGATTATTTTGCTGAAACTCAATTCTGCACTAAAATTCAATCAATAATGTTCTTTACCCTTAAGACATTCTCTGCTGATTGAATTACATTTCGCAGCGTCTCTTTACAGACAAATACTCCTTTGCTGTGTATTGTCTGCAGAATGGTCAGCTATATGCTTTAATTAAACACTAATATTCTGCTTACTTTCTCTAAACACAAAACCAGAGAAGTAACCAGAAATAAACAAGCACATTTCTACTGGTAGGACTTCTCGCTCTCTACATTATTTAAATGTAATTTTCCGGATGTCATAGTATATGTCAGTATGGGACCCTTGAAGAGCCGTGTCGGTGTGCTCAAGTTAAACAGCTATGTGTTTATTATGAAAGCAAATCCCCATGTTTTCTCAGAGAGACAGAGGAGGTAAGAGAGACATTGTTAATGATGTGGAAGAATATAAATAAGTGCTGGCTGCAGCTCTCCCACTTAACTGGAGACATCAATTATTTAGCCAAGTAAAGAGGGGTCAGGATGTGTGATTGTGTTCGCAGGTGTGTAGGTGCATGTGGGGATTTATTTGTACTTTAGCTTCTCTTCAGTGTAGTGATACAAGGTATTGCTATTTCTCCTTTTTTTAAAGAAATGCAGTTGTCCTCTAGGTAGAATCCTCTTATGAAGAAGCCACAATGGAGCTCAGCATCATTCAAATCTCTATTAGATATTCATGCACTTTTCAAAGTTTCATTTCTCTGATTTCCAGGAAGACTTCTAAGGGAATTCTTTAATGTGAAGGGAAATGGAAATACGCTCTGACTGCTGAAGATAAGACTTTTAATTTGCTACTGTAAATTGAAGCCATTCGTCTTCAAACCCCAACTTCTGTTTCAACTCATTCATATCTCAGACAAATATATCGTTCAAATTAAAACAAATGTGGCGTTTGTCCACTGCTTTTTGTCTGCTTCACAAGCCATGAAAGTGAATTAGACAGAGGGCACTGCAGTTTGAAGTTAAAGAGCTAGGTTAATGCATAAAACATTTCTCTCCATTGCATGTTTTGATTTTGAATGTTTCCTCTTTCTCGCTTCTGTGTGAAAAGGAATCGCCCCTCAGCGAGAAAAAAACAAAACACTCTCCCCTCTTATTCCTCCTTCCACCATCCTCTCGCTTTATCACTTCTCCTTTCCCATTTGCCCTACAGCTTTCTCTCATCCATCACTTTCATCACCTCTTTGTTTTTCTAATTTCATCCCATTACATTTCTATCTCCCCCCATCCTGCTCGCATCCCTCCCACACATTCCCGCAACTGCAGTGCCTCCCTTAAGTGCCGGTCACAGTGACTCAAGCCACAAAATGTTGACTCCTGAAATAACTTTGTCCAGCGGCCAGACCAATACTGACCAGTGACCATATTTAGAATACCAAGAGCAACAGTATATTTCTATTTCAGTTCAAAATGGTGGGAAAGTACCTATCTGATAAAATCTAAAGGCACATACACACATACGCACAATGCACAATGTGTGCATATTGAGCTAAAATTGGCGGTCCCTTGTATCCGGGCATCATAATGGTCTCCATATGTGTCCTGGCAGCCACACGCACACACACACCCACGTAAACGGAAAAATTCCCACAAAATCTTGACTCTCCTCAAAGAGAAACCAAAACATTTAACTCTTTACATTCGTTCTTATCTAACATCTGTTTCCCTTAAATTAAGGACACGATTGCTGCCTCTGAGAAATTCGGAATGAGAGTGTTTAAACAAGGTAAATGTATGGCCCCATGTCATTTGTCGGTATTGGGGGGGGGTAACGCTGCTGTATGAATGTCCCATTGATCGGGGTCTTGCTGCTCATTTCTCACTTGGATGAGACAGCGACAGAGTGAAGCAAACAGGCAAATACGAACAGCCAAATAAATGTCACACTGAGGGAGTGTTAATCGTTTACAAACATGTGTGTGTCTGTAGGAAATGTTGTTTAGGATGTTAATTGATTTCTGTCCAGTTTTATTATCCAGTAATCAGACTAATGTAACGTTTATTTTTGTTAGATGTTGTAAGCTATCAATCATGTTGGTGAGATGCTGCAGTTACACAATGCATCCCTCGGTGTGTTTTCAATAAAGGGTCAACAACGGCGTAGGCTTCTTCTAGGAGGTAATTGGGCAGAAGGGAGCAACACATTAAACAATTCTACTGAAATCCACAGAGAAGGTAACATAAAGAGCCATTGTACCAGCTGAAAGTTGACAGTGCTACCCGCTTCGCACACATGCCTGTGTGGCAAAGCGGTTAGCACTGCCCCTAAATAAGTCAGTGCCCTCAAAAGCGATCAAGAAGAACAAAATAATTATTGCTCACAAAAAGTTAGATTTCAATTCAGATTTCAAATAACTTTAATGTAGGAGAAGCAATAGTTTGCGTGGTTTTTTTTTTTTTTTTTACAAAAGATGTAGGCAAAGTCCAAAGCGGTTTGACTCTGTCCTGCTGTAATATAGTCCAGCAGAAGGGATCCTGATGTTGGATAAGGAAGATGCTGCAATGTAGTGATAAGCATGACTTTGCTGCTGATTTGAGGCCTCAGTGCTGGCTGGGGGTCACATCTGATGAATGCTGAAAGGACAACTCACAGCTTTTAAAGTTTGACAGCAAAGATGCAATTGGCTAATTTCAACACGCCGGTCTCCAACAACCAGAGGGAGAGTGGCGGCAATGTGATGGTGAATGATTTCCTAGCTTTATTTACAACAAATAATATTGGCAAATTCCCTCTAAGACAAAACACGTATGTCATCACCGTTGTTCTTTGCACTGTTAGTGGTGCCACGAGGAGGCACTAGATATACCTTTATGTCAGTAAACACATTCTCCCTTTCAAGTATTCAATCTGCTTGGTCACTGGCCCTAATTTTAATAGTATAGCCATGAACAAAATGAAAAACTACTCATTGTTTTTGCCTATGGGACTCAAACAGCATATTTAGCCCTGAAACCGTTGAGTTAAACTGTCAAGTAGAACATTAACAGGACCACAAGGTCACATATCAAGTAAAATGTAAACCTCAAGTTTTTTTAAGCAAGATGGGAGTATACATTATAATTTTTTTGCCAGAGATAAAATGTGCAGGCGCTGCCTCTGAGCTGTTATTATGTGTTCATTCAAACCCTGGAATATGATTTTTTTCTGGTAAACTGGCTTGGCTTCCATCAAATACACTGATATATCAGCAACAGTAAAGGCATTATAAATTGCCAAATAATTACTCGATTTGGACTAAAAATGGTAATATACAAATTAAAAAAAATAAATGCAAAACCAAAAAATAAAATATAAATGCTAAAGTAAGATTATGTAATTTTAAGAAGAGGAGCATATAGATTGGGGGTGAAAGGAATACTTTAAGACCTTCATAACGTGACAGATGAAGAACCCTGAGTGCACTCTCTGGCTTTGACATCATTGTCTGTCCCAACACAGCTCCGTCCTACCTCTCACACAAAGCCCATCTCCACCCTTCACTGACAAGCCATTCAGCGTGGAAAAACGCTACATTGATGGGCTCTGACTAGCAGCATTTTGTAGCCTGTGTATTTTTCAATAGGCCCTCGCTCTCTCAGACTCATGGCAGGACTTTGTAATGGAAATCTGTGACGGGCCAAACAGCACAAAAACACTGTTCCCTGCCTTCAACTGTCACGATGATTTTACGGTCTGGGTGGAGACTGAGCTTGAGTGTGTGTTGTGGATGATAGGCTTGTGAGTGTGTGTGTGAGAGAGAGAGTTTATGACCGGGGCTGTGTCCACAGGCCCATTGGTTAGAGTTCCAATTGACTGAGCAGCCCGGGAATTGTTCCCGTAGGAGGCTGGTTGGCGTGGACTGGTCATAGGGAGCGGGTGCTATCAGCCACTTTCCCCAACCCGTTAAGTGTGTGTGTGTGTGTGCATTTTTCATTATGAGTTTGTGAAAAACAAAGCACAGAAGCAGTCCACAGATATGGCAATTGGGAGTTACTGCTATTGATTTGAATGGGAGTAGCTACATTTGTGCCTCCCTTCAGAAGCCTAAAGGATTAATAAAGCAGTAAGGACTTGTCCAGTGTCATTTCTCATATGCCTCAGAGATGAACAGTGAGGTGGGAGGGAGTAAAAGAGAGTGAGATGGATGATGGCGGAAAGGAAATTTTTATTATAAAAGCCTGGCGGGACAGAGAGTGAGAGAGGGACTGAGAATAAAAAAATAAGGAGCAGAGCGGACATGATGAGGGGCTTAGCAGAATTAGGATAAAAAGGAAGACGAGAAAAGTGTTAAATTCATCATCAGAATGAACATCAAGAAGTGACATTTTTTAAGTTAAACTCATAATAAGTGTACGTGTTAGTCAATGTAATCATCCTTCTGACAAGATTGTACAAGGTCGCATCATTTTCTAAACAAACAAAATCCCTTAGATTCAAGGCAATGACGGTAGAGGAAACAGGACACAGTAAAATGGATTAGATTAGAGGGAATGTCAGGAGAAATGGAGGGAAACCAGAGGAGATGTTAGACTGCGCTCCATAAAAGAAAATGCATACAGCATAATTCACTCACTATAGAGGAAACCAAAATTGAAAAGGGCAAATCTGAGTTTGCGCACCTTGGTAAGACTAGCCAGTGGCGACAGTCTATCTCCTACTCAGTATTGCTGAAAAGGGCACTGGAAAAATACTCCACTGCTCAGCATAAAAGGAGCTGACACACATTCCAATCCATTGGTTGTAGTTCGTGTGCAGGCAAATGCCCAATGAAAACGAGTGGAGAAAGATGGTCGACAGCTTTGCAAAAATCGGTTGACGGAGATCTAATACTCCACTTTAATCGCAAACTCGAGGCAATCGGACTGGCCGTTCACATTTCGATACCACTTTTTTTAAATAAATGTTTCAACCACAATAAGGGCTTGTGTCCATTTCAATTCCCATGCATTTCTTTAAATAGCTCAGTGATGAATAAACAATGCAATGACTGGATTGATTGGTGCCATTTCTAGCAGTGAAGGAATAAAACTTATCTCCTGCTTATTAATATTTACTTTAACTGTGCAATAGTTCAATTTACTCATTTGACTCGGCCCTAGAAGTTTTTGTATTTTCTGACAGGTTACTACTTTTCACCATTGAAACTCATTGAAAATATATAATATTTTGTTGGTTTTGTTTTCTTTAATAGCCTGAGACAGAAATCATGAATTTGAAGGATTGTGTTGATTTGAAAAAGAAAATCTCTTTGATCAACATGTGGTAATTTAGGAGGTATGGGACCATGCTAGTGCTTTATTACAAACTGTCACAAGGGCGGGTGCTGGTGCAGGCAGAAGGAGGCAGGCAGGACTCAGACGCAGGGTCTTCCGACAAAGTGCTCTTTATTCACAACTCAACGGAACGTGCACCAACGAGGACTGACAAAGACAATGACGCGACAAAGAACAACTGGCACACAGGGCTTAAATACACAAGGGAGGTGCAGGTGATTGGACACAGGTGGAAACACTCAAGCAATCACAAGAAAAGGCAGGAAGTGAAGTTAACCCAGGACCACAAGGAACATGAAACTTCAAACTAAAACAGGAAGGGAGACCAAACCGTGACACAAACATCTAATTACATATTTCGTAACATCACTGAGGAGAAAATCTTAACTTGTTAAAACAATTCAGATTTGTCAAGTAAAAAGCTAGCTTCGGGCTTTAACATCAAATGGATAGAAGCAGTTTAATACTGTATTGATGACATGCTTGTTGGTTTAGTATATGAGATAGTCCTTGGAAATTTCAAGCATTTCAAAGAGACAAGTGTCCTGCTTTTTTAATTTTTTATCTCCTGTCGCTTTAGCCCAGATACAGCTGTGTTATGGTGGTTTGGACACACAAGTGTCATGCTAGTTTTATTTATCTTGCTCTCTCGGGCATGTGCATGCTTAGTAGCTGTGTTAAAGTCACTTAAGATGGGTAACTGCACAGAAACACACACTGTTAGCTGTCAGTATGGTGTTTGATCTTTAATATTCTCTGGGGCATGATGTTTATTCAGTCACCTCAAGGTTTTGTCACAGTCTGTATTCAAAATGATTTAGGGCTTTAGACAGTACAACCACATAACAAACATGCATGCACACAAACAGAAAACAAATATGCGCATACATTGAGGAAATCAACCACACCTTAACAAAGTCACTTGTCCGAGTAGATCGCTGCAATGCAGGTCTGCTCGCAAACACATCCGGACACCGCTTGTGCCCAACGGCGGTCTTTAAATAAAAAGGGCTCACATTTCCTGAGCTGGAACAGCCAGAGTGGCTGGAAAAGCTACACTTCATGGTAGACATGACAGCGCACCTGAACACGCTGAACACAGCTCTTCAGGGGAAAGGACGCACAGCCCTGCACATGCTGGAGGAGGTTTTGGCATTCGAGCGCAAGTTGACAGTGCTTGCCAGAGATTTACAGAAAGGTACACTGTCACACTTCCCCAATTTGAGAGAGTTCAAAGAAGCTCACATGATAAATTCGGAGTATTTACATTCTGCAATCATCGCAATGCAAACATCGTTTGGGAAACGATTCTGTGAGTTCAGAGAGGAAAAAACCACATTATCCTTCCCTATCACTCCCCTAAGCCTCGATCCATCCCTGCTGAATACGACTGCATTGGCAGGTGTGAGTCAACCTGATCTTGAGATGGAACTGGCCGACATAGCCGACAAAGACATATGGGTGTCCAAGTTTAAACGCTTGACAGCAGACCTTGAAGATGTTGCCCGTCAGAAGGCCGTTCTTGCTCAGAATCACAAATGGCGTGATATTGAAAACCTCCCCAAAACGGACCAACTTGTGTTCGAAACTTGGAATGCTATCCCCGACGTTTATGTGAACATGAAAAAGTATGCACTTGGAGTCCTGTCGATCTTTGGATCCACATATGTATGTGAGCAGGTGTTCTCCAACATGAACTTTATTAAAAGCAAACATCGCGCACGCCTCACAGATGACAGCTTACGATCCTGTGTGAAGATGAAGGTGACGGCATACAGCCCTGATGTGCAGACGCTGTGCGCTGAGGTTCAGGAGCAGAAATCACATTAACCAAGTATGATAAATATTTTAATTGCCTATTATTTTGCACATATTCATATTTTTTCATTGTTCAGTGAAATAGTCCTTTTATTTTTCAGGTTGATAGCTGACTGCACGCGCCAGTAAAAGGATGACGGCACACAGAGAGAGGACGGCATTTTTGGTTTGCTGACGGTGGATAATTTAAGTTCAGCGTTTTTTTTTCATAAATACAAGAAGGACTCAAATAGACATTGAGTATTTTACTTGAAAGTAACCTTCAACCGAACGTCAACGTCTTTTTTTCGGAGCTCAAAATGTTTTGTTGCATGCAGAAATGTAATTTTGTTTTCTCTGCAGTCGTTCATTGATTTCATAAATGCAACACATTATAGTTTGTTTATACATAGCATAAAGGCAAAAAAAACGTTATATGCAGTGTTATTTCATTTTAAATGTCAAAAGGGTTTTGTGGCTCCCAGTGTTTTCTTTACTCTGTGAAACGGGTCCAAATGGCTCTTTGAGTGGTAAAGGTTGCCGACCCCTGGTTTAGGCTTTCATCATCATTAATAGCAAGAGCGTAACGATGGTTTAGACATTGGGGGGGTCCAAATGAATACCTATCCAAATATATATTTTTTTTAAAGCGGGTATTGGGCTGGTGTGGTGTAGCCGTGATCCAGCGTGATGTCCTCTCTGGTTGGGCATTTAAAAAACTGTTTATACTTCATGGCTGAGATTTCCTTTGTTAAAGTCCTCAAGGACAATAACCAAGGAGTCCGGGTTGGTCCGCTCCACCCTGGTGTCCGCTGTGCCTCCAGCACGGTACCCACCGGCAGCATGTAAACACCGACCAAGATGAATGAAGAGAACTCACGGGGGACTAAAAGGGTTTACAGTTAATGATGACAGATTCCAGATCAGGAGAACAGTGTTATAGGCTCACTGTTACGTCATTGCACCAGCTGATGTTGGAGTAGAAGCAGATTGCTCCACCCTTCGTCTGTTGCTCAGTGAGCGCACGTTAGAAAGAAAGATGCCTGGCAGCGGTATGTGAGAACCAACGAGCCAAGAGACGGATCCATTGACAGGGTTTATAAGGAGAACATGTATTTCACATATTTTCTGCTGTATATTGGGGGGGACAGATTGGTATTTTCTAAATATCCAAAGAATGCGTGGTTACGCCCTTGATTAATCAACAAATACAGTGTATTGTCACAATTCGCTAGTAGAAGTCATAGACTTGAGCCTCTTTTTGCCCCATTACCATTGTCTCATTTTATGGTGCTGTTGAATACAATCTGAACTCATTTCAGGTGTATTTTACTAACACCTTTTCCTAAAAGCCAAGACAGTTGTGGGCTAAATAAGCTATTGAAACAGAGGCTATAGAATGATCTTTAATGTATATTTCTACATTTTTGTGAGATGAACTTAAGTGGAGAGCAGTGGAAGCTGCTTTAAGGTTTAACTTGAGTAAGACTAAACAAGAAATTCATGGGTGGGAGATGTGAAGGTTTTTATATATCAGGTCATAAATGTTGATGAAATTTCCCATACCTACATTCAATCTTTCAAGACAATTGAGAATCTCTTGGAAAAATAGTACTGGAAATACTATGGAACACTTCAACATAACAAAAGCTCCTTTGGCAGTCTGATCCCACCAACTCAGTGTCCATATATTACTAGTTAGGTATTTCACGGTTTCTTTGTTTGTTTAAAGATCTACACACTCATCTGAGGCAAATTTTCTTAAACTTAACTTAATTCAACAAACAAACTTGTACTGGCTTTCTTGAAAAAATAAGTCATTCTCTCTACTATTTCAAAAATAATCAGGCTCACTGAAACATTGGTAAGGAAAAAATGAAGAAAACCTGCTAATGGAGTGTTAATTACAATCAATGCATTAGAGTAGAGGCATGAAGTAAAATTAATCAACCCTTGGTTTAACAGTACATTATTCAAACAACGCATAAAGACATTTCCAAGCATGGGGTTACTCATTTTTTAACTTTTAACAATGACCAAAAATGATTATTATTGTTATCCATCCATGATGAGGTCTACATTCAGTCTACACAGCAAGATAATCAGTGCCATGATTCCGGCAATCAATCTTTCTCTACTCGTATTTCACCCAAATCACACACAAAAAATCGAATTGTAAGGAGTGGGCAGTTTTGCCAAAGAGAACAGCATAAAATGATCAGGAGTTTTCCACTATAAAAAAAATCAACTTGCATTGGCTGATAATCTCCACTGCTTGATTAGTCTATTCCCTTCTGAGTTAAGGGTAGAGCGTTTTATACCCCCAGGTGGGAGAGTTAGCTGATGTTTTGGAGATGAAAATCCCATGAGATTTGTGTTGCACTGTTGCTGTTATCAGTTTTACGCATAATTGGCTGCAGCAGAAAAACTTAACAGAGAGATTGAGGAGAGAATCATTATTCATGTTAAATTATAGTTAATCGACATCCGTAAGAATGTATTGTCCTATTTAGAGTTAGACTTCAAACATGTATATGCTCTTTTTTCAACTTCATAGGAAATGATTAGCTTAGAAACTGCATATCAGCAACTGTTCATAAACTTTGAATGGTAGTCTTCTGCAGTTTGGGTTTCCTTTTTGTTTTTGATCAAAGTGGCAGTTTTTAAAAACCTACACAAATTGTGCCTGCAGAGTCCAAATGTAAGAGCACCCTTCAAGTGAGCTCAAGGGTACTCTGGAGCTGGGGACACCTGTAACAAGCTACTTCAGCCAGTCAACAGCCATATTCATCTCTGTCGGATTCAAGCACTTCTGTTTCAACAGTGGAGATTATGCTCATCTATCACCTCAGCCATATGTTGTCACACACACTCTCCTATAGTTAGTTCACTTCCTTTTTGCCCCATTCCACTTTCTAACACGCCATAGACGCCTTTTGGCATAGGTTAACTGATTAACTGCTTAGCTTACGCTTTCCTCGATGACAATGCAATGTGTTTAACAATAACCAGGTGTGTTTTATATCACCAGGCTTTGTGGTGCATTTCCTTAATGCCTGATATAGCTGTCAGGAAGAGTGATGAAGAGCAACGCTTACGGCAAGCAGAGAGTTTTTTGGGAGGTGCTTTTGAATTATCCCCAAATGACCAATTGTGTGACTTGAAAACAAACCATCCAACGAACAGAAGTGCTCATGCCTTTCCAAACGCAACGCTGATACTTGACCTGTGATCTGACAAATAAATCTACCAGAACAAGAGAATTCTTCCAGACGTCCCCAACCGGTCATCCAATCGTTCTTTCATCTGGGCTGGTTCTTTCAAAAGAATTTCCACCTGTATTTTAGGAAAGATCTAAAATAAAACTTTCCCAACTCACAAGACAGCGAAACACACTGAATGATGTCCACACAATTCTCAAATTGTTAGTTTGACAGCAGGCTACCAGAGTGCTGTGATTAGATCGTAAGAGAGTGGCACAAGAGACAAAATAAAGAAACTTAGGAATAAGGACCATGCCAGCATCGAAATACACACACAAGTGAAATTTGAAGTACATTTAAAATGCTGTTTAGTGTGGTGCAGCTGAGCAGCTAATTGGCTTTCTACACTGCAAACCGATCGTGCAAGTGAATGTTTGGCTTGTGGCTGCAGGACAAACAAGAGTTCAAGTTTGAGTTGAATAGGAAGGAGACTTTAGCTAAGAGTTGGTTGTGTAACAGGCTGGTATGCGGCTCAAAGTGATCATCTGCTCCAAGCAAAATTTGAATTACTTTAAAATCAGGTAGAGTTAAGACAAGACGGGGGGGGTTCATTTTTTGCATGCATTTTCCATCTACGGAGAGCATAGGTGTCATGCTTTACAAGAAGATATTCTTTTTTGTACACTGCAAGTATGATGTTTCAACCGGTGAAGTACGAATATGTCTTCCTCCTAGTTATTATTCACTCCGCTGATGCCAGGTACCAAATATGCATTGTGGCTTTCTGTCAGTGTTGTTTTGTCCTCACTTTATTTGTATTTCCTTGCTTCTTGTTTCCCTGGGTTAGCCTCACTTCCTCCCCTGGTGTGTTTTTCCCTCTTATGATGCTTTCTCTTGTCTCCAATTGTTCACACCTGTGTGTAATCGCTTGCCCGTTCCCAGTGCATTCAAGCCATGTGTGTGTGTGTTATCTCGTGGTTGGTTTGACTGTTATTCTGATTATTCTGTCATGATGTTTTTATTTTCCACTAATGAGCCGCTACTATTACCAGAAAACCGGTAATTACCAAATAGGTGATTATTTACCTGTTGTGTTTTTAATGATAATAATTATGTCAATTTAAAAAAAAAAGAAAAAGTAAAATTGGTAATATTCTTTTTTCTTTGATATAACTTCCAAATGAATATGACTTATCTTGCAAAGGAGAGTGAGGCGAGCAGAAGTTTGTCAATATTCTTCATCTTCAGAATAAAATTTCACACATCAATATAAATGAAGTAAAGGGATTATTTGCTTAATTGCCATGGATAAACCACTTTCTTCTGAAATTTTGATAGGTCACATGGAATCGCTTTTGAGATTTGAGAGCATGAACTATTTGAAGAGCACTTTACAACGCAAGTGCTTCAATTCTAAAACCTTATTGATTTTATCCCTCTGTAGAGATAATTCACTTTTGCAGTCTACCTGGTGCATCTTGTCCCTCAAATGTCCTATATAGTGGCAGAAAGTTATGCAATTAAAAAGCTAAAAGCATAGTGGTCCTGGCTGTTACTGTGTTTCAGGGAAGAATGGCCATTAAAAGAGTATACAGCATGCAATTTTCTACCTGAGGCTAATAAAGTACAGTTTAAAAGCTTAAATGTGCGGCCGAACCGTTCTTCACGGTGTTCAATTATTTTTAAAACACATTGCGGATATGTACTCTGACATTTTATCTTGATATACATTATATGCTTAGTTAGGGGAGAGCTAATGAGAAAATGATCAACATCATCTTTCATGAAGGAATCTCAAGAAATAGTGAATTTGGCGTGGGCAGTACACGTGCAGATTGATATCATTGAGAGGGAATACACTTCAGAGGGCTGACTGACATGGACATCTGTCAAATAGTCCCAAAAGTAACTACTAACATCTATTTCTAACCATTTTCATTTGACCTGAAAATTTGCGAGGACAACATATTTTAACCCATTAAACAACGGCCACCTAAAAGACACTGACAAGCATTAATAGTCAGTGCGTATTATTAACGTTCGAATACAGAAATCATTGTTAGGTCAAGAGAGCAAAAGTATTTTTGAAAGGGCTACGGAATTACCATTTCAACGCTAAATATATGTCCAATCAAAATGGGGCTAGGATTTGAAAACAGGACAAACAATACAAATGAAAAAACAAAACAGCCTTTTCAAAGCCTTATAAATATCCGAATCTCTATCTGCCAGTCTCAGGAACTGACAAATTGATAAATTAATTGGTTTTGCTTGGATGCACCCACACTGAATTCCCCGAAGCCATACATTCCTCTCCTTCATCAAAAACATAGCTAACCTAGTAACAAACAAGAAGCATAAATAAATCAAACGGCTCAGACATTACAATTATGATGCAACTGTTGTGTCTGTCTTCTCTCATCATCTTGTCATCCTGACACAGACACACACAACATATGTACAAGACATTTAAATGGGAGTATAGTGCCAAATGTTTACAAGCACACCTTTCTCTTGCACACCATACTAAGTCAATTTCATCATTAATGCGTTTCATTCTACTAATTAGTGAAAAAAAATACAGGAGAGCTAAATCCAATAACTAGTAAAGTAGCAGGGAGGGAAAAAATACTTGACTGAAGGAGCTGAACAGACACAACACACAGAATCTCCAGAGGAAAAAGATGGCCTTGAACTATATGGTGTGTGTGTATAGCAATGCTTTGTTACATATGGGGCTTGTCCCTGTTTATTGCTTTTGCTATTTTTGTAGTTTGCTGTGGGAATATCGCAAATAAACTGTCTGTGGATCAGAAATAGGGTCCAAAAGCATAGGCATGTCTGTTACTTGGCACGTATTGCATGCACTGTAGGTCGACAACGCTTAAGTAAAGGCATTGTATATAAATACATTTCCATAGTACATTTACAGTATGGCAATTTTGACCTGAAAATACAGATGTCATAAATTTAAAAAAAATTGTATATAAGAGTATAAAGATCGTGTAATCTTTAAAACGACACATAATCCCCCCTCAACCATACACCTAAAAAACATCTCTCTGCCTGCTGTACTTTAATGTGGATTAGTTAGGCTATGCCTTACTGGATCTGCTGCCCCTTGTACAAACTCTTTATTTTGATCTTCTGTCATGGCCCCCAGGCCAAAATGCAGCCTCGATGGACACACATTAATTTGACAGCTTTGCACACACACACGCTTTCCCTGAAGCCTTCCCCAACCGGATCCCAAAGGCTTTCCTGGGGACGGCTGAAAGCTCCTCCTGGGGCAACATGATGCAGATGCGCGTGTATTTTTGGCCTCGCACATGAAACTAACGCAAATGTACACACATGCGTATGCTCTCTCCAGAGTGGACAAACAACTGAGTGGCAGGAAAGACAAGGCCCAGATTGCAACCTTGAGGTTTACAAATTGGGGGTTGGATGTGTGATACCTTCACACCTGCAGTATGTAAGGGGACCTGGAGAGGAGAGAGGCCCAGAAGGATAAAGAAGGGGTTGCAAACAGTTACTTCAGCACATTATAATTATATTTTAGGGTGAAACATTTGAATATTTCATCCTATGGATGGTTTAAAAGATACCTGTAGAATCCACTGAAAATGCATATCTGGGCTCAATTTGTTTAGACTCAAACCCTCTGCACCTACAGAAGAACACATGAAAGAAAATAATGGGTATTCCTTTGTGATCAGTATTCAGATGAATGGGGTTTTGGATCTGCCTTTTGATGCTAATGAAATCAATGCTACGTCCATGTTTCATTGGGCATCCACATTCTGGAGCCCGTGCCACAGGGGAGGAGAAAGGTTTAGGTGGACATGAAAAGGAAGCGCATGCTAATCAAATTACAAAATGCCTCAACCGATGTGTAGTGGTGTCATGAGGCCGCAAAGGGACTTGGACATGTGTGTCTGTGTCTGTAAGGACATCCAAAGCCTTTCATCAAAGCCTCAGTGCAATCATTTGAAGCTTGAAACGGTGTCATTTGCAGTCAAAGCAGCATGACATACACAGAAAAATACACCCTAAGAGTATAATGGACAATGAGCAGTTTGATTTGGAAATACAAGTGTCTGGTTTCCTCTATGTGTTGAAAAACATCTACAGGCCTCACTGCCCCGTTTGGATCTACGCGTTTAGTTTTTTTTTAGGAAGCTTTGGTTTCATGAGATGTAGTCATGAAATGTTCACCAAGACTTCTGCTTCCACATCCATTCAATGGATTTGTTTATTAAAAAATGAAATCAAAATCTCAGTTACTAGTATAAAAACTAACCATGTGAACATTTTCATAGATACACCAGATTAATAATAAAACATTCCCAAATAGTATGTTGTTTTGACCCTCTGTCGAGCGTATGATTTGAAAATATCATAAGCACTCATGCCTATATGAATATTACTTTACTATTATCCATGTGTGGACTAATGTGAAACATAACATACAAATAAATGTATCCACAGTATAAAGGGGCTATGTGTTGTATTGTACTTTTTTTATTTTTAAGAGTTTTAGACTTACAGATATTTCTCACTGGGGAGGTTAAGATGATTTTCCACTGCACATCTTTTTTCATTACTTCAAAAACGGCAAAAAGAAAATCGGCATTATGCATAAAAAATGCATTGATTTCAAGCTGCTCTGCATTTAAAACAACTCGATTGTACGGGGAAAATGCCAGTATCCTCCACTTTCTCTACATGAAAGAGCGTTGCTCCTTTGTCCATACCTTTTTTTTTTTTTTAATTGGTTGTATTTTAAGTATTTCTTTTAGAGAAAGAGTCATTCAACAGTAGTTTTACGGCTTTCAGAAAGTGCAATAGATCCGGAAGATGCATTTTTTAAAAGTCGTTCCTCTTCACCTGGAAGTTTGCATGTTTTTCAGATTAAACATGAACAATGTAAAACACGTTTGGAAAACACTACGATTCTGGGGCACGAATTAACAATCTTGTGTTTGTTCATCCAATTGTCTGGATTGTGTTACACTTATTTGCACTATGCCATTAACCTCTTGGAGCATTTCCTCTGAGTGTTAAATAATTATGCAGACTGTTTTATACACTAGTTACATGAAAGCCTGGTGCATAAATTAAAGCCGGTGTTGGCAAGCACATTTGGCCTTGTTCCAATTGTTCCAAAAGTTATTACATAGGGGGTCGGAACAGATCAATGGCTAATTAAATGAATTGATGAAAAAAATGCAACATACATTTGCAACAGACAGTTACACAGCGTTTTCTTGTAAGATCTATGTCAACCCCCCCTGGATAAACTGTGAAGTAGAGAGATTCATTTCACGTGTATGAATTGCGAAACCCTAACAGACCTTAAGTAGTGTTACACAAAGGCCAAAATCTTATCAAACTCTACTTAGCCTGCAAACACCAACATATTTCCTTGCCTTACTTGGATTAAAAATAAAAAAAACTCAAATGATTGTGTCCAACAGCAGTGAACAACTGTGAATATTGAATTGTTGTTGAAACTGTAGGTGTGAACTTCAAGCTCATGACATTTTATTCCCTAGCCCACACAGACCACATACTGTGAAGATAACAAGCACATCATGGTGCGTATGGTCAAAGTCCAAGTCAAGTCATGTAGTAAAAAGTCAGCAAAAAAAAAAAAATCCTGATGAACAAGGTACGATGTACGGATGTACGCTGGAATTAAAGTCTCTTATCAGTAACAAAGGATACATTTTAATTTATGATTCTCTGTGATGCAAGATGAATCCAGCACATATGAACATACTGGCAACCACAAACTACTTCATCCTGAACTACTGAGATGACTCACAGGGCACAGAGACAGAAACTTGCATACACAAGGTATCTTAATGAACAGGGGTCTCATAGATCTGTGTTCTCAGACATAACCCTAAGAACCTAGTGGGCATGAACACTAACCTACTGTGAACAGTTTTCTCTGGTAGTATTTATTTTGTAGAAATGCATCCCAAAAGTGCTACTCCCATAGGAACCTTTGTGGCGCCACACTAAGCCCTCTAACAACTGGAGATTTTTGCTGCAATTTTATACATTGGTTTGGAAGTTGCAGTTTCACCTGATAAGTTTCAAAAGAGAAAACAAAGGGATTTATTACTATGCAGAGTCAGCTCTTTCACGGTTTCTTCCTTGAGAAAAACTCGCATGGACGTATATGTTAGAGTGAAGTCGGATGTTCAAAGAATGTCAGCAATTGAATCTTCCTGCATGTCTGAGCCTTTAACAAGCGTGCACGTGGGTGAACAAACAAAAAGGTCTACTCAGTGTTTGTGCCTCTGCTCAGCATTTGTGCAAACAAATGGGTTTGACACATGAAGCACACTTCTCATGAAGAATGCATGAGCCCTGTAGCCAAGCTTAAAACAAACAGTCCACATGGCCCAGACAGGCCTAATACATCTCAGAACATCTCACACACACACACACACACAAGCAAAACTTTGACAGGTTTAATTCATCCCTGTGGACAGGTAAGGCCAAATTCAAAAGGAGAAAGCAAACTGAAACACACGCACACAAAAATAAAATATGGCGACACCACTGTAAACGCTGCATCCATAAAACAATATATCTTCTGACAACACAAAAGAATTCAAAGCCTGCACTTGCTTCCCCCTCTATGTTTTACCTCTCTTACTCCTTTTGTCTCGCTTACTTGGCTAGGATTGCATATCTGTTTAAACTGTTGTGGGCGCATGCATTTTAGGTGTATATGTGCTCTACCTGTGAATCTTTGAGTTGAGTGTTTGTAGTTGGTATTGCAAAGCCAATCAGTAAGCGATGCTGACAGAAAACGTCTTTGCAGGAATACCGCCTGACTGACTCTCTATTGTCCACTCTCTCCGTCTTCACTAAATTCAATCAGTATGAGCAAGTGAAGAACAAGTCAGGGGCAGTGTGTGTGGGAGTCCAGACAAAGATGGACGAAGTGAAATAGATACAGATGGACGTTTAAAGTGAAGACTGATAAAAATTCACATCTCTGTTGCCGCTTCATCCATCTCTGTCAGATACTTTTTCTATCTGCGCGGTCCAACATCACTTACATCTCACCCTTACATCTGCTGTCCCCCTGCTTTAACCCCACGATGACTGTGATAAAATGTTTCACACTTTTAAGATAATGCATGTTTCCACATTTGTTAACGTGAATAAAGCCTACAGTGTTATACTAAATCATGCCTGTACCATCTGGCCTGTGACAGCTATTAGATAAATCTAGCTAAGGGAAGCGGTGGATGGAATCCAGCAAATTGAGCAACGAACACTGAAGTACAAGATACAAGGAATCATATGACATGTTTATCTGATTAATGGATGAGGCTTTCATTATGTGTTGTTTTTGTCTACCATAAAAAAACAACCTGATGAACAGATTTTTTTTATTCCCCCAAAAAACAGTGAATTATTAACTAATAACTTGCTAAGAGCAGTTTTGGCTAACTTGTCTGATGCACATGCAAAGTAATAATTTTTTATGGCCACTGCCATTTTAAGCATAAGTTACTCAGACAGCAACTTAAGAAAAAACTTAATTAGGTTAAACAACAAAAATATGATCGTTTCAGTTAGAATAAGTCAACATTGACTTTTGGTTTGGGGGACATGCACACCTGCCTCCTAGGTGCCAGTCTCATATTTGCCCGCTCGAACCACCAGGACCTCCTGCCTAAGAGTCATATCTCACGGAAATAAGCCAGATAATTTATATTCTTCAGCAGAAACAGGCCCCCCAGGAACTCAAAATTTAGCTGGATGGTTTAACATTTTACTGTGGCGTGACAAACGCTTTCTATGCTTTACCTGGTCTTCACAGCAGTGCAAGTTTTCTTAGGAGGTTTGGTCCGAGCTAGACTTCTAATAGTGGTTAGCCATTGCTCGAAGATGTCTTGGCTTGTGATGATAAAATAACTTGGCCGTTGCTTTTGGTGGCTGGCAAAAGCAACGTCTATTCCCACTATCCTCAGAGCTGGAGGCAACATGTTACGCCTTGCATCCGGTCCAAGTAAAATAAAGAGAAAAAACGTTAAGAGACATTTACACTTCAATTCAAGCAGTCAGATGCTCGCTTGTTTAAATTTTCACTGTACGCACATGCACGTCACGCTTATTGTCCTCAGTCTGCCACAAACGCCACCATCTGTGTTCGTCACAGTGAGTGGGAAAAAAAGGGAAAAATAGAGCAGTAGGGGACAGAAAAGGAAAAAAGATAGAACAGCACGAAAAGGTGGTAAACAATTTCATGCAAATAAAGGGCGAACAATAGGTTGGCTTTCAGTCCCTCGCCCTCCCTCTGTCGCTGTGCCGCTCTCCCTCCTAGGAGCCAGGGTAGAGCTTTTCAACAGGGATAAAGCATAGAGAGGGCTGGATTTTTTGCAGACTATTGAATGCTCTTTGAAGCATTCCCAAAAGGTTGATCCTATTCAGAGAGAGGTTTCCGATTTCTCTGATGCTCTTCAATAATTCATCGTCCTTTTTATGGTTTGGTCTCAGCGTTGGAAGGATTACCTAAACCTGGCTGCATATGAATTATATCATTGTGGGGCCAGAGCATTGCATATTGAAGGTAGATTTAAAAAATACGAGTTCAGGTATTAAGCCTACAACAGAGAGTTCATGCATCCGCCGGGATGGGCAGGACACAAATGGAAATGAAAACTCAAAGCATCAAATACAAAACAAACAGAGCTATGTGACTCTCTGGTTTTCAAGCCCAGTGTATTTGAATTGATCTTTTCCATCGGTCAAATACCTTTAAGTAAAATACATAGAAATGAGTTTTCATTCAGATGGCTGAGCAGGTTTTTACATGAGAACTGCAAGTAAAACAAATACTTTAGTTAGTTCAAGCTGTAGTTCTGCCTCAGCATCCACTCACAGGACTGCAGACCAGTGTTCAAGGGAATAATTGTACTTTCACTTCATTTAAGTCCAGGTTGCTGCCTGACAATAGGCATGACACTCTTGACACTCATGACACTGAGTGCTATGGATTCGAAAGCTTAGATAAATGACTAAACTTAATTCATTTTGGTTGAACAGCAATATTTTATAACTAAAAACACAACATCACACTCTCCTTTTTTTCCACAATGTCAATCTGTGCTCATTGGTTGTGTGTGTCTTGGATTTTATTTTACAAAGATTGTCAATGCAGTGCAGTGCCAACATAAGAATACACTGCAACTGCAAACGTTGCACCTTCAGCATTCATTGAATCAGATTTTTTTTTACTTTCAAGTACAACTTCAATTCTATTCAAATATACAGCTCATTCTCACATTGACCTGGTTAGCAATCTCATAAAGCAGGAGGGTCTGCATTTCTTCTGTTTGGTTGACGGCCTTGGCGAACATAAAAAAAATAAAGAAAAAGGAAAGTAAATGGTGAATGGAATATACTTGAATAGTGCTTTTCTAGGTCTTCCGACCATTCAAACCATCATGTCATCATTCCCACCGATGACACTGGGACACCCTACAATTCTAACTGAAATAATAACCGGTATTGTGGTTTTACACACAATGCGAGAGGAACTGTAGTATATTATTTATTTGCTATTCTTATTAGACAGATGGAATTATTAGAAGCTCTCAGTTCTAACAGGAGAGACTGCATTCCACATGTTTCACAATGTAACATTTGCCTATTTAAACTGTGCAATTTGAAAATATTCATTAATATGTAGATTGATATACACTGATATACACTAATAGAATTAAAGCTGCAAACTTGTAATCGATTATTTACCATTAAATAACATATTAAAGACCGTAGTTCACCAGTAGTTTAGGAATGAGACAAACTACAGTACGTCATGTTTATCGATACACACAGTCCAAGAAAAAACTGTCAACAGTGACGTAGAATGATGGTTCTAGTGTTTGCAATGTCCATTTACTGAGTTTATAATACAGTCTTTTGCTTCATTTCCAAAATGGCTGGAGTCCTGCCTCAGTGTCAACTGACTGGCTTGGCTGCTTGAAGAGCTTGATGTCATCTTGCCAGCCAATCACTCGCAGAACCCTCTAGCCAACAGACCAATAGGCTGCCAGATCAATAAGGCTCCTCTCTGCACACACCTGTCAAACGTTAAAAATTGGTCCCACAGAATGAGACTCAGCTGCTGGAAAAAATCTTCATTGATTTTAATAGACTGAAATAAAACTTGTATCTATTGCTACTTACATTTGTGTTTCTGCAATAAGTTATCTTCTCATATGCATAAAGAATATGGCAAAATTCCCTCTACTGTCTTATTTTCATGCCGACACTGGTTCTCTTTACATACACTGAAACTGTGTGTGTGTGCTGTGTTGGCAATCTGTGTGATAGCCAGTACAGTCCTGCTCTGTCAAGTTCAGTGAGTCTGTGATAAACTGCAGTGCACCAAGACTTGTCATCCCATCGAGACAAAGCATGACAGGCCGGTGTGCCGTCACAAAGAACCACACAGTGATTGTGTTCTTCAATCCTTGCGATGCACTTTTGAGTTTCAGAGTTCAATCCCCACTGTTAAACATCATAAATCTAAGCTTCAAGGACTATTAAAAAACATAATTTCTATTTGCAATGGAAAGAGCTAAGTGCCATTTTCATGTGATTGTTGTATCAGTGTTTATACCAGTGATGCAATAAATGACCCAGTGTGAGATATGTGTCATGCCTGCTCCTAATATAATCATTATCATCAGTGTAACCTGTAATTTTCATCGTGTAAATATATATTTCTTGTACTTGTTTGTAAATGAAATTGCCATTCCAAAGTATCGTCACGGCCCCGTAACTTCAGGTGTCCCTGCTGTTTCCGTTGCAGATGCTGCCGTAACGTGTATCAGCGAAATGAGCCACACCTGAGCCGATTGGCTCAACCAGTCTTCCTTTGGCAGCCTTCGGGTTGCTGCTTGTCTCGTACCACTGACCTGCTGGTGTTTAATCGGATACACTCGCATGATATATAACATATAACTTCTTTGGTCTTCCAGTTTTCGTCTCAGAGCTGGTCTGTGACAGAATGAGTACAATGGTTGTCATGGACTAGGATTTTTAGAGTATAAATGTTAGTCATTTGGCTAACTCTAACTATCTATCATATATTTGAGCAAAGGGGTCCGATACCATCAAAGTACAGCGTAGCGACGTGTACTTTTCTTCAGATTGTGCGCCGATGCCAACACAAACTAAATTGTCCCAATGCAATCAGAGTAGCTTCACTATGGGCAGAACTCGAGCGACCCATAATAGTATTTTTAAGTTAAACTGACAAACTAAAAAGCCCCCCCCCCCAAAAAAAAATATCTTGTTAGTGTTCGGATTCAATAAACATGCATTTAAATGCATGTCTCTGTCAGTCATGTTGCTTTGGGAATCCAGAGGTGATGATCTCTGCTCCCAAAGCACACCCACTTCCACCTCTCTGAGTTTGGATGGGGAGAAGCTATGGTTGCAAAGGGTTCCGTTTGAGGCAGACTCACTTTAATTGCCATGCTCAATTCATGGCCTGGGCAGTGCCGAGAGATAATTACAGCTCACAGTCAGTGTCAATAGACGTGGCACAAGGACATCACCTCAGGAAGTGAATGTGTTTAAACAATGAAGCCCTTTCATCACACTCCTTTCTCTGTGTGGCATCACACATTTTGTACTGATTTTATGTTCAATCAACATAAAGGAAAGAGAAAACAACTCATGTAATTGAGATATGAATGCACAAGGCTGTCAGTGCTCCCTTGCTATGGAATTCAAAATTTCCAAACACTGAGGATTTCAAAATCAGTTTTGCTTCAAGGATTCATTCTGACTCATGGTTTTCTTGTGTCTAAATATGACCAACCCAAACCACAAAGGCTAGCAAAATTGGTATTGTTTTGGAGTAAAAACTACACATTTCCCCCTCAAACCTAACACTATTCTTACTTGAATATGTTGTTGAAATGTATCTTATCTGTGGTCAATCAGCCCTGTTATGGTCTAAAATACACCAATTTTATTACAACCACATTAGGAAACCAACTAAAAGCCCAGAAAACAGTAGGCTATGTTTTTATGGTTGTGAATATAGTACTGACTGCATAAGAGGTGATCTTGTCTTGTTTAGTCTTACATTCTTAAAGCTGGTTTGCTTTATTTAGGAGACATCTTCCGGATTAATCAAGAAAAAAATAATAGAGAAATTGCTAATTTGTGATTTTCTTTATAACTGTGATTATTTTTTATTAAATAAAAGTGTTTGCACTTAGTGCATTGATACCACATGGCCCCCTCTACCGTGTCCGTATGAGATGCACTAGAGTTTCAATTAACTTTAACACGAAGCTATCTTGAATTTTACTCAAGCTGCTGGCATGCGTGTACCATGTATGTTTTTTTTTTCCCAGACTAATAGAAAAATAGCCTTAGGCCGTTGGCCCTTTGGAAACAGGGCGCTAAATTCTGAGAAATGGTACCAACACATTACATTTCTGTCCTTTGCTCCAACTGTCACTCCTTTTTGTGGAAGCCTGCACAAAGAACAAATTCAAACCAACGTTTACTTTACAAGATTGGGCACTTTTTGATGGATTTTTTTCCCCCAACTCTTGGGGCAGTGTTCCACCTGTCCGCTCCTCGAAGTTGAAGTTAATTTTTTTTTTTTTTACAGCCCAGGTCACACCAGAAGTCATTTAAGGTTACCTTTCCCATAGAACCGGTGTGTACAGTATACATTGTCATTTTATTAAACAGACTAAAGGCCTTATTTACAAGACGGAATGTCATGCCTTGACAATTTCACTTTGCTCTGTGTGTAGCGCACGCAGGTGAGAACACTCCTTCAAGCAGACAGGGAGCGCAGGTCAGACATTTGGTCGTTTTAGGATGGAGCATTCTGTGATGAGGCAAAAAAAAAGATCGTTTTTTTCTGGTCAGACCAATCATTTTACAATTTAGTCCATAATTGGGCTATTGTGTCTACACATTATTGTGCACTTCTACATGGTCTTAGTCACAATTTGGATTCTGCTACAGATCTACAAAGAATTGATGCGATATAGGTGAGGCTTCTTGTCTAATGCTTTGATGTTACTGGTAGCTGTGTATTCTCTTGTACCAGATTACATCAACGCAATCTAAAGAGCTCTACATCATAACAGGTGTGGTTACCTCCATCTACTGAATAGTTACCAAAAACTATAGCACCACAAGGAGGATAGCAAGAACCTGTCCATCCTTGGAAAGAGCCGTAATAAGCCGAAATGTGCTTAATCTGTGATAACAGCAGGTAGTGATTCACGCTCTCCGTGGCAGCAAAGGCTGCTTAATGGTGAAACTGCATTTCATAACCTTTACTCATCAAGAGCAGAGCAGACTATTCAATTCACTGATTACCAGAGTCGCAGGGGGCAAATCTGCTGCCTGTAGAAACGTAAACACTTCAAAGACTCAAAAGATAGGCTTTCAATATACGTATTGAATACATGTATTATGTAAAAATATGTATTCCTCCCAGAATGACATCTCTGCCCTTGGCAACTTCTGCATTTTTTTGGTTCAAAATAATAGGGAGGTGAAGGGAAACGTAATCAGTGATCCGGTCAATTTGAAATCACGTCAGACAAAGGCATGAACATGCTAATCATCATGAAGTACATTTGAACACCAATCGTAATTTCTAGAGATTATCTATAAATATCTAGATAGATGTTTGTGGTGAGAACATTTTTTTTTCATTATTTAAAACCATAATACTGATTTAATTAAATCAATTCTCAGCTCTTTACGTATTTGTATGTTACGAATTTCGGAGGTCATCCATTCTGAAATGACTTACACAGAATGGGTGAGAAGTGCTGTTGACAACAAGCACTCCCTGAAGAACTCTTTGCAGCGCAGCAGGAGATTCTCACGCATTCATAAAGTACCATTATGCATACTGGAGGAAGAAAAAACACATTGAAGTATCCTATTTAACTAGTCAATCACCCGAATGGAGACTGTTATTACCTGGAAGCTCCGCACATCCCTGAGATGCACGAAGTGTGATTTGCTCTCAGATGGTGGAGAGTCTGAGCTAATTGGTAGCAGGTGTTAGCGGTGTTTGGCTTGTATATACATTTTCATGTGGGGGATTTGTGTGCACACAGGGATGAGTTGCTCCTCATTCAGCTGGATGTTAAAACGGAACCAGACGGATGGATTTCAACCCAGATTTAACAACATCTGGTGTGTGTGTGATGCAACAGCGATTCAGCTTTTGTATTCACACTTGCTGCTCTATTGTCAACTAGTCTGCATTGTCCTATTTTTTTTGTTTTACTTCATACTGTTGGCAGCCATCCTTGTCTTTCAGAATTCATCATGGAGTATTATGTTTATGTAGCCACATTTCTCCTCCACCCGCAGTGTGCAGCACGGATTTTGCAATTCACAGCAACAGTTAACAACATGTAAGAGATTAAATTGTGTGCTTCACTATTATCTGCTTCTATAGTCTGCCATAATGACAGCTCAGCTTTGGTCCCACTTTACCAATTATCGCTCTGACCTGTCTTTTGTTCCAAATTCCCAACAACACACAGGCGTATTTGTTTTGTGGCTGAAATGAATTGTGTTGGTCACTGCCTGTCTTGGTCGTAATGCTGAAAGGAATTCTCCTTTCGCCCTTCTCATTTTGTTTTTTGTCTGAGCTTTTATTTTTCATGTGCTTTACTTTGTGTTTACAGATCACACACCACATCTAGCTGTCCTTCTTCCTCAGCATGTAATTGTGCAAAACAAGATATTTTGCATTTTCATTCACAAGCAACCATAAAAATGTCCAAATGGACCCATCAAAAGTTAACAAGAATAATTTGCTCTTACAATAATTGCAACTGAATTTTTTGTTTTAATAATGTACAATCTTGTAAATCACTGTGTTCTTTTTAAAAAGACTTGTTTCACAGAAGTGTGTGTGTGTGTGTGTGTGTGTGTGTGTGGTCAAACAATTTATTCCAAAATACATTTGCACGAATACTGCAGAGGGTTAGAGCAGCGGCAGTAAAACATTCTGACCTTTTCTACGCAGTTCTCTAAATTCTGTATTTTGTATGCATACGAGCCTCATATGAATAAGTCTTTTTTTGGAGAACTTTAACTGTATCAATAGTTTAAAGCAAGTTTAAATGCTAACCTACATACATGCACATCTTTACCGACAGATACTTACATGAGCGTCTACATCTGTACCTTCCTACCTACACTGAACATAAATCCCCCTCACAGACCAATTCATTTTGTGTAGCCCAAAGTCCCAAATGAGTCTAAGAAGGATCGGTACACATTCTGTCCCCAAACCCTTACATTGGCTAAAAAGAGTGGGGTCGGAAAAGTGCCCAGTTTGCCTTCGAGGAACTGCCAAGGTGCCCTTGAACAAGGCACAGAACACCAAATTACTGGCCGAGCTAACAAACAATAGATTTCACTTTGTCCTGTCTGCACAACGAGCTCTTTTTACATCAAGGTCTGGTTGTGGAAGTAAATATTTGAGAATTTTCTTTTGAGGGCTGCTGGGTAACCGCGCAACAAGCTTCAAACAACAAATTGATCATCTTGATGTGAACATGTGTTTATGAATATATTCAGCAAATGCAGAGTGACTAACGTCCTGGGGAAATATGTAGCTCTTCAGCTGCCAAATGCTCAACAATGTTCACCAGCTGGTCTCCATCTCAGTCTGACGACGAAAAGTTACCTGGCGTTGATGAAAAGTTGCTAACGGAAAGACAAAACTCTACATGAACCTGTGTGTTCACAGGCCAAGCCCCAAGGGAAGCAAGTGGTCCTTTTACTTTTCGGCAAAACTATTCATGAAACTTAAATTTGATTTTTTTTTTTTAATTCAACAATCCACATATCATATTGTTTGTTGAATGCACGGATCCAAATGAATTATTTTCCTTGATTTAAAGAAAAAATTAAAGACAACATTAAACTAAAAGAAGGGATACGTCTAAATTCTGTGGGCTTCCCCACTGGTGAAACTTTTTGTCACACCGATAATTAGTAGTTCAACTCTACATTGATGAATATCTACTATTGCAGCTTTAACTTCAGTTATAAATTACATGAAAACCTTCCTGAATACATGCACCTGCATGTTTAAAGGATACACTTAACATGATGTATCATGAGCGAGTTGTCCTTGAATATCTAGTTTATATCAATAGTATATGTGAACGTTTTGTAAAGTTGGCATTGACATGAGGCCACATCAATCACAAAGCAGGTAATACGATATGTGGGTGGATGACCCCACTTGTCTGGACAAATAAACAAACCGATGGTGGAATGGAATTTATTGTGTGCCGGTATGAGTTTTGTCTCCCCTGACAATTCCTTTTCCCTTAAGTATAACAAAACAGGCTTCTTCTGCTATTTTCTGATATGCCTAAAAAGTGATACATCTGTGCATCCTTAACCCAGAGGCATACAAACACAGGATTTACAGTACAAAGACAAAACTTATCCACCAGAGACTCAAAGATCATATGGGTCACTTCCTTTTCCACCCAAAAGCCATTGGGAAAGGTCATACAGTCAAATACTAATACCTTTTAGTTTGGTCTCGGAGGAAGCTCTCTGTTTTGAGAAACTGCTAAGTCAGAGTCTCCAAAGGTCAACCGCTCTAGATGGGGAGTAACTGAGCATGAGGTCAGAACAATAAATATGCCAACTAGATGCTCCCCCACGGTTGCGTATTCACTCTCTGTGAGAGAAGCGTCTGTGCCTTTCAACAAGGATGAATCTCATAGCTGCCTTTTTTTTTCTTTTTTTGCAAATAGTTTTTCAAATTTGTTTATTCGTTTCCTTCTGCTCTCATTTTTTTGCCTCCAGCTCAATACGCGACGCAGTGGAAGAAATGAAGAGAATGAGAGATATCTCAACTACCTTCTTGGGATAAATAAAACGGATAGAAACGGCATGGAAACAGAAACTCAAAAGGACTCGGGAGATTTTACGCAAGCCTGTTTTCTTTGGGGTTTTTCTTCCCTCCAAAGAAACGGCATTGGGACCGATTTGGTTTGGATTTAACATGAATTACCACGGCTTAGATCCTGTTAGTGCTGATAAAGCCCCAAAATGTCCCAGTTGTATCCTTATCCTTACCATGAATATTCAACAACTTGCTCCCATCTCCCCATTGTTTTCTCATTTGTACGAGTGTCTGACAGTGCTGGCGATAATGTGTTGGAGGAAGATGTAGCAAAGGGAAGTGACATCGATGTATGCTCCGGTAGGGGCTTGAGCGACATCTCTGATCAGACTAGGGTTAAAAAGACTTAAGATGTGTTGTCTGGAGCAATAACCGGCTGGAAACATTTAAACTTTTTTTGGGGGGGGGGAAGGAAGTCCCTCAAGTGGCGCCTTTCTTCTTTGGCGCATGTTTTTGTTTGGGCTTCAACATCCAAAATCAACATTCCAGACACCCAAAAATTCCCACATTCTGGTCTAGAGACGTTAATAGCAAGCTGTGCATCCGTATGAGTGGCGAGAATTGCAACTGTTGAACAAGCTACGTGAGGGTGTGTGTGCACAGCAACTGAACGTGTGTGTGTGTGTGCGCGTTGAGATCAGTGAAGCGGGCGGTGGGAGAATAACCATGTTAGTGCGAGAGGGCAAAAAGCCTACGTCTGTCACTCTGTATTTGTACTCATGCATTTTGACAAGGCCCACGAGCCAGCCAAAATAAGCCATCAAGCCCCGCTGTTGTCCAACACGCATAAAAACACACACACACACCTACTTCACGCCTCTTATAGCATTACAGGGGGAGCCAACTTCATTCAATGTTAAAGGGTAAAAGTGCACTTAAGATCTGGCTTATAATGAAGAGTTTTCTTGTGTGGAACAATACATTGTTGGGTGGGAATTACTAATCTATGTACAGTACACCATGTGTCTGTTTGTGCGTGTGTACCCTTGATCTTGCTTGGTCATAAAATAATACGGAAGCATTTCCTCTGCCAACTTTGGTGCTATCACTCTCTCTCCCCTCAGTCCATCTCTCCCCCCCTCAGCCTCCATGCCCGCTCAGCCAGCGGCCATATGCTCCGCCTTAAAGCTAGGCCGGATTATGTGTCTGTAAATGTTTAACTGTGTGAGAACACAGGCGATACGGAGCAGGATAGAGAGTTGCAGCAAAAAAGTGAATTGAGGGAAAATTGCGATTAGTTTGAATTGTTTCCTTGGAACCCTCTTACTTTTAATTGCTTCAAATTAATTGTGTTACTCATCCCCTATTATTCAGTTGAGTAATGTCCCTTGAGGACTTTTGTTCAGTGAGCTGACCTTATTGACAACCTTTCTAAATAAGTCAGCAGGAACTGTTTAGACACCATTTAAGTGAGGAGACAACATGCTGATACGATTCTGCAACCGAATGCCGGTACCAAGAAGCACAGGCATTCAGCAGCTTAATGTAGCTTCTCTCCCTAACCAGGCAGCCAAAAAGATTGTGATCTATACAAGAAATACCACTGAGACACTTTTACCAGGCAATCTCCAGTGCTCCCTCAGCGAGTCAGAACACAAAGCTTTACAATGTTTCATCATGTCCTCGAAGTTTCTGACCTTTCCAGAGCAGAGCAAAACTGCATACACTGTGACACCTTTCCCTCAGATGATCAGAAGAACATGGTTTTCTAGTGGAACCACTTGTTCTGCACATGTCATTTGTTGCGGGAACCTCAGTGGCAAATTACTTGCGTTAAGCCACAATGGCACGACTCAAAAAGACTTCAAGGAAGGAAAGAGGCGCAGGTTGCCTCACTGGGGAGAAGCAGATATATTCTGATGCTGCTCAAGTTGCCAATTAAAATCCGAAACTTCTGCGAGTGTAACCAAAAAAAGAGGTTGACAATGAGGATAATGACTGAGATGATGAAGATGATGTTGACATGAAGGACGTCAGATATGTACTTCACTCATGTTGAAGAAATGTCAGGCGGAGGTGAGAGAAGCTTGAGAGAAATAGGGATGGAAAAACTAAAGGGGTTTGACTTCAGAGTGACAGGGAAAGAGGAGCGAGACATTAGATCTCTTTTGCCCGGCACCCACCTCCACAGATTCTTTCCTTTTCAAGTGATTTCCATCTCAAACCCACTTCTGTCATGGGCAATAACACTCAACTCCATTCAGTCGGGCAGGATTAATTGACTGCAGATAGAGAGCACAGCGACAGTACATTTGATAGACTCCTAGTCATTCTGCTCTCTAGCCTCTGCTATCCATCATCATTTCTGATCCCTTTGAAACTTATCTAAAGAAGGGGAAAGGGAGTGTAGGGAATTGAATACTTTCTTAACTAGAATCATAACAATTTAGAATGTTTTGGCGGAAGGAAAATAAGTGTTTCATGGCATTTGATAATCTCTTATGGCTAAAGCAGAAAATCCAATGAACCTTTTATTTCAACATTCCTATGCAGTGATTCTTTGAGTCATAGATCTATTATGCACAATAGATCATCCTTGTTTTTCAGTTTAGTTTGTCTGTTCTTCTACCGGTCAGAGGAAAAAACTACACACACCAATTTATTAAACTCACTAGAAAGCCATAGCTTGTGCCAATGATAAATCATGTACATCTTAATGAGGATTTCAATCACGTTTTTTAGACATTTTCTTTCGTTTAGACAGTACATCCCTCCAGAAAGTGTACATGCAGCCCAGCAAAGGTAGTGGCAGAAAACAGGAAGTCAGTTAGGGCGTGTGGTGTGCGATTGGGAGTCATTATTTCAGCACTTTCATTTATCTTAAAAATCTTTTATACTAGCATTTCCTCTGTGTCTAAACTAAAATGTACACTTGCGATATGTGTATGAAAGTATTTTTATATCTGGTAACCAGATATGCCGGACTCTGCAGAATCGGAGAGTGAATTATGAAGTTTAATACTTGATACCGCTTAACACTAGCGACACAAAGTGATTGCCTTTTTGCCTTTGGAGTGTGGAGCCGTTAAAGACGTTAGCGAGGCGCAGTGCACCGGCCAGAGGAAGAAGTTAGCAAAACGTGGGTTTGATCCTTGCCGCCACCAGGAGATGGCTACAGAGCTACTGAATGCAAACTAATGGGAAAACTTGAGGTGAAGTAACCCGACTTTGTTATTTCACAGCAAGCTTTAGTGGAAAGAAACCATTGTGTTAATTACGAATGCGACGGAGAGGGATAACTGTACTGAAACTTTTGTTTATTGATTTTTCACTTGGTTACATGCTAGGACCAAGACATGTTTGGCTAGCCTATTTGATCCTTTGCATCATCACTAATTTTTATCTTGGTATATGATAGTTAGGGGAAATACTGGGTATGCTTGTATTCTGTCCCTTAGGTCATCATCGTGACGTGAACAAATCCTAAGGCCTAGACTACTATATTTGTTACACTTGGCAGGTTAGGCATGAGACTAGTAGGCCTGGGGGTTTGGGGACTTGGATCCTTTTATCTTCGGCCTTTCAGGGAAGAGTTACTTTACCCCTCCCAAGCGAACATAGGTCCACCAATATACCTGCTCAGCATTCAGATGTCTGCATTATCATTCTGAGTATGTCACCATGCTGACGTTAGCATTTAACTGAAACCACCACTGTGCTTAACTGCTGACTCATGAAGCTGGATGGATGTAGAAAAGTTATCTGAAGTGAATAGAATTCGTGATTTGCATGGATAATAATTATCCATGCAAATCATTATATCTCAAAGCAAGGATGAGTAGCATTTTCATTTGACATATTCTTTGCCTTTTCTAATAATAGTGCATTTTTATTTTAATGTGAGATAGGATGGATGACAGAGACGTGAGACATTTCCGAAAAGCTTCACCCACAACGTTCAACGTTATCTACATTTTAATGTGCAACACATGGGCTACTTTAACAAATCAAATTTGTTTAAGTCACGGAAAAATCATGGAGATTATGGCTGAATGTATGAACAATGTATGAAGACAGCTTTAAAAATACCCTATTCATTTATACAGGGATATGATACCAAATGACAGTGACAAAGTTCCCACAAGACTACATACTATGCACACTATTTTATTGGTGCTCCCATAAGCGCTGGCTCATGTTATCGGACTCTAGTTAATTGAAACCTTATGTTAAGCTATTTAAAAAAAGAAATAAGTGGAGACTGAGTGAGAATGGCAGGGAGGAACAGGAGTTAACAAGAATAACAGCTGGAGGTGTGCAATCGCTATACAAAGTGAAGCCGACCAGCAAAGAAGTTATTTCAAGCCCAGAAAGACAGGTTTTTGAGGTGTGTCATTGAGAGAGAGGGTACAGGACACCGTGTTTGTGTTGCTTTCACAGTGTGTAGAAGAAAGCACCAGCTGAGTTGGCAGCACAATTAAGAGTGACACACCGACTTCCTACATCACCACTCACAGATCCCCACTTTACACTGACTATGCTGACTCCACATCTCCCCAAAATGGCTTTCCAAGCGAGTTTACTATTATTAAAAGTGACATGAAGATGACTACCTGAAAATATTGGAGACACTCCCGCTAACACTCAGACATTTTTTTTTTTCAAATGAAGTTTTCTATAGAAGCAGATGATTGGAAAAGTAGACCTTGTTTGGAGACAAAAGCCAAATTGTATAGATGCCTCAGTGGAGGACAAATCTTTTGCATGAATTAAGTTTCAAAGGAAAATTATTTTCCTTCGTAATAATCGCAACTTCAAAAACAAACACCTTACTGGAAATAATATGTTTAACTTGCAGCATAGATGACAATGAAGTGCGTTGTATGAGTGTCATTTTGAGGAGAACAAAAAAGGAAAAGGAAGCGCTATTAATAATAATTCCTAATTATAAAGTCAGTTGCTCACTATAATTTCAATGTTCTTGTTAACCAACCAAGCATTTCACTGTAACACATAAAAAAATATAAATCATTCTAAAGAGGTTAAAGCCTTTTACATTTACTAAATATTAAATTTTGTTATTAGTGGAGAAGGAATTTCACATTGCTTCAAAATGAAGGATGCTTTTCCATGGTCATAAATTAATCATGATGCAACATTTAAAGTGTGACGTGCAACTGATATGGGCCTGCTCATTGCTAATCCTCGGCTCACAGTTTGTCTAAATTACTTTAAAAATGTAGCTGATTAAAAATGTAAAGTTGGAGTGGATACTGCACTATAGGGTGTCAACAAGGAGTGACAACCATAAGGCCATTGAACTATTAGTGAAGTTTTTTTTATTATTTTTAAAAACAGTGGCAATAGAGTGACAATGATATGTAACCATGAATATCTTTTAGTTTGTAGCGTGTGTGTTAATAAAAAGGTCCTGACTACACAAAAGGCTATATGTTGCCCTTAAAAGAATTAATCACTCTTTATACACCTTAGTACTATCTATTTTATTGACATTTTTGTGACATTTCAATGAAGGAATCTAATTTAAAATGTGAAGTTACTTTCTATTGGTTTACTTGCTTCACAAAATTAAAATATTTTTGTGCAAATATTTATCACACAATATACAGTACCAGTCAAAGGTTTGGACACAATTTCTCATTGTCCTTAATACACACACACACACACACATGAATCCATCGTCCCACGTTCATGCCCATCGATAGCTGCTGTCAAATATCCCGAGAGGGAAGGTTAGTCACGCTTTGTCACTGACCAAAGAGGGAAGGCATAGGTGTGAGTCATGCTTGTCAGGGGTGGGTGACTGACAGCTGAGACTGAGGCAAGGTTAACATGAGAACATTGTCTGTGTTATCACAGGTTGGTTGTCTTCCTTATTTAGGTCTACTTATTTCCCCTGCTGAGACGCAATTAAAAAAACAATTATGAAGGTTTTTAAATACTATTAGTATGCAATTAGTTGAAAATCGCCGCTCTAATTGCCAACAAGAAAAGTCCAGAATGCATGATGATTAGACAAGTCCACATAAACTTTAAAAGTTCAGTGGATTAGGGTTGGCTACAGTTAAGTAAACTTCAACAAAAAGGAACAATTCTATTTAAAATATATAAATGAGCCCAGTGAGTCTTCAAACTAGAAGCCAGTTATGAAATTAGATTGCTGTAGGCAAGCTTACTTTACGGTAACGTCCATATTAGCATGAAGCCTTCTTATGAGATGAAAAAAATGTCTTCTTGCCTCCAATCGACAGCCAAATCAGCTGACATGTGACAGGAGTATTTCAGGGGTGCCCAGGTTAGTGCAAAACAAGGCTTGACCTGCTTTTTGTGTCTTGTTCTTTCTCATCTACATTTAGCTGGGTCTATTGGAAAGTTAATACTAAGGTGATGAGTGATGGTTTATTCAATAAGAGTGCTGCTCTGCAGGGTGTGTGTGTGTGTGTGTGTTGGGCCATGTCCTTCCACTCATCACAACATGCATGTGGGTTCTACAGATAAAGCTCATTAACATGCACTAGTCAACACACATGTGTGCGAGCATGCCTCATCTAGAGTGTAGTGAATAGATTTTGGTTAGTGTACTTACATTGGTGTAACCTTCTGAAGCGCCTCGGTCTGACAACTTCAGAAGCAGCACAGCCACAAACCTCTGGTCTGTCGGCAATCTACACTTTTACTCTCTCTATTTCGTGCCCTCTTTAGACTGTGCTTTGGCATTTTCCATAATTTATTCAAACAGGAGAGAAGCCACAAGGAATACAAGTGCATGGGAACATCCAGTAAGGGAGCGGATACAACAAGACAAGGCTAGAAGAAGTGGCACATATTATAATTGTTAACTATTCATTCCTGTGACTAATTAAACATTTACTCATTTTTTCAAAGCATTTCCCTGAATACTGGAGCAATGGTGGGAGGAGTATTTGTTGGCTGGAATTACAGATAGAATTATTTTAAAGTACATTTTCAAATTTACTTATTGGCTTGAACTCAGTCTTTGTCCCTGCTGTCCAATTTTTTTTTTTTAAAAGCTGCATTTTATGACTAATCGAACCTTGTGTAGATAACGGTGCTTTGGTGTGTAGTGAAAGATAATGTAATATATGTAGCATTGCATTTATAGGGCAAATGCACCACAAGTTTTCAAACCTCTTTGACCATGATTGGCTTTTGAAGTTTTAATCTAAAAACTACTGAATCTCTTCTGGTGCTTTCAGACATCAGATAAAAAAGTGTATCAAATCAATTAATGCAACAGAGGCTCACAGAGCTTCATATTATATGGGAGTGTAGGCCCACATATTTAATCTCCATTTAAAGGCTGGTCGACTATCACCAACCGTACTGCAAGCCCAAAATTGAATAATTTGGTTCATCTACTTGCTTTGTAAATATGATGAAATTCAACACAATCATATTGCTGATTTTAATAGAATGTATTGAAGGCTACCGCAATATCTATGGCGAACAACTTTTTGCATTTCGTTATTTTTATCTGTAAAAAAAGACTCCATCGTCCAATTAGCTAGTGGACTAGTGGCGACAAGGTCCCAAGGCTTTGCTGTCAGCTCTCCGGCCGTGTGTCATTAAGTGGCTATAGTGGCGTGCCTCATGAATTAGAACAACCACCCGCAATCAGCTGTTAATTGAAAATATTAATTTTTCTAACCCAACTCAATGCAACCCACAGATTAATGATATGCGATTTATAATTGCAATCTTTACAATAATGTATTTAGCTAATTACTGTTTGAGAACATCCCAAATGACTTATCTCCTTCCCTGTGGAAGAAGTCCTAATAAGAAAGGCCCTTTTGTATAATGGGGATATATAAAGGCACAAGAATAAAACACAACAAAAGTAAATTTATTGATTCAAAGGAACTGTTGGCGGAGGGAGAGGTTCAACTAAGAGAGGGCTGTGCCAGCAATATCGACAAGGACTCTCAATCTGTATTAATATGGTTCGTAGAGTTTGTTGGAGTCGGACTAATTTTAATGCTCCAGTACTTCACACAGCAAAGGGAGGTTGGTTGTTGGGGGATTGATGGATACATGGCTGGGGAGGCTTGAAACAACCATTTTGTTTTGCATTGTTTAGCATTTACTTTGTAGAATAACAGGTATAAAATTTTTCCAGCTATACCCTTATTTTATCATTATCTGTCACTTAGGAACACCTAAGTTAAAGGTAAAAAAAACTGTTCACCCTGAATGAATACAAAGCCTAATTTGAAACAAACTCATATTTAGAGCTATGACTAGTTATTTGTATACATTAATGGTTCAACTTTTTTAAATTAAAAAATGCCTAAGTAGAATAACATCAATACTTGAAAATATTGATGTGCATTTCTACAGATACTTACTAATGATACTTTTGGACCTAGTGATTTTGAAGCGGTTGATTGCCATTGTATAATAATAAAGAATGGCTCAAGATATTTAAGAATGGTCATGTCCCCACCATTTAAAAAAATCCTTCTTTAAGTCTGACACCACTTTATTCAAGATATATTTCCTGTTCTCTCTCTCTTTCCCACAAGTACTGAGACAGACTCCCCCACTCAGACATACTGATTGCTGAGTGTGCATAGTAGTCCTGTGGGAACTTAACAGATGAGATGAACACTGGCTGACCTGCACAGAAATATAGAGCACACAGAGGGAGGAACAAGCTGAGGTAGACAAGGCATACAGAACATTTTAGCCTGTTTTCTTTAATCGTACACACAGATGTTTTAGAAGCACATGCAAGTGTTTTTGTAATAGGGTTCTGAGCCCCAGCAGCAGTCAGCATGTGTTTTCATGAGCACCTGTATTCTACCGTAGATGATCATGAACAATTATTTGGTCTCACAATACCCCAGTGCATAATTCTGCATGTAAATAATGGTGCCGTTCATTAAGAGGACTGCAGTGAGAAATCGAGCTAATGTTAGCATCATCACTGGGACCATTTAGCATGCAGATAATAGCTCCCCTCCATGGGAGGCCATCAGAGCCCCATGTCATCTGCTCTCGTAATGGCTGTGCTGCAACTGGCACAACAGCTCAATGTACCTAATCTCTTAGAAATTAATAGTTAGAAAAGAACACATAACCCACACACAGACACACTGAGTTTATTACTTCCAAAAGATGGGAATATAAGGCAGCTGAGATGCATTAGCTGTAAACACGTATTACGTTTCTGCTGAACAGAAGGCGTCTCGGTGGGAAGCCAGAAAAGTTGTGATAGCTTGATGAAGAATATTTGCGCCCATGCATTACTGTCTGTGTGTGCGTGAAGTCTAACACATCCATGTGTCTGAACATCTTCCTTTCAGTCAGTTTCACAATCTTGCAGGGCTTGTTATGGACTAAAAAAGAAGCACTACCTCTGTGGGGGTGAAAACTGTAGGTCCCATTAATTGTGCTGGGCAGCACAGCAGGCATCCAAAAATCTGTGACCTTCCTACAAAAAAAGGATGCTTCTGGAGAAAAGTAAAAATGTATATTCTAACTCCTTCCCGCTCCACAAGGCGAACAAAGGTGAAACTAGCTGTAAAAAAAAAGGGTTGTTTGGTTCTGAAGAAATATTATTTAAACTGACCTATCTGTGTTGGACAACGTTAATTAAACGTGTGATTTCCCTATGCAGTTACAAACAAAGACATTCATTCTCAACCGCTTCTCCGGGGTCGGGTCGCAGGGGCAACAGCTCCAGCAGGGGACCCCAAACTGCCTTTTCCCGAGGCGTTCCCACTCCTGTGCAGAGATATACTGTAGTCTCTCCACCTAGTCCTGGCTCTTCCCCGGGGCTCCTTCCTCTGCTGGCCGTGCCTGCCATCCGAACCAGATGCCCAAACCACCTCACCTGGTTTCATCGTGCTTCATCGTGGGCCATGGGAATCCTTTTCTTTGCACCATCCATTCAACAAAGGTTATTGAATGGAGGTGAATAACAAGCTTAATGTTCCTATAGGTGATCATTCTTACTTTTCTGGGCAAACATTCACGAAAAAATAAATGGATAACTTGGGGCACAATTCAGCACTTTGACCTGCAGAAGGAAGATTTTCAATGTTTTCTCTGCTGCCGTACGAGAATCAGCATGCAGTTAAACCTGCTTATACAGAGCGAGTAGAGAGTTTATAGAATTAGAGAAATTCAAACCCAAATCCCAACTGTCCTTCCGAGGATTTGTTTCCTGCTCAACACACAGAGAGAGGGCAGTCGAGAGGTCACCGGTTCTAGATTTAATGAAAACAGTAAAGGAGTGCACTGACCGCGACGAAGCAGTCTCAAGTAAGAGGCTTTGTGCCTGGGCAGATACACAGTATTTTGTAGTGTGTTTTGTAACCTGGGTTTTGTTTTTTGTTAACTGTACTATTTACAGTTCAAGTGGGGATTTTATGGACCGCTGAGTCCCATTAATTGTTGTGTAACACAACTGTTTTTGCCACGTTACCAGTCTGGTTCCACGCTGCTGAGCCTTGCAGACCTTTTAAATCCGTCATATCAAGAGAGAATTGTAAATGGTTCTTAAGTATGTGTGGTGGTGGGGTGTGATTAGCTCAGCTGCAGGGGGGGAGAGCTTGGAGGAGGGGTGCAGGGAACGGTGCCGGCAGGTAATAAGCGCAGCTGGGAGGCATTTGACTAATTGTCTCCCTGTGCTTAAGAACAGTGAGCAGGTCTGGAGAGAGAGGCTGAACCCGGCACACAGAGCTCGGAACGCAGGAGCGAGCGCGGGTGGAGCGAGAGCGACGGCGTGCAACCCAAAAGAAATAACAAAATAACAAAATAAGGAAATAAAGAAATATTGAACTGAGCTGCCTGGTGTCCGCGTGTCACTCCCTCGGGATCTCTGCTACAGTGGCACCCAACTAAGGAATGGAACCCGGCGATCACCACGCGGAGGGGATGGCGCAGCCGGCGGTCACGCTCGGGCGGATGCTGGGCGAGATCGCCGCAATGCAGCGTGAGCAGGCCGAGTCTAACCGGCACTTTCTGGGGGCGCTCCAAGCCCAGACGGATCGGCAGACCCGGGTGTTAGAGCAATTGGTGGCCCGGCCAATCGCGGCAGCACCGCCGACGGGTCCCCCGGCGTACGCGGGGGTGGTGCTGCACAAGATGACGCCGGCGGACGAGGTGCAGTCGTACTTGGAGATGTTCGAGGCGATGGCGGGGGCGTGCGGGTGGCCGGCGGACGAATGGGCGATCCGCCTGCTGCCACTGCTGACCGGGGAGGCGCAGACGGCAGCCCTGGGTCTGCCACCCGGGGCGAGGCATGACTACGCCGGGGTGAAGAAGGCCATCATGGACCGGCTGGGGCTCTCCCCCGAGGACCACAGGAGGCGTTTCCGGGAGGCGAGGCTGGGGCCGGAGGACCGTCCATTCGCCTTCGCTCAGCGGCTACGAGACGCGGCCAACAGGTGGCTGCAGCCGGGGGGCGCGGGCGGAGCACCGGCGGTGGTGGAGAAAGTGGTGGTGGAGCAGTTTCTGCAAGGGCTGCCGCCGCGGACCTCGTCGTGGGTCCAGTACCACCGCCCGGCGACGTTGGAGGAGTCCAACAGCGCCTGGTGCAGCCCCATCGTCTTGGTCGCTAAGAAGGATGGGTCTGTGCGGTTCTGTGTGGACTATCGCAGGGTGAATGACGTGTCACGTTTCGATGCCTACCCGATGCCCCGGGTCGACGAACTCCTGGACCGATTGGGCACCGCACGTTTTTTTACGACACTGGATTTAACCAAGGGCTACTGGCAGATTCCCTTGTCACCAGAGTCCAAGGAAAAGACGGCTTTCTCCACTCCGTTTGGGTTATACCAATTCGCCATGCTTCCCTTTGGGTTGTTCGGGGCCCCGGCCACCTTCCAACGCCTCATGGACCGGGTGCTTCGCCCGCATGCTGCATATGCTGCCGCCTACCTGGATGATGTGATCATACACAGCACCACCTGGGCGGAGCATGTGCGGCAGGTGGGCGCGGTGCTGGAATCCCTGAGGCAGGCCGGGCTCACTGCCAACCCAGGGAAGTGTGCAGTTGGGCGGAGGGAGGTACGGTATCTGGGGTACCACTTGGGGGGCGGGCAGGTGCGCCCTCAGGTAGACAAGACCGCGGCTATTGCGGCCTGCCCGCGTCCCAAGACAAAAAAAGAGGTGAGGCAGTTTCTGGGGCTGGCCGGGTACTACAGGAGGTTCATCCCGGGCTTTGCGGAGCTGACCAGCCCCTTGACTGACCTGACCCGGAAAGGTGCCCCAGATCCGGTCCAGTGGACCGAGCGGTGCCAATGGGCGGTTGAGGGGGTAAAACAGGCTCTCTGCGGGGAACCTCTCCTCCACACACCTGACTTTTCTCTCCCTTTTGTCTTGCAGACTGATGCGTCGAGCAGAGGGCTGGGGGCCGTTTTGTCCCAGCAGGTGCAGGGGGTCGACCGCCCAGTCCTCTACATCAGCCGGAAGTTATCGGAGAGAGAGGCCAGGTACAGTACCGTGGAAAAGGAGTGCCTGGCCATCCGGTGGGCGGTCGACTCCCTGCGGTACTACCTCCTGGGACGCTCATTCACCCTCTGCTCGGATCACGCCCCGCTGCAGTGGCTCCACCGCATGAAGGATACCAACGCCCGGATCACTCGGTGGTATCTAGCTTTACAGCCTTTTAACTTCAAGGTGATCCATAGGCCCGGGACGCAGATGGTCGTGGCCGACTTCCTCTCCCGCCCTCCGGTGAAGGAGGAGGGGGGGGAGTTGGTTCGGCCGGACGGCTCCCCGGCCTAAGTCGGGCGGTGGGGGTATGTGGTGGTGGGGTGTGATTAGCTCAGCTGCAGGGGGGGAGAGCTTGGAGGAGGGGTGCAGGGAACGGTGCCGGCAGGTAATAAGCGCAGCTGGGAGGCATTTGACTAATTGTCTCCCTGTGCTTAAGAACAGTGAGCAGGTCTGGAGAGAGAGGCTGAACCCGGCACACAGAGCTCGGAACGCAGGAGCGAGCGCGGGTGGAGCGAGAGCGACGGCGTGCAACCCAAAAGAAATAACGAAATAACAAAATAAGGAAATAAAGAAATATTGAACTGAGCTGCCTGGTGTCCGCGTGTCACTCCCTCGGGATCTCTGCTACAGTATGTAAAGGTCAAGTGTAACCAACAAACTTGTTTGGCTTCTGTGTGATAAAGTAATGGTTACTTTGCTTTCCCAATACTTCCTCTTCCTCTGTCCTTCCTTTTTAAACGAACCCACTCAAGTACACATACATTTACGCTGTTATGCTCATTTTAAACAGGTGGCACGGTCTGATTGTGTATATTTTAAGGAGCTGGTCCTTTTGTGCACTGTGTTTTAATAATAACTGATTTTAGCTTTCATTGCTCATCACTCTGGATGTGGAACGGTTGACGGACAACTGGAAGTGAACAAGAGTTTTTAAACTTTGACTATTGCCAGGTCTTAACATGTGACTACCCTTTCCAAATTGTATTCGTTCCTCTTAACTGGGCCCATCAGTATAGAGTTCTAGGGGTTGAATGTAGAGTTGGGGCAACACATTCTTTTAATTCAGAACCCCTTCACTTGACTCGCCACTGTGAGAAACTAGGAGTTTTGTGGGCAGCAGCCCTCAGGCTGCACACTTGAAAGAACGGGAGTTACACACGAGTCAGCAGGCCGTGTCAGACCTGAAGCGTATTTCAATGCACATCTCAGCAGCACCTGCAGCTATGATATCTCCAACCTTTATCACATTCTGGTGTAAACACTGCAGCACACACCAGCACAGTCTGCTTGATAATGGAAGGACTACTTCTCAACCGTACAACTTCCTGCATAGCCATGAATACCTACCTACCCGGCTCCTCCTGTTCCGCTTTTGTATTTAATTCACCTGCATGGAGTTCCAGAACCTACCTCACAAAGCACACTCAGAGAAACAAGCTACTATGAATATGAGAGCAACATTATTCCTCCACTACACCTGATTTTTAACACAGTTTTTGTTTTGTATTAAATCTGTCTCTATTTTAAACTTGAGCCATCTGATATTTTGACTGATCAAGGTTTTGACCCCACACTAGTGAAATAAAGATACTTATGGGAATTTGCAGAGCAGGAACACTCCTCAACCCTACCAAGTCCTGCTAATCTATAAAAACCTTCGGAACCCCCTCCTATTGTTCCGCTCTCTTATTTGGTGCCTCTCCCTCCCCTCTCTTCTATTTTTTTACTTAGATAATCTGCTGCAGCACCCCAGTATGGCAAATCTTATCGAGGCTTCATGCAACTAATTTGTCTAACCCAATGAGCTACACATGGTCTCAATCATGTTTACCTTCCTCGAAAATTGTTCCAAGGGTGTGGTCTATTAGACTATTAGTCTAAGACTATTGAAGTGCATTCAAGTTTGTCCATGTGTTGCGTGTGAGAGGAAGAGGTAAGGGAGTTGTTTCAGACAAATTAGCCAGTGCGTAATTTGGGTCGATTTTAAGAATGAGCCATTTAGTGTCAATTTAGCTGAGATTATGTGGGAGAGGAGGAGAGATAAGGGATTTATTATCTTTGCATAGTAACTCTTTATTGTTTGGGCTACAGATTAAGCTTCTCTGTAATGAATGCTACATGATGAATTGATTGTATTTTTATTTGTGCACCTGAAACCACATGTTTAATACAAAATGATGGAGGCAGCTCAATGTAGAATCTGGTAAAACAACATTTTACCCCATTGAGCTCACTCAGCTTCCTCCTCCCATCCTGACTTCATTTAATGAGATCTCACTTTGCCTCCAGATGCTCAGTGGACCAGGACACAATAAGCAGGGTGCTAGTCAGAGAAATCTGTGACATTTTGCAGACTTCAACAGCTCTGATTAGTGGAAGTTGGAAAAGCAGAAAGTTTCTTCCACAGTAAAAAAACATATTTGTGATCAAAACCGTTTTGCTTGTTAAAGAGTCACATTCGTAAAACCAATATCGAAAGGCTGTCAATCAAAGAATGGATTGAATTGATTTTTGCACGCTTTATATAAAGGTGGTGTGGTGGTTAGCACTGTCGCCTCACAGCAAGAAGGTCCTAGGTTCAAGTACACGCAGTGGCCTTTCTGTGTGGAGTCTGCATGTTCTCCCCGTGTCTGTGTGGGTTCTCTCCGTGTCCTCCGGCTTCCTCCCACAGTCCAAAGACATGCTCTGGGGATTAGGTTGATTGGGGACTCTAAATTGCCCGTAGGTGTATGGATGTGAGTGTGAATGGTTGTTTGTGTGTGGCCCTGTGATTGGCTGGCGACCGATCCAAGGTGTACCACGTATCTTGCCCAAAGTTAGCTGGGACAGATTCCAGGGCCCCCGCGACCCTGAGTACAGCATAAGCGGTTTGAAGATGGATGGATGGATATTAGGAAGGAAAGAAACCTTTTTCAGCCACTGGTTTACGGTACCATGTTTGTTCAAACAGGGCAGTAATGGTATGATGCAAGGATACTCAAGCACTAACAAATCCACATGCAATAAATGACAGTGAACTGTCATTTGTCAAGATTTGGATTTTAGTCTATCAATAGAATTAGTGTGTGCTGAACTTTTAGCTAGTGTAAACTTGCTAAATATATTCTACACAAATGCTATCAGTGTATTTTACTCCCACTGCAATCAGCACCAGATCCAGTATAATAGTTTGCCTCTCTTGATATTCCATTCACCACATAGTAATTCGTCTTCAATTCATATTTCATTGATCGCTTCGCTTTTTATTGTCATTTCTTCTGGGATTGTGGAGTTGCTTTGGTCAATATAATTTTCTTTACTTGAGTTAAAATAGCTTTTGTTTACTATTCTGGGCACTCGTGTAGTAAATGTATTCTCCCTAATATGAAGGTAGCATTTGTTTACTTAAAAGAAAATGTTTGCAAACTATGACTCTGAAATACTAAAGACAGTAATTTCATGGATACCTTTCCCTATTTAAATGAAGAAGTGTAGTGATACAAATAAGCATTCTAAAAGATGAATCAATAATATGGGAAAACACTTCAAAAAATTGAAATGGCTTTCGTGGACTTTTTTGATCTACAGTTTCCCACACATCTTTCATCATAGTCAAAGAAGCACTTCTGAATCAAGGCAGAATGTTGGCTGCAAATTATGGATAATAGCTAAAGCCCTGAGGACAAGGTGACTAATTAGTGAGAAGTTGAAAAGTTCAATGCAACTTGCCTGTAAAGAGATTGTTAGGCAAAGGTTATGAGCCATGTATACAGTCTCAACTCACTTTAGTGCAGTTAAAGATTTAACGGCTCAATAGGGAAGAGACTTTAAGTGAGTTGCAAAGAAGATGGAGCACGCTGAGTGGACCATGAACTGTGTTTTCAGGTATCACAGCTTGTTCAATTGCACCACGGCAATAAATCTAAACAGGCCTTACAACACAACCCAAAAAGAACGCATCCTAAAAAAGCAAAGCGTACCTAGTAGGCTACTAAGAGAATGCCCAACAATCAAATGTGGTGAACCAAACCATATGATAAAAAGAATCAAATACGCTGGTACTCTCATCAGCATACCAGAGGAATTGTTCTATTAACATGTCTAATACAAATTTTAGAGCAATGACCTGGTGTAGAGTGCTTTTAAATGTGCCTTAAGCAATGTTAGACAAGAATGTCCATCGTCATGTTGCACTAAAGCAGGAGACGGAAGTTCAGGAACCGGTCACGGCATCGCAGGGATAGGGAAATCCTAAGCTCTCTGTGCGTGTGTATTTAATGCATTGGTGTTTCCAGGGCTTCTGTGGGTCTGGCTGGTAAGAACTACTAATTTTCTGGTCCACTTGTTGACCGGATTCCTTCAATTAAGGAAGGGGACGGTGAGAGGTTTCCACTCTGACATTGCTTCGACCGAGCGAGCAGGAGGGCACCACCACATCAGGAGCAACTTATCTTGTTTGTGCGCGAGTGTGTGTGTGTGTGTGTGCGTGTGCATCAGCCAACAAGTTTGTTAATGATTTGTTGGATACAGTACGGCTTAGAAATAAAGTTGTGATACAAGTTGTAGCTTCGACACCATCACTGCAAGGTTGGAGAGGCGGGATAGCCTGAAGGGTCTTTATATTTGGGGGGGCAAGACAAATTAAACCACAATGAAATACCGTCTAGAAATATTATTGGTTAAGGGCTTTTCTTTGGTGTGCTCTGCTCTCGCCATCTTGGTTCACACAACAGAGCCTCAGAGGTTCTGTAATTCTAGAAGATATATGCTTAACTTGATCCATTTTTCACAACCTAATGAGTACCTAAATTTGAAGTGCAAAAGTTCATAAACATTAATTCTCCAAATAAAATGATTACAGAACCATTAAAGAAAAAGAAGAAAGTATCCTGTATTAATCCCTTGGGGATATTATTTTGTGCATTTAACCCATCCAGTGGGAGCAGTTAGAGACGTCTTAATCAGGGACACGGAGCAGCCGAGGTGCGAACCATCAGCCCCGCGGTTATCAGCGCACCAACGCATTAAAAAATACGTGCCCCAGAATTAACCCGAGAATGTTTAGGAATTAAAGTGTGTCATGTATTGAGAAGACTTTTGCACATGAATAAAGCTGTCAAATAATTTCATCAAAATAACATTCATCAAATCAATACATAAGATAATTTCTCTTTGGCAGGGATTGTTCACCAATAAATGGTCGATATTTAGCCCCCACTGAAGGGTTTTTAAGACCTAATTGTAAAAATTGTACCAGCATGTGATAACTAAAACAAGCCACGTAAATGTCAGCGGTCCAAATACAATTGCAAACTGCCATTAAAATTGTGTAATGTTCCAGACTCATTCGATTGTTCTTATTGTCCACAAATTACATTTCAATTATCTAATTACTAAATGTTCTGCTTCTGCAAACATAGCAATAATCACAATGTAGAATGTTTAGAATGTTTTAAAATAGAAAGTAACAACCTCGTCCTAATATAACTACTTTATATTAACTTTTATTGTATCATATCTCTACTTGAGAAATACCAAGCAAACTGCTTTTAATTACATGCATACGTACATACATACATACGTTCATGTAAAGTCAGGCGGTCATTCTAAGAGGGTAGAGGGGTGGAGACTGGGACCCTGGACTGGTTGCATGTCAATCGCAGGGCTGACATAGAGACAAACAACTCTGTCACTCTCACATCACACTGAAAGACCACTGGGTGGTTCTGAACTCGGGACCTTTTTGCTGTGAGGCGACAGTGCTAACCACCATGCCGCCAGCATTGCAAAGTCCCAGCATAATAAAAGTTTTACAAGCGTGCAATGTCACAGTGTGAAAAAAATACACTCAGGTTTACTTTGCATCCAGACTAAACAGTGATTCCGATTTTGCTGAAAATACAACTACATTTCCCTTTTTTCCTATGACATTGGCTCTGCTTGAAAAATTATGAATATTTAATCGTTTTAATACTGTAACTCAACCTACATAAACCTCAATATTGATCTAATTCGAAAGCGTTACCGGTAACACTATCCTACAATCATCAGCATGCATTTGTCCCTCAACAATGTACCTTTAGAAAAACCATTTGTTTAAAAAAAAGGTTTCAATTGAAAAGATATGCCATGTAACAGGGAGAATGTTAAAGGGGTACCTATACTTTGGGTACCTATACTTCTGGATATTTGGTAAAATGGTAAAATGTTTTCATTTCCAAAGTGAAGATATAAAGATGTATTCCAAAGTTTTTCCTCACTGGATGGTTTTCAGAATTAAATGAGAAAGAGGAAATTATGTGTGAATATTGCAATATAAAAACAGCAACTTAGACTGTATTACTTAGTCTGTTAAAGCCTCGCATTAAAATTATATTCATTTTTTTATATATACTTTTACACTTATCTATAGATTTTGGCCTATTTGCACATCACGATAATATATTTTATAATGCCATGTGTCTTTTAATACTTGGTAATAATGTTATGTTAGTAAGATAGTTAGGTACATAGACCCCCAACATATTTTACAAATCATCAGCTTTTACTCTTTAAAGTGTTTAAATTGGATTTCTTGCTTACAGTGTGAGAAATTGAAAAACGAATATACAGCAGTGTAAATTGTTTCAAAAAGGATTTCTTCTTGCTTCATAAATATTCCAATAAAGTATGCCGTTCATTGATTGCAAATTGATTGTCCAACAGAAGAAGAAGCGCTGCAGGGGAACATTAGAGGCAAACTGCACTCTTTGATAATAGAAATAAGCATAAAATACACCTAAACGTGTCAGCACTGCGGCTACTTATCATCACGTGCATAATGAGCACTGTAGCTCATATAACAACCACATCAATAACATTCTAACATTTCAACAACTTCATTGCTCCTGCCTCTGGGACAGACGCTGGCCCATTTAATGAGGTTCATAATGATACATGCCTTCCTACGCCCTTTCTTCAGTCTGTAATTTGGCACTAAAGGGTTTCGAGTTGACCTATTTACTCATTGTACTTCCGATCAGGGAATAACAGTGAGATTGTGATGGCACGTAACCATACTCCCCCAAACATGCATCCACATGTCAGGATTTGATGGGGTCTATTATCCGTGTGGTATAGGGGACAGAATAATAAGGAGGTTTTGAGATAGCCACCCCAATGAGCACTTGGAAAACAGGCCACAGAATTGCTTTTTTATATTGCAAGAGATAAAGAAGAATTTGAGAACATGCACCTGTCTGTGGCCCCTGAAGTGTATTTGTATCCCAGGGTCATGTGTTAAGATCTATGGTCGCAGTCTACAGGTCTGGGTCCCCAGGTTTCAATGCAAGACTGATGATGAGGATATTTCATCTCTACCCCCCACAGGCTTTTGTGTATATCTGTATGTGAGTTAGTTTTCAACTCCGCCGAGCAGGTGGTGAGACACCGTCCTAAAACGATAGCACGCCAGATGGCAGAGTGTCCCACATGCATCCCTTTCAGACCTCCAGGACTCGACCAGAACACAAAAACACATACAGATCTGCTGTGTGCCAGCACATATGGTACATTAAATGCTCTTGCTTTGGTTTCCAAAGACCAGGGAGAGGTGACATTTATTGCAGTGTGAGAATATTTGTTCTCACTTTCTCCCTTGTAGAGATTTCGGTAATGCAACTCATAAAAGATCCTATCACACAGCACGAGCATCCAGCAGCTTTTTAATTTAACATGTTTTGATTAAATCATTTCATATGTTTTTCATCATTTCCTAAAAAAAAAAAATGAAGTAAAGCAAAGTGCAATATGTTGCCATCTCACTGCCAATATTTACTTGAACTGGAGTCCAGATACATTGGGCTAAATAGATGAAAATGGTACCACAGGTAACTGAGATCAACGTCTATTTTACTAAGGCAAAACGTTGCCGTGTAAATATGTCCTCACGCTGAAAGCCACTTTCTGGGTTTGCTTTGTTTGACCTAAGAGACAGAGCCTTCAACGTAAATTGATTCAAAACGTGAGCAATAGCAGCCTGTTTCCTCTACCAAAATATACACTGTAAAAATGCACAATTCTGAGAAAAAGACCCATTTTGAAGAATACATGAATTTTCCTTTCCATGTATCCGTGCTTGTCATATTTAGTTTTACCACATTAATTTCAAATCGAAACCTAGTAACCAAACACTCTGACAGTTTCTCCTTAGTGTTATAATGAAAAATAATTGTTATATTTTCAGCTTTATAACCACTCCCGCTGCACCCATTTATCCTAACTGCATTACATCTCCTTTTAAGTGCTTCTAGTCCACGGTCTGTGGTCATAAAATTGTGAAATCTTTATAGTAACAGAACATTGGTCAAGCTTCGGATGTTTCCAGCCATGTGAATCAATTTAGCGTCTTCGGAATTTCGATTAAATTACTGTAGGTATGTGCCTGGGACAGTCTTTTCCTTATTTCTTTCTAAGGTTAAAAGGGAATATATTTTTAATAAATTTAGAAGAGACAAAGGCTGAAGTATACAGTCTAATTTCTGTTTTCCATTCATTCATATCCACTCACTGAGACATCTAAAGTATTTGTGTTGGTCACACATGTGCTTTGTGAGAACATTTACAGCAGAGTACTTGTTTTAACAAACACTACCCATCATTTTGTACATTGTGGGCCATTTGCAGTACATGCACATACTATTCAGATACTGTGTAATCTTAGTTTGTTTACATTTGGTATCACCTCTAATTTTTGAAAGCATTCGTTAATCTACTAGCTTCTGATCCTTTATTTTTATTTTTTTATATATATGTTTCTGTCCCAAAGCTAGATGATTTATCTCGATGAGTGTGGAGAGGGACTGACGTCAGCGGCAACATAAAGTACACATTTGTCCATTTTAAGAATATCTTTTGAAAAAATTTGACAATTCCCCATCAGAATAAATTTTAATATAGCTCCAGCATTTTTTAAAGTAAATACAGTTCAAATAAAAGTGGAATTAAGGCCTAATCTTTTTTTTTTTTAACATCTGGAGAGCATTCACTTCAAAGATCGCCCTTCTTGGATCTGCACACACTGTGAAATACAAATGCTGCCTGACAGCAATGATAAGTACATCTGTCTGTCTGCAAAATAGGTGAGTAGCTAAGCTGGCTATAAACGCTCAATCTTATTTGACTGGCCAGTTTTTGGGCCGCAGCTCCAAAAATGGCATACCCATGATAAAAAGTGCAATAACTCTAACCACTACTATTTGTACATTTTGTTACTGGTCAAGAAATATAGAATATTAAAAACAAAATCCTATACATGCTACAAACATGGACATACTAGGCTAGTCCAGAAACGGGTGAGTCCTAATCATAATGTGTCTCTGGCCAATTTGCCACATTCAACTTATAGCATTTAGCTTTGATGGATTGTTTAACCGCAGAGTGCACAATTTCTGGACTAATTTGCATGAGATATTTAACTTGTGTTTGGATTATTTTCAAACCGATTAGTGCATCCTGTAGCCAACACTACGTTTCGAACGAGGTGAAGCATTCATATATTAGTTTGTGATGAGTACACAATAGTTTGGTTCAGGTTGGTTCTGGCTCCGTATGGGGGACGCCCGTCACCAAGAGGCACTACCTACAAAATAGGCTTTTTTAAATTACCGTAAACTAGCCTAATATTTGAGTCAAACAGGCTCTTCTCCATTGAAATAACTGCCCAGCACCTATGTTTTAATGGAAGGAAACCATGATTCATCAACCTTGGAAATTAATAATTCTGCACCATGCATTTCCCTAAAGGACACATCAGCCGTTGTTTATTCCATTCAAGTCTACACAACAAGTGAGTAGTGTTGAGCAGTTTAAAATGCATAAGGGGTGTGAAAATAGTGTGCAGGCAGGCCCTTTTGTGGGATTGCATTTGTGCACGTGGGGCAGAAATAATCCAATGTGCAAAGCTTTTGAGAATAAATGACCACCATACTATTTGCACTGCTAGATATTTTCAACTGTGGTGCAGTTAGTTGATGTGCCGCAGCTTGGCAAAGTCTTGCATCTTTTCATGCTTTTAATCGGTTGACAGATGCACACATGATTGCTCTTGGACTTGTGAGCTTGGGGGACATTCTTCTTGTGGCTGACCACTCACCAAGGACCTGTAGCCCTTTTTGATGTCATGCTGATGATGCTATCCTATCACTGCAAAGCCAAAGAAGACATTCCTATTCTCCTAGGGACAGAGCAACAGAGAGGAAAAGATGTGAGGCATGCAACATAATTTCCCATGATCACACATTCACTTGAAATACACATGGACATCAAACAATTTTCTGAATACAACACGTCCTCTCCATGTTCAAACTGTATTTACTTTCTCCACCCAGTCATTTACTTTTCACGTGTATTAAGATCCAAGCAATTACTCTGCCGCTAAAATCAACAAATTAAAGTACTTTTAAAATCTCATGGTAGCAGGTGTAACGAATGAGTGTCTCCTTCATATTGGAGCACATCATTAAAACACCACTTCTTTGGTTTGTCACTGCAGGACCTCAAGGGACCACAGGTGGAAGGGGACCGGCGCCATTTGGGCCTCATTTGCACCACTCATGCAATCAGGCACCTAATAGACCTGATTTTGTCCTTGGATAACTCTCAACACTTAATTATGGCATCATATATTTTCCACTAAAAATTGTACATAGTATTAGATGGCTGTCTCGTGTATTGTATGTTAAGATATGTGGTTGTGTTTGCTTGCAAGTCTAGGTTTGTGTGTGTCTAACTAACAAGTCAAGCTACTTGAATATTCTCTCTGTTTGGTCCCTATGTGACTACACTTATGCAAATTCAGCTGCCTTTTATATAAATTCTGACTATAATGTATGGGTTTCGGCACAACACCATTTGAAAGCACTTTGAAAGCGTGGTTCCCCAAGGGTGCGAGATTCTCTCCGTGTGTAAATGTATGTTCGTTCACACTTGTATTTCTGTGTGTGTGTGTGTGTGTGTGTGTGTTTGTAGCACGCTGAGCCCAGGGACATCAGCGATGCCACCACTGTCCCAGTTTCTCACATCCCTCTTAAAAAACATGTTGATTCAGACAAACTTTCACTTCCTCCTCTTGGGATGGACTGGAGGAGAGGTACAACCACAGCAGTTGTTCGTCACCCACAGTATTTGATTTTCTACTTCACTTTATTTTGCAATTCCAAATCATCTCTTTCCCCAATTGACTTCACGAGAAACGACGAGGAAGCTTGTCAATAGGAGACAGCTGCAGCATGCCGGTTTCTTGTGTGTTACTTTTTACAGTAACTAGTAGACTGCACTGTGAATGTTACCTCCCGAGAGATGTCGCGAGTGCATCAATACACAGTGTTGTAGCTACCCACATGTCCCCCCATCTTGCTTCGATCAATAGATTGCAGTATTTTAGGAAGGAAATGGCTAAGAGTGTGTGTGGGTTGATAAAATAATGTCTCAAGTGGCTTGTTTCTAGACATTCCCTTGAGTTGCGCAGCTTGAAAGACTGTTTCTATGAGAGACAGCAGCACCAACATTAGGGTAATGTTGCTCTGTAATGTGGCTATTTGTTGGCAAATATAAAACCGGGTAAGTGAATGGCAGAAGAAAGAGGATTGGGTGAAAGGAGAGCTGGTCAGTCCAGTAGCAGAGAAGGCCATGAGTTGGCACTGTGGAAGGGCAGTAAATAGATTTGGGGTCTCAGCATGAATCCCATTGGGACCTGAACAATGATTTGGCAATGAGTGAAAGGAAAGAGGGGAGGGATGTGCTGTGGATTGATGAACTGATGTGGCCAGGTGTGTGGCGAGCAGAAGCTGTGAGAGACAGTGAGCTGATTGCAGGCAGGTGTGAATCCCGGTCCAGGTTAGCGGCAGGACAGAAAATGAGACACACGCAGACAAACATGATGAGGTTTGATTTGAGGCTTTACTGATTTTTGATTAGCATTCAGAAAGCTAACCCCAACTAACCTAGAAACATAAAGAGGCCAGCAACCGGAGGAAGATAAAGCGGGAAAAACTGAGAGAGAGCCATTATATTTGACATCTTTTCTGTGATTTTAAGGATGCAATGGAACCGAACCAGTCCCTGGGAGTTTAGGACAGACAAGATTTTTTTCTCCGGATTGTGAATCAAAGTACATTATTGAAAAACTGATATTTTTTGGTCCACAATGAATTGTATGAGTGTTGTTAAAATGAATTATTATTGTTTAAACACACTCCAAAGAAAAATGCCCTTCTGTATGTTGTAAATACTGCATTAGTTTTCTACCATCCAGATGATAAACACCTGATGAGTTACCATCATTATCGTGGTGTGTGTGTGGTTAAAAAGTATTTCATAACAATTTTATATACTTTTTAAACACTCTCATCTCATCCTCAGCCGCTTATCCGGGGTCGGGTCGCGGGGGCAACAGCTCCAGCAGGGGGCCCCCAAACTTCCCTTTCCCAGGCCACATCTACCAGCTCTGACTGGGGGATCCCCAGGCGTTCCCTGGGTCTTCCCCGGGGCCTCTTCCCAGCTGGACGTGCCTGGAACACCTCCCAAGGGACGCGTCCAGGGGGCATCCTTACCAGATGCCCAAACCACCTCAACTGGCTCCTTTCAACGCAAAGGAGCAGCGGCTCTACTCCGAGCTTCTCGCTAATGGCTGAGCTTCTCACCCTATCTCTAAGGGAGACGCCAGCCACTCTTCTGAGGAAACCCATTTCGGCCGCTTGTACCCGTGACCTAGTTCTTTCGGTCATGACCTATCCTTCATGACCATAGGTGAGGGTAGGAATGAAGATTGACCGGTAGATCGAGAGCTTTGCTTTTCGGCTCACCTCTCTTTTCGTCACAACGGTGCGGTAAAGCGAGTCCAATACCGCCCCCGCTGCTCCAATTCTCCGACCAAGCTCACACTCCATCTTTCCCTACTCCTTCACTTGGGGTGAGGACCCATTCCCTACAAGGAGCAGGCAATCCATCGGTTTCCTGCTGAGAACCATGGCCTCAGATTTGGAGGTGCTAATCCTCATCCCAACCGCTTCACACTCGGCTGCGAACCGCTCCAGTGAGAGTTGGTGGCCGCAGACCGAGGATGCCATCAGGACCACATCATCTGCAAAAAGCAGTGATGAAATCCACAGCCCCCCCGAACTGTAGACCCTCCTCCCCCCGACTACGCCTCGATATCCTGTCCATGAAAACCACAAACAAGATTGGTGATAAGTCGCAGCCCTGGCGAAGGTCAACCCCCACCGGAAACGACTCTGACTTACCGCCGAGCACCCGTCAGTAAGTCCTACAGGGATTGGATGGCCCCATGTAAGGACCCCCGTACTTCCGCAGCACCTCCCACATTTTCTCTCCGGGGACCCGATCATACGCCTTCTCCAAATCCACAAAACACATGTAGACTGGATGAGCATACTCCCAGGCCCCCTCCAAGATCCGTGAAAGAGTAAAGAGCTGGTCGGTCATTCCACGACCAGGACGAAAACCCCATTGTTCCTGTTCAATCCTTGGTCCGACTGTCTAGGACTACATTTTATTTTGGTCAACCATTCATTCCGTTCATAGTTGACCAAAAAGATCTACTTTAAAAAAAAAAAGTTTGATATACAATAATGGTATTTCTCTGATTCAGTAGCCCAGTTAGTTAGGGGCAGATTGACGGATGCTGTGTGTGCACCAACATACTTGAGTGCATGCATGGGTGGAAAATGTGTGTGCTGCAGAAAATTGCTGAGCAGGTAAATGTGTCCATCAACGAGAGACTGCAGGCCTTCAACTCTAACTAATCAACACAGCAGAAAGATTTGTGTGTGTGTGTAGAGTTAGGGAATGGAAGCTTTTGTTGGGGGGGGGGAGGGAGTTGACGTGAGCATGATTTGAGTAAGAAAGAAATTAGGATGGCTGGAGGAGCAAAGGGATGAGGTGAAGGAGTTCAGCAAGACAGGAAGAGAAAAATATGCATAGAGGAAGAGTGATTATTCTGAGACTATAAATAAAGAGGTAACCCCCCCAGAACTATGCATGATTATGAATAGTGAAGAAGACATAAGGATCTGACAAGACACGGTGAAGGAACGAAGGAATTGACCAAGCTGCAAGATATTCAAAAGCAGAATAACCGGAGAGGCCAAACAGGGGAGAAGGAAATAAATAATGAAAGAACAAGGAAACCAAACTGACCTTGAGGCCAAGGGCCCCAGAAAAAGATGAAGGCAAATGTCAAGCAAGAACATTTTAACTTACTTTTAAGTATATTGAATATTTTTATTCAAATATTAAATGGACAGAGAATCATACCCTGCACTTGGGTGCAATTGTGTCTCCTCAGAAAGTCACTTGATTTAGAAAAATCATCTCAACAGAATTACCTGTTCCATTCCTTGATGAACCAATAATCAATATATAAATATATATATATATATATACATATAAAGTAATGCAGGCAGTGCGTGACAACCGGTCTGGCTCCGGGACCCACCCATCACCCCTTAATGACAAGCCGCGACCCAAATCGATCGGTCAATGGGGGGGGTGGGGGGGGTTTCTAGCGGTGTTGCCGACGGGGGGGGGGGGGGTGCTAGCGGTGTTGACGGGGGGTGCTTTTGTGTTGTAATTGCCGCGCTGACTGAAAACATGGACAGACGGGCCGGAAAAAAAACGACACTCCGCTGTCCCTTCAAAATAAACGCACAGGATGAAATTCTTTTTCTTTTCTTTTTTTTTAAATTTTCCCATGCAAAGACCCACTACAAACGGGTCGGTCGTGACCCACAGTTGAGAAACACTGCTTTAGGGCGTAAATGGCTGTTTTTTGTTTTTTTTGGAGAAAAGCAAACCTTATTTCTTGTCACATTTGCTACTTCAGACTGGGAATTCACTCTTTTCTGCTGATTTTTGAAGCAATGTGATTCATGAATTGTGTAAAAACAACAACATTAGTAATGATTTGGGCTGCCATTCAAGATTTTAGTAACCTAAGCATGAAAGGTACCTCCATGGCATTTGCACTCCGTATCTTGTTACCTTGAAAATCCTTTTGATATATTTGTTGGAGCATTGCCAAGTTCAAGGCTTAAGTGGATTTGACAGTTGCAGAAAACTTTAATCTTTGGTTTTGTGCATATGTTTAAACATTTATTAAATGAGTTCACACGGAGTGTAAGAATCTAGTCAAAAAAGGGCAAAATTTTATGTTGGCAAAAAGTGTCGACAGCGGGGAGACATGAGAGAAGGTGGTGGGCGCCAGAAGAGGAGAGCAGATGCCTTTGCTGTGAGGGAAATATGGAACACTGGCACAAGGAGCGAACGTATCACTTAAAGTGCTTCGCAAATTGGACGGACATGGCCTTAGCAACTGTCTGAGAAAGTGAGGAACAAGAGAGAAAGAGGACAAAGGGCGTTGGCTCATAATGTGCACTGGAGTATTAAGATATCAGTCGCTTGGAGCGCATCTTCAGACAGTAACATGCTGAATGAATACGCTCATTAAAAAGCTGGAAGCAAGAAGAAAAAATAATGGACCATGCGGAAAGGAATCAAATCACAGGCCAAATTTAAACTAAGTGTTGGTGCATTCATCTCTTTCTTCCCGTATGACTGTGTAAATCTTCATCTGCCTGCCTGTCTATCTGCAGAATCTGACATCATTGTAAAATTAACTGATTTTACTTTTTGTGCTGCAAAGACCAATTTAGTTTTTAATAGTGCCGAGGGTCATTAATTCCAGTAATGGATTGTATAATAAGGTTATGGATATATCTTATAATTTGGTCATCAGTGTGTGATCTCTACATAGAAGATCCTATTGGTTACATGATATAAAATCAAAATGAAGACCATTGACCTGAGAGAGGAAATCACTATATTATAAAATATATTAGCCCGTTTATTGCTGCTGCATGTTATTTAAATATATAACGAAGGAAATTGAATGGGAATAATAGCAATTGGGGAATAATGGCAGAACAAGGAAAAAGAGGCAGTGGAAAGACACCGTTGATAAAGCTAAGTCTCTTTTTTCTACGTAGTTTATTAAATAGTTAATTGAAGCATGAACACGGGTGTGTCAAAGGAATACTCTGCTGTGGTACACAAATGCCGATGTGCATGTCACAATGCAGACTGAGCTGTAGAGTTCAAAGACAGAGCTCCGCTGAGGCAGTGTTGACACAAATACACACTCAGCCACAGTCAACAACATGTTTATTCAGTGCTGCTGAAACAGCAATACGTTGGAGCCATTGAGGTAAAAAGAAGTTTAAAAAAAAAAAATCTTTCTTCAGACACAAGCATACACAAACATACAATTTGTGAATACATACCCACACACCGAGGTTTTGTTATACTTTGGAGGACATAGAATGTATCATTCACTGCTTTGAGGCACACCATCTCAACCACTCACCCTGAAATCAGCTCTGACGGCTCACTGTGAGGACAGGCCAAGACAAAGTCCTCATAATCCAAAATATCCTCACAAAGAAAAGGGATGTCCAGAGATGGTCCTCTGGAGCTCAAACCAACCAACACACAAACACCAATATATCCCTGGTGGTACAAGGCTATAATTAACAAACAGAATGGATCTTACTCATAGCATCCTGCAACATGAATGCATGCATCTATGAGATGCTCCATGAAGTAAGTGGTAAATGAATACACTTGGAATAAAACATTTTAACCTGCACTTAAAATACAACACATTTTTTATTCAATTCAATGAGTTAGTGTGTCTAAACCTTTGACTGGTACTGTAAGTTACTAACAAAGACAAACTACGTAATCTCTCTGTCAGTACGCAGGGGTGCGAGGGCAAGGAGGGAGGACTCAGGCGCGGATTTTCAGCAACAAAAAAATACTTTAATCGTCAAAAATTCTAAGGAAACTCAAAATCACTCCAACCGAAAAGAAGGCGAGAAGGAGGAGAAAACAATAAATGCTAGACAGCGTCAACATAAATGACTTGCATGGGGATACGACGCATGAAACTACAAAATAAAACAAGACAAGAACCCAAACCGTGACACTCTCCAACGTGCCCTGGAATTACCCCGGAGTCTCCCAGCAGGTGGACAGCGGCCTGCAGCATCCCTGTGGAGATGCACAAACCACAACTCAACTGGCTCTTTTTTTAGGTGACAACACATTCACCCTCTCAACTCCTAATATGCCACCTCTTGGTTCATGGCCCTATTCGTCACTACTAACTAACTATTGTTGTAGCATCGGTTTTGGACATTGGTCACTGTATATGTTAAATAAAAAACCTGTCTAAGGAAACATGTGGTGAAGCTGTCATGAAATTATGAAATCCGATTTTGTAGGAATGAATCATTGTACACTGAAATACACAGATGTGTTCAAGTGTCCAATTACTGGCTTTTTCAATGTATTCATGACTTAAGACTTAAGCCGTTTACGACGCTTTGTGCATTTGGATTAAAGTACCATGCCAATCATTACAATGTATTTTAGAGAATTCTTCACGGTGGTGAAGAATTCACCTTGTGTATCCAGGGATCCAAAATTGGATATCAATTACAAGATTATTACATGTTATTGTGGTTTCAGAGAAATTCAATTGGTACTGTTCAGAGCACGTTGAGAGGATTTGTTATCGCTCCCTTTGCCTTTTTCTCCCCTCCGTAGAACATCGCTGCTAATTTATTTGTGTTAATATCCTTCAGGAAGTGTGAACTAGGGAGATGGTGGAAAAGTGTTTAGGAGCTGTTTTGCAAAAAAAAAAAAAAAATCCAGCATGTTAGGGACTGATCCGTGTAGCCAGATTCACTGTCACAGCATTCCCAATTGAAGGGGAACTCGCATGCACGCGGCAGGGAAGCGGATCTGACACTCTAAAATCGGCTCAGGGATGCTCTTAGTGAGTTTCCGCACATTAATGCTTTTAGAGCGTCCACAAACATATGCACACACACACACCTCATCTCTTGCTAATTCCTCTCTTCTCCTCCCTCTTTCGTCTCCTCTCCTCCCTCGTCCTCCCTTCGCGGGCTGCCAAGCTAAGCCTAGAGCAGTTAAATAATCACTAAGGCTTCCAGCTGGCAGAATGTGCTGCAGTTTTTCAGAGAGGAGGGAATATAGCACTGATGGCAGGACACAACAGACGCATGCCAATATGTATTGATATTGTGCTGACGAAATGCATTTGTGCCTGTTTGTTTGTCCCTGCACTCCGGAAAAAGTGGAATGGGAAATTGTTAGTATGACATACTTCATTTGAAGAGGCCTATTTTGTTGGCGGGGCGATTTGATTAAGTTTGTAACGCTTCCTTGGACTCTGGAAGGGTTCATTCCAAATGGCAGTTGGACACCATTGGCTTGGCTCAGGGCAAAAAGGCAGCAAACAAACTACACTGACAACTTCAACACATTGTGTGTTTCTTTCTTTTGTTTCTCTGTTGCTATGGCTTTTTGTCTCATTATTATGTGAACATGAACTTTTAAAAATTAAGTCTTCCATCTGATGCAACAATTTGTAATTCTTAATTCATTCATAATCCCACAATTCCTTAACATTAGGTCATTTTTTTTCCCTTCCCTTTTAATTTATCTTTATCAGACCGCTCTGCAATGCGGGGAATTTCAATCGTGATCCAAAGCACTGATTAACAGTACAGCACAACATGAAATAAAACAACATGAAATAAAAAGTTGAAAGTGCCGCTTAATTTAATTTAATCATTTTGTCCTTCAAAGCTGGTCTGTGAAGTTTTTTTCTACAACAGTAAACTGGGCTTAGGAGCCTAATACCTCACCGTATCTGCTACTGAAAGCAAGAAAAGCTTAAAGTCAGGATGTTGAGTTTGGACACAGTCAAATACACCCGCGGATGAGCACACACACACACACACACACACACAAACTGATATATTAGCATTTGAGCATTCCTCCAAGATTCAACTTGCAGGCACCTAAATACAATGCTGGCCCCTGGGTCACATCTATAAATAGGAGCACATCAAAGTAGTTCATCCTACTAGACAAATCGGTGAGGCCAGTGGGCTCCTTGGCTCTCTCTCTCTCTCTCCCAAACTCACACTCCCATTTGGAGTTTTAGCTATGTATTTTTTTATGTAGGGCTGCCATCATATGTCTGTGTGGGGGTGTAGGTGTCAGTAACTTTCTCCATCTTGAAATAGGCAGAAGGACCCTGAAGGCCCAGCAGAGACTTTGAAAGTGTTGCTGCCTTGCTGATTTATGCTACTTACTTAGTGACGACAGGAGGTGGTAAGTAAATCAATCATACAATCAGTCAGCCGTTTAGAGTGTCTTTCGGTCTGTCAGTCAATCATTCCCTCTGTCATGTATTAACTCTCTCTCTCTCATGGTATCTTTATCCATGTTTCTCTCCGTCTCGCTACCCCATACTCACACCCATCCAGTCACCCAACATACAGACGCAAACACACAAACACACAGGGTGTAATAAACAGCGGGGATTTTTGATAGCAGCTATTTTTAGCAGGCTGTATCGTGGGTTTAGCAATTTTCTCTCCTCGGTAACCGTTACCATGCAGAGACCGTTGTTGTGAGGAGCAGTCCATGGCAGCCAATCACCTGCCTCCCTGCATGACAGATAGGCAGACAAGGCACTTGGCGTGTTGGCTTCAGATGGAGAAAGTGATAGTGGGCGAGATGTGGGGACAGGACACAAAAGGGAGAATATCAATCTATATAGATACACATACACAAACATCTATATGGTGGCTGTAAAATGAGAGACGACGGCTTTTGAGCTTTCTGCAGTGGTGACAAAAAGAGAGGAGAGAGAGAGGTTGGTCAGTGCCAGGGAATGAGAAACACAACTGGTCCCAAGACCTTCCGCCATCAACAGGTGGTCCCCCACCGACTGACTGACATCCCTTCCCACTCCCTTCCCACTCCACATGAACATACACTTGTCACTTTCACACTCTTAACGCAGTTGTGTAGTGTCTGTTTACCTGTGCACTTTTTCTTTTTAATTTTTATATTCTATATTTCTCTAGTTTATAGCCTTATATTTTATATTTTTAAATTGTAGAATTTAAATTGATAGTGTTGTTGTCTCATTGTCTTAGTGTCCAATGTCATGCACCAACCACCATGTCAAATTCCTTATATGCCTGATCTACTTTGGCAATAAATGTTCCTTATTCCTGACTATTATGTAAACTTTAAAAATGTATTCATGGTTTGGGATTTTGTAAAACATTTTACCAATTAACACATATTCAGTGTTGCTTGGAATAGAAAGTGGGCATAGCTTGTTGACATGATCAAGTTCTTTTGATGTAAGAAAATCAAAGAATATTGCTCCTTGTATGGAGTTGTCCGGAAACAGCACAGAATGTGAAGACATTTAAGATGGGTGCAAATTCAGCTGGCTTCGTATTGGGCCCACACATTTGGTTGAGAAACACATCTCAGGCAGTGCAGAAAAATATCCAGTGTTTGGTTGTTGGAACATCCAGAGACTTCACCTGCTCATGGTTCATGTCTCTGCCCAGTTTGTCTTTTCTCATGTTCTGCTTCAATTCATGGATTTGTTTCCCTTCAATAGGGTTTTTCTGGATTGAACTGCTACCTGAAGCCAGTTGCCCCCACAAAAGAAGCCGAAGCTGTTTTCTTTCTGAACGCCTTCGTCTTTCTGAAAACTGCACCTGGCACAACGTGTAGAGCAGCGTCTCTTCGGGATCATTGGCAACTGCACCTCGACTTCAGAGGGGAAGTGTGAAGAAGGACAGCAGGCAGGAAAAATGTTTTGCATGATATGATACATATTTTATATATGAAGGATGTTGATCAACTATCGGAGCAGAGGCCAGGCCAATGTGACAACGTATCCAAGCAAGCCAGAATGGAAAAAAGGCAGGATAGAATTTATGCCTGTTCCTTACTGATAATAAATGGCTCCACTTCCCGGGATGTGGACACGTTTGCCTACCTGGTGTTGTTGCGGCCTGGGCGAGCTGGGGATGTTAAAAGTTACACTGAGGCTGTTCTGTCCGCCTGTCTCTCTTTCCCTCTCCAACATATTTCCGAAACTGACATTTAATCAAAGCAAACAAATCACTCTGGAGATACGCCATCCATCCATGAGCCCAAATGTATTTATGGCTGACACACACACACACACACATACGCATGCACACAGACATAGCAATATTGCGGAATATCTCTCAGAGCACATGGAAACTGTCAGGGGAATATGCTTATTTGCGGTGTCGTCCATTTTCCTATTATTGGCACCATCTCACAGCCCCCTGGGGTAACTGGGATGGATGCACTTGCATGTGTTGGTGTGGTTGTGTCTGTCTCGTGGCTAGGTAGTGATGGGTAGCTCCTGTAGCTCTTTTGAATGTATGGCGATTTAATTTGACAGAAAAATCAGAATTACTGTAGTTATTTAGATGTCCTTCATTAAGGCAAATGTTTGTGTGTGTTGGCTTGAGTGAAATTTGGGTGTCGGCATTAGATAAGGAAAGAGAGACTTAAAGCGAGAGAGTGAGTATGAGTCAACAAAAAAAAGAGAAGTTTTCTGACAAGTTAAGCCGACTTAAAATGCAAACCAGGGGCCATATTGAATAAAGATGACGGATTTAGCTAGGTGATGTGTGTGGGGGAGGAGGTCTGAACCGCAGGCTGTGTGGGGAAAGGGTTACGCTGGGGACAGGGAGAAGAATATGGGCGTATACAAATCTTTATGTGCTTTGGCGTTGTTATAGGCAGTTAAGAACTACAAGGGAATGTATTTACTTTTTGTATTAGTAACACAACACAAATACACCTTATGATACCCTTTTTAAAGTTTGACTGAGGTAGATGGCGCGTCTGTAAGTGGATCATCCGAGGTGTATTATGAATTACTTTTGTGGAAATTAATTAAGTTAGAATGTAATTCACCTACTTAGTCTTTTGTCAGTCATCATTATCAGTGTGAAAAGACGGAGGCAGCAGACGCAGAGGTGGAGGCGCTGGGTGGACAAACAGCCCGATTTCCTCCCTCTGCGTTCCCACCCTCTCGTTTCGTTCCATTCTCTCGGGGGGTTTGCTTTGGGCCATTATTAGGGTGGGATTAGCTTTTACCACCATCGTTCCTCTGCTGTATTTTCATCCTGTCTTCTTTTCCGTTCTCCTTGTCTCTCCTTTCCTATTCCTTTCCTATTCCCTTTTGCTATTCCCTTTTCCTTGCCTTTTCTTTCTTGTCGTGTTTTTTTCTCCCTCATCTTTGATTTTCCTTATATACCCTTTCCTATTCTTTTATTTCAAATTTACATTTCTCTTATTCACTTCCACTACTCTCACATGTTTCGCCTTGTTTTCCTTAAATATCCTTTTCCGTTTGCTTTCATCTTTTCTTTCTTAATTGCTGCCCCCACCCCACCCCCCCCTTTTCTCTTCTTGGTCCTCCCGTTTTAATCTTCCTCGTCTTTACATTAATTTACCCTTGTTTCAGCTTCTCCTGTGCCATCATTCTCTTGTGTTCCTGTCTCCTTGTGAACTTCAGTCCCTTTTCAGCCGTTCTCTCCTCTGGACACCAACCCACCTCGCCTCTTTCCCCTGGCTCCCTCTACTCCTCCTTCCCCATGTGTCCAGAGGGTGTCAGCCACAAGCGGTCTCTCCCATCCGTCCTGCTGTCCACCCGACCATACCGTGGCACAGACACTGATCTGATTTGACAGCTCACTCATTATTTAAAGTAGGAATTGCTTTGTGCGTTTGCGTGCGTGGGCGTGTGGGGGTTTGTGTGAATGTGTGGGGGTATTTGGGGGTTGACTGGGCAATGGGTGTTTGAGTTTCTATTTGCACGTCTGACTGCCTGAGTGTGTCTATGCCCTTCTTTATCAGGGGCCAATGAGGAGGAGAGGAAGGGAGTGAGCATTTGATAGGAACTATAGAACTGTATCAGTGTTCTAAGGGAAAGAAAGAGATGGAGCCGTGGTGTTGTTTGAGCAGAAAACTGATTCGCTTTGAATCAAAGTCAAGGAGGGCAAAACAAGGAAAAAAACCATCATTTCCCCAATGCTTGTATACATTATTTTTCCTTTCAATCTGATTGAGTCTCAAAGCCACTTATGTGCTGAACTGTTTTGCACGACTGATTACTTCTTTGTTAGGTGAGGATAACAATGTGCATATGGACTGCAAATGGCTGCAAATGGCTGTACAGTCCACAGGAAGCGAAGCCATTCTCCTACTGTGAAAACCTGTGACCTAGCCCCACTAATTATTCATATAAACACTGTTGTTTTGCAACAGTTGCAAATTTGGAATCTTGCCATACTAGAAAATCCAATCCCACCTTGTTGGATTTTAAGCCACGATCCCCAAATAGGTTTTTTTTTAATGTAAGTGAGCACTTAATCAAGTGCCGCGACGCTTGGGTTGACATTGTAGCCTGCCAGCCCTTCTCTTTCACACCCTCACACACCCACATACTTACTCTTTTGCTCTCCCTGTCTGTCCATCCATTTTCTTTTGCACATATATTCTCACTGACAACTCAAACAAAGAGCATTTGACTTTTGACTTCTATTTGGCTGCCCACCACCAACTCCAATAAAACCTAATAAATATCTGCCACAAGCACAGCCCTGCGTACACACACGCACAGAGACACACAAACCTCTATGGAGGTAGTAGAACTGGCTGAGTTTACCTTAGCAGTGTAGCTTTCAGATGCCCAGGGGTAAAAAGCTAAATTGAAGTGACCCTGAGCCAGTTTAAACGAACCTGGGTGGGATGTAGAGGAAGAGATGAAGGAGAATGAAATAGCTGAGGCCAACATGTAGCCGTCAGATGGAGAATGTCAACAACGCGCTGAGATGGGTTGGAACCTTGTGGTTGGATTCTTCTCCGGGAATTGCCATTACTTGAAGGTTGTAGGAATTTTGGCCGCACATTTGCAATCAAAGCTCGCAACACATTCCCTCTCTCTCTGACACAATCTTAGACTTTTCTGTCCCTGTGAATATACGAGACACTATATCCAGCTGTGGCTTGTGGATGTAACAAGGTTGGAGAGAGCAGAACTTCTCCTCGGGCTCTAATACCTCTATATTTGTTGGTGTGTGTGCACATATGTGAGGTTGGATGGAGTGTTTTTGTTGTGTGAATGTGCATGTGTACCTCTCTCCGGGCTGCAATACACGTTGGGATATTTCAGACCATGGCGCTGTATCGTTCTCCATTCATTTTGGCTGAGGGCAGCCTGAGGGTTGCTGCGCTCCTTTGACAGATGTTAAAGGGAGGAAATCTGGCAGCAGCAACTCTGCGAGGAAACACAATTGAAGCCGTGACTTTATTGTCTTAAAGTTCAACCAAAAGTAAATTCAAGAGGCAAAGCAGCAAAATGATTAAATCAAGGAACAGTGGTGGACAGTCATTTTTTTAAAAGTTAAGTTAAGGTGAAGAGGTGGGCTGCACTTGGGGAGGGGCTAGTGCAAAGAAAGATGGCACGAAAACAGTCAAATGAAGACATGGAAGAAGGTATTATTTTACAGTGGTTTATTTTTTGCTGTTAATCACAGAATATTTAATCCGTGATGTAACATTTTAGATATAGATTTCAGGTTTTAAAAAAAGAAAATCTTTGCTAACTGCCCAAGAGTTAACAGGTAGGCTCATTGGTTCTATTCAGTAGGGTTTTTTTCTATGGATATGAAGGTTTAAATGGGAATGTCATGTCGGGAACGCAAGAGCCAAAGCTTTTAACCCCAGCCAGAATCCCTTCTGATTTCATTTTTCACTGGAAGCTTGACTGTAATGGTGATGGGGACTCATTTAGAATATTTCTACATGCTTTTTGTATCCATTGAATGTTTTATACAAATGACTCCTATACAGAGAAACTTTCACACCCTGGCTTTTGCTCAAAAACATCCTCTACTAATTGGTCCAGAGTAAACGGCAATGGCAATTTTCTGCTTCCTCTCTAACCCAACCACTCAGTGGCTTGCGATTGTGAAAAGGAAATTACACACCGAGCCCCTGTAAAAACCTAGATTATAAATTGCATTAGTGTACCTTCACACATTTTTTGTAAATTCATTTGACATTTTAAAACTGTCTTTTGAAAGTGATTTAGATAAACAGAGACACCTCTGCTGATACCACTGCTGTTCAGGGTCATATTGATCCGCTCACATCAGTCAGTCAGTCATCCTCTATACCGCTTATCTTCAGAGGGCCCCTGGAGTCAATCCCAGCTAACATTGTGGAGAGACGGGGTACACTGTGGACTATGAGGCCACAGTGCCAAACACCACATCTCCTCCTGAAAATAAACGGATCCCCAAATATGCACATAAATGCATTTCATCCTGCTTCTTCTACTTCTCTCCCAAAACACCGCTCCCTTAGTCATTTTTTCAAATACTTTTTGTATTGAAGAATGACCGATGTCTGTGACACAAGTCACTGTCGTCCTGGTGGGCAACGGAACTGTCTTATACTATACTTTACGTCTTGGCTGACAGTTATCGCTGTATCTTGTTTGGTGGAGCAGGTCCATTAGTAGCATTTAAATCTGTAATGTCATCAAGATGGTCTCCATCTAAAGCCTCCACTTTTACTGCCATAACCCGAAGATCACCGTGGTAATATATCAACCAGAATTATACCTGATATGGTACATATTTTTTTATGTCGATAACACCCATTAAGGCAAGCAGAAGAAGTTACAAATAGTACTTAAAAACAATAATAAAGTCTAAATGAGCTTCTGCTAATGACTAGTCACCCATTCATCTGATATTAGCTGCAATACTGTGATGCACAGACACACTCTCACACAGAAAAACACACATACAGTTTAGAGAAACATTATGAAAGATTGACACTTACACACAAGTCTAATCCTCTACACAGGAACACAAACACACACACTGTTTGGGTGATAAACTCGGACACTATGAAAATTACAAGTGAGATCCATCCCAAACCCGCCAGCTAACACTGAAATCAATAATAATTTATTGGTAACTTTCTTTCTTTGATTTTTTTTCAGATAGAGCGAGAGAGAAGACAGGATGAAGAAAAGTGTGTGTGGCCTTGGAAGTTGATTAAAAACAGGTGCGGTGACAATCACATCAAAGTGATGGAAGCCTTGTGTGCTTGTGTAGCTTCACTGTGTGTGTGAGGTGTGTGGTGTGTGTGTGTGTGTGTGTGTGTGTGTGTGTGTGTGTGTGTGCGTGTGTGTGCGTCAATGGCTATTGATTGTTGATCATAATTCTCTCGGTGTGACTCGGGCCTCTTCATCACAACAATTCACTGGAGTCTGCATTGACTTATGGGTTGCAAACTTCTGTCAGCATTAACATGCTCTAAATAACAGAACATAGCGAATTGATGGATGGATATTGGGAGAGTTGGAGGAAAGGAGGTGTAGGGGGGAATAAAGGAAATCCATTCTATAGAAGTTCATTTCAATCTCCAGCAGATTCCAGCAGTAACAGTGTGTGAGAGCTGTGATGCTGCTCAGTCACTGCGAAAGGCCCGTGCTTTGTCTTATTGCCAACTCTCCCAAAAGCTTGGATTCTAGCGCCCTCCAATGACTGCTTCCGGTACTGTGAGAATGAAACAGCAGAATATAAACCGCCCCCCTTGACAGCGTTTTACTCTTTTCCTGCGAGGAATCAACCCGAAACGTTGCTAAGGAAACGCAGAGGCATTAGATTAACAGCCCAACAACGAGAACCCTCGAGGTGGTTGACAGGCATTATGGCAGTTTGTTGCCAAGATTGGCAGGGAATTGAGGGAGGGTGAAAAAGAGGTGGACGCCATATACCATGGCTGACTTTAACAAATGAAAAAGACAGCCAGCACAGACAAGTATTTAACAACGATTGATAACTAAACAACAGATAGGTATGCAAACTCTGCGAAAAGTATTATGACAGAGTGCTAGACAGATAAAAGCTATTGGGGGTAAAAACATGGAAAACATGTAAAAATCCAATTGGAAGATAGACTTGGAAAAGAGAACAAACAGAAGAAGACGGGCAGATGAACACACACAACAAACAAATAGATGGAAAGGCAAGCTGACAAATAGGCAGACTAAGAGGACAAAGTGAATCCATAACCCATAAAGTTTTCTTCCACGGTCAACATACATCCAATCCTCTGGCCACCTGGTTGGATTACTGGCTGTAACACACACACACACACACACACACACAGTGCTTTCTGTTTCTTCAAACTACACTATCACTCGTTAGAGTTGTCTTCCCGGCTTCTTTTGCACAGACCAAACTTCACATGCATTGCCCTCATGCCTGCGCGCTGCATGCGTGCCCTGCCTCCCATTGTGTGTGTGTAGGTGTGTACAGTATGTGTGTGATGAATACAGTATTTAGGGTTGTGTGATTGGAGGAATATAAAACAAAAGGTCAAGCTGTCAGAAAAACAGCCAAGTTCACAGAGCTCACACTGCTTCAGAATACCAAAAAATTCTCTGCTGCCATCATACATTTATTTGTGTGTGTGTGTTTGAAAGAATGGAACCTACACGTTTTAATGTCTGGGTGAATACATTGTGAGCACTTGAACGTGTGCACGGCAATGCACAGATTCTTTATATTTTTCATACATTTGTGCACAAATAACATACTCTTTTCTGTCCATTTCTTTGCCGCATGTGTTTACACTTACTGTTATTAAATTGATTAACATGATCCACGTGTAAACGGATGGACAGCAACGGAGCGTGGAGATGAAAGTGGAGAAGTGCGGTTAACACAGCAACTGCTGATAAATGCACGATAAATGCATGGACCCTTCATTATTCTGTAGAATAATAATGAAAAAGAATGATTCCTTTCTTCACTCACTCCGCTTCCTTTTCTCTGCCCTCTCTTACTCCCTGGCCTGATAAAAGTTGCAGCGTCTTTCCCTCCCATCTTTTTTCCCTCTTTCTCATCCCTCTTCTGCGGTTTATCGTACTGTTCTCCACTCGCTCGTCTTCCTGCCCTTTCCTTTCTCCTCCCCCTCTCTCTTGTCTCCCCCTTTCTTCTTTATTCATCACTGCTATCTTCCTCACCACCCGTCTTCACTTCCCCTCCATTTCAGCTTTCCCTACCCGCCTCCCGTCCACCCTCCATGTCACAGAGTATCATGGATAATTAGCCAGAAGTGGATTTGAACTCTCATTAGCTTTTCAGCAGGAGTAAGGGATGCCTTCGTTCTTATTCTGCCAGTGTACCCCCTGTCCCCCTCCATCACCACATTTACTCCTTCCCCTCTTACCCCATCTTCTCCTTTCCCTGCCTCTCCAAAGACAGCATAAGCCAGTCCATGATTGGAATCCCTCATTTTTAACTTCTTTCCTTTTTGCTTTGGCAATAAGTTCAGCTTTTTCCCTGCAACTGGGGATACACATTTTTATCTTTCAGCGCTTTGTGCATTTTATTTGTTAATGTGTCAATTAATAAATGTGCTATTTTACATGCCACACATTTGCTGTATGCAAAGCTAAAATGTGCAATTGCGGGAAAGCAATTAACTCTCCATTTAAATCTTCCTCTTTGTGTTGCTTTGGATATATTTTTCCTCCATCCGCCACCATTTCGTCTCTTGGTTGTATTTTTTGCTGCTGAACTTGTAAATGTACTCTCCGACTGAGATTGCACCTGCATTAGTCAACCTGATAATTGTGATTAATTATAGCCACACACATATAACCTACCCCACAGTGTGTGCACACGCACACACCTTTGCACACACTGGGAAGAATAAAGCAGTGAGCATAGCTCCATTTTACAAGGTAACTTTGTGCTGTGGTTTTTTGTGCTGAAAAAGAATTGCCAGCATGTGCACAGGAGCATTAAAAAACATCATTTGGCGAGACTAAATTTATTCCATTTATGCTCTAATACAAGCAATTCCTTGCTGATGAAAGCTGGCATTTTGTAATGCCTATTGTGCAGGAAGGGCATTGTTGTTCCTCGCTGAAGAGAGAGAGGCTCATTTTATTCAGAAAATATGGTATTATACCTCTACTGTTCCATCCAAAGACTTTTATTTTAGCTGTGCATTGTTCAACTTTTTTGCTGCACAGTGACACTTACAATTCTCCAACATTATGCTATGCATGGTTTCATTGTAAGACCTTTCGCAACAAAGCATCAATGTGGCAGGTAAGAGTGAATTATAGGATCGATGGAAGAATGCACACTCAGTGGCTGCCTTGTCTCTGCTGAATGCAAGGGAACAAATAGAAAATGGCACAATTCATGATGCAATGAGTATGAAATTGCACATTTCATATCTGAAATAGAGGACACAATCACACAGGGAGTCTCTATTCTTTGATCCAAAGCATTGTGAGTGCGTTTGCTTTGTTGCATTTTGTGTTTGCTTTGAGTGGGTCCAAACTGGCCGATTATGGGCTCGTAAACATAAGTCCCATGGATTCAATTATCTTCTTTGCTGAACAGCTCTGGCAACTTACCACTTAGGAGATCTGAGGAACCTCGTTGGGGAAAAAAGAACTGAAGTTGAACATCTCAGAGAAACTGGAGAAATATTTAGAAATCATGCATACTATATATTTTTTGAATATTTATTCACGTGAGACAATTCGATACAGTGCGATACATTACAACACATATGGCCACCTGAATGCAGTGAATACCATGCTGTATGAAAACATATTACCAAACCCCTGAATCTTTAGCTAATTGTCACTATGAACATTAAGCTTTTCTGGTTGTGTTTTGCCACATTTTGCACACAATCCCATTCAAAATGGTCACCATAACTGTCAGATATGAAAATGTTCAAAAACACCAGTATGGTCCTTTAACAATACTTTCATTATTCCCATTCATAGCAGAAAGCATAAGACCGTAAAAGCGTCATGTGTAAGGCGTTGCTAACAACAAGCTGGATTCAAGCCACTCAGCGGGAGAAAAGGACAGTAGGCACACACACACACACACACACATTGTTCCGAGGTTGTCTTTAGGTGAACGGACGAGATCAGAGACACAAAGGAGAACAGTGTAGGCTAACTGTCTAACTTGGCACATGTCCAAACAAAGAGAGCGAGATGGCGATAGCCTCACTGCGGTAAGTCAGGTCTGGGCTGTATGCCAGATGGATCTCTCACATGTGATTCTGCAGTGTTAACTTCAGCCGCCCAGCAGGACCTCGGCAACTCTTGGTGCATGGGCGCAAGTGTGCGCGTTCAACAGCACATGTGTGTACGCCGATGGGCCTAAACCTCTGAGTGTGTATGTGTGAGTGGTGGCTATAGGCCATAGACCGTTTTCATTGCCAGGGTTTTAGATGTTATTAAACATAGTTGAAATGGCGCTACCTGCTAAACGTCCCAGCCTATGCTCCATCTTCACTCGCCGTTTATTTGCTTTTCAACTCAACTGTAGCATCGCTGCATTACCTTCATCCCTCTACCTGGGGTTTGTCCTCCTCGAACTGTAAAGGGCTCAAGGGGGAAAAAAAGCTACGAAGTAAGAACTTATTGTTGAAATCAACAGCGTCAATCAATGCTAAATGTAATCTCCAGAAAGAAAATCCAAAGGCAGATTCTATACACTGCCTCCAAATTGGTTAGCAAACAGAATTTTCTTTCAAGCAATATATTATTTCCTTTCCTCATTTCCCTTTCTCAAACTTCAATTTCCTCAATTAGCCTTCTACCCTGACTCTACCTCCCTCTTTCCCTCCTTGGTCACTTGTGCGTCAGATCTGTATCCCCCCCCCCCCCCCCACACCATATAATCACGCTTCTTTTTCTCCATCTTTTCTCTTCTCCCTGGTGTCCCTGCATCATTACAGACCTTACAACCCCCATTCAAAATCCACTGTTCTCTCCCTCAGCTATTAGTATTATCCCAAACTTCTTTGCCGAGCTTAGCTGACAGAGTGTGTGTCTGTGTGTGTGTCTGTGTGTGTGGTCGAGAATGTAACTCATATTTCTACTCATGTTAGGTAGGTTCTGGTACAGACAGGTCAGTTTCACACACACAATGAACCTAATAACACACCACTCACAGCACGTCCTGGTGCCCAAACCCATGTAGTTAATAGCATCTTCCTGCTCTAATAATTTGTTGGCATGTGTCCCCATCTAAAGTTTTTATGACCTGTTTTATTGAAGAATCCAATGGGAACACAAGTGTTAAACTGAAAGTTTCTTGCAAAATATTTCGATTGATATTAATCTGCTGAGCCAATCGATCGGGTACTGTGCTAAAGCGCCTCTTGGAATATCAATTGCTCGTTTCCAACATGGAGAGAGAGAGAGAGAGAGAGGGGGGGGGGGGACACGAGACGGATCACCTGGCATCCATCCAAGAATGTTTAGATTTATTCTGAGTGGTCCCTAGGTATAAAGTGACTGTACTGGCTAATGAAATGGGAATAAATAGAAGCCTTATTAATTATCAGGCGATTCTACACTGATTCTTTATAAACAAGAGCAATCCTGAGCTCCTGCTAAGTAGATAGTCTATCAGGAGTAAGAGTTTAAAAAGGAAATTACCGCAGCTTGTGGATGGGCCCGATGTGAAGGAGAATATAATATGCAAGCACAGGACTGTTGACTTGTAGACGCTGAACACTGCGTCGTGCATTTAATGTTGGCATCACAGTAAATACCATATTGAGATGTGCGAATTTCCAAATATCAAAAAGCGAATCTTCAGGCTACAGTTGAAGGCCTACCTGATCTCCCAGAGACCGGCTTTAATATTTACAGAGCCTGTTTTTACCCAAGATGGCTTGAGCCCAAAAACATTCCTTCAATATGTGGGTTCTTTGTGATGACCTAAGGCTTGCAAGCTGTTTTGTGCGCCAATTCTTAAAATCTGACATTATTTTACAAGGTTTCTGTTGGCCATACATTAAAGATAAAGGTCTTGTGCTCTCTGAAGTACAACAAAGCTCTCACACATCAATGGGCAGGGAAGCGTATGAGCACACACTTCTCCGCTCACACACAAGGAAACACTCGTTACTCCTCAGCTTCTTTGACCGCAGGACGGCCGTAAAAACAAAGTATTGATTGTAAGGGAAACAGAGAACTTTCAAACGCAACTGAATTGTGCCTCTGATAATGGGATCTTTTCAAGTTCCACTCGAGTAGAATAGCTTCCAGCGGCGTTCTGCCCTGCTCCCTTACACTTTATTTTGCTTTTGTCTCTCTGAAATGATCCAACAGGCCTCCAGGAAAACTGAGCAAGACCCACTGTTGAGTTAGAGCTCCTAACCTTTGAAGAGTAGACATAAAGAATTGATCTTTTGTAAGTTGACAGTAAGATGACACTGGTGTACACTTATATCATTTCATGGGAGCTGACGTCAGTTTATGAGCCAAGCTTGTTCAGGAAGGACCGCCATCTTGCAGCAGGAGGTGCTGATCCTGTTCTACTCCGCCATCATCCAGTCCCTTGCATGTTCTTCCATCACTGTGTGGTTTGGATTGGCCACTAAACTAAAGGACGGTAACAGACTACAAGGGATCATCAAGTCTGCAGAGAGAATCATTGAAGTCTTCTTCTCTGCTTTCCATCGTGGACCTCCAGAGTCAGGAAACGGGCAAGAACAACATGTAACTTATTTACTAGGTATACAATACATATCGTATAATGATTAAATAACTGTTTTTCTTTTTATCTTGTTTTTATATTTTTCATAATTTTCTCTATGTAGAGTATATATAAAGCAAGAGTTTAAGTCCACGTTTGCGTAAGCCCTCTCCTGGACTCTGGGTTTTAGAGGGCCCAGGGCAAACCGCAGAGAGCAAACATCTCTTAAGCCTCAGGGCGGTTGGAATTGTGCCGGTGGAGGTTCCCTACAACAGATTTAGTCTAAATATCTCAGTTTTTTTCTTTTTTTTCAGTGTGAACACTACGAGGAACAAACCAAGCACATAAGTAGAAGCAGTTCTGACCACGTAGCGAAAAAAAAAGGAACATTATTGTCGACAGTTTTAGCATCCCAGCATACATTTATGTTTGCCTGGGTAAGACTTCACCTCATACTTGTTAACTTGTTCCTCGGTGTAGGGTCATGTTAATTGCATGCCAGCCATAGAGAGGGCTTGTGATGTCAACCACTGTGGGTTGGCGCATCATGGGCTTCGGCTGACGCAGTTTAGGAGTGGGCCACATTGCCCTTAGTGAGAAACTGAGGGAAGCTTTAAAAATGAACCGTTGAAGAAAATACGGTTGAGAGTGACTGAATGCCTATGAAGATAAATGACCTCTTTTCCATAGATGTGGTGTTGTTGGAGCTTCCATGAACGGTTAAGCTTGAAGACTTCAACCAAGTGTACAGCTTTAATCAAGTAAATTTAATTAATATTACCCCAAACCTTTTTCCTAACAATGGCCTTAAGAAGATATAGTAGATATCAATCTTTAGGAGAAGCGACACTGGAACATCTTGAGGGTTTGAACTGACTGGCGAGCAGTGCAGCCCATGATATATTTATTTCAATCCATAATGTAATGCTAAACCTACATGACTCATTCGCCAGTTTTTTCCAGTTCTCTTTCTTTAGTTTTATATTTTATTTTTTAATGTTTCTGTATATTTCTCTTATCTGTACGTTTCTCTAACTTAGATTTACATTGTAAAGCGTCTTTGGGTACCTAGAAAAGCGCTAAAGTATTTTTATTATTATTATCATTATGCAGGTTGAGGGTGAAGCCAAATCAGGTGTCAATATAGTCCTGATATGCTGACAGTGACAAATAAAATTGTTGTTCATTCACTCTGCCGTCATTTATATTGTGAGCAGCAAGTTACAATCCTTCCAACTTCCTTGCACTTCTCCCAGTTTTTTGAGGAATAGAAATTGTTTACAGTATGCATGTGTGACTTTAAAGTCTGAATAAAGAAGAGAGTTGAAAACCACATTTGTCCATATGCAGCATATAAATAATCAAAACAATCAACCGCGTAAAATCCGCTCCAACTCTCCCTCTTCAATTAGCATTATCAAGTAATGAGGAGAGAAGATGGAAGCCGTGATCCTCATCCATCTACAAATCACACATCACAGCCCAGTTTGTTCAGAGGCTTTTACCTGGGGACGTTTCCAGAGTGCTCTCTAACTTCTCTTCTTACTTTCTGTCTCTGTCTCCTTACTCTCTTACGCTCTCTCTCTCTATATATATATATATCTATATATATATCAAAATATTATTATTTACCAAACAGAGCATTGAGACATCCAGCATGATGTGTTTATTCACTCAAAATGATTTCCCTGGACACCGCAGAGCTAGCGTGCTGGGTTAATTGAATCTGGGCTTAATCTGTGCTTATCTACCGTTCTGTTTTCCCCATTCCCACAGTCTCTAGACAGTTCCGTGCTGAGGCCCGGTAGGGAGTTGTAAGTTTAAGTGGTGTTAAATATTTACATGGGAGAAGGTATTAATTCAAATTCGACTGAAAAAAACCTATCTTACCACTCTGCTCCGCGTCATGGCTCCTGAGGGGGCGAGTGGTAGTGAGGGAGTCACAAAGAAAGAACTGTGTGGATGCGCATGCAGGATTTAATCTTCTGGTTTGTATGTGTTTATAGAAACACAACAACTCAACACAGGGTATCTCAAACACTATAATCCTACTTGTGAGTATAATATAATCTTTTAATCAGCTTTTGAGGAGAACAAAACTCAAATTACAGAAATTGACAGGAGATTGACAAGTTTACACCTCACCGCCAACTATGAAGATTATTCCCAAGAGCCACGTTGAGTAACTTCTACACATTCTTCCACTAATGATTATATCAAAGAATTTAACTGGAATGAGAATTTAAATGTAAACACTTTTCTTTACTGAATGAATGCTCAAATTACTAACAAGGAATATCCAACTGGCTATTAAACGAGGGATATTATATTGTGACCCTACCTCAAAAAGCACAAGAGGGTTCCTACTGGACTCGAAGAGTAATAATCTCTACAAGCCACAACCACTCATTTGCCCACAAAAAATAAATAAAATAATATATATATATATATATATATATATATATATATATAAACGTAAACAACCATTCAGGACATGTTTACCCCAAATATATGCAAACCCTACAGTAGGCAGCACATATTGCTTCTCAACATCATACACCATCTTCAGTGAGCGGCATACCAGGCTCCACCTGGTCACATTGAACTAAGGTCACAACGTGTAACATTTTTTAAAACTTTGCTGTGTACAGCAATGAACTCGAGCCCTGCTGTGGCAAAACATCGACCAAACTAGACTAAAGGTCAACCCAGTAAACTCAGAGCTGCAGTAAAAAAACAAGCAAAAGACATCACATCCACTGCGTGATCAAGGAGCACGAGGACACATAGGTGTGTCATGTCCTCAACACAGCACGACATGTCAGACACCAAAAAAGGGTGAATCATTTACACACACTTTAGAGAGTTTCTGCTTGTGATTCAAGCTCATATGTTTGTTAGCAGGTGGCAATAAATACATCTAAAATAACGTTAGTCAAACATCAACATCATCATGTCTTATTTTGAGTTTGTAATATTTACATTTTGTGTGAATAGTTTTTAATTTTACAAATATTTTGTTTACTTGTTACCTGCAGAAAAGACTTCTGCCCTCTTCTTAAGCATCCCCTCACAATGATCTTCAGCAATCTTAGGGTGCAAAAAAATGATGTCCCCCTACCCATATAATGTACTTCTCTAAATATCCTCTTCCCCATTTACCTTTAGAAATGAGAGTTACGCGAGAAATGACAATTACAACTTATGATCAAATGGGGACAGCTTTGTGTAAGATCAGACAAAAGTTGGAAAATTAGGTCGGATTTAAATTGAAGATGTTTTGTTCTTTATTTGCTTGTTAATCATCTTACTACCCTACATGTTATCTTGCATCCCCGTAGTTGTGCTGTCTCCCACTAGAAACCAGTACTTTGTAACAAACTTCTCAGCTCAGCTTTGAGACTGGACAAATAGGAGCCACGGGGGAATACTTAAACAATAGATGTGCTACATAGGAATTTTATTGTAAATGAAGAGAATAGAAGCAAAAGCTTCAACCAAAAGTGTGTTGAGAAAATCACGCTTAAAAAAAGGACCGGCTTTTGCTACGTCTGTTGTGCATGATGCACACAGGGCCCTGGTCTGTCAAACGATGCTGATTAATTAACAATCGGGTCCCTGCAGCGCTGGAGAGGAAAAAACACACAGCAACAGCAAAGCTACCAAGCAAAAGGGTTCTCACATGAATAAAAACAGAGCTATTTGACTCTATTAATCGTTACCTCGATCAGAACAGGAAACCGCAGGAGGCAACTTAATGCAAGTAAGCTGTTCTAATTCATCTTAATAATGAGCTAATATTAGCAATCATTCTTTCGTTGCCTAGCAACATTAAAATAAAACAACATGTAGTAAACTGCAACTAAACCCCTTCCCATATGTACACCCGGAAACAACCAAAAATGTGTTTGGTGATGTTGATATTGTAAACTTTTCCGTCTTGAGTTTTAATCCATAACAAGGCATGGATTTTCTCTTTTGCATTGCAATGGGCAGCATTATGGCATTATTTCCTGTGTGCTTTGTAGGCAACCACCAGCATACCTCTCCTTTCCCATCTCTGCTCAATAATAGATACAAATATATTGTAATTAGGTTAACTCTGTGGCCTGAGCTGCTTTTTATCTGAGCAGGATGTAATCCTAACATTTAGTAAGCAAATGTGTTTGTCTTATCCTGAGATTGTGGTCACTGAATATTCAATTTGAATTGTAGAAAACTCTTCCCAGTAATCTACATTCTGCATGAGTAACACTGGAATTTGATTAAAATATGCACAGCTTGTGAGAGTGATGGAATCCATTTTCTCGCTCTGTGTGTAAAGTTCTCATGTGTTGGCTGGTTGTTTGTGTGAGAGAGTATGCACGTTGGGTATGTGCTTGGATTTTGCCTGATTTTTTTGTGTATGTGTTTGTGAGGGGAATATGTCTGTTGTGCCTGATGATTGAACAGCTGTCACTGCCGGCTGAGTGTGTGTACCAACCAGATGGGGAACACAGGGGTCAATGGCACTGACACATTGCCACCAGATGAGCCTGCTGTAAGTTCCATACCACATAAACACACACACACACACCATTGACATCCCCCGTGGACCCTAAACAGATGGAAGTGAAGTGCCAATAACATTGAAAATAGGTGTTGTAGCTTCATAAATTGCTTCTTTTGTAAATGCGACATATGAGGGAAAGATGTCATGAATATTCACATTTGTGTTAAAAAATAGTTTTCATTTAACTATAAAACCTTGTATATGTTCTTGAATCATATTCAAAGGATGAACAAAGGTTGGCTTCCTGGGTAAAAACTTTATTAAACATTCAGCGCTTAATTTGATTCATCATAATTATTCATTATATTTATATATTTTACATAAGCTACTTAGTAAACGCAGAACTAATGAACTTGAACCAAATTGATTATATATAAATGCTCATATATTGCTGGCCCACTGGATGTGTGCAAGTGTTAGAGTAGGTCCTACTTTCAGATGGTGCTATGCAGTCTGCTGCATGTCCCTTGGAACGCTTGGTAGATTCTGCTAACATGTTCAAAATGTGTCCACACATGTATTTGAATGTATATGTATGCGGATCTGCATATGCAAATCTTTTTGGGGTGTTTTTGTAATAGGTTGCTCATTTTCTTTCACGTCTGTGTATCTCAATGTCTGTTCTGTTGGAGTATGTGCATATGGAGGATGCTCTATCAGCCTGCAGAACATTAGGAGTAAAATTGACGCTTGCTGTTGGTCCATGTAATGGCAAAATATAATGATGCCATAATGTCCTATTAGATTAATGTCTAAAACCAATCGTGACTTTAATTCTGAGGAAGTCCCAAGACCCCAGCTGTGTGGGAACGATCTAAACAGAATAATCTCAAAACACCTCTCCTCTTTGATCCCATTTGTCTTTGCATAACACCGCTGCATGGAGGAAGGAGAAGGTGTGAATTTCTTTGGCTATTGTCCTAGATCTAATCAAACATCTGTTGTAAGCATCTTGAGTTCCCTTTAGGTCTGGGACCTCCTTGACTGTCTCAAACTCTTTAGCATAACAAAACCAAGGTGTTAACCCCGCCAATGTATAAATATAGCCATGTTCCTCTCTCTCATTAAGAAGAAGCTTGCCACTGCCTGTCACTGTATAGCTGTTGCAGACCTCTTCTTCCTTGCAAGAAATAAACGGAAAATGCAACTTTGATTGACAAGAGACTTTTCAACTGATTCCCGATTGCACGAGAAAATCTTCCACAACATCCACAATTCAAGAGCCGAGCCGTGTCCCCGGGGCAACAGCAGCTCCTCCTCTGGCCAGGAGCGCAGCTACACCCTGCAGCTCCGCCGCTCCGCCGCTCCCCGCAGGGAGCATTTAACAACACACCACGCGCCATATTGTTAGAGGGTGGAGAAGCAAAGGAAAAATCTGCACCACTACTAAGCGGGGGAAACTCTGTCGGCCCGTCATAGAATGTCGTTTAATAGGAGATTTCCTAAAGTGTTGCACTCAAATTGTTGCGTTCTTTCCACTTGAAACCACCAAAATCAACACAAAATGTTTTTGTGTTAAAGATTATTGTTGTTTTTAAAGACATGTTATGATTGGCCTGTGATACTGAATTAAACATTCAAACAAAACTATTGTATATAAGGTACAGATTCTGCAGCATCTTTGGTCACCAAACGTTTTACTTCACCCTATTGTCTCGTATACTGAACACTGATTGGTCCTTTCTTTGGCTTCCCACATACAAACACTTTGCTTGAAGGCAGGAGGACAGGTGAGGTGATTACATAGTAATCAGGAAGGAGCCTGGAGGAGACCAAGTACACACAGACACACACATTGATGTCCCAGCTGCTCTCTGGCACTCTGTGCTTTTCTGCTGGTGTCACTGTGACCAGCTTGGTACTGCAAGCATTAGGGAATGAGTCTCTTCTGGTGTGACACACATTAACACACACACACACACACACACACACACACACACATACACTAGCAGGATACCTAATAAAGGGTTCAGTCATCTTTTTTGCCAAATCCTTGGCCCAAAGTTGGCCCTTCGGCATGACATGAATAATTTATAAGTGCACATGGGGTGCCATCAAATAATAACAGAGTACTCAGACCCGAGCACACATGCACCCACCTCCGCCCACACATTTACATGAGAGCCCCCACCCGTGAACTCTTGCCATGAGTGCAAAATGCCAGAGTTGAATAATTCTTTTTCTTTAGCATTATTTAATTTGGGTGTGGCAATGTGGATAACCACTGGAAATAAAAACATTAACTCAAACAATGAGATAAATATGATGGTATTGACGTACTATATTTATTACAAGGTGCAATTACGCTGTTGGTAATGTGAAAGCAATGTCAAAGATGAAAGTTTTAGGGTGAATATGATGAAAAATGTCATAAAACAAGTAATTACTAAAAATTGTTTCCAAGGTTCAATATGAGGGACTATTTGTAAAACAAAAAATGGTGAGCTTCTATGGACATGTGGCGTGTGGATGAGGCATTTTATAAAAAGAAAACTTTGCTGAAGGTATGCAACCACCAACGTTTTCTTTTCTACGCACATTGCAGGTGCGCTGTTTCCCAGAGTAAACATCTCAAAGTCTGTATCAGGTTGTGGCGCACCTGCTCACAAACCTCTAGCATACACCGCTTCAAAATTCCTCTGAAAAACCCTTGTTAGTGCAAAACAAATTCTTCACTCACTTGAAGCTAGTTTTCTCCTTGAAGCACAAACATGTATTCGCCTTCCCATCTTTCATTAAATATCCCTCCCTCTACATCAAAGGAGGCTGTTATTTTATGGGCCACATAATCAAAGTATTGTGGGAGATGAATTGTGTAGTCACTGTTCCCTAGAAAAACCATAAACTTTTATTTTAAGACCATCATATGCCTTTTCCACCTCTTGCGGGCCACAAAATGACGTGGCCTTGAGTCGGATTAAGTTGTGTTGCAGAAGTATAGATGCTAATGCTCACAAAAAACAAAAGAGTCACAAGATACCTGTGATGCTGCGCCACAAAGAACAGCGTAAAGATATGCCTATTAGAGTTAGATATATAGTAACTATAAGAAGTGTGAGGGTGTGAAAATGGCTGGTTAAAGAAAATAAAAGAGCAAAGAGAATTTCCCAAATGAACAAACAAGCCGGCTGTCTGTTATCAGTGAGAAGGGGTTGACCACGACTGAATAGACGGATGATGGAAAAACAGCCTGCTACCAGCAGCCAGCGAACCAGCCGCAGAGCCAGGGGGTGGGAATGAGCCAAGCCCAGGAGCTACAGCCCAGACCTGGGTCAGTTTGCTCCAAACTCCCCCACTGATCTCCACCCAATTAGAATGGAGCTCCATCTGCTGCCTGGAGTGACACACACTCATTGACATCAACACAAAAACACACCCTCCATCTCACAGAATGGCCTACTTGCTCACACACACACACACGCATACACACATGTTCACCGCTTCCATTACCCGTAACAATTGCTCAGTGACAAGATAAGTGATAGCCTGGGCCAGCCTCCTGCCAATTATAGCCTAATGTGAAAGAGACAGATTCACGACTGCTCTCTCACTGTTTGGAGGGTGCAGCCGTGTGTGTGTGTGTGTGTTTGTGACTTTTAGAGAGCTTTCTCTGTTGAACACATCTGTTTCCAGGCTCAGACAGAAGGTTGTACCTTTCTGTACTGGCTGCAGGCTAGCTGTCTCTCTCATGCTCTCTCGTGGTCTCCTTCTCTCTCTCACCTTCAAGGCCCCCAATCACTCCAGCAATCAATATTTAACAATACACCCCTTACTGAGAGACAAAGATGCCTGGGAGGGAAGGGAGAATGACAAAGGAGTCAAGGAAGTTTTACCTGTCAACAGCAGTTTGTGATACTTTGTTTTGAAATCAACACAGCGTTGCAGGAAATCTGACAAAATTGACCAGGAGAAATTCTTCCATAATCAGAGTTTCCCACGAATGCGCTGATTTTAAAAAGTGGCGACGAACTCCCTCCCCGAGCCTTTTGCTGATCAACTCTCTATTATAGCCCGAAACAATTGAGGATCTGTTTTTATGCAGTGATTGTAATATGCAACAAAGATTTGAATGCTGGCACTCAAAGTTTGGAAAAACCTTTTAACAAGCAAATATATTTCAGGCTACACGATTTTCCATGTAGAAGACCTTTAAACATCAACGTCCTTCTTTTGTGAGTTTGGCAGAGGCTCACAGACAAAGAAATTGAATACCAACAAGGAACACCAGCTGGGAGCAAAATAATGCTCTCTGTATCCTTACAACAACAACCACTTGAGGCTTTTTCATTTTTTATGTTCTATTTCATCTTTCTTCTTCTATTCAAATATAACCCTGAAAATAATTGGCATTTTCTACTTCACGATTTTAATCTGTTCATTACACAAACAATAATAAGACTCATTCTTGACGGGGATTTTAAAAAACAAAATGATGGATTTTGTTGAAGTGATGATGTGCTCGGTGTGTGTAAACATGGGCCCCTCCTCGGCCATGAAGCTGACATCAACTAAAGAGGTACAGCAAGTTGTCACAGGAACTTTAGCTAAATGTTGATGTCAATTAAAACCATTTAAAAAATGTATTTCTAAATCCAAATTCATAACTTCTGAGTTCTCATAAAAAAGTGCAACAACAACCTTTTTATAAATCAAATATGACCTCATGTAGCACATCACAATATGTACCTGAGGGGTTAGAAGCTAATGTCCCACCGTCTTTCATTAAGGTCAACTGCTGACATTTTTAATTTAAGTCGGTAAAGCTGAACTCATGACAAAATTATGACATGCTGAGGCATCGCAGGGGTTGATGCGACATGTCTTAATAATTCATGCAGGTGGAGGATAAATTGAGAATGTCTCCTCTCTGTGGTATTTAAGAAATATGAAGGATGTTTAGAAGGTGGATGAATGAATAAATAAATGGAGGTAACACAGGGGGCTGTTGTTTATTCTCAGAGCTTCCCTTAAGAGAAAGAACATGCTTGACTGAAATTTGTATCCGATTCCAAAGTTGGTTTGTTGTTTCAATGGTAAATAAAAAAAACAAAATGTGAGGGACTTTAAAAATGTCATTGCCTAAGTCATAAAGACTTCTGATTCTGAAGCCCCATGTGTTCCTCCGTTGGCTTCACATCAAGTCGTATCAAGCTGTATCTCCGCTACCTGAGTCTGCTGTGCAGCTTCTCAAATTAATGAAAGGTTGAGATATTTCCCTTTTAAATGAATGCAAATTTTTTCCAACATTCAGTGTCTATCCCGGTATATCAATCGCAATTGCTGACCCTCTGACCATCCTGCTACTTTGATTTTAACACCATTTCTATGACCTCCACACATGCTGAGAGCTTGTTTTAGAACAATGTGTTCTCTCAATCCAATTAAGAAATATGTTGATGTGGCCGCTTTAGAGCGGTGCGAAGCCACATTAAGTATTGTTGGGTAAACTTAAATAATGTTTTGTCTTAGTCCCAGTAAATATTGCTTTAGATCGCTAGTCTTTGACCTCTTGGCAGAGACGCCTTGATGTATATTTGATGTGTGTTATCTCAACTAGACTGAGACGCAGACCTCGGAGAAGCCTTGATGCATGCCCTGTGTGTCATCATTTCGACCTTTGACCTTGATGTATGCTTATGTGTCATCTCAACTGTTTAATTCGGAGGCTGAGATGCAGACCTTCAAGCAGCAACTTGACGTGCGTCACATTTCAACTCTGCTCCGACTTAAGTATTCTGAATGAATGTCCTGTTTAATGATTTCTCACGAGGGTTGAGTACAATGTTTTTTCCTCACAAGTATCCAGTAAGATAATTAAAATCTATTGGGAAAATCCTCACCTTTTATAGATAACCAGCCCAAAACTGTCTTGGAAATGTACATCTTTATTTTAATCCAAACATTAATAAATTGTTGGAACTACCACACGCTAAAACTGGCTTTGGATGAAACATATTTGTTTGTGGTACAGTTTTAGGCACCTTATTAATATGTGCTTCCCCTCAATAGATGGTGCTTGTACATGTGAATTTATATCCATATGACTACCACCCTTGGCACAGCACACATGGAGATATCAGAAGCTAATCGTGTCAACAACCTAATTATAATACTTACTGATGAATGTGGATGGATGCAGTTCGGGTAATGCAAGAAGAGTAGGCGGATTTAAACACCTTCAACGTTGGGGAAATCTCTGTTGACCAATTAGTACATTTAGCAAACTTTGTAAGTGGCATTGGTGGAAAATAAATTAACCTGCCTCCCAAAGGGCACTGCTGCCTATGTTCACAAATTCTGTAATGAATCAAATACTAAATCGTAGTAAACTAGTGAGGATTTAGGGACGTTGGCAAACTAGATTCAGTATATTTGTATTATTATATATTTGTTAAACATGCATTTACAGTATGTGGGCTTCAAGGTAGGCTACTTTTGATTAATATTTAAACTAAAAAAGCTATTAGCCGTATAAATACGTGGAAATAATAAAATGGTAATATTTAGCAGGGCACAATAAGTAAGCTAAAGTAAGTTTTGCAGGCTGAGCATCTAATGTATTCTGCTGGTAAAGTGCTTAAAATGTAAGGCCCAGCTATGTATAAATCTGGTATGTTTCATTATTGAATGGTACGTTAAAATGATTGAATTTACAATATGTGTTAAGATTAATTAACGTGGCTGTACTAATTCAACATATTGAATATTTTGTTGACATTTTTTATTCAACTCATAGACTTTAATGTGTTAAACTGTTGCATGGTATTCATTATAGGAATGCTATAACATGGATGGATGAAATCCAGCGCTCTGATTGGTTGCGAGTGAGTCACAAGGGGTGCATTATTCAGCGATAATGTACAGTTACTGTTCACATTAACCCGAGTGTTCCATATCACTGCGCACTCAGAGTAACAAGTTAGATTGTCCGTGACCGTTAGTTGACATTTTAGCTTTTAGCTCAGTGGAGATCGCTGGAAAAAAAAAAGGAAATCCCACAAATGATCGTTTTGAGACAATGCGAACTTTCGCAACTGGACAATTAAGTTGGACGTCATGAGCGAGATGGTGCGGGACCCAATGCTGTTTACATGCACGTACGGGGACTATTTTTTCTCTAGACTACGGAAATGTTAAACACAACATTTGGTGGCTACAACTATTTTGTGCTCAAAGGCAGCTATTTAGTTACCATTTATAATTTGGGTAGTAACCGTGTTATAAAAGCAATAAGGTACTTGAGGCAGTACTTTATCTTCAATAATGTAACTGTAATAATGTAACTGTTCTATGTATGTGCTGCACGTCGGGCCTAACTACACATTATTGGACGTTATTACAGCCCTATGAAGTACAGCCTCAAGTACCTTATTGCTTTATTACGTGTCAAGCTGGGACAAGAGTGCTCTCCTACTGCCTTTGTTTTTCTCCCCTTCTCCCTTTTTTCTGCAGAAGCAATTCCAGATTGACATCCCCCTGTGCAGGCCATTCATGCTGCTCTACAGAGTCCAAGCTAATCAGGTTGGGGCTCCACCATAAAAAAAAAAAAACCTCTCCTAGCCATGGAGTGCGTCCAACTCAAGTGGTGCTTGCAGAGGGCGCGCTGCATGATTAGGGACATCCCTCCCCCCCTGTTATAATCTGTTTGCCCTCCTTCCCTGTGGGAGGCGCTACAGGAACCTCTGTTCCAGGACCAGCAGGCTCAAAAAGAGCTTCTTTGCTTCTGGTGTCAGTCTACTGAACACTGCGCCACGCTGACAGCCGCCCCCCCACTGCACCTACCACCAACATTTTGGATTTTTTTGGTCTGCGTGACACTGGTACTTTTGTAGGTTTGTGCCGGGCGGTTGAGGACAGTAGGGGAGTCATCACATTGGGCTGTGAATGTAGTTGTTTTTGTCTAGAGATATACCAGGCTATTTGACACAATGACTTACACCATGAGTAGAATACTCGCCGTCAAAAGAACAGTTGTCTTTATGTTGGTTGGGATCAGTAAAGTTAGTCAGGATCATTAAAAGGAAAAAATAATTGTCTGTGTAGTGGATTATCTTTGCTAAGTCAGTAAAGTAGAGCTGTAGCAGAACATCAGACCTGGTAGTGGAGCATATAAAATTAAAAGATTGTGGAAGGCCACTAATCCCAGACAAGCAACCCAACTCTTCAATACTTAATACAATTTAGAAACGTGGTTACAAGCCTTCACTTCAATTTCATCAGATTAATTAGCCGAGCATGAGTTTGTGTGTAACATTTTTGTGTGCCGCCGTTTTGAAGTTTTAGTTTTTTCTTGTGCATTAGGATGTGTCTGGATATGTGTATATTTTTGCATGCACATGTGGGTTTGCTTCACCGTTCTTCACCTCAAAACCTATATAAACTACACCGGTGTGTTCGACTTTTGTAGACACTGATGACACTGACTATAATGTAGTGGTAAGATATGAGCCAGCCCCCCAGCCAGTGTTTGACAAGCTAACATACACGCGTCGATTCCCAGGCTGATAGAGTGCATCAGTGTGTGTATAACCTGCTGCTGCAGCGGATGCATGCGCCTCCAAATCTGCCGTGAATATGGAATAGCTGCTGAATATTTCACATCCTACTTCTGGCATCCCAACCCTCATCTCATAAATCACTGTTTATGGATCATTTACTTTATGTATCCTCTAAGCGCCTCTGTGCGTCTCTGTGTGTGTGTGTGTGTGTGTGTGTGAGAGAGAAAGAAAAAGACAAAAGCTGTTTTGTCAAGCTTAGTGTTTACACAATGGCAAGAAATACACTGACGTTTTGCAAGCATGCAACAGTGATAAGAACAAACCCACACACACAAACACTAAGTGAATTCATTCACTTCTGTCCTTCAGAAACAATAGGTGTCTTTTTAGGATCAATAAGATGCTCAAGTGCTGCAGCTTTATAGAACTACCTCAGACTCGAAAGCACCCAATAAATGAAAATGCACACTGCAAAAAGAAGATCTCACACCTAAAGATTGTTAAGTAATACAGATACTGTTTGGTAGTCTCATTCAGGGTTTACTCAGTGCGGTGTGGGCGTGTGTGTGTGTGCGCGTGCGTGCGTGCCCATCTCAATGCGGATCACGAGGCCGTTCTGTTTAGTGAGCTGTCAGACATTTGGCCAGGGTCAGAGCCCGGGGGACTGACACGGAGGAGGAAAAGGAAGAGAGGGGTGAGGGGTCTGGAGGGAAACCGGTGAACTGTAGAGTCAGACACTGTGAAAGGACTCGCAGTGGCCTTCGGCAGCGCAACGAAAACAGAGCGAGGGAGTGAGAGCGAAGGAGAGGCTTTAAAGAAACCCAAACCCTGGAACCGGCGAGCTGTTGAATACCAAGAGGTTCCTTCCCCACAGAATAGCGCTGTACGTACACACGGCCCCCAAAGACCCGTCTCCAAGCTGCATTCATGATGTTGATAAGGCCTTGATCCCCCATGTTTACTGCCCTGACCACTAACGCTCAACTTCCAAAACAGCTTTCTATTTTGTCCTAACTTACTTTACTTTTATTTCATGGCGTCTGCATTGCTCCGTGTCCCTTACTTGCCCTCCAAGAGGGAATAATAATAATAATGGTTTTCGATTGAATAGACAGAGGGGTAAATGTGAGCACATAAAAAAAAAACACACACACACACACACACACACACACAGAGGCGTTAGTAGGGGAGGGAAGGGGAGCTTGTGTGTTTGTGCCGTACTTTTTGTGTCCGGGCCAAACTGAGGCCAGTGTAAGCATGCAAAATGGATATTGAAAAACAATAGATGAATATTGTCCGCTGTCAGCAAGATTAGAAAAGCAATATCCCATTGTGGGATACATGCACTGCTGCTGGAGGACAGAGAGTGTATTGGTGGTGGGAGAGGGGAGGGAGGAAACAGGGAGACGGAGGAGCAGAATGCAGGTAAGTGACTGCAAATGCCTGAAGGGCAATTGAATGGATGGGGGAGCAAGAAAAGCACGAAAAGATGGGGAAAATAGAGAAATATACTGCATTCTTTCAAGCAGTGATGAATAAATTTAACCCAAGCATCAGGAATAAGGCCTCCGTTCTTGCTGCTGTTCTGCAAACAATTCATCCCAGCTGTCCAGGAGGTCGGCCCGTGTGAATGGAAATCACAGAGTCCAGGTGACTTCACACATTCCATCAATAAAACATTAGCCAGCTCAAAACTTCTCCTGGGACACCCTGCCAAGTGTGCTTAATAAATGGAAATTCATTGTTTACCATTTGACATTTCCATTTAATTTCTTGCTAGCCCGTGGTGAAATGACAATCGGCACCTAGGACTGCAGTGAAGTGGTGAATAATTTGAAAAAGGTGGCGCCCTATTGATATCTCAGATTTTTCTCAGTCTGTGTGATTCACCAGCAGCCAAAATTAAATAGTTTTGATGTCTTTTTGGAAGTGTGAAGTGTGTAATTTTTCTTCATTAATTGAAAAGGCTTCCACACCTAAAATAGTTTAATTCATTATTCTTATGGTGTTCAAAAATTAGGAAACAAAAGACAAACAAATGTTTTTATTAAAAGTGAATCATCTCTGGATTTGCCGGGTTTCTACAATCCACGGAGTAGTTCACTGGCCACAAAGTAGCCGCCTCTCGTTTCCTCCTACAAGTCCCGATGCATACAGGTGTATATACAGATCAGAAAAGTTGTGTATTCATCCCACTGGCCTAAAACCAGAGCTCTTCTTGATAATGAGAGAACAGTTGGTGCGCTCCTGGGTACTGATGTCTCCTTGTGTGTTCAATGTGACCAGTTATTTTCACTGAGGTATTACACTTGATGGTGTAACACATCATTTCGAAAGTCACTCCACCAGAGAAGGTGGCTGTGCCATCGATTATGACACTGCATCAGGAATCAGGAAACATTTATTACCAAAGTATGTCAGACATACAAGGAATTTGACTTGGCGGTTGGTGCATGACAGCAGACAGTCTGCCAATGGACAACAAGACAACATGGTGCAAGGAATAAGAAATATTCAAATGCTATGGGTTAGTAATCTAAAGCTATGGGTTAGTTTAAAATAGGGGAATAAGACTTTAAAAAGTTAAAAATAAAGTGCACCAGCAACAGAAAGTGACACGTGCATGTAGAGAGTGAAGAGTCAGACAGGGGGGACCCGGGCTCTGTTGATGAGCCTGACTGCCGACAGGAAGAAACTGTTCGTGTGGCGGGAGGTCTTAGTCCTGATGGACTTCAGCCTCCTGCCGGATGGAAGGGGCACAAACAGTTTATGTCCAGGGTGGGAGGGGTCGGCTACAATCTTTCTAGCTCGCTTCAAGCTCATGGAAGCGAACAGGTCCTGGAGAGACGGCAGATTGTAGCCGATCATCCTCTCTGCAGAGCGGATGACACGCTGCAGCCTGCCCGTTCAGCTCCCATTTGAGGTCCTGGGTGATGATGGAGCCCAGGAAACGGAAAGAATCCACAGTGGTGACAGGGGAGTCACACAGGGGGGGGGGGGGGGGGCTGCGTACTTCCTGAAATCCACAACCATCTCCACTGTCTTCAGGGCGTTGAGCTCCAGGTTGTTCTGGCTGCACCACGTCACCAGGTGGTCAGACTCCCACCTGTAGGTGGACTCACCAGGATCAGTCCGAAGAGGGTGGTGTCGTCTGCAAACTTGAGCTTGACGGACTGGTGACTGGAGGTGCAGTTGATGGTGTACAGGAGGAGAGCAGAGGGGAAAGCAGAGTGCATTTCTTTATTAATTACATTGTTTCAAAATCATAGATCTATACTTTACTTACTTTATTTAATGCAACAACTATGAGCCGGGATGTAAGTTTGTTTTTAATATTCTTCACTCATTGTTTACGTCAGCATCAAAAGTATGATCTGGCTTCTACCATTCATCACTTCCGCATCTTTTTTTCCAGATTGTACTTAAGAAGAGTCTAGTTGCATTGAATGAGGTCATGGTAGAACACAAAACTTTTTCAATGTCTAATCACTTAACACTTAGCACCTTCAGTCGCTCATAAGTAAACAGCATTCCACTTCAGAAGGAATTCTTTACAGCGAGGCAATTACAGTCTCACAGCCTCCTGATGAAGGTGCACAAGCGTTGTACAAAAAAAATCGAATAACTTAGTTTGACCAGAAATATCAGATCGCAACCACAAAATAAGTCGCTGGAGGTATTTTAATGCAAATGCCATGTTTTTAATTTTGTGTCAAGGTCACAGAACATGTCAAAAACATGACAGCTCATTCCTCCTTTGTCTTTCAATGTGATGGAATTTTTCTGTACTAAAGTAGTCATTACAAATGTTGAAAGCCAAAAGGCTTGCTGCTACTTCATGCACAAATGAGAGCAAAGTGACCCTGCAGTGTATAAACATTTGTGCATTGGCTGAGTTTAATGAACTTAGAAGGTCATCAAATTCACGACCAACAACCTCTTAACAAAACACACATTATTTGCACAACTAATTGCATAACAAGGGAAAGGTTTAATTGTTGAAATACCCCTTTGTTCTTTGGAAAATTATATCAAGGTATTGTGAAGTCTTAAAAAAAAGTCTTAAAGTGCCTGCTGTTATAGCTTTGTGTGTGACCCAGCACGCAGAGATCCCACACAGGACACCAACTGGCGGTTCAAGTAATTTAATGAACAAACTCAAGGTACAGGTCTCGCAACTCGGTGGCGGAGTCCAGGTGGGGACGTCAGACTGGCAGGAGGCAGGCAGCACAGGAGGGGAGGACCAGGTAGGTAGTGGGTTCTGTGCAGAAGAACAGTGATCAAGCAACGGATTGACAGAGCAACTGGGGTGGTCTCGGTAGTGCGCCAATGCAACGATCTGGCGATGGAGAGGTGAGCAGCCTGGGTCTGAATGCTGTCGGGATGAAAGGATGTGGCTCAGCTGTGCAGCCTGGAAGGCCACGCCTGTTGCAGGTGGAGCATAGACAGACACACAGGGAGAAGAGAAGATGGAAACACGCAGGATGACCCACAACACCTGCGGCTCCCACTGTTTGTTATGAGTGTAAATTGTACAACACTTGAAAGTCACGTCAAGTGGTGTCCTATTTAGGGACGAAGCCCATTTTAGATTCTATAATTATTTCCTTAACTGACTGAGTGTGACAATTGAATGTGATTTATAAGCACTTGCATGCACTAGCATCATATTCATGTTGACTTCCAATGCATCATCATCCAATCGTTGCATTCTCTTTGATCTGACAAGCTCTCCTTTATCTTTTCATTCCACCTTCCTTTACTCTGCAATCGCTCCATCTCTTCAAACTTCTCTCTCATTTGGTATGCAGTAGCTTACCTGTTTTCTGATTCACTCAATACATGTAGGAAAGTTCTCGCCTTTTATGTTCTCACATCTCTTACAAACACACACTAAGAGATTTTCCATGAATTACATAAGTAGCTTTCATCGCAGCTGCCCTCCGTCTGACAGATGCTGATGAAGTCTTTTTTACGTGAAAGAAATCAAAATCTAGGGTGGTCATCGGTGTGATAAGACAGAAGAGTGGGATACTGCAGCGGTTGTCATGGTGACAACTTTTAACTTTGATTGGCTGGAGGCATGGCCTGAGGCGTTTGGAAGGTCTTTTCTGGACTGTGACACAGGGAGTGACAGGAAGCTGACCAGCACAGATTCGCACACACACACATACACACACACACACAACTCTCTGCTTTCACAAGTACAGTGAACACTTGGAAATAATGCTTTCCAATTCATGCATGAGTTCAATCTTATTATTTTCTAAAATTGTCCAATGATGTTCATAAGCATTTTCATGTTTGCATATTATACGTGCAATTAGTAGGTGTTTTCTTCATGACCTTTACTAAGTTAAATTACTCACAAACTTTGTTTTTTAAATGTTTTTGTTAATCGCTAACAGTTTTGTGAATATGAGTTAAAACACCCGCAAACAAAATTGTGTTTAGATAAATGTGACAGGTCTGTCTTTGGCTGTTGATTTTGTCGTGGGCACGCGTGCATGAGTGTGTGAATCACTGCGACTGGATGAGTGACTGAGCGTAGAGCTATGACAGCCAAGCAGACAACAACACAGATATGGATTTTAGCTTGAGGGCTGCTGTAGGGTGTCACGATTCAGTCTGTTCCTCTCATCCCCTTCGTCTCTCCTCACAGGAACTTCAGTGACTTTTTTCAAATCATAACTCCCCTTCAACCATGCCGACAAATGCTTTGGAGAACTTCTGATGCACCTCGCTCAGCGTTGGCCTGTAAAAGTTTATCAAGGTTGCATGTGATTGGGCGAGAGAAGTTTACACCGTGGAATGTTTTTCTCCAAAGCCTCCGGTACTGTTGATGTAACCACTTGTAAATTTGATTAATTTTTAACTAAGACATGCACGCATTCAGTATGAAAAGGCAAAAGGTGGAATGTTGTGAAGGAATGTGTTTTTTAATACAAAAGCAAAGGGAACTTTTCAACTCTGTAAAGGAAAAAGATACAGAACAAGTAAGAAAAAACGGTGGGCAAAAGCTCAACATGACCTGCTATATAAGACACATCTCTTAAATAGGTGTGTTGCTGTCTGTCAGGAGGAATGGATTTGGAAAATAATGCATATATTCAATTGCCCTGCTCTGGGGAGCTCTTGCTTTTCCATCCACCGAGCAAAAAAGCAACAAAAAAAGTAAACACATGTCACCCAGTTCCAGCAAGTTTCCGTGTTGACTGTTGCATGCCAGTGAGTCGACATGTTTGCGTTTTTCTTCTGGTTGCCTCTTGTTTTGTTTTTTCCTCAGCTATCTCTTTTTTGCGAGGATGCGTTTTATGAAAATAGTCATTTGGCTGCTTTTATATATGAGGCAATGTTCTTGTCTGGTTGTACCATTGCATCCGAATTGTAGTCATTTCCATGATTTACCGTCATAGAACAGGCTTGAACAAGCTCTTTACAACATCAAAAATAGTAACATGAGTTTGAAGGCATAATGTTCTTCTTATGGACAATAAGTACCTCTTCTATGTGAAAACGGATTTCCACATTCCACCTTTTTATGGGCTTTAACGTACATATGCAGGTATACAACAGCCTTTTGTTGTCACGGTCATTGGTCTATGCACCTCAGTTGTAAATTGAATATTTCCAAAGCTGTCACTGTTTTCTGTGCCATACGGTAAAGGTGTGACGAATGAAACGACTGCCCTGGCGTCTTGACAGGCTAATAGGTTGGAATGACAATACCTCAGGCGCAAGCTGTCACTCAGGTTAACAGAAATCTAGTGACAGTTAAAAAAAAAAAAGCATCAAGTCTTTAACTTTCTTGTAATGCACTTCCGGCCAAATTCACTTTAGGAAATCATGAAAGGCGTTGTGTGTGACATTTGTAACATAAAAAGCAATAATTTTCCTTTTCCTCACGTAACGCTTCTTGATTTTTGTTAATGAGTTGAATAGAGAGGCCCCTTTCCTGTATTTCTTTTTTTAACAGGTATTAATAGCAACCAAAGAGTGATAATGCTTGAACCCTTAAAACAATCGTTGGTGCCATAAGTTTGCATAACACATGCAAAGCTACTTCACAAGTAAGAGCAACCTTCATGATCAAGACGTTTACTTTTCTGGTAAATCCAAAATGAGAATAAACGGAAGAGAATTAATCACAGCCACAATACTCTTTAAACGCCAGTCCATATTATATTCATTATCTTAGTGATGGGATACCCAGAGCTTTATGATCGATTTCTTGGAGAATAGTTTAACACGTTACGTTTTTTTATGGTTGCTTGGCAAAAGCCAGTTGCAAACTGCCTCCGCACACATAACAGAATGTTAGCAGAAGAATAGACGCCCAGCGCCACCAACACAGCTAGCGTTGGTGGCGCAGCATGTGGCCCCGGCCCTGCGAAAATCTTTATTTTAGCGATTTTGCTACCAACATCCCAACTCTGATTAACCATTGGGTCCAATGAAATTAGCTACCACAAAAGTCTTGCAAAACAAACCCCATATAAATTAAATCTCCTGCTCACACTGTGGCTTAATTAGTGTGAAAGCACATTCTCCTCCATTAAATCCATACCGGATTCTGAGGGGAGCTGGACATTTATATATCTGTGTTCCTTCTGCTGTCTCCAATTTCAAAGCACCCTGTTACTACACACAACACCCCTTTGTAGGTAGCATGAGTACCTCCATGAAAAATAACACCAGACTTTTCCAAAATACACAAACTCCTTCATCAAGAGTCTGATATTAGGACAGTTTTATTGCAGTTTGTGGCTTACATCAAGACACACAAAAATTATTTGTATTTTCAGAAAAAATAGCCTCGATATTCAGTTAAACTGGATGATTATTGTGAAATGTTCAAAATTCTGACAGACTGTGGCTGGAGATGTTGAGTGCTCGTGACTAAATTACCCTCAAGTGAAGCATAATGGAGGTGGGAGAAAACGTGCTTGTCAGGGAAAACAGTCTTTATTTTTACACTGAAGGATCTGAAAAGATTTCATTGCAAACTGTTTGGAAAGTGCAGACTAAACCCCTGCACAAACCAGTCAAGAAAAAAGCAAAAACAATTTGTATACTATTGAAAAACGATTTCTGATAATTCACACACCATGCAATGAGCGGACAGTTTAATGTTCTTCTGCTGGAACTGAGGAAACTCTCAGATGGGGAGGCGTCCCAATGTGAGACAAATGCCTGATGTCGTGGCTGGATGTCTTTCAAACCTTCAAAAATCTATACAGCAAAAGGAAGCGATGAAATATTGAATAAATATGTTAACTTGCTATCTCTTCTCTAATCTCTATTTGAATGTCTCCATGCATCAGCCTGGTTGTGATTGTTCCCTCAAAATGTAGTTTAATACAAAGTGAGGGAGAGTGAAAATGTTCTGTATCTGGATGTTGAAATAAGATGTATTATATAGCGTTATGAAATCAATTTTAATGCTTTGAATGCACAAAAAGGATCAGATCAACTAAATCTAGTGTGCACAGAGAAATCAATGCAATTTAAGTTTTTGACACATAACTTTGTTAATTAGTCTGGAGGTTCAGTGATGACAGGGCTCGTACTTTTCTATGGCAATCATAGCTTTAAATAAGTTAAATGCAGCATCAGTAAGGAGCCAGAAGCAGCATGTCCCGACTTCTATTCAACCCATTTCTGACAGCTTCATGCTCACTGACTCTGGTTGCTGTTCAGAAATTGATATCCCCCGAAAATAGATTTCTGTTCAGGCTAATGGTTTAAGTGGAGCAGACAGTGTATGTAAATGTGCACAACTTCTGTGTGTGTGTGTGTGTGTGTGTGACTCGTGCTCTCTGGAGGTCTGTCGCCACCTCGACACGCCAATCAATGCTGCACCTTCCAGGAGTCCCCATCCAGGCAAGCTGTCGCCAGGTGTCCGGTGGGATGTTGACTTCTGAAGGACATCTTCATAACACAGCCTTTCTTTGACCTTTTAAGGTCAAAGGTCAACTGTGCCTGGGCCAATACCAGCTAATCAGGAAATATGTTGATTGATTGGTGGCCTCTGATGTTGATGGTGTCAATGCACATGCGTGTCAGCTTCAAATACATCCCTTCCTCCCACCCAACAACAAATGAGGACGCTCACGTACACACAACACGCAGACCTAACACGCGATGACATCACATACGAGAAGCCACAGGTGCAAGTTGGACTGCGCCTTCCTGTACCCCTACCTGCTTGCTTGAATCTTGAGAGGGATCTTTAATGAGGGTGCAAGCGCTCATGAATTTATTTAAATTTCAAATGCATGAGGTGATTAGTCCAGTGAATTAGCCCAGTGACTTATTGTGGAATAACTTAGCTCCGTCAGGCACAACGGAGACAGCTAATGTCTACAAGGCCTCTCTGCCGATACTGGCTCGTGTGGCGCGTTTTAGTGGGTTCACGGGTGGGAGGGCAACAGGGAGGTGAAAAATGGAAGCTGGCAAGAGGAAGAGATGAAAAAGGAACAACAATGAGTGGTTTATTGTGTACATAGACCACACAAAAGACATTGACAGATGAAGAAAGGGAAAGCCCACAAGAAAGCAAGATATAAAGAGGGATGTTAGAGAGGGGATGGATGAGATGAACAGGAGGATAGGAGGAAAATCAATGGAGAGGAGGAATGGAGGTGGTAATTGCCTTACAGACATGCATGGATAAAGGAGTGGAAGAGGGCGAGGGCTTCCTGGAGCAGAAAGGAGGATGAGAGAGAAATCAGAGGGCAGAAGATCATTCACATTTGCAGTGGAATTATAAGAGTTAACTGAAGAGATGGTTGTTAAAAGGAAGGCATAATATGAGAAATACTGTTACATGGTTTCGTCTACGAAACCTAATGTTGATTTTATCACCTAATACTTATCTTAAGCAAATTGTTTTTCCTGGTTGTGCCAAACCATTTAAAAATGTTGTGCGACACCGCCACATAATGCATTGTTAGTAGTTTGAGGTCATGTCATTCTGCGGGACAGTGGAAAAAATAAATACATGTATGAAAAACATGAATTACTTGAATCTGTTTCTCGTTAAATGCTACATCGTCTAAACAATATAGTATCAGTAGGCCATTGTAGAAATTATTCCCTTTTTCTGGGAAAGCAGCCTTGCAACAAATATGGCACACTTACAGCACCACATTCAATCAACCTGTCGCCAGGCAGAGACAAGAACCAACTGTGAATTTTCATGCAAGAAAAGTAATTGTTTGGATTCATGATTAATAAAAATAGGGCTGCATGTAGCCGCTAATTCGTGCCAGATTTGAATCAGCCGCATTGGTTATTTACGCCTTGTGTAAAATCTGATTATTGGCTTCTGACACTTGGGTGGTGAAAAACTGCCCTGTATGTATTGCATGTAACTTGAAGTCGACAATTGTATCATATGTAGTCATACTGATGAATCACATTAGGGCATACTCGCGTGGAAATATATTGAGAAAAAAAAAACGTTCATCTTTTATTTTTTTTATAACCAGAAAAGGTCAGAGCCTGACATAATGAATGTATAATAAGGTACAAAGTGTAAGCAAAGTGGGTGGATGCACAATGATATAAGATTGTTTTTGAAAGACAGTGTCTGTAAGAGTCAAGAGTAAAGAACAGAATTAACAGACTTTGTGCAGATGCAATAGAGAGAATAACATAGTGTATTATGTTCACTTGTCAAAGCAATTATTTGTGATTAATCATTTGATTGATGTGGCAAACATGTTTCTGCTTACGACCAAATAATGGATCAATCAAGGACAGGAGAAAGATCATTTAGAAACACAGCAGAAGCCATAAATTATCTGTGATTGCCTAACACATGATTAATGTTCCAGTGTATTTTGCCCTAATGGGATTCATCAGTGTTTTATATGTAATTGATGTACATCAGGGGGAATAAATTAGATGGGTACAACTCGCAGCGAAACACGCTCAGTGCGGTTTTGCGTGTGTGTTATGGTTTGAAGAGTGTATCTTTAATAGCAATACTTTTTTTAAGTGAGCAGTATGTGTCACAAACACTTCATTCAGATGTGTCATTTAAAATGTTTGTTGTTTAGAAGTACTGTTACTTCCATTGGGACCATCTACAAAATATTCGATGCCTGTATTTTAGTTAGAGGGATGTTTTTCAACAGTTCCTACTATATCCCACCTTATAATTTTAGTGCAAATCAATTCCTAAGGTAAATCCTGCCTTAAATGTGCACATTCATACTGTTATGCTGTAAGAATCTGTCATTTTTTTCTGTCAAAAGGTTGATTTAAACATGACCAGTGACATAATTTTTTTAAAACCAGTTCACGCAGCACATCGGCAATTGTTTATATGTATGATACAATCATAAATCCATAGGCTAAAGTGCAAAACTTTTTTTCCTGAGTCAGCAAAGACTTGTTTCCATCCTCCTTTCCCTCAGTTGGCCATGCCCCAACACGTGTTTATTTCTTTTTTTATGTGGTGTCTTTCTTAAGACAGTCTTTAGCCAGAGGCTAAACCACTATATGAGGGTTGGGGTGCTGTCGATTTTTTTCTGCGCTATGACATCCGTTTTAATACCATTAGCCTTTGACGTGCCAACACTAGCTGAGGAGCCAGTGAGGAAACAAGAGGCTAGGCCTCAGGGTCAGTATGTCCTCTGGTCACTGCAGCTTGTGAAGTTTTTTTTCTTTCACATTTAAAGCCAAACCGCCTCTGAAAACCATTCCAAGCTCTAGAATATATTTAGCTTTGGACAAACAGAGGAGGCTAAATATTAGAATCCACATTGCTACGGTAAAGAAAATCCCGAATGTTTGAAAAGACCTCATCAATAAGACCTTCTCAAACAACGATGGTTGAAACCTGTGTGTTTGGGCCAACTATGTGGAACTATTGCACGCGTGTCGGGGGAAAGATGAAAGATTAGCAAGACGTTTGGAGACATCCACTTGTTTTCTAGCAGCTTATCAAACGGAATACAGGACTTAATTGAATTGAAGGATTTAATTGAAGCAGTCGGCAGGGGTGAATATAAAGGATGAAAAGGGAGATTAGTGCAGTGCTGCAGAGGTAGACGAGGAGACGGATGCCGCGAACAAAGCCCAGATATCTGTCATCCTGCGTTACGTGTCTAACAGTGAGGTGGCCCGTGAAGTCAGGGATGCGTTTTGGGGATTCCATGATGTCAGGTGACGACAGAGTACACCGTGGGAGCGTTGGAATACGAGCGGGTCGAAGATGTGGCGCCATCAGATCTTCATGGGGTGCAGGGCAGGACTAAAGAGGAGGTGCCCGAGGCCATGTCAACCCACTGTCAGGTGCACAAAAGTGAACCTGGTGCTCCTGAATTCAGAAAAAGTGTAGAGTGTAGAGCTTTCTGTGAAACAGCCGAGGGACTGGCAGAGAGTGGTTTGAATTAGAATTTGGTTATTTTTTCCAAATCTGTTAAAAAGGTGAATCCTTTACTGATCCAATACGTTTCACCAGTTCAACAGATAAGGGATCATTTAAAACAGTTGGCCTTGGCCTCCTCTCTGGTGCAAAATACTGGCAATTGTCTTGTACAAATTTAAAAGTCAGTAACTAGCTGCACAGCTAAGAAGCTGCAGATGAGTTTGATTTTTGAAATAACACCTTTGGGTTTAGCATCTTTCTGATGTCAATCATGTTTTATAAGGCTTCTTCCTGTCTTGTTTGTTCCTCGTAACGTGTTTCTTGTCTGTTGTGCTCTGTGGACCGTGTCTATTGTTTATATTTTTTGGTGGCAAATGAGTTTCCCCGCTGGGGATTAATAAAGTTTTCTAATCTAATCTAATTTCAAAAGAAGCATCAATGAAGACAAAGAACACAGCTAAAGGAGAACAAATATTGGACTTGTGACCAGAAACGCTCCGCTAAACGAATGCTAATGTGGCTTTGTATCTGCTGAACGTGTATATGGTAATTGTTTTGTCATGAGTCAACGACTTTATACAGTGAAGATCCGTCATTGTTCAGATCACACGTTGTTGTGTTGGGGATACTTGAAAGGTCCTTCCTTTTGTGAGTTTTGTGCAAGCAATCTAATTTACTAAATTGGTCATTTGGGTTGGTGGAGTAAATGGAAAACAACCCCCAAACAATAAAAACTGCGGCCACTTGAGCAAATGAAGTTAGCTGCTTCTCTCAACTGCTCGGATACAGACTACTGTAAATGCTGTTGGTCAAATTATGAGAGGTACACTCATACAGATGTGAGTGTTTCGTCACTCAACTTTCTACAGATGAATGGAGACCAAAAATATGCAAAACGTCTAATTCCACTTTTATCATAAAATCCTGCTCACTGATCATGAATTTAATACGTATTAATGTGAGATTATTATCGTTATTTTCAGTCTCTTTGGAATAGGGACACAGAAGGAATGACAGCTAATTGCGGGGCACCACATCTGAAAATCTGCCGAAAAAAGGAAGCTTTAGTAGATTATTTTATTCTGCAACAGCTGCCATAAAAGGGAGTTTTAGCACAAGCTCTTATTAGAGACTTGGCATTTTGAAAGCAGCGGGTAGTTATGGTTATGTGCTGCTGTTATGTTCTACTACCCAGGGTTTCAGCATCCCGTGTACTGTAAAAACAGGCGCTGAGCCTTAGTCATGGAAATGAGGGTTGGGTTATATTGCGAAATGTATTTCTATTCTTTCTCTCTTTGTGTTTTCTCTGTGTATGTCAGAGCTTCCAATACCAGACATCCCCATTTCGCCATTTTTCATCCCGCCTCAATTTTCCTGTCTTTGCCCCTTGCTTTTCTCGTCCCATTCCACACCACCCACTAATATTGTGGCCCTTCATTAAAACTACAAAAAAAGAAAGGAAAAGAAACAAAACGAATACAGAGAACATTTCTAGTCTAGTCTGACTCCAAATACCACAGTGCCTCCAAGTGGTCCACAATGTCATGACAACCTTTAAAACGGCCTACTGTCTAATACTTATTCTATATGCTCACACAGCGCAGGAGTGATGATGGATCTGTGGTGTTGGAGAAGGAAGGTTAACTGTTAAGGGTGCTCTGAGTGAAACAGTGCAACAGACTCGTGTGATGAAAGACACAGAGGTCGGGGCAGGGTTGGATCGATGAGAAATGAAAAATGATTGCGACAAAAAGAAAATTAAAAAGCACGACAAAGAAATTCTCCCTCAACTTTCCTTCATTTTATTTATGTCTGTCTTTTTCTCTGAGGGTGTGTGTGTGGTGAAATGCAGCCATGACTCTGCTTAGAAACGGCAGCGGCACAGCTGCTTGGGCCACTACGGGGCAACAAGGCCAGGCTAAAACAAACAAAAAAACAAACACACATACGGCAGTTCTCTTTTGATAAGCTGGCAGAGTTCAGTCATTTTCATCACATAGCCCAACATTGCAGTTTTGGTTCTTTCTTCATCTTCTTTATCTTCATGCATTGGTCGCAACCTCAAAGCTAGTTTAAACTCTGAAAGCAACCGGAACTTACAAAGTGGCTCACCTCAAAGACAAGGAAAATGGATCTATCTTGGATCAGATTCATAATGAAGAAATGAAAGGCACTACTCTTGTTATCTAACCAATCCTTTTAGAAAGTTACCTTCAAAATTGTGCAATCGTATGTTCTTTTTTTAAATACGAAAACTTTCAATCGAATACAAATGAATTGCAACCTAAGAAATTAAAATTGCTTTGATTATTTCATGTTGTCACAAAGACCACCAGGACCAAGTTCCCAGCCCTGGTATTTTCCACTGTTAAGGGGTGAGATCAGAACGAAGCTGCAGCAGTCAACAAAAAATACCTTGATAATAATAATATTTGTTATTAGTATTACATGTGTTTGGATGGCCTCCTCTGCATGAAGTATGTTCAGGTTTTAGCAACCTTAGTTATATCCAAATATAAAACATGGTACATTTCCACCAAACCAAAACCTCACAGTCATTTGTTCCAGTGGTTAACAAATGTGGTTATTGAATTGCTCAGTCCCAAGATGGATGTAAATAAAGCCTATTTTGGTATCCAGGAGATGCATTTTGATATTAAACTAAAACCATCGAAAAACTCATGTGAAGAGTTAAAGATTACACATATTAATCATTTGCATATGAAGGGCTATTTGCTCTGAATAGATATTCTTAGCTGATATCAGACAGAATTGTCAATTTGTTAAACGCATTGCTTCTGCTCTAATGGATTTCAATATAGGGTTTGATTTTCTGCTAATCGAGACCAAATGCACACCTATTATTCAGCAGCTCTAGCAGAGGGGTGATAGAATTTGGACTGAAAGTTATATTTACAACTATTTACAACAAGCACACACACAGTGCCTACAAAACAAACACATTTTGAGTGGGGAAACACCAACAGTGCAGGGCGCTCAGCAACCAAGTCTTAACGATGCTGTTCTCTTGTTAATTGATTTTGAGAAGCAATTACCTATAAAACCCAAACGTCTGCATGGACTTAATTTGGAGGAAACAACTTTAAATGCTGAATGTGTAGGCTAAATTGAGTTTGGAGACGGGCTAAGTGATGTTGACTTATACATCTTTTTCATGGTTCATTAATCCTCAGTTCAACCTTAGTTGTCCCCAGTACAAGGTCGGTAATGGGTTAATTCCAAGATTTCATGTGAAATCTCATGTTGAAGTGGCTTGCATCCATAGACTGCAAAAACCATCAACAAATGGGGGGAGTCTCCTTCTCTGCATGGTGCATCATTACTGCATCATTACCATGAGTGCAGGAAGACAGAAGAAAGCCATTTGAGCTAACAGAGATGGGATAGAGACGGGGGGAAGGCGACACGGCGATGCAGAGATTGTGGGTACTGCAATCATTTGAATGCTACTTTAGACCTCATCAAGTACCGAAAAAGTACCGCAACTTCCAACTCCAACAACTTTGTCTTAACTTTGTGTGTCTTTATTTCCTTTTTCTCACCGTATCTCCATGTGCCTCCCAGTGCTGGCTTATGCAGTCATAAGCTGGAAACCGATGAGGGGAAGGGTTCCTCCCTCTGAGAATCAGACCACTTGGTGCGTTGCCTTTGGGGTGGCAGCACTTGGGGTTTCTGCTACATGGACACACGCGGGCATCCATGCAGACGCGCTCATTCTCTCCTCTCCAATCTCGTGCTTTTTTTCTCACCCCCCCGTCTGTTTGTTGTGCTCCACCTCCCTGGGCTCTTCGAGTGCATTAATCAGTCAAGCCACAGCTATTACTCATCTGGTCAGAAAGAGAGAGGGAGAGAGAGAGAGAGAGCATAGCAGAAACAATGATAGATGGAGAGAGACCGAGAATAGGAGACAGAGGGCTGGGGGAAAGGAAAAGAGGTAAAGAAGATGGAGATATGCAGATAGGTAGCTGCTCTGCCTCCATTCATCTTCTGATATTTCTCCTTACCTCAAGGCTTTTCATCTCGCTTTTCAACCATCCATTCATCCATCCATCCACTCATTCAGCCAGCAAGCCGCCCTGCACCCATTCATTCACCTATTTATGGATGTCACTAACTCCCCAGCCTCCCACCTAATCATGCATCCATCTTTCCATTTCCAATTTCACCTAGCTCCCAATCTGATATCCATCTTTCCATCTACACCTGTCTTTATTTTAATTTCCTCCCTTGTTTATCCAAGTTGTATTTTGGCTCCCTCTCGGAGAACACGGTGGGCCCTAAAAGGGAATTGTGGAGGGAAAGTGAGAGATATAGAGCTGCTCTGCTGTTCAACAACAGTGTGAGGCAGATGAAGATGAAGCCTTTCCTTCATATTACTTTTTTGTAACCACAAAGTCTACGGTCACACTGGTGGCTAGGAATGGGCCAAACACGTTTTCAAATCTGTATCTCAGTTTCAAACTATTTCAAGTTTGAAAATGTTTTCGTCGGATCAAATGTTGAGGGGAAAAAGTTAATTAATTACAAAAACAAAACTGAGTACAAGGTGTAAACAACAGGAGCCACTATTTAAAGACTAAAGATTTGTCCTGTCCATTTGACAGAAATACTCATTTTCATACTATAATTTAATAGTAACCCTTAGGAAATTAGGATAACTTATCACGAGAGGCCGAATATAGGACCACGCCGCACTACATCTTCTTTCTGCCAGTCTTCTATCCATTTGAGGTGTACGACTGTGTCTTGATCTCTGGCAGTGGTATAGTTTTCTGTCCTTTTTTATTTTGAAAGTAATCCTGTCATGTGTTATGTCTGGAATCATTTCCTGCCTTTGCTGGAGTCCATGGCTGGTTGCGAATTGTAGAAAAATGACCTCCTGACCTCTATTCCTAAACACTATTCCTTCACCTCTGTGGAAAACGTCATGGGGACTTGATGCGTGACTGCTTAAATATTACTGCCGCAAGAAATTGTGCCAGGGAATTATCTCCTTTCCGTTAGTAAAGGATGGTCCAGTGGTTCCTATGCTAAAGAAGCTGAGAAGGGAGCTTTGAAGCTCCTTTCCTTAGCATTTAGAGAATTTGAACAGCTCTAATAATGTCAGCCACTTACACTACTTCCGGGTCATTTCACTCAGTTAGGAACCTTCCTAAACAAATTTGTTAATTAAAATCCACCCCATATTGTAGTGTTGGCTTCTTGTAGGACTTTAGATTTTCTGCTTGGCCATCTAACGCTTTAGCTGCCTTTTTTTCAGTTGACTTTTTGGGGTATTTGTCCTTTGCACTGCCTCAATCTTCTCCCACTGTTTAATTTTAATACCAGCTTTTGCTATGAATGTTCAATTCTACTTACCTGCCTTGAGTCCTCTATATTTGGGTCCCCGTTTGAACTGACAACCCTGACAAGATGACCTAACCAAGCATGGACCCAGCAGAATTGTTTCAGCAGGAACTTTACGAGCTCATCATATTCCCTCCTCAGCGTCTATGGAGAATGGAAAAGAGCTCCTGGCTGCGAATACAAATAGGCTGCTTTGAAAGTGGCACACCCAGAAGCTACATCTAAGCCGGTTGAGGAGTTCTTTTGCTGAGTGGAAAAACAATTTTTGAAACACCATTACCAGTCTGCAAGCTTTCGGGCTGCTGCAGCCTCTCACTCATTACATGGAACCCGTCTTGCCCTGGGGGGGGGGGGGGGGGGGGGGGCGGCGCCTTACGCATCAAGTCAGCTGGCCATCGGCCGGGTAGCCTCCTGTCTATCCCAGGAAGGAAGTTAAGGTCCACGTCAAACATCCTTGTCAAAACACCAAGTGTCTAAAGACGCCGTGGATACGTGTAAGAAAAGTCTGACACTGAAAGTGTGTAAAAAGTGTGATACCCTGGATTGGCAAAGTTATTCATGCTTTTGTTTTCACTCTGTTAGTCAACTGTAATTCTTCGTTGTGTGCTTTTAGTACAAAATGCAGCCACTCCGGTTCAATCAGGAGAAACAGAAAGACTGGCATTTGCTTCCTTTTTAATGATAAGGTGCCACCTTTTTTAGCAGACCTTTTGTATCGTACTTTGTGTCTATGTATATAGGAATATTTACATATATCTAAATACATACTCACAATTTCATGTCCCCCTCCTTTCACCCATAGTTGACCCTCCATACATGGATCACAAGATCACATATAATAGATTCCAATTCTTTTTTAAGATAGTAGACGAGGATGAGATAGTTCCCCCTTTTGACACTGTGCATTCTATCTCTTTTTGCAGCAGTTTGGTTGGTCAATTAGCTAACACTAAAATTAGGTTTAAAAAAAAAATTGGATAAACCAAAGATTCACATTGTGTTATGGAAGGGAATTGCACATGCTTTGGGGCAGATGGCTCCAAGATGTTAAAGATTCCATGCCAACTTTTTAAAAGTCTTTATGCAGGCAGTCAGCAATGGAGCAATAGCCATCCCTGGTCACCTTCTCATGCTTTGACCGGCGGCGTGATGCGTGCTTTAATCCATGCACATGCACGCCATTTCACACACCTAACAAGCCTTTATGTAGGCTCCCCCACACCGGTTCAATGGGTTAATGTATGAGACTTAAAAGTGGACACACATGTAAACCACATTCTGGGTCGGGGCACACAATTACCACCATGCACGCTTATTGAACTCAGAGTTTGGTATTCAGATGTACTTTCTGTACTCACTCTATATTCAAGAACAAGAGGGGAAAGAATGAAAAACATTGGCAGGCGGAAAGACATTTACATTTCATTAATTTGACTGACGCACTCATTCTGGGCAGCTTAATTGGAGTGCAACCGTAGAATTTGCAAAATCCTACCAAGAGGCAAAATACATACTTATGAAACACAAACAAGATACTTAAGGAGAAATTGTAGTATGGGGGAAGGGGACCGAAGTGCCATCAAGGGACAGCCAGTGGGAACTTGCCGGAACCACAGGCAGACAAAGTGAATTTAAAGTGGCACGCAGAATGGCCGGTGGTGGCCGAAGAATCGAGCATAGTGCCGCGTATACACCTGGACAGTGTCCCAGTGTGCATGTGTGGCTCTCTTTGCTTCCTCGTTCGCCAACAGCAGGATTTAGTATTCACCGCAAGCAGCCGGCGATGGGACTGCATGAGGGGGATAACATGGGAGGGTGTGGGACAGTTGAGGACAAATCTCTCCTCACTGTTCTGGAAAAGGGACCTGAAGGGGTGAGTCCTCAAGGGGAGTTGTTGTAGCTCAGACAAGAGATGACCAGACTAGACAAGTTGAACAAGTCTCTGGCGGGGAAAGGTCTGATGTTGTACTTGTTGTACTGTTTTGTTGGTCAAGAGTTGTGCAGAAACAAATCATCATTGTCTTGTCAGAAGTGAAGAGGGGATTTGGAGAGGACAAGATTACCAAAAGGTGATAGAGAACCTACATATTGTTTGAGCATGAATTTTAGATGGCGGGGCATTCAGTCAACGGGGTCGGGGGAAGCAAACAGATGCGCATTGTTCCATGAAAGCATACAAATAGAGCTGCAGATATAAAATGTTGTGAAGTGATCCTGGATGTGAGGTGACACACACGGAGGTACAGATAATCAATCGCGACAGTCCCTGCCTCTTACAGCTGTACGAGTAGGGTTTTGCCACTTATTTGTCGCTGTAGATGTCACAGGAACACGCTGGTGGCCGAGTACTGCATGCAGAGCACCTGGAGCTCCAAGGGGATAAAAGCCTCAATCCAGTTTTTCTTGCCTTCTCTTACCTGCCAGCGACTGCTCCTGACACACTTCAAGTATCTATTTCTTTAGTTCTTGATACATACCTTATTTCTCATCATCTAGCAGCCGGGTTATCAAATAATATACTTAAAAAGCATGTTGTTATTTCAAAATCATGTATTTGTCTGCAAATTGAGCTCCCTAAATAACCCACAGCTAAATGCAACGCATGAGGGGAAATTCATTAATAACAAAATGCCTTCAGGATATCTCGTCATGTCGAGAATTCCTCAACACATGGAAATAATGTATCCGCACAGGGATGAACCGGATACATTTTGTTTTTCTAAATGTAATTTTCCCACACATAGAGACTAGTTAGAGAGATGGGGATTGAGAAAAACCTACCACATTGTCTCTTTGTTTAACTGCTTTTAACTCCACCTTCTTCCCTGCTGCTCACAAATCCCAAGAGAGATGGTGAGCGGCATTGCAAGATGGTCATGACGGTCTCTTCTCTGTTTGTAATGCCATTAGCGTTTTTTATTGTCTAAAGTGAGGGTGTGTGTGTTTTTAAACGTGTACCTGTACGTGTAACAGAAATGTGTTAAATACTTGAATATGAATCCATCTGATTCAATTTAAATGGAATACACTAAGTCATACTATTTGACCTCTGAATTCTTTAAAGGTACAAGAAAACGTCCTGCTGTATCGCATCAGCTCAGCTTAAATCTGCAGCTGTAAGAAACTGCTACATCAATATTCAAACAGGACCGGTATTCTTTTGTGGCATCTCTACTTCCACACTTCTTAAATAATGTGGTACAAGTTATCATGAATGGCACAAACAAGAAGTGAATGTAAACAAAGTCATTTATTGCTATGTGGTCTGCCATTTTAAAGCCTTAAGCAACAGAGGAGAAATATGCCAGGAAAGGTGACGGCATGCCAATGTTGTGTTCACAACAAAAAGTTGTATATTTTGTATTATGTTCACCATCTTTGTTTAGCCCCTTACAATTACCTAATTAGCAATATAAACTCAGAGTTGCATTTGATTATAAACGGAAAAACTTAATGAGTCAAACTAGAAATTTGACCCTGATGATAGTCAGGGAATCACCACAGTACCACTACAAGATGCCTAGTTTCCTTTACTGAGACTACAGTCATTCTGAAGCCAGCTGTGTGTCTCAGCACTAGCTAATTATACTTATATAATTATATATAGATGCTTTTTCTCAATGTCAGTGCTCAAATGCCCAGACAAACTGTGTAACATTACTTAGCTTTTTACCCTTTGTCTGGCACGGATCTGTATGTCTTTCTCTCGTGCGCACATACTCACACACCCATCTGCACGCACAAAAAAGTGGCAGTTACACCCCTGTGTGTGTGTGTGTGTGTGTGAACTGACCTTACTTCCCTGGGGATGGACCATATTTTAATTGTTCATCATCACTTTTCTTAGTGTTCTGCAGGCAGGGAATTGAGGGAGTTGAGGAGAGGGAGATAAATCAGGAGGGAGGAAGCAAAGTTAACTCGTTGAGGATCTCAAAAGCAAAAAGAGAGGAGATGAGAAGAGAGTGAGAACCAGTGCATGTGCTTAATTGTTTTGCAAGCAAGTGGACAGTCAGTTAAACACATTCTAACCTAATCAACTCTGGCATGATGAGCATCTTGAGAGTAAGCCCTGTAGCATCGTGAGTAATTGTTCTATATGTCTAGTTAGATTCCAATAAGAGTGCATTAGCACTGATATATTGCTAACAATATGGTGAGTTACTAGGGATTGATACGCTATTTAAAACTCTCTAAATCATAATAAAAGATTAAACCACTGCTTTAATGGTAAATATATTGGTACATAACTGAGCTCTTTTGTATCATGTATGCTGACTAATCATCTGGTGACCAAATAGACTGTGATGTGTGAAGTGCTATTCATAGATTTCTCTCTCTCTCTCTCTCTCTCTCTCTCTGATTAGATGGGGCAGCAGATAGTGATGAGCCAGCACCGGCCATGCTTGGCTGCTTTAGCTAATGCAACTCTCCTGTCTCTACAAGGCCTCACAGTGCAGTCCAAGAGGGCCTTATCTGCTCATCTGTGTGTGTTACGCACATACATGTACAAAGCTCCCTGGATGGTTTTAGATATTAACACGCTTTGTGAGCATTATGTGAACAAAGTTAATAGGAAGATTTGCAATACACAAGCAGTGATCTGATTAAAGAAATGAGTTGAGAGCCAGAAGGTCTTAAGCTCCACCCTTTTGCTGGAATAAAAATCATTTGCATTATATGTTTCTCTGAGCAACAGCTAATTTGAATCTATATGTTTTCTACACCCAAACTTTGTTTGATATTAACTATTGGCATTTCAAACCTACTTTTGTTGTTTTGTTTGGGCAATGCCCACACTGTGTGTTTTAATTAATGTCCCTGCTTGGCTCAGGGCTGCATACAAATGCACGTTTTAGAAAAGCAAATAATAGCAAATGGTTTGAGATCGGCCACGCTCCGTTCATTGCCAACTGTATGGAGACAGTAGTAGAGATTCATCCCGACACTTCATCCCGTTCTCTGCCTTCGTGCATTCTCTACAGACGGGACCTTTGGCCTCATCAATGAAATGAAATACGTGTGTGTGTGTACATGGGAAGGAGCTTATCTGTCATTCTAAGTGTTCGTCTGTGTGCTTTTTGGGTTCTAAATCAGTTTAATATGCATTGATGGTGTGGCTACTTTTACAATTGACCTGCTTAAATTATTGAAGTGCTTGGAAGACAGAACACAAAGGAAGAAAAAAGGGGCATCATAATTTAGACATGCAGCCAACGTCTAGTTGTGAAATGTCAGTGGAAGTTAAGAGATTTATTGGCTTTCTTTGTCAGTACAAATTACTAAAGCGTGTGAATGGGCACACACACACACACACACACACACACATAGATCTGCAGTCTGAGTGTCTGAGTATATTCGTCTGTTTGTCTATTGATATGTATAGTTTTCCCCCGTCACAACCAGCAAAGCATGTGACCTGACAGAGACGGCTGAACATCCAGAAGAAAAAAGAAACCGATGAAGCCTTTAACGGTCCTCACTGCATGAAATACGAGTGCATCACAATTTAATTAACTTATGCACAGGCCCTTCATGTCAGGCTCAGCCCTCTTAGATATGAACACACACATACACAGTGCCCAAAATACACACTAACAGAGTGTGAAGATCTTGCTTATGGTATTGTTAAACAATCCTTCATGTTGTTAAAGGTAGCTTTTTTTAAATTAGGAAACAATGCAACCAATAAAAGCAACCATAACCTGTGGAGTGCAACATTCTAAGACAGTAGGATTTACTTTTTTAGCTACGTTCAAACCAGTGAAGTTTTTCTGCACCGAACTCCTGGATGGATCTTACTCTGTGGACTGAAACTTTACGTTTGCCAAAGGTGGAGGCACTTTATTTACTTGAGTATAGTGATTTTCCTTTTTATTGGATTCAGCTCTCTCTGGATCTGATTTGCGATACCAGACATCAGCCTTAGACCTAAAACAGTAAAGTGTGAGCTATAGTACAGTATTGCAGAGTACTGCAGGCAGTTTTACAGTATGTAAGATGACACAGGGTAGGTTTTAAAGGGAACAGTGGTTGTACTTAGCTAGACCTCATAGCTCACTATCGGAGCATAATTAGTGCAAACCTTTGAACATGATACTTTCAATAAAACAGAACAATGTCTTCAATGAGGACAAAGATTGAAAGAGGGACTGCCTTGACTGGAAACAGATTATTTTCATCCACCATTTACTATTGCAATTTCTAAAATAATTGAAAAAGGCAATAGAGTTACTTTAAATATCTTTCAAAATATGAGTGTTCATCAGTACTGCAATAAGGAGCAAAAAATGATTTATGTATTTTTGGTATTTTTGAAAAAGTTGTTTGTTTGTCTTATTCATCTAAAGTTTTATTTTCATCCACTGCTTTCTCACATATTGCCTCCAGCGCTCGTCTTCCATCTTAGCCTTCTTCTACACTTTGCTAAGTAGGTAGTTTTTTCATTGCAGAGCTGACGGGGTTATCTGCAAAGGAACTTTCATTTTGGTGGGTTTTCAAAACACTCAGCTTCATATACCTTTTCTATTTGCCTGGGAGTAAAGGTACACAAATGTTTTAATTTGTTTTTTTTTTGTTGATTGACAGGCAGATTAAAAAAAGTGTGTGGAAGTGAAAGGGGGAGTTGGAAAGAGACAAGCCCAGAGAAAGCTTCCAGGTGGATAAAAGTAGGTTTACAGTGTTTAGTTATAAATGATACAAAACTCAATATGCATTTGAACTTCTACAATGCAAATGTGACTTGTGTCTCTTCCTTACCTCTTCTGCTTTGTTGTTGTTTCTTAGGTGGGAAACAAGGAGAAGGGAAGAAACTCATTAGCACAATCAAAAGCAAGCACTGTTAACTGTACGCTAACTTATTACCCAATCAGAGTGGTATCATTGATGCTCATGGGGAACATTTCCTGCTTCTGTTGCTTCACATTAATAGTGTTCAACTGGCAAAAAGGCTGTTCATAGTGAAGCAGCCAAAGAAAACTCAATATCACTCCATCGGTGACTGTCAAGAATGCATTTACAGCATCATTTCATCAGAGAGTTTATTTTATTTCATTAAACTCTTGCAAGGGAGCACTGAAAAAGGAATGTTTAGCCACATGAAGCTGCAATATGAGGATCTGCGTTTTACAGGCTGAGTAACTCCTAAAGCAATTTATTGTGAATTAATTCTTCATAATATCCATATGAGTCTGTTTGGCTGCCCTTCAAGCAGATTCACCAGTTGTTCTTCTATTGTATGTGTGACAGAGTAGTTCAAGGCATGTTTGTTGAAGTATTAAACTTGAGGGGGGCTGGCACCATTAAACAAGACATTATCCATGTGCAAGCCAAGGATAAATCTTTTCAAAAATCTCCTTCCTGGGCATTTAAATTTGTGTTCCTGCCTAAATACTCAATGTCTTAGTTTATCTCTTTGGATGGATCTAATATATGTAACATTTTATGCAAATCACTGAATTACGTTCACACTGGAAACATTAATGCATAACGTATGAAATACATGGTACACTATGGTAAATGTAGCAGCAACTAATATCCTTTTTTAAGTTTGGGTGTAATATGAGTCATCACTAAAACATCTGGTTAACATTTGAGTTGTCCGACGTCTGCTCCAACATCCATCACCTTCCAGATGTAAAAAAAAACTACATCTACCAACATAGATGTGCCAATTAATGGATCTTGTTTCAATCCTTTGAAGTCTCATCTCATGTTAATAGAAACGGGTCTAAAGACTGAGAGGTCACAGAATACAAACAGGAAGATGAGTCACAGTGGAAGTTTGCCTTCACATTAGACACACTATTCACACCGGGATTTAATAGTTTAATATAGTTTCAAATGAAAGTCTATTTCACTGAATTTTAATAAAATAAAGTTTTCTAAAATATATACCCCCTCTTGCTGACCGAGGTGGAGGAATACACTACTGGTGTTTTTTTCATTTTCCTGTTACCATGGGAACCTAATTTTTTTGGTCACCCTAACGGTAGTGTGTGTTCCCTTTCTGAGTAGTGAGGGCACAATGACCTTCATGATGGCAGTGAAAAAAACGTTTTATTTGAAAAAATAAAAAACACAGTTTTGTACAAAATAATTTTCGGCACCAGCTTTGCAAGCAAATATGTATTTTTATTTTCTTCCCTGCTGTGCTCATTTGTTTTGGCTTTTTAAAACTACATTCATGTTACATTCTGTAAGATTAGAAAAAAGTACCATTGGCAAGAAAATGTAATGAATGCGCGTCCTCTGTGCTTCTCCTTTGCATCTGCAGTTCCAAAAATGTTCCAAAAACCCATGAAATACTGATAAAACAACAGGTACCTTTGAAACACAGATTTCACACTTGATGAACCACAGAGGTCTTTTCTCATTTGTACATCATTGACTGCTTTCCTTGCCTCAGAAGGAGGAGAGAAGGAGGAGACCGAGAGAAGGAGGAGTAGAGGCAACAGGCATTTAACAATGAGTAATTGTTGCCTCTTAGCCATCTTTTATAAAGCCATGTTTACTAGTTATGGACTTAATACGGCTGCAACAATACAACTGATTGAGACAGTAATTACCCGTGTTCCTGCCTTCCTGAAATTCTCCTGGCACATCTGCCGTGCCTTCCCGTCTGCTACCAGCAGAGCAGAGACACACACATGCACATAAAATGGGGCTATAATGTCCCAGTCTAACATTAAACCAATCCTTCTTAAAGCCTGGGATCTAACTGAGGTATTATTCACCGACATGTATTCATGGTAAATCTTGTTATGTTTCTCAGAGATGATGTATTTCATTCTCGCCTCTTGCCTGCGGTGATGGTAATGGCAATAACTTGTCATAGCCCCAAATATTATTGATATTTGCACATAGTGTATGTTATTTTCTCACTCTACACTTTGCCTGTATCTTCTTTTGGGAGCACATATGCTTAGAATTTTGTTATTCTGCTGAAGTTTTAGCTTTATTGTGTTTTTCCTCTGTCTACATCTACTGTCTTCTTACTTTGCCGCAAGGACTGTAATATGGGGAGGGGTACGAAGTATCTGATGGAAAAGCAGGACGATTAAAGGTGATTAAAGAGTGCAGGCATATTAAAGTCCTTTGTACATTGTCAGAAAACTTGACCCCTGGAGGGCAAGGGGACAGATGTTGCGTTACTGTGAATTTCACAAAAGATTTGAAATAGAGATGAAAACTAAATGCATGGTCCAATGACATTGATGGGAAGAAAAAGAAAGGTGACAGAGGATGTGTTTGAACTATATGTGATGTAGAGGAGACCATACAAATTAGAAGCCCTCTTTGCACCTCCTTTTAGAATTCTTCTTGTGTTGAATAGATATATTTGCAAGTCACCACCAGTTTTATATGTTGGTGCTTTTTTAGCTCCAGTAATACCTTGTTTTGTCCACATCTTACCTTAAGAGCATTCTCTTAAACCATCTTGAGCAGTGTTTTACATTCCTCGGCGCCCCATGCCTATTTCTGTGCACTAAACACATTTCACCGATGCCTCCTCCGTGTACGGAGATTCTGGGTGCATTGAAGTTCCACCTCGCGCATACATTCTGACGACCGTTCATTTGCTCATCTCCGCAGGACGCATGCATCACGCTGAGTAAATGTGTTACATCACCAGGGTTCTAAATTATAAAGTTGTGCATGGTTGCATGTTCATTTGCCATGAACGCATGACCGGTACCGTATGTCAGCTGATAACCATGTATGTACATGAATGCTGATGTGAAAAGGTTACTAGATCTCTTCTGAATGGCAGATGATAAGTGAAGAAATTAAAATGAAACCTTGAGCACTACCAAAGAAAGTAATGTCCGTTCTCAAATTCCAGTTGTTTCCTCATTATGCCCGACAGCAATGCCAGATTATTTAAGAAAAATCTGAAATATAATTTCATAAAAATAAATAATACAGATGAGAAATGAATCCTTGAACTTGGAGACCAGGGTTGATACTTTGTCTCCATGTGCCTATTAGGCCTGAGGGTTCTTCTCTGCTGACTCTGCTTTAAAGCTGATGTATAAATACTGAGAAATCCTCAGTGATCTCTTGCTTAGTGTGGGATAAGTTACGCATTTTTTAAACTAGAGGGAATTGGTACCTCTCACTAGGAACAAAGCTTGGGGTTTTTAGCTATCGAGGCAAAAGTCTTTTGGGACTACCAACGCCTGAATAAGTAATAGCTTGGATTTTAGACTGCACAATACAATGTTCAGCTCTTTCCCACTTTTCCTCATTCTATTGAAAGCATTTATCTTTGTGTCTCTTTGCAAAGTCCATCTGTATTCTCAGTATTTACCTCCTGCAATGTATTGGTTTTAATGCACCAGAACAACCTCATCAGGGTTTTTCAAGACATTTTTATTTATGTGACCTTCCACAAACACTAGGTACCTTAGGTCAGCAATGTAAGGCTTGTTTCCTCTCGATGACTTGCGTCAATTTTGTAAATCAAGGCCGCGCATATTTTTAGTCAACCCAATAACTAATTCATTTTGGCCAGAAGCTTTACTGTACCTCATCTGGTAAATAGCAATATGTGAAGAGAGAGAGCAAGAGAAGTGGATGAGAGTAGGAGGAATGAATAACGGAAGAGAACCCCAACGTTTCTGTTCATGGTTGCCTCGCATGGGGTTACCACCATCCGCCATTCAATTTATATGGAGCTTCCATTCTAATGGCAGGATCAGTGCCTGCACAGTTATCACATGAATCAATTCATTATTTATCCAACACCATCTCAGTGATCATGCTGACTTACTTTGACGTATCAACCAGCACTCTGTAAGGAATGGTTTTATATTCTGGGTAAAGATTCTGTTGGCTTTGTTGCTTGGCGTCAGATAAGAAGATCAATACCACGCTCATTTATTCATGGATATCATGAAGCTACAACCTTCAGCCAAATAGATTATAGCTTAGCATGAAGAAAGGAAGCAGAGGGAGATGGCAAAGGCATTACCCTCTTTTCTCTGACTCTGATTGGCTGGTACATATTGTCTTCACTGGTTGGATTGGTCAGGGTTGGGCATGATAATTCAGATTTAGAGAAAGGTTTCAGAAGAATTAATTAGTTCATACTTTTTAGGGAGGCCACTTAGATGCAAAGTACAGCAGATAAGCCTTTGCCATCTTTGGCAAAACAAATTGACAATTGAAAATAAAGATTGTTTTATTGATGAGTGAAGGGTGTTTTTGTCTTGTAGACGTTTTGTCAACGTGAACGTGCAAAGACGCCGTTACAGGGACAGTAAATTGAACTGTGAAGTGAAGTTGGGGGTCACTCAAGAAAAGAGAAAATAAACTCAAACTTCACTCAAAAATCCTATTTATTTTAGTACATTTGTTGTTAAAATCTGGATACATTCTCTTCTTGTTTTACCTGTATACATGTTTGTAAAAGCAATTTAGTCATAAAACTTCTATGAGTATCTATGAGAGTAGTATTACGTAATGAAAACACAAGTAAGTTTTAATTTGGTGCAAAGATTTGTAAACTTTCCCAAAGACAGAATGGTTTGAAGGTTAGCAGCTGGTAGCAGCTGTTATTGGTTAGCACGCTGCATGTCCAGCCGCCATGTCAGCACTACAAAGTCTCACAGAGCGATGCTGTGAGGAATGCAACAGACACAAAGAGGATGGCTTCACTTTTCTTGTTTAAGCTTTTTTTTTTCAAGCAAAAATTAAGTTTCAACAAAAATTGAAACAAAATGATTATAATCTTGCATGCCGAGCCCATAGTTTCTTTTTCATACATCTGTCAATGCTTACTCCTTATTTTCTGGCTGTCATTGTTTGGGTCGGTCAATCAGGACAGGATATCAGCTGTATACACTGTTAAATGTTTCCGTTAATTTACACCCAAATTTCAACATGATTTACCTGTTATTTGTAATAACTGCAGCTTACTGTAAATTTTTAGGGAATACATGTTAAATAACGCCTCATGTATGTTATTTAACACCTCATTGCTAAATAACATTCATTTTTGTTATTTAACAGCACAACCGAACATTCAAAGATGGCGGCCAGAGTTAGATGGTCTGGTATGGTTTTGTAAGTTGCAAAACAATGACTAATTCAATATTGTCGATGTTGCATACTAAGAAATTAAATATTGTATGCATTCACTGAATGAAGGTTAGACAGAACACCACGTGATTTCTGTACTGCAAATGTTATAAAGAATCATCTTGCTTTTATTACCATAATCATACCTCCCGATTTTAAACGAGACACCTAACATTTAATTGACTAACTGCGCTCCAAATCTGTGTGTGTAGATGTGTGTGTGTGTGTGTCTTTCTGATCACGTTCGCGCCACTTTCTGAAATAACAGGTTCATACAGTATTTTTTGCATTCTGGCAAAGAGCGAGTAAGAAGGCATTTGAACCTGCAACGCAACGGACACACGGCCATTCCATGTCGGAGAATCGCTCTGGTTACATCGAGGAAAACCACAACAATCCGGTGAGATTAACTAGAATTTCTTTAAAGTCATGCATAGTTAACATTTATCAGTGATGTTGAGGTATACTAAACGCCACGGACTTGCACTATGAAGTTTAATTTAGCTAGCTGCTAATGAGCCGAGGTGATTCAAGCTAGCAAAGTTTTGATAGTTTGTCCATTAATCTTACAAAACAATGCGCTTATTTTAATGTCCGTTCATGTATACGATCTAAATCTATAAATAATGCTAGTGCTAGCGGTCTCAACGGGGGGCTAGCGGGCGGTCTCAACGGGGGCGGGGGGGGGGCTAGCGTCGGCGGCCGGGCTTGCACATCCTTACATGCTCCGCTCTGGCCACCCGGCACCCGCGCGCACTGGTCTGATGCGCCACAACTTCACAACAACCGGGAGTTATTCGCGCGTCATTGACTTAGCAGGCTGTGATTGGAAATCGGGACTGGAGCTGTCCCGGTCGGGACAAATCTAAATTGCCCATAATTCGGGATGTTCCGGGTAATACGGGACGGTTGGTGTGGGATGGTTCTGATTCCGCTGTGTTTTTTTTTAAACCGCCCGCTGGCGCTCCTGCGAGATTTGCGTTGGGTCTCGCGGGACCCGGCGGCACACAATCCCAATGTAGCCCTCTAGTCTGTACTTCAGATTAGCTATATGTGTCACAGACTAGAGCGCTGAAAACCACTCCACCCGCCACTGTGGCTTGTATGCGAGGCAAAGTCACCCGCCATTGGCTTGTGGCAGGTGCTAATTTCCCACCCTGGGTGTGTCTATTTTACATTACATTTGTTTTTGTTTTTAATTACAGATGCAGATGCAGGGCACTATCCCTGATCACACTGCTGATCAAGAAGATCTCACTGCATGTATCCCTCAGAACCAGGTGGACATTTGAATGGTGTCTTATAATCTATCAATAAGTCTTGTGTTGTTCAAGACTAAACCGACAAATGAAAGGATGAAGGAAGTCAGCTTGATGATGATGTCGAGCTGTCCTATCAAGTCATCCATCTTCTTCTGTCTCACTTTTCCGAAGATGTCTCAGGACTTGATATGCCAGTGCAGCTGACCTTGAGAGTTCACTAGCTTTACCTGCAACGCCTCGTCTGATACTTCTTGGTAAGTTGGTTTTAGTGTTGTATGTAGTGAATTAAATGGTATCAAACTAAACTCTGTATTCAAAATGAAAACTAAAACAGAAATTTGACAGTTAAAACATTTCTGTTTCAGGAGAAACAGGAAACCACTTCCAACGCTGGATGCTCAGCATTGAGGGCCAGATTGTGGGCGAAGGGATCCAGTCGACCTTTGTGACAGGGCTGGCGTCTTTTTTCTCCGGTTTTTATATCTTCAACCTACAGTACCAAGAGGAGGCAGCGTGCACACTTGAATTCATCCAGAGGTAAGACATTGTCTGTTAACACCTGCATTTGTTCTGGCCTAGCTGTGGCTCAAGCATGGTTTCAGCAGGTCTGGTGATGGGATTTAGCAATTAACTTTGCTTTAGAAAGTTTTAGTGCAACTTACAATATTCATAGATGCATAGGATAGTATGTTGAGGATAGTTCATGGACATTTGTTGTCTTGTTGTAGTGTTAGTCTGTGTGAATTACTAGATTTCCAACCCGTGTATAATTTTTCAGACGCTTTGTGGGTATAAACCCAGAAAAGGGGACAAAGGCTGCAAAGGGGAAAAAAAGAACGGTAAATTCACACATCGCCAGCCTCTTGCGCAGACTGATGGACTTCCAGTGGGATTTCATTTCAAAAAGGTGAGATAGATACATACATTCATGCTCTTTGCCATTTGCCAATAAATTTTACTTTTCAGACTTTCTATTATTTATGTCTCTCTCTCTCTCTCTCTCTCTTTCAGTGGAGGTGTGTTCAGGTGCGTTCTGGGCAATGTAGTGTATTTTTCTGTGATTGATCCGATCTATATGTGCCTACATTTGTAAGTATTTAACTTTCAGTGTTTCTATTACAATAAAAAAGTTCATTTGAACATGGAACTATTCGTTTTCTTTCACTTAAGTGTTATGTGATGTATTATACCTATTCTTATAATAACTCAAGCTAGAAATATGTATATTACAATCAATGGTACACATTACTATGCTAAAATAATAATCAATACATTTTAAAAGCAATATTTAAAGGAAACTAAATAAATGGTGATTTAACATGAAAATAATGGTAACCCTGCTGCCAGTAAAGTCCTGTTAAAAAACATTACGGGTGTGCACTGTAAAAAAACATTAACAGGAATAAACCGTTAAAATAACATGAAAATAATGGTAACCCTGCTGCCAGTAAATTCCTGTTAAAAAACATTACGGGTGTGCACTGTAAAAAAACATTAACAGGAATAAACTGTTAAAATAACATGAAAATAATGGTAACCCTGCTGCCAGTAAATTCCTGTTATTTAACGGGGAAATAATTTACAGTGTAGATCAGCTGTTCTTTTCTATCCAATTATCAAAAACAATTACATCTTTAGCCCATCATCATTGTGCTGCTGTCTTTTCAAAACATTTTTGTCTTTCCACCTCCAGTACAACACAATTCATGTTGCGTTTACACATCCATCCGTTTTCCCCATCGCCGCCCAATCTTCAGAAGATCAACTTATCATTCCATCAGCTCCACCACCAGTGGCTGGACTGGATTTATACTTCTGTTGCTCGGGGCGGACACCCATGGATTAATAATTCAGCAGAAGATTGCATTTCTTTAACTGAAATAGAATTACTGCTCATAGGATTTTTTCTGTTTTTAAATATATAGGATGTAAGTTGTTTTCAATAGCCATCTGAAAATCAATCAGTTATACTGTGTGACCATTTCCCCTTAATGTAGAATCAATTTTTTTACTTGGGTGCCGGATGAGTAAGCACCAATAAAAAAAAAAATAGGCTGTGAATCTTCAGTGAATAAGTTAGATTTTCCCCAAAGCCTTCAATTCTCCAATACGATCTTTGTTTGATTGCACTCTAAGGCAACAGCCAGAGACCTTGATCAATATGTGTCTAGTGCTTTTAGTTGATAATTTTACGATGGTGGCCAGTGTTAAGAGAGCAATACCAGGAACATGATGAGTTTTTGATAATGTCAGTTGTGTGACTCGCAGCAACCAATCTCCACATCAACTGCACCATAAAAAGGTTCCAGAAAACCCCTTGAAATCGTCACGAAAGAGAGCAGAAAGAAAGGAAGAGCGCCGCTAAAACACACCACTAAAACATGATCAATAGCAGCTTGATTTTACATGTAGGTTATGACAAGTGTAAGAGTTATAGGTAAGAGCGTCTAAAGGCAAAAATCACATTGCCATCACTTTTCATAACTCTCCGAATCCCATTTTGTCGTAGATACTCACATTCAGACTTCAAGGATGGGTACATTTCGGTGCAGAGGAGATGAAATAATTAGGGACACTGCAATAAATGGCTGAGGGGAGATTGGTGCGTGTTTTGTATGTATAAGGCTTACCCGAGTTTATCCACCTTTATATAATTGGAATCTTTTTGTCGAGAGTATAAAACTTATTCAACATTCAAAGTTTGTCTTTTTTTTTGTCTTAAAATAATCGTGCAAAAAGAGAAGAATTATTATGTTGATGTTGAAAAGGAGGGTCTGTTTAGATTCCCATCGCAATTTCATCACAAAATGTATTTAGTCTGTTTGAATGTTGACTTTGACTCTTTTATTTTATCATTATTTTGTTGAGCCTTCTTCTGCAAGGATTTATTAGCTATCCCCTGTGGAATTAGCCACCAATTGTTCTGCTCGACGCATCCTCTGTAGAGTACAGCAGGACACACTAAGAGGCCAAGCCGATTATGCCATCCGGCTGTATTAGCATGTTGTTGCACTCACCACCATACCGCCTCGGTCTCCTCAGCAGGAATACAAACCTTCCATGAGACTGGATGAACAAACCTTTATCCAAATACACAAAATATGATCTATTGTATTTTTGAGAAATGTGGATTTTTAGGTTTTGCTTACCCGACGATAGACAAAACGGATCTACTAAAACTTTGTTGGCCATTTTAACAATGTGAAAAAGCAATTTTCCCTCAGAAGAAAAAGAAAAAAAATATTTTAGTCAATACACACTCCATCCATATGTTCTGCATTCTGTCTACTAAAGGATGCATCACATGACAACCTTCCTTTAGCAATACTGTTGAACGAATGTATTATCTCTTCCATTCAGTGTAGTATCTTACAGCATCATTTGAAAGCACAATAGATATATTAAACATTTTCCTGTCAAATATGTTTTTGGCGTAACAACGTATGTGCATTCTTATTGTTATTCTTGACATCATTTCTAATTATTATATCTAATAATTATTCAATCAAAACATGTGAGGGACACATTTTATTGCTAGGCAGTATGTCCAGGAAGCTTTCATCTCATATTGAGACATTCTTGAAAACCCAGTGTTCGGTACATCTGGTCATTACTCTCGTACACATAATCTAAATTGGATGTAGTTGGAACACTACGTATTCAATTTGACATCATACTGATGAATGAAAAGCATGTTAGCAATTGCAAAAAGATCTTTCATCTTGAAAGCACAATGATGTATGGTGTAGATTCTGCCTGGTTCACTCATCTTTATGCAACCTGATTCTCAGAGTCTCTCTTCCCACCAAAGAGCACGTGATGGATGTCTTAGAGAACACATACGCCACACAGATGTTTGACCACCCGCTTCCTCTGGATTTCCTCCGCCTCTTTTCCTCGCTTGTTTCCCTGGCTCCCAGTTGGGCACCACAAGCTGTCACATAGTACAGAAGCATGCCCTTTACTCTATTTTGTCATCCTTCTCTTTTACCATAATCCATTATATATATATGTGTGTCTCTCTTTCACTCGCAATTCTTTCTTTTTAGCCCACTGTGTACTTGAGAAACTCTCACAGATGTTCACACAAATGTTCAGAGATCATCCTAACACCTAGCCGTCCATCTCACAGATGTTGTGTATGTATGGGTACAGTATATACATGGCTGTGTGTTTATGCGTGTGTGTGTGTGTGATGAATGGGCCCGTGCCAGGCTGCGTTCCCTCGGTGGCCTTGGATCAATCTGCTTATCTGTTAGCTGCCAGCACTGCCAGTGATTAACGACCACCTCAGCACACAGCACATCCTTATTCATTACCACACCTGTCACACACGTGTGTGCACATGCAGCCAAGCCAAAAACACATAACCACACACACAAAACATCCTTTTTCATAATAGTAGACATCCGCAAATTGGGACAGTCTGGAGCTGCATGGGTGCAGCGCAAATATACAGAACCACAGAGGCATCTACTACGACTCATTCTAAACATTCCATCATTTTGCAATACCCCTGGAACACTTTCTGTCACGAAACATTATTCTATAGTTCTCCAACACGAAATATGTGTGATTTTGAACTGCTAACGTCCACAGAGTATCTACAAGACTTGTCTTATTTGACCTCCTCAGTGTCTTCCTCCCTCCGGGCCGGTGAGCGTGCGTGTGTGTTTCAGATACCTGTGATAGGAAACCTAGACGCTCATCAGGTCAATCAGAACCGACAGGCTCACCCCAGAGTCACGGTGTAGAAGCAGAGGGGTGTTTTTCCTGGCGGCTACAGGGGTGGCCCACTAACCCGACAAGACAGCTAGGTCTTAGAAAATACTTCACAGGACATGAAAAATCAAACAGCATTGAGACAATTATGATAATAAATTAGTTCAGACATTTTTGGTTTGACATCAATAGTTCATCCTAAAGTGCATTAACTGTAGTGTGAAGAAAATCTAAATTACTGGAGGGGGTTATCTTAAACATGTGATGCAAAGCAAGTGTTCACCTCACACCATTCAAGCAAATGTGGTAGGTGAAGCATGTTTATTTGACAAAAAAAGCAAATAATGTTAGGAGTTAGAGCTGTGGGAGTTATATGTATGTATATTTTGTGTCTGTGTGGTTAGCTCCACCTCAGACTGAAGTCAAAACTTTTTTTTTTGTGTTACTTACGTTCAGTTTCTCTTCTGTTTCTTCTTGTCGTGTGGTTCAAAGTTTGTTTTAAAAACCAAGTGTCAACTTTTAAGGCGCCATTTGTGGACAATATATTCCCAGATAAGTACTTTCAACACATTAATGTATACAAATGTACTGATGATATTTGTGATTAACAGAGAAAAATGGAAAATAAGAATGAGGATCCTTTCGCCCACATTTTAATGAAGTTTAAATAAGATCATTCAAGTGAATTTGCAAACAAGCATGAACAACATTGTCAACAGAATTACAAGATGCATCATTTTCTATTCCTCTATTGCATTTTCATGCTCTTTCACCATGCTTACCTTGATGTTGGTGTAATCTGTGTTTTGTGAGAGAGAGAGAGAGAGAGAAACAGAGCCATCCACAAAGCTTTCCTTTGATCTCATTTTGACCTCACCTGTAGCAGATAGAAATCTCTGCCACAATTAACAAATTGTCTATTTGTCTCATTGACTGAGAGTCTTTGTAGCGCTCAGAACTAAAGTCTTCTCTCTACATGACTCTGACAAAGGGTTTATGACCTCAACCATGAGGCTGCTCGTCTGCTTGTTGTCACGGCACTAGAGAGATGAGACGTTTTGTAGCTTCATGCTTAGATATTTTCAAAACTATGACAGTTAAAATATCTGCAAGGACTACATTTTACAAATCTCAGTCAAAATTAGGTAAAAAACTGAAGTAATGCTCCAACAAAGGTTGTCCTTTCAAACCAATCAACAACCAGAACACAATGTTGACATTGCAATTGTCTAACGGTGATTTCCAAAATTGAATCTCTCACTTTCTACCACTTTATTTCATTTAAATGCAACATAGTAAATAACCTATGCAAATCATGTGCAAATTGTGAACTACATTGTAATCACTAAAACGTGTCTTATGTTGAGGCCTTTTAGCAGACATATTTTTTAATTTTTAGCTAGCTAATTGCATCAACCAAAAAAACATGTATTTGAACCGCTGGCCGCTGTGTGTGGTAGCCGTGTGCCGCCGGGGAGTAGCTGGAAAGCTTGTGCAGCCTTGGGCCTCCCTGTCGTCCAGCCTGATCTACAGCCTGGCTGCGGTGATCCGGTACTGGATCCTGATAAGGACGACGTACTGCTGGACAGGCTGGACAGCAATTATGCTCCCAGTGGAACGTACTGGGTGCTGCCCTTAGTTGAACAAGACAATTTTCTTCCAGTCACCAGCCATCACTGATACCCGCAGTATACGCTTCATGTGCTCGAGAGCCACTGCAGTCCACCTTTTGTCATATTCATATTATTCACATTGTTTTATTTTTTTCAGTATGCTCAGTGTTTGGTTGGACCCTGTCGCCCAGTCGATGTGCAGGTTTTGACGACGAAGCCAGGGGAACCCCAGGAGGAGCGGGATCCGAGTTGAATCCAGGATGTGGAATGAAATCGTCTCATGGGGGTGCCCGGAGAGCAGCATCTGGACAGGGACAGTCTGGTGGGTGACCATTCCGAGGGCGTGACCGTCCAGGGCGTTGGCGGGCACGGGCTGAGGCAGAGGCACTCTCCCAATCTCCAACTGCCGGACTAACTCGCTGTTGATGATGGATACGTCTGCACCCGAGTCGATGAACACCGCCAGGGTGTGGGAACCCCCCGGCAGCAGCAGGCGGCAGTGGCAGATTGGTCTCTTGATGGGGGACAGTTCGGAGGGGGTCTCACCGGTGCGTCCCCAGTCACTGGTGAGCCTTGGCTTTTACCGGGCACTTGGAGACAAAGTGTCCTTCTCCCCCACAGTACATGCACAGATTCAGTCTGCGACGGCGCTGGCACAATTCTTTAAAATACAAAGAAAAACGGCTTCGACACAAGCTCTTAAAAAAGGAAAAAAACGAAACGCAAAAAAGATTATTAACCAAAACAATCGTCAAAGTTCACAGAAAAGGGAAGTGAGAAGGAGGATTCAGAACCTGCAAATTAATTTAATACAATAATACAAAAACTTTTGTTGGAGTATAAAAAGTCTGGAGTTTTTTCTGAATCTCCTCCTATTATGCCAGTAGCTAGTTATCTTTTAAGGTTACTTACATTATTTCAGTTTATTTCAACATTATATACATTGTATCGCTGGAACATCGTAAACACTGGACTTGCACCTCAAGTACTGTCTCAAATTTTAATTTCGACTATGAAACGTGTATACCTAATATGTTTCTTAAGCAAAAAATATATATATATATTGGTGGAGATTTCTATAATCCCATTTTTAATCAGTTATTTTTTATATCTTAACTAGCTTAACACCTTATAAATCTGCTTACAAGCAATGCATCCTTTAAGGTATAATCCTCAACAAAAAAGCACTGTAATATTACCTAAACTTAGTTACATTTGGAAGAAAAACCATTGTCATGCGAAGTACTCAGATTGGTCTTGCAGCCCTGACTCTGTAGCTTGGCCCTCTGCCACTTTCACTAATAAAGCTAACCTTTCTATCATTAGAGAGCCTCATGCAGACACATTGCAGTTATTAACCTCTGCAGTAGTGCCTCCTTCGAGGCTCTAATTGCTGCCAGTACCATGTTACGGCTCAATCTAATAAAGATCGTACGTGCTGCGCCAAAAGGACAAATTGTTCGCCGGATTAATTTTCTTCACTCATTTGGTTCTTGTTTGACATAACGTTATGCGAGATGAAGAAAATAGAACATGGTGGTAGTATTCTTTGCCCTCTGATCAACTATTTCAAAGGACATTTAGGAGCACAGCAGAGAAAACAAAAGTGAGTATGCATAAGATGATTAAGGGAAGGGAGTAGAAAGCAGGGAAAGAAATATAAGTGGCAAAAATGATTAGATGAGTCAAAATGATTTTTTTTTTAATTGTATGTATATAAATAGGCAATGTTGATGTATTTTAATGAAGTTATATTTGACTAAAACATGTCATTGAAATGAAAAATTCCCTAACATTCTGACTGCTATTCAGCCAATTTGTGTTTTCACAGACAAATGCAGTGGGGAGACGAGGCGAGAAATAAGTGCGTCAGAGAAAAATAGACATCCTCTAAAAAAAAAGAGAAATGTTCATTCTTGTTTCATCAAGAATGGAAAGTTTCACATATCCATCTTCCCAACAAGTGTTTTATGCTCTGAGACCGTGGTGACTATTTAAGCTTAAATGTGAAGTTCCACTTCGAGACAAAGCACATATCTCAACCACTCAAATCCTATTTGAGTTCACAGAAAATGAACTGAGCTGCTACTTCAGGTTACATGGCATTGAATCATGTGAATCATTGAATCATGTGTGTTACATGATGAATGTATGTTTTATAATGTTATTGTTCTGGACCTTGTAGAACTGTTTCAAATACCCCTAAAATGGACGATACCTCTGAATAAGTCAAATCATGAAATTTTCAACATAGGAAGTCTACCATTTATACATTACACACCTTTCATGGGGAGGTGGCAATTGAGGATGGTCAAAATACAAAGTGCAGACCGGGGATCACATCCTCAGTTATAACAGTGGACACATTTATTTATCCCTCCTTTCCCACCATAGTTAGTTTCTGATTTCAATAAGAAGACATGCTGCAACTACTTCACTTTGACTGTTAGCAAGTGAAGATCTAAGTCTGTAAGTAATTCTGTGTGTAGCATGCAATGTATCTATTATGATTTATTATCTTCTGTGTTTGCATACTATTGGGGTTGTAGTATTACATGCTACTTGCTATAGCATGTCTCCATCCACATGATGCTTGCTCGTTATGAGGGCAATATCCTTGACCATTGTTGTGTCATCTATATGTAACTATGTAAATGTGCAGCTAGATGTATTAAGGTAGTTCTTTGTGCCATATTATTATTGTGTTTTCACAGATTCATAGAAAAAAGCACACTACACTCTACTCCGGATTCATTCATCTCTATTTCACTCAGTCATTAGCTATCTGCTAAGCCTTCCAGTACAAAGCAAGAGCAGAATAATGAGCGATGAGGCATGCAGATTTGGTGAGTCACCCTGAGGTTTGAGAGCAAGATGATTTGTTGCTTAGCGGATTATCTGCTCTGACAAACTAATCAAACACACTTGAATTATGAACTACATCTCACTGAGTTCTTGTCAGAGAAAACTCCTAATTGTCACAATAGTAAACCAGGACCACAACCTTTTCATAATCCAGTGAATGCCTAAACCAGGGCTATTCAATTGGCGGCCCGCGGGCCACATGCGGCCCGAAAGCAACCTCAGAGTGGCCCAGCCCGTAGTTCCGCAATAGACAGTATAAAAGAGAAAATAGGGTCCCGCCAGCGATATTTTTTCCCCCACTATGGCCACGCCAAGACCCGCCCTTCAATAGCATTCACACACTACTGTTGGCCAGGTGTCCGTGTAGAGTAGCGATCGTCATCCTCAGTATGTTTGGATCAACGTACACATGTGAGTCAAGTTTTTCACACATGAACTCGATAAAAAGCAACTCTCGTGGCTCCCTGACTGACCGTACCGTCCACCAATGCCTCCGGATTGCATTGACAACAGTCACTGCTCTCGTTCAAAACAAAAAATGTCACCTCTCCCACTAAGTCAGCAGGATAAATGTAGCCTACCTACATCAATATAATGTGGCATGTGTAATCACACATGTTGGTGATTTAAAATATGTTCCCTCAATGTGCAGTAGTACACCTTGTGTAGTTAGTTATAGTTGTGAATACTGCGCACTTTTTATTTTTATGCACTTTGAGATGTTCCTGCATGGGTCAAATATGAGCAAGATGTTTATTTCATTTCAAAAGAAAACTTAATGATATTGTGAATTGCCTATTGTGCACTTTTTTGTTTTATGTACTTAGTACTTAGGTCAGATATGTAGCTTAGGTAGGCCTAGGCAGGAGGTGCCTAGGTCAGTTTCTTTTCTTTTGTAAGTGGAAAAAGTAGGAGCTACCTCAGATTCTGTTCAGTTAGCTCTTTTCTTTTCTATGCACCTTTTGCTGTGCAAACTGACCAAATTCAAAAGAGAAACGCTGAAATGACTGGCCCAACTAACCTTTCTCGATTTGAAAATCTGGCCCAACTGAATTTGTAATTGAATAGCCCTGGCCTAAACATAACTTTGTGAAACCTTGTGTTCAGATGGGCTGTACCGTTCATAAGTTGTGTTACGTCAGCATCAGTGAATCATATCAACACACTTGTAGAGGGATGTTGTGATGCACGTTTACCTCGATTTTTGAAAAGGGGCAATGTACCGTAATACATCAATAACAGAAGAGAAAAATAAGATCAGTTAAGTTACTGTTAATGATTCAGATTCAAAACAATATTAATAGTTTGGTGAATCAATATCTTCCCATATCAATCACAAGTTACATTGTCTATGGTTTAAATGTGTACATTTCCTTTTATTTATGTAAACAAACACACCAGACACACCCACACAACACAGTCATTTACTCAAATAAGTATTTGGAGATAAAAGGAGTGAGGAAATCCGGTTTCGCAACAGCAAAAGGAATAAGATGCCGATTTAGCTTTAGATGGAGCAAAAATAAGAGTGTAGTTTTAATAGCGGAGTGTAGAAGTAGAAAAGCAGAAGGTCTGCATGCAGTGGCTAGCTCAATCAACCCACACTGACTACGCCCTTTCGTAGCAATTAACCAAAACACATTTATTTCACCGCTATTTTCCCCAAGAAAAATCATTACTGGAACCAAACCAACATCATTAAATCAGATGGTGCAGAGCAATGTTAACATGAATACAAATTACAAAAAAGTGTCATTAAAATACATCATTAAATTAAACTGCTGCTCATTACAAGTTGCTTCCTTAAAAATGAATCTTTGCCTTCCCCTATGCAGGAACTGCAATAACAGGGGCCGTGGTGGCGGTGCTTCTTTTCTTCCATTTAAATTGAGGCACTTGTTTGTCGGACTTTATATTTATTTGAGTGCACGCAATCAAATATTAGAGTTTGATTTTTCTGCCAGCATTGTGCAGCCCGACCATCCTCCTGGCAGAAGACTGGGCAGCTGCAGCACAGGTCACTAATTATATTAATTGGATGATTGGACTTGTCCATTCTGTACAGCATGAGGTGCTTTGGGGGCAGCCTTCACGTCGGAACAACACAGGAGGAATGTCTTTACCCCCTGCAATTATTTATGGACCGGCCAGAATCGTATTTAGCATGCAGTTAGGAGATGGGTCGACGATATCCCTTGTCAGTAGAGCACTCATGGTGTTGTGGTTTCTGTTAATTAGGTTGTACTTAGACTGCGGTGTGATTATGTTTATTTAGTTATACTTGATTTTGTAACCCACCCTAATCATTTGTACAAATCATTTTGGGTGAACAAAATCCCTGTTTTTCCCAGTGTACTTGTACCCAGTGAACCCAGCTTCATGCGCACCGTGGTCCTTCACACCCTGAAATACGCACAAATAGACACCTCATGCCTGGATTCATCACTCCTGGGCTTTTATAAATGGGGAGAGCAATGACATTGGAGATGTTACAGTGCTGTTATAATGAGCGGAGGATGGAATCTGATGTGTTTTGTTGTTCGTAGATCCGTTGTACTGAAAATATAATTATTTTAGCTGTAGGAGCTGAATCCTGGTGATTGCGTGGCATCACTGTGATACGTGATGCAGATGGGGCCGGAGGGTAAAACAGTTGTTTAGGACGTATATGTGTGTGTGTGTGTGTGTGTGCTTATAAATGTGCCTCTACTGGCATATTCATGAATAAACATTTCATTACAAGATACGCGATGATAGCGTGTCATAATCTGTTGGCGCCAAACAAAACGTCCCTCTGAGATTTGATGTCAGGATAATGCGTGTGTTTGTGTGTGTGTGTGACCATGAATGACCACAGATACACACGTCGATGCATGTACGGTGTCGCATCGTTGTGTGTGTGTGTGTGTGTACGTGTGCACTCATCTGATTAATTGCACAGCAACAGCATCCCGTGTCATTCACATCTTTATCTCAAGGTTACAGAATGGGGAACAAAAGTAGATAAGCAGGCAGTGGAAACTAAAGCTTTACAAATTGAGGAGCACTTTTCTAATGTTGACCATGCTAGAAAAACGTAATTAAGGGGAAAATAGTACTTTTGAAATAGCATGGCGTGCATGCGGTCAAGTGTCACAAGTGTGAAGATAACATGCAGGGGAGATGGACAGGAGGAGAAAAGGAGATCAAAACAAAAAAGGGAGTAGGAGGGAGGGAGAGAAAAGCTGTGATGCTAACGTCGCGATTTTCATTCCCTTGTCGGTCTGCATGAGCGACAGAGATCAGAGATGTCGAAATGTCACTTAGCAAGCATTAGACTAGCGCTTTCATCTCCCCTTGGATCAGAGATATGAGGGAGGGACTTTTAAAACGAGTTTTAAAAGGCTCCGAGCCTCCCTTTGCTTTTGAAATCCTCCCATGACTCCTTTTTATTAGTACTGAGCACGAAAAAAATGTCTCAACTACATCTAAAAGAAAAAGTCAGATTTCCCTGTATCTGAATTTACAAAATTATTTTGGATTTCTTTGGAGAGAAGTGAATGTTACCTGATGTTAAAATCCATTGATCTTTCTATCCATTCATTATTTATATTGAGACTTGTGTCTCAGTGACGGGTTAAAATGGATAAGTTATCTAAAGTGCTGATGCCTGGCTCCATGACCTTGAGGTGAATGTGTGTATTCATAACAGAACCTATGTCAAAGCAAATGCAAGTCTCCATAAAAATAATAATTTAGTTTCTACAATAGAATGAAAGTTAATTAAACCCAAGAAGTATATCAATCATCATGATTGTAGGTGTTATTTCAGTTTTATTATTTTTTTTAAACCACACACTTTAAATAACATCATAGGCTAATACATCTTAAGCAATTTAAGAGCGCAGCCCTCAGTGTATTTTTATTTATAACCATAAATGTTCATAAATCAGTCTTTTAATGAACACCAGGACTTGGTTGATTGAAAAGTGGCTTGCCAGCCAAAAAAGTTTGGGCCCCCCCTGAGCTTGATGATGCTCAGACATGTGCAGTTTCATATTAATATGTAATTGAAGAATTTTACTGCATTTCTTTTGCTGACATTGAATCTGGGGAGTGATATTTTATGATTTATAAATCATGAATGCAAACGGTAGTAACGGCGAAAGTAAAAAGCTCTAGTTAAATATTAATACACAATGGTTGCATGAGTGTGAGTATACGTTTTAATCGTTGTATAGCCACAAATTTAAGACATATAAAAGAGATTAAAGCTTAGATAAAAGATTTGTTGGTATCTCATTTTAGTATTCGGGTATTTAGCAGACTGGTAACCAGATCCGAAATGGAGTCAGACTGGAGCCGCACACTGGTGGTGGTGACGCATTCCGCTGATGAATTAAGAGCAAGACTCTGATGCTGACTGAAGGAGACTGGGATCGAGGAGGCCGCATCAGATGTGACGCTGAAATGCCTACTGACAGCAGCAGAGGGGGGAACATTGTTTAAGCTTGACAGCAACAATGTGATTGGCTAAAGGAAATTGTGCAGAATTGGTTGGTTAACTATTTTTAAGAAAACGCCCCAAATCGGCTGATGGAGTAATCACAGAATTACGAATGAAAAGAAAATGTAAATATCAGTTGAGTATTCCTGTCTGAGTGAACTGACGGTCAGCTACGGGAATTATATGGACGTCCCCCTAGTGATTGAGCTCTCATGAGTGGTGTTGTGGGTTATTTAGAGTTTTTTTCAACCTTCTCCTGATCCCATCACTGCCTCTATAGTCTAGATTGTCACGGTCTATGTGGCTTTTAAGGCGGCTGAGGGGCAGAATAGTGCCTGCCCCAAGCCAGCAGGATCCACCCTCTCCTTTTAGGAGAAGTGAGATCAGGTGTCGTAAACACACCTGGACCTCAGCTCCTCGTCAAGTTGAAGAACCAATGGAAAAGCAGGGACGACGTGGAAGAGGAGGCCTGCTGGGAGAGGAGCAGTGTGGCTGCTCCCGTAGAGAAAAAGTTAAGGCGGCTAGCGGCCCGGTGATATCAGCAAAGTTTAGTGTGGCGAACGCGCTCTTGAAATTAGCTTGATTTTCAGTTTTTTTTGTTTTTTTTTGTCCAAGGTGTTTCATTAAAAATCGGTTACAACCTGCCAACCCACTCAGCCTCTGATTGCTGCCCTGCCGCTTAAGTCTGAGTCTTCAGTGCAATCGCGTTACAGGCTCTACTCCTTATTGCAATCTCACAGAGGATCAAATCAAGTCAAGCATTGATCTTCAAAGAGGTGTAAGGAATGAAAGGGGTAGAATTAATACTTTATTAAATTATAGAATTTACAGTCATTTTCTGTGCAGCTGAAGCCCTGAACTGAGCTTTTAGGAGAAATGAAATGGTAGCCCATAACTGACAGCATTCATTGCAGCAATGATCATGAACTGTAATGGGATTTTTTTTCTTCCACTGGCTGCCTCAAACACACCAAGAAGGAAGCAAGAGGATCAGAACTATTTGGGAGCAAACAAGTCAGTTAACATAAAAACACCACATAAAAGCTATTGTGTCAGATCTGTGATTGTGAGCCGGCTCGTAACGCTGTTTTAATTGAGTCATTGAGAAAGCTGCTCCCCGCTGACTAGCAACAGCGAGTTGGTAGTAAAATAATCTCTTCAATGTCACCCTATGACGTGGCGTGAACAAGGACAGGCAAATAAGTAGAACGAAAGTGAGTGTGGAGGTAAATGAAGATAAAATAATAGAGAGAGAGAGGGAAGAGAGAGTGACGAGTTCACCAGCAGACAGAAAGATTGATGGACACTTCATGTAGAAGGTGTGTCAGATGGAGGGTGGTGGTAAGGCCCCTTTTTGCACACATGTGAAAGAGAGAAATGGTGGTGTTGCATGTCGATGCATTTTGTGTACATTACACTTGGTCTCAGTTAATCTCGTGATGGAGAGAGTATGGTTTCCCACCCGCCTGCATTTCCACATCAATCAGAGCCTCATTCCCGCTGATAGTCGGAAACATTGAAAGCAACCATAGACCCCGCCCCTTTCTGCACCACGGGAGCGCCAACTAAAGCCACATGGCACTGGATTCAAATGTCATGCACAACATTTCCCCACGAAACAGCCATGTGAGATTTATTCCATCATTTGGTTGAATAATGTGAGGTGCACTGCCTACAGGAAGTAGTTTAATTAAAAGCTAATTCACTCAAAGAATCTATTTCCCAGATATTGTTAGGTTTTTGAGTTTTACATGATAAATGAAGACATTTTGAGCCATGAAGGACTGCTGTGAAATTGCTGAATTTGTCAATTATTAACAACAGCAACCTTTTAGTGGTTTGGTTGTCCATGTTTTTTTCTTCTTTCTCTTTAATTCAAAAACGTAAAACCTTAACTCAGCAAGGTGAATTAGCTTTTCACAAGTTTCTTAACATTAACAATAGTCAGTTAAATTGTTTCTTGGTACCTCTGATGCGAAAGCCTTATTCCACCTTAGTGACCATTACCAAATAGAGAAAGCACTCTCCAATAGGAAGAGGAAAAATACGTCCTTCAGTAACATTATTGTGTTTTCACTCTCAAGAATTAGGGCTGTCAATAGATAAAAAATTAACTAATTAATCACACATTTTGAAATTCGTTTATCGCCATCCGCTCACAGGGCGCCATGAAGGCTCTCTCCATCCTCCAACGTCAACGCAAACCGGGAGACAACAAAGAAGCATTAATGGCATTAAAAAAAATGTGGTGCATTAATCTTGGCCACATTAATCGCATCGATTATTTCATTAATGTTGACAGCCCTATCAAGAATACATTGACCGCTTCTACCTTTTTTTGTTTAGAAGAGAGTCTGGTGTTTGGTGCGTCATGAACGTAGGTGTCCCTAAGGTGTCTACTATTTATTGAGATGTTTTAATATATACATTTTGCATTATGCCCAAAAGAAAGTGCTTTCCACCTATGACATGCATGTATACGTTAGTTTAGCTGTTAATCAACTCCATGAGTTATCCATGGGTTACGTTTGTTAACATTTCATTAATGAAACGGGGCCAGTAAAATCTTCTGGTCTATGCTCCGGGTACTGGTGATTGATTCACAGACTTACAAACATGCTCCTAAGAGTTCTCCACATCCCTCCACTTTTTGATCATTTTGTAAACTGTTGACTTTTTTTCTTTAAGACCACCTGTAGGCATTATCTCTATTTTTGTATTAGCTACAGAGATCTTGTTGCTCTTTGTGCCAGCTCGGCTTCCTGCACTGCGAGAGTCCAAACTTTAGGTGTGCTGAAAACAAAATCATTTGTTCCTTTTACCCTGGACCTTGTGTAACTGCTGATACGCAGTAATGCCTCTTCATCCTCTCTGTATATCTCTCCCTCCCTCAGGGTTGGAATTTGACCTGAGGGGTTGTCTCTTTGCAGCATGCTGAGCTTCTGATTGGAAGCCAGGATAACTCCAGCCCTCCCACTGTCATTCCGTGCTGAAATCAGGCAGATTGACACAGAGCGGGTCATCCCTGTTTTTTTTGTAACTATTTTGTGTACTATACCAATCTCCTTTGTGGAAAATTCCAATCTTGAAATTATGAACATTATCTAAAATTAGAGCTTACTATTTTGCTTATATAAAGCTATGGTTACAATCACACTTCCTTACCAGGAAAATAACCAAACTTGCTTGAGCTGAAGGCACTGACTACATGAGGAGCAGGTAAACAGATCTTTAATTAGTAAAACAAAATTATAGTGGAAAGAGGGATAATTATTGTTGCTTCATTTTAAAACTATGGCAATTTCTTTTGCATGAGAAGCTTTCCAAATTTATCAAATTCATTTTTTTAAGACCAGCTTTAAACCCCTTTTTCTCACCACATTTGACCCTGTGACGACCCGCGTGGACTTTATTCTCACCTCCTGTTTGATTTTGTTTCCACAGAACCATCGCCGACTACTTTACTTCTTGCATTCGTTTAGTTTACCATGTCTGTGTACAGTTAGTCATTCGATGCTATTTGTGATATGAAGGAGCATTACAGTGTTCGAGAGAAGGAGAGAAAGACAGACACGGTTTAAGCAACCCCACTGCCTCCCACAGCTGATTTCCAGTGGTCATTGTGAGTGTTTTGATTATGCGTAAATAATAATTTACGTAAATAAATGCTTTCTTTGTGATAAGTTGAGTTTTTTTGGTCCAATATGCTGCTGGCACTGTGCATTTCTTTATGTGTTCTTTGACCTTTTCTCTTTCTCAGACATGCAGGAAATCCCTCGTCACCTTGCACTAACATTTTGAGATGCTCAAACGCACTGAATAAAATCCATCTGAACCCTCAGTATCGTAGATGAACCTCGTGTTTTCCTTGGGGATGCTGTGGATATCCTAGTATATATTTTATCTAAAGATAGAAATGATTGGGGGATAATGGATACTTTTAGCAGACTTTTTTTCAAAATACCATTCATGAAGTCCATTTTGAGAAAATATACATTCTCATTGAATTTAGAAACACCATAAAGCTGTTTTTATACATTACAATGCTGTAAAGTTATCATTTCACTATTTTAACCTTTTTTTGTAACAGGTTAACACACACAATACACCATTTACATTACAAATGTATTAACTCTGCATTGCAGCAAAAGTTGAGCCAGATTCAACTTCTTTTGTGAGACATTTGTGTTCCACTCACTAAATGGATAAAAAATATATTTTTAAATGAACACGTTTCTGAAGGAGGACGTTGTTTGGGTTGAAAAAATAATTAGTAAAGCCAAACCAAACCAACATTGTTTTTGGTCTCCTAAGTCACCTGTATCTTTTGACTACAGCCAAGTATAGTATATTATTATTAGATATACCTGGAAATAATTGTTATCCATTTTACCATGAAAATGGAAGTTTATGCATAGTTTTATGGTTATGGTGGCCTGATAGAAAAGCAGCTTTCATAATAGATATAGAAATCTTAAATACATATGATTTAATTTACAATTTACTGATCAAAGTTCTGCTGGACACACATCAACTAGACCTACAGGACAAAACACACAATACGCCAATAATTGTGTCCTATTGTGTTTCCTGGACAGCTTCGATTGTTCATGTTTTACCTTTTCCATCAGAAGAAAGGAAACAAGGCCCGGAGCAAAAATAAATGGATGGAAGTCCTTTACAGCTTAAGGGGTTCGCTGTCTGGCTATCCGTCTCTTTGCATCCTTTGAATTTTAAATTTCTCATGCTTGCCCCTGTCCAGCCTCTGTTTGTGTTAGTAGGACATTTTTTGTATTACAGGGAAAAGTTAATGGCTTTGCACAGTACGTTTTAGACAAAGACTGCAAAATTGAGCGAGGACTTACATTATCTGTCACATGTGTGCAGTGGGGAGCCATCTTCCCAAACTCGCCCTGATAGCTCCCCTCATTCCAAAAGCAATCAGGGACTCCGTGGCTCTCTCTTTCTCTCTGTCCTTCAATCACTCCCTCCATCACTGATGTAATTTGTCATTAGCAGATCGAGGGAACTTTTAATTGAGTCTCAACTGTTTGGGGAGCCGATGATAACTCCTTCCTCATCTCATTTGACTTGTTTTTGTTTACTTTTTGTTTTGGTGTAAAAAAAAAAAATAACCTTTGCTTTTCTTCATACTTGATTATGTTGTGTGTGTGGGTGTGTGTGTGTGTGTGTGTGTGGGTGCGTGCGAGTTCTTAATGCCTAAATGAGTGTAAGTCCACGAGTGCACACTCGTATTCAGAGTCTAGAATCTCTGGCTGCTTGTCCTGTTTTGACCTCTCCAATTAGTTTCACCATTAAAGCCGGATCTCAAGGTGAATTGCAGAGATTCAGAAAAAGGTCACTGCACTGCATTCATGTATATTCAACACAATTTTAATTAAGCAACAGTCATTAAAAATGCACACGGTGTCGTGGCTGCTCAGGGGGTTTGAGTGTGTTGGAGGAGCACATAAAACATTTACTATTTAAAGCCATCTGAGCCGAAGTAATTTACTGTCAGTCTTAGTCATGAGTAATTAGAACTGTGTGGAGAGATGCGCTCGTTTCATGGAAACGTCACACATGTTAAAATCAGTGACGCATTTATCGGCCAATTGTTGAGGGTTAAAAACAGGAGCGGAATTATGACTCCAAAGTAGTTTTCCCTTTTATTCCCTTTGTTCAATAAGTAAGTCAAAACACGGGACCAGTCCTAATGGCAACTCAATGAAAGCAGCAGCTTTTCATCATAACTCATCATGTCTCTGTTTTAGTGTTAGCTGTCAGAGAGGGCTTTAGGCTTAGCAATAAAAAAAACATATATACAGTTAACCTATGATGAACATTGGTTGAGAAATTTGAAAACCATGTGGGAATCCTGCATAGACTAGCGAGCAAAACCAAAGGTTTGTTCATCCGGTCATCATGTCGGGAGGAGTAAAGATTAGATTTGGATGTAGGAGTGCTTATTTTGTGTCTTCGTCATTGGTTTTGGATTCTGTTTGACATTTGCCCATGACTCATTAAGTGTTTAAGTATGCATTGTATATTACTCATGCATTATGTTTACTTCACAAATGCAAAAAGAAAACATGACCCATTACGAAGGTTCTAATACCTCGCCAGCTACTGCAGCTGTAAAGTTCACAGCTACAGCCTCCAGCCACCTCCACCCAAGGCCTTTCCTCACCGGCTGCATGTCTCTGCAGGGTTTCTGTACGTGTTGTCTGCCTCTTACAAATAATGCACCCACAGGGGTCAGCCAGTTAGAAGGAGGGGTTCTACAAGGTCACCTCCCACACCGAGAGGCCGTCAGTGACCCGTCAAGTTGAATCTTTCTGGGAGAGCTTCTGTTAATAAGTGTACAAGTATTTGTGGTTTGTATAAAATAAACCATTTTGAAAAGCCTCAGACTAAGTCATAGAGAATTGCCTTGTCACTGATTACCATACGCTTCATTAAAGAAGGAGCCGGTGTTTCAACGTTTTTGCTTCAGGACCCACGAGAGTTAAAAGATCATTATGTCTTTTTAATTTTTTGCATTGGTTGAATATTTAAACTCACTAAAGGACACTCACTCAGTGCGCAAAAGAAAATTGGAAATGATGCAAGTCACAATGTTTCCTCCCGATAGCTATTATGTGAAAAGCTTAAATTCTGCTTATATTTATATCCATCTCAGGCATGGTGTGTTATATGTGCAGTACTGGTGCATCTATTTGGTCACATGTGCTTGTTTAACAGCTGTTTGACCCTTCCGGCATTTCTACACCAAAGCGGCAATGATATCTTAAACATCAGATCCCTGATGAAAACAACTGTTGTGCTGTTCAGATCAAATTGTTTTGTCTAAATCCTACTGGCTTACCACACGGCTGGCAATGACACCTCATACATCAAGCAAGCTTAGGTATTTCAGTGCTCGTTTAGTTCGTTCAGTTCAAATCTGAATTGATGGCTCTTCGATATCAACACTTCCCATTTACCCCTCCACTTCAAACATGCAAAAAACAAAGATGCATAGGCAGACAGACTGCACACAGTCCAATGGTATTCCATTAAAAGTTGTATTTTTGTTGGATGGCATGCCTGATTGTTACAGCAGCTCTGCCTAAGAAGTATACCAACAAGATAGAGGACATTGAGGGTAGCTATAGGAGGTAGAAAATTGCTTGCTCTGTGTGTGTATTCATTCCTGCGTGTGATTGTGCATGCTTCGATAATTGTATTTCTGGATACATCCCAAGTTATTAGTGTAAATCAGGCAGCCTTTCAAGACCTTTAACATAAAGTAACAGTCCCTAACAGCAGCTCCAGGCTGCTATATAGAAATTACATGAATATGGATTAGAAAGAAAAATGGGATGGAGGGGAATGAGAGAGGGATGGAAGGGGAAGGGATAGTGTAAGAAGGAAAATGATTAGGATAGAGAGGGGAACACTGCGGACAAGGGAAAAATGCAGTGGATGAGGATGGACAAACCAAAGAGTGGAGGGATATTGGATCGAAGTATAACGGCATGAGGTGGTGGAGAAGGGCAGCGTTTAGAATGGAACTGATGTAAAAATGAAGGGTTGAAAAGAAAAGAGAAATCCTTTCACCTCAAGGGTCATTCACCACAAGCACACCACCACTTTCATCACTGGCCCTTTGGCTGAGGCTCTCACCAGTCAGCACTCATATGCAAACCAGCAGAAATTATGGAAATGTCTGGTCCAGTGTGGACTTAAAAATAGGATTGGCTCTCCTGCTCACTCATGAATCATGCATTCATTTTTGAGTTAGAGACTTCCACTAATGGGCCATTGTGCGGATAGGACCCTAATATGGCAATGTGCTATAGTAAATTATATTAAAAATGCATTTCATGGCGTTAACACACAAGAAAACAGAACTCTTTCAAACAATTCAAGGCCCATCCTTGACAGGTGTTTAATACACATTGAAGAAACTACAACCTTTTTTGCAATATCCGTGTTTGTTTTAATTTCCCACTCACCAAAACCATACTGTGGACTGATGAGCTGTAGTTGGGAACTTTCAGTTTTTTATGTGTCTTTTTAACCCTGCAGAATGGTCAGTTGATCCACTTTGATCCAAAATGTCTTCATTTACCATGGAATTTGGTACATTGTTGTATACCTTCCTCGGGATGTTTCCCTCTAGCCCCATTATCAGCAGTCAAATGTAAATTCTTCAAATTATTTTGGACTCTGTTTAGTGCTAGTTATCTATTGAACATTGTTTTATCCTGAATACCTTTACACACAAGAAACAAACACAAGAACGTGGCAACAAAATATTTTTTTGAGCTTTTGCACTGTGAACAAAAGATATCAACCAATAACGTTTTTACAAAACAGACTTTTTCAAAATATCCAAAAGTACTATAATATAGTGTAAAATACCAAGAGGCTCCTTTGTCCGAACCAAGACAGCAAATTGTATTCTTAACTCTTTCCTTGACACAGGCAGTACATTCCAGATCCCCTCATCTGTTGTAACCTTTCAGAATAAAAGCCCAAGACAAATAGAATGCATAATTCTTTTTACAGAGAAAAAAAATCCCGCAGCAAAGCAGGATATCTTGTGTAAGTAGCTTAAGCGATACAACTATTTAGTTCAGACACTCCGCCAGAGGCATCGCGGTATCTGGTATTGCATACAAACCTTTATTGAAAAAGGGCTGCGACAGCTGCGGATTTCCAGTTCTTCAGATTCAGTAAAGGTTCCATACTGCAGGTAATTGGCATTTTTGGCTGTCACAGAAATACAATAAAACAGACACAACCTCAGAACAGCATATGCAAGACAACATCACATATTTATGTCAAGTGTGGTAAAATACTACAAAAACATTACTGCAACATTTTTCCAGTAAATTAGTTATCAAAGAATTTGCAATACTCTGTTCCTAGTCACTCTGAAGATATTTTCATTCATACCAACTTAATGCTCAACCTCCTTTTAAAATGACTGTGCAAGCGATCATGTGTGCACCTACATACACAGTCAGTCACACACTGCGAACATTTTCCTCAAAATGTCCACACTACTTACACATCAGAGACCTCAAACTTCATTTTGTGCTTAGATGTGTTCAAAGAGATTGAAATCCACACATTTAGTCATGCTCACTCGCATACACCCTGCAGATGTATTCCCACTATTACTGTGCGAAGGAATGACATTAAGGAAGTGCTGTGTTTGCATATGTTGTGAGTGTGTGCACAGCCCTGAGCAAGTCATCTATTTCAGCAACCTTCCCCTCTAGTCAACGGGACTCTGAACTCAACACTCCAGCCTTAAGAGGGACGGACCCTGCAGTCTCTCTCTCTCTCTCTCATGGCAAAGACGAGGAATCGGCAAGAGGCTCACTGTTTGTGCGCAAAACGGACATTTTGCCAACAGTGGGACCGTAGACAGACAGGTTGTCATTTGATTACAAGATTTGCGATAACAATCTGAAACTGACTTTTGTAATTCTAGCATGTGCTTGACCTGCATGCAGTTGGACACTTGTTTGTGTGTGTCCATATATTTGGTGTACCGCGTGCCCTGCTGGCGGTACACAGAGGGAAACAGATCATCCCCATATTGTTATCCAGTGACATTGCATCAACTCTCATGGAGCAAATATACCATGCATTCTGTAGTTTTTTTCAAATAGTGCACACATGAAATAATGATAAACGGTGAAGAAAAAGCTAACTTAGAGAGCATATGTTGCTTCCCCGTGAGTACTGGAATATCATTTATCGGCATCTGGTGCTGCTGATTTCACTTGTAGCCTGTATGCATGATCATGTGCTCATGGTCATCCACAGCACCTACTGCATGTGTGTCTACGAGAGCATGATGTTTTTCTGCAGCGCTACAGTGCCATCTACAGCGCCTCTTGCTCTGAAAACAGAGCAGCACAGAGCCGGTGGCCAAGTGAAAGTGGTTGCCTTCTATCCGCTCTCCCCATGGGATCTGAGAGTGTTTCCTTTGAGCCGAGTGCGCGCGTGTGTGTGTGTGTGTGTGTGTGTGCGTAGGTGCTGCAGCAAACACAACGGACATACCACAAAGGTGAAAAGATGCAGGTGGAGGAAATAGTCTAGTTCGGGCGTCTGTGTGCGTGTGGCTCCAGTCTCACACGTGTGGCCTTTTCTTTTCCCGTTCACCACCCGATGCAGACGTTTTGTTATTCTCTCATATAGTTTGAGATCATTCTCTGCTTTTCTACTTAGAAATGTCATTCTCCTCCACTTTCTCTCTTTTGTTGTTCTGTCTTTGTCTCTTGTTATTATCTCTCTCTCTCTCTCTCTCTCTCTCTCTCTCTCTCTCGTAATTGTACTCTCACTTTGCTTCAGGTCTTATCTTATCTGTACTGTTTGCTTGAGTAATAGGAGGCAGTTCCCTCCAGGACTTGCCAACATAAATACAGATCCACTATGGAGAACGCTTTTTAACAATTATTTGAAATCTATTAACTGCCGTACTGTCAGTTCTTTAAGACCTAATATTACAATGTATTAGCAATGTGATTGTGATTGAAGGTGGTTTAAGAAATAACTTTAAAGGTGATTGATGACTGTGACAACAAGTATTAATTCAAATAGATGACTGCTTCACAAGCCACGTCCGTCTACCCCTCTCTTTTTATCTCCTCTATCTGCTCCCCTTCTTCCTCTCTCCTCCTGCCGTCCCTCTGCTGGGGTTAATGAATGACTTGGCAGGCGACGGAAGCTGTGAGTGTGGGGGAGCCAGGATAGCTCGGAGAGGTGAGGAGACACTCTTCCTGTCACCTCCCAGCTAGTATCCTCACTCACTAGGCCACACCGCCACAGAACAGGATGGCACCGGCTTATCGGATTATCTGTTAGAATAGCTTCCTGGTCCTGGGTGGTGTTTGCAAACAGCTCTAAAACAGAGTACTGTGGATCCTCAACCACATTTGATTGTCAGCAAATGAAAAGCTCAGCTGAATAGGTGAGAGAAACCAAAGCAGATGCTCACACTCAACTAAAGGAACAGTTAAACCAAAATCTGAATTGTTTTAATCTACCTCTGTCCGGGGTCCCACAAAAAGTATTTTGAAAACAATCTTTGACCGAACCAAGCAATCAAAAGTTATAAAACCTCAAAAAAAATGTATGGGAATTCCTGTGCGGCATCATCCAAGTGTTTTGAAACCTTCTGGGGGTGCATAGAAGTCCAAACACACACCTAGTGTGTGTGTCACAAAACTATTGCTACATAGAAAAAGATGCAAACAGCAGTATACTGTTTAGTCAAGCAGCGCAAATGCTTATGTTGGTCAGTCAGTCCATCACTTTGATCCAGGGGAAAATCTCATATCGGTGTCAATGTACATTTGATCCATTATTTTAAGATGCACCGGATGGGTAGGCCCAGAATTTTCATGGCAGAAAAAAAAACACATGTTAACACATAACTTGTTCAACAGTATCATTGTGAGAATGCAGACATGAAAATGCCACAATGTACATTAACGTTTACTCTACTAGTCAACATCTTGTCAATAAATGTTTCGCTTTATCCCAAAATATTTTTTAACAGTCATGTTTACCTTAAAATGACAAAATGTCATCAAAACATTGCTTATTTTTCCCCAAGACACCTGTTTCTCACTTTTCCACCTGCAAGAAGCCAGTATCAGACGCGCAGACAACCCTCTTTTCTACCGGATGAATTCTCTGAAAGAGAACCTGCTTGAGTCCTTTGTGAGCCCCCCCATGGTAGAACTACCATGCTTGCAGTGCTAATGGGCACCGATTTTAAAAAGCTGTCATAATCCTTTTGAAAGCAAGCAAGCACATGAATGATTTCATAAAACTCTCTTGCCTGCAAGGTGTTTGTAGAAGGTGTGTGTATCTTTGTGTTTGAGCGGCTCTCATAGATGGGCTTTTGAAAAAGCATTAAGTTCAGTTAAAAGCAGGCGGCTGCGGAAAAAAGGACTCGGGGCAAAGTCACAAACAGACAAATGAGCTGATTTGTTGGCTGATTGAGCAACGCTTGTCGATTAAACTCTTTTCAATGTTTGCTGTGCTGAATAACAAGAAGGAAGAGAAGCAAAGGAAGAAAGTGAACAACTCACAAAAAAAAGGGCATGAAAGAGCAAACTGGGAGACAGACGGAGGCCTTTCTCTTTGAAACAACACAAAGGTCTAGATGTTGGTTGTCATTTGACTTGTGGGAATTTTAGAAATGACAACCGCCCAAGCTGAAGGAGTAGAACAAACACAAGGGGAGGGCTGAAATACTTTTGGTGCGAAGAGTGTGGAGCCAAGCTGAGAAGGAGGGATCGTGCGTGTTTATATGTATCCTTGCAACTCCAACGTCGTGAGTATGTCTCCGCCTATGTCACCCAGAACAATAGTTGTCATGGGACCATGGCTTTCAGAGGAACAGACATATTTCGTTAGCATTTTCTTTGTTCTTCTTGTTAATCCAATACCGCCCTTGACACACAAACAAGAGAAGCTTACTTTTACTTCTATTTACGTTTTATTTTGTCAGTCGTCTTCCGTCTTTTTCTTCTTTGCGTCTTTTAATGTGTATTTGTGCCACCCACTTTCTCATTGACACTTAACTGACCGACCAGATGTTTTTTTACCCAGGGCCCTCTGAAATGAAGAACTGATTGTAAAAGGGCAGAAGCTTTCAAAAGATATTTGATTGTACAGACCATCTGTCAAACAAACAAAAAAGCCAGACAAAATCCTTACGTGTTTTTTTTGCTCTTTTTAAATATTAATTCTGATATAAATGATGCTATTGCAGCCTCTGCACTAAATCTCATTGTTGTTTTGCATCAACAGTGGCTACTCAGTGTCCTGTCACGCCCACCTAAACCACACATCTAAGGGACCTGTCCCAAGATGCTGAAGGCTCTGCAGTGTGTGCGTCTTGCTCACAGAACTGTTTGTATACGCGCTTGAACTTTATTAAATGAACATATCTCATTTTCCGTGTTGTTTGTTTGCTGTTGGAACCCCATTATTACAGGTGCATCCTTTGAGAGGGGTGAAATGGTGAAGGATTTTTCTGAGCAAGTTCTTTGAAAAGCTAAATTTCAACAAACATGAATTGAAGCAGAATATTTGGCTGAACTATGTTTAAAAAAAATATTTTTACATTAAAATATTTACTTTTGGACTTACCCTGTAGTTAATATTTGCATCACTTAAGTGATAAGTAAAGTAATAAGGTCAGTCAAATAACTGAAAATAATAACTCTACTGAGCAGCCGCGAACCACCACAATACCACTGATGCAATGCAGCGACGTGGCGAGAAGCAAATGTAAAAACAGGGTAGAGATATTGCTGAGTTGAATGAAGGCAGCTGTGTGGAATGAGCTGGTGTTGTGGATAAATCATAATCAGGAGCGAGCCGGTAGGAGACCAGGTCCCCAGCCCCGCCCAGCCTGGCTGTGATTCTTTTACCAGCAGGCTGTTCTCAACAAATCAAAATATGCCAATATTTCAGTCACACTACCTACAGTTAAACTTATTATTATTATTCCAGCATTAACAAATATATAATAATGCTTCCCGCAACCTTGCTGTAAACTGGTCTTGAGATAATTGGGTGCGATCAGTATCATCGCCACAGTTATCAAGTATGAAAAGCAATGTGTTTATATAAAAGCAAAGATGCGCTTATTGTCCTGCTGTGCCGGGATATTGTTCTTGATTTCTTGCAGAAACGCAGGCACATCACTGGGACCTGTTTATGTCCATTAGTCTTCATTACCCTCACATGCATTATATCAAATTCATTATCCCTCGACTACAGGAAATACGTTGTGCTTTCTTTTTTGATAATTTTGCAGAACACTTTCTTGATTGTATCAATTCATACCTCCCTTACTGTTTGACTATATTTTTCAAATAATCATTGATATTTGAATGAATGGCATTTCTTATACTTCCCACTGGAGAAGCACTAATTCTGAAACCTTCTAAGTAGCTAGCAGTAATGTAAATGATGACTGGTAGCATGGGGTTTGTCTTGGAGGTTGTCATTATGATTTGAGGAATGTCTATAATATCAATAGCAGACCAGATGCATCTGGCAAATTTAGTATTCTGCTGGTGAACAACCACAGCATTTCTTTCTCTTATTTTTGGCTTTTCATTCTCTGCTTCTCCTCCTCCAAAAGGCTGATTTTTAATCACCTAATATAATGGCACAATGAACAGATTTCCATGAGTTGCAAGTGGAGGCCATGTGAGACAAAACAAAAAGAGGGAGGCAGCTCTGCCTCTAATTAAAAAAAGAGATTTTGTGTGGGAGTAGGTGTTTTGTATGTTTATTATTCAGTGTTGGCAAGACTGTGAGCACGGATTTGGTGGCTGCATTTGTTAATCAGCATTGGTGAAGCTGTGAAAGTGAACTAAAAAACAAATTGAGAATAACGTCATACTGTAATATCTATACTAACACTGTATCGGTCACACTAAAAACCTGTTCGCATAGTTGCAAAACACTCCAAAGCACAAGAGTCAACCGGCATGCACAATATAGGACGGCAGTGCTTTGAGCTGAATGCTTACATTCACATGCTAACATGATCACAATGTAACGTGTTCTCACTCCCAAATGGAAAAAAAACCCTCAAAACTTGCTCATTGCTCTAAAGCGTCTAATACTGAGGTACCCTTTAGCTTTCTGTATGTGAATCTCCAAGCTTTTAACTAATTATAATGTAAACCCATCTGTGTCATTAAAAGTTCATCAGGGCAAGCAATGTAGTGGAGCACATGCTGCCCCTGACATCTCTAAAAGCAACGCCAGACACGTACCTAAAGCGCATTGGTTCAAAATGAGGACCACTGGCCGAGTGCATTTGACAGGCTGGGAGTGAGAATGTGTTGCTTAGCAGGTGTTTGTATGTGTGTGTGTGTATTGTAATGTTGACCATCTGAGTTCATGTTTGTTATGCACGTACAGCACCCCGTGAGAGGAGGGGAACGTACATCACGCTGCCAAGAACCCCAGAGACAGGGTGTGGGTGCGAGTAATCACACAAACTGTTATGCTTAAACGGGCTATTACTTGCCAGTAATTAATATTAATAATAAATAATAAATAATAATAATAATATTATTATTTATTATGATTTATTATATATTATTATTATTATTAATAATAATAATATAATGATAATAATAATCCCCTACGATAATAATAATAGGGGATGTACAACAACAATACGTGAGGATGGTAACTAGGTAAATAATAATATAGGGAAAATGGGAGAACGGCTGAGCTTATGCAAAACAAAGAAATTATCACAACAAACCCCACCCCTTACCTGCCCTAACATCCTACACAAAATACTTATCTAAACTGGCACTCAAGCAAGGCGGCCTAACCAAAAGTACAGGGGGTGGATCGCTCAGATCTAACCTGGTGTGTATAACAGGAGATATCCCTACGGGTGATGTATGCCCAGGGCGTCTTTCCTAACACTCCCAAGTGCTTTCCGTTCTCCCTGGGAAGGACAAAATAAATACAAATGATTAACACGATAACAAAACTCCAATACTACCCAGTTCACCAATCTCACCACAATACAACCTCACACACTGGCAGCGAGACCTTGACTGAACAACCAGGAACACATAAATACAGCTGATGGGACGATGCAGCTGTAGGAGATAATGGGAGGGCGGAGTCTCTGATGAGTAATGAAGACAATTGGCTCCACCCGAGGAGGGTTAACACACAGAGCAGAGACATGTACACACACACACACACAGAACACAGACAAGACCAGGGGTCATAACAATGTTGTTGGCCTTCTCTTGGCATTTCCTGTTAAGCGCTAAACACAATAAACTAAATATGTTGACCCAAGGATGGTGCTAGAGGAAACATTGTGGAGTCATCAACATCCTCTGAGATCTATCAAAGTGTGTATAAAGCATGTTATAGAATTACACATAACAGTACCTTCCATACACTTAATGTAATCGTCAGATAAGTTAGAATTTTGCGTGCAGGGCTTAACACAGGAGTTTATTATTATTATGTACCGGAGACAACAAAACAAGTGTTGCTGCCAAGCAGAGCAGTCTGAGTGACAGGGTTACACAACTCAGCAGTAGACAACTAACAAGCAGAGAAAAGTATAAAATATTCACACTATTCTATGGGTATAAGCTCTGGTGAAGAAAGGAAACCATACTGTGAATACAGATCACACAGTCTCATGCATAGAGCTGTGTCAATACTCAGCTGCTGCTCTGCATACTTACAGGTAGAAATCAGGGTGCAGACTGTAAATGAATTGTAAGCGAAATAGCGGGTCTAAGTCTATATCGGCACCTTGGATTGCAGCTCAACCAACTTGTGACAGAGCAGCAGTACACAGCACCGTGGACAGCAGTCACGGCAAATGTTCATTCTGAATCATTTATTTTACATGGTATGTATAAAAAGTAAATGTGTCCCCATTGATTTTGTCGTTTGACGTAAAGCCGTTTGCCAATCTGTCCGTCGCCATCTTGGATTCAATTTTTTTCATCATGCTGTATTGAAGAATACTTGAAGCAAGCGAGTGGGACCATGAACAGTTTTTTTAGAATGTTCACTGAGGTAATATACATCTCGTAGACTTCCATAGAACTGGATCACTTTTTGCAACCGGAGGAATCGAAGTCTAGTGGCCGGGGGAGAGAATGCAGCTTTTAAGCCACTCTGGATCCACACTGTAGAATTGGAGGTCACCTGTCTTGCTTTTACAGATATTGTTTTCCATCCATTTCAAATGAGCTAATAAAACATAGTCAACTACAACACAGTCAAATACAAAAACAATTCAAGGACAATATTATGAGTCGCGCCGCATAACCAGGGATAACACATTTCTATTGCCTGCATTGTTCTACGATCTGACATTTACCTACAATGCAACTCAAGCACTGACAGTCCATTCAGACTTTTGGTTGGTGTTCCTCAGTCTGCCGTCTTACCTGTTTCTGATCTTCTGAAGTCCAGGTGATACTAGGACTCCTTGCCTTCCTTCAAACTCTGATTGATTCTTTATCACATGTAGCCATTTCGGCCAGAAAAAGTTAATTAATGGAATAATTATTTGCTGTTTGACTGACTCAAACTGACTCAAGTTAAAATCATGACCATTGTATTCCTTTTCTCCTCGCGGCATTGGTGACATCTAGATTTAGTAATATAGTGTTACTGGCCATACAAGCACTGTTTCAACTCTGCCTAATTCTGGTTTCCTTAGATGTTTGTGCTCCAGTAACATGTCTGTCTTTGTCATAAGGTAATCCATTGCTTAAGCTCGCTGGTGCAAGAAATCCCTCTGCAATGATGACAGTCCAAGAGAATTGGAAAACCAGGATTATGCTTTGTAAAATGAGGATTCTTTTTTGGCAAATTGAGTGTAAATTTAAGAACGTTGAGGCGTCCTGAAGCTCCACTCTGGAAGGCTTATGCCACAGCTTCAGATTTGGATTCATTGGCTGTTACATATTTGCAAGGTCAAACTATGAGACAGCCCAGCTAATTTTACAACTTGCTAAGCTGCATAACCTGCTGCATTGGCAGTGGTTTTAGAGTAACAAAATAAAGAATGTAGAAAGATGAATCAAAAAGGATGTGTGTTGGTGTGTGTCATAGATAGATAATCATGGTGATTAAATGGACTGTATTTGTACAGCGCTTTTCGAGTCTTCCAACCACTTAAATTGCTTTGACACTACATGACATCATACACCCATTAACACCCATTCATACACTGATGACAGGAGCTACCACACACAGTGCTGCCTGCCCATCAGTCACTTACATTCTCACACTATAGTCGCAGGAGGAATGTTGGGTCAAGTGTCTTGCCCAAGGACAACATGTGGGTTAGCCGTGCCTCGGCGTCGAACCGCCAACCCTCTGATTGGAGGACAACCAACCTCCCTGCCCACCCACAGTCACGGCCATTGGAGGTTTTTTTGAAAATGAAGAAATACCTTATGATCTTCATTTTTTCATATACCTGGATTTCAAACAATATATGCAGTTGGACTGAATATCATTCTATTTCTGTGAGATCACAATCTGTTAACCGATAAGAAACTTCACTGATAGGCTTTTTAAAAAGCAATATACATATATCACAGTGTTTTTTTTCTGGAAAGGAGAGTTGATCTCAGAGATATATTTCCAATCTGGATCAGCTGGCATGTCAGACTGCTTTAATAGTGGGACAAGAATCACCTCCTTCAATCAATTTCTACTCTAGCACAGATACAAATCTATGCGTGGTGGGTTTGTAAATCAAATTACTTTTAAAATGACACTGTTGGAATGTGGCAGAAGCGTGTATTGTTATTAGCAAACATTACAATTTATTTCAATTAATAAAAGCATGACTATCAATAAAATCATTAGAATATATTAATAATAATGAGGTAAAAATCTGAGATCAGGCTGCAACAACCAAACTCTGGCTTAAGACTGAAAATTGTTGTTCAGTCACAATATCAATATCATTTCTCCAGTATGTCCGAGGACCATGACAAGCTCTGTTGCCTGGTTAAGCCGCACGCTGATCCCTGTATAACAGCAGGGAAAAGGAAATGTTGATTTGTAGAATCTGGGGGATTCCCAATGACAAAAAAAAAGATGACAGAGCACAGTTTTGCACAATCCATTTTTTTGTTTGAGAACTTTTTTCTTTACCAGTGTGTTTGTAATTCATGAAATTAACGGCCACAAACTATGGTGAGAAACTGAAAATGTAGCTGATGTTAAACATAAACATAAATTTGTTTTACAATGTCACAGGGCAACTTCAAGGGAACATTACAATTTCATCAGCTACATTTTCAATGTGATAAAATACAGGTCAACATGTATAGCCTAGGAAGGAACTGCTGCTTCTGAAAAGTGCCTTGCATTCTGTCCTTACTTCTTACTTGACGTTGACATTATGAACATAGCTCCATTATCTGAATCACTAGTTTCAAGTCTTCAATACAGCATCGTGTCCATATTGTAATCATGCTTGCATTTAGGCCAAAATAGACCGTGAAGCAGTTAATGCTCAAGGAGTGGCTACCTTGTGATTGAAAGGTTGGCACCGCTGCCAGGTCCATCCAGTAACTCTACGTCACTCCTCCGGTTAAAATCCAAAATGGCAACGGCCCAAAAAACCAAATCAATGCTTCGAAACTGCATTTGACAAACCAATGGATTGAAGCATACATATAGTTCATGGTTTAATCTGCCTGTGGCTGTCACAATGTTATTTCCAATGAGATAGAAACAACGTCACAATGAACCAAACAAATGACACACAGTTTGTAATTACATAAATGTATTAATGACAGGTGAAACTGGTTAAAAAAAGAATAACACAATAAACCCATGATGTAGTATTAACAACATGCCTTGAATATACCTGGAATTCAAACAATATATGCAGTTGGAATGAATATCATTCTATTTCTGTGAGATCACAATCTGTTAACCGATAAGAAACTTCACTGATAGGCTTTTTAAAAAGCAATATACATATATCACAGTGTTTTTTTTCTGGAAAGGAGAGTTGATCTCAGAGATATATTTCCAATCTGGATCAGCTGGCATGTCAGACTGCTTTAATAGTGGGACAAGAATCACCTCCTTCAATCAATTTCTACTCTAGCACAGATACAAATCTATGCGTGGTGGGTTTGTAAATCAAATTACTTTTAAAATGACACTGTTGGAATGTGGCAGAAGCGTGTATTGTTATTAGCAAACATTACAATTTATTTCAATTAATAAAAGCATGACTATCAATAAAATCATTAGAATATATTAATAATAATGAGGTAAAAATCTGAGATCAGGCTGCAACAACCAAACTCTGGCTACGTCACTCCTCCGGTTAAAATCCAAAATGGCAACGGCCCAAAAAACCAAATCAATGCTTCGAAACTGCATTTGACAAACCAATGGATTGAAGCATACATATAGTTCATGGTTTAATCTGCCTGTGGCTGTCACAATGTTATTTCCAATGAGATAGAAACAACGTCACAATGAACCAAACAAATGACACACAGTTTGTAATTACATAAATGTATTAATGACAGGTGAAACTGGTTAAAAAAAGAATAACACAATAAACCCATGATGTAGTATTAACAACATGCCTTGAATATATTGTGTATATATAAAATAAATGATATATATTACGTGGAAAGGTTGGGCACTGTAACATTCATCGTAGACCTCTGATTTTAAGAAATTATGAAGCTTCAAGATACTTGTATTTTCTCCAAGGGACAGTCCTAAAGAAAAGGTTCTGCAACCATGTTTTTCCCTTACACACACACTGAATACAAACACACTGAAAAAATAACATCCACCCACTTATTTGAGTAGGTGGCTAATACTTACGTATATATGTACTCTGGGGAATATTAATGCATTATCAATTCTATTCTGCACATTGAACTCAAGTACACTCTCGCAAGCATGAACCAACTGTGGGCTACAAAAGAAAAACAAATATATGACTTTGTCTAAATGAGAGGGGGAGTGCATGAGAACTGACAAACATTGAGAGACTTAAAGACCCTAGTGGTTATTTTACGGTGGCCATTTCTGCCTCTTGTCACATCAAGTGTAAAAGCATGTAAAATAGACTGTCAGCCAGTATTGTTATACCAAATAATTATGAACTATTGTCAATCAAGTAAGTACTTGACTTTATACTCTGTTGTGTTCAACTTGGACAAACAGTGGGCAGCAAAGTAAGTCCATGCCCAAGAACAGATAAAAGCGAGAAATATGAATGGAGGTTACTTTCATGCCAAAAAACTGGAATTAGCGTATAATATCTGTAGTCAGTTTATTTAAATACCAAGCATCATTGGGAGTTACATATATGATGAATTAAATAGAGACTGCCTAAAACCATTAGTAAAGTGGGGGTGAAATCAGGTGAAAATGATATTAATGGTTTGTGCGTGGTTAGACTGCTTCTAATGCCCCTCAGATTAATCTGTGAAAAATCCTAAAGCGGTCTCAAGCGATTACATAAAATTATTTTGTATTGGTTGGCTTCTACGCACTTGGTTTCCAAGGGGGGGCTGTTTTGACTTTGATGATCTCCAGACTTTTCTTCTCTTATGATGTTGATAGTTTTGCTTTTTAGTGAAATCTCTTCCCAGTAGAGTTTATAGGGGAATTTAAATTGTTGAGATATCCCTTCAGAATTAATTGTGGTAATTTTTGTGATCCCTTAACGTTTCATTAAGCACCATTGTCAGGTAGAAATAGCTTTGAATCAGATTTGGTTCATGACCTTTTGTTTTTTTTTAACATGCCAAACATCAGCATTCTAGCATTATCACTGTATCCATGTTTCAGTGATGGAGTTGAACTAACTGCCCTTACTCAATAACTATATTTACACTTCATTGTTTTCACCATATTTCAAAGAAAAATATTATTTTTACTTCCATTCTGTATTTGACAACAGTAGTAATTAGTTACTTTAGGGACAGGAATTATTCGTGGGAAACATCAATGAAAAATGATGCGTTTATAAACTAGTTATTATTGTATCAGGCTGCTTATTCAGTAATGCATTAGAATAACAAATACATTACTTTAACATTTATTGAATTTAGATGGTAAAACTAGAGTGTTATAAACCTTTTGGGAGATTATGCGTTTATTCTAATCCTGTTTCTTTGCACAGCTAATATTGTATAATACCGAATCCAAGTAATAAGTTAATAAGTATTCAATAGCTCCGGTACCAAGTATGTTGCAGGAAAAATTTGGGATTATGTCATAGATAAAAAATGGATTCTCTCACTTTGAACTAGAGTATCTACAAATGAATTCTGTAATATACAATTATACAAACTTTACATATTATTGTGCCTTTGACAGCATGTCAACATGTCATGGTTTTTGCAGGACTGTATGCAGATTAGCAAATTACACCATCTGGCTTGACAAATTCTGTCACATACCTCTCAACTCTTTCTCTTTTTGCATTTACCTTTTCATTCCATGGAAACCTGTTTCTGACAAGCAGTCCATCAGTTACTCGACTGAATTACCAGCCAGCATCAGCAGTCAAAATGTGTCCAACCCGATTCAATTGGCTTGTCGTCACACTGTTTAAACACACTCATTTGCAAATGTGTGTCATCTTTAACTGCTGCAATGAGATTTGTGTAACATCAACACAGACGCTTTCTGCCACACATTAACTATGGGCTGACATTTCTCTCTTATGTAGCTGTGTAAAGGGGATATGAATGATAAATTAAATTCACTGAAATAGATGCAAAGACAGCCAGACAATTACCTGTGATTTCAGCACAGTAAGTGCAGCTCATTTGCTCTTTGGGTATTAATAATAATATGTAACTTTTCTATATGTAAAATCTCAATAAATAATCAAACTCTTACTTGATTCGACCCATTTATTATTGTTAGTTATAGCTGTATAAGGTGAATCTTACGTTATTACTTCACCTATCAATGGAAGAATAGAACATTGTGTCTACGCTGCTCCATCACTCTAGTGTAAGTGAATAAAAACCCATCTCGTAAAAACGTAGCTGAAGCCCACCTTATATTTGTAATACATAATTTATAATGTCTCCTAATACTATTTGAAGAAATATAGAAGAAATAAATCAATATTACAAACTAAATTTGAGAACTTTGAGATTTGCCTCTAAAAATGTCACAAACAGCCCTATAAATCCTATGAAACATATTTAAACAAGGCTAAAACCACATCTACGTCATAGCCCTGTTTGTGGAAAGTACACATGTACAAAGTTTCAAGTTGAAAGAGCAGGGATAAACTACTCTAGAAAAGGCTTTTGTGAAGGCCTCATGTCAGACAAACTGAGCCAAAACCCCTCTTTTTCTGCTTGCTCAAAACGCCCCATTGAACAATTTGTTCGATGGGGCGGCCTAAACTCACTGAATACGACAAAAATGAACAACAACTTGTCCAGAAAAGACCAAAAGGGGTTGAGCGCCAAAGTAACGCTCAAAGTTTTTTATTGGCTGCAAAAAACAAGTGGAAGTGATCTGAAGCTTGTAGAAGGGGCACAGAGAGAAAGGTGGAATTAAGATGGCGTGTAGCAGTAGTCCATTGCAAAAACAGTGTATTTAATCTAATATAATCTAACAAAGGTGAGATTGATAATGGTAATATTGTCTATATTTATGATGATTTTTTCGCTTTGATAGCTTGGTGGGTTTTGTACTGCAAGTTCAGCATGGTTTTTCTGAGAGAAAATATACAGATATCGCTGGTTTCAGCACAACGTCCTCGTGCTCATTTGTCGTCCAAACATTTAACATCGAAGAATTGTTCAACTTTTGTGCAACCGAGGGCAAAATTTCTGGACTAATTTGCATGGAAGATTTTTTTACTCTTACTCCACGAGTGGTTTTTGGAGTAATTTCAATTGGATTTCGGCTTATTGTAGCCAGGACTTTAACGCGTCGAATGAGGGGAGGCATGCATGTCTGTGTCCATGATGAGTACCACTTTGCTTCGTTCTGCTTGTGGTGCTATGAGATATTTCTGATTCATCTGCTCCGATGGCTTGGTGGGTGCTGTACTCTAACTTCGGCATGGTTTGTCTGAGAGAATTACTGGATTCAGGGCCATCTGCTGATGCTGTTTGATGTGTTTTTGCAGTGGTAGCATTCATCAGAACTAACCAAAAACTAAAGTTGTACACCACCCTATGCACAATTCTTGGACTCATTGCATGCATAGTATATTTATTTTACTAATATTACACTGGATAAATTCTATTTGAAGTATTTTCAAATGGATCATTGCATATTGTGGCCAGGACTCTCATGCTTAGAGCCAGGGGAAGCATTCATATATATTTTTTCAAAATGACTAATACAAATATATGTAACAAATGCAACAAAGAGCAAAAACAACATTACAATAAATAATAATAATGAATATTGTTCTACGACACGCTTTGGGACTTGTGGGATTAAGGAATGTAAGGAATTTAATTTCAGATACCTTGGTTTAGCATGATTTAGCCTGACTGGCAGTCAAGGTTCTTCTTCGTCCAAAATGTGTAGGGTAGTAAAAATCATTTTATGGAAGTTAAGCCGTAGGTAATTGACATTTTAAACAGGATACGCATTTCCACTAAAAACACAGAAAAGTTTGCATTGCATTTGACTTCAGTAAAAATAAGAGATAAAATAGCCTTCTGACCTCATCCCTCCCCACGATTTCAGGAGTAAAAAGTGAGGAGGTCATTGACAATAATAACTTCCCCACTTAGGAAACTGTAGACTCAGAGGGTCAATCCAAATGTTTTAACTTCCAGACTCACACACTGAGGCTGAGGACTTTCTCCATATCAACAATTTCTGCTGACTGTCTATGGATTTCCAGAGAGATACAAGCTGGGTCTCAGACATCAACAGGCTTTGCCTGGAAGATTATCCGCAGTTCATAGCATGGGTGTATAAATACAGCTCAGATAAAACTCAACTCAAATGTATTCTCACACATAATTCAGCAGCACCCGTACACATAGACTAGCTTCCACGCCCGAGGATATCTCAGGGTGCAAGACATAAACTCACACAAATGAACCCATTTCACATGGGTGGAAACATATTTTTACTTTTAATAAAAGCAAGACTTTAAGCATTAACCTTGGACTGCATTGTATTAAAGAGAGCACAACATAACCCAAGACCCAAAATAAAAGTAATGTAGCAAGGATGAAAGAAACAACACTAGTTATTGTCATCTGTATGATTTGCCTTTCCCCACAGAGAAGCAAAACAACACCTTATTTCATTAATAACATCTTGTTTACTGCTGATAGAGCAATTCATATTTTCTCTACCAACAAATGGGGCTCCCAAATCTCATAAACCTCTCCTAACCTTTCATAAATCTTCTTTCTTTCTGTTATCATTTCATTCATTTCTCTCTCCCTTTCTTTCCGACCACCTCCCTTTCAGATCTGCGACGCTGCTTTATTGTCTTGATCGCGGCCGGACAGATTTTTTCCAAACTCAATGCACTTCTGTTATAAAGGTTGAGGGATTAGCGCTCGAGATTAGCTGATATCATCTCTAACTCAGTTCTGTTTTTTTCTTTTCTTAGCTCCTCCCTTTATTGTTGAAGCCATTTCTCCTTGATAATATGAGCACTAATACTCATTTTTAGCGACTTTTTAGTTTTGGTTGTGTTGTGCAGGATTTGGGCCCTCCATAATCCTTCCACATTGAAAGGGTTTAATATGGGGCTGGGGCTTTAGATGTCAAAGTAGAGTAGATTTCTGATGTTCTTCAAGTCGTTATCACTATTGGTCTGGGTTTGATAGACAAGAGAGCGAGAAAGCGAGAGAGAAAAGGAGACAAAGGGACAGCAGGAAGCAGTAAATGAGACTGTGTGTTTATTCAGTGCTCTGCGGGCCTGCAGATTCCTCTCATTATCTTGTTCCTGTTTAGCCGTCCCATTTTCAAAGGGAAACAGCTTTTTTCCCCGGGCATGACTCCATCTCCCTTGAGATGAGTAGCCAGAATAAACTCCCAAAAATGAATCCTTGAATTTCAATGAATTTCAATCTAGTTTTTCTTTAGCCTGAAGTCTTAAGAATGCCTGTTTCACCAATATCTCCCTCCGATGAAATACCTGTAGCTTATGTAAATAATGACAGCGAGGCAATGGAGCTCTAAATTCACCACTTAAGTAGATTGAGAGTAAAGGGGGGTTCTATTAAAATAGCTTACCTTCCCCCCTCTTTTTGCTGCTACATCCAACAAGTGTTTTTTTTTTCATTCACTTTTGTGTAGAATTAGCATGACCTTACCTGAATGAATAGAGGAGGAAAGACAAGCTCTTAAAAATACACTTACCCTGCATCAGAGAAAACATAGGGTTGTATACTCCCTCACACATAGACATGCAGTACCTGTCTCTATGCCATCTCCATGTCAGCTTTTGCCTAACAGAGATTGCTTAGACACGCACACTTACAGTTTTTTAGAATGTGTCAAGGGTCGCTCGTAGGTCAGACACCTCTGTAATAAGTGGCAAAGCAATGATTGCTATACAGCGTTTATGATATGCAAACAACCTGATGACCTGCATGCGTTTCAGTTGCTTCTGTCATCTTTTTCTGCCTCCATCTCCGCTGCAAAAAGTGCTTTCTACCAATCCAGAATTGAGTCCTCATTTTCCAACCCCAAAAAACTATTTTCCATCTTCACTAACCTCCTCGAACCCCCCAGTCCTCCTTCCCCCTCCACCCTTCTTCCAGGAGACTTTGTCACCTACTTTACCAGAAAAATAGCTGACATACGCTCCTCCTTCTCCAACTCACCTCCCAATTATATCGCACAGACATCGTCTCAATCGCCCTCACTTCCCTGTTTCACACCCTTGTCCCCTAACAAAGTTCTTACCTTGGTAACCTCTGCCCGTCCCACCACCTGCCCCATCCCATCCCACATCCTACAGTCGATCGCCCCCGATCTTCTTCCCTTCCTCACATGTCTCATTAACAATGCTCTGTTATCTGGCTGTTTCCCCAACACTTTGAAGGAAGCAAGAGTTAACCCACTCCTGAAGAAACCCACCCTCAACTCTTCGGAAGAAAACAACTACAGACCGGTATCCCTCCTTCCCTTCCTGTCCAAAACAATTGAACGAGCCATCTTCAACCAACTCTCCTCCTACCTCCATAGTAACAACCTCCTTGACACCCACCAGTCAGGCTTCAAAGCGGGCCATTCCACAGAGACTGCTCTCCTCGCTGTCGCGGAGCAACTCCACGCTGCTAGAGCCGCCTCACTCTCCTCCGTCCTCATCCTACTGGACCTTTCTGCAGCATTCGACACAGTAAACCACCAGATCCTTATCTCCGCCCTTCAGGAACTTGGTGTCACAGGATCCGCGCTGTCTCTTCTCTCATCCTACCTTGATGGTCGCACCTACCGGGTAACTTGGGGAGGATCAGTGTCGGAACCTTGTCCCCTTACTACTGGAGTTCCTCAGGGCTCCGTCCTAGGTCCCCTCCTCTTCTCAATTTACACCAACTCCCTTGGCTCCGTCATTCGCTCGCACGGTTTTTCCTATCACAGCTATGCCGACGACACCCAACTAATTCTCTCCTTCCCCGACTCGGACACTCAGGTGGCGGCCCGGATCTCTGCATGTCTGACTGACATCTCCCAGTGGATGTCCACTCATCACCTGAAGATCAACCCCGACAAGACCGAACTAGTTTTCTTCCCTGGAAAAAACTCAGGACCTGACCATCGGCGACTCCGTGTTAACGCCCACTCAGAATGCCAGGAACCTCAGCGTGACACTTGACTCCCAACTCTCCCTGACTGCCAACATCGCAGCGACGACACGATCCTGTAGATACACGCTCTACAACATCAGGAGAATACGACCCCTTCTCACTCAGAAGGCGGCACAGGTACTGATTCAGGCTTTTGTCTTCTCCCGCCTTGACTACTGTAACTCTCTGCTGGCAGGTCTCCCAGGTACCGCCATACGACCACTGCAGCTCATCCAGAATGCAGCAGCTCGACTGGTCTTCAACCTTCCCAAATACTCCCACACCACTTCTCCGTTCTCTTCATTGGTTTCCAGTGGCTGCCCGCATCCAGTTCAAAACATTGGTACTGACGTACCATGCTGTGAATGGATCGGGACCAGTCTACATCCGGGCCATGGTGAAACCCTACATTCCAACCCGCACACTCCGCTCTGCATCTGCCAAGCTGCTTGTTCCTCCATCACTGAGAGAAAAGCACTCGGCGAGATCGTGACTCTTGCTGTCCTGGCTCCCAGATGGTGGAATGAGCTCTCCGATGACATCAGGACTGCAGAGAGCCTCTACATCTTCCGTCGAAAACTCAAGACACACCTTTTTAGACGACTCTACCTTGACTAAAACACTAGCAAACCGTTGCACTAACAAATGGTAGCACTTAAATTGTACTTATAATGGCACTTTTCTATAACATGTTTTGAAACTGCTTATTTGATGAAAAATTTACTTTCTTGTTACTTGTTCTTCTGAGTTTGTATCTCTATGTGGAAATGCACTTATTGTACGTCGCTTTGGATTAAAGCGTCAGCTAAATGACATGTAATGTAATATGCAGCCACGCTTGTTCCTTCCAGAATCAAAGCATTTCATCAACATACGTGATTCACGCTATAATATTCCTTACCGCATGCATTTTAGTAAGTTGGCTGTGCATCCCCCGATAAATGACTGCAAGCTGTAAATTCATGAGGTGAGATATACAGCTTACCTATACAACATCCTTTTGTTGGAGCATTACATTGACATCCCGGTTGTGCTACTTTGTATCTTCTTGACCATATGCCAGTGTAAGAGTAACGTAACTCTTAAAGTTAACAACTGTTGAATGTTTTTTAAATGTATTATTTATTTTCTTAATCAATTTTAATATCTGTGCTTTGTTGACACCATTATGATGATGTAGGCAACCATGCTGCCATAAATCTAAAGTAGTCTTCATAAATAAAGTTTCGTTATTCACCGCTGTAGCCAATGCTGATTTGCATTAGAATATGGGACATAACCCGCCACTGGTTTCAAGAAGAGAGGAAGTGCTGATGCATGAGACATTACTCAAAGTTGCAGAAGCTATTGAAAACGAGGATAACCCGAGCATGATGACATGATTTTCGGTCTCTATAGTTTGGCAGCATCAAAAATGGCAGGGATTCTTTGGTCATCTCTATGACTTGACATAAATCGTTTCATCAGCATGAACGGCTTGCTATCCAATCAAATAATGAAACCTTGCTAATTTACTGCACAAGAGGAACCATGACTCCTTGGAGGGGGCTTAAATAGCAAGAGCTTAAATGTTTCCACTGCAGAAAATGGGTGGCAATGTCAAAGTGTCAGGGAATGGGAGGAAGTGTGCAAGTTGATGGGAGTAGAGGGGGATGGATGGTTGGCAAAGAGGAAAAGAGGAAAAATGGTCCTGTCCCCAGGTTTGGGTTAGAAACACTTATAACTCACAACCATAGATTATGACAGTCCAATCTTCTGGGCTGCTGCCTGAAAAATAACCAAAAGCACCCAGCTGCCACACACACAGCGTGCAAAGGCAGATGCGTATGAGGTGGAAAGTAGAGAAATGAAGGGGCCTGATGGGAGAAAGTGGGAGGCAAAGGAAATAAAAGAAGAATATGGATGTATGCAGAAAAGGTTAAAGTGAAAAGAAAGCAAGAATGTAGGCAGGATTGATGAGAGCATTAAGAACAGAAGAAGTGTGAGTGTGATAGGAGGGCTTGTGGAAGTAGCAGATGGAAAAATAATGATGGAATGGAATAAAAGAAGCAGAGAACAAACAGGAAGGAGGGTGGTTAAAGCCCCAATCTCACTCTGTGGTTCAGTGCAATCTGCAAAAGTATAGTTTCCCTTGTGCATTTTTTTCTGTTATTTAATTTAATGAAGTAAATGATATTTTACAAGGCAGCCCGAGACAAGACAGCAGCAAAAAATAGGATAATAAGTGATCAGAAAACATCACATCTACAAATTAGGAGAGAGGGGTCCAGAAAACAACTTAATTGAATCTCTAAGTGGCATCAACATGCAGGAAGTAGATTAGTTTACTATATGAACATTCTTGCCTTGCTCAAGCACATCGTGGGATATTGATCCATCTTTCAACTTTACTGCAAGTGCAGTTCACAAATAGATACAAAATACCAACCAACTGAATCGCCAATGACTCCCAACTTGTAAAATACTGATGGTTGGTCAGTGTCCCGGCGTCTATAATGGGATGCACTATGTTTTAAGTTATCTCCAGTATAATCCCATCCAGGGTTTGTAATAGTATAGCTGATTCATAAGAAGTAAGTTAAAATGTTATAATCAATTAAAAAAAATTATTAGTATTAGTAAATACCCAAACCAAAATCTTTTCCCTCAGCAGCACACGCGTGTTGCCGTGATCCAATCCACACGCACCCTGCCTGTCAGTCTGAAGAAGCTTCCTGGGAGTTGAAGGGACAGCTGCATGCTAACCTGCCTTCTCACGGCTGACTGACAGCAGCCACGTTCATGCACCAACATGGTTTTCATGTCATTTCTCTCTTGATTTACATTACGTTATGAATCTTGTTAAACATCATTATTATCCCAGTCTTTTACATATTAGAGCATTCATTCATATCTTTTGTGCTCTTAATTTTTTTGGCAATGGGTAATATTTCATATAAATCGTCATATCAACAAGGAAAGAAATAATTATCTTACCCAGATTTAAATTTAAACAGTCAAGACGAGTTTGGAATTTTTATTTGCTGCAAGACTACTCGCAATGTATTTCAACCAATATGGCATGGCTGAATGGAAGGAATGGACCAGCACATTGTTATTCAATTGGCTGATGATGGAACATTATTTGTGTTCCAGAAAACATTTTGAATCCTTGACAATAGTAATTGTAGTTATAATTTTCCCAAAGAACTGAAGCAAAGCCTTGACTCAAGGGATAGATAGAAATATGTTCTGGAAAACAAGGTTAATCAAGGATTTACCATCTTTCCAACTGCTCATCTGCAGCAAGGGAATATGTGAGTTAACCTTCTGTTCTGTCTTTTCCCTGGCAAACATAAATACACTCTGCTACTCCCTGAACACCAATAACTCTAAAAAATCATATGGCTGACCTAACTCATGCCATTCAGTATGTTATGGACCAGTTTTTACCAACATTAACATCAGCAAATGTCAGGGCAAGCAGCACTGCCGTGTCTCTCATTAATAGCTCATCCATTACTGCATCCACACATCTTTCTAACATAGTCACCAGTATTTATCTGAATGAAATATCTAATAATGTAGATTATTATGTCGTTTCACAGTCGGTAGCATAAACTCAGCACGTTTCCATGAACATGTTTTTTTTTTTACTTTCTGAAAGCAGTGTCTTCCTTAAAGAAAACTATCACACAGTATGAGTGGAAACATACATGAAATCTCCTAATAGATTAAAACTAATCTTCATTGATAAAAACAGCCGATGACCAATTGATGACCAATTTTAGGTTTTACGGAAATGGCTTTAGTTTTGGGGAATACACCATGTTTAAAAGAGTGCAACAGTAAAAAAAAAAACGGTATCTTTGGTTAACTGTGCAAAGCCCAGACATAGTTTCACACACAAAGCCGTGTAAAGCTCAACATGGTCCTGGAGGCTTTATGACAGGTGTCATGGCGATTACCTGGCAAGGTAAATACTAACTAGCAATCATCCTGAGCAGGCTGGAAATAGGGGACGTATCCTAACACAATGCAAGTTACATGGCAAAAACATTGGCGCTTTCCCTTGCAGAGAGGTTTGCAAATTGTTGGACCAATCCATGTCATGTTGGTTGTGGTGCTGGGCCCAAATCTCAGTGTATTTTAGGGCGCTGACATTATAATGTCGCTGATTAACTTCATCAGTGATTGGCTAACTGCTTCTTAGACCCTTTCTCCGCTCAAGGTGGGGACGCCACTGCAAACCATTGTCCTTTTGTCGAACATTTCAACTCAACAAAATTGAATGGTGTAACAAAGCGTCCTACATTCTTGACTTCCAGGCTCTCCGTCCCCTCAAAGGTCAAAACTGTCAAGACTGCATGATATTGGTTAATGGTTTAAGTTGAACTTGACTCAGTACAATGACGCCCACAAGGCAACCCACTGATTGCAGCAATTCCCTTGGAACAAATTGAATTTGCAGCAAAATGTCTGTATTTAAATTGCTGCTCTTTTCCAGATATACAGATATCGTCTTCAATTTCACTCTTAAGTGATTAACGGCAATATTAAGGAGGGAAAATGGCCGAAAGGAATTACTTTCGAAGACTGGGAGGAGGATAAAGAGCAGAGGGAAAAGTAAAAGGAAAGAAGAGCAAAAGGGTTATGAACAGGAGCAAAGACGGTGGAAGGGAAGGTCGGAGAAGACGCAGAGGAATTGTTAAGAGTAATAGAGGTGAGAGGCCAGAAGATTAGAGAATGGACAGAATTTACATTTTGCCACACCTCAAAACCATGTTACGAGACGAAATGTGGAATTTGATGAAGTGGGTGTGGTGTTGAAGCTGAATCCCTCCTATGTGGAGTCAATGCGTATCCCATCATGCACTTAGCGGCGCGTTATTTGCACACAACAGGGAAATGGAAACCTGGATTTGCTGTGTGAGGGAGGCCTTAACATTTCCATCGGAGTGCTGCGCTCCGTCGGTCAATCCCTCCGTCTCACTTTCTCACAGCCCGCTTTACCTCTCTGCACTTTTGCCATCAATCTACGACCCTCTTCATCGTTCGCCCGCTGTCACTCCATCTTGCTGTCCCTCCATCTCAGCCCTCATCAATCTGCTGTCTCGCTGTCGACCACACTTACGACGCTGAACTTCTTAACTCTCTCTCTCGCCCCTAACTACCCCTTCTCTCACCCTCTTTCGTGGTCCCTTGGCCCGAGTTGCTCCCTCTATCCATCATGCATACGACTCACGCACTGCCAGTCTGAACCTCTCTCTCCAGCCGCCCACCCACTCAAGACATTAATCTCTATCGGCTGTCGACGCTCAGTAAGCCAGAGCGAGGCGGAGTTCTCTCTTGCCTCGGTGTCTTTTCTCTTCTCTCTCTGTCTTTTCTCTTTTCTCTCTTTGCAGTTTTTTAACTGACCCCATATGCCACGCCCGCTGCACCTCTGTAGTAGTATTAATTCGTTAGAATCACCTACACGTCTACCTTCTAATTGTATACCCTTTAAACAGTAACCAGTTCCTTCTCATTTTCTCTCTCCTCCTCTGCTTCTGTCACTTTTTAGTCTCTTTTATTTACTATTACTCCATTGCTTGTTTTTGGCTTTGGGAAGATACAATTTTGCTTTACGAATCCTTATAAGACTTTCTGTTCATAAGTTTGAACTTAGTCAATTCATCAATTACTCAATTACCTGCAATACCTTAGCAAAAATGTTGATGGATCAAACATTTTAGCTGTTACTCAAGTGTGTGTAAAATGTATTACTTACATCAGTACATTGAATATCTGTGAGTCTTGAAATCTTAGTGTTGGTCTGAAAAAGGAAATTTAAAGATTGTGCCTTGTGTGCTCCATGAAATGTTATCATTACTGATATTTCATAGACCAACCAATAATTTATTAATAGAAACAAACAAAAAATATTATATATTCATACTATATAGGGTTTAAAAAAAAACATTTTGGTAGGGAGATATTGATTTTAGAGAACTGGATCAAATCAAACACAATCATTTCAATGCCATTGTCATCTTTGCTCTCCCTCCCATCCACCGCCCTCTCTGGATGATAAAATATGACGTTGTCGATTCAGATTTCAGGATCTGTGACACCATACTCTCAATCACTCATTTAGACACACACACACACACACACACACACAATCTCCTCTGTTTGTTAATCTCATGGTTCTAGATGGACACTTGAATTCTTTTACCAGGTGCATTTTGGCAAGGCCATTTCTATTAACATATTTTTATATAGGATTTAGAAATGGTGCTTGAATAATGAAAGGTGTTTTTTGCCTTTGACCACAAGGACATGATTTGCTAAATGTGATATTAAAACGCCTTTGCCAAGTATGATTCATCATTTAAGTTGAACCTTGAGGGATACGGATATTATATTCATTATTTTTGTTCTGAACTTTCCCAATGCATGTTTCGCATAATAGGGTTACTCATTCTTCACTGCTCTAATGTGACATTTCCTTTGAGCTTCATCTGTGGTCTTTCCTTTGCAATAGCCCCACTGTCTTGCAAGGCCACCAAAAAAGAATTCGCCCCAAAGGATCCGCCTTCTTTCACAGTTTCGTCTCTCTGATTCTTTCCTCTTGTACAGGTGAGTGTAGATGTCTAAATGTTGGATTTAGTTATTTCAGCAGTGACCTCAGTAGCATTTTACCTCCACACTGTGGACATGTCATAGTGAGACAGCAGCCCTACTAAAACATAAAGGGATCAGATAGCCCAGATGACCCTGCTGATCCACTGACCACCTCACCATTTCTCTCTCGCTCTCTTTCTCTCTCTCACACACACCTTCCTTTTTTTTACACCTCTCTCCATCACGTGCACACATTATTATACCTGTGCTTTTGCATTTACCACACATAGACACACACACGTACACACTGAGCTCCAGAGGGGTCCTGCGAGACGGTAAAGGTCTAGGGGATGCAGCGTCATCCATCACCACTAAGCCCACCTCTCCACTTCAACACCTTCTATCCATCCATCATTCTCTCCCTCTCATTCTCTCATACACTGCTTCACCCCAGTCCTCTTTCCCTTTCTTCTCCCTCTGTCATCAATTCCACCTCTCTGTTTTATGCTCTCACGTGTATGTTATCCTCTGACCTTTAAGCCAACCTCTGCCTTTGAGATCCACGCCCTCTATCCATCTCTGCCATGTATTTTTCCCCCGGTCTCCCCTTCCCATCTTCTCCAGCAACATAACATTTCCTTATTTCTGGTCGTCTGTCCTTTCCATGTAAATGTCCTTTAAGTCCGTCTCTAATTTCTGTCATCGCCTCTGTCATCGCCTCTGTCATTGAGCAGAGGTAATAACATTTTGCTTTAAATGGTATTACTTCTAATGACACATGTGTGGCATCATACGACATTGATAATTAGCTCATTTAAATCAGAGATTAGGTTTCCTGCAGAATTCAAACAGCCTACTTACAATCATTTCACAAATGTTGGTAAAAATGGATTGTTGTTTCACTTGTTTCAGTGCTTCAGAAATCTTTGTGAATCTGCCTCCAGCTGCTAATCTACCTTGACTTTAATTATTTTCATGATTTGTATTTGATGGGAATGAATACTTGATTGGAAAACACAGTAAATACACAAAGAGGCTTTTCACATCCGCCCAGAGGTTTCCGAGACTTGTTGGTGATATCATGTAGATCTTTTGGGTGTCTGTGCGTGTGATTTGTGTGTGTGCGAGCATGGGTGTGTTTGTGTGACATTTAATATCATAGCTCTCCCTGGCATGCTCTTCATTACACTGCACTTCTAATTTCACTGGAGCCTGCAGCCGTTTGAAAACCGGCCAAATACTCTGGGAGATGAAGCGAGAAAGGAGGAGGGGGAGGAGGACAATGGAGTGAAAGAGAGGTGAGATTCAGAGTGGGTTGTTGATGTTAGAAAGCTGCTGGTCGGACATGACGCACCTATGTTGGTCCACACACAAACGCTCATGCAGAACACGCACGTCTATCGTCCCCCACGCGGTCCCCATTCACGCATTCACAGAATAAAAAGCTGAAGGATGTTTTGCTTCTTTACCCCCGGAAAACCATCTTTCTCTCTCCCTCCCAGCAAAGAGGATCAACGGATGAGATTAATTCCTCAGATTTGCGTATTTTATTTTAAAAAAGTCACTTGTCTTTGGAGCATAACTTAAGAGAAACACAATGAATGAATCTGCACAGTGGACCAACAAAGGCGGCAAAATGAGCTTCACGAGAAAGCCAAAGTGAAGGGGGAATGATAATTGAATGTGGGTTTGATGAGATGGAGATGGAAGGAACAAATGTAAATGATCAGAAGAGAAACAGTCAGGCAAAACAAATTTATGCCACACGTTAAATAGGTAAGATAAAAAGAGATTCATTTCAAACAGAAACGGAAAAAGATTTAATTTTGAAAGCCCTCATGTGGCATAATTATGTTAATAATTTCCTACAAGCTAGAAAACAAGAGAAGTCAACTTACATGCACCAAACACCCAAATCGGGTGGGTGTTCTGCCATGTGCAAATACTTTAGCACACACAATTTTGTTAGGAGGGAAACAAAAAGCTTCAGTGAAAGCAAAAAATGAGTTCTAATAATACTACATATAGTTATACTAATATTAATAATGCTAAATGTAATATCACAAAGCTTCATAATGAATGAAAATCTAAATTTAAAACTGAATAACTTATGATGTTGGCCAATGCATCTAACAGCAGTTTGATGTTAATCAAGAAGCTGAATATATGCAATACCATCCAAGGTTTTTAATAGCTTTAATTGAAACCATTCCGCATTAGCTTCCACATTTATCCCGAACTTAATAATCCATTCATAAATAAATCTATTATATAGTAATTCAGTTCATCATTTTTTTAAATCAAGATGGATAAAGTCATTATTGTGGATGATTTCAGTAATTCATATGGATGTCAATAATGATAGCCTTGGTACTGATTTTATCTCTTCATTAGTTTTAATAGGATTGGGTCAAAGTACCAACACATTTCTAATTGTCATAATCACAACCTCGACCTTGTGGTGTATGGTATTAAGATTAAACATTTGATAGTGTTTCCACAGAACTCCCTTGTATCAGACTATTACCTATGAACCTTTTAATTCCTACCATCGTAATGTCGGCCACTATAGACAAAAGTTCTCTACAGTAGATGTCTCACTGATATTTTCAATATCATGTGTCAATATTACAGAGGCCTCCTGTGGTAATTTTGGATTGATCATCCTGTCGATAGTGCCACAGGCTTTCCGAGGATTAATTCACTTATTGATCCTGTAAAAAATAAAATATTAACAAAAAGGAAGTTTGCACCTTGATTTAACCATGAAACCATTAAAAAAATACAAGTCATTGTTGAATTGAACATGCATTTAATTGAATGTTTTTTAATCGTTTTGGAGTAAAGTTGGAAGGGACCGACCACTTTCATTGTTCGCAGTTGATCTTAATCAACAAAGTTGAGAAAGAAAGGAATTGACTTAGTCTGACTTCCTCAATTTAAAGTGTGTGTGCGCGTGTTTGTTTGTGTGCGCCTCTGCTTTAACGGGCAAATGGCAGCTGTCATTCAGCTTCCTCTTCACTGGCTCCTTCATTATATCATCAAGCTACAATGATGAAATTGGACGGGACATCTGTGCCTCACAAACAGATTGAGTCTAACCTCATTCTTCTACCTACTCGCTCAGGGCGTCGCCCGCTTGAATGTCATAAAACTCAGTGTATTTTTGTCACAGGTCCAACTGAGGACGTGTGTTTGAAAGCTCCAGTTGTGTTATTTTTATTGATAGATGCTGAGAGGCTGGTGTGCCTCAAAGTCTAGAAGAAAAGGTGAAAGCGCTCTCACAGCCTCCGTGCAAGTCAATATCTTGACTTTAAAGCGATTGACAAGTTGTTTTTGTGAACAAATCCCTCTGTTTTGGCATGTAATCCTGTCTGTGTTGTGCTCCGTACCTTTTCTGTCAGACAGGGCTAGTGCCTGATTTCATTTGGCTGCCACACAAAAGTCAAACCAAAAGAGGAGGAGGGGGGGTTGTCTGTTGTTGTGTTTTATCAGCTGTCTCCCTTTTTGATCGTGTCTGTTTGTCTTCCACTTTAATTTATTATTTAACTCTCTCTTTTGCCATTTGGTCCTCCGATTTTTCTTCTCCTCTATCAGATCGAAACAAAAGAAGAAATAATTGTCAGTAATAAAACTGTGGCCAGTGCCCCCTACACCCTTTATTCACTCTCTTCTGACGGCCTTTTAAATTGCGTCCCAGACAGCCCTTCACCTTTGATCAGGTCACTAAATCCACAAATTAAATCACCCAAATTGGCACTGTGGATCCAGCTTGAGGGTGGGAGAGGAATGGCAGAAACAGTAAAAATGATATAGTACACCACTTTACCCTATATTTGAGTGTTAGTGTGTGTGTGTGTGTGTGTGTGTGCCACAGCAAGGATTTGCAGTACTGCCCAACAAAAGCAAAGAGATGATGATGTCTTCAGGCTGGATGGCAAACTGTAAAGCAGAGAGAAAAGGTGTGAGCATTTATTGTATGTCTTTTTTGGTGAATTATTTGTACGTAAAAAAAGAATCTATAGGATGGCAACAAGACAATTGCACTGACTTTTGGCTACTCCTTAATTATTAAAGAGAAACAGCAAGTTATTCAGCTGTTATTCATTTTTAGTATTAGAAAACAGAATAACGTTCTGTTATTTGCATAAAACAAGAAAAGGGAAATCAATATTGTAACTGTCAGCCTGGCTTTCACCCACGAGACTGCTGTTTGTATAAAGTGTTCACTTGTTTATTTTGACTATTTAAATTGTCTAAATTTCCATGACATATAGTCATTTGACAGTTAGTTTGAACTTGAAACCAAGAGAGGATTGTTGTGGCTTGGTTTTTAGGTCCATTTTAAATTTACTGGAAATTCAAAGAACTGTTTTGGCTTTGTGGGGCATTCGGTGGTGAGCTTTGTCCATCCGTCAGATGATTGCTAGCTCACGCCTAAAGGTACTATCTGTTGAGCCAGATGACACAGAGACTGGGAGTCCATGACAGCGTTATCATATCACGGAAACAAGGAAGGGAGAGAGGGCAAGAGTGAGGGAGGAATGTAAGTAGGAGTAACTGTAAAATTAAAAAAGATGATTGGGAGAGAGTAGGACGATAGAAAAAGAAAGCAGAGGGCGAGAAAGGGTTAAAGAAAGGACACACATGAAAGAAGAAGTAGGAACGAAAAGAACAGACAAAACAAAACAAGCAAGAAGGGAGAGATGAAAAGAAGTGTGCCCGACTTGACTAAAAACAGGTAGGAGGTGAGGGAGGAGAGAAGAAGAGCTGCTGTATCTATGACGGATTGAGGAAGAAAGGATGAAGAAAGAAAAGATACGGTGGCAGGGAAGAGTGGGTAAGGAAAACCGAGGACGGGGAAAGTGGCGTTAAAATGAGAAAAGATTTGCTCGGCCGTGCTTTCCCATTCTCACAACTGTACACACACTACACACACTCACACACACACACAAACACACAGGGTGTAACTCTCTTTTCAATTACATGTGACAGCTGCTGTCCTCCTGATCCATGCAGTTACTGTGGCAATGGTGACAGGAATTATGGTGGAGCAGGCAGGTGCAAAGGTGGGGGTGTGGGGGGAGGGGGGGTGTAGACGTGGTAGAACGACATGGAAACGGAGCAGAGAGGATGAGCTGAGGAGGCTTTCGTTGGAGAGAAAGCATTTCTGAAAAACCCTTACAAATAATATCAATTGTAAATAATGCATTTTTTTAAATAGAAGGTGGGATAAAGAATCAAGTCAAATGAATTTTCAAAAAAAGAAGCATAGATTTAGAAGGTTGATGCAGAAGGCAAATTGGAGTTTGGTTTTCACATTTGAATATCAAAATCAAAAATCAGTTAGACTGGTGCAGATTTGGCAAACAAAACTACAAACTGTTACAAAAGAAATGTCAACACAATGATATGTCATTGTTTGGGTCCATGTCCTTGTTTTATTTGGTATTGTCACGTCTCTCGTGTCCCTGGGGTAACTTGTGATTGTCTGACCAGTCCGTGATTGTTTCCACCTGTGTCCAATCATCTGCACCTCCCCTGTTTATTTAAGCCATGTCAGTCTCTTGTCCCTGTGTGCGTCATTACATGTTATGTTCGTCTGCATGTTGTCAGAGCCATTGTGTCCTTAGGTTTTTTCCCCTTGATGGGATTTTGATTTCTTGGATTTTGGATTATTAATGTCCTGCCTCTGCCTACAACAGCCCTGACATGACATGCAAATATGTATTATGTGGGTACGCGTTGAATCATAAAAACTTCTTCTGCTTCTCAAATCCAAAATTCACGTTAGTACTTTAATTTTACTGTACTTTTATTATTCAAAGCCGTATTTGAAAAGGACCAGAATTTCCTTGGAACCTTTAATATTTTATCATTAGTGAGGTTGTCTCTGATCTTGAGCGGGCGCAAATATTCAATGTTCAAGATTGGTTCTTAATTAGAAATATGGAGGCCGTGTGACAATATTAGTCTTTCATGCAACTTTTATGATTCAGGCGTCTCATCTTATTAAACAACATGGAGACTCAAACTGTAATGAATGCCTTTATACATTGAAAGCTTCTATCAAGCTTTTAAAATGAAGCACACAAGGTCTTGTCATGTTATGTTCAAAAAATGAAGAAACACCAGACGGACGGTAGACATCTTGGAATGAACAATTTAAATTAAAAGTATTTAATAAAGGAAAAGGTGTTGTGCTAAAAAGAACATCTCAGCTGAGAGCCACTGGTCTCCACAAGCCAAAAGGCAACATGGCGTCCTTTGACCATCCTTAGTGCCTGTCTGTTGCCTTCACCATCGAACACGAGAACAATGGCTGCCTACAAGTATTTATACTGATCAGTAAAGGTGTGAAAGTCAGTGGCCACGCCCCCTGGGAGTGGTCTCCTGGTGAGTTCAATGTAGCTCGGATTTCAAAGGCCTCTCAGTCAATATCAGTTGTGGCGTTATCAAGTATTACATGAATGCATTTCGGTAGATTACTGTATATTACATTGAATACAATCATAACTGTACATTGGTATTATTCTTTTCGATTACAGTTTCAAAATTACAGTGGTTTTACAACATTCCCATTACTTTAATACATCACCAGAATCATGGTTGTATTTTGGTGTACACTTAATGCATTTTATTCATAGTTACTTCATGAACCTGGTCGTCAATTTATTTTTTAATATCCTACATGTTTCATGACATTATTCCCATAAAAGATGTAATTTTGTGTCTTTGTGACCACATGAATGGGATTTATGATGCTGTTAGATTGTTGACCTCCCCATTAATACAGGTGTGCACAGGAGTGTAAGTTGGTTCAGGCCGCAGCTAAAATGTTGTTTTTGAAGGGTTAATAGACTAACCCCATACATAAAGCACCAGTTACATGTTTGGACATGTTTTCTCATTGAATTGAATGAGAAATGTAGGAGTGCTACGTTGCTTGCTGTTGGTTGAATTGAGAGAGAAAGAGAAGGTGGAAGCAAATATTTGGTACAGCATTCAGTGTTTGACCGTTTCACTACTGCATAAAGTCCTTGGTGCTCACAAAATTAGTATTTTTCTATCTTCATAAAAATGTCCATGCGATCGACACTAAGGGCATATTATGAAGTGTTAGTAGCAGGTTACAAGGCTCAGAGTTGACATATTGCCTTTAACACAACAACCAAACATTCTACAATCTTTAGACCCGTATGATTTCTGACCGAGGGATTTACACTGGTTTGGTTTACCCTTAACCTTGTGTCAACGTTGTGATCGGTAAACTCAATCCCTAGATTGTAGGCTACTTCCCCTTTTAAAGAATGAGCATCCAGCTGCAGCACAGCTTTAAACCCTTTGTTCCATGTTGGATCATCCCCTCATCCTCAGCTCCAGATGTCCATCCCTCGAGTTACTGCTAACTAGTATCTGTTAGAGTAGTGTATCTGTATTGTCACATGGGAAGTGCATGGAACTGAAGACATGATTCGGTTCTGGTAATTCAATCAGTTGTGTTAGCGGTGCCACAGTGTTAATCCCCTATTATATCCAAAGAAGGCCCATCTTGCTCCTTGTTCCACATAACTTAGCTTTTACCTCACCGACACGTCGGCATCAGTGCTTTTTTTAAATCGTCTTTTCTCCCACACCGTAGCATGTAGTTTGGGGCATTTGCTAAACACATGACATTTGTCACCTCCTTCCGCAGCTGCTTTCTAGAGGTCATTAGAGAACACTGTGTTTGGGTTGCTTTGGTGCGCTTGACTTTGTTCCTGTGTTTCTGGCTGTTCCTGATTGGACCATCCAAGAGTCTTTGATTGGTTGCCTGGCTACCTTGCACCTTTGGATCGGTTTACCACTTCTTGACTCACTGCCTATTAAGAATTGTGAGCGAGCTGAGCTCTGAGAAAGCCTCATTTGACCAGTCTGCATTTGCATAGAGCGTTTTACTTTAGGGTCTAAGCCCTTTAGCACATAAACGTAAATGTGTCTGTGTGTGTGTGGTGTTCGTGTGTTTCAGGGAGAGCAATGTCCACAGTCACACAAAGGCTATAGCAGATTAATGATTCCTGAAAATCAATGAGGCATGTCAGTATCAGCAGAAAAAAAGCTGATACCGCATAGTTTTGGAAACCTTTAGGTAGTTAAATGAACATAAAATGAACAAGTTCGAAAGTGTATTCACCTCGATGATTTTGTCTTCAACAGCTCATTGAACAAACATGCTCTGCTGGTTGACATTAGAGAACCAGGTTGTGACGCTAGTTACCTTCTGTTAAATACAACTTAGGAATCACAGAAGAAAACATCCACATGTTCAATCTGTGCTGGATACAGAAGCAAGTGTTCAAAACACGGAGGGACAGACAGAGTGTGAGAGAAAAACGACACCTCTGCTTCAAACTTTGTTCGGCTCATAAACAACACAAAGTAAGCAGCGGGGAGGGTTGGCTGTCAGCTGTTTCTATTCTACGTTAGAGAAAACCCACATTGTGTATATGTGTGCACACATGTACACAATCATAAAGGGACTTGAAGAGGGTGAACAGTTTGCTCGTTAATGGAAAGTTTTCTGTCCACTTGGTGCATCAGAGTGTGTTCATCGTATGTTCAACCCACCAACCTCCAGGAGGCTTGTGTGGGGTTTTAGAAAGGGATGACAGGATCAAAAATAAGTGTGGCATACAAGAGCTGCACACCTAGATAAACACATGTTCATGAGCACACACACAAACCCTGAAAAATAAGTGACTGCTTGAACCTGCTCCCCGGGCTGCCTCTAGGCCCAACAGCATTGTCATCATTAGCAGGCTCTATTTTAAGGTCAAGCCACAAGAAATAACATTTTCTAAACTCCTGGTTTCCTTAAATTTGTACATGCTAAATACATTTCATTCTTCAAATGTAATAATAATAATACATAATAATTTATTCAATATTTACCAAAGAACTGCAAATGAAAAAATGAACAGCATTTAAAAAGACATTGGTCTGATATCTAGCATCACACCAGATAGGAAACTTTGAACATATCCATTAAAAGAAAATCGACTTGAAAATCGACTTTCTTGACTATGTGGTATTGAAATAAAGGTAAAAGAGTACTAAAAGTGGAGGTGCTTGTGGGGAATTTCACATTAATTTAAGTCTTCCTGCAATTCCAATGCATCCATCGCGCAGCATTACACACAATGAGGGTCACTGCAATATGTGGTTACAGCGATCAAACTCAAACTTGCTTCTGAAATGCTGCATTTGGTTGCATCCTCCAGCCTTTGGAGGTTTAATGGGTGAACAAAGTGAATTCATTGATTTAACTTTGTTACTGTGAAATTGCCAGCAATATGATTATGACAAAAAGATGGGTCAATTCAATCAATCGAACAAATGCCTTTATGATTAGGACAGCGAAGGCATGAAATCAAGCACAGTTTTTTCAGGTATCACATTTAGCTTGAATCTTCTCTTCATTTTGGTACATGCTGTTAAATATCAATATCATGCATGATTATACAATGATAGGAAATAATTTTCCACATGACTGTTTAACGTTAGGTGGCTCCAAAAAGACTTGCACTGTAGGATTTGGTTTTCTACTTGTACTATTGTACAAACTAAACCATTTTAAGGGTTCATTCCAGTGTGTTTTTATCAAGTATAATAATGACACTATGGCTACTTCATCCTTGCCAATACATTACCATCTTTTCCTGCATGGTAAATATATATCGTTAATGCATCCGGGAAAATATTCTATTAAATCTACTGTGTTGTGTGTTTTCTTGAAGAAGACACCGACAGGGGGTTTATCATATCGCAGATAGGATGGGAGGCAGGGCAAGAGGGAGGGATGGATTTAAGGACGAGTAATTGTAAAATAAAAAAGGATCATTGGGAGAGGGGATGAAGATAGAGGCTGTGCATGTACAGGATGATTTACATGATGAATATTTAAAATGTTACAGGTATTATGAAGTACTGCAAGATACCGGCATAAATCAACCGTTAATTTACAGTGTAATAATAGCTCATGTGTTCATATTTTCATATGCGCTGAATTAATATCCCTTGGTATACAGTTCCCTACACAGGTTGGCCACTGTTTTATTCTCATAAATCCTTTTTACAAATATTAGACCTCACACAGTAACGTCCAGGAGAGATAACAAAGTGTGCAGTGAGATGTTGTGACCTACCCTGTTTATGAGCAGATGTTATTAATTGTCACCTCTTGCAGGATTTAATCATTCACAAAGACACACTCCAAACTCACACACACACAGGAATGTACTCGCAGATTTTCTCCAGGTGGAGCAGGAGCAGCAGCATCCAGGAGGACTGGCTAAATGATCGCACCGTTGGCATGGCGATGGCCCGATGGAGAAAATAGCTACTCCTCCTCCCCAGCTGAGCTCCTCTGAGCTGCCAAGGACGAGATCCGAGTGAATGACGGAATCCCATAAAGAGAGCGACAACAGCTGAAAACCAGGTAGGCCCGGGTACTAGACAAGAAGCAGATGAGGAAGAGATCGAGCAGATGCCATGATGGATGAAAGTAGCAAAGATGAAGCAGCTGGGAATTTTTCATGAGCATCTGGGGCTCAGTGAGCTTCCGTAACGTGATGTGACTGAAAGAAAAAGAAAATAGTATTAAATGTTAGGTTATGTTTTATTCCTCATAGCAACAATTGATTCCACATTATTTTTGGTTGATTGATTTCACATAACATTCACCCTAACACCCCACTTAACAAATTCCGACGCTTCGTCACAGGCCCTAGGTTTCAAACTAAGACACTCTAGGAAAAAATCTTGGGTTGTTTCTCACTGGGACGGGCTCTTACAACTCAGAAGAACAAGTAACAAGAAAGGACAATTTTCATTAAATAAGCAGTTTCAAAACATGTTATAGAAAAGTGCCATTATAAGTAAAATTTTAGTGCTACCATTTGTTAGTGCTACGGTTTGCTAGTGTTTTAGTCAAGGTAGAGTCTAAAGAGGTGTGTCCTGAGTTTTCGGTGGAAGATGTAGAGGCTCTCTGCAGTCCTGATGTCATCAGAGAGCTCGTTCCACCATCTGGGAGCCAGGACAGCAAAGAGTCGCGATCTCGCCGAGTGCTTTTCTCTCAGTGATGGAGGAACAAGCAGCTTGGCAGATGCAGATCGGAGTGTGCGGGTTGGGATGTAGGGTTTCACCATGTCCTGGATGTAGACTGGACCCGATTCATTCACACTATGGTACGTGAGAACTAATGTCTTGAACTGGATGCGGGCAGCCACTGGTAACCAGTGAAGAGAACGGAGGAGTGGAGTAGTGTGGGAGAATTTCGGAAGGTTGAAGACCAGTCGAGCTGCTGCATTCTGAATGAGCTGCAGAGGTCGAATGGCGGCAGCAGGGAGACCTGCCAGGAGAGAGTTACAGTAGTCAAGAAGATGACAAGAGCCTGAATCAGTACCTGCGCTGCCTTCTGAATGAGAAGGGGTTGAATTCTCCTGATGCTGTAGAGCGTGGACCTACAGAATCGTGTTGTTGCTGTGATGTTGGCAGTCAGGGAGAGTTGGGAGTCAAGTGTCACACCAAGGGTGTGAAATAAACTAACGCAAGTTTACTTTTCAATTTACTTACACAAAAAACTACTTGGTTACTTTTATTAGGCATCAAAACTACTTGGTTATGCTGAGGCCAAGTTGGTGGTTTGGCTTAAAATGAATTTTAAAATGATTTAGACAAGTATGTGCAAATATTACTACTTGTCTCACGTAGCGTTTGTTAAATGTGAAACGTTAAAAAACTATTGTGTAAAATGACACAATATTGACTTTGTTTCAAACAGGACACAAACAACCATCTCCTTATTAAAAGTAATCTGTTAGTTTGACCCAGATTTGTGAGTTTTATTATCCTCTATACTGTTCTTATTATAGTATGCCGATATTCTAGGGAAAAAAACACATCCACACGTCTCACTTGACAGCCAGTGTCATTGTCTTCTTTCATTTTTGAACCACTTCCAAACGTTGAAATACTCATGTTTTTCAATATAAACATAGTCATAACATTGAATCAACAGTTTGCACAAAAATCCCAAAGAAAACAGTGGTACATAGGCACATTTATTAGGCAACAATTTAAATAACTAATTACTAATTTGTTACTAATCTCTTGTATGTGAATGCATTAAATAACATGCATTCAAAAATGCTAGAGATAGATATTATCAAATATTTGATTTCATTTATACATACAAAACATACTGTATCTACAGATGTAGGTGCGGTAGAAATTTCCGCCTGGAGCACAAGTGAAAAGGCTGAACGAGAGGACAGAAATAAACCGTACTCCAGTTGAGAGAAGTCAAATAAGCAGCACTGGGCCACAGGTGGGAAAATGCTTCAGGTTGGAACCTCAGAAGATTGTACCCATTTGATTTTGCTGTAATGCACATACATTATCTTGTGATTGAAATCTCCATGGATACAGGTAGGAGTATCTATGAAGCACTGGTATGTGTGTGTTTGTGTGTGTGTGTGTGTGTGTGTGTGTGTGTGTGTGTGTGTGTGTGTGTGTGTGTGTGTGTGTGTGTGTGAAATCAGGTTCTTTAAAAGGGTATTTTCTTGATTGGAAAGTGCTGTAAGAACAGTTGGTTCAATTACCCACCTATTACCTCACATTCAGACTGAGTGAGGCCTTTCTTTGATGTACTCTTAGTTCAGACTTCAACACTAGCCTGCCTAGGGAACCATTTAAGAGGAAAAACGACAAAGAAAAGGCCTGTACTCCTACCTCATCAAAGCCTCCACAGCAACCCCCCGCTTCTTCCGTTCCCAGGTTGCTGTTTCAAATAAACCAGTGTAGACTCTATGATTTGCCTTGTCTGTCTGTTGCTTTTGTAGATAACTTTGGACCAATCCACGAGAGGAACCTCATGTCTTCTTTGCCCCAGCAGCTCAAAAAAGTAAAAAGAAGTCCGCTCTGTGTCTCCTGTTCCCCCCCCATCAGGAGTCAACTTTGGTTTAGCCTTCCTAACTCCTTGCTTTACACTACTAATTGGGGAGCAAAATAACTGAAGGGTTGAAGCTAATTTTCACCTTTCGAGTGGGTGTGTGCAAATCCAAACATTAAGCGTCGTAAAGGCCCCGGAACACTGAACAGGAGGAACCTTTAATTGTTGACCATTGAATCAAAGCAGGGGGAGAATTAGGAGGCAATTAGGTTGTATCCGGACCATTTAATCAATGATTGCATCTGAGTTATCATCATGAAAGTCAGTTTATTATTTCTTACCTTGTTTACTCTTTGGATTTGCATTCTGATGACAAGACGCTCAGAGTCTTGTGTCTCAGATTTTAGAAAATATTCTTGTTCCATCCTTCAAATGTAAATGAAGGTCCGTGGAGACAGTGTCTTCAAACGGAGCCTTTTCTCCCTGCATGCATTTCCTGTTGTGACACAAAACAAAGACTCTATTTTCAATGCACTAAAGCAAAAATGTAGACTTTAGTCCTCTATAATTGCTCTTCAGAAGGGAAATTTCATTTTTTTAACTAAGAGAATTGTCTAAAACTCCACTAGCATCCCCTTCAGGACACAATGTTAATTACATCCCATGAATAATAAATTATTGGATAGATATAAAATAATCAACATACTGACCCTTTTGTTATCATTAGTGAACAATATACATGTTTTATTGAGCAGATATTGGAGCAAAACATTTAATATGTTTTACTCAAAAAAATGGTGGCCTTGAAAAACAATTTCAAGTATGGTGGGAAGAAGAAGGGTCAACAAGAGGAGAGCATTTAAGGGGGGACAGACTTGACCGACCGACGGGAAGGAAGACACGAGTTGCTAGACAATTAGCCGCCTCTTGACAAAAAAAGTACAATTGTTGTGAAAAGTCTGATTATTTCTTTCTTTCCTTCCACGTTTTTCATCCTCGTCTCTATTAAACCCCCTTCTCCCCTATCTCTGTGTCTCAGACTTGGTATCTTACACCTCTAATGGTGCAGAGACAGATTTGTTCAGTTTGCTTCATCTACACCGATGTGCCCTAACGACACAGAGATATGACAGTGCACTCGCATGTAACTGCTGCACACACACGCACATGCAAGCACACACACACACACAAACACACTGTCTGACAGCTCACGGATACGTGCGTGCCTATGTGAAAAGCATTTAACGCACACAAATGCTCAGTGGAAAACTGCATAGTGACTCATCGTGTCACACTCATGCATGCATTTCCCACACGTACACAAGGGCGAGTCATCTATATGGGCAGCCAAATGGACTACCAAGTGCTGCCTCACCTCCCGTAAAGCTGCCACGAGACCTCTGCGACTCTGACAATCGACCGATTGGTGTTATAACAAGGCAGGTACTGTATGTGTGTGTGTGTGGATGTGTGTTTTCTTTGCATGAACTGAGGTGGACAACTCACCTCAAACTGCCGCTGTTGGATACATAAAACCAAAATCAAATGTTCTGGAATCAAATATGCAATTATGCAATATTATCTTCACAGATTTCTCATTAAGACTTTTGTGTTGCTAGCTTTGGATTTTTTTAAATAAAGGTGTCCTCACTTTGGACTTAATCCCTCCCTTAAAAAGGGAAATACAGTTGTGTCTATAGCTGTCTCTACAGGATTTCAGAATTGGGGCTCATTCAATCGCCTGAGCATGCCGAACCCATGGTGATGGGCCTCGCCGTTCAGTCAGTAAACAAAAGGAAAATGACTAAACAGGTGACGCTAGGTCAGAACATGTGTCTAAACCACTGGGCTCCCTCCCGCGTAGCCCTGGAAAACCATTTATTTATGGACCCTTGCTTAAAATATCATAATCAATATTGCATCAGCAGATTTAAGTCCTGCAGACTTTTCAAAGGCTCACGTGTAGATCCCAAAATAAAGAGGATTTTGCACACAAAAAATATTAAAAGCTATTAATCATTTCAGCCTTTTTTTTTTTTAGCTGAAATATATTGGTCCTAGTCACCTAGCCTAACCACCGTCAGGATGGCCGAGCGGTCTAAGGCGCTGCGTTCAGGTCGCAGTCTCCCCTGGAGGCGTGGGTTCGAATCCCACTTCTGACACAGTTTTGCAGGCGACCGTGGCGCGTGGTTAGAGAATGTGCGCCCTCACCTGCTCCATGTCATGTGTCCCTGAGCAAATGGATCATTAAAGGTTACCTTCATATTCTTTAAACTTTGTCATAGATATGGACATTATTTACATGATCGTTAACAATGTTTTTTTTTATCTTTCGACCTGTTCTCACAATTTCTCACTGTTGTAATTGTGAAGGCTAGGTTTCTCCCCCAAGTTCATGTATCTGGTTACAAAGTATTGGACTGTTTACTAAAATATTCGACCCACTTACTAACCGCACAGGGGTCTGTAGAGTTTCTTTATTTGTGGTAAATGCCTTTGCATAACTGGACAAGCCGTTGCTGCCAAAATGCACTCTAACAAACTGTAATGAGATCAGGATATATTTTATACTATATTTTGGCATTAACTGACCAGTAGGTTGTTATTGGTCAGTTCATAGAGATTAAAAAGTTGTTGTTTGGGTGTAAAAGTTGTTGTTTTTGTACTGTAATTGTTTGGGTAAATGTACAGCAGTTTCAAAGGTCTTATGAGAACCTAGCTCCTTCACACACATCCACACACACACACACACACACACACACACATTAGCAACCTAGAGATGTAAATTTCCTTTGCTCATATTATAAATTGTTACACTCACTCTTACTGCCTGCCTTCCACTCTTTCTTTTAACAGCCTCTCTCAAGCAAAAAACTCAGAGACACACTCAATCGCAACGACCCACGGCAATTTCAGTGCTCCCCAGAGTGGACAGCTCCATCCATTGTGTGTGAATAATGTCCAAGGTCACCGTGTACTCAGAGGGTGATCATAAAAAACATACTGCTTCTAACCACAGGCCCAAGCACTGAATTAGACGGATGCTGGGAAAGACAGGAGCACAGAAGTAGGAGGTCTTTTGTGTGTGTGTGTGTGTGTGTGTGTGTGTGTGTGTGTGTGTGTGTGTGTGTGTGTGTGTGTGTGTGTGTGTGTGTGTGTGTGTGTGTGTGTGTGTGTGTGTGTGTGTGTGCGTGTGCGTGTGTGTGTATGTGTACCATGTAGACATGCATATCAATTAGAAGAAAACAGTTTGGTCTTAAACTGAGCTCCATTCACATGATGCTTTTTAGATCACCGTTGAATACCAAAATAACATTGACACTGTCTTCCTGTTGTTCGTCTCTCCCAAAGCAAAGAAAATAATATTGATATTATTCATATTATGCATTAAGACTTGATTTGCATAAAACTCCAAATGTCTCAGTGAGCTACCTCTGATAGCTACATAACTTATTTCTTTTGCCAGGCAAGTGTATGAAAATGCAATAGTAATTTGATTAATAGTCACTGATGATATCTGTTAAAAAAAGTCGTTGGACATTTTGGGAAATATGCTGTTTTGGTTTTCTTGCAGAATTATTCAAGAAGATTATCACATCCACTTCCATGTCTCATTTTGAATTCAACTCTTTTACCTGTCCATTTAAAATATAAAATATAAAGCTAGTCAGCAACCGACCTGGTGACCTGCTAACCACTGTAACTGTATCAATAAACATCATTCTATTCTATAACAAACAAGATAAATGTGCCACTAAGAAGGCAAATGTGTTTTTTGTTTACTCTTGCCATTTCCTTATGTCCAAGCTAAGTTAAAGTTGGGTATTGATCTTCTCATCTAAGACTCAAAATATAAATGCAGAGCAGAGTTGCTGTGGTGGCATTTCACAGGGCTTCAGCAGTCGACAGGTAAGTAACACAAGGAGCGAAAGGCAGTGTCTTGTAGTGTGGACCATGCATAGAAGAGGCTTAATAAAGGTTGACTTCCAGTACTTTCTCTGATTCTTTTGGAGCAGGAGCTGGATGCATGGTCAGATTAGTTTAACTAATATATTGAGTGTTTGTCAGTCAGCACCATTAGTGGCCTGAAGTTCATATACATGGTTTCTGGTACATACCTATACTGTATATATACATCATCCTCATCATTTATTTTTTTATTTATTTATAAATTCACATGTTTTCCAAAATTATAAATTGTTTCTTTAAAAAGGCATCAAAGTCTTTGTACACCAGACCACATGATTTATCAACATCGAACCTGAACATTGACTTAAGATTCATTTCAGCGTCTGTCTGAGAAACAGCTGGCTTACTGTCACACTCTCACCGGGCCTCCTGTTCTCTTCCTCTATGCCTTCTGTATCTGTGTGTGTGTGTGTGTGTGTGTGTGTGTGTGTGTGTGTGTGTGTGTGTGTGTGTGTGTGTGTGTGTGTGTGTCTGGTACCGGCATTGGGGCAGGGCCCCTGATCTCCTACAAGCCCTGTCCTGATTGCTGCTCATACCTACTTAGCAGCCTCCCATCTTCTCATCACTGCACATTATTATATCATCCCAGTCTCTCTGCCACTCTCTGCCATATCCTTGTGAAACCCTCAGTGTTAAACACTTTATAAACAATAAGAACCAGTATTTTCAACTGTGTTGCAACTATTTACTTGTCTCTACAGCTCTGGATCATTCTCTCAGTTCTCCCTGTCCGCCCTGCTCCAACCCGTCTGCTCTTCCACCTTTGCCCCCCTGCCCTTGTCACCCTGCCATTCATTACTATTTCCCCCTTTGTTGTGTGCTAAGAATAAAATCGTATTTTTCCCCTCACTTCGTGGCCTGTGTCCACACTTGGGTCCATCGCCACACCATGTGACACTAATAACTACCCCCACTAACTATTTCAGGACAAGAAATTGGCTAAGGGAGGTTGGATGGGTCAAGCCAAACACAGGATTTTTAATCAGGGTACAGGCGCAAAAATAGTTTTGTTTGCCTGACCATCGCGGTGTCTACATCAAGAAACTAGAGTAGTATAACGGTGTGGCATTACAAAGATCCACCCCTCTCTAAAGAGCTTCATTGTGACTATTGGCTATTTGGTTGACTCTCTCTGCCCTCGGAGTGTTGCCTTTGGCCTCAACACTTTCCACTCAGCACTAAACGACTGAGCGAAAGCAACTAGCTGGTGAACACAGTCGAGTGTTTAACAGCAGAAGCTGTTCAGCCATCTGCCGAAGCCACAGTTTTTGAATGGGTTAATGGATTCAGCGTGTCGTTTGAGCGAGATCAAATGCTTTAGTTAAACATGTCTCTTTAACAAGCTGTGTAGCTATGTGTCCACTACCATGGATTCAGTTCATGTTTTTGACAGGTGACCGACTCAGTGTTTACCTTGAAGCATCATTTCAGACTGATTTATATTTTCATGAGCCAACACATGCAGCAGCAAAATAATTCATTGGTGTTTTGGGATGTGTAAAAGAACTGGGTGAAAATAATACAAAATCAGTGATGATCAGTGATGTGTGTGTGTGGTCTGCTTCTCTTCGGTTCCCCATGCACCTAAACGTAATTAGTGTCTTCTTGGTAATGTCGTCTAATGGCTTCACAGGAACACTCTGAAATGCTGATGAACATCTGTTTGCCAGAAAACTCACACACACACACACACAGACACACACTGCCTCTCCATCTCTCTATTCCCAGGAAGTAACAAACTTCACTCAGCCTGTCGTCCAATCAACATTGTGTGTACTTAAAACGGTGTGAAGGATGATAATGTCATGTACCTAAGAGGATGAATTCAGTCCAAAAATTCAAAACACCTGTAATTACAGAAACATCTTTGCATAACATTTTGCATTGCACAGCAGCTTTAATTAGCATTTTAAACAGTCCCATGGTTCAGACACAGACTCACATACACACTCGGGACAAAATTCTGCCAGTTGTTTATCCCCAAAATGAGGACAAAAAGAGCTGGATGCTGGACTTTTTCCTTTTTAACATACAATAAAACACACACAAACAAACCAACCTGAGGAATTCATACAAGGTCAATGATAACATGCAGTACCATTTACATGGGAGCAGATGGCTTGTTAGGAGATGTGTGCGTGTGTCTGTGTGTGTGTGTGTCTGCTAAGGCTGTACAGTTTCCTGCCCCTACCAAGGTCATAGAACATCTCAGTGTGTGTGTCTGGCAGAGACCCAACCTGCTATCAGTGTCGCCCCTTCTCTTGGCAACGGATCTACTGACTAGTTGAGGAAGCAGTGAATTTGACCCCTCCTCGATCCCTTTCCTACCCCCCTCTTCCTGCTCTCGGTCTTGCCTCCATCACTCTCTCTCTCTCCCTCTTTTCTTGTCCTCCCATCTATCGTCGAAAATCCAACATATTCAGAGGCACCGGAACCGGCACCTATTGCTCAACTGACATTCATTTACCGTCCTCCTCTACCCCCAGATGAAGGGACGGTGGGATGGAGTGATGAAGAAGAAGAGAGGTGCCAAGAGAGGGAACCATCTGACGGCACAAGCTCCAACAAGCTGCCTAATTGGGCACGAGAGGCAGAAGTGAACTTTGGTGGCGAAACGCTTCAAAACAACTTCTAATACCGTGTAAACACATCCAGCAGAAAAACATACAAGGGTGTGAATAGTTTTACACACTCTTACAGAGACCCTTGTTCACAAATGCAGAACAGAGCCACAGAATGATGGAGTCATCAAGTTGAATACGGTGACAACTTAAAGAATTTACAAAAAGCAGCAGAAAACCCGGGCTATTGACGAAGTGCAGAGTGTTACAATGCAGTGAGTTGGGGGATTTGTGTCTTCCGATGACACATGTATTAGCCTCCTAGCACATTCACAGACACACAAAGAGACACACACAGACTTAATATAATAGGAGTCCCTCAGAACCCAAAGCAGTTGCATTATTTAACAGCAAGACAAGGATAGCCTCCAGAGCAAGTGTGTGTGTGTGTGTGTGTGTGTGTGTGTGTGTGTGACTCTCCTTTTACATCTATAAATACACCTGCATCTGAGAATCCCCCGGTTCTCTCCCTGTTCTCCCTCTTCACTGGAACTTTTGAACTATACAGCGTTTCATCCAACATTTTAAATATTTCCCAACTTCCATATAAATGTCACTTGGCATAAAAGCAGAATTCCGTATCATGGGACATTACAGAGAGAGAAAGTCTGGGTTACCGACTGCTGTTTCTTATTCAAAACCAGCCATCAAATGAACTGTATGGTTTCCTCACATGAGGAGAGAGGTGATTTTACCTCTGCCTCCTGTGAAGTGGCTTGTTACCTCGGCATCACAAATGATCGAGTGGCTTAAAGAGACCATACGAAACAGACTGCATTAAGCAAGAGGGTGAAGAAAGACAACTTTTTCCTCTGGTTCTTTCGCTAATGTTGTCGGACACACAATTTGAACCCTTCCAGGCAACTGCAAGCACTTTTGGTACATTGGCGGTGAGAAATATGAAATGATGTCAAATTAAATATATTCAAGATATTTCTGTCCAGCGTTTGAGGGCCCACATGAGTGTGTAATGCTGAGCCAAAAACAGCAGGGTGCGCAGCTAGTTCAGCTCGTCAAATACTGCCACTTTGTCACGCCCCTTGATTTTTGACGCCCAGACACAAGCATTACTTCCATGGTCACAGGGTCCATTTCAGCTGTGTCAGATGTAAAGAGGTCATATTTTACGGATGAGAAAGAGTTGCTACATTGCTGTCTGGTACTTTGTGTGTGGATGTTTTCCGGTCTTTCCCATGCTGCTCTTCTTCTCTACTGTGTGCAGAAGGCTGCTATGGGTATCTTAAATTAACGGACCATGGTGGTAAGCCACACACACAGCAGACAGGATGAAGCCTGTCCTTCAGCTGCATTTATTCATAATTTGGCTACGAAGCACCTTCCTTCCAACTTTGTCCAAGTGTTCAATTGTGCTTTCGCAACTGAACGTCTGTGAATCAGCAAATAATCTTTCGTTCATCTGATTTACTGCTTTGTTTTTGCTAAATCGACCCTTGATGTCCTCTCTCTCTTTATGTCCAATAAAGTGCCAAAAGCGTATTTTTTTCTGGGCAAGAGACCAGGCAGTGTACCTCAGACTTGCTCCTCGTATGTGGTCAGTATCTTTGTCTTAATTCTGGGCTCCACCATGCACAAATTTAAGCACTGACCCTATTAAGAGTTACAAAGGAAATTAATTAGCATATAAATGAAGATTGAAAAGTGATTGAAAAACTTTAGAAATAACCATAACATTCAAAAACATGGTTTAAAAACATTGTTTAAAGGTTTGAAAAGAATAAAATCTTTTCAAACCTTCTATGACGTTCCCTTCTTGACCAAAACAATCTAGTACACCGTCTGCACCAGTCTGATGACACAACTCACCCAATGCTATTTCATTTTTCGTTCAATTCTTTTTTAGAAGAATATGCACCGCAGAAGGGTCTTGGTTAAGGGTTAAGGAAATGTTAGGACAGGAGAACATCACCAGCGAAGAACAGAGATTCAATCAACGCCTCAATTGCACTTTCTATAAAAATCAGTAACAGAGAAGGTGTTAAATGGAGACTATTTATTGAATGTTTCACTGAATCGTTCTTGGGTATCTTTTCGTCAACTAAGTACATGAAAATCAATCTAAATGGAGTCAACATGGCTATAGTTAATGTGACACGAGGTACCCGAATTAATTTTCACTCAAGGGACAGAGACATCTTTACCGTACAAAACAATTTATTAAGACAATACTATAATTATGTACAATGGATATTTATAAAAGCTTGCTACCAGAAAATCTATATACTCGCCCGGTTCCCTAGCCACAGCGAGGGTAGGGCGGCCGTCTGTGTGGGGACAGCGAATCTCCCCGTACAGTAAAACACCCAGTGCCACCTGTAAACATGCAACAAACACACACACAAACACGGCACACTCACTACAAACCCACTCGCACAATGACAACAAGAAAAATTAGAAATAGTTCATGCAAAGTCAACCCGAATGTGCCCGCGCCACTCCTCCACACAGCGAGCACCCCCCGCTCGAAATCAATAAAATAAAATAAGGCGAGTACACAAAAAAACGGAGATCAACAGGAACAAGGAAACGCACAATATAGCAATACAATCACGGTTAACAACACTCAGTCGTTATTGTGCAACCGTGAAAGAAAACCTGGGGCAAAACAGCAGCTGTGCGCCACCTGAAAATTAAACAGATTCGGTCAAATAAATATTGTTTGTCTGCGGTGGTCCTATGATCCTTTTACCTGGAAAGGCTAAGGCGTCAGACCCTCCCCGACGAAGTTTAACGGGACTCCACTCCGCCGGCCAAACCTACAAAAATATTTAGCAAACTGACATTGCTGAAATAACACTAGACCCGCAAGTTAGCAACCTACCTACCGATCTCCCTTTCGCTCACGGTAAGGAACCGGGGGACAGCTGGGACAAAGTGGGTGTCGCCTGCTAGTTAAATAAGACGCTCCCTGATGACGTCAGTCTATCCCGCAGTGCTACCTGTCACAATCTACCCCCACCACTTTTATCCTCGTCCCGAGGGTAAAACTCACCTCCCTGGCCTAAGGGTACCTATTTTATGGCACACCCCGCCCACTCACGGTTGTCTCTGGCAAGCGATGGAGATTAGAATGTTTGCCCGCTGTTACTCGGGTTGTCCGTCGACACACTGGTTCTGGAGGGAGGTTTGGCTGGCCTGTCCCTTCCACTGCAAGGTGGCCTGGTGATCGCACTTGTGGGTTGGGAGTCACTCCAAACTGCACTTCCTCCGTTCTAGCAATGCTGCAAGGATGTTCCACTCCCGCTGGGTTGGCACCGTCTGGGGCAAGTGGCCTCTCCCTCAAAATCCAAACCTCTTCAGGTTCTTCCTCTTCCTCGGTATTTTCTACCGTGCTTTGCTCATCCCGGGGAGTTGGAACATGAAAAGCATTTCGGGGAACCAATCTAATCATTGTTCGATGCACCTGCTTAGTTTGGTCGGGTTTGTCGACGGGGGCCACAGTATATACCGACCCACCATTTGTGGGCGCCTTCAAAATTCTGTAGGGTCGTGGGTTCCAGTGATCCTGAATCTTGTTTCTTCCCCTCGCACTGTGGTCCCTCAGATACACCAACTGATCGACGGCCAGCCCCTCATCAACATTTCGGTCATGTCTCTCCTCTCTCCGTTGTGCAGCCCCCTGCATCCGATGTCTTGCCCCGTCGTAAGCTGTTCGCAGTCGCCTTTGATGTTCGCCAAGCCAGCCGTCCACCGTACCAGCAGCGGGCTCTTTAACTCTCCCTAACAAGAAGTCCACCGGCAACTGTGGATCTTGACCAAACATCAGCAGATACGGTGACTCACCAGTTGATTGGTGTGTGGTGGTGTTGTAGGCGAATGTAAGTTGTGGGAGGTACAACGTCCAGTCCCTCTTCTTCTCCACTGGCAACGTACGCAGCAGATTATGCAACGTGCGGTTGAACCGTTCACACTGCCCATTTCCTTGTGGCCTGTAAGGCGTGGTCCTGCTTTTCTGGACCCCGTACAACTCACATAGTTGCTGGATGAGTACCGCTTCAAAACTTCTCCCTTGGTCGGAATGGATCCTAGATGGAACCCCAAACCTGTAGAACCACTCATGTACTAGCAGTCGGGCCACCGTAGGTGCTCGTTGGTCTCTGGTGGGGATGGCCTGCGTATACTTAGAAAACACATCAGTCATAATCAGAACATGTTCTCTACCATCTCTAGAAGGTTCAAGCAGGGTGAAGTCAATGGCCAATATCTGATTCGGCCGGGAGGCCAATAAATGGCCCATGGAGGCACGAACTTTTGGTTGGACCGCTTTTGCCAATGTACATCGTTCACAGTTCTGGCAATACTCTTTAATCTCATTAATCATACCGGGCCAGTAGCATCTTTGTCTCACCAGGTCAGTTGTTCTTTCCACACCTTGGTGTCCTTGGCCCTGATGTAACTGATGCAATACTTCCTCTTTTAGTTTAGCAGGTAATACTAGCTGTTGTCCTTCTTCCCCGCCATCGGATCTAGATACACAGCGATACAAAACTCCCTCCTCCTTGGTCATCCTCTCCCATTGGCGAAGCATTTCCAAAACCGGTTTGGGGAGGGTCTGCCTCTCCTGCTGATCCGGGCCCCGTTTCCGATCCCAAAAAGCCAGGAAGCAACTGATGATTGGATCGGCTTCCTGTAACGCAGCCAGATCTGCAACAGAGTGGGTAGGGAACGCTGACACGGTTGATTGAGTTACCTCCATGTTTGGTTGTGTACTGAGTTGTGCTATCATCTGGGGGATGGCACTGCCCGGCATCAAGGCACCACATCCTTCGGCAGACGTATCCGTTTGATACTGCCGGGATAATCCGTCTGCGTTACCATTGACTCGGCCGGGTCTGTACTTAATGGTGAAATCAAAGTCAGATAGTTGAGCCGCCCACCGCTGCTCGAGGGCACCCAACTTAGCCGTGGATAGGTAGCTTAAAGGGTTATTATCTGTAAACACCACACACTTCTGACCCAGGAGATACTCCCTGAATTTCTCGGTCATGGCCCACTTGAGCGCCAGGAACTCCAATTTCATGGAACTGTAATTTGTCATGTTTCGTTCCGTTGGCTTCAATCCTCTGCTAGCGTAGGCCACTGGTCTCACCTTACCACCCTGTTCTTGCGAGAGCACTGCTCCGAGACCACTGTAGCTGGCATCGACCTCCAGGATAAAGGGCAGGGAGAAGTCAGCATAATTTAGTACTGGCGCAGATACCAACCTTGCCCTCAGATCGTGGAAGCTTTTGGCGCATTCGTCTGTCCAAACCTCATTGAATGGGCGGCTGGATGGTTTTTTCCTTTTGGATCCCGTCATTTCAGCTACTAGACGGTGCAGAGGGGCGGCAAGAGTAGCAAAGCCATTGACAAACCTTCGATAATAACTAGCGAAACCCAAAAAGGAACGTAATTCTGATGTGCGTTTGGGTGGGGCCCAATTAGCCACTGCGCTGATTTTCTCTGGGTCTGTGGACACTCCATCCTTTGAAATAACGTGGCCCAGATACTTCACTTCGGGCTGAAAGAAGTTGCATTTCTCCAATTTGACTTTCAGGCCTTCTTGGCGAAGCCGACGCAGTACTGCCTCCAGGCGTTTCACATGCTCCTCTATGGTAGAGGAAAACACCACCACATCGTCCAAATACAAAAGTAATGACTCAAAATGTTGGGCCCCAAACATTCGTTCCATCAAGCGTTGGAAAGTGCCTGGTGCATTACACAAACCGAAGGGCATACGGTTAAATTCAAACAACCCAAAGGGCGTACAAAAAGCTGTCTTGTTCTTGTCGGCCTCTGCCACGGCAACTTGATTGTACCCACTGGCCAGATCCATGGTACTGAACCAGCGGGCACCCGACAAGGCATCCAGCGACTCTTCGATGCGGGGCAAAGGGAAAGCATCTTTCCTTGTTTTGCCGTTAAGTTGGCGATAATCCACACAAAGACGTATGCTGCCATCTTTCTTTTTCACCAGGACAACCGGAGAGGCGTAGGGGCTGCTACTTTCCCTAATAACCTGGTTTTCCAGCAACTGGTGGATATGAGCTTTGACTGCCTCATAGTCCGACGGCGGGATACGTCGATAACGCTGCCTTACGGGCGTGTTATCCAGTAAAGGTATGTCATGAACAATGAGGTTTGTACAGCCTATGTCACCCTCACATGCGGAGAACACTGACTCATATTTATGCAAAAGGGACCTCACCTTGCCTTGTTCATGGGCGGGTAGACTGGACAAGTCGATGTCCCCGATGGCATTCTGTACTGATCTCCCCCCAGCAGCTTGGACCGAGGACGTTGCCACAACTCCTTGGTCCGACATCCCCTCAATTTCGGTAACACCTGCAGGTAGGCTCACAATCTCTACCTGGCACACTTCTCCCACCCTAATGCGGGGGGGAAGAAATATATCAACAGTGCTTACATTGACGAATGGCAGGTACACAGTACTTTGTGTGACCTTTACGATAGCTGGTGCCAGCAATAAGCCACCGGGGAGGTTGCTATTCTCCGGGGGTTGGAATAGTACCGAGCAGCGAGAATTAAAGGCTCCTTGGGAGCAAGTGGTTGCCACTAGCTTCATGGTGCCAGCCGGGACACATACTCTGGTCTTACCCCTAACTCTGACTGTCCCTACTTTCTCAGCCTGTGGTGTGAGGTGCACTTGATGACAGTACTGCAAGGCCTGGTGCCAGGTGCTATTCGCACCCTTAATAGCGGGAAGGTCGAACATACCCAGTCCGTGCTGACCAAACAGTTCTTCAAAACACTGACCAATAATGTTCATTCCCAAGACCCCTGGGTGATCTGGTTTGGGTAAGGATTGCGGGGGGTCTTTAACAATGAGAATGCCACGTTTTGGAATCACTTTGCCCAGCACAGTGACGTCTAGCTCTAAATAGCCAACATAGGGGATGTCTAGATGGTTAGCCGCTCTGAGCTGCAACCATCTGCATGACTGCAGCCTCTCCTGACCCCACGACTGGAAATGCTGAATAAAGAAGCTTTCAGTTATAGTGGACACCATTGATCCAGTGTCCAACAGACAGGGGACCCCCACCCCCGCTATATGGACAACAACGTGGGGGCATGGATGTACCAACTTAGAGATTGATTCAGGGTCGACCGGAACTATGCTATTCGAGCCTAGCATGACCCCATCTGATTGGCGGCTCTGCCCGTCAGAGGGTGTCAGTTTTCCGACGGTGGCTGCGTGAACCTTGACCCATCCTGTCCAGATCGATGGAAATGTCCAGGTTGGGGAGCTGCCCGTTCATTCTCACAGTCCCTAGCGAAATGACCTGGCAGTTGACACCGCCTACAGATGACTGCACCCCTAGATTGAAACTGAGGGCGCTTAGGGGCGCTTAAGGCCAACAATGTTTTGGAAAACTGCATAAACTGCTCCTGCTGACTTTTTAGCATTTCCCGCAGCTCAGCTACCTCAGACTTCAAAGTAGCATGGGGAACCATGCACTCTGGTCTACCTGAAGCACCCTGATGAATGCTATAAACAGACGGGACGGAATAGCTTCTCGGCCTCCCTTCCCACGGTCTACCTTCTCGCTCCCATCGGATGGCTGCATCACGGATGTCATGGAGATCATAGGCGGGGTTAGTGCGAACAAGTTCTTTTAGCGCACGGCTAAGGTTGCCATCTGACACAAACTCCACATATTGATCACGTAAGAGGCTAGCCGCCTGTGCAACCCCATCAGGAGATTGTTGTATAACAATATCCATTAGCGAGAATAGCGCATTTGCATACTCACGCAATGTCTCCCCTTCTTGCTGTTTCCTAGAGTGGAAATTCTGCAATAAAGCAATAGGTGAGTCTGCACAGCCATACTGAGTCTGAAGGATGGAAAAAATTAGTTTGGGATCTTCCCGAACCTGTCTAGGACGATACTTAATCTCATCTCTTGCTACTCCTCCTAAATGGTCATAAATGAAATGAGCCTGTTCTATCGTAGACATCCTACGTGTGCGTAATTTCGACTGCACCTCATCCACCCATTCCCTCACTGATACCTCCCCTTCCCCCGTAAATGTGGAACACTTATCTTTAGGGATGTAAACCACACGTTCAACTACTGGCATCGACCTAGTAGAGGTTTCCACACCAAGAGTTGGTGCATGGTCAGTATTACCACTGCTGGCAGAGGGAGGTGTGGTCGAGGGCCCCGGGACCGGGTTCAGGGCCTGTCTTTCTTGTGACAGCCGCTCATTATCTGCCTTTAACCGCTGCACCATTTCCCGAAGTTCTTGCATCTCCTCTTCCATGTTAACACCGTATCGTCTCCAAAAGCTGCTGGGAGCGCTGTTTCAGGGGCCCTCTGGCAGACAGACTGCTGTTTTGCTCCAAAATACACAAACAACAAAAAAAACACCATACAAAAAACAAGCTTATCGTCAAATGTATGATTCCTTTAGGGAACCAGCTTCACGGTATATACAAACATACAATAAAAAAAAATGACTGGCAATGACTGTCTCTGTCCTTGATCCTGCCAGCAACGCCAAATGTGACACGAGGTACCCGAATTAATTTTCACTCAAGGGACAGAGACATCTTTACCGTACAAAACAATTTATTAAGACAATACTATAATTATGTACAATGGATATTTATAAAAGCTTGCTACCAGAAAATCTATATACTCGCCCGGTTCCCTAGCCACAGCGAGGGTAGGGCGGCCGTCTGTGTGGGGACAGCGAATCTCCCCGTACAGTAAAACACCCAGTGCCACCTGTAAACATGCAACAAACACACACACAAACACGGCACACTCACTACAAACCCACTCGCACAATGACAACAAGAAAAATTAGAAATAGTTCATGCAAAGTCAACCCGAATGTGCCCGCGCCACTCCTCCACACAGCGAGCACCCCCCGCTCGAAATCAATAAAATAAAATAAGGCGAGTACACAAAAAAACGGAGATCAACAGGAACAAGGAAACGCACAATATAGCAATACAATCACGGTTAACAACACTCAGTCGTTATTGTGCAACCGTGAAAGAAAACCTGGGGCAAAACAGCAGCTGTGCGCCACCTGAAAATTAAACAGATTCGGTCAAATAAATATTGTTTGTCTGCGGTGGTCCTATGATCCTTTTACCTGGAAAGGCTAAGGCGTCAGACCCTCCCCGACGAAGTTTAACGGGACTCCACTCCGCCGGCCAAACCTACAAAAATATTTAGCAAACTGACATTGCTGAAATAACACTAGACCCGCAAGTTAGCAACCTACCTACCGATCTCCCTTTCGCTCACGGTAAGGAACCGGGGGACAGCTGGGACAAAGTGGGTGTCGCCTGCTAGTTAAATAAGACGCTCCCTGATGACGTCAGTCTATCCCGCAGTGCTACCTGTCACAATCAAGATAGAGATGAAAGAACCTCATCCAAATGTGTGTGTAAAATGGGATACTCACAGTAGGTTTTTAAGAAATCCTCAAAAGTAGGGACTCTGTGACCAGCGTCTGTCACCAGCATCTTGTTGAATCTAGAATATTTCAGGCCGTTCTTAACAGAAAAAAGGAGTCGTATTCTGGGCACAAGATGTACTTAATGAAATTGACTTTGAGTGCAGATGAATCGATGCTGATTATACTGATGAACGTGATGCTCAAGTCACATCGTTGCTGAAATTTCCTCCTTCACATGACCAACTATTTGTTAAGGCAATTAGAACAACATTAATTTAAAGTACTTTTTGTTTATAATCAAACCATAACGTTGACACAATGCAAACTAAAAACACCTACTTTACCTGGACTAGTTAGCACTTTGTTAGCATCACAATGGCCCTTAACTATGCACTTTGTAATTTGGCTTTCTTGATGAAATTGTGCTTGATATTTGTTGTTCTGGTTTAGTATCCTCTTGTCCCTTTGGACAAAATCGTCGGCTAAATGAAAAATGTCAATGTAATAACGTCTTTCAACGGAAAATTTCATCGAAAGAATATCCACACACGTCTGGAACACACAGTCAAATCAAGAACATTCTAGCGGAAGATCAGGGACACAAAGGACACATGCGATGTGAACAGCCTGTTTGATTAGGAAGCACACACAGCTGCACTTGAGAAATCTCATAGTCCAGCAGTGGGCAAAAAATGAAAAGATTGTCAACAAGGAAGGGAAGGGGTGTCTTATTGTCCTTTTCCTCCATTTATTTCTTTTGCTTCCAAATCTGACTCACCAAAGAGGTTGTATAAAGCATCAATAAATATCAAAAGAAAGTAAAATAAAGAGCCTTCCTTTTATAACATTGTACTTTGGAAGATTTGATAGCCTTAAGGTAGTCGTATACGACATGTCATGTCATTGCTGTCATGTCATACGTCATGTCATGTCATTGCTTTCATTCACGAATGAGGACGTGTATCTGAGCTGGAAACATATTCATGAAATAAACTAATTCCACATATCATAACATATACAGTCTGAGCTTATGTGTGATGAGCAGGCATCGTACATCACCAAGCTCACGGAAGAGTTTTCCCGGTGCCTTTACATGGTAGTTATTCGGGTCCAGCTGTTTCTCATAAAGACACTAAAGGCTGCCATGTGTGTCGGTATCAGAATCAGAACTCATTCAACATGCCAAAAAGTCTAATGGGCTATAAACATTTTTCATCTTTCATCTTGTCTATCCACACCTACGCAAACATGGCTGCATGTACTGTATAGCAACTGAACATTGCATATACCCCCACAGAGAGCCTGTGTTTTTTACAGGGCAGTCTGGTGTTTGTTAACAGACCCCCTTTGAAGCCTCCATTACAGCACAGTATGCATGAAGCCAAACAAACACCCCGGGAATACGTGAAGGAAACAGGAGCTGAGCGCCCTGCGACCATTTAAATCACAACATGGGCTCTGTGCTGTGTGTGTGTGTGTGTACGCATGTGTGTGTGTGTGTGTGCGTGTACGTTTGAAGGAATGGACTACTGGAGGTTAGCAGACAATAATTCGAAAAACTTGATTTAGCGTAAAAGCAGTGTATGTTTTGGTGTATCACAGGAGAATGTGGGTGAGTAAATGGATCTGAGGGAAAATTGCATTCATGACTTAAAGAGCATTTATTTTTCTACATTTTGCAGATGTGCTGCGGCCAAGTGATTCATCATCGTCCTGCAGCCGACGAGATGAGGCTCTGTCCGTCAGCTCCATTGTGTCAGGATAACACCCTTGTCTCCTGCTGATAATTATCTGCACGGCTGCTCTCCTCTACTCTTCTCGCCTCACGTCTGAGTGGCAAAGACAAAGAGCAAGTTTGTAAAAGAGCCTGAAAACTTAGTTAGGTAGTAAGGACGTGGAAAAAGGCGACATTCGGGGGGGGGGGGGGGGGGGGGGGGGCTAGGGGTGGGGGTTCAGGGGAGGGGCAGGCAGCCGAGCAGACGGAGGAAAAGAGAGGAAGGAGAAATGATGATGATGAGTGTGGATAGGCACGGAGAATTGAATCTTTTAATCTCCCAAAGTGGGAAGAAAGCGACCCGAGGCATTTGTGATTGGATTTACTTTAAGTCCACAAGTAGGTCAATAGAGCTAGCATTGCTCATTAGCAAAGAGGGAGGAGAGGCGTTGGGAGGAGAGCAAGGGAAAAGTTTTGTGTCGATACAGTGAGCATCGTTCATTTGCCCTTTCCTCAGAAGACGAGGGGGAGGGGTACGTTTTCCTTTGTGGATTTTTCTTTTTGTCAGTCTGAAAAGGGTAGAGGAGAAGTCGGAGAAGGCCGCAACTACAATATAGTGAAGTCTTGCAAAAGGGCATTTACAGTTAATATCAATCAAGATTCTGATATCTGAAACCGAGAGGCCTTGATAAGCCAAAAGAAAATGACCTGAGATCAGCAAAGCAGAAAATACATAAAACTGAGGCTGCATTTGAAAGTCTCAAATGTCTATCCTCTAAAATACTACCACCTCCGTTGCATATGAAAGCATCTGGTTTTGGCATAATAATAATAATAATAATGATAATATCAAGTGCTAAAAGCTTGGTTTAATTCATCTTTCCCAGATTTCTTTCTGCATAATTAGGTCATATTACTAAAGCACAATTAGCGAAAGGGTGCCACAGGCAATGGGAGAGAGGAAGTAACAAGGTGGCAGAGCTGCGGGAATCAATGAGAAGAAACTAAAAGGTTAAGTTGAGTGGGGCACAGTTTGTAGGGAAATGTCTGGCATAAATGCCAGGCAAAACAAATGTTTATAAAACATTAGTTGTGCCTGGCTGAGCATTGCTTCCTAAATTGCAAGGGCGTTATCGAAATGTTATTCTAATATTATTTTTTAGCTGACTAAAATATAAAGTTAAAGCCTCAAAGCCTCAAACCAATGAAGGAAGGACTAAAGCAGCAACACAAACCCGATCTTGTGCCCTAGAAAGTGAAACCCAAACACTGCCCCTTATTATTTTTTTAAAGGAGTAGGACAATATGTTTCCATGCCACATTGCATTCTGGGTATTTTGGAAACTAATTTGGCATTATCGCTGGCTACTTGCCGCAACAAGGAAACTAGTTAGTTTAGCATATGGATTGGACGCATTGGGAAGCAGCTATTCTCGCACTCTCCTAACAATATGCCCACCAACACTGACACATTTCACTTGGATTTAACGAACAAGATGTTGCGAGTGATCTTTTGAGGTGCTCAGGTGCGCATATTTTTTACCTTCTGGCCAGAGCAAGGCTAACCTTTTTCCCTGTTTCCAGTGTTTATGCTATCCTAAGCTCACCAGCTTCGGTCTTTAGCTTCCTATCGAACTCATAAATAAGAGAGTGACATTGATCTTCTCATCTAACTGCGAGCAAAAAGGCAAATTGGCCTGTTTGCCAAAATGTTGAAGATAACCAGAGAACGTTAGCCTGTCAACTGAGATGTGTGAATAGGTGCCTACATGTTGTGGCGTTGGGTTCCGTGTATTATGATGTATTTTATATCAGGACAACTTAATGTCACATTTATACCATGGTGGCATGGTATGAATAACAACACATCTGTCATCTAATTTTTTATTTTAACTTACAGTTGCGTGTTTGACCATTGCAAGTTAACCGGTAACCAAATGGAAGCATAGTTGCTATGGTTACATGTTGTTGTAACTTGTATAATACACCCACCGGGACTACTATATTTCACGAATAAAACACATGTTATTATATCAGCAGTAACTCACTGAACTGTAAAAAATAAAAGGTTCTTACATTTGCATTTGAGTTAATTGGTGGCGCTTTAATCTTAGTTTGTACGCGTGCTCGGCACCACAGATGGCACTCGGGCTCCGAGAGTGCCATGAGCCATTCATACTCAATGCACTGTTTGTTGCTTTATTGACCCAAAACGCGAGAGGGTGTATGAAACAAAATCAACAGTGAAGAATCAAAAAGACACTTGAGTGTAAACCACAGACTGGGTGTAACCGGCAAGAAGCCATAAACCAACCTCTTGCATGCAGGAAAGAGATTGTAGTCATCTATTTGTCACGGTTTGGGTCTGCTCTGTCTTATTTTGTAGTTTTCATGTCTCTGGTGTTCCTGGGTAACTTCACTTCCTGCCTTGTCCTGTCTTCCCCTGTAATTGTCTGCCGTGCCTGATCGTTTCCACCTGTGTTCAATCACCTGCACCTCCCTTGTGTATTTAAGCCCTGTGAGTCCCTTGTCTGGTGTGGCGTCATTACATGTCGACGTTCTTGTGTCCCGTCAAGTAAGTCAAGTCTATGTTTTCAAGTCCAGGTCCCTGTTTTTTTGTCTGTTTTGTTTTTGCCTCCTTCCTCCCCTTTTTTGGTTGGAGTGATTTTGAGTTTGAGTTTTTTGACAATTAAAGTCTTTTATTTTTCAAACTCCGCATCTGAGTCCTCCCTCCTTGCCCTCGACCGCGTCCCCCCTGACACTATTAACTTATATTTCACATTGATGATCTACTTCATTAACTTTGCACAAGCCTTGTAAATAATAACTTACGTATTACTTGCATCATAAATAAACAATTTGATTTGGCTGTGCTCAACGGTAGATAATCATCCTTTGGAAATGGTGCTTTTATCAGTGTAGATTTTATGACTGTCATGTGACTGCAGGCAAACCAATATGCAATTAAAACCATTTAGTTATCAAATGGTTTACTCTGATAAAAAAGAGGTTGTATCAGAGTATTGTTCTTGGTACAAAGCATAAATGTAGAAAATAACATTAATTTGGTCTTTTCACGAATTATTAATAAATGGATTAAAAGAAAAAGATTTTCCTCTTTTCCCTTCTAAAATCTGAGAGCTCTAACATTTCATAACGAATATCAAGCTTGATTTCACAGTTTAATCGATTTGTTTACATGTGTTACTTCCATGAAGCAAATTAAATAGTAAAATAATTTATTATATTTTTTAAAAAAGTACTCAAATACATGATTCAATGGATAAACCAAACCCAGTTGGGGAACTTAAGCACACACACACACACTTGTACACAATGCTCATCTACACATAATCCTGCACCCACTTTTTGGAACAAATATTCGTTAATGTACACAGACACACACACAATGTAGAAGGAGCTGATGCTGGAGAAGCAGTGGCAGCCTTTGGGCTGAGGAAAATGATTGATGGAAGGGAGTTGATGACTGTGTTGGGTGGCTGCTCCCTCGCTTTCATTCTCCTTCCTACCCCTCCCCATCACTCTCTATGTCCCCGTGTCTCTCTCTGTCTCTGTCCTTTCCCTCCGTCACATTTGTGTCCAAGTCTTCCCCCTTTTCTCCGGTGATGAGTGAGGGCAGGAGGATCTGCCATGCCATTCATGGTGTCAGCATCTCCTGCATCCTCCACTGTTTGGACCGAGTACACATTTTTCTTTTAACGAAAAGAACTGTGGGAAAGATGGGTGAGAGGGACACGCAGAGAGCATGTCAGGGACCAGCAAAAAGGGAACGTGTCTGCCGTCCTTTCTCATATCTGAAAATCCATTTTCTATTTGATTTCCTAAGCCACACCTTGAACCTAAACATGAGCACAAACTGAGCCAAAGGCCTCTCTTGTCAAAGAGCACAAGAAACCCATTAAAATGTTTCAGATGGTTATTAGGAGAGAAATGTAATGTTGATAACATAATGGATAATTGAACTGTCGCTTATTCTTATTAGCAAACAGTTGCTAATTTTTAACAAAGACACTACTGGAAGTATAGAGGGAATGGGGGAGGAAATAAAACAGATCAAGAGAGAAAAAAGTGAAAGGATTCAAGGAAGGAAACACAGGAATATCACGACTTAATTGTGATTTGGGGATTATGACAAATGACGGGCACTTCACCCAAAGTCAAACAGGCCTGCTTCCATATACGGCCTGACATTTTATACAGACCCAGGAGAGGGTTGTAGAGCTGTGCAGCTTCTCTGAGAGCACAAAACCTCTCTCATTTCCTGAAAGCGCCTTGAAATCTGAGACAGCACAGATAACAAAAGTAGTCTTCTCAAAAACAGGATTTTAATAGAGGGTTTGGTCCTGTTTCTTAGAAGCACACTTTTTTTGTGAATAACACATTTATTTATTTATTTATATATATATATAAAAAAGATTTCACCGGGTAGTCGTGAGGATGGTTTCTTTGGTATAACTAGAGCGCCCCCATAAGGTAAGAAGCCAGACCCGCTGACTGTCCACAGGGATGAGCGTCACTTCGGGGAACCTGCAGCAGTGCACTGGAGTAGATTAAGAGGGGAAATAATTTATAAATTTCTGTTCAATTATTTATTGAGCAATTCCTTCCAGTGTTTACTCAGGGGTTATTAAATATTATGCAGCTAAGCTACGCAAAAGACAGAATCGTCAGAGGACATCCCAGGATACTTTTAAGCCCAGCGTTCACTGAACTCTGAGCTTCTAGGACCAGCAACACTAAATGCAATTAAAGAAACGGCGGCTCAATCAATTTTCTCACCATTGCATTTTTTTCCTCTTTTCTATTTCATTTGTGTTCAGCAAGGAAAAATTGCAGTATCTGGCCGAAAACTGTGTGTGTGTGTGTGTGTGTGTGTGTGTGTGTGTGTGTGTGTGTGTGTGTGTGTGTGTGTGTGTGTGTGTGTGTGTGTGTGTGTGTGTGTGTGCATAAACAGACACCTGTGTAAGCGTGGCCGAGAGGTAATGGAATAACTGCGACTCAACTAATCCGATCGGTCTCTCTCCATCTCCCGCCCCTGTCTCCCTCTCTCTCTATTGCACTCCCCCAGTGCACTGAGAGACAGGCCTGCTGGCTCAGAGACCGCCAATAGTCGGTCCAGATAGTGGCAGCAGGCTTAGCCAGGGACATGAAATGTAGCCTTGGATTTTGTCCTTCTCGGCTCCCAGAAATCATCTAATAGGTTTTGGTAAGAGGGGGCGAGACAGAGAGAGAGAAAGGTAGGCAGTACCTTTAGCCCGACAGTAAATGAACGGTACGCGGCTAAAGCAAAATCATCCTGGCTGACACTGATAACGCACACAGACATGCTCTCACATATTTATTCTCCTGGAAATAGCCACTTGCGCACACACATTAACGCACACCCCTACTGCAAAAAAAAAGAGAGAGAAAATTAAAAAACACTTTGAATTCACATAGAGAAAAGCTCACAGGGAAGTGTGTGTGAAATGTCTTCAGGACTCTTACTGCTGATTTTCCCTTGTGGGAATTCATTACATCTGCTATATTCCCTCTCGAGGAAGTCCAGAAAATGCTGAGGGGTGTGCGTGTGAAGGGTGGCTCACTTTACCAAAAGAGAAATGGGAAACACACAAACCACGGCTATCATCCCTCTCAGCCACACTTGCTTCTCCTCCCTCACTTCACTGTGCTTTGGCAAATGTGTGTACGTGTGTGTGTGTGTGTGTGTGTGTGTGTGTGTGTGTGCGTGCGTGCGTGTGTGCGTGTGTGCGTGCGTGTGTGCGTGTGCGTGTGTGCGTGTGTGTGTGTGGTCACAAAGTAGAAAAAGACCATTCAAAGGCAGTTAGAATAAAGATAAATGTGGCATCTGCTTGATAGTTCTAATAATCACAGGCAGTGACACATGCATGTGTCTTTGTTGTGTAAGTGTGTGAGTGTGTGTGCGTGTGTGTGCGCGTGCGTGTGTGTGAATGACACATTTAGATGCACGCTCACACTGCTCAATCCAATGTGAAGTCTGGTGGTCTCACACATTTCAACGGAGCAACACTGACCCCTATTGAATGCAGCCATTTATCGAATGCTTTGTAGAACCATTATGCTGCAAATCACAGCATTTAAATCTTTGAAAGCCTGGGCTCAAAGGATAATAGGGTTTCAACAATATATTTTAGTTTGTATGGAGGACACTTCAGTTTCTTACTTTCTATCTAATTGGGTTTATAAGTGATCCTAGATACTGGTTAGTGTATCATTGAGATTGAGCAATAACAATTGGAAAGGGTTTTAATGAATAATAAATATTCTCTTCGAAGATTGCTCCTTCTTTATTTTTGCCTGTTATTTGCAACCTGTCACAAGACAGTTTTGATGACCTCTGTCGTTGGCTGCTCTCTTTAAAAGTAACCCTTGTGCAGGAGTCTGAGGTGTTGAATCCCAGGCACAGCGCTAAGGGAGTGCAGACAACATTTTCAAATGGCAGTGTAGGGATTCGGCGTTGGTCCTCAGCTGATAGAATCTCTAATGTCAGCAGGTGTTTGATTAGTGGCTCAGTGTGTCTGCAAGTTTGCTAAAATACCAATAAAAATGAACAGTTCATGGTGCCATGCTTTCAGTTTCAGAAATACAAAAACCCCAAATGTTTCCCCTTTTCATGTTTACTAGAAGTAAGGCTGTCCTTTAATGGTTTAATTAATACTTCTTGATAGAATTATTACATATTTATTTTATGAGTGTGATGAGGTTGACATATTTTTATTAAGTTCCACTTTGTAGTCCAAATACCAATCCGTCCAATTTAATTTCATGACCAAATTCCTCCAATGCAAATTGAATTGCCAACCACTGTACTTTGATTTTAAATGAACAAAAACTCTGAAGAAGAAATGGAAATACACATAAAAACACTGTGCGAAGAGACACATACTTAATCACTGGAGGGAAAAAAACGGTCATTATATCCACTCTCCAAAAGTGTAAATCTATTCTATTATTTTCAAAAACACTGTGTCCATTATAAATGTAGACATACGAGTAGCATATTCAGCTGTTTGACAGGGAGGCAGTGAAGGTAGTTGAACAAAATAATACAAAAACGCTGCTTGATGACAGTGGCGACAGGAGCCGTTGTCTTTTGGGAGTGTGGGTGGCATCGAGCCTGCAGCTAAACGCAGGGAAATGACAAGTCAGAGGAGCAATTTTCAATGTTCCGGATCCTCGTATTGCTGTCGCCACCAGCACACACAACCAGTGTGCTTGTACGTTGCTATGACAATGAAGGCATTGATTCACCACAAGCAATGATTGTTCGCACAAAGAACGAGGACTAAGACAAGGTTGCAAACCTGCAAACTGTCTGAACCCAAATTTGACTTTATTCCCTATTATACTGTCAAACATATTCAAGGACGAAATGAAATCGGATTACTACGGAGAGGAAACACTGCAGCCCATCAGATTCATTTCAAAGGCCTTCTTAACAAGGATCCTGCCTGACCCTCTGCTGCTCAGCGCCATACCAAGAAGTCCTTTAAGGAGTAGTGTATAATTAATCACACATGCAAAGCATTTAAAATTACCGGAACAATATGTTCTTAACCATTATGTGATTGGAGTGCAAACATAATAATGTTTTGTGTGTTTTTGGACCAGGATCAAATGCTTTCAAGTGAAGGATCTTTCATTATACACCACTCTATAGTATCAAAAGGGGTTATGCACCAACTTGAAGCAACTTTGTTTTGTAATGATGGAAAAACACAAAGATTTCAATAGTCCTGTATATGCATTACAAAATAATAGTCTTGAACAACCTAATGAGTCCACATTCTTGCTGAGATATGTGTCCTTAAACAGTCTGATAATGGCCAAGAAAGGCTAAGAGAGGAGCTAATTTCGGGCCTTGTCTAAAATCTCAGGACAAACAGAGAGCGGACGTCCTTGCTGCACTAATTATTTCTACTCAATAAAGAGACGGTGAAGCACAATGACTTAAAACCCTAGTCAATTTAATTGGCTTGCAGAAATGGGAAGAATTGTCAGAATGAAAACGTCATAGTTCAATTTCTTCTGTCGGCGCTGCTTTTATGAAATATGGAGGTAATATGAATAACGCATACACGCTTTGCAACATCGGACATGAATCTTCCACAGTGCAGCCCTTATGCACTGAACTTCATTTCTTTAATGCTTTGACACTGAAAACAGAGTATAGCTATCATAGCTATCAGGAAGATACATTATTTTTCCAAGTTCATTCATGCATTGCTACAACTATTGATTGCCCTGTAAATTTGAAAAAAATAGGATGTAAGTGTGAGGTTATGATTCCATGTGATATCAGGAAATTGAGATGGGAATTATCCAACAACTGTAATTATCTCGTCTTCTTGTTCCAAGTACCATTATCTCTTGACACATTATCTCTGCTTCCTTTCTTATCTTCCATTTTTCCCATTTTCCTTTGTCCCTCCCAGCTCAGGCTCCAGCTCTGTAATAAATGACAGTAAAAAAAAACACTAAACAGTGCTGAGCTTATCATTTTAAACATAGAAAAAAGGGGTTGGGAGGGATCTGAAGCCAGAATATGTCTTAATAGTAAATACATAGGCATAGTTCTGGTTAGGGACATCACCATGTACTACATTTAGGTAATTTAGGGACTATACAAAAATGGGTTAGGGGTTTTCTTTTTGGTGGAGGGAAAGTAGTGTCCCTTTTTTAATGAAAACTTGAGAGCATATTTTCTGACCCCATTTTTCTATTTAGTTTCATATCTTGTATTTCGCATCACACATGAAGAATGTTCACATGTGCACTATGTGCAGAGGATATCTTCGGGTGACAATATTGCTTTGCACTGAGTTTACTGTTCCCGGTTCACATGTTGTGTGATAACCTCATATTGTTTCCCATTAAAACTTAAGACATATTTCTCCAGGCTCTCTACAACCATACAAAGAAGCATTTTCTTATCCCACATCACTGTCGGCAGGACATGAACCGTACCTTTCAGAAGCTTTATAAAGACTTGGTTGGTTTAAAATAAGGTCTTTGTTGAAGTCTGTGAAACATTGAGGATTGGGTTAAAGTACTTAGGTTGCAATTATAAGCTTGTGGTTAGTTATTTAGGGGAGAATTGAGAATGTGTTCTGAAATGGAAAACAGTGTATTTTTCAGTTGTTAGAGGATGTTTAGTTAAATAATGTATCCCACCTGACCTCCTCAATATATTTACTATGCAGATATACAGTATACCACCAACCCCTGACATCCGTGCACAAGGAGAGATGTACACACTTAGCCACATTCTGTCATCCCCTGATTTTCTTCTTTTCTTGAGACGTAATTCTTTCATCTGCTTTTGGGCTTTGTTACTTAAATGTGAACAAATCTTGTTTTTGGCATGTTTTAAACAGCTAAGCAGCAGAACTACCTTTTTGACATTGCCAAAAGAAAAGCCAAACAGACCCACGTAGTACAAAGTGTGTCTCTTATTCTTCATGACATAGCATCATAGTTGTGGATTATGATTCATTGAAGGGCTTAGAAAGAAAAAGTCAGTACAAAAAACAGGACTCTACACCAAATGTGGAGGGTTAGGAGAAGAGGTAGAATGCAAAATAAATCCGGGTTAAGGTTTTTTCTTTAATTAGGTAACAAACATTTTCAGGAGAAACTTCACAGTGCTCCAATTAGAAGAAACAGCGATTCCCATGAGGTTTACACATTTTGCAGCTCATGTTTTAGTACTGACATACGTTCTATGTTGGCTAACACATAGGAAGGTGGATATGTTATACTGTGCACTCCAACACTCAACTCACCCTCGTCCACTGCAGATTTAGCTAAATGGATATTTCTCAATTGCTCTTCATAGATAACTTTTCATTATTGTGTTCAAAGATTTCATCTAAGACAGAATTGCTTTAATCCACGTTCTCTCTCTCTCTCTCTTTTTGAAGAAGTTGAGCCTTGGCAAGTTTTTTCCTCAAATTGAAAATGTTATCTGTTGGACCAGCTGCACGTTGATGCTTTGACTAACTACAGATACAATAAAGCATGAGATATGTAACCAGCACAAACACAAGCTTGGAAACTGAGTGACTAAAACAGTGTCTACAGACTTTACAGAAAGTGTAAATGGTTTTCTTTAAGATAATCTCTTTTCAAAATAGTACAATAGCAGCCCAACAAAAGGACAAAAATGTCATGTGACAATATCTGCTATTGTGATATTTAGGTGGAAAAGTGGTGTAAAAAAACATTGAGTTAGTTGTTTTTGGACACACTTTCTGTTAAACATCAGAAAAGTGGTGTTTCCGTCATAATGTAAATTCAGACACAACAGTTAACTGTAATTCTAACAGAGGCAAATCATACTTAAGTTTTAAGAAAATAACTTTCATTGGAAAAAAATGTCAAAACAATTTTTTAATTTCTGATATTTAATTTATTGTTACGTTCTAGTCACAGGACATGTGCTCTTATTAGCCAGACTATTGAGAATTACACTGTGGAGCTTATTAAGGAGCAAGAAACAAGTTAAACTATGTTTAAGAGGATCATGTGACTTTCCTATGAAACAATCATATGTGTTCAGATTGTAAAATGTATAAAATAAATATGAATCAAAAAGAAAGGAATAACGTTCATTTGTCATGCTTAAAAAAACATGAGTTCTTTTTTTATCCAGTAAAAGGTAGCATAAGGAAAACAGCAATCTACTTCATTTATAACATGAAAACACATGGTTAGGGATAAATAATAATTGGACACAAATTGAAAACCAAATAAAGATAAACTGAAAAGCAGTGAAAGATCCTTTTAAAGCAGTAGAATGCTAAAACTACACATTTCTAAACTCTTGCAGTTCCTATAAATATTATTCATCATAGGTCAGGGCCAATGAGAAGATATCTTAGAGAGTGTGTGTTTTTTTATGTATGAGCCAGCTAAGATCTTCTCAAAACCAAATTTGGAGACCTTTGGTGACTCTATTGTATTTCATTAAGTATTTTTAAGACAGTCAATTTAATGAATTTCTTTCATATAACTTTGTGAGCATGACTGAAGAGCAGGTTAATAAAATAATAAAGGCCCTGATCAGTTAAACAGTAAGTTTGGTTCTGCTACAATACACAGCGCAATTTAGTAGACTGATTTTCTGGACTTGAATTCACAAAATAAATATTTATTGACCCAGTGACAAATGTCAATCTCAGCATGACTCACAACACACTGCCTGTCATCCTTTGATAGCCTCACAGCAAGTTACTGGTTGAACAGTTCTGAAATGCACAGGATAACGTGGTACAATCACTAGAGAGATAAGTACGCATGAAGAACATTGCAACATAATCTACAAGAAACACACCCTCTTAACTCTGGCTTTCCACCATCATACATCCAGGTGGATTCTCTGGTGGCGCTTCAGGTTGCATTTCTGGGTAAAGCGTTTGCCACAGGCCGAGCAGCAGTACGGTCTCTCCCCTGTGTGGACCCGTCTGTGGGCCTTGAGGTTGCTCAGCTTGGTGAAGCTGCGACCACAGAGGGAGCAGCAAAAAGGCCGCTCACCTGTGTGCGTCTGCAAATGGGCCTTCAGGTTGCTGGGGTGGGGAAAGCACTTCCCGCACAGGCCGCAGCGCAGGAGATGCCTGGCAACGGTGTGAGGGTCAGAGTCCGGTTGGAGCAGCGGGTCGCTGCAAAGGGAGTTTGCGGACTGGTGGGTTTTGATGCTGACCCAAGGGACCCCCGTTCGATTATGTGCTGCGGTCTGTTTATCGCCCAGGTGAACTCGCTGCAGCGAGAGAGGAGGTGGAGCAAACACTTTAGATGTGGATGAAGTTCTGTTGAGGGGATTTGCGTTTGCAACGGGAGTGTGAGCTATAGACAGTGCTGTGTTAGCGGCCCTTTTCATCGGCCTGTGGAGGGGCTGAATAGCAGCTTGCAATCGGAGACCAGCGCCCACTTTGGAATGCAGCTTCCTGACGTCCTGCACTGAGGCTTTGTGGGAAATGCGGTTTTGCTTAAATGCATCTGAACTCCCTCTGTGATGTTTAACCGAGCATGAGAAAGATGCCATCCTGGACATTTTTGTCTTCTTTTTTTTAGGCTCGCTTTCCACACATCCATCCGAATCGACAAGGACCTCCTGCTTGATAGTGACACCCAGCGCATCGATGTTTTGCAGTCTCGACGTAGGGAACGCTGAGGATGAAATCTGATCTTTACGCGGGGCAATCAGAACATCGGCATGTGCTGTGACAGAGTTGGACATCTCTTGTTCGGTTAGCTTTAGAGAATCGATGGTTTTGACTGGATCACCGTCCGGTTCTGATGAGAATCTGTCATTCGGCAGTAAAGCAGCTGTTGGGACAGCCATACCAGTCCAGCTTCGGTCCACCGCTAAACACGGATCTGTGGCCACGTGCGCTTGCTCCTGGTCTTCAGGAAAGACATGCAGGTCTTGTGTAATAACATCCCTCAATAGTTTTTCACTGCTCACTTGAGCTTGTTTTGGTAGTGCCTCGGTCTTCTCAGTAGCAATGTGGGACTCAGGTTCCACCTCATCTAGACAAATGGATAAGATTGGTGGTAGACAGTTACTGAGAAGGCAATTTGGTTGCTACCACAAATATACAGACATAGTAGATGCCAACTTGTATGCATGTTGGTGATGGGGTTTCAATGTACTATAAGAATATAAGTGACAGCTTAGAGTTTTGAATCGTCTTTTATCATTTGTAAGGACACCATGACATAAAATCAACATTCCTCTTCAAATGCACGATCATTAGGCTTTCGTTTAATTTTCAACTTTGTCAAACATTTTAAAACGACATTGCTGAGTCCAATTTAGATTTTTTTTCATAGTAGCAGTACCACTAGACATCAAATGCTTAAGATATTATGTTTATATAGATACATATAGTATAGATTTTCAAACAAAAGAAAACAATGGATAACGCACAATACTCACAATCAAGAGCACTCCTCCAATGCACAGAAAAACAAGACGGGTTATTTGCATCTTCATCCTTCACATCCACTACCGGCAGCACATCCTCCTCCTCGGTCTACAGCACAGAGAACATATTACAGAATCACATTGGTTTTGTTGTTCACTCAGAGGAATTTTCCTGCCAGAGAGGATGTGCAAAACGCTTCTAGGAACAACGCAGATGTACAATCAGTGACTTAAACTGCAATCAGATAGTCCTGTGACCCACCAGGCACTTCCTCTCAGGACTAAAAGTGCATCTAGGATTGTCTTCTGACTGTGGCATGACTTCCTGTGTGCAGCACATTGACCACCTTTCCACAGAGTCACCTTCTTCTTTGACCACACAGCCCCTGAAGCCATCTGGAAAACAGAGTAGTGCAACATGATACAACGTGCAGTACACTTATGCGCCTATCAGAATAGCTCTCCTTATACTTACCAGCTTGCTGTTCTGAGGGGCTTCCTTCTACAGCATCACCGCGCAGTGGCACATCCTCCTTTGAACAACCAACACACCTCCCGGTTGTTCTCGCCGCTTTCCCCACTTGATCACTTAGTTTCGTCTCAGCCCGTCGCAGCTGCATCCTCAGGGACTCCACCTCCTGGTTCCTGCGCTGCATCTCCTCCAAGAAGCCTTCCTCCACCAACCTCGTGACCTCGTACATGGCCGTCTTTGTTACAGTCTCCATTACATCCGACAGCTGGGTCTGAAAGGTTACGATGAGGGTGTCCAGGTCCGACATGATGGACTTTCGCGTGTTTGTGGGAAAATCAGACTCGAATACAACGTTAATACTTCTCGGAAGATGCAACCGCAGGTTGTGACGCTTCAACGTAACACCATTGCTCAACGTTTACCTCTTGGAGAGGATCTATCGGGCAGTTGATGGACGGATGCACTAGATGAGCTAACGATGCACAACGAGCTATTTACTAATACGGGTTTGTCTTGGTCATAGTCATCTATTGGGAGGCTAATGGGGCTCCTTAGCTCAACGGTAGCATTTGTATGCTATCCAACGGTGACAGCGTAAAAAAGTCCACAAACCGCAACGTTACGCAACAGCTCGTGGAAACCATTGTCGAGCCTCAAGTGTTAAACTATTTTTACTTGTGTTAGTGAATCCCAAACAAATGCATGTGTAAGTCAATAAGCATTCAACCCAGTTAGCATTTCAACAACCGCTTGTGTTGCCCCTTGTTATTGCTCGTGACGTCATTTACAACGCAGTACGGTGGCCTTACCTGAAGACAAAACGCGTTTTGATAAAGTGAAACCCACAGGATGCGCCGAGCAGTCAAATTTATATTGAGCTCATTGTTTGAGAGGAATATGCCTTTTTAAAATCTTGCCAGGCTCTTTTGTAAATGCTTCATCGAAAGGAGGCACAAACTGAGATTCAAAATGATTAACTATATTTAAAATGCCTATTACATGTAATTTAGCTGACACTATTATCCTGCATTTCAACCATAATGATACAAATTCAAAAGAACAAGAAATAAGTAACAATTGTGGCCTACTGAATTCCTCCCTGGAATGGATGTGAAAAACGTAATAGCACGCAACAATATTTCATTTGATTGACTCCTCCGCTGTTTACTATGACAGCAGGTGGCTGCTGTGAACTAGGCCTCTTGTCAGACACATTTACCATTTATTACATTTAGACAAGGCAAGGCAAGTGTATAGCACATTTTGAAAACATGTAATTCCAAGTGCTTCACATAAACCCATTAAAAACAGCCAAACATAAAGCAAGAATATAAAAAACTTAAGAACATAAAAATAGGACATAATTTGTCTACCAAAACTCCAAAATGGTCACATTAAGGCAGGAGGCAACAGAAGCATCTTTAATTTGGATTTAAAGCAGCAGATTCTCTGGGACTTTGTTCCAGATATGTGGACCAGAAAAACAGATTTTCAATTGTTCCTCCTTGTTACCAAAAACAATTTAGGCAAATGATTACTTTTTTATTTAACGTTACTGGCCAAATATCAGAAGTTATGTTTTGAATCATGCACACCATGCAAACCTTTGGGAAAAAAATGTGACTCTACACTGTTAAACCCCAGCTACAGAAGTTCAAGTCCTGAACAGTTTTTTGGATGAGGCATCACACTTACAAGTCTAGAATGTTTTAAACATCAATGAAAACTTTTGTGGTTTTCTGATATGAGGGCAGAGATACTACCTCTCTGACACCCGTTAGAGCCACCGTTGAAAACTATCCACGGCCTTCGCTCTTGCTTGAATGGTTGAGTAAAGGGGGGTCCCGTTATAAATAGGAAGAAACCACTACCATGTCACTTGGATGATTGATTCCAGGATTTGCCTTGTTATGTGTCTCCACTGCCACACTCATCATTTACATCAACAGGGTTTTTTCTATTCCCTTTGCACAATACATCTTGTCCCTCTCACCTTAACTCTATGCTACCCTGTTTACAGTAGCATGTTATTGGAGTAAAATTTCTCAGTTTCATTGAATAAAGGAACAGAGTATGATTAAAAAAGATTGAATGGCAGATATGGATTATAAAGAGAGCCCTTTTTTTAGAAAAATGGTGAGCTGGGGGGTTTTAAGTTGCAAACCGCTAAAATCCCAACAAGATACCACTAAATCTTACACACGACTTGGCTATAAAAATGTAATTCTTAAAGACAACAAACAGATATACTTTTGGGAATTTTATTTAAAATTTGAAATGTAGTCACAAGGACAGGGGGAAATGTATGACATCTTTGTCTTGTATAAATAGAAACAATGTTTTTTTGAGAAAAAAAACAAGGGGTTTGGAAGAAAAGTAACATTAAAGAATCAGGAATTAAAACGTTAAATGTTTTTATCCAAAACTCTTCTCCCCAAAAACGTCCCTAGCTTTATAGATCTGTCATGTGTTTGCGTTGATGCGATTTCAGATGATCCAGGCGTTTGAAGCTGAGTCCACAAACAGTGCAGCAGTATGGTCTTTCCCCAGTGTGGGTACGCTGGTGAACTTTCAATATGTCCGCCCTTGTGAAGCTCTTATCACACATAGTGCACCGATGAGGTTTTTCTTGAGTGTGAATTCTCCGGTGCAACTTAAGATTCCAGAGACGGCTGAACTTATTCCCGCATACAGTGCAACAGTATGGTTTGTCACCTGTTTGGCCACACTTGTGTGTCTTTAGGTCAGAGAAAGAAGAGAAACCTTTCCCACAATGGCTGCAGAGGTGGAGACCCTGCCCCGAATGGATCCTCTGGTGGACTTTGAGGTTGCAGGCTTGAGTGAAAGTCTTTCCGCACTGGGTGCAGGAGTACGGTGGCACTTGTCCGGTGCTCTTATGTGTCTGCTTGTGGGCCTTTAGTGAGGCTGAATCAGGGAACGACATGGAGCACTGGTTACAGTTTTGTCTCCTCCCTCCTCTCCCTGCTGCCTGATGCTGAAGCCTCTCTCCCAGGTTTAAGGTGTCACTGTACGCATCCGACTGTCTATACATGTCCTCCGTGCTGTCTAAAGATGGGTCAACGCGAATGCCTGGGCCCCTGAAGTTCTCCCTGCCGCCTGTATCACCAGACACATTTTCAGGGTACAACATATTCGGGTCCTGTAGATACCCTTCTTCATTGATCAATAGACAGCTGAGCTCTCCGCTAACATCAATGTTTGTCCTTGTGGGAGAGCCGGCAGGTGAACCAACCGCAGCCCCTCTATTTCGTGAAGCACCTGTTTGATAATCTTGATGCTCGGCTCCTTCTGGAGCTTCCAGGTCTCCCTCGTAATGCCCCATGTAGCTCAGATCCTCACCCAGTTGGGATGGTGATCCTTGCAACCCATCCAAGGTATCCATGTCTATCATATGGGAGTCTCCATAGCCAGTCTTGCCAAAGCCACCCAATTCTTCCATACCATACCTGCTCTGGAAAAGGGGTTCAGATGCGTCACCAGAGTGTTCATCTTGGCCTGAGTTTGGCCTCTGGCCATAGCCAGCTTCCCAATTCAAATTACTCTTTGGGATTTTCTGGTCAATGGAACGTTTACTGGGCCCCGGAAGAGCTGATGCCTCTGTTTCTCGTCAATGAAAAAAGAAAATACATTCTACAGTTAGGGACACAGGTAGTATTACCATATACACAATGAAAATAAATAACTTTGGAGCAAGTGTACAGGAATGTTGTCATCTGGTGTATGATTTTCCAATATCCCGGTGCTGTAGAAATGATTAAATTACTATGGTAATGTGTTTGGTAATGAACAGGATATTAATATGCTGTACGTAGCTTTGCTGAATATGTGTGTACATACTATGAGACCAACCATCCAAATTGACTCCCCATCTCTCATGGGACTCAGTTTCTGGTGTGATCTGAAGAGCTTCCTCCTTGAGCAGCCTATTCAGCTTGTCACCCTGTGCACCTGGAGACTGGGAGATGAGTAAAACAACAACTTTTAAACAAGAGGCTTTAACTCTAATCACCTCAAAAAAAATCATAGGCTCAGCATTACAGGCAGGTCTCATGAATTTGAGTTACACAAAAAAAGTAAATAGTGAAAAATAAAGTTTCAATTCTCTAATGACTTGTAAAAATCAATACAATTTTAACTGGGCTTAACCACCTTCAAAAAAGAAAGAAAACTAAAACCTTTTTGAGCATTTCACTGTATTCAAGGCAAAAAAGCCCTCTACCTGTGTTGTCATCATGGCCCTGTGCGCCACTGGTCTGGCCTCTTTCGCTGCACGACTGGGCGTCCCTCCGTCAGCGCTTTGGGAGTCATTTACCTCTTGCAACACGCTCTCCTGTTTAAGACTTTTCTCTGTGGCAGATGATAGAAATTAAATGCAAGATCAGAGGAGACTTGAGAAGCACATTTTTCTGTGGGTTTGTCATAACACTCACAGTTTCAAAAATATTAATTGGTTCCACTTTGAAAGCTTTTCCAGGGTACATTGTATAAATAATCACATTTTATATTCCCATGTTTCCCATTCCCATAGCATGGAACGCGATCACCTGTGATTTCTCAAAAACATTACACTCAAAAAGCGCTCATGCAGGTAATAACGTTTGGTCCCACATGGGACAAAATCAATGTTGGTGATTAATAGCAACTAAATGTATATAATTCTAAAACCAGACAGGCTTACCTGTCGCGATGGGATTGTCCTCATCGGACACCCCTACTCTTCCACAGTCGAGACATTTTCCTCTCCTGTCTCCCTCTCGGTCTTTACGGCGACTCTCCGACCACTTCAGTCGCCTCTTGAGGGACTCGACCTGCTCCCTGCACCTTGTTACCTCTTCCAAAAAACTGTCCTCCACCAGCCGCGTGATCTCATACATGGCAGCTTTGAAGACTGTTTCCATGACACCAGAGAGTTGGGACTGAAACGTTACTATTGTTTCGGCCATTATGGCAAAGATGTTGAATTACCGTGGGAAAAGAAACGATTTCCGACTGTATAAGAATGCAGCGGATGGCCAGAGGATGAGCAAAGCTAACGGCGGTCTCCTACAGTTGGACGTGCCCTCGTCGTTCCCAGTAGTTTTCAGTCCAGGTAGCGATAACCCAGTCTTGCGCGTATGTTGGTCGGTCCACATTTACCGTTGGTTTACTTCCACTAAACAAAGCCCAATGTTGGGGAGGCTTGAAATGTCAGCATTAACGTTAGCCAACTAGCTTACCGCACTAGTTAAGAATCCGAGTTAAAGCCTGGTTCCAACTCATGCGATAAGCCATCATCGGAAACATAATGTGATCACCGTTAACCTTCATTTAATGTATCTTTAGTTGGCGGTTGTTTTGGCAGCTAATAAACAATTCAACATCAAGCTCTAATGTAACGTGCCAAATGACGTTGGGCTATCGCTTCCTGTTGATTCCGCGAACAGTAGACGCTTCCGAGATACAACATACGGGAAGTCAATTGGGACAATCTTAAGCGTTTCGGCTGCTTGGGTGTTGAGAAAAAGACAGCGCCTCTTGATAAAGAAATTGCAATTGTTAGTGAATATGTTACACTTGTGTCAGATTACAGCTACACAATTCCTCAATTCCATAATTCCTTCCAATATTCACGAGAGAAATAACGATCATGACCGAGAAACCGAGATCATGTAAGTGACCGTAAGAATAACTCATTTAAATTGCAACCTTGTCAATAAAGTACTTTTTGTCTTATTCCGTCTGCATGACACAACACTGTAACAACACGGACGAAGGCATTTAAGAAGCGCTTCATTGCAGTCCATCTTTTGGGAAATAAAAGTTTCCGCAAACTTACGTCACTAACATGCGTCTCCCGTCGCATCATAAACACGTAGATTTTTGAATGGAGTCGGATTTCTTTAAACACCGCGGTTTTCTTTTCGTAAATACAGGATTTCTCCGATTATATATTTCCTTTATCTCCTGGCGTGTTCGACAGAGGAGAAGGAATAGTGGGTAGGAATAGACGTTTCGACTATTCGAATCCAGACACAGTTCAGCGTTTGTTTGGAACACCGGATATAACATTACGCTCAACTATCTCCTTCCGTCGAAGTGCGTCACACAAAGCGGGCACCGCATCTGGCTGCAATGGTAAGAAGCCATGTTGAGTCAGCGCATAAAGCCACGATTCCAATAACGCTAGAGTACACGTACTCTTAATTAAGTGCACCATTAACTTTCCTCGGACGAGCGGGAAACCACACCAAGATGTCGGCGGACGATTTTCAGACAAAATACTCCTCCGTCATGGAGGGAATGCTCAAGGGTGCAATCGCCGAGACCACAAAACTTTTCGAAACTATGGTAGACGAGTTGAAGGCAGAAATATCACGAATGAAGCAGGAGAACGAGGACCTCAAAATGAGATGTAGCCAATTTGAGAATGCGAGAAACCAACCTTCTGTTCGAACCAGAGAAGCTGATCCGGTTCAAGGGCCTAGCGACGGCTCTGGGAAACGTGACCGAGCCGTTCAATGCGGTGAGTTCCGTGATATCTGTGGCCGACAAAATATATATGTCATGTTAATGGTCTGATAATGCTACTTGCTGTGTTGTCGCAAATGGGCAGGGTATTCGTGTCATATTAAATCACACACCTACAGCAGCTTCTAACCGTGTCCGTGACGTCAGCTGAGCCTAGTGTGGGCTCTGAAACAGGAGGGAAACCATACAATGATGTCTGGGCTAGAGTGAAACATAATTAAACTAACCGAGCGAGCATTTTTTGAAAATACGTCTATTCCCGACGTTGCAAATTGATTTAAAAGTTTACGTATATGTTTAGACCATATTTAAACGTACTTTTTAACATATTATTCTAAATCACTAGTGATGTGTCGCTTCCTCAAAGAGAGATTCGTTCATTTTCTCGTGGCCGCGCACCGGGATTGTTGCATAGGTTCAGTCAAGGAAACTGAAATGATTCGTTTATTTCCCGACTGGGTCTTTGTACCAATATTTGGATCCTTTTTTTTACGTGACCTGCATTGGTTTAGTAGAGGAACCGGTTACCTCAATCCGCTTTCGCGTGACTGCTGAAAAGACGTGAATTATAATCGTTCTCAAGTCATTTTGACTGTTTTTTGTTATTTTCACTTTACATTTACACTTACAGTGTAGTGCAGTATAATTATCAGCCCCAAATCAAAAATAAGCCTGTGGGAACTTTACAATCTGTAAATCTGCAAAATCCTGTCCCAAAACCCTCACATCGTCATAGGAAAATCTCTCCTCAAAATGAAAAAAAAACTTCAATTTGGAGAAACCTGACTAATGATGACGGCAGGTGATAACGTCAGAACTTGTTCTCTGTACTAAACTCACAGAAGCACACATTCCATGTTCACTTGAAACTTATTCATACAAATATATTTGTATAATAATAATAACCAAATAATACCAATAATAACCAATATGGGACGAAGCACGAAACGTATAATACAAGACAACAGAATTAAAAATAAATGGTCCTAAAAAGGCGAGTAAATAAAACGTGTCTTTTGTCTTTACTGTTGTTATTAGCGAGCTTACGTTATTCACGTCAAAATGGGACAACATGGTGCTCTCGCGTTGACTTTGCATATTTTGTCATTGACACTTTTTAGTTTATTCAATGTGAAATGCTCCCAACCGTCTTTGCCTTTTAATAATCGATTTCATCAATTGCTGCAGCCCTAACATTAACTATTCAGAACGAACGAAAAGACGGGCTCCAATAATTCACTGATTTACTACGCTCCATTTAACATAACAGCGTTAGCAAGCATCCTCCCAAAGACGTTCTGTTCTCCAACAATGCTGAATGAGAAATTCCCGTAGCTAACACACAAAACAGAGAGGAAACGGACTTGAGCTTTCTGTAAGATTTATTTGGGTTTTAAATTAGCCTCTAATTGCATTTGTAATTAAAAATCTGCATATAGTTACACTCCTACATGCAAGACACTAATGTGGTAGGTTAATTAAGCAATACAGTAAGAGAGGCTGTACTTTATCCAATAATGTTACAATTTTAAAAGCTTGCTTTGCCTGAAACTGGCCATTTGCGTGTATCCGGTCTTTTGCGCAGTGATATTGAACGCTCACGTCAATCTAAACAGGTACTGTACATTATGGCTCAAAATACACTCACTCTCAACCAATCAGAATGCTGCGGTTGAGAGTGAGTTTGTATAACGGTTAGTAAACAATTAACGTGGGTAGGCTATTGGTTGGAACAAGTATTCCACATTAGCATCCCATATCCAACAATGATGTACTTTGGTCAGTGCTGAATAAATCCTTTAATCCAATGGCAGCAATCAAATCGGTATTTGTAAGGAGAATCGTGACACCCCTATCATACGTACCATCTCACTTCACTCTGCTTTTATTAATAAAATGGTCACTGCATGTTTTTATTTTGTTTTTTTTAGGTATTCTGTATGTCACTAGTTTTTCTTATTTATTTTTTTTACAGACCTTGTACCGGTCTGCACAATGCTGGTTGAGCAATGTGAACCGCTGAGGCCTTCATCACGGCAAAACCAAGAGCAACAAAGCACCTATAAGAAGATGGAGTACAGTTTACAGGACCACACCTATGGAGCGGGAACAACTCAAATGGCCTTGATGTTTGTCAAACAGGTGTGTGTGTGTGTGTGTGTGTGTGTGTGTGTGTGTGTGTGTGTGTGTGTGTGTGTGTGTGTGTGTGTGTGTGTGTGTGTGTGTGTGTGTGTGTGTGTGTGTGTGTGTGTGTGTGTGTGTGTGTGTGTGTGTGTGTGTGTGTGTGTGTGTGCGTGTGTGCGCGCTACCAATTTTCTCTTTTGCCGTTTGGGTTTTGTGTGTGTGTGTGTGAGAAAAAGAAGGAAAAAAAACCACGCATTTCCCTATAGTCTCTGGAAAAATATATATTTTTTCCGTCCTTGCAGGAGTCAAATGATTCTTCTCAGTTGGTCCTGAAGCAGGAGGAAACTGGGCCCCCGGTCAGTGGGCTAGTCTTGGGTGACAAAGCAGGTGAGGTGTTAAAGAAGATGTTACTCAATATTATCACCCATTCATTCATTCTGATACTTCTTTCTAACTGCCGTGCCTAGGTACACCACAAGCCTCTGCTTTTGCAGCTGAAAATGAAGGCATCCTGGAATTACCCCATTTAGGAAGGGATAAAGGTCTACAAGAAGCCCAGAAGCAATCGTCGGAATTGGGGCATTCATTAGTCCTCTCAATCGTTGAAACAAAAGGCAATCTTGAAGATTCCGAGTTCCTACAGATGGATAAACTCATAACTTCTGAAAAACATCCATTGGTAGTTGCTCGTCAGCAGGCTGGTGTTTCTCAGCAACATTGTGTAGGTGGTAAATCTACAGAACAACTGTCACTGCCTACGCCGCTCAAGAAAGGAGAAACATGTGAACAATTAAAAAGTGGTGTGGCACAAATTGGGGGCAGTCTTGAGCAAAGCAGAACAAGACGACCATCAAAAAAAGCTAATCTTATGCAGTATCCAGTGAAAGAAATTGGTTCTCTCATTGTGTCAGAAAAAATGTTAAGTAAAACATGTTGCTCTGAAAAAGAGAAACCATTTGAACATAATTCCATGGCAATGGAAGAAGGGGCAGTTAAGGCCGGATTCAATGAACTTATATCTGCAAATGAAACTTTAAACCCTTCAACTGTTCATCCCAAAGAACGCAGCACCTCTGTCACCCTTCAGGACGCGATACTATTAGTTGAAGCCATGAATCAGTCAACAGAGGAAGCCACATTGACCACCACACAACAAATGGCAGCACCACCTCAGACCCAGTTTGCCCCCTGTGCGAGTACTTTGGACGAGATTCGGGCAGAAACAACCCAAACGGCAAAAGAGAAAATTGGTAGCGCTCCTGTGGCATCAGATGCCACTAATGAAGCTCCAGGCCACATCAACGTTGTTGTGCCAAAACAATCGCACACTGTCACCCCATCCAATACCATCGCGCCATCAAATACTGCGGTTGAAAGAAGTGGACTGTCGCAGCAGCAGCACCTTCCCCGTCCTCTGACAACGTCGTCGGTACCCAGCAAACATGATCAGGCGGTGTCTTGTGAAATAGTTTCCCAGCCAAGATCAGTGTCCTCGTTAATTTGCCATAAAATAGAGGCACTGTTGCCAGCCCAGCTTCCTTCTCTTGTTTCAGCAGTTGTCGCTGCACAGAAAAGTGCTACGCTGCCGCACTTCCCAACAGCAAAACCATCAATTTCCTCCGTTCCTAAGAAATCGACACAAATTCCGTCCGTCCCTTCTGTCCTTTCGCAGTCAACCACCACCTCGACTCACCTGCAGTCAAAGACTCTAGTTCCAAAAATAAGAATTGTTATTCCGAGACCGATGTCAAAGACAATTGTTCAGACATCCAAGCAAGATTCCACAAAATCAGATGCTTTTATGGTTTCCTCGCCGCAGTTGATTCCTTCATCGAAGGACGTAAGCATTTCTGTTGATACTCAAGCTGTTTTAGAGGAAGTAGCCGCAATATCGTCTAAGAAAAAGTATCAAATATTGTGCAACTCAGAAGTTCCAAAACAAACTTCCCCGGTTACTGAACTGGTAAATGCAGTTACACAAACCTGTTCCATTTCAAACACTGTTAAGCTAACGCCAACCTCTGTGTCACTTGGAAACGACCTCTCTGCAGTGGTCAGATTGACCAGGCTGCCATTTCCCATATCGGCCAACGAAGCAGTCCTAGTCTCAAGACTTGGTATATATGGATCTAGTGGAAGTCAATCGATTTTGAAGGACGATGACACACAAGGGAAAGAGTCGCCCGTTGTCATATCAACACAGACATCTCAAACGCCTGGTCTAGCCGCCGGCGACTGTACCAATTTGAAAGAAACGTCTTTTGCTATGCTGGTAAATACCTCGCAGGTGTCTGAAGAGCCGGATGAAATTCAAGAAACGGCATCATTATCCTTTGAAAACTGCACCTATTTGGAAGAAGACCCAGGTGACAGCAGGCCATCGACAGCAATCAAGCCTGAACAATCGGCAAAAAATTGTACGGCAGTTGAAACTGCTTCTTATTCTGATGGAGAGATGATGAGCATTTCAATGCAAGATTGTGCATCATCTAATGACGCAGCTATGGCTGCAAAGGGATCCGCTGCTGTTGTGCATCTAACCCCCATCACCAGCAAGAACATAGCGGATCTTCATTCGAAGATGACTAAAACCCAGTTCCTGGCACAGCTGGCAGTGACACCTGCACCGGAATACCCCAAAAAGGTAATCTACTGGTAAACTTTTATTTGTCCAAAAAGCAATATAAGGCTTTGGGGATACACTCAAATTTACACTGGGCCAACACTAGTGGAAAGAAATAACATTTTTTAACTATTTATTCTTATAAACAATGTTGTGCTCTACCTTTAATACTTTATTAAACATAAACTTATTCCTTGTATATAGTTATCTAAGGTTAATTTGTCATTATGCTTCTTTTTATAGGTTTCCTCTGATGACTCCGTAAAAGCCAGAGATGCAGAAACAAGCACTAGTGAAACAAAGGAATTACAGAAACAATCCCTTGTGGCCCGACTTCGAAGTCATCTCAAAACTCACCCGCAAACTAGAAGAACTGACACTAATTCAGCGACAGAGTCTCCGAATAAGGATGTCATCGAGAACGGAAATCCAAAAAGTAACGACGCCGCGCCTTTTCCCATGAGCACAAAAGACCCAGGAGTCGTTGAAATGATTACATTTCCCGAAAGAATTAGACTAACTTCTATTAATCCATGGAGATCTAGAGACCGCGAAGCAGGAGTTGGACCCAAGAAGGCTGTTGGTGAACCGTCTTTAATCAGTCCTAGGATATTTAAGGCTACTAGGAAATCTGCTCCTGTGACTCCCAGGAGGTCTAGTTCAGGTTTACGCCTGAAAGCAAGACAATCCACTCGCAGGGAGGCTACAGCAATGGGAGAATGTGTTAGTCCTAAAAAGTCAAAACCCACTTCAGTAAGTCCAAGGAGGTATAGCTCATCTAAAGAAAGTCCTAGCTTTCAAAAGACAAAGTCCACTTCAGTGAGCCCTAAGAAGTGTAGCTCAATTAAAGAAAGGGAAAGCCCCAAAAAGACAAGATCCACTCCGAGCCCCAGGAGTTCTTGCTCTAAAATTACCAAAAACATTTCTGCGTCTCCGAGAAGGATTAACTCAACGACTAAAAGTTCTATAGCCACTTCTTTGGGCCCTAAGAGGACAAGTTCGAGCAGAGATGTTGCTATTCCAAAAAAAGCCAAATCTATTGTTAGTCAAGAGAAGTCAAGTTTAAGTGAAAATGGTACCGGCCCAAAAGGGTCTTTTTATGAATCGACTACTTTCTGCCGCAGGAGATGCACCTTACCGAAAGATGGTTCAAGCAGTAATCAGAAAAACGGAGAATCCATTTCCTTCAGTCCTAGTTATAACACAACTCCAGACAGGTCTAGCAATACAGACGCTAAAAGTGTAACAAGCGTTGGGTGGCCTAAATCCGTTAAGAGTGTCAGCCCTAGAAAGACGAGGGAGACCGCTACTGCTAAGAAATCCAGATTAATGCTTGATGGTACTGGTCCAAAACAGAAATTAATGTTTGATGCAGAGGAGTTGGCTAATGCAGGAAAAGCCCAAAGGATGGCCAATTTGAAAAATGGAATGAATGGAACAAAACCTGGCCAATCAGCAGAGAGTCGTGCAAGCTGTGGGGCGGGGAGAAAAATTACAGCTAAAGCTGTGTGGACTCCTCCAAGAGCGCCGGACAGTAAGACGCCTCTGGTGGGGGTGAATAAAGAGCCGTCTTCACCCAGATTGGAGAGTCCCACGTTAGTTTACCCCCCTAGTGTTTCTCTCCTCCCCATACCTGTCAGTGCGCCACCGGTGGTTTCGCCATTACAGCCGTTATCCGTCATCGGTAGGCGGCTGCTTAAGAACCAGTGTGGCGAGTGCGGCCGGGTCCTCAGCAGCGCTGCTTCCCTGGAAAGCCACGTCAGTCTCCACGCTGGTCGCCGGCCCTTCTCGTGCACGCTGTGTGGGAAGAGGTTTCCAGACTCGAGTGGTCTTAAACGGCATGGCAGGGTGCATCGCAATGGGAGGATCCATATCTGTCATCAGTGCGGGAAGGGCTTTGTCTACAGCTTTGGCCTCACCAAGCACCTCCAGATGGTGCACAAGAAGATTAAACCTTTCACCTGCCAGATTTGCAACAAATGTTTCTTCTCAAAACGAGATCTGGAAGCCCACATGCGGATTCACACGGGAGAGAAACCATTCCATTGCACCCTCTGTGAAAAAAAATTTGCTAGGAGGGTGGAACTAAATGTGCATTTAAGGTGGCATAATGGGGAGAAGAGACACTGGTGCCCATTCTGTGGGAAAGGATTTTTAGACTTCAACAACATGAAAAGGCACAAGTATACCCACACAGGTGAGAAACCACATGCCTGCCCCCACTGTCCCAAGAGGTTCTCACAGTCAGGCCATCTGAAAAAGCATGTCAAGAATGTACATAAAATGCAATGAAAAAATACCACTGTTCCAGTGAGAATATGAATGTATTCAAGAAGAGAGATATTCGGTGTGTAATACTTGTAAGAATCTGATATACAGTACCTGTCAAAAGACACACTTTCTCTGAATTGAATGAGGAAAAACTATTTGTATGTGTATATCGATACAAAGACCATTTATAGCGGTATATCTTTTGTTATATATTAGTATTTTTTTATTTCTATAGCGTTCTGTAAGCTCATTGACTGGTATAGAAAAGTGGAGACGTGAATGACTTTCTGACCATCTGGTATGTAAAAAAACATTTTGCCGTTAGGGGATCACTCTAAATTATTAATATATTGTAATTTGTCAACTCTACAACGCATACCTAATAGGGTCGCACATAACTTATCAAAAGGGACCCCCGCTTCACCCTTTTTATACGATAGGACATTTTGACACCTTCACCATGCAGTGAATGCATTTAAAGAATATTCATATGTTGTTAATTACTTGTTAAAATGTCAATTTTATGAGTGCAGTTGAGTTGCATTATATTTTCATAGCATTGCCATTAATTTCTTGAAACAAAAAGCATGAAGGGTTATTTGTACCGTACCGCATTCATCGAACACCTCAAACAAGAATGATTAAAGTTTACACTGGACCACACCAATTGGACTGTTTGACGTGCTTAATCCCCAGGAAGCTAATGAATGTAACTGCAGTCGTCATACCGCTTGGAACAAAACTTTAAAAACGTTTATAGAGCTTCACTGTGAGCAGGCACATCTTGACTTCAGTTGATCTGTTCACTTTTTTACTTTCATTTTCCTTTTGAAATGGCTTTAAGTCACCTGTGATGTTTAAAGAGCGGAGCCAGAGGGCTCTAAAATTCAACCTCTTATGTTGTCATTGTTCTGGTGAGACCAATTCAATTTTGTTGCTTTGGTAAATCCTGTTTCCAGCTTTATCTTTTTCTCAAAAGACGTACTCTGTTTAAACAATTGTTAGTGAATGACAATACATTGTTGAGGACAAGTTGTGAGGCAAGTGCAACCATTTATTATAATACTTGGGAAATGTATTTCTGATTTTTGGCTGAGACTTAGATTTGCCATTGAGCTGTAATTAGTTTTACATTAATGTAGAATCATTTCATTCAGTGTGACAAGTCAATCAAAAAATTCTGAAAGCAGTTGACAAAACTAGTCTTGCTTAATGCTTATTTTCAACACCAGAAGTTTTCTTACAAAGACAACACATTGCAAGCACTAGAAAATTATTATTTATCAGGTATACATCTTAGCATTAGATAGCCATCACCAAAGTTAATGGTAACCTAACCTCTTTAAAACCACGTAACAAAGGCAGACACCAGAAGGCACAACCACAGCGGCAGCAACGCAGGTAAGGTGGGAGGGCCTGCAGAACGTACAATGGAGTGATAGCACTTGCCCACATTTCCAACTTTATCTACAGCTATAAACTCAACAATCTGTGAGCAGCAGGATGCTGTGTAGTTGGCCTGAATGATGGGATCACTCAGCAAGCTGGTTGTGAGGTTCCCACCGCCCTGGCGTAGGGAGACGCTCGCTACTCCGGTGTCATTTCCGTCTGAAATGGTGGCTGCAAGTTTCCACTGGAAAGGTTTACACTGAGACACATCGTGAGGGCAATCGTCCGCCTGCACAGTAACCACCTCACACACAGGTGCAACAAAATCTGTAATCTGGGCAGAGAAGAAGAAAAAGATTATGTCATTTGTGAATTACAGCAAATTTCAATACAGATCTTGTGGATACTTTTTCAGGAGAAGGGCATTTGTCTTTGTGACAATGTTTAAATGAAGTGTGCTGTGGGGAGACTGTATTTTGGTAGATAAACCCAGAAGGTTCGTTCCCTCAACAAAAGCCAATGGGATTTTTCAATTGGATTTAGGATTATTTTAGAAAAGAAAACTGCACATATAAAAGATTCAAATTTCATTTTTTATGTAGTTGGACAAAAAGGTGGAAATTTCTTAGCCACATGCCTTGTTCCAGGCATCTCTCTAAAACTGTTCAAAACAAAAAGAAGAACCAAGAGATGGATAAAGCTGTCTCATCCCTGGGTTTTAAGGTCTTGACCCTGCACAACTCTATTGACTAAAATTTGTTCCCTGTTTCCATCAGTATATCAAGGAGGTAGAGGTTTTCATCTGAGTAACAATGAGGTGTATGCTTACTTTGGTAACAACAGAGAACCTCAACACGATGTAGTTGGAGTCAGCACCACTGGACGACTTGGCTTCCAGAGTCACAGTGACATCACTGCCTGATGGTGTGTCGGCAGGTGGCGTGATGGTTACAGAAGAGTTAGCATATTGTCCAGTTATCAAGTTGAGACTGTCAACAGAAAACATAAAAATGTGATTATTGAGCTATTGTGAATAAGCCAGGCATTCAATTATGATTAAGATATTTAAAGGCGAAATCCAGGTCAGAAGAAGTTCAAATCCAGCTTTGATTTCCTCACCATCATCATATGACCAGTTATTGATTTGGGGTAAATTACAGCAATTTTTGGACACAGCACCCACTAATGTGAGCAGGTGTAACAGAGAAAACTACTGCGAAGGAGGAATATTTTAGGAATATACAGCTTCCCCTCACCTGGGTGGTTTGGACATGGGGAAGTTTTTGTCGTTTCTGGCGCTGATGGAGTACAGACCACCAGAGCCCTGGGTCATGACACTGAAGGGGAGATTGAAGGTTTTTCCTGGCTGCATACTGCTGTCCACCACAGCCTAGTGGTGAAATGGAAGTAGAAGAATAAAAAAGGGTTATTGTTCTTTTATAGCACTAAACAATCTATGTTCACGTGTGTTTAATAAAACAAGAAGCGAGAAAACCAACCTTGATATTCACTTTGGAGACGGACATCTGGGTGGTGGACTGTCTCTGAAAAACGCTCCCTGACACTTTGTCAGTTCCTTTAAGGCTGACCACGAACTCCCCCTCCGGGACGGCGTCCACAGTCACCAGGATGTCCCCGTTGCCCATGTCAGTGGTTGTGCTATTTCTTACAGTCTCAGGACCAGATACAGTTACTAGAGAAACGTCTCCTACTGTCACTGAGGATGGACCTTTCCTACCAATCACTGAGAGCATCAGAATGGCCGGCTGGCCTGGGTTTCAGAGGGGAGAAGTGAAGGGGACAGGTGAGGACAAAAACAAGAGGACCATTCGTATTCTCTGCAAAAAGTCACATGAGACCGTTTGAGGTCAAATCCTGCATTCAATATTTTATTTTTCTTGCTGTTGTGGCTGTAATGCGACATGTCACTGCCTTAAAAATGTGTTCATGAATGGTTACCATATCTTTATAAACACCTCAAAAGGGACCCCACTTTATACATATCCACAGGAATGTTAGGTAACATTCATGTGGAAATATATAAAGTAATAGACGTCTTGTGTTTGGTCGCCTTAATAGGATTTTTAATATGATAATTTCCAGAGTCTGTGATGATAATAGTACTGATGAAAACCATAAGCATCAGAGCTTTTCAACATGACCTAAACATTACAAAACGAGATGTTTGTCCCCGACCAGATGGTGGTATTCTTCTATGAGAGAACACAGATTTTGCTAGAAAGTAGCCTATAAAAACTCTTCATTACGCCACAACATTTATGATTGATTACGTCATTTCTTTAAACCTGTGCAATACAAAGTTTATGATATGCTGCTGTTGTGAAAGAATCTTATTGCTTGGTAAAAATGTACCTGCTTGTGGGTGACCACTGAGGACTGCGTAACCTGGGTGAGGTCCCCCGAATCTCTCCACAAAGTCATAGATAAAGGTAATGGTACTTTGACCTGTAAATACAGATAAAACACATTTTTGGTTATCATTATGTTTGAACAAGAACTGTGATTTCATTTTTGTTAAATGTTTTTGACATATGTCATACGGAAAGGGAATATTCCCTTCAAGTCACAATTTTAAAACATTTCAGGAAATACATTTATTTGTGAAACTTTGTCGCCCAAATGTTAAAGATCAACATGATCACGTCTGTTTAGTAAATTCCACCCTTATCTCTGATTAGTTTAGCACATAGTCTGAAAAGAGGTGGAAACGGCTACATAATCTCTGACTAAAGGTAGCAAAGGTGTGTTTGTTTGATCTTTAAAAAAAAAGTGTTACTGTGACTTATTCTTTGCAGCAAACCTCATTGGTCAGCCAGCAAACTAAGGGTTCTCTACAAATTTCTTTTACAAGTAGAAACACTTTCAACTGCATTTCTGTGCAGAAAGGACACCTGTAATGGACCGAGTATCTCACCTGTGACTTTAAGTGTGTATGGCTGGTTAGAAATGATGTTGATCTTCCAGGTCCCTTTCATGTTGTCATCGTTGAGACGAACTCTCCACAGGTTGCCCACAGTGTTTACGGACCCCAGTTTACCGCTGGCCTCATTATGGTTCTGGATCACACCTGGAAATTGATGGCATGCATTCATTATTCTTAAATATTCTTCTCAGCAGAGGAAAAAAAGGAAACCCAATGGTTGTCAACATATTAGTTTGTCTTAAACCAGGGCAAACACTGCAAATTGGAATAGTTTCTTACCTGCCGGGTTGGTCAGCGTGAAAGTAATTGATTGTCCTGTGATGTAGATTGTGATATTTTTCTGAGATTCATCCAACATGAAGGGAAATGTCTCCTGCTTCCCAGGGTTCCTTGCTCGCTGAAGAACTGTCACCTGAGAGAGACGGGGGCCTAATGATTTGCACCTTCTCTTTTTTACCAAGAACCCAACGCTACATTCTTCGGACAGTACACAATTTATAACGAGAGGTGCACAGTTTTACCAGAGCTGAAGTGGAGGTGTCAAGGATGATGTCTGTGGCCTGAGGCAGCTGACTCTTGGACACCTGGATGGCCTGGCCTCCAGAGGCCAAAGCCAGGTTCTTGTAGTCTTCAAAGGAACTAGCACGGAGAGAACGACGGCGCCTACCGGACCCAGTTAGAAAGAATGACACCTGAGGAAATGATTTAATGTGGAAATTATGTCCCCAGCATTTCAAGTAAAATTATTTTTTTGAAAAACAAATGAACACAGGACGTCTCTTGGAGTAAGTCAGTATTTACCGTTGATTTAGTGCTACTGATTAGAGCCAGAATAGTGTCCTTGAGGTGAATGTCTTTGGCTACAGCATCAGTGAAAACGTAGATGTCGGAGGAGTCAGGAGCACCGGTGAGAGCCAACTGGAGAAATACAACAACTAAACTTGTCAGTGTTTACCCTAACACAGAGTTCATAAAATATATCTGTAGCATCAGCAACATGAAGATTATAGTATAAGTACCTGAAGTCCTGACAGGCACATCTCAGGGGTATCACCACCTCCAGTCGCTCTCAGCAGAGAGATTTCTCTTTTCATTTTAGCAGGGTCCGTTGTCCTGATCATAGGTCCAAACTCTAAATATAAAGCATGAAAAGTATTTTGCCTAAATGTATTTGGTTTATATTACCTTTCATCCTTCAGAACCACCGTGGGTCTGGACAGATTAAAAGTATTCCCCAGTTTGCAATCACTTTATATGAAATGTCACACACTAATTTGTAACTAGTGTGTATATATACAAATGGCCAAGCCTTACATGTACTGTATAACATTCTGTTGCATCACCAAACCGGTATAGGGGGTTGAAGACTTCCTATAATTGGCATAATCAGTAAGTTAGAAGAATTCATACCGGGGTCATTGAATGGCACCAGAATGTATTCTGATGGCTCGTCCTGCGTTCCTTTTTTTCCATCAATTATTTTGTAAACAGCCTCCCTGGCCGCCTCGATGTCATCTGACATACTGCCAGTGGTGTCAATAACAAAACAAACGACAGATGAGCGAGCAATCCCCATCATTCTGTAAGAAGGAGAAAGAGCGGTGACAATTAAAGGTCATGTAACCCCAGTGGACAGTGAAAGTACAACTTTGAGAGGATAGATCATTTTGAGATTGTTGAGTTTTCTCCATCTGAACTTCATACCTCAGGAAGTCATTGTCCCCTGCAGCTAACCGGAGGTCGTCCAGCAGCTGGAGGCTGGCGGCTGTTGCTGCATTCACTGCAGCGTTGTGGAAGTCCACATTGTCTGAGCGCCGCTCATCTTTGCTGATGCCTCCACGAGGTTCTGCTGAGCTCGTCAGGTCACCTGCACCTCCATGGCTACATTTACCTGGCAAAGGGGCAGAAGGGACCAGCAGTTAAACTGTGGCAGCTACGCTGGCTCTGTCTAAAGATAATCCATTAGCACCAATAAAGTAAAAATGTTAAAAGAAAATTTTTTAATTCATTTCTCATTGGTTGAATTCGTACAGAAACAACGTGTGACAAAGATGTTTTATAGGAAGTTTTGTGCAGAGCCACTTGTCGGCAAGGAGCAGTGACTTGAAACAGTCTCTGTTGGTTGCCTGGAAACCAGGAGAACCTGGGAAGTGACTGTCACGACCCTGGCCGAAGGAAGAGTGGTATCAATCGCTTCATCTGATTACTTTTACTACCATTACTTCAGGGTGTTGGACTCGACTGGTCCTCTTTCTGTTTGTAGATAAATCAATGATCTGATTTAAAATTCTAGTAATATCAAACATTATTTTCCTAAAGATGCAATTCAGGAAATTTGGTTCTGTTTACATTTTTTCCCTTTGCACAAAAGCAGGTCACAGTTAAGAAACCTACATTTTTACAGTAGTAGTGTCTTCTCCACTTCTACATCACTTGGTTCTCAAGCAGCGTTTTCACTCACAGACATACGGAGCAATGAGGAAGTGCTCCTCTCCTGGCAGGAGAAGGAGATGCTGCTGCACTAAGCCCCCCTCCTGCCGCTGTAACTTCCCACTGCAGGTTAATAAACGCAGTGGCAAAGCCGGATACGGGTCTGTCTATTTAAATATGGTTCGGACACATGTTTTTCACTGATACCTTTGGGCTTGGCAGCTGAGGAGATTCCCATGTAACCTGATGTGAGTTTCTTTTCTTTTAGGATGTTGGGCAGGATGGGATTGGGACACTTTCCACTTGCACAGTCACTACAGGTGGCAGTGCTGAAATCTACACAAAAGGTACACAAAATCCACAATTATCAATCTTTTGGGTTAACTACTGCAAACTAAAAACAGCTATAGTAATGTTATATCAGAGCTGTTTTTTTTTTGAAAGTGTAAACACACCAGCAAATTAAAATGAAGTATTTTCTTAAACATAACATGGCAGGACAAAACAACATACTCTTTGGCCTGTAGATTTTCTCCCAATTGGAACATTATCTAGAAGTATGTGGAAAGTCTACTTTGTGAAATGTTACACAATCCACAGAAATGTTTGTATTGGTTAATGTGTACGAGTCATAGAAACACACCTGCTAGGTTTTCCAGAGGAAGGTCCAGGCGTATGAGGTTAATGTATGGCTCGGTATATCCCAGCTCCACCCAGTTACTGTGGCTGTAGAAGTCCTGATAGGTAATGGAATGACACACATTGGCACTTTTTATACATAGACAGTTATTTCTTTATTATTTCTTTCTCATTCTCATCTCATTCTCATGTAACGTCACCATTCTGTCATCAGATATTTATCTGTCCTCTACTGCGTTTCCTCCTGACTCTGCCCTTTAACCTTTCCATGCACAGCTGTTTCTTTCCACCTGTCTTACCTGTAGTGTATGAAGGACACGGCCCAGTGTTTCTCTGGCTGCTTGGAAGTTCTCTTCGCGAATGTTAGCCTTAATGGCCACGAGACCCTCAATGATTAGGCCACGTCCCTCTGCAAAGGCCTCTGAGTTGAAGTGGGGTGGAGCACTGAAAGAGATTTAGCCAAAGAATGAATGTAAAAGTAAATCATTTTTAAAGCTGAGCTATATGTGATTTCCCTGCATAACGTTTGTTCTGTTTGTTTTTTCTCCAACCTGTTGACAAAGTTGCGGTCTACCAGTCCATTCTGGGTGTAGATCTCCTGAAGAGCAGACTTAAATTTGGCACCAGATACGTCTCCTGTTGCTGTGGGACCTAGACATGCTTGGACCAGCTCCTCAGCAGACGAACCCTGTAGCCAGAGGTTAAAGGCTAGAGATTACAGTACTTAGCTCCAGAAAGAAGAACTTTTTTTTACCACAAAGGACACAGTTTAGTACTCACAAGCGCTAAAATGGCCCTTCGGTAAACGGATTGAGCAAGAGTCTTATGGGGCCAGTGTTTAGATTCCAACAATGCGTTTGCACATTGTAACCAACTAAAATTTCCCCTTTAAACCAGAAAACTTATAAACTACCGAGGCCTACACAAAATTGCAAATGTCCGTATCTAGAACCATTCTTGGTTATTGCATGGTAATTCATCCATAGTTATTATAATATATATAATATATAGGCTGAACTGAACGGTCTCTGAAATGGGTTCAGGTGAGGGGGCAGTCTGGGTCAAGGGCTGTATGGGGGCCGCATGACGGAGTTAACATTATAACTTAGAGCAGTTTGTTCTAAAGTCTTATGTGAATTGAATAACACAACATAGGTTACCAATGTCACTTCACTTAAGCAATTTCATAAACTAATATGTGATGTTATACATTATATAATATTATAACATTTATATCGGTAGTTATTCGAGTGATTCTATTCAATTTAATCGTCATCAATCCGCACTGCATGCTGGGATGCAAAGGATCGATCCGACGTGTCCTCCAAATCGGCTCCTGGAAGGATACGTGCCTCGACCGCGTCCGGAGGAGCCGACGGAATGGGACAGTCAAGTCCTACCCGAGTCGCAGCGGAAGTGACGTATACGGTGGACGAATGCGTCCTTAAGGGTGCAGCCTAGCGATTTAAGGACACAGCTTGAGTAGGAATCTCACTAGCATACGGAAGGCATTTCCGTTGCACCGGAAGATGGGAGCAAAGACCGCAGGTTTTAAACCGCGAAACACGTACTATAGTGTTTCATTAGTGCGTGTCTCAATAGTAAGTGCGAGGACAAGGTAAAATATACCCAGTGTATGTGACTTTGTGTGTTTAAACACACAAATATATTGAAATAAAGTTCAACGTGAGTATTCATGTGGTCTGTCTGTGAGGGTTTTTTCAAGTACGAAAACTTCCTCCCTACCGTGGGGTTGAACTCGTGACCGGCTTCCTCAGCCACCGCCCGGCACGTCTCCGTCACTTTCTGCAGGAGAGCCGTTCCGGTGATGCTGACATGAGTTGATGACCCACCGCCGATCGGTACAAAGGCCACTGTGGGTCCAGATAGGAGTAAAGTCAGCAGGGCGACGCCCAGCACTAATGTCGCCCTCATCTACGGGAAGAAGGAAATGAGATAAATTACCCGTTATTAGGTCAGTAAAATGACTGTACGGCATTGTGTTCTAACGTTGACTTACTTATATTTATACATTATGCTGAAAGATTTGTTAATATGTTAGAATCGGATATTCAAAATGCCCTTCTGTAAAACAAAAAGAAATAAAAATGCTCTGTGTAACGGATCCCGGGTTAATTAGGTAGAAAACTTACTGCTGGTGAAAGTACTCCTTTATTTTCTTCCTTTGAGTCAAAGGATATTCAATAAACTAGTAAACTATCACCACCGTAAGAGCTTTAGCCCCATACGGGTCCATTAAACTATTGCACTTTTTTAAAAGGTATAACTCAAATGTGCATCCATCCGTAACAAGATCTGTAGCCGTACTGTCAAGTTCACATTCACACATAATACAAATCTGCGATTCCTTTTTATCTTTTCAAAATAAAGTTCCTATCTATCTGTTACAGAGAAAATAGCATGTACATTTTTCAAACAATACGATATCATCTAGGCATACATAAAAAAAACAATAATGCAAATACAACCCAAAACAATAAATCTTCAATAGGATTACTTTAACCCTTAAACCGAGATACGACAAATTTATTGTTAAAAACAGTATTAAAATATTATATATAACCAAAAGTAAATGGTATTTATTGGTACATGATAAATGGTACAACAACAATGGAATATGGTTCTATAAGCATCGTGGGTAATCAACTCTTACAGTTCTATTCAATTTAAAAACAGTAGAAAATATGGCTTTGATTTTGAATATTTGCATGCAATTATTTTCCCTATAAGAAATTACCAATATGATACATTGTAGAGAAAATCCTAGAATTAAGTTAAAATCATTATGAAAATGTCTGACTGTTAACGTTGTTAAATTATCAAAACTTATCTTAAACTTAATCTTCAAAAATACAACCTTACCATTCAGTGATGACTCCAATAATCCTAAATAAGTGTGTCATTATTCTCAACACAGCTATATATGTAGTACTTTTTTATGATTGAGGGTGGAGATGTAAAACTGGGTGTGTTATCCTGCTTATCTTGCTTGTGATATCTTCATTGTCCGTACAATGGTGTTGGATTTTACTGCCGTGATTTCCATCATATATACCTGGCTGTGAAACTTAAAATAATTCTAGATAGAAGAGTCTCCAAAATACTGCCATGTGGAAGTTCAGAAAAAGGTGGGGCGAGTGGAAAAATTAATTTATACATCCTATAGCCTTGCTCTCCTCAATACTCTTAAATTCACAAAATGAGTAATGAAATACAGTTTGTCCACCACGACATTTGTTAAGACTCCCAATATGTTCTCATCTCTTTCTAGGTCCCAGTAACACCATAACAAAAGCTGAACAGTCTCAGCACAGAATCAAAAATCTCAACTAGGTTCACATCGAGACATGGCAGGAAGGGTTTGAGTCCAAAGGTGTAGTTCCTAAGAACATTACTGGACGACGCCGATGGTGCCCTACCTTGGAAAGCCAACACCCTGCTCTGTTCAGAATTAGTTGGTATAACTACTCCTGTGTTCGAAAAATATGTAAGACAATATGATTGGAGGGGACAGAATGGAATGGGATTACCTTGTTTTGACATCTGACGAGGAAAAAGCTTTCACAAATAGAAGGGAAAGCAGAGATAATAGCCAAGGAAATTGTGAAGATTCATGGTTAAGATTATTTGTCAGAAGGGAAAAAAAGAACAAATCATTACCTAGGTGAGTCAGACATTTAGGAGGAAACACATTCATTCATTAAGCGTTGACAGAAATGGTTATAGCAACAAATGAATCAAGACCCACATCACAGGTATGTTATGCTGTGGGATTTGGGAAAAGGAGCACATCAGGTTCATGTCTTGCAGGAGCAAAAGTCTGGACGCTTTGGTCCTAATGTGCGGCCCGAAAGTGACGATAATGATGGTAAATTAGGGTTGTAGCTGGTTGTCATCTACGATTACAGAGAGGTGTCGTTTGTGTTTTTGATAGGTATTTCTGCTACCTTACCGAGAGGTGAGAACAAACCAAAGACGAGTAACGGATATTTCACTTTGCAAAGGGGAAGCCCAGTGTAAGGTGTGTCGACTTCCGACGAACTTTCCTTTACAACAGCCTTTTATTCCTATCCTTCACACATACACATGGGGGCGGGGGCTTCCTCTGTTCTACAAGGGTGCCGAGTTTATATGTATTGATATCTACTCCTGTGTCAGGGGTGCAGAGTTCACATGCACGCGCTTATGTGTACAACATCCTGTCTTACAGTCAGCTGGTGCTGTACCACTCCTTAGCTGCACATGATAAATTTGTATAAGATGTTCCAAAAGCATAATGATCATCCACCGTGCCCTATCAGTTTTGACAACGTTTTATCTCATAATTACGATTTTCTATTCTATTATTTAGTGCGGAAATGGGCTTCTATAGTTCTGTGAATGCGTAACTCCAGCCAATCCAAAGACAGGGTTTGTAACCAATTAGATGTAGAGATACCATGGTGACTGGCCCCGCCCCTTTACTGTCAAAAAGAACAACAGCGAGCACACCTTCGAGCGCGAGCAGAAATCAGCTTTGCCAGCAAGGAAGTTCACGTTCCGCGAGCGCATGAACCTGATTGGCGCTCTCGAATTTTGACAGTGATTTGCCGCCATAGGCAAGTGTCCATTGTTTGTGAGAGGCGTCTCATTTTTTCTTCCAAACATTACAGTACCGCTTTAAGTCTCTTACCAATGTGATTGTATTTAAATAACAAGTGTCGATCCATTATGCATGTATTATGTGTTGCAGGCTTTGTTTCCATGGAGCAGTAGTTCTACCGCTGGGGCCTGCACCATGATGGTAGTTCAACAAACTCAGGGTTCCAGGATTGGTGCAGAATTGACAAAACCAAACCGAAGCAATCAGCCTTTATTGGTACCATGATGCCACTTATCAACTCACTTTGTCAACCCAGGCTTTTGATCCTGATATCACGTTCGATATGGCGAGAGAGAGAACAATAGGAGCAAGAAATTATTCTTCATAAATATGAAGAATATAAAAAAAAATTCAAGAACGCAGTAACACCGTCGCTGCTGCCAAAGCAAGAGAACAATCTTGGAGGAACATTGCTGATAGTGTTAATGCGTAAGTTAGAGAAATATATTTTATAGGCGATTCATGTAAAATAAGGATTTTAGGCTAAGCAAAAAGGTATTAAATAAAAAATGAAAGTGTTCTTGGCAGCAGATCAAAAATAAAATATATAATTCAAAGTGGTGAGTATTTAACACAATCTTTTATTATTTTGGTGAACATTTTATCACAAACACTTCATTGCAGCAATTTCATAAAATCCTACTTTTATGGACATGATCGACAAATGTCCAGGGAACACAATGAAGCTGTTTATGTATCCCTGCAGTGCGAGGACCACCTTGCGAATTGTTCGACAAACCGTGTTTTTCCCTAGGTTCTCCGCATCACCGACCGCATACAAGTATGTACCACTTGTGAAGAAACGCAAAACTCCCTAAAAACTCTGTCTCTACGAAGTGCTCTTCTAACAATTTGCACTGAGATGTCCACAGGATTTGGAAGAAAAGGTGAAGCCATTGCAATGATTGCAACAGAGAACTGAAACGGAATTAATTACGTCACCTATATGTTTCTTTGCTCACCGCTTATTGGTCAAACTTCTGACTGAGATCTCGAATACAGAACATAACCTGCCCCGGAGCAGGTTAGCCGTGCAGCATAAGATACCATGGCAACGAATACCGATTGAAGCTGAGCTACTTTCATAGTACCTAAAACCCAGGGTTGGTGGAAACTAAACTGAAACATAACTGGCTAGCCACCTAAACCAGCTTCATGGTACAGGCCCCTGACCTACTTTTCGTTTACGAAATGTAACCCCTGTACTGAATAGAGAACTCTCTGACCAAGTCAAAGGTGACTTATCAAAGCGGCTGCAGGAGAGCTCTAACGGTTCTTCTCTCAGTTTTGTATTTCAAAGACTCCAGGGGGGTTGTCTTTTGTTGCATTCGAATGTCATTGGCTTCTTCTTCAAAGTATCTCCTCCTGGTTCATCCTCTTCACATCCAAGTGTGAAACTGCTGCAGTAACATAAAACCTCTCTGTCTTATCTCTCCCTCACATTCCAATACATTCTATGTAGAAACATCTGGCTTTATGCCTCAATGAGTGAATATAATATTGCATACATAGTTTGTCTTCATCTTAAGTACACTTCAATTACAACACAACATATGAGATCACAGTTCTTCATGGTTTAACAGTTTATGTTGTGCAGTACTTTACCTCACTCGGCTGTCTTGCATCCAGTTGCTTATCTAATACCTGACAGGAGAAAAAACTCCCCAAAAAAACCCTCGTTGGAGAAAGTTGAGAGAAATCCATAAAGAACGGCAATAAGCTTCCGTCCCCAGGTTTTAACATCACATCATGACAGGATGTTAATGTGTACAGTATTTATATAATTTACATGACTATAAATTGTTATTATATGCATTCACTTCATTTAACATACAAATGTAATATCTACTATCTAACATCACACAAACTACAATTCTACACTAAACATTACTACATGTAATATACTTTCCACCGCTAGGGGTGCATTTCTTAAATCCCTAACAACTGTCCTCAGGAATGTTCATCCTGCCTATCAGCATTCCTTAACACATTCAGGTAAGATGATGTAAAACATCACCTGTGAGTTTGTGATCCGGGCTTATAAGCGCATTCATCATTGAACTTGATGAGAGTAGCGCACAAATGGAGGATGTCTTGCATTTCTCCAAGCTCTGTCACTTTGCAATGTTGTGAAGAGGAACTGGGGGTCGACAGATGAATAAGTCGCTTTATGCTGCCATTCGTGACCAAAATCCAGAGGAATGGAACTGCCCTTTACCAGGCGATCTCTGTGGTTTACATTGCCCAACTCAGATCAGAGCTCTCCGGACCCCAGCCAGCTGATAAGCATTTTGTAAGCTGCTCTTCCTGTTCTTTTGGAATTCTCATCATTATCATTATGGAAAAAGTTTATGTTGAGGATACTAAACCAATGCATGTTACATCTTTCTGAATATGTCAGTCTGATCTTCAGTGTATTAGTAGCTGTGATCGCAGGAGCAGAGGGGATCCCATCTACATGGTCCAACCTAATTTGTTTTGAGGGCGGTCGGTTTTCCAGCAGAGGGCACCGCCTTTCTTATTGTTATCGATTGCCTCAGTTGGCCTCAGTTGAGCTTGTGTCCTTTCTGACCTCTATTAGCTAGTTTCTAGCTTGTGGTTCACCAAATTGCTGATATACATTAAGGATTAAGGATGACACATGAAGCCCCGTCCAATCAAAAGCATTCAGTGGAGCAAACTGGAAGTCACTGTATCATCACAAAGTGGCACAACTTTCAGTGATCTAAAAGTGTACTAACATAACAATTTGCAATTTGAGGCAAATATTGTAATTGTTGTTATATGTGATATAAACTATTAAAATCAAAGTTATTAACAACATTTAAGTGTCACGTCGGATAAGTAATACTTCCCTTTGTACTGGTTAGGAGTATTTATTAATGCTAAATTAGTCATATATTAGCAAGTTAAGAAAGAGCTTGTCGATGTGTTCAGTCAGCTATACAACAGCGACTTATAATATTAGTTTAGTTTTGAAAGAATTAATATAATGCAACTACATCTGTGTAAAGCAGCATATATCTTATGCTGCCATAGTCTGATGTTGTCTCATTCTTTCAGAGACCGTTGCAACGCGGTTGTTAATGTCTTTGCAAACTGCATCGGTGTGGCGCTTATTCATGAAGTGTCAAAACATAATCTGGAAGAGGTGATGGAGTCCGGAGAGGAAATGGGAAGGTATAACTCCTGATGGTGGCATGCTTATTATCCATGTTTACACCCAATTCATTTGAATTAAATTAGTTAATTAACAAATTAATAAAACAAAATATCCCTCACTAAGACATCAATGACTTTGAAATCATTTTTGGGGATTCCTAACGAAGTTGCCCACAGATTAATGTACAATTTCATATCAATCAATGAATCAAATTTTATTTGTAGAGCGCCTTACAACAGCCAAAAGGTGCACAAGGCGCTTTCCAGTTGAAACAACAAAACAGCAGACGAATGACTGTTTCATATTCTCATCAGATCTGATCTAAAAAGAGACTTACTAGTGCTGTGACTTTGCATATTTTCAAGAAATTGTTATACTGCAACTTTAAATCTTTGTACTATGAGCTCAGTTGTTGGTGATAAGTGGCTTTTCAGGAGGCTGTGTGTTGTTCTGGCCTCCACTGTTGGCCTCGCTGAGTTGGTGAAGGTCCTTCAGCAGGACTGCAAACTGCTCCTCCTGTGGAAAAAGAAAAGAGACTTTAATATATATTCACCCAGTATGCAATTGGACCACTGTATCCTGTCAAATAAGGGGTTTCTCCTAACAATACTTCTTATTATGAAAAAAAAGATGCATTCATTATTATTTATTCAACTGCAGGTGAAATATTTAAAAGAGCACCAACACACTGCGCTCTCTTCATTTGCATTCAAAGAATCATAACTAGTGTTGAATCAAAAAAGTATTGGAATTCGGCTAAAAACTCAATGCTTTTCACTTTTAAACAGCAGAAATAAAAAAATAAAACTCAGTATTACCTGTGTTTAGCAGTGCATGTACATGTACAATAAGTTCATTGCAGTTCTGACTGACATGTGTATACGTGAATGTATAAAGAGAGAAACCGATGAAGCGGTACTGGGCAGCTGATCTTCTCGGACAGCCAGTTGATCCTGGATCTCGGTTACCTCTTTCTGCAGCATTGCATTCTGGTCCTGGCTTTGGATAATGAAGTCATCCAGGCGCTTTGCCATGTCCAGCTCACGCTCTGTTACCTGCTCTATCCCCAGACGGAGCTCTGACAGCTTCTCAGCATGCTACGATGTGAAAGACATTAAATTAAACTCCATTCCATTCGAGTCATGGGCGCCGATCCCAACTGACATTGTCACGGTTTGGGTCTTCTTCCTGTTTTATTTTGTAGTTTCATGTATCTGGTTCCAGGGGTTACCTTCACTTCCTGCCTTGTCCTATGATTGTCTGCAGTGTCTGATTGTTTCCACCTGTGTCCAATCACCTGCACCTTCCCAGTGTATTTAAGCCCTGTGTGTCCTCTGTCATGTCATCGCATATTGTTGCGTGTTGCATGTGGTGCACGTTTCGGTTCCTGTCGGCGTTAGGCACCGTTCTGCTTAATAAAAGACTTCTCCTGCAGCTCTGCGTATGAGTCCTCCCTTCCGGTTCCTGCACCAGCTCCCCGATGTGACAGACATTAGTCGACAGGTGTGGTACACCCTGAACAAGTTGCCAATCGATCACAAGGATCACAACCATTAAACTAAAGGGAAAGTTAGAAATGGGATTTCTAGTTTTTACATTTTAAAAGCAACATCGGCTGAGACCAGTAATATACAACTGTCATACCCATCTCGTATAGATTTGCAGTCCAAAGGAAGCTGCTGGAGGGGTGATTGGTGAGGGCTGTACTTTGCCAGGTCTTTTGGAGGAACGTACATTGGCTTGGTCCCATTTGGCTGCAAGGAGCAGACAGATATGGAACATTCAACAACCCAATGTCTAATTTCATTTAAAAGTTTTTTCTTCAACATTCCTGCTAATCATGATCCGATGTGGGTCTGGACCAAGTGACTCTGTAATCTGATTCAGAACTAAAGGCAGAGGGTTGAAGCAAGCTTCATGTTAGGTCCCATTTAGTTAAACATCCGGCCAGTACCGTGGAGCTATTGATAGGAGAGATGCTATGAAGGCAAGCTGAACATTAAAACATCAAGTTGTTGTCAATTATGCTAGAGTACATCTGGAGTTAGGACGGCAGATGGAAATTAACCACAAATATCCAGCTTTTTATCGATAAAGTATCTGGATGCAGACATCAGTTTCACAATCAGGGCTAACGTGTCTGAATTTCACACTGTTTGTAGAAAACCTCTCATTCCGTCCCATTGCTGCTGCAGGAATTCATACATAAATTTCATGTACTCCTTCTCTTCAAACCTGAACAAATGATCATTAATCTACTTATGGCAGTGTCAAATCAGTATATTCTTTATTTGCATGTAATATCTGAGGAGATAAGAAGCCACCCACAGGGTGAAATTGGCCAGATTCCGGATGACTTTGGCAGTTAAGATACGCAAGATGTTTGGATGTGGCTGCGCCAGGCCAAAAAGAGAAGGGCTAAGGATAGCAAGAGTCGAAGTAAGAGAGAAGAAGCAGAGATGAGACGCTGGCCAATCTCAGGTCTGCCCTGCTCTTCAGACCGTGAATGCACGACTTCTACTTTTAATGAAGTGTATTGAACTTGTACTTGTATTCCATCAAAACGCCTTACACGTCTGTTATTATTAAAATATCACATTTTGCTTTCAAATCCGAGCACCGGAGCCCGACGTAATAAAGCTCCCGCAGGTCTGTGCGCATCTGTGCTGATGCGCGCCGCTTCCTGGCTGTGCGGAGCGCTCATGTGACCGCGCAGTGCGCCGGTGGAGGACACTCGCTGAAGCAAACGGAAACGACGGCTGTAGGTTGGAGCTCCGCAGCTTGCCAGTTCCATTTGGTGCAGTTTGAGGAGAGCTGCTCGGGACTCCTGAAGATGTTTTCGCTGGGGGAGAAGATGGAGTTCCTCGTGGGAAACGGGCCCTTTTCAACGCCCGTCGGGCAGAGAGTCGGTGAGTTGCCGTCGCTTCTTGAAACTACAAGTCGTTGCCCGTGGAATTTACCTAATCGATAACATGTCGTCATTGTTTTAGCACACTCGCGGGGACGTGGGCTAAAACAATAAAGTAATACTTTGTTTCCTGATTTAAGATATTAAAACATAATGAACTCAAAATTTGACAGAAACATTAAAAAAAAGTCTTCAGAGCCAATGACGCGACAGAGGCGGGACTCGAGATCCCCCGATTATTCGTCTGATTGGTTTTTGCAAGTGAAATGACACATAATTTGACGAATCAAGGAGGCGCTTTGTGTTTCCTTCTCGCTTTCTCGATTACTGAAAATGCAGCTTCACGCTCTAATGGTCATTTGTCTCTGACGCTCGAACGTGTTCCTCATCAAACAACCTCTTCCACCAGCAGCGGTTCCTCATAGCGGGCAACACGTCGCTGCTTTTTGTGAAGCAAACAAATCCACATCCAACTCTCAAAGACGGCTGTCTCTTGACAGATGCGTGATCGGGACGAGCTAGAGACGTGAGAAAACGACACAGAGCCACATCTCAAGCCTCCCTCCTTCTTGCCTCATGCTCACAATGAGAGGCTCCTGAGGCCAACGGGAGCAGAAAGCAGCTGACTGTCACATGTAGCGGAGGGAGCCAGGGGGGTGAAATGGGATTGTGAAAGGCAGTGTGTGTGTGTGTGTGTGTGGGTGAAGGAGGTGAAGGAGATTTAGACTTAAGAGGAGCCGGTGAAGGGTGGAGTGCAAAGAAAGCTGGCTTTGTTTGCTAAACAGTTTGGAGGGAAATACATGATTTAAGCCATAAACCGACTTTCTAATAATAATAATAAAGCAATGTTATCTGGAGAATACCAACCACCTTTGCGGGTTCAGTGTTTGATGTTTGTCTTTGCTCCTCTCGTCAGTTTAAAGTTGATCGGGTCTTGTTAGATCAACACAACAATCGCAATCATCGATCCAACCACGTCAGCACGGCCTTTGACAAGCAGATTTCATTGTTAAAGGGGCTCTTGACCCAAATTATACATGGGGAGATTCTGGCTTGAAGTCTCAAGAATCACCCAGCCTGTGCAAAGTGTTGTGTATTTTGTCAATCTGAAGTCTGAGGGCATCATGATGAACAACGTGGTTTTCTGGCACACAACCAGTTCTTCGTCACAATCACTTTTCAAAAGAAACCATTTAAAAAAAACATTTCCAAGTGTGTAACCTGTGTCATATGATATTCTATTATTTTTCTATTCAAATATCTGTCCCGCGATACAACTGTAACTTCATCCTGATTCCCTCCTTGTTGACAGAGCGAGCAACCAGCGGCACTCTGCAGTCCGACGACTGGGGCCTCAATATGGAGATATGTGACATCATCAACGAGACGGACGAGGGGTACGAGAGTAACGCGGTTTCACGAGAAGCCTCTAACTGTCCACATCTGCTACACATTGCCTTACACTTCTTACCTGCATTCATGCCTTCTATTGTTGTTTAGCTGTGTCTGACTGATCTAGCATAATATATTTGACATACTCCAGTGTTTTACTCTCACGTTTTTGTGTACCCATTGTAAAGCATCAATATTGTGTAACCTTTTTAATCCCATCTTCTGTTTTATTTTGTAATAGCTGCTCTAGGACTAAAGATGAAAAATAGCCTTTTGGCTAACAGATGCATTTTGCACATTTTATCTTTGCTTTACTTTTTTGTGTCACGTCCTGTATGATTTTTTTTGCAGTGCAGTGTGTTTTTTGTAATGCTGAAGGCCAAATGTCCCAGTAACCCTGAAATGCAATGTGTGCAGTGGTTAGATGTCAACAAGCCCCAAAGGATCAAGAATCTCTCTCATAGACGTGAACCACATATAAAACTAAATTTCTCTGGTTATTTTCACATTTGTGAATAGCATTTTTTCATTTTTCACAGGCCCAGAGATGCAATCAAAGCTATCAAGAAGAGAATCGTGGGAAACAAGAACTTCAGGGAGATCATGTTGGCTCTTACAGTGAGTAATCATCTGTATCCCTTCTGTCCGTGTGAGAGTGTTGTTCGACGATGATTCTGGTCCTGAATGACATTATTGTGCTGATTTGTAGCTAACTTAACTGTCTTTGTATACGCAACAAAGGGTTAACCAATTTTTGTGCTCATGGATTTACTTACATCCACAATTCTTTTACATTTTTATATTGACTAAAAACTATTTCACTCAGGTTCTTGAGGCCTGCGTGAAGAACTGTGGCCATCGCTTGCACGTTCTTGTTGCATCGCAGGAGTTTATAGAAGGAGTTTTGGTGCGTGCCATTCTGCCCAAATATAACCCCCCCACGGCTCTCCATGACCGAGTGCTCAGCCTCATACAGGTTTGTGGATGCTGCTGCAGAGGGCAATGCATGACATAAACAGCACTTGGGCTGCAACTAATGTGTGATCAGTATGCTGCTTGTTGGGTTAAGTAATTGATTAATTGTGTCTATACAAAAGAAATAAATACATCTCATCTCATTTTACCATGAGGCTATTGTTGTTATATGTTTATTTTTGCCTAACCATTAGTTCTTGGCTCACAGCTTTTCATGTGCTACCATAGAAAACAGAGGAAGCCAGAAAATAATTTCAGCTTTTTTTGTGAGATATTTACGTTCTGTTTGTTGAAATCCCACAGAGTTTAATTTTTGCTAAAGTTCTCCTCTGTTATGGCTGTAGATTCGTACAATGGTATTATCAATAGTGTTCTTTGGAAAATTAAATAGGGCTAAAACATTCCTGTGCTACAGTGGCATAGCCAGTGATAACTATAGATACATATGCTGATGTATCAATCCTTTTCTTTTGCCTTTAGTTTCCTCTTGTTTTGTTTGTTTGCCAGTAGACCATCTTATTTAACGATTTATGGTCATATGATCCCCAGTCGTGGGCCGACGCGTTTCGGAGCTCTCCCTCCCTAGCGGGGGTGGTGTGCGTCTACGACGACCTGAGAAGACGTGGTTTGGAGTTCCCCATGACAGATCTGGATGCTCTGTCTCCCATCCACACTCCGAATAGGGTGAGAGGAAATAACACACCAAAAGAAGAGAATCTGCAGGTATCGATCTCATCATTGCACATCCATTCATTCTCCATTCATCTTGCAGAGTATCCCAGAAAACAGGACTCCTGATGCAATCCCTGCCGCTGCTCCCACACCAGAGTCCCGACCCGAAGCCCCGTCCAGTGTTCCCACTCAGAGTTCGTCACCTGCGGTCCTGTCCAGCGAGGGACCAGCCTCACTCTCTGCAGAACAGGTACTCCAGCGTAAACACAGTCACGGACCACATGGAGCAAGTGAAGAAAACTACAACCTTTCAAAGTTTGGGATATTTGTAAAGCCAATATGAATTTGCATGAACTTTGATATTGAAAAGCCTTTTTTTTACTTTCAGTGTCCTCCGTTGTGATTCAGTGTTCGAAAACCATCCTTCTGGAAATACCCAGGCTTTAATAGTACGCATGGCATGGAAATGTTCAGCATCTTTAAAACTTGTATTATGGATACTTGTTTTACCTCCAGAGCAGCATTTAAAACATTAACATAGACTAGGGTTAAACTGCATCTTAAATTGGGTATGTGGTTCTCAAACTGGGCACTGAATCTTGCACATGTGGCCGAGGGGTAAAGTGTGTTGTGGAGAAGAGCTGACAATGTTGTTATGCTGTTAGTTTAACCTGGGATTTACCTGCTTTTTCATGTGGACATCTAAAATATAACTGTTTCACGTGAGTAATAGGCTGTTTTTATTCCCATTTTGGCTTTTGTAGAATAAAAAAAAATATATATATATTTCCCTTCCAGGAACAGAAGCTCCGAAGTGAGCTTGCGCTGGTTAAGGGAAATCTCACTGTGATGACAGAGCTGCTGAATGAGATCATACCTGGACAGAGCCAGCAAGATGATACAGAGCTGCTGCAGGTGTGTGTGTGTGTGTGTGTGTGTGTGTGTGTGTGTGTGTGTGTGTGTGTGTGTGTGTGTGTGTGTGTGTGTGTGTGTGTGTGTGTGTGTGTGTGTGTGTGTGTGTGTGTGTGCGCTTTAACTTCACTTTGATACTCGTCAAAGATGGATGATGTCCATTTGTTCTGTGTAATTAGTGATGATAATGAATTAATCTTGCTGTTATCTGATGTCCAAGCAGCAGCTGTATCTGGTGTGTAAGAGCATGCAGACTCGAGTGGTGGAACTCATCCCCCAGCTAATGGATGAAGGGTTTATTGAAGAACTGCTCGTGGTCAACGATGACCTAAACAATGCCTTCATCCGCTATGAGAGGTGTGCTGCAGCCTAGCTTTATGTTTTGGATCATAGGAGTGTGATATGTATCATTAGTAGGTCTATGCTGAGTGCTTTTGTTCTGGACAGTATGAAATCAAGTTTGATTGATTATCATGGCTAAATTCATAATAATTTGTAATTGTGTTATAGGTTTGACAGACTGAACAAGGCACAAAATACTCAACAGGTGAGAACTTCTTGCCTCTTCATTTCTACCGCAAGAACAAGCTCACACATGAGATGACGACCTGTGTTACATCCTCACTCTAGCAGAGCTCTACAACAAGCCAGAGCCCCGTCAGCCACACCCAACCTGCAATCATCACAACAACCAGCCAACCTGCAATCATCACAACAACCAGCCAACCTGCAATCATCACAACAACCAGCCAACCTGCAGTCAGCAACACCTGCGTCAGTCTACCCCAGGCAGCCGACCACAGTGAGTACACGTTTTTGGTGACTTCTCCGCCATATGTGCACTTTTTTGCAAATACCATATCCATGTGTGTATCAAGTCGGAAACTGGAGTTATGCACTCATTATTTGGCATGTATATTCGGCAGAAAACAGGATGTTGGGGTTGAGAAGGTTTAAAAGAGGGGGGTTCATAATAACAAACATCAACATGACAACTTGGGAGACTAGAGAAAATCCTAAATTGCGCAATTGCACCACAAGTTTGAAAGTTCCCTATTCGTACAAAAGCACAGTTTTTTTTTAAATTAAACGAATGACAAAATTAAAAAAAATTTAGGTTAATCTGGGTGGTTTTGTTATAGTCTTGCTGCCGGAACTTCTAACAGAATATAAAATGGTTTTACTTTTTCCTTTAGTTGTGACACCATCTGTAAACATCTGTCTTGCAGAAGAGGAGGGGGAGTTTGACATGTTCGCCCACACGAGAGGAAGCTCCCTGGCTGAGCAGAGGAAAAGGTGCTGACAGCATAGTTGTCCAATCTTTAACTCCTGAGCCAAAGACCTGTGTTGAAATAAGTATTTTGTTTATTCCATCATACACTTACAACAAATCTTTTCCCCAGTGTCCGGTATGAAGACCCCGGGGCTATGGAGGGCCTTGCTGGAGCCCTGGATACGAGGTTGCAGGTCACAGGAGGGGTTAGTATACCACAGAGATAAATGTTAAGTAGAGCTAAAACACAGCGTCACCTTATCTTGAATACTTTTCCCCTTAGACGGCACCAGCCCAAAAGTCTTTGCAGAACGATGTTTGCAAATCTGGGGATATGGTAAGAGAACGATTCTGCCTTTTAAACAGTGTTTTCTTGAAATATATCAATTTGATGTGTGATTTATTGCAGGATAATCTATCTTTAATCTGTTGTATTGTGTGAACATGCAGGAAGGCCAGTCTTCAGTTAGTGAGGGAGTTTCCAGTGCAGGTAAATTGTTCTGTCTGCGAGTCCATTGCTACCATTTTTGTGTAAAAATAATGATTTATAGTTTGCATGTGTCCATGCACACCCACACACCCACACACACACACATCTAACTACAACTTTTCCTTTCAGAGTTTGATCAGTTTCTAAAAGATCGGGCAAAGGCATCGGACCAAGGCGGACAGGCGATTCGAAGCGTGCCGCCTTCCACATCCAGACCGCCGCCGCCGCAATCTACCCGGCAACAAGAAAGATCAGACCAGCTTTTCTCACTTTGAGTTAGAGGACAATCGAGAGAAGCAGCTGGCTGTAAATATCAACATACACACGGCATTATGATATTCTATGACAATCGATAACAAGCATATACTGCATTATGTCAGGTTTCCTCTAAGAGCGCGCGCGCACACACACACAAATAAACCTGACACTACAAACGTGCTGCCAAATCAACTCATTGCATAAATGCAATATTTATTAGTTAATTAGTAGTTTAATCACATTTCTCATTCAATTGAATAGAAAGTGTGTCCAAACTCTCACTGGTACTGTAAGTATAAGAGAGAGTATGTCAACGTATTTATGAAATATATTATTTTAATGTTGGTGTAAACAAAAGCTTAAATTGAAACCATTGTTTAGAGAATAAATAAGATGTTTATATATATTTGATATCACACAGTCATGTGCCTTTGACCCAGGCAGCTGGTTTTGTGTAGATGAGAATAAATCAGGTTATTGTTCTGCAAACATGTTGCTTCTGTCCACTTTTTTAAAATGATGTCATTATCTAAGCTTCCATGATTGGAATTTACCCCGAAGCTCGTATTATGACTGATATAAGTGCAACCTTTGTGTGACAGAGCTGTTATTTTTCAAGACTGTGTCAGAGATTCCTGCTCCACCAGATCACGGTCAGATGGTTCTTGTTTTTCTTGCTTCCAGCTTGCTGTAAATTAAAATTATGCCAAAACTTGTTTTTGCTCATCCAAAATCTCCTTGATGATGTCTCGCTTGCTTGACTTCACTAAATCTGATAATCTAACCATGAATCTAGCTTCTGGCAATCCAGCCATAACACCAAAGCCTTGAAAACGAATTGGGAACTTGCTATGGCCATGCTCAATAATATCTCTGCTGTTTGTGTTAAAAGGCGCTGACTTCAGTATGTTATTGTTCACAACCTCAAGGGTGTCTGGTGTCGGGGTCTCTGAAGCCCCCGAAGGAATACCCATAACTCATCCTCCTGTTGTACCTTCCACACTTAAAACCATGCCTCGACCATTCCACTGCGTGGACTTTGCCTGCTGTATTTTCGTTTCATTTGCATCTTTTGCTTCTAACATTTCAAACCAGATCCAGCCTCCAAAAGCAACTGTTGTTCAAGACGAGGAGGACAGGGACTGGAATTTACAGTTTGTGCAGCTGAGAGCCAGTCCCACCTTACACCCTGCTGACAAACACTGAGGACTACCCATACATGCCCAAACCCAGTGACCGACAGCCCTCTCGCCTTCTGCTTCTCCTGGGATCCTCTTTTGACCTGTTCTGGGTGTCTATAGAGCAGCCTTTCGAAGCCACTGAAGGAAATCCGTCCGTGCTTGGGAAATGATCAAATTACACCGCTGCGAGAAAGAAATTCAACTCGAGCGCTTCTCCGGAGCTGAGAGAGGCTGCGGCAGAAACTGGTGGAGGAAGGTGCAGATCTGGACCTGAGGTCTGTCCTCACCGGTCGCCAGTTCACTCAGACACTGGTTAGTGCGTGTGGTGGAAATTTGTGGATTGAAGCCTTGTGAGAAATAAATAGTATCTTGAACTCGCTTTATGATTAAGTATTTATTACTAACTAGAATATAGAATTAAAGTATAAATAAAGTATTAAAGAATACAGAAATCATCAACACAAGCCGTAAGCACAGACAGTAGTTAAATGACTACAATTTAGTCGAAAAGGGAAAGATTGTTCCTTCTCCCTAAGAAGAGGAGCAGGAAGATCTGACAAAGAGGAGAGGGGAGAGCAGGAGCTTTATACACCTTGAAAAGGGACCTGTGTTGTCTCAACAGAAACCCCCCCCCCCCCCAGGACAATGGCATGTAAGGGAAATCCCAGATGTTGTATAGCTGACCCTCCCTTAATGGCAGCCAATCAATCACTAATCCAAGACAGATAACAAAAAAGGATATGGATCAGTCAAGTCGTCCGTGGGTCCCTCTGTTTGGACAGGAGGCTATCGTGAACTTAGAAAGGTCACAGGTTTCTCAAGAAAGGTCACACACCAAAGTCCTGAGAGACTCACAGTATGCTGCTCACCAAATTCTCCCCCGACAGTGCGCTCAGTGTGGATCTGGGTCTGGCTTTCTGGCCACGTCGGGTGCCCCAGACTGATTGTGAAACGTCTGATGGGTTGCCCAGTTGTTCCTTTCCAGTTGGGATGTAGTGTGTGCCAGCTCAGACAGTTCGCATAAAGATTCTGGCCTGGCACTGCTGGGAAATCAGAGAGGGAGATGTTTCGAGAGGGAATACATCGGACATATCTGATGGTGGAATTGAGATGGGGGCTGGTGAAATCACCCAACAGTGCATTTGGAGGCCGGTGCTTTATCCCGTGGTCTTCTTGTAAATGAATGTTTTGCTCACTGGCTTAAAAAGTTCCATTCCTGTGATATTCCAGATGTTTAAAAGCATTTTATATTGTCATTGAGCTGTTTCATGAATGACATTGAGCTTATCATTGATGAAATCAAAAATGTGTCAACGGATTTTCCAAACCTCATCACATTTGCTTATAATCAATTAGTAAGACATTGCACGTTAATGTTGCTGGCTTTAAGCAGAATGAAATGCAAACTATTTCCTCCTGATAAATTGTTACTTAAGCAACATTCGTGTTTCTTTTCTAAAGGTGGTGATCTTTAGTACAGGAAAATCTAATATATAGGCCTATAGAATTCTATAGAACTCTGTACTATTGAAAGGTCAACTCAACAGCAAATGTCTGCTGACTTTCTCACAAGTCATAAATAAAGCCAAATATTGATGTTAAGATGTTTTCTATATTTAATCAGTATTCATTTTAACCATTGATATCCTAATAAAGCTGTTTATACTGTGGGTTCCTTTGTCTATTTGGGAGTTGCGTTTGCAATAAATAAAAACATTTTCAAAAGCTGTAATGTTTTGCCCATTCTTGCCCCACCCATCAATAATATCTCAATAAGCCATTCATCCCACATCCACGACCGAATGTGGATCCTAGTTACTCGTCTCTTGTTTGACAGTAGCCACCATTTGCACAGACATAGTTAACGTTTTGTCCGAGGGGCCGTGAATGCAGCATCGCGGTACATCCCACCTGCGCTGTATAGTGTACACAGACAAGATGGCAGCTTCATTGGAAGACGAGTTTGAAGACGCGCCTGATGTGGAGCCGTTAGAACCAACACTGAAGAATATCATCGAACAGAAATCTTTGAAATGGATATTTGTGGGGGGGAAGGGCGGTGTTGGTAAAACGACATGCAGGTAGGTTGAAGGGAAATGCTAGTACGCTCCTGACTTTGGTTCCTCCACAAGCTAACAGAGCTAACTAGCCAGCTAGCTTAGCTACCACCTGAACCGGACGTGGATTTTCCGTTAACAAGGCTTTTCCACAATACCAATTTAATGAGCGGTAGATTAAAGTCACAGGTTTGAGACCCGCAAGCTTTAAAATACCATCCCCATCTTACTGTGGCCTGGTAACCCAGCGCAAGCGAATTCATCTGAATGCTGTCAAGCACTGTCACCAGCTAACATTAGCCAGCTGCCTGTAACTGTTGACTTTCTCAAAGGCTTTGACAGACCCGATGCACGATTGCACCGACAGCCTGGTATTTGTCTTCTGTCTTAAATTTTTTTTAGCTCGTCAAGCTAATATAGTTAATTTAACTTAATAGACATCTGAACTTATCCTTGGGTAATGAATAAACTAGCGCTAGTTAGAAGCTCGCGTTAGCTGTAAAAAATTTCGCGTAAAGTTAAGTTATAAACTGGCAAGTCGCGCCACCTTTCAACTGTCGTTGGAGCCCTTGAGTTAAGATGACAAAATAAAGCATATAAACATTATAAGACCGAAAACTTATAACGGTAGATAACCTTTTAATAGTTAACTTAAAGGTTTAAAAGTCGATCTGACAGCCCAAGTTACAGGCAGCCGCAGCGGACACCTAACGTTAATCTTCTTACTTCAAGTTGCTTAATCACTGCAGTTAACTTCATACAACCTTCTAAGATCAAAGTATCCCGCGTTGTTTTTCTAGTTGCAGTTTGGCTGTCCAGCTCGCTTCCGTCAGGGAGAGTGTCCTCATCATTTCCACCGATCCAGCACATAACATCTCTGATGCTTTTGACCAGAAGTTCTCCAAGGTGCCGACTAAGGTCAAGGGTTATGACAACCTCTTTGCGATGGTGAGTGACACTTTTTTCGGGGTACACTTGAGCTTAATTTGTTTTCACCTGTTTCAAAAGGTTTTTCACTTGTTATTGCATAAAAGGCAGCGATGGCCCTCATAACATTAATTGGTGTCTCTAGTGCCAGTTAATCGTTTTTTCCAGTGAGCGAACAGGCACCTTTTATGACCATTCAAATGATTAAACAAGACAAAATGTTTAACATATTGTACTCCTATAAACAATGTGGATGCAGGTAATTTAGACAGTAAAGATAATAAAAGAAAAAACGCATAAATAAAAATCCTGGTTAACTTTCAGGAAACGTTTATTGCCATCATATGTCAGACATACATGGAATTTGAGTTTGTGGTTTGTGCATAACGGAAGACAGTACGACAATGGACAACAGACAACATATTGCAGCAATAAGATACAAATTTAATAAAATATATGCTATGGGTTAGAACATAATTAGACCATTTGTGCAATACACCTATTTCCCCTTTTGCTTTTTGCCATTTTGCCAAAATAGATGGACATGTGGATAGAAAAATAGCAGTATTTGTTAAGAGGTTTGTGTGTGTGAACATGTGGTAACTTTATGCTTAATTCCACATCTGTGTCTGAAGCATCACTGTGTAGCTAAACTGACCTGCTGGAGGCCTTCTTGAAATCATTTAATGTTCCCCAACCCCTCAGTTTGAAATTTTGCTGATTACTTGTGCCTGTGGGGGTGCAGGAGATTGACCCAAGCCTGGGAGTGGCAGAGCTGCCCGATGAGTTCTTTGAGGAGGACAACATGCTCAGCATGGGTAAGAAGATGATGCAGGAGGCCATGAGCGCCTTCCCTGGTATCGACGAGGCCATGAGCTATGCGGAGGTCATGAGGTAAGACGTGGTCACTGGAAAACCAGTTAACACTTTTTTAGTAACATTGCTGAGCAGATTTGCATTTAACCATTGATAGAAGAAATGATAGTGTTATACTAACTCAGCACTCACGTCTACCTGACCCTTAGGTTAGTTAAAGGAATGAACTTCTCAGTGGTGGTTTTTGACACGGCCCCTACTGGTCACACGCTGCGGCTGCTCAACTTTCCAACCATCGTGGAGCGTGGTCTGGGTCGCCTCATGCAGATAAAGAACCAGATCAGCCCTTTCATCTCTCAGGTAAGGAAGAGACAAGCCGATCATGTCACTCATTAGTTGTATTTATTTTTATAAAAGGTCCACAAAGCTGCTGTTGAACTAGAAGTAAGGGTGCTGCAAAGTTATTCAAGATATTTATTGTCATGTGTACAGTTTAACAGAGTTACTCTGTACAATGATATTGAAGTGGAAGTGTAATAAATACATACACAAATTTTTGGATTCATATCATTAAGGACATTTTCCCCATTTAATATGAGTTGTTATTAATTCTCCTTGTATGTCTTCTGTGTTTCCCGCTCACTGTTTGTAGATGTGTAACATGCTGGGGCTGGGTGACATGAACGCTGACCAGCTGGCCTCTAAGTTGGAGGAGACTCTGCCGGTCATCCGCTCAGTCAGCGAGCAGTTCAAAGATCCTGTGAGTCCCTCTGGTTGAATTTATGTTGTATATTAGAGTACTTGCTTTGGTTAACACAGGCTTTTCAAACTACACTTAGTCACTGAAGTGTTTCTATATCTGCATGCAGAGGCTCCCTTGCTCTAGATGAACACAACATATATTTATACATTTCATTGTTGCCGGACTAAGTCAGATGTTCTGCTGACATGCTCTTTCTATTTCATATCTTTTACTCTGATTGCAACTCCACTCTATTGTGTTCAAATTATAATTTTTTTTACATCAGCTTTAGGTTGGTAATAGAATTTTTAAAGGAATTTTATAGCAACCCATCACCTAATATTAAAAGCTTTCTGTAAACTCTTATTTTCTTTTGCCCTTTCCTCGTCTCCATCAGGAACAAACCACCTTTATCTGTGTTTGTATCGCCGAGTTCCTCTCTCTGTATGAGACAGAGCGCCTCATCCAGGAGCTTGCCAAGTGCCGCATCGACACGCACAACATCATCGTCAACCAACTTGTTTTCCCTGAATCAGAGAGGCCGTGCAAAATGTGTGAAGCCCGCCACAAAATTCAGTCCAAATATTTAGATCAGGTACGAGTCAGTAGTTTTATGTGGTTTTGAGAATGTTTCTGCGTAGTTCGCCCCGAATGTCCCGTGTTGCATGCCTCATTAATGGTCTGTCTACTCCCTACAGATGGAGGACCTTTATGAAGACTTCCACATAGTCAAGTTACCGCTGCTGCCCCATGAGGTTCGGGGGGCTGACAAGGTCAACACGTTCTCAAAGCAACTTCTGGAACCCTACAAACCCCCAAATAAGTGAACTCCCTCCCTACAGGACCTCCGTTCTCCCTCCTCCAGACTACACATTAACAGTTTGAACCCCCCCCCCCCCCTCCCCCCCCAAAAAAAACACACACACACACCACACACACACACACAACTAAGCCTCAGTAACAGTAACAGCCTCGTTGATCCTCTCATTCCTCGGTCCGTCATCCCGAGCAGAGCACTACAACAGCAGGGCGCATGTCCTTGTTGAAGGGGAGCTGATGAAATCACACAAATACAAATCCATAATCTTCTGTATTATAAGAGAAGTACTTTCCTTTCCTTCATATCATGTGTGTGGCAGTTGTACTACTCCTACTTAAAGCATTTCACTTTTTCTCGACGAAAACCTCCCATCATTCATCGACGGTGCTGTGTAGTCCAGGATAGAACAGCTTTCAGATGGTTGGTGTTAATGCCTTTTCTTATTCTATGTAGTTTGGTGGCTATTCTCCAGTTTGACTTTTGACCAAATGTTGATTCAAATGTATCTCTCGGCACATCTGGAACTTACATTAAAATGTCTATGTTCAGCGTTTGACGGCTGAGCTAATTTACCTAAAAATATAGAAAGATCATAGCAGTTCGTAGTGTGTATTTTACTATGTGGCAAATCAATAATTTCACATTATGATCCTGGTTGTAATGCAGTAACTTAATGTCAATGAGATTTTGAATCAAGTTAGAAATGATATATATCTATATATGGTCATTGTTTGAACTGGACAGTCTTAATGGCCTATGTTAAATATTCAAGCCACTTCAAGATCTATTTTTTGGGGGATTAAACACTGGTTTGGGGAGATAGAAAGGCAAACATGTTAGAGCAGCTGGAAGACAAGTTTGTGACGGCTCAAGTTCCAGCACCAGGCAGATTCCCAAAAACACTCGCTCAGTTTGTTTACAGACAATTAAATGGACAAACTATTGAAATACATTGTTGGCCTTATTCTTAGTGCATCGTTAATAAAAATATATGGAATGTTACTGGATCAAATATGAAACAAATGAATGAATGGCACCTTGTAAAATCACAGCATCTTTGCCCTGGTGATTAAATACTTGACTGCTAATTTCAACGGATTGTTACATCAAAAAAATACAATTATCCCATTCCTGTCACTGAATGCTTTTGGGTCAATAATCTGTTTTCTATAGATATTCTTTTAATTACCTTACAAATGTTAATTAAAAAAAAAAATAGTTGCTTACGCCGAGAGCCGTTTGTCATTTTTTTTTAAACCCTGCAGCACAAACCAGTGGAACCAGCAGAATGCCTCTTGAATCGACCATCAACACGACATGCAGGAAATGATTCTCATGAAATAACGTTACGAGGAATAAGATGCCCCAGAGTGAAACAAAGCGACACAAACGATTCCTTGGGAATATTAAAGGCCTCCTGAACGTCACATCCAGTCCACTGCCTAAAATAGCTAAAGACACCAGAAGTCATTAAGTCTGTTGTTGTAAAATGTGTCCTGGTGGGAAAGTGCCTCGGTAACAAGCGAGATTATTGCACCCCACTGCCATTTCATTTTTTTTCTTGGAGGAAGAAGCCTTTTTCTCCAATTCAGGAAAAAAAAGTGTTATTCAACGAGCGTAATTATAAACCTGCAAGCTTAAAAATGTGTTGTTTTCAATATCACTTAACACGACAGTTGGCCACGGTTCACTGGCTCCTGTTCCACAATTCCCGACTGCACTGTACAGTCCGTGCGCTCCTGGTGCCCTGTCGCTTGTGGTCCATCACCGGGCCGCGCTCTCCCGGTCGGGGGCCGCGATAATGAGCTCCTCCTCCTCCCCTTTTTGGGGGGATTTACCCCAGGGCGCACTGACCACTAGACGCACCGAGGAGGCTCCGAGGAATTACTGCCACGCAGCCGAGCGAGCCTCCAGTTGACCAAGCTGACGCCGGGGGGGGATATCAGAGTTCTGAGCTCTTAGGAAAAGAAATAAAAACTCCACTGGGGAGCACAGAGAAGACTGATGAGTGAAAATGGGAATTCACTTCTCCGATGGGGCCGGTCACGCATCAGAGTGTGTTGAGCAAATGGCACGGTCATAAAGAAGAGACGCTGGAAGAGGTAAGGAGACATCATCTTTGTATTAATGTAGTAGTCTTCTTGTTGTGTGGTAACGGTAAAGTACTCTACCCGTGAATCGAATGAATTTGAAGCTTCCTGACCCTCTTCGTTACGTGAGAACGCTTGTTTCTCGCTGCAGGTGTGACCCCAGGGAGGATTGTTTCTGTTATTGAGGACCTATAATCCGACTGTCACCAATGACTGTCACCTACACAGCTAGAGTCGCAAACGCCCGTTTCTGTGGCTTCTCCAAGCTGCTTTTGGCCTGGAGAGGCAGCATCTACAAGGTTTTATACAAAGAGTTCCTGGCTTTCTTCGCCATGTACACCGCCATCAGCATCACCTACAGGTGAGCTGGAGACGAGAGCTTTCTGAACGGCTCATTTATGCATTGGTTTACAAACTGCTTCACTCTTACTCTTTTTCAGATTTCTGCTGTTTGATGATCAGAAGAGGTATTTTGAAAAGCTGGCAATTTATTGCAACCACTATGCCAGTCTCATCCCCATGTCCTTTGTACTGGGTAAGCACTCATGGTAATCTTTCCACCTATTTCCACAGAGAAAAAAACAGAATGGCACTTCATCACATTTACAGACTCCGCCATAGATTCTTCACTTATTTAATCTTATTCTTTATAATATTATACTGTTTAACCTGTCCTTGTTTTTATCTTTTTTTTAATGTTTCTTGTTTTTTTTCTAAAAAGAAACTCCAATATGGGGAAAGAAGGATAAACCGTTGTCAAATTCTAGCTGACAGTCGTCCGTTCAGCTGAAATTCTTGCTATAGTTTACAGCATGTAAACCAATTACATGACACACATTGGCTCTCTGGTGTATCAGTTGAGATCAGTAGCAGAAATAACATTAAAGCCTAATATTTATTTAATTTATCTTGGGGGCCCCAGAGGCCACTATAAGGACTGTTCTTGATTGTGGCTTAAAACAACGTGAGCCCCTCACCTCAGGGTCTGTGTGTCTGTTCTCCCCGGCTGTCTGCAGGTTTCTATGTGACCCTGGTGGTGAACCGCTGGTGGAGCCAGTACACCAGCATCCCGCTCCCCGACAGGCTCATGTGCGTCCTGTCGGGGGGCCTCCAAGGGAGCGATGAGCGCGGCCGCCTGCTGAGACGGACCATGATGCGTTACGCCAGTCTGTCGGCCCTTCTCATCCTCCGCTCCGTCAGCACGGCCGTATTTAAGCGCTTCCCCACCATGGACCACGTGGTGGAGGCGGGTGAGTGGCTACTCGGGCAGGTGGGGTGGTGGCGCTGGTGGCGGTGGCCTGTGAGTTCCGTCCATAGCACCCACTGAGAGTTTGCAATGAATGATCTATTTACAGTCATCCTAAGATGCTTTAAATAAATAAAATGGCAATAAACGGACTGGCTGCAGATTCAGCTACTGCACGTACCTCTCGGCAACTATTACTGTCAGATGAATCTCCTCACAGTGCACGGAGGGCTCACTATGAAATGGAGAGGGGCTTTGGGGCTTTGGGTCGGAGGCCGTGCAGGTCAACCAAACGGATGAGAGGGTTTTTTGACAAACCAGCGGCACGTGGCTCGGCCCGCAGGCCGACCAACGCAGCAGGTTACCACGTCTCCGCTGGTGGGTTTACGTCATATCAGATCAGATTTTCTCACTGAAAAAACTTTTTTGTTTACTATGTTTTTTGTTAAAAACTTCAATTTGTTTTCACCTACCATAAAACATAATTCATTGGAAATGACTTTGCAGGAACAGTCAGAAGGTACAAGTTGCTGCGTTACAGGTCTGTTAAATTAAAAGCTCTTAACATTTATTGCAAATGATTTTGTTTTTAACTTATAAACAAGTGGAACAACATATGCCAACGAAAATATGGTTTCTGTGCATTCTGTGCATTCAATCAATTATCAATTGTAGTTGATTAATACAAATGTGGCTACGGTCCTTAGCATAGCCTCACAAGAATTAAACAAAACAAAACTCGGAAAATTGTTGTACAAAAATCCCCCAAAATAAATGCGACAAGCTGCAGACCTGACGCCATTGACTTGTTTTAGAATCAATGTGGTCCTTTATTTGATTGTGCTTGGAGACCTTTGTCGGTGACCTCAGTGACCACAGACATTTTGAAGAGTGTCCCCTTGTGCACACGGAGCTCTGCCCTCATGTGGCCGCAACCAGAGCTGCAGCTTCTGTCTGCAGTTTGGATTCAGTTCTCTCACCGATTATCAGGACTCTTTCACCTGACTTCGGTTTTTACTCTTTTACAACTTAAAATGAAACAAAGTAACTCTGAATATTGACTCCTCGTTCCTTCCTTTTGCTGAGCCAATTTTTTTATTAACGTTTTTCTGTTCACGCAGGATTCATGTCGAGAGAGGAACGAAAGAAGTTTGAGTGTCTCCACTCTCCTTATAATAAATACTGGATCCCGTGTGTTTGGTTCACCAACCTGGCGGCGTTGGCGCGCTGCGAGGGCAGGATCAAAGACGACCACACACTCAAACTGCTGCTACAGGTCCAGCGGCATAAACACGTACACATGAACACAGGAGGATTCAGATGAATCAAGTGACCTAAACGAGTCTGTGAATTTGTGAACAGGAGCTGAATGGGTTCAGAGGGAAGTGCAGCATGCTGTTCCATTATGACATGATCAGCGTTCCCCTCGTCTACACTCAGGTAGGAGATCAGGAGCTGCCGGATATGTGCACGGCTTCAAACCTCACTCAATCACATCTTTAACTGAACTATGAATGTCATACATTCATTCATCAGTGCACTGCCACATTAATAAAAAAACGTAGTTTCTTCTACATTGATACTGCAGAAGTTCTACTGTATTATCAAAAAATAAACTTGAACTTGCAGGCAATAGTGATTATAGTGGCAATAGTCTGTGTGATATGCACATTGCCTCCCTCCACAATTAATATTAAAGTATTTAATAGTACGATGGATATAGCTACTGGTTTAAACAGTCCTGTGGCTTTTGGTTAACTTTCTTTGTCTCAGACAGCAGTTGCGTAAATACAACAGCTCCCATCGGTGTTAGTTACAATCACTTGGAAAAGATCAGTGCAATTAGAGTCCAATAGTTTATTAATTCAAACATTGTACCTTGGAGAAAAGTCCTCTAAGATATTTTGTGCGACAACGCTCTTTAGACAAACAATTTATCAACATACTTTGTTACTGGTCAACTAACTTAAATTACTTATAAGAACAATAAATACAGGTTCATCAGGCTTTGTGGTATTTATGGGTGTAACTGATGCTCAATTAAATTGTCCCAGTTGAGAGCCAGTTTGCACAACACCACAAGGTTATTAGTCCCAGGACAAACAGCCTTATATTTAACTGCTATAAGTCAGATGTAGAAAAGAATTTCCATTAAACGACTATCCTTCACTTTAAAAAGTCATTCTTTCCTAATTTCTTATATTACATATCATACCTTTAAAATTATGTGATTATCAATTGCTGTACTTCAAGGTTTCAAGGATAATTTATTGTCCTCATGAGCAGAAATGGTAGTGCATTCTTGTAGTGTGCAACATTATCCATCATCCTCGACTGAGCAACCATACACAAACATTATGTGACCATCCATCTTTCCCACAGGTGGTGACTTTGGCCGTATACAGTTTTTTCCTGGTGTGTCTTATTGGTCGTCAGTTCCTGGACCCCAATCAAGGCTATCCAGGTCATGACCTTGACCTCTACGTGCCCATCTTCACCCTGCTGCAGTTCTTCTTTTATGCTGGCTGGCTCAAGGTCAGAGAGAGGGTCACACATCACCTGTTGGGATACCTGAGCACGATACAGAGATGAAACCAATGAGTCATGTCGTTAGCTGCTTTCACTTTCTGTCTCCTGAAGGTTGCAGAGCAGCTGATCAACCCTTTTGGAGAAGACGATGATGACTTTGAGACCAACTGGCTAATAGACAGAAATTTTCAGGTTTCTCAATGTTTAATTTGCCTCTTCTTTATTTTTCTCTACTTCATAACAATATTTTTGCCATAATATAACATTTTATTTAACACTGACCTGAAAGACATCTTTTTGGCTGATAATCCCACATGCGATAGATGCTAAATTCACCATTTGAGCTTTACTGCCATGTCTTCATTTAAGCGCAATATAACTGTAACTGATTTATCCTATAATGAGCTTTTACTCATTATAGTAAAAAAAACGTAACATTACATTTACATTATAGTAAAATACTTGAACCGTGTCTCTTTGTGATTCGCTCTGCAGGTGTCCATGATGGCGGTGGACGAGATGTATGGGGATCTGCCGATGATGGAGAGAGATCGATACTGGAATGACTCCAACCCGAGACCCCCCTACACCGCCGCCACTCTCTTTGTCCTCCGCAGACCCTCCTTCCAGGGGTCCACTTTCGACATGGCGTGAGTCTCTGGCGCGGTCGACGTGTGCTCAACCTGTGACTGTGGTACTTTCAGTTTGAGTCCCCCACTGGGTGGGAAAGTTTGGGTGATGAAAGTGAAAGTATTCCGCGTGAAGTCATGTGAAACAATCTCTGCTGAAAAGGTCAAAAATGTCCAAACCCAACCGCTGTGATGTATTTTCTGGAAACCAAGAGGTGAATTACCTTGACTTGTCTTGACAGGATCCCTAAAGAGGAGATGCACTTCCAGCCTCTGGAGGACATTGCTGAGAACCTGGAGGAGTCGGGCAGTCATCACCCCAACATGGCCCTCTTCAACCGCCTGCTCAAAGTAGCCCCTTCCCCCACCGGCTTCATGGGAGGGGCCCTTCGCCGCACCTCAGCACAGCTCCAGAGGCTGCGCCACTCTCCCAGCATTGACCAGTGCACCAGCGATGATGAGGAGGATGAAAGTGGTAAAATAGGCAAAGCTGGGTCTCTACCATCAGGCCTGGGGCAGGAAACCCAGAGCACAGTGTGCAGTTTCAGGGAGGAGAAGGGCGCTAGGACACCTCTGCTGGATATTCAGTTTGGGGCTAAGCGGCAGGAGAGGCGGGGAGGGCCCCCTCCTGTCACTGAGAAGAAGGGAATGAGAGCAGTGGACGAGAAGAATGAGGAAGCGTGGCAGATCAGGGAAGAAAGAGGGGAAGTAGAGGGCACAAGGGGGGAGACCCAAGCTCCTGCGTCACTGTTTCCTCCTCCTCCTCCTCCCCAGTCCTCGAGCGAGACGTCCACCCAGTCGGCATCTGCCATCCCCTTCCCCTCCCGTCACCCCTCTGCCTTCCTGTTCCACCCAGATTCCCACTGCAGTCTGGAGCACTGCAGCTCCCAGCCGACTATCAACCAGAACAGAGCCGTGCCCGCCATCCCCAAACCTCCCTGCAGTGGAAACAAAATGTCCTTCCTCGCTGTGCCGTCTCACGAGGAGCCCCAGCGCTTCCGCAGCGTGAGCATGGGATCGGAGCTCACGGGGTCCCGGCCGGACGACAGGTCCTGAGGTTCCCATCAACTTTTGGGGCTGTTTGAAACGCCTGTCCTCGTCTTCACCAGTGAAGTTAGTCATGGATACAAAACTGTGCTGCCACTCTCAGGGTGGACACTTTAAAAAAAAGAAAACGTATGTATGACAGCAATAGCTCCCCTATGTAAGGACTCTCCCGTTTAACTGATGGTGAACGTCATCTGAACTGTAAGTTTCTACTTGACTTAATAAGTTTCACACATTTAGCTTAGCTTTGCACAAAGACTAGGGATTGGCCTCCATCAAAGAAGGAAGAGAGAAGGCGACTGCCCACATCTTCTGTAATGTTCATTCATGTGACATGTAATGTTTCTTAGTATCTACAAAGCTACATCCCGGGACATCCCTAGTAGTTCAGAATTGTCCACAAAGCCAACAAATTAACCACGAGACAGGTCATGTGCCATGTGGCAGTTAGCTTAATAATTGAGCTAGTTTAAATAAACCATTGGCTCTTGTTTTTAGTTCTGATTTATTTTCAAATAGTTACTACTATATAGTGAGACAGCTATGGAGTTGTCTAAAGCAATGTTTGGAAAAGCTAAGCTGGATTTTTCAGTTTTTCTGCTAAGCTCAGCTAAACCTAAAAAACGGAGATGGGACTTATTTCCTGAATATCAGGTTTGTGTTTAGAGTAAGAAGATATTTCTGGTTTCCCAGGTGTCTGCACATTATACTGAAGTCTCTACTTGCATTTTAGCATCATCAGAAATAGTGATGAAACATATTACTATTTCATTTTATTTTGTTAGTATTAAAATATAACTTTAAACACAATGATTTTATAATTATAATACATATTAAATAAACAAATAAGATAACAGTCTCATTTTACATTATTGACATAATGAATAGTCATTGCATTATTTCTGTACCTGCAAAAATAAATGTATAAATATGATATAATATGAAATGGAGCAGGAAATCTTATTGACAAGCACACATTTATGTTTAAAACATAAAACCAGTGATTAATAGCACTTACTATTCATTATTTTATTTGCAACAAAAATTAGTTAAGAGTTCCAACATTGACCAGCAGGAGGTGATAGCAGCAAACCAAATAGAGCAGGACAGTAATTCAATGAATTTACAGAAAATCACACCTTCTTCCACAACCCACATCCATGGTGCCCATGAGTGTGGGAGGGATGTGGGGAGGGGCTCCTCCTGGACGAAGGCTGCTACCTCTGCAGCAGCCGGGGGGAGAGGGCCCTCCTGGCCAGGGTGGACTGCCTCTGCTTGGCCAGGAAGGACTGCGCCGGCCCCGGAGCGCTGAATTCCTTACACAGAGCTGAGGACTGCAAGAGGCAAACACCGAGTCAGCTGTTAGTGGAAAGTGTAGTGTACTATAATTTAGACCTGTTAATCACACCGCCCTGAGACCTGTAATCTCAAATAATAATGACTGCTGCTACTTCTGCTACCACCACTGTACCAGCAATTCAGGTTTTAACAGTTGCCTTAGAGCCATAACAACTCTACGAGTAAACAAAAAAACATTTCCAAACACCTAATAAAATGTGTACTTGTAAAACAAAAACCAGGCCTTAACATTGTAAGCTGCTCGCTTTCTTGTGAGAAGCCAGTGAAAGAGAGCATGGAAAATCCACCTGTCAGAAGAAGCTTGTGGGTTCAAAGAAGATAATTCACTAATATTTACACACCTACCAATGTGTTTAACTGTCATTTATACTTCTGATAAACAGCATCTCATTCAGATCGATTGGAAAGTCTTTCCCTGTGAACTCACCATGCTTTGCCAGGCAGTCTGGATCCGCTTCTCCTCTTTTTCCTGTCTGGACCTTGTGTCCTGTAGCAGTCACACTTGAAATGTTTTTTTTTTTTTACCAAATCACTTTGATGCTATGTAATAGAATGCCCAAGTCTTGACATACACTGACCCACCTCTGGAGCAGCTGTCCTCATGGCATCAAATGGTCCGACCTCTTCTTTGCTGGTCATTTTTTCGAGAGAGCGTTGACCACCGACAAATGCAACCCGATAAGAGGAAAACAATTGTTAGCGTGACTGAATGACACCAGCAGCCCCTCGTCCGTATGCAGCTCGCTGCTGCTCTTGGGCTTTATTTTGCAACCGAGGCCCCGGTTTTGTTGTGTGGCTGACACAACAATACGGAGAGGTGCTGCAGGGCTTAAATGCTTTGGCTCCTCTCCACAGCCAAAAGATGCCATCCTGCTGACTCGGGCACATTCGACGGCCCGGAGATTAGAAGGTACTTACCATAACACAGTGCAATCAACTATACGATGGATATCACATGAGTTGAAATTGATTGCCTCAATTTGGGCAGCAAATAATGGTTTGAAGCAGACGCATCAATGACCTGACGCGACAGTCCAAAATGAATTATGGTGCCGATAAATGAGCCACGTCACGCTTTGCTGTTTTCACAAACAAGTTCAAATAGTAGATGACTAGTTTCAGTGACTCAGAAATGCTGTAGTTCCCCCGTTTATCACTTGACCAGCATCAAAGGCTAGCAGTACCAGCGTGTTTGGAGCCAGCAGCAGAGAAAGCGCCTGGTGGACTGTCCTCTACCAGACCACTCCATTTTCCTGTGTCCCTGAGTCCGTTTTTTACAAAAGTTAACACATTCCAGTGTTTGTGCTGGCTTCAGGGGAAACACAGGTTATGTTTTTGTCAATAAGCGCTAAAAACGCAAGTGTGGGGGAGGATTTCAAAGAACTGTTTGAGTGTGTGTTTCACTGGAACCAGGAGTAGACGGGCTTACTGACACAGTCTAAATTAAGACGGAAATCTACTCTGAAGCTCCTCATGAACAATCTCACCATATTTGCCACAGGGAACCTTTTTTAAAATATGCATTTGCCTCTGTGTACGTTCAGTTTGTGGGATTCTGTGGAAAAGAAATGCCTGAAACGGAAAGTGAAAGAAAAAAAAAACTGCATGCGAGTCTCATGCAATCTCACCCATGTGAGATCTACGAATGTTTACTCTGTTATGACAGAGATGCAGGCCACAAGAGACGCACGAGGCACTGTGGATTCCTGTTAACCAAGCGGGGCCGGAACATCTGTTGTGAAAGCTTCCTCCTAGTTTCTGAGACGCTGTCTGGTAGATAGTTTCCTAAAGAGTTCTGTTTCATCCTAATCAGTTTCCTTGCATCGGCTCATCTGATGGAGAAAACTCCTTGATGATGCTATATCAAGAAGAACCTTTTTTGTAGTTTTAACCGTCATTTTCATCAGTATAATACTGTAGTACTCACAAAAGCAACTTCTGGGAACTAGGTAAACTCACTAGAGTCCAACAGGCAGAGAAACACAAGCGGTTCATCAGATCATGTAAACCAATTTATTTTGATGTAAGTGTTGATGTCAGTGTGCTTAACGGAAATGTCAGTAATTACCTGTAATTGTGCAGTGACACTAGGCGTATAAGGTAAGGTAGATCAAAGTTTAACCAGGAAGTCAGACTTTAGACTGTGGTGGATTCCTTTCACTATGCTTCCATGTTCCAAGAGACTGAACTGAGAGGTTTGTTTCTCAGATCCCCATCGCTGCCTTTTCACCGACGTCACAGAGGTTTTAGCTTTAAGTTAACGCATACATTGTTATCGTTACCCACGTAAACAAAACTTTAAATATTCCACAAAGTTGTACTAAACTGGAATTTCCCTTTAAAAGTGGCATTTAGTCCGTGTGAAGTCACTGATGGCTGATAATGGATACAGAGCAGTGCGACATTCAAGCACACTATGGAAACAAACACTCGATGACCGCATAACACCAACATATGACCTTAAAATGAACAGCAACATAGACATAAAAATAGAAAAATGTACATCTTTGTTCAATAAAATGACAAAACATTGCATTTGGAAACCTACATTTCCAAAAAATGAATGAAAATGACTCCCACTCCGATGAAAAAAGATAAACTCCCACACACAGTTATGCCAGGTCAAATAAGCACACACTCAGCCTCAAAATAAAGCAATTAATATGACCACTGCAATATTTATTTTGACTTGTTTGTTGTGTGAAGTACGCACTGGCGCACATCCAGCATGCTTTAAACTGGGTAAACACACGTGACTCCACTTGGTGTTTATTGTACCAACTCCAACCCTGTACTCTCACACATTTGTTTTTGTCTGTATCTGTGTCTGCGTATGTGTGTGCGTTTCAGGCACTCCCTGTCTTACACACCCAGCTTCACAAGAAGGACTCTCTGTGCATGAGGGCCTGTCTGTCTGGTTCTCTGTGAGTGTGTGTGTGTTTATCTTTGTGTCTATCAGCTCATAGATACGTGCTGGTTCTCTCTCTCCTTGGCAATAACATACCGTATCTTTATGGCTCGCTGCTCTTCTGACTTTGTTTAAACAAGACCACTTTATCAGTATTGTCTGACCCAGAATGAATCAACTGTGTGTTAAGGGTCTGTCAGTGACAGTGTTTCCAGATGGGTGGCAGAAAAAGGGTTTTGTGTGTGTGTGTGTGTGTGTGTGTGTGTGTGTGTGTGTGTGTGTGTGTGTGTGTGTGTGTGTGTGTGTGTGTGTGTGTGTGTGTGTATAAAGCACTCAATGGTTAACATATTCATTCTTTATCGACAGGACATTTTCTAGTTTGGGAAATTAAATTAACTGGACGTTAAATGAGAAGATTGATGCCAATCTCATGTTCTAATGATAAATATAAAACTAGCAAAAGCGCTAATACTTTACACTTACATTTTATCTATGTTTATATTTCTATTTAATTGACAATTCCCATATGCAATATTAATTATATTAATATATATGAATAATGCATACAGGTGTTTGTCTATGTATATACTACATTTTTTTATGTTTTCTATGCTACACACTGTGCCTTTAATGTTCTTTTCCCCATACATTACTTTCACTCCACTTAAAAATCTTCTTCATATATATGTGTAAAGAATATGTAATATCTAAAATGACTTGGCCACAGTAGTTGCCCGTGGGCTCCAGAAGCCCCCAAAGATCTGGATTAAAAGTAACTGTGTTTGACTCCTGAATCATCAGAAAAATATTTGAACATTTAAAGATGGCTCTGCTCACCGTGTACAGTCTTTACTCTGCTGGCATTAACTCACAGATATATCATTAAACTAAGTTATATTTACCAACAACAATCTTCTCAGAAGTGCATCCAAAGGATATTAGGTTTTTTAAATCTAATTAAACTGGTTCATGGTCTAATAGGAGATGTATTTTTGGCAGGGGATGAGCCGGGGGCGGAGGTGAAGAGCCTTTGATGTCAGAAAGCTTAAAGCCCCCTACACACAGTCTGTTCATTGCAGAAACACAATCAGTGTCTGATTTGTCAAAACAGTGTTTGCACCTGGGTGTCACAGACCAGCAGACATGTTGCTCACTGCTGCACAGCTTCCTCTGCCGGCCACACCACTGTTTTTGTCTGGGCTGCACAGGCCTGCAGCAGCAAAACATGTTTTTCCAGCTGGGATCTCGAAAGTGTTCTGGAAAAGGTGTCCACAGTGAGACTGCAGATCATTATCTAAGTCAACCCGAGGATGTTATTACATCTCAGTGTAAGCTGTAGCTGACTTAAGGTTTGAGGGATTTCTAACACGATGTGAGCAAGTTGGATTTGAGTAAGGATGACAGTCTTTTGATATTAAGATCAACTTTTACATTCAGGGGTCGTTGGTCGGCCGAATCAGTGGTATTCTTCCTCTGCAACATAGTCCTAACCTGACTGCCGATCTCTGATTTGTTCATCGATTTAAATAAAGCGGAATGAAAAGAAAAATCTATCTTCCACAGTACAATTAAAAAAGGTTGAAATTCTGATAAAGAGCATTGAATAAAATGGAAAAGGGTCACATTTTTATCCTAATCCATCCAAAAGTGTCCTCTCGTGTCACGCATTAATGCATTTGTATTTTTTATATTTTCTTTCTTTTAATATTCCTCCCATTCATTCCTGTGGACAGTGGTGTAAAGAGCATAGTTTGAAGCAGTACCATGTAAAACAATTGTCACAGCTGCAGTTACACATCTGCAGTGAGAACAGATGGAGAGGGGAGGAGGGGGTGTGGGACAGCCAACAGGGCTGTAACGATGTGCTGAGGGGTGACTAGTTAAGGGCCGACTCCCCACCCTGCTCTCTCCTCTTCCTCCTCCTCCTCCGCCTCCTTTATTCATTCTGTCTTGCCTACTCCCATGTCACCCCTAGGCTTCCTGATGGATGCTGACAGTAACGGCTGTCCTCCGTCCCCCAACCCGCCCCTCCTCCTCCTCCTCCCCTCTCCTGCACTATGCCCCCGTGCTCTTGCCCGTTCAGCGGTGACCACGGTGACCTCTCTTTGGAAGTCGCCGTCCTGCAGCTCAGCCCGGAGCTTCTTCAGAGGGCAAAATGTCTAAGCCGGGCTGTCAAGAGCGCATCCGGGATGTGATCCACACACCCATCCATGACTACTTCTCCCTGGCGGAAAGTTGTGTTTCTCAATGCTACGGGCTAATCACTGCATGTCTCTGGAAAAGAGAAATTGTTCTTGTATTGCAAGTATCAATTAGTGACTTGTGACTCATCTGAAATGAAGCGGGTGAAAGATATTTGGGTTGAGTCAGTTTGACACCTGAGTTACGCTTAAGACACTGATTGCACACGAATAACGATCAACACATGGCAATCACTTCTCTTAAACAAGGGTGTGGCAATCCCCACCCCCACCACACACACACACACACACACACACGCACGCACACAAGCATACACTCATTCCCTTATCCTGTTGTGCAATTTCATAAACTACCAATGTGAAGATTGAATTTGTTGAACTGGGTGCCAGATGGAAGATCATCAGCACAGGAGCTGAGGTGGAAATAAAACAAGGGATAACTCAGAAACGCACACACACTGCGCACTGACGTGGGTCAGTAATGATGAAGAAAACTTTATGAAACAGCGGACCAAAGGGGAGAAAGTGGAGGATGTCATCCTTTGGTGGGGACATGTTTTATTCATGCTGTCAGCGGAGACATTGGTGAAGTCACAGGCGTGTACGTAACAGCGTGCGTCACATAAATCAACAGTAATGATGACCTCATTTTTACCACAAAACTCACTCCACACTCTTCAAGCAGCTCCAGATGCATGAGCGTTCACACGCACCTTCAAATATATCATTTCCTGTCTGAGTTGAGTGAGATATGTGTGTTCAGTAAATGTTAGCTCAAAGTTCACTGTTGACTTAAATGTTTGTTTCTATTAGTTTAAGTTTGCATGCATGAATATGATCCTGCATTTTCTTACTTGCGTGTTGAATTTAGGAACTTTTGAGAGGGAGTGGAATAGATTTAATAATATGGCTGATGTCTCCACTCCTTTGATTGTTCGAGCCAGTGCGGATGCTGTTATTTTGGGTGTGGTAAAACACAGGTGAAGTTGCAAACAGACACCTTCAGTTCAATGTTCGCTCACGATAAGATGTTAACAAATGAGCTCACGCACAACACTGTGTACATTATGTATGAAGCTACCAGTAGCTTTCATTAGCATTAAGACATTAGCCTAGCTTTGTCCAAACAATTAAAACAAACCCAGTCACAATATTGGCTGCTCTGACATAAGAACACTATTCAGACTTACGAATTTTTTTTCAATGTTGTAAATACAACAGGAATTACGTTTCTTTTTTAAAAGTTTTTTAAACAGACACAATACCAGCCAAAATGTATGGATTAAATATCATGTGTTGATTAGAATTTATATTTTAGTGAAACAAGAAAAATAAACTACTAAAATAAATTACTTTGGAGCACACTCTTTGAGTGAATATTATTTTCCAGGATGACATGGCCATGTTCACGCATAGTTTTCAGATGCTGTCGTCTCAGGGCTCATGCAGGTGTTGTGCCTGGTAGCAAAGCCAAATACCCAAACAACTATCACCACACCTGGCTGCAACCGCAGACAACCGCACGGTAACAAACTCTCGATCCCACACGCACACACACTCACACACACAGACATGAGTGTACATGGCAACACACGCTCACACCCCCACCCACCCCCCCCCCCTTCTGCCAGAGAGAAAAAAAGACGTAATTTTCCCATAGCCCCAGAGTCAAACAGAAACACTTCTAATCACATAATAAAATACAGATGTGTCAGGTCTGCTTCGTGGTGAAGGCCTTTAAATGCTGTCCGCAGCCATTGAACAAAAAAAGACAAATGTTTCCAAGTCTTCATGTTCGTCTTTCTGAGATGCAGCTGGGCAGGTTCTCTCTCGGGCTCCTTGCCTCCGGGCCAACCTGAATCCTGGACGGGATGTCAATAATTTCCCAGGCCTTTATTTTCCGCCTCCATTCGTGGCAGTTCTTGTCCTGTCTTGCTGCCTGTTGTTTTGCAGCTCAGGAGCTTTGAGAGGGTGATCTCATCTGCGCCTCGCTCCTCAACCCCCGCTCCCAAAACAACATTGTATTTATCTGACCAAAATAGCCACCTCAGGCTGGAAAAACCCAAGTCAAGACAAACAGAAATAGGCCAAGAGTTTCCAAGGAAGCCAGTCTGGGCCGGAGGTGGTGCTTTTTGAGTGACAACAGCCACGGGCCAGCAGAACAAGACTCTGCACTTCTCTAAGGTGATGGTTAGAGGCAGATAAAATAGAAGCTCTTATTATTATTCAGCTACTGAAAAAACGATAGAAGTACCGGAGGGTGAACACATTAACTTGAACATAAAGTATGGTGTAAGACAAGCAAAAAAAATGAAATCATCTGAGCTTTAGGAGTTATATATATTTGGTTATTCAGATTTTTATTGGTGAAGATCAAACATAGTAATTATCATCATCAGTATTTCTGAAATCATGTGAACAATTGCAGAGCAAATAGCTCAAGTCCAGTGATTTGAAATCAAACATTTTATTCAGAAGTTCTTTTTACCTTGTACAAAGCAATACTTTTTAACAAAATGTCCGACTGTGGAGTTCATAGTTGGATTATCTTTCTGTAATTAAGAAAACATTTTGTTAAAAAAAAGCATGAAAAAAAAATATGAGAAATATGAGGGACTGAGATGGTTGACAGCAAAACCTCAAGTTTTTCATTGATTGGGTTGTGGTTTAAACCTGTGTTTCCCTTCTTCACTGTTTTTGCTGAACGGAACATTTATTGTCGTCACTGTGAGGTTGTCGGGCCAGAAAGGAAGGATGTCACAGCTTCCCGTCAAGAAATTGCCGGAAACTAGAAAACGGTAACCTGTTGTTAAACCATGAGTTTTATGGTGCTAGTAGCCACATTTACTCCCTTTGGAAAGAGCCACGCTAGCTGTGTACACCTGTTCCGAGTCTTTATGCTGAGCTAAGTATGCTTACTGGCTCTCCAATGTAGCTTCACATTCAACCAAGACAAGAAGAGACAGTCATCATTTTCTGCTAGAAATCACAATGTCCAAATTTCAAAGGGTGCACGTCGGAGACGGGTAACCTTTTGATTGCCTTCTAACATGCCGACAACAAGCGGCTCATTGCTAACGGTACAATCTGCGGCGTGCTAACAGTGTTTACCTGAGGGGGGACCGATAGGTGGGGGCTATGCTTCGTTACCAGTGGTTATTACTACCCTATGCAAAGTTTACCAGTGGAGACTACAATAAACCACACAACTATATCACTGTTGTTGGTTTGTTTGAAGAGTACTCACTTCGACACAATTTCATATAGGAAAACTACTCACTTCAATATGTAATTTTTTACCTTAACATAGAAATGCTGCTGAAGCGAAAACATTTCCATCGACGTATGTAAAGAAAAAAGATAACTGGGATAACAGCGCAGAGAGGCATTGCAATTTCAGCTAGACGGTTCTCGTGTTTTGGTCTCAGTAGACACAGAAGCCACACTTTTGGCCCGGTCTTTGGAGTGAGTGGCTTTGCTCGCTCTCTCCAAACACCGGAGACTCCGTATGGACTATCTGCTCACAAGACATTCACACAGACGCAGCACGACGTTCACACAGACGGATAAGATACATTAAGCCAAAGTCTGACCCTCCTCTTCTCCACCAAAAGGGAGGGAGGATGTGGGGGAAGAAAAAAAAATGAAGAATTAAAAACACATTCCACTTCCCGTAAAGCCGGGAGAAGGAGCAGTGAGTCACTGTAGCAGTTTGAAACTGGCCCTTTCTAGTTTCAGACACGATGTGTTTGAACGTCTACACATGGAGCTTTGGACCTCCATGGGTCCTTCTCGAATGTGGTGGATGATGCGGCTCTCCTTTCTGCATCAACCCTTCCAACTGTTTGTTTAGTTGCTACTAAAGAAAATCATTGATCAACTAGTCAAAAAGTGATCAAAGTGATCTTGTTACAGGGTTCAACTGCAGGTCATATAGTCGTGCACACTTCTTTATCTACTGCTGTTAGCTAATGTTTTATCGATTTTGTTAATTAACAGAACATTGAAACATTTAACACACAAAATTCAAAATCGCAATAAAAGTACACTCCCATCAAGTAAGCAAGCACCACATCTAATAAAACTCTAACATATTTCTTTTCCCCCAAAAGACGATGCCAAGAAAGGATTTTTACTGTAAAGTAAACTGTAAAAAAAAGATGTGGGATTAACCCCTCCTTCTTTCTTTGTTTTTATCTTTCCACTTCCTCCCCTCAGTTCAGACAGAGGCCCCCCAAAAACAGACTGAGACCCTGAAATGATTCTGGTTTTCCATTTGATTCGCCGGCAGCATCTTGAGTCACAGCCATTGGGTCCGACTCCAATCACACAGCTGCTGCCAGCTCGATTGACTCCAGTGAGGAAGAGTCTATTTCATCTGTTCTCTACCCTTCCCTTAATTCTCCTGTTGAGGGGGGACTGACTCGCATGCTGACGTTCAGGTGGACCAGTTATCATTGGAATCTGTTCAAGCTCAACAGGTGGCCCAATTAATGGAACAGGATTTAGACCAGGTGGTTCACATTCTTGTTGTTTTTGTTGTTAAATAATTTTTCTGTCCTTTACTTCTTCAATTTATGATCCTCCTTTCTGTTTAATGCTTAAAGATAATCAAACGCTCGCGGCAAGTGGCGTCCACCGTCAGCTAATTTTGTGAAACCAGTGGAGCATTATCAGGACATTCCTCTCTGTTCCCTGGGAGTAAATATGACAACGTCTGATGAATCGGCGTAAATGATTGATAATCTGGCTATAGCACCGTGCCTCTCTGTGCAGTGACACTTTGTATGGATGAAGATCTTTTAGGGGCCTGCTAGTTGGCTCATTGCGCCATATTGTCATGCTACTGCTACAGAATATAAAAAGCACCATGTGAAATGCTTGGCTTGGTCTACTTTACTTTAAGACGTAGACATTAGACTTTTTTAATTGACTTATACTAATCGCCAGCACTAATGCTAATCACCAAACCTGACAGTGTATTTTTTAATCTGTTGCCCATAATTTCTGTCAAGAAACCCAAAGCCAATTTGTTCCTACTGAAGACATCTGTCAAACAGCTTAGGACTATATATTTTCATTTTTATAAAATCTGCTGGTTGTTACCAAATCAGACAAGAGAAAAAAAGTATATTTTTAGGGACTATTTTTAAGCAGCAAATTGATTTACATTTGACAGTGAGTAATTTAGAAGGACTGTGTACAATGGATGATTTCAAAATAAACTAGATGCAAATGAGAGAGCATGTCACAAACAAAGAATGTGGCCCATCGCTGCGTTCCTCGAGATCTGTGGCAAAATCATTTTGTGTGCTATTATTTACACCAGAATTGGTGACAATAAAAGAAATTGAATAATCCCTATAAAAGAGCAATAGTGTTTTTTTATGTTGTGTTTTGAAGTCTACTTACTGATCTGTGTTTCTTAAATGACATAAATCTAATCAGAACAAAACAACTACATAAATAACTTTAAAAAGACAAACATATTTGTTAAACGATGTATGATGTATCCAGTTTTGGACACATTCACGGACTTGAGTCATCAGGGCAGTATTCAGGTCTGGGCTGCTCGAAAAAACAAATAAATACACACACATATGGATGTGAATATGCACGCACATGTAAACAGACACACTAAGTCTTTTCCTCTAAAACACACTCGCACATAAACCCTTCTTCACTGCCCTGGCTGTGCACCCAGGGGGACATCAGTGACTCAGAACGAGTCATGCAGACACACACACACACACACACACACACACTTCACAAACTCACATACACGCAAACACTTGCAAAAGGCCAAAACTGCGGCAAACTTTATTGGTCGCATGCTTCTGAGATCCTGCAGATGTATGTTGGTGTGTGAGGTTCAGGGTTAAATACATTGGACAAGACATAGTTTTCTGACCTTCACTCAGAAACCTTGTGATGTATTGTCACTTGTGGTCAGATTATCCGATATCATTTTTTTTGTCATCTTGAGTTGCTAAAAACAAATCAATCACATGGAACTGACATGATGATCATCAGCCATAAAAGTGACAATGTGAAGATGGATGAATTGAAGCTAAAGTATAAATATATATATATACTGTATATATATATATATATATCAGTACTGCAGGGTGCCAGTGCTGCGTCTTTCTTTGATGCTGGATTAAGGATTAGCATTTAAATATATTTAGTTTTCATGTCAAAATAAATCTGTATTAGGAAAGACTGCCTAAACCACGGCAACACTGTAGGACAAGATTTTCAAGCAGCTGACATCTTTACTCATATGTGGGGACAATTAGCAGGTCAACAATAACGAGACCAGTGTCGCTCCACATCCGTTCGTTCGACAGCAGATATGAAAAGAAGTTTCAGGTTTGCCAACAGAGCGTGCTTGTTGTTTAAATGTAGGTTGTAGATGCCTTGAGGGGATGGAGGAAAAAGGATTTTGGCAGAATTTTTCATCCACCCCCCCATCCTCCTGTAGAACCATTAATCAGAGACAATATGAAGTCATCCCTCCCTCATGGGATTTTACTGCCTGGAAAAATGAACCTTCGATGGCTCATAAGCAGAATCGCTTCCACTAAAATCACAAAATAACAAGCTTTGGCATGATGTGGTGCATTCTTCTATTCGGGGTAAAAACATGTATGAAAAGAATAACCATTTAATCAAATCAGCTTGAATGGAAGAATTGATTACGTGTTTCCCCTCCTCCGTGAAGGTTGACACTAATGAAATGTGAGGAATCAATCTGTGGATTAGTGGAAATGTCAGATTTTGCGTTATCTGGATTGTTTCCAAGAAGAGCCAGGAATGATCCACAACTCCCTGGATGCAAGTTTAAACAGACAGAGGAGAGGAAAGACAAGGAGGAAGGTGGAGGAGAAGAAGCAAAGAGCAGGAAAGAAAAAGAAAGGAAAAGATAAGTGGACAGATGGATGGATGTTGTAACACAGAATGGGGAGGTGAAAGAGGGCGGTTAGCTGGCATGGTGTTTGTGAGCAAATGAATGCGTCACTGAAGCTATTCCAAGATGCACAAATGCACCCTTGCGCGCACGTACACACACACACACACACACACACACACACTCCGGCTGTTTCCTTGACAACAGTATAGTATTTTCGGGGATCAGAGGTGGCCATGTCAGTATTTTTGTGTTTGACAGCACTGTTAAAAGCTTATTAACAGTGCTGTGTCAGGAGGGATGTGGCCAAAATTGCAAAACAAGGTCATGTTTCTGGTGAATTCCGTAGTTTGGCGTCACTGACAGCTGGACCACTTTCGTCACACTGCCTTAAATATTTTGACATCTTCTGCAAACCATAATCCGTTAAAAAAAAAAGAGACAGAATAAAACAAGGACCAGGAGAAGTTTCAAAGACCCAAAAGTTTCAATTGGGTTTGCCACACAGGCATTTAATATCGCCAACGCGTCAAATCTATTCTTAGATTATCTAATCGCTTTCGAAATGCATTGACGTCATTTAGGGGCAGAGACAACAAACTAACGACAACTGGATGGATTTGAAAATATTTGGTACACTTCCATCACAGTTTTAGATTTGGTGCTGAAATATTCACACTTATATCATAATATCTTATAATTGTCAATGCGAAGCTGGTATCCGTTCATAATCAAGAAGATGCTTATGAGAAATTGATAGATCCTCAAATGGAGATGAGATGTTGACACACAAACACAGGCACACGCAATCAATATGTCAGACACAGATGCAGAGAAATACACAATAGCCCCCACCTACACTTCACTACAGGAAATCAAGCATTTCCTGCTGCATTTGGTACAGGATGTGAGGTTAGTAACTCACCGTGTTTCAGCGTATTATGAATGAGAGCCACACTCGATGTGGACCACACTCTCACTCACAGCACTTTTGAAGTTCTATAATCAGTGATAATCATATTTATATGAGATGCTCTGCTCCCACACATCTGATGAATAAAGATCTGTGTTTATAAAAGGCCCATGATGGCACATGTGTACTACTTGTACAAATATAAAAAATTGAAGATAGTCAATTAAAGACTTTCTCAGAAAATGGATCACAATTATTTTGAAAGCCGACCTTGTTTATTGGACTATTGCGTCTTATCTGTGTGTAGATGTTGATGTGCCAAAAGAATGTAATTTAATTTAATTACACAACCTCTCACAAGCTTTCCAGATTAAAAAAGAAACAATCGTGCTAATTTAAAATGTAGTTTAAGCCTCTGCCTATGAGGATTATTTCATGCCAACAGCAAAAAACAGCTGTAGATCGAGTATGTCGCTAGCTACAGATAAAAAAGCTCTGCAAGCTGGCTGCAGATGTCATTTCGCCATCAAAATTGACAGTCTTTGTTAGAGAAACAAGGCCTGCTTTTGTCTACTTAAGTCTAAATTTAAAGGCTCATTGTTGGAGTGATGACTGAATTGCCAGTGATAAATCTTCCCCTGTTATCATTGTAAACTACAGGGCTCAGAGAGGGGGTCAATTAGCAGACCCTCTGCACAACAGCGTCAGCATGTGCGCACTTGCATGTATGTTTAGCAAGCAGCTACATGAAAAGAAGACTTCATCTCATCACTATTGTGTGAGCTCCTGCAGTGTAAACAAGGGTCAAGTGTTTCCCCTGCAGGGAGGATTTAAAAACACTGCTTGTGCCAAAAACGTAAAAATAAAAAACACCCCAAAGGCAAACGGCATGCTCAGCAAAGCACACATAATGCACGCATGTAAGCACGGATGAAAAACGAGACAAATCCACAGAATGATTGACAGATAGATTGAAAGAGAAGATGAGATGCAGAGATTAAAGGAGGCTGTTTCCAGGAAAAACAATCTCAAAGCCGAGCAGAGATCTTATTGCACATTACCTGATGGTTACTATCATACATACATATCTGATTGAGTGTTAACACACTGCACCTCATTTTTGTGCACCAGACTCCACCAGTAATACCAGACAGCTGGGAGGCAGAAAAAGCAAAAGTGCAGTTTAACCGTTTCACTGCCAGACAGAATTGAGTTGTTGTGGTTGTCTGAGTAAATCCGCTCTCTCTCTCTGAGTCTATATATTAGTGTTTCACGCCAAAGAGTGTTGATGAAAGTGTCACTAGACCTCTCCCAGTCACGCCTGTCTCTACCGCTACTTCGTACGACAGATCACTGAACAGGGCGAGAAGTCGTCTTTATGATTTACCACTCGTGCTGATGGCTGGTCTGCATCTGTATAATTTGGACCTTCCTGGAATGAAACCACATTTTCAGATAAAATGAGTTTATGAGTCAAACACATGTTATTCATCTCATCACTTGAAATGTTAAAAATGAAGAGCTCTCCAATTCTGAATTGCATTACTTATGCAGAGGGACTGTTTTTTTGTCAAAGTTTTGACCACAAATGAGTCTGCATTTCCCCCCCGCTGTGTTTATCTTTCCCCTTTGCTCTCATGAGAGTGCAGGGGGAGTAACTACGAGGGGTAGAAGTCACAAGAAAAAGCCGATATGATAAAAAAAACTAACATATTCTAATATTCTAAGTGCGCGTAAATTAATCATAATCCTCAAAAATTCAATGTTAACTGGAAAAAAGGTGAAGGTCAATGCTTCTGCTATAGTGAAACGCATCCACACTAACAGACCAAACGTGGAAAATTGTGTTTTTTTTTTTAAAACGTTTGCATCCTTCTCTCTCATTACTCGCCACTGCCCTGATGTAATTAAATAGGATTAGTTAGAGAAGAAGAGTGAACACGAACGAGGCCGGCTGGTTTAAAACAGGTTTGGTTTGAAAAACAAAACTGAAATGGAAATGAAAGAGTAAGAGAATCAAATCAAGCCATATGCATACATTTAGTGGAGTGGTTCTGCTTTTCAATTCTGTTTTAACTTTAACCCCCTCTTATTGCTTTTCATTTGTCAAGATTTTGCTTAAAATTAACTTTTTAATTAAAACAAATGACAATTTAGGACATTTTTGAGTGGAATCTACCAAATCTTAAACGATGCAGGTACAAAATGCCCCACGTATTTGTGGGTTTACACAGAGTATGAGTCATGTTTCTGTAGGACCGGAGGGAGAGTGAGAATCTGCAGGTGACACAGTCAGTGTCAAATGTTGTGGCTTGATCTATGTAATTTGTAATTTGACAGTTACCTTTGCCAGGTCCTGCTAGTGGTGCTCCATATGTAGCAGGCCAACGCTAATGGATAACCTTTACACGTATATTCAACCAAATCATAATCATAATCAGATGGCGTCAGATGAAAAGACATCTTCTTCTGCACAAAAGGTTCAGTTATAGGACTCGAGAACAGCAGATACAGTGAATTATGCAACAAACAGGCAGCAGTATCTGCTCGCTCAAGGACTGAAATGCGCTTCTTTATATGATCTAGGAGCCCACTTCTGGCTGTGAGCAGGGGCATCAATGCGTATTAACGTAAAAACTGCAGCCAACTTTGACCGCCTTTGTACTCACTCGCTTTGCTGTCTTAGTACGACAACCACTCTCCTTTGACAGGAAAGTCTGTGTGTGTGCGTGTTCAAGTGAGTGTGTGAAAACCCAAGATGGTGAACCACTTCTGGTAAATGAAATAGAGGTGGGCTTTGCTTTCTGTTGCATCTCTGCATTGCTGTGAAAGCAGATCATTAAGCTGAATTCACACGAAAGGGTCTTAAATGACTGGAATGTAATGTGACTGAATCTCCTCTCATTGGAAGCATTTTGATTTTGATTATTATTATGTAAATGTGCTACTGATACATTGCAATGCAGTAGGGACTGTAAAAGCCACACAAATGTAGGTTCACACATTGCTGCATTGTAAAAATGTACATCACACTGTGAGGTACAGTTTGCTGTAATCACCAATCTAAAGGATATATGATGGAATGGGAGGAAAACTGTATTGGAAAAACTCCACATTTTTGGAGCAATAAAAATATCAAAAAACTAAAAAGCTCCATGAATCAACAAGTGCTCTATGATCTGTTCTTCAACAAACAAAGGTCTCTTTTGGGGCATAGCGTGGCATCCACTTCTGCTCGCAACTCTCAACTCGCTTAATTTCCAGGAAGCATTGGAGCCTATAAGTGCTGAAACTCAATGATCATCAGTCAAGGCGAGAGCATCAGAAAGCGCCTACACAGTTTCAGCTAAACTTTGATCTCTCCAGTAAGCACAGAATTAAACACGCTGCCCTTTCCTTGTATTTGCTTTGGTAAACATTTCTCATAAGGCTGTTGCTCTCATTGCAGGCATGGATGCCGTTGACATACAATTAAGAAACGCAAACTATAGTGCCAAATATGTTTATTAGTAGGCTCCTAATGTCTAAAGTAATTTGAGTATATAACACGTAAAGAGAAGAGATTCGAGAGAAAGAATGCTTCTTGGAAATACTGAGTGTGTTTTTTTGGGTTTCAAACTTTTACTAGAGATCATATCTTTATCAGTAACATAATCTATCATTGCTGATGCTGTCTTGGTTTAAATTACCTGCTGGGAAAGTTTGTAGGCTGAAGTTGGCCTCTAACCTCAAACCAAAACCACAGCTTTTCATTTCATTCGCCGAGAGTAATTAAGACAAGTCATACAGCAGCTACTGTGATCAGTGCTTCAATCTGCCCTCATGTGTGTGAGCTCTCCTCACCGGTCAGTACTTATTTCTGCTCTCTGTTTTGATTGATGCTAATGGTGGAGGCGGCGACATAAACATAGGGGCTGGATTTTAATGGGCAAAGACATAACCCCCTAACGTCTATTTCTAATCACTGTTCCTTGACCTCAGTGGAAAACGTCACAGGGTCGAAGAAGGTTGGTTAGGCGAATTCGTGGGGAGTTAGGAAAGGACAAGCGTGGTGTTTAGGGAGGCTGACTCCACTTTCTCTAAGCTTCGCAGCTACGACACACGTCGGTGACGTCAGTCTACAAAGGCAAAACTACCATTTCTCCTTAGATGCCTTTGTCCGTGTGTTGTTACAGTGCTGAGTCATGCAGACGACATAAACAACTAGGGTTGAAAGTACTTTACTAACAAGCTTGCAATATAAATGAGTTATGCTAACTGATACTTACATGCCAGTGTTACTTGCTATTTCCACCATTCTCTAATGCTTCTTTGGGAAAGAAAAGGAGTTGGACAGCGGGCTGTCGGCCAGTGGCAGCACTGGGTGTAACAGTCCATCTGTCTCACTCCCCAATGCAGCGGTCGAGGATACGCTACCTAATGGAAGCCAACCAGGCGGTCATCCGTCTCCCCGGCGAGCTGTGACACCACTTCCCGGATCCTCTGTCGCGTGGCATCCAACAACAGTCACCATTTTCTTTTGTACTCTTCATATGAACACCGAAAACCGTCTGTTTGGATCATATTCTTGGCCAGAGATTTGAGTGCGTTATGCTAGGAGTGGCTAGTGTAGCTTCAAGCCACAAAGCGCTTTACACAACGATGTGTCCTTTTTCAACAAAGCCTCATTTTGTGAATCTTCAACAAAAAGGAAACAAAGCACTGGAAACATACGAGTGATTTGCAACAAAATGCATGTGAACAAGGTGAAATTAAAACTACACTATTCACCCTCTGTGGAGTCCAAACTTAAATATAAAGGCTTTGCAAAGAAATGTTAAGATGTGTGAACGTCTAACATTACCTGTTTCACATTGCCTTAAGGAGATGGTTGGTTTAGCATAAACACTGTCGCCTTCACTGGAACAGCCATGAGTAATATGTGACTTATTAAGGTAGCTGGATTTTAAAAACATACCTAACATCAAATGGGTCCACAAATACTTGTATGTGAACTTGAACCTTTTCAAGCCCACTGTTGCCACACAGGCACCACAGCTGGCCCTGTTACTGCACCTAATAAAGGAAATGAAAATGTGGCTTACCCAAATCCTTCACACCCTGGCCTCCTGCCACCTTACATTCACTTCTCCTATTTTTGTCACAAAGAGGAAGTATCAGCAGAGGACAGACTGAGGAATCAATCGTCTGCAATATATCCCACCTCCCATCCATGATCCACCAGTTTAGAACAAATCAATATATTGTTTCACATGAGCGTCGTATGTTCTGCAGTTGGAATAAAATGTCTTAGTCACTTACAATATGTCAGCTTTCGTAGCTACAGAGTCACAGTAAACATATGATGTGTTTGGGTAATATTTTTGGCCTTTTATCACCTCTGTCACTCAACTCTTACTCTCAATCGATACGGGCATTTGTTTATTACTGAAAACTCCAAGCCTTGTTCCTTATTGTAACCAAACAAAGGACGCCCCAATAGACTGAAATATATCAGAATAATAACTCACCTTATGGTTATCATTGCTATATGCTCACAGTTTCACCCCCCACTCAATACCAAGTTCATATTTGTATATTTTCCAAGCAAAAAGACAGCTCAATTAAAAACCAAACAGGCATGTACAATCAGATTAGACCTAATTAAACCCCCCACTTCTTGCCGTTTTTGCAGACTGGCAGAGTGTCAGGCAGTTTAAGCATCCGTGCAGATGAAGGGGAAGTGGGAAGGACAGCTCCATATGCGTTACGTCGGCCGGGGGGGACAGCTGGGTCCGACTGTCTTTTCCTGCCACACTCATTTGGCCCCAGCAATCATCCTGTCTTGTGCTAAAGGTCTCTCGTCGCTACAAGGCTCCTTGGCACTATCTGGGGGAGCTACAGACGAAGAATATGCTGATTAAACATGCCTTCATTAAAGCGATTACATGCACAAGGGGGTTCAATTTCCCACAGGCAGCCAGATAACGATGAGGGGGAAGAAGAAAAAGGGCTTTTGGTGAATGGTTAGGGTTCGGTTCATCGAGGGGGGGGGGGGGGGGGGTCGTTGGGAGTTTGGGGGTGGATTGACTACGGCTGCTTATTAGCGTTAAATTAAGTGACCCACAAACTCTTTAAGGACTAACAGTCTTCTGACTTAATATGCTGCTGTGTGAGCTGTCCTCTCCTCGCGGGGACAGCCATCTTTTTGCCCTACCTGACTCACCACACCTACAGGCCGCTTCCAGGTCACCGAGCTTCCAGCGTGGAAGACCTTGCCAAAGACGCAGGAGCCACGTTACTTCTGGTTCATTTAATAAAGCCGGCCCGATGTTTTAGTGCCTGAACAAGCTGTGGAGGTTGTGGTGGGAGGCGAAAAGGAGAAGAGGGAGTGGAAGTTGTGATGAAGGCCAAATGAACATCAGCAGCTTTCGGGCCTTCCTCAGCTGTGTTCTTTTCTGACAAAAGGGTTTTTGAAGTGAGTGAAGGTCAAGATCAAGATCAATCAATTATTTGAGCAATTACACAGCCTCCTTTTGTACATCCAAATGACTGTTTTGATTAAACTAGCCTTATCTTTTCTTTCTCTGTAAACCCAACCGGACTTTCCCCAATGATTTTGCGATTCACCTCACTGTGTAATTAAACCAGCTCGGTCACTAGACCTCGCTGATTCCAGATCGGTCACTAGACCTCGCTGATTCCAGATCATTGAATTCTCAGTAAAAAACATAATGGGGAAGTGTGCTTCATAGCTAAAAGAGATAAAATATATTGTTGACATTTAGACTTTCTGATGACACACTTGGATATTATTATGTGACATATTCAGTTATGCATTCAATGAAGGACTTCTGCCTCCCACAGTTCTCTCCCCTGGGCACAGCCAGCAGTCATCATGTGATCTGCTAACATTACATTACATTACATGTCAACAATCAATGACACGGATTGTGGTGTTTATATTGCTCGGCCTTAGGTCTGTACCACTGTTGCACCTATGCTTCGCCGTGGCTCTTACGTTTCTCGTATTTCTGCTGCTGCTTTTGTTCTTTATTGCCCGACTGTCGACCTGAATCACCCCGGCGCTCAAAGGTAGTGACAGAATTGCATGTATGAGGTGTTTGGACTGAGCGCTTGTGAATTCCAGTGCATAGACGCATGAAATGATGTGCATGCGAGCAAGACATTTTCAGAGTCTCAGAGCCAATTAAGGGTCTCAAGTGGGAAAGTCCCACCTAAATAACAACCCATTGCTCTCCCTCAAACTGACTTCAGGTTCGAGTCACATATTCAGACAAAAACAAAGGCGCTGGCTGACAATGTATTAATCATGTGAAATCTTTGTAAACGTTTAACAAACCACAAGAGATCATGTGATTATAGTAACCTTTCGTGAAATAGATGAGTGACCTCATCCATTTCTGGAAGTGACCACTGAGTGATACTTCACTCTGTTTCCTTGAATCTACTTCTGTTTCTCTGATTCCCCTGACGGTTCTCCTCCCTGACACCGGCACATCAGACCAGTGCTTCAGTGGGAGGAGCTCGACCCAAACTGACCGTCACGTAACAGCTGGCCCAACCGCAATGCTTGATTCCCACAAATTGAGGGAGTGGCCAAGATGCGCCCGATATTCTTTAAAAAGGGGCTTAATGTATGTTACAGAAAACTGGAACAGGTCTGGTGAGGGTAGCTGATACGCCTGATGTGATACTTCAGGGGAGAATTGGTGTAAAAGTAATGGCAAAGGTTCAAAGGTCAACCTGGTCTTACAATTTTTAAACACAGTTGAACAAAAAAACGGTCATATTTAGAATCAAACTAAACTGTTAGAGGCCTTGTGTTGCCTTGTAATACAAGTCTTGATATTTCAATGTATTTTATCCACACTTTTTAAGTCATCTAAACCCACTAAAACCCCAACAGTCCAAAACTGAGGAATTATCTCATTTCCCACCACATGACTTTACTGTCATCTCTCTCGTCATGAGGTACAGCGAACTGACAGAGGACAATTAAAGTTTAGATTAGACTGTTTTATCTAATGCAATCTGGAATTTCTCTGCCATTATCTATAAAGTGTTCCGTTTTATATCTCTAGTGGGTTAAAGCTAGTGAGAACATGAGAGCCTATGACCTCATCTTATTGATTAATATTGCTACGATATAAATAAATATGTTAAAAGGTGCTGGATTAAAGAATGTGTTTATGGCGCTGCCATGATGAGAAATACACACGAACACACATGTGAACCTGAGGATAGGTGCGAGTAGAACTAGAAGATATGAACGTGCGTGGGCGCATAGCCCTCTGGGAAGTGATTCAGAGGTCATTATCATATAGACAAGACAAAAGACGTCTCTCTATCGAACAGGTGTTCAGGCCAGGGGACATGTCTTTACACAAACATAGCGCACCTTTACGGTTGCGTCATTTGTTTACGCTACCTTGATTCATATTCAGTTCAGTTCAGTGCACCTAAAAACAGTGAAGTTGAAAAGGAAAGAAAAATTCACACATGGCTTGTGCCAGCTCCAAATACTACTGCTTCGGAATCCACTACAGTATTTATACAATATTAATTAGATGTGAATTTTTTGTGAGCAATGCTGAACTCGTTTTTGATCCAATTCACTCTCCGCTTTACGGAGTAGTAGGCTACGGCCGTTTTTTCTACATTTACATATGGTTAAAATACGAGCACATGTTCTCATTTGCCCGACAGACAGTATCCTTCGTGCATTTTTCAAGACATCACGCCCAAAAGTTCACGCCACCTAGCCGTCCTCTCCCTGCCTGCAGGGTGGAGGCCGACGCGCAAGCGCGCCTCCTCCGCCTCCCACATCCCGGAGCGCTGGAAGCGCTCCAACGTGGGATTGGCTTCCCGCTCCTGTCGGGGAGGAACTGGTGCGCCAGGATACCCATATATGGACTGTCCGATATCAGCTTGGATGGCGTGACTCAGCACAGGACTATATATCCTCACCGCTGGGGTCTGTTGATTAGAGTGAAAGGCGAAGCGGTTGTTAGTTAGAGTGTTTTAGGTATCCCGACAGACCTCCATTTGGAAGAGGCTACTTATACTTAGTATTTTTCTCTGGATGTCTTTGAGCTGGGCGACACATTCAAACTGACCAGTTCATAAACAATAAGGAGTGTTGATGTGCACTTGCAGCTATTTTGCGCACGTTCACCTGGGTTGAGGCGCGCACCCCACGCCGGACAGGCCTCTTCTGTGTGCGGTCCATGATCCCGGCAACGACGTCAGCAAAGGGTGTCTGACTTCCCGGAGGCGGGTACCAGAGAGAGAGAGAGAGCGAGGGAGAGAGACAGCCAATCAGCGGGCTGGCTGGAGCGTACGAGGCGCCGGTGATATAAGAAGAGCGAGAGCGCGAGTGGGCGCTTGTCACTACAGAGGAAACACGAGACGCGCTCGTTTTGAGAGCAGAAAACGAAAGAGAGAGAAAAAAAAACAGACATTCTCGCGTGGAATCAAAACACCCGAGTTAGTCACTGGACTCCGCTTTGAATTCAACTCAAGGCACAAATCGACGACTTGGTACAGTACAGTTCCACTATTTTGGAAGTTTTGCTCTGTTTCTGATAGCTTTGGTCTTCAGTAAAAATAATTCGGCGGGACTTGTGCTGGAGAATCTGGGACACGAAAGCCTCGGGTGTCCACGCAGCATCTTTGCAGCGCACTCTTGTATTTGACTTGTATTTTGAAATATGTCCACAATAATGGAACAGCCTTTTTATGACGACTCGTTTCTCTCTGCTTATGGCCATCCAGGCGCAGCCCTGCCAGACTACAAGCTGCATAAGCAGAATATGAACTTGAACTTCTCCGATTCTTATCGGAACTCGAACTTCAAGCCACAGCACCTGCGCGCCGATAGCGATTTCTATTCGGCCGGGTCGGTGGACGTGGGCTCACTGAAGCTTGCATCTCCGGAACTGGAGCGACTGATCATCCAGAACAGCAACGGGGTCATCACTACGACGCCGACGCCTGGCCAGTTCCTCTACAACCGCGGCATCACAGAGGAACAGGAAGGCTTCGCGGACGGTTTCGTCAAAGCACTGGACGACCTGCACAAAATGAACCAGATGGCTCCTCCGAACGTGTCCATCGGCGGAGGGGTCGTGTGCTCGTCGATGCAGCAAGAGGCGCTCGAGTACACCACCTTAAACAGCTGCGGCACCAACCCCGGTCTGTCGTCCGCGGCCAGCTATCCCTCCACCACCATCAGCTACCTGCCGCACCACCAGTACCACCCTCACCTCCCTCACCATCACCACCCGCAGGCCGTTGCGCACGGATCTCACCATTTCCAGCACTCCCTGGCCGGCGCGGGCATCCACTCGCAGCGATTCGGCGGGTTGAAAGAGGAGCCTCAGACAGTTCCGGACATGCTCAGCAGCGACGGGTCTCCGCCGATGTCCCCCATCGATTTGGAGAACCAGGACCGCATGAAAGCGGAGCGCAAGCGGCTGAGGAACCGGCTCGCGGCCTCGAAGTGTCGCAGGCGCAAGTTGGAGCGCATCTCTCGCCTGGAGGACAAGGTGAAAGTGCTGAAGACTGACAACGCCGGACTGTCGAACACGGCGTCCGTGCTGCGCGATCAGGTGGCTCAACTCAAGCAGAAAGTCATGACACACGTGAGCAGTGGGTGCCAGCTCATGTTAGCGCCCAAAGTGAAGTCTTACTGAGGAAACGAATGCACTTTAGAACAACAACAAACAGACAAACACTGGACAAGAACTGCACTGACAATCCAATGAACATGAACTTTATACACCCTTTACGAGAGAACTGGACCAACGTGGTTTGTCTGCTGGAAGAGGCGCCGCAGAGATCACACGAGACTAAAACACTGCATTTTTGAATACGTTTTTAAAAGTGTCGTTTTGGCTTTACCTGTTTACATTTGACTTTAATTGCGATCTGTGATACATTCTTATGTAAGTTATTTTTGTTCGTCTGGTTGATCCGGACGAGTCTTTTTTTTTTACCTGTACAGTATATATTTAAGTAAATGAATTCTGGATCTGAGAGGTGTGTTGTTTCTTGAGGTTATTTACAACGGTCATACGTTTTTCCGGTAATTCTCGTTAACACCAGTGTTGTCAGCGGTTAAGTTTCGCTTGACGTTTGGAGACGTCCCAGCGTGGGATTGTTTCCCGTTTGACGTGCTCGCGTCATTCCATATATGGTCAGTTATGCCGTCAAACGTCACACAATGAAAAGGTTTCCGGGAACTCCCTCCCACATTACCCGTCAGACACGCAGAGTTCTCCCCCAAGCACCACAAGGTGCGCGCCCGCGTAAATGAAGAGGCTTGCCAATGAGTGGTGTATTTGGGTTAAGGGAGTTCCCCCCCCCCCCCCCCCCCCTCCAATTTCTCAAAACAAGTCGTGAGAACAAAAAAGTTCCATAGATTAAAACTCAGAAATCCAGATTTAAATTTCATTACGCAATGCTTTCACGTAAGAAGACGCAGGGTGGTGTAGGGTATCTTCCAATGTTCCTGACAGGCAGAACAAAACTCACGTCCTAATCTTTGAGAACGAATCTGAAGCTGGAACAGTAATGTCGATAACAATCCCGTCTTTCCCAATGAACTACGGGCTATTTGGTATTGGCAGATGGTTGAGCTGAGTCAAACTTGGTTACTCCAACATTAACCAACACATCACCACATTGTGACGTATTCAGGCGAGGAGCCCACGACTGATACGCCAACGTACTCCACAAATGTCTGGTGGGATCAATTCTCCCACGTTTTGTAGGCACCATGAACAGATCCAGTAAGAACCATGGCACCACCTAGAGGGCACAATAGGAACGACATTCCCAACATATTGTACATCTCTCTGCTAACGTTACATTCGTCAGACAAAATCAAAACACACAAGTCACTATTCACCCACTGTTTTAATGAAGATGGTAGCAAACCATTAAATTACAGCAAGGAAAAACTTTTTTTTCGGAAAATGGAACAGAATTATAGTTTCAGTGCTTGAGACTAAGGTCAGCTCACCAATTATACACTGCACGTACAAAGATAAAGATTTGCAACAAAAGACATTTTGTCAGGTTCAATACTTTAGATCGGACGCCATTATATACTGCTTCACAGGAACACCTCATCTGAAGGCAAGTGCTAGTTAGGACGTCAGTTAGAAGACCTTCACATTCACTGCTTGGAGAAAAAGACTTTGCTCTTTTCAATGTCTGGGACGATTGTATCGCTACCAGGTTTCCAGCCAGCAGGGCACACTGTGTGAGGGGGAAAGAGAAGGAACAAAGTTTAGCATGGTGGGAGGGACCGTGAACATGACATGTTCCAAGAACAAAGTACATGTGTGAATACCCCCGAGGATAAACCATTAACTTAAGGCTGTATCCAAACAACCTCATTTATACACGTTTTATGAACTACTACTTTACATGGTAACTGTGCCATACATAGTATCTCAAACGCATGCAATGAAAAGTTTATAATAGAAGCTTGTGAGATCAAGACGAGACAAACTACAGCACACAATAATCCATGTGGCTGATGTGCCGCACTGTGTACCACAGAGGGTTAAAGAGGAACGATCAAACCCTCTGGTCTTAACAAAACAACAGAAAAATAAGTGCACAAGCAAAAGCCTTCAACATAATTAAAATCATTTAGTTACAAATGCATTTTTTGTTCCCTGTATAAAAGAGCTTAAAGAAGGAGTAACCACACAAGCATTGTGTATTTGCATGCATTTCTGAAGCCCAAACAACTAGCTGCAGTATTAACAGGGATTTTACTCACCCTCTCCATGTTTGTCAGTGTGCTTGAAGGCCTGGACCAGGCGCAGAGTCTCATCCACAGAGCGACCCACGGGCAAGTCATTGATTGTGATCTGCCTCAAGATGCCCTTGTCATCAATCACAAACAGACCCCTGAAAGACACAAACTAAGAATTAAGTATTGCACGACAGCCATTTCTGATCTTTGGTGACTTGTGTCCTGAAATAAACCAGCAGCAAAGTTAGATTTGTATGTTATGGTTCTCCCTCAATGGACACAAATCTCCTTTGAAGTAGACTTTAATGTGGTAGTGGTCCAACGCTTCAATAGGTTAGGTAGTTTGTGTTGAATCGAACCAACCCTTTAAACCAGGTGGGGGCATTTTGTACCACAGAAAGAATAAATATATATTTGTGTCATATGACATTTTTCAGAAAAATTATTTTAAAAATTGACCAGAGAGCGCGCTGGCATTTGGCTAAAAAACAGTAACGACAAAGACCGTTTTTTGCGACCTGTAAGCGATGCCGTCGTCTTCCTTCAGCACACCATAGTCTCTGGAGATTGTTTTGGTGAGGTCTGCCACAAGGGGGATTTTCATGTTACCCAGACCTCCTTGCTTCCTCGGGGTGTTGATCCTGTTGAGAATAAATACAATGTAAATGGCATATCCAAATTCTATATATAGAGCACACCGACAAGACAGTACTAGCCTTACTTCTGATGCACTGTTCTTTAAGCGTGGACCACAAGCCAACTCGCATCAAGACGCAGAGCAGAGGCTGTTACCTCAGGACTTATCAAGACCACGCAGAGCAGCACAGTGACATGAGATAAACTCTGCTGCTTCAGATCTCCCGAAAACGGTTTCTCGAAGCGGAGCGCAAAGAAGTTGCCAACTTACAGTGTCTTGATCTCAGTTATTTCAAAATATTTATATTTTCCTACATAGTTCCCAGTGAAGACCAACCTTGAAGTAGGTCAATGACAGAAATAGTTAAACTGGAGTCTTTCCTCAAAAGGAATGCTTATGTTTAGTCTCCAACAGATGGGTTTTGTTTGTTATTCTTGTATTATTTGTGGAAAGACCGGTTTTGCTCTTTGAAAAAACAGAAGCACCTAACAGGCTGAGGTCACCTGCAACCCTACCCCGCCCCCAAAAAAGAATTCAGGCCACCAAGTCTCTCACCATGCCAAGTGACTGAAGTGAGAGTCTACAGAGCAGCCGATCACCTCACAGCCGATACTACGGAATTCCTCTGCACGGTCACTGAAAGCCACGATCTCAGTGGGACACACAAAGGTGAAGTCCAGTGGGTAGAAGAAGAAGATCACATACTTTCCTGAGGAGAACAGGAGATACGCATCGATTCTGATCAACCCACACAAGACATGACATAAAATATTCTTTATGAAATAACACCCGTGTTACCTTTGTAGTCTGACAGCTTGATGTCCTTGAACTGTCCATCAACTACAGCGGTGGCTTTGAAGTCTGGGGCAGGCTGGCCGATCTTAGCATTTCCAGAGGACATGGTGATGGTTGCAAGGCCTGAAGGAGACACAGCACATGCGGTTACCAGAAAATGATTGAAGCCACTAGATCAGAGCAGCTGGGGGAGGTCTGACATCCTGAACACAAGTTCAAAATAACTTGAGCTCTGGGCTTTAAAAAAGGCACAACTAGGTTTTACGGCTCTTTAGACAATTTGGTGCACAACTCAAAGCTTGCTCGGATAGAAAAAAAAACTGTCAAGTCACATGCGAGTCATGTTGGGTCCGCGGGGGAACAATAGCCGTTTAAGAAGCTTACGTAACCATGATACGTTAAAAAGAAAAACACCGAGGATACGTTTATGTCTGATAGAAAGGCTTTAATTAGAAAAATGTATATTAAAAATAAAATCTTTAATCCGTACAATTTTATAGAAATGCCGGAAATCAACTCGTTTATACAGTTAACAAAGTATTGCGCCAACCAGGCCTTGGAAGCTGCCAACGCAGTGATTATTCCTTTAAATAGCAAAGTTCACACTGTGTACAATGCCCATTGTTTGCACAAAGAGAACCCGGCAATATTCAGTCAAACGCTTACAATCCCTTTATTATTTTACAGATATGACGTTAGATTCCACAGTAGCGGACCTGGCGTGGTCAAAGTTCAGCGTTTTAGGTCAGATCTTTGAATTGGAAATGAGTTGCTTTTTTATAATGGAATAAATGTGGAACACAGCGAGGGAGCCATCGACCCCTCCAGCTGCAGAACTGGGACAAAGAAAAGGGCAGAAAAAAGGCCCAAATACTTGAGAAGGAGGAGAGCGACCGCCCGGCTAGCTTAACATTAGCTTGATCTCACGTTAGGGGACGGGCCTCTTTGTTGCCTCTCTCTCTTCCAGGAAAAACGTCTTATTTTTCGGCGGAGCCGACGCAACGCACCGTGAACGTGTGACAGGTCAACCGGACGCACACTTTAACACTCACCCGTCGCTAAGTGGAGCCAAGGAGAACTTTTGCAGAGTGGTCGCGGTCCGCTGCTGGCAGGGGGAGCAGTCAGAAGAGGGAAGGGACAATTTAGTGCAAAACGGAGGCGGGGCAAAGTTTGCTTCCCGGAAGTAAACTGTTTATTTCAAAGTAAAGGTAGTGCGTAAGTTCTGTGTTAACTTGATGGCAGGTGAACCAAGTTACTTGATTGGAAAGAAATTAAAAGCAGACATTAACTTATATAATTTATACTATAACTATAACAGGGGAAAGTTTATTTCAAATCCATCTAGAAGCTGTTCTAGAGCTTTGATCCATATCACATGATAGTCCACATCTGTATATTTATTTATTCTATTGACAATTGACTTTTTTACAACATACAATTTTAGTCGCATCTAACTTATAATCACGTTTTATTCTATTAAAACCAACAGAACATTTTCTCATATTTATGTGAATTTAAACACAATACAATACTCTAACAACCTGAACACTATGGAGGACTAAAAGTGCCACAATTAAATAAATAAACACATCATTAAATAATTGCTTAAATGTGTCATTAATTAATTAAAAATAGAATTAAATACATAAATGTGTTAATAAATGTGTCATTAATTAATTCAAATACAGATTCATGTTATGTAAAAATACATATATACTTATTTCACTATTTACATTTACATTTCATGATCCTGCGTTGCAGTGCTTCATGAATTACTTAAAACTGTCAAACTGACCCATCAAAAGTTGGTAGGCGGAACCTAACGCCTGATTGGTTACCCTGTGTATCAAGTCAAGACAAATCAATTCCGGATACTGGATTGATGCAGAGCTACTAAACGACTGAATCCATCCACCCCACCGTGGACAACAAATCTCCACCTGTTGCAAACACATGAATTGTAATGAAACATTTAGAAAGATGCATTGTTTATCTGCTAATATCACTGACCTGATGAGCTTATGGTGGCCATCTATATGCCACAAAGAGTTTGGGCCAGGAACAAAATACTGCCGTGGCCAGGTCAGACTGGATTCACGTTAGCCCCGCCCACTGACTTTGATGGGTCAGTTTGACAGTTTTAAGTAATTCATGAAGCACTGCATCGCAGGATCATGAAATGTAAATGTAAATAGTGAAATATGTATTTTTTATAAAATGAATCTGTATTTTAATTAATTAATGACACATTTAATTACACATTTATGTATTTAATTCTAATTTTAATTAATTAATAAGACATTTAAGTAATTATTTAATTGTGTATTTATTTACTTAATTGTGGCACTTTTAGTCCTCCATAGAACACCAGTTCATTATTTTCCATAATCTAATGATAAAAATTAAACTTTCATATATTTTAGATTCATTGCACACCAACTGAAATATTTCAGGTCTTTTATTGTTTTAATACTGATGATTTTGGCATACAGCTCATGAAAACTACTGGAGGCTGGTGTTGCCAGATTGGGTGTTTTTTCCGCTACTTATTAAGGCGCGTTTACGGTGTGTTTTCTATAGAAATCTGGCACCCTATTGAACGATGTTAACCTGAAGAACGTGCCGTTCATAAACACCAGAATGAACGAGTTCACAGTAACGTTCATCGGGCATTAATACAATACGTTCAGTTCACGTTCGCCCAAAATATCACATGTCGCTATCTTTATAATTATTTATAAGAATATCTTTCTTACAAAGATGCAAAAATGCTTGTTGCTAAACAATCAAACAATCCGTAATTGTTATAAACTTTGGCTAAAATGGTCAGCTAAGACTTCTATAATTATAAAAGGTTGTTTGGTATTACCAGTTACTTACTGTATTTCCTCGGTAGTTTTTAACATTGTGAGTTTTCCTGATACAGCATTGGACAGTGGTCAGAAATCCCTTCAGTAACATTAATCATGGGATGTGACTCTTGGAAGGGACAATAGTTACAGCTCTGTTGTAATAGCCTTAGTTAATTTAATTTGAAAACATTGCTCACCGGAAATGAAAGGACCCCAACTTCCTCAAAGCTTGTGGTCAAAGCTTGAAACAGATGTAACATTACTGAGGCAATGTGTTCAACCTTGTAGGTAAATTAACCTCTATTTACATTGGACAAGTGTCGTTTAGTTTCCATTCAATGGCGTAGAATATGTATTTAGTCACTGTTTCGCTAAAAAAGAACGTGTAACGTGAGCTAGCATGTAGCTAACGTAAGCATTCTTCCGGATCAAAACAAAGGGTGCAACAGCGATAACGTTAACCTAACGTTAAGTTAGCTTTAACACAGCATACGTTCAGCCACCTACAATTTTATATTTAAAGTTAATAGGTACCCTATTGGGTTATGCTCTACTAGAGTTTGTAATACGAATGGTACTATTATAAATAGAGACGATTCTCTGTGAATAACATTTCAAGTTGCAATCCATTCTCATTTTTTAACGGGCAACAAAAAGATGTCGCGATATTAGAATCGTGTCTCGTTGTAGTGAGCTACAGTTGGACTTCCACTCTAAAAAGCATTACAGGTCAAGGTAAATTCTGTCGGTGAAACTGTATATAAATAATCGATTGAACTGCATAACCTAGGTACAAACAGGTTATTCTGTTTATTCTGTGACGTCATGAGGTCAAAGTTCACATTTGACTAAAAGTCAGTAAGAGCAGACCATGGACAACACGGAACCCCAGGCTCTAGAGCCTAGAGCCTTGATGAGGTGGACACTTTAGTGTCTCCACCGTCACCACACTTCTGGTCATTAAGCAGTAGTAATAAGACACCCTCTGATGATCCAGGCTGCTGCGGACTGCACCGCTATTGAATGAATAGGGTGCTGCTGCGTACCAGGTTACCACCAGTAACACGAGCTGTCAAATTAACTTAATGACGTCGGGCTGAACATTAGTACTGCATTTTAAGGAGGAAAATAGGGTATTAACATTAAAATAAAAATTATTTGAGCTGAAAAAGAATTTAAAAAATGTTTTACGTCTTTGGAGAACACATCTTAAGACCAAAATCTTACTGGGTATGAAAAAGATCCCATACTTATTTATCTTTTGACACATTTAACAAGGTTGTATAGAAAAATAGGTGGGAATTTATATAATCATCTTGCTTTTTTCTGCTCTTAATTTGCAGTCAACTCTTCCAAACCTCAAAACAAACCCACCTAAATGTCAGCAGCCATGGATACACAAGGTAGGAGACACTGTCATGAACGAGCAACTAATTAATACAACATATGCATTGTTATGAGAGGTTCTTGATCATTTATATAATTGCTCTAAACTTTCTAGTCCTTGATCGGTAGAGTCCAAGATATATTGGAGCAGATTAGCGTTCATTGCTCCTACATTTTTTTTAGAATTTTGACATAAGTAAAGGTTGTCAAGTCTGTCTCAGCTTAACAGCTTAATCCTCTCATTACAAAACAATCTTCAGGATTGTTCTTGTCGTAGAGACTTAAAGTTGTGATGACAAACTCCCATCTGAACTTTCCAACAGCAACTGCAGCCTCAGTCATTTGTGAGGTGTGCGGAACGATCTTTGAGACACGACGAGGGCTATCCAGCCACGCCCGCCTCCACCTACGGCAGCTTGGTGTCACGTTGTCAGAAAGCAGCGGTGCTCCCATTGAACTGCTCTACCAGCTCATGCAGGAGAAAGGTGACTCCATCCCTGATTTCAAAGCGTTGTCTGTGTCTCGCCCGAACACCCCAAAAAAAGCATCCCAGCTGGAGTCCGGGAAAACTTCAGCACCAGAGGACAAGACTGTGTCCGGCAAAGCGGGGAGCGCAGTCATTAAAACATCAGAAAAGACGGATCATCAGGGATCTCCGGCCCGACTGAAAGAGTCAACGACCTCTCTCAACCCGTCTGGTCTTGGGTCGGTTGAGTCCAGGACAAGTGAAGGCAGCAGCTCATTGTTACAGCGCCAAACCAAAACCAAGCCGCTGTGGGCGCCACTGGAAACTGACGCGCCCATCTCCTTAGGTAGGACGGAATTATGGATGTTAAAATAAATATCTAATGTATCTGTGGGAGCAAGGCTGAGCTCAAACACCCAGGTACCACATTTGATTTTGTGACGGGTAGTTAGTAATGTAACATATTTATTTTGTTAAACGGTTAACACAAATAGGATCCTTTCACTCACTTTTCTTCATTCTTGCAGCGCCAGACCCCAAAAATGAGGTCCATGTGTGTCAACTCTGTGGCTGCTGGTATGGGACACGTAAAGGCCTGTCCAGTCATGCTCGGGCACATCTGCGCCAGATTGGAATCCCCGACAACGACATCAAGGGAAGCCCAATTCAATTGCTTTACCAAATCATGGAAGAGGAGGATCTCAAGCCCATCGGCAACGAGCAGCAGAAGGGAGCGAGCACCTCCAACAATCCCTCTAAATCCGCCTCTAAACGACCCTTCAATCGATCCTCTGATGCCGCGTCCGCACCCAGCAAACGGCCTAAAGCGGCAGAGGACTTCACCTGTGTTCTGTGCAGGGAAAAGTTTGAGAATCGCAAAGGCCTGGCCATTCACGCACGCGCTCACCTGCGTCAGATTGGAGTGGGTGACCTGCTGGGGAAAAGCTCTGCAATTGAAGCTGTCCAAGAACTGGTCAGCAGTGGCATGCTGGAAGCCATAGAGCCTACCAAAATGAACAGTGCAACCAGTCCGTCCGCAGCCACGTCTCTCGCCTCAAGCCCAGCAAAGAGCGCCCGGTCTCCTTTCAGCAAGGCCCCAAAGGCTAAGAAAGGCTTCCGGCTAGCTGTTGACCCCCTCCTTAGGAAGCCTAAGCCTGAGCCTGTGGAGGTTGAAGTGTTTGTTCAACCCCAGGGATCCGGCACTACCAGCAACTCTCCCACGCAGAACTCCCCCGCTGCTTTAACGCCTTCGAATGCAGGTAGAGTAAATAGAAGAAAAAAGAAGAAGTAGCTGGCAATAAAGACCATCTTATTTTAAAATGCGTTCCTTTGTTTGTTTTAATGTGTAAACCAATGTATGGATTCATCCTTTTTATTTCCCCTCCCGCCATTCTGCAGACGGACAATCCCCGCCCACAGTCCTTTGCAATTTCTGTGGCCAGCTGTTTGAGACCCGCAAAGCCCTGTCATGCCACGCCCGCGCCCATCTGCGCCAGCTCGGCCTCACCTGGTCGATCAGAACGTCGCCGATTGATCTCCTCAAAGAGGTCATGATACGTGGTGATGAAGGCAAGAAAGTGTCTGTGCCCACCAGGTCATCGGGCAAAGCCTCGTGGACCCAGCAAGGTTCCAGAAGGTCCCACGACATCCCGCGGCCGGGAGAACCGACCGCCAGCCCCGCCACAGCACCTCTGGATTATTCCATGAAGGAGAAATCCCCGTCTGGAAAGAATGTGGCCTCACACACCGGTAGTATAATCACCACACTGTAAAGCAGATGATTACTTTAATCATTTTACAACCATGTTGTTATAAGATGGTGAGCCACACTGTATTCTGTGATGTGTTTATTTTAGGATTCAATCTTTTTAAACTCTGTCGTATAAATCAAACACACCTTGAATGCTCACTAGAAAGCGGTGTTTAAAACTGCAGTGGCCAGATTTACATGGTAAGTAGGAACAAAAATGATATCAAAATTTGGATTAGTTTATTTTCATGTGAGTACTTTGCTCTCCGCTTTTAAACTATTTCACTGATTCTACCGACACTCCCTAAAACACACATGTATATTTCAGGGTCGGATAAAAAGGTGGAAATTATAGCACGAATCAAAATGTAACAACAAAATTATAACATCTTGGAAGAGACACGTCTACCAGATACTGACCTTCGTCCTTTCTGTGTCAGACGCATCCTGTGAGCTTTGTGGCTTCGACTTTGAAAACCGCAAGGCCCTGGCCAGTCACGCCCGAGCGCACCTCCGCCAGCTGGGGATCATCGAATGGAAGGCAGACGGAGCGAGCTCGCCGATCGAGCTGCTCAGTGAGTTGATCCGCAGGGACCCGGCCAAGGTGGCAGCAATAACCCAGCGCTATCGCATAGGAGACCTGTACATCAAGAAGGTGGGCTGTGCTCTAAAATATGCTTCAAAGGGTTTCAGGATACATACAAGCAATGTTACTCCACCTCTTATGTACCTTCATTTTGCTTCAGTCCCAAAGAGGTGCCGCCTCGCCGTCTTTGTCCACAGACTCTGACTCTGTCGCTGGCTGCAGCCTGAAGCCTCCGGGGGCCAGGGAGAACCCGGGTGTGACTGCGGGCCCATCCAGACACTCAAACAGCCACACACCGACTTTTGCAGCACACGGCGACCCCGGCATGCGCTCCCCAAGGGGTCAGAGATGAAAACAGCCTCATACAGTTATACTGTTATTGATTAAATAAAAGTTTAAACGTGTTTTCCCTTTCTTTGTGGTTTCAGGGGTCCATCCACCCAAACGTGTCCCAGCGAGAGGAGAAAATCAGGACGGCAGTTCCCAGCAGCCAACCCGGTCCGGCAGCATCCCTGCTATGCTGCCAAAGCCCCCACTTACACCTCTTGTCAAACTGGTGGGCAAAGTCTACTCCCTCAAGTGCAGGTCAGTACAAAACAAAGAGTCACGTTCCCCTTTGAATGACCGGGCTGGGAGTAACAGAGCAAGCGGGTTACCTCGAGGGTCATTTTCAACAGCTTGCCTTGTCGGGTAGAAGTGAGCAGAGACGTAGAATCGAGGGCTGGAAGAGACGAGTATGACATCCAATGAGGCCCCAAAGCAGGCGCGTGTGCTCGCGTCGCCAGCATCCTACTCGGGTGTCTACTAGAAGCGAGACTCGAGAGGCGTGTTACCGTTCACTCAGCCAATCCACTCCGACTCCGCCTCAGTTAACAGCTTTCAGAAACATCTGCGGGGAGCAGCTCACAACCTGCCGTCACCAAGCTGGCTGACAGCAGACTTTTAATCAACCAAAGTCGTTTGACTGTAGTTCAGTGGGAAGAAATCCAGGCGTAAGCGTATTAATGAATTCAGGTATTTTGTTCAAGAACTAGAATACATATTTGTGTGATTATACACATTTGTCTATAGAGAATACACTCCACACAAAGCTACACAATGCAACAAAAAAGCTGGAGATCTTGCGGTATCTCATGGAGTCAATTTGAATTGATTCATTCAAAAGGCAGAAAAAAGACACATTTTTTTTCATTCGTAGAATTTGAATATTTCACTCAGTGAAGAGAAGTTAGAACACAAAGTTCCATGAAATGTGCAGTTTTAACATCCTTAACAAAAAAGAGAAGCACGACAAAAACTAATAATCATAATTCAGTCGGTAAAAAAAACAAAAACGTATTTGGGATAAATGATAACCAGTAAATATTTCTATGCAACCCAGCTGTACTCTGTTAAATTACATCTTCATGAAATTGTTCCTTATTTAACCCAGCTAACATCGTTCTTCCCCCCTTGTGCTTCTGTTCAGGTTCTGTGAGGAAGTGTTTCATGGGCCGCTGTCGGTTCAAGGGAGATGGATCACACACCTGCAGAAACACATCCTGTCGCTGGGCTACAAAGGCAAAGCTTCTCCTCCGGCTGCCCCGGTGGCAGCTCCAGCACTCGCCCCTCCTGTCGCCGTGTAGTCCACAAAGTCTGTCTGCAGTTCACATTAAACACCGTCGTCGTTTTTTACATATCAAGGCATAGTCAAGAAAAAGGCTTAATGTCTACTTTGAGGTGAAATACTGTCAGTGCAATGTGATGTTACTGTGTTTGTCCTGTAGAGGGCGAGCATGAGCCGTATGAGGGAAGCAGCAAATCCCGTCAGGTAAAATCCACTGAATACAATAGATTACAATACAGATCACTGGATGTTTTGGGGTTGATATTGAAAGACGGTTCATCCCTCATTTTTATTTCCACTGCTTTCCTCCTCCTGCTCACACTTGCCCCCATTTGTATAGATGTTGTAAATGTGTTTGAATCAGATATATTGAATTTGTCATTATTTAATGTCGGACACTGAAAAAATGATCTGGGTGTAGACGGGTGTGTTTGTCCAGCTTTTTTAATCAGTCTTGTTCTATGAATTTATTTTTTAAGGTGTTTTACCATGAATCTGGATCGATTCTCTCTTTTTCGTAAATGAAAATGCTTTTGAATAAGAAAACATAGATAGGAAATAACAAAACAATTCTGGAAATAATAAGTAATAAAAAATATATATTGACACTTTCTTCAGGTATATATTTAAACACTGTGTTGTTTTTAATGGGTTTTTTACATGTTTTTTTAACTCTTGTATTAATTAAATAGTGTCTTGTATTAAAACAACCTGATTAGTTATTTTTTTACAAATTAATGGACAAATGATAACAATATTCACCGCAGGGCCCTCACTGTCGAAACATTACAAATAGTCCAGATAGCCAGCAGATCTACATCGTCCTGTCAACTATACAATCCAATATATTGATCTTCATCTCCATTCACCCCAATTTGTCCTCTCTAATCCTTTTTAATATTCATTGCAGCTTCTATTCTAGTCTTTTATATATGCTTTTCATCTTGGGCACCTCACAAAAAAATATTTTTGTTGGCTTTTTTAAATTGTTTATTTGGGGGTGAGCAGTGGAGAGATGACAGGAAGTGAGATGTTGCTCTTCATGCTCACCACCCTAAACCCAAGGCCACGTTGTTGTGGATGTAATTCCTCCTCATGGAACAACGCTGTGTCTAATAACTCTAAATGAGTTTATATTGTGTGTATTGTTCCACAAGTTACAATGACGATTAATGATGAAGTGTAAAAAAACATTTTAATTTGTTCACACGCTTAAAGCACCTCACAGCCATATTGCATCAGAACTGCCCCCCCCCCCCATCTCATGGCCACAGTCGCAGTTAAGATTTCAGTTTCATTTAGTCAGTAAAACGTTGAAATTGTGCAGAGGTAAGTTGCACATTTTCAATCCTAGTCATAAGCTTTTCATGTCGTTCTTGTAAACCAGGATCTTTCCCACAGTATGTTTGTATACTGCTTCTCAGGAAATGCTTCCAATTTATGACATTAAGTTGTTGACAAATGTGTCTTCAATCCAGCAGTGAAAAAGTCAGTTTGATGAAGATTTGACTTTCAAGCAAATCCTCTGTGAGCTGCTATACCTTGTGTCGGTAATGTTTAAAGTGTGGTTGGTAATTCGATTTCCTCTACTTTCCGGCTCTTTAGCCATCAATGTGGTGACGGGTGGTCATTGATCTTACTACCCGTACGGCCTCCATCCTCTGTTGCTCTTAGATGGAGCGGAATCTCTCAGCCGGAGGTCCAAAGGTTTAAATTGGTGAACTCTGCACACACAAAGCTTTGTCTCAAGCCGTCATGTATCTTCTACATCCTCAAAAGCTACAGTATATATATTGCAAAATGCATTATTTTTCTAGTTTCCACATTGCATCGGGTGTCCATGGACGTTCAGGTGAGAAAAAAAAAATTGCATTTCATTCCTAAGATGAACATCTTTGTGCCCCTGGGGTGCTAAGCGGAGCCTCGGCTCTGCAGCAGAGCAGAAGGAAATAGCTCCACAGCACAGGCGCTGTGAAGATGATCTACAACAGCTGCCCACGCAGCACAACACTTCTGTTTTCTGCTCCGTCTCCCCCACAGACAAAGTGGTCTCCTCTCTGCCCCGTCTCTGCTTTGAATGTTGGTGAATGCTTAAATCAGAGAAATGAGGGGCTCGTTAAAGCTCTCATTGAAGTGAGCCCAAACTAGGAGCAGATCTGTCTTCTCATTAACTATGATTTCATTAAATTTGCTTGAAATTTCAAACTTTTCACCTTGAAAAAGGTGTTGTGAGTGGGAAAAAACGGAGACATTGCAATTCATTTGTCATTAGGACCCATCTAACACTGTCTTAATTGAGGTGGCAGAGTTCTCGTTAATGACATTGGCACCATTCTGTGAATTTTCATCTCATGCTCCCCTGTTGAAGAGGTTCATTATTTGGAAACAACTCCACCAAACAGCTGGGTGAGATAAACAGCGCTAACTGAAGTGGATATAAATATACAACTTTTTTTGGAGTTATTTAGTCTCCTAAATATTTAACTCATGCTATCCACTAGACTCGAGGGTAGTTTGTAACCAGGATACTGTTTATTTATTGTACACACACACACACACACACACACACACACACACACACACACACACACACACACACACAGCATTTTTACATCAGGAGCTCCATTTGTCTCCTCTAAAGTGTACAAATGGATTTTGATGAAGCTTGTTGAACCTGGGGAGTATTTACAAATACATTTATTTGTCCAACCAAATGGTACAATCACAAAATCTATCACTTTGCAATCTTGTCTATCTGTGATTCAGCATATTTTTATTGTGCACTGTCATTTCCTGGCATAGAGGTTAAGATTTTAACCTCAAAGTGCTCTTGTCTGCTGTGGTCAGCAGTTTCAGACTCCACACAGACAATGGACATCTTTCCCAGGAGGCCGTTCTGCTGCGCTTGTCGTCATGCTGCTGCACTTTAACAGAAAGCAGTGGATGGATATATATATATATATATTTATATAGGGGAAGGTGATCATGCAGGTGAATCAGACATCAGGAGGAACACGAGGGAAGGAATGACAGAAGAAGTTAGTTAAAAATAGTAGCATTAATAAATAATGAATATATTTGTTTTATTTAAGAATGATGTAGTGTTCATTAATGCAAAAGTCACAAAATAAACACAGATATAATTTAATGGGGAAAATATGAGAGCAGCAAGTGAAGCAAAGAAAATGAGAACCGAAACAAATATCTGAATATCACTAAACAGCCGAGCTGCTTTCTTTTTCACTACAAGTGACACCATTTGATTACACACATTATAAAAGGCAAAATATATATTATATGTATATTATACATTCATTTAATTAACCAGCATTAGCCATCATGTAAATGTAACAGGCTCATCTTCACCTGCAAGTTAATTGCAATAAAGGAAACAGCACAACCGCATTGTTGTGAAAAAGTGTTGTGCTTCCTTTCTTTCCTGTAAAGAATGAATCATATGCATCAATCACAAATCAAAGATAATCCGAGCAGAAGATGCAACAATTTGTTTTTCACAAAGCAGGGTAAAAGACAGTAACTCAGAAGGGAAATTGTTAATTTTTCACTAGTGATTAAGAAAATAAGAAACATTGAATGTGGCTAAATGAAGAAGAGTTCATTCTAAATCTATTTGTCATCTTCATGGCGGGCAATTTTCATCACAGTCTATTTGAATGATATCACATTTCTTTTAGGGAGTAGTATTGCTTCCATTGAATGAATTGGTTTTTTTCTTCTTCTCCACAACTGCATTTGATTTGTATTGACTTGACAGTGGGCTTTGGTTGCATTATATCACTCACTGGTGAGCTAAATACTGAACAGCAGCACAATACCAAACTGCATTTCTAAAATAAGCAGTGCAAACAGCCTGTGGTGGCTTTTCTGACTTACGTTTTAAACATCAACTTTTTCAGGAAATCGATCAACTCAAACCACTTATACAAACAAAATGTAACGCTGCTATCCTGCCGACATATTAGCACATTTAAGGGAATAAAAAGACTCTAATTCTACCTTGTCCGTTGTTGGACAGCAGTTCTCGCCGTTGTTAATAACTGTTCTGAATGCTCAAGTTGACTATAAACAATGAGGACAAAAAATGTCCTGCCAGAAAATCACCACAGGTCTCAATGGCTCTGAAACATTACATTTCTTCCGTGTAATCCCTGACATTTTCCAGGCTCTTTGTCCAACTCTCACTCCTGATTTATCTATGGTTTTCCTCACAGCACCTCTCTACAATAACCGCACGTATGTAGTGTGAACGGGCCCAGGGAGACCACTACATTTCAGATTAATGAGAGGAGAGATTTGATATTCAAGGCAGAAGATCAAAGTCCCTGGATTCACTAATAGTGAAATGAAAGGCTTTTTCTCTCCTACTAACACTGTATAAACTTACCATTTTGTCCTTGGTAAGATACTGTTACGGGGCACATTAAGACCTTTTGGTTGTACTCATTCCAGGGGAGAGCCTCAGCGAAGCAAAGCATGCCACAGACCATCGTGGAAACAGCGTTTCGGTATAAGCCGGGAAATGTACAACATATTATGGCAATAAACGTTTCCTGATTCCTGATATGGATATTTTTTGGTAAACAAATAGCTTACCCTCAAAGATGAAGACATAACTGTTACTGTGTTTCTTGTGTTAGTGGTCATATATGTTGTAGACTGGTTTAACCGTGTTTGACCTCTTAAAACTCCAATGGGAGACATTTGAATTAATTAATTTGGGACGTGGACGTACTGCCAGCACCAAGCGTAGTGAAAACCCTGCATTATACCGTAAAAGTAATGCACTTTGTTTTCTAGCAGACTTCTAAAACAGTCCAAAAACAATTAAAAGTGATGAAGGTGATGAAAGAATTTGGGCTCTTTGGGCTATTTTAAAGCTTGCGAATCCCAAACAGAATGTAAAATGTATTGAGAAAGTGGGAAAGATTGTCAGAGGTTTGAATTATCAGAGCCGACATTTTAACTTGTCTCAGTCAGATAAGAAAACCACAAGTGTTACTTTTAAAGACAACTTAAAGAACTAAACTGTGTTGTAGAGCAACTACACTGAGCATCATGACAGAAAAGTCAAATAAAACAAGATGTCATGAACTTCAAAATGAGAGATGAGAATGGCGGGTGAATTAAGTGTTTGCAGACAGCAGCATTGGCAGCTTTGAGGTGTGTAGTCTACGTGACATTATGTCAAGAGGTGGTTCCTTAAGTCCGTTTAAAGCAGAATAAATAAAATCTGTTAAACTCAAGGTATAAAATTGGCAATTCATATTAATCTTTTTTCTGCCTTGTCTGTGCATGAGTTTATATCCAGGTGGACATTCAGAAGGAGGTAACACTATATACTACTAATCATACTTTGTAAATTCAAATTATCGGGACTGTGCTGCATTTTGAACTCTCTTCATGTAACTCATGCAAACTGAGCTGTTTTTATTATTTCTTTAACACACAATAAGCAAACTGTACAAACCCAGGAGTGTTAATAAAGTCTAGGAGAAACCATGCAGTGCATAGATAGATTTGCGTCTTGCACTCATTGACACCTCAGTGTAGTTCATCGGAGGGGGGGGCAGCAGACGGTCACCAAGGTACAGACCCGCTCGATAAACACACAAGTGACACATGCGTGCTATGTTGAGGTTAAGACCCAGCCTGAAATTTAATTTGTGTCTGAAAATAAACACCTTATTATATAATATAATTATTCTAAATGAAACTTATATTCAAAATAACATCAGTGCAGCGTTACAGCAATCCCATATTCTAGTCACACTTCCCGACCAAGGGCCCTGTTTATATTATTATAGTTATTATAGATATAGACTAAGCATTGACCGTTATTTCATGAGTAATTTGTGAGTCACACATTATTGGCCATACAGAACAGGGAAAGTGTACATTTGGATTTCTCACTCCTCAATGTGTCACATAAACACATGACTCCTCCAGGGTGCTGTGATGCTCAGCAAGGACGGCACAAGCTCCAAATATGGAACCAAAAATATTGGGGAGCGACCAAAATCTCTAAAAGCTGGCTGTATGATTTTGTCTCTGGGATGTTTACACTGATGCCTTGTTCAGCGTGGACTAACGTGACAGCGCGCCTCGTCCTGATCCCGCTGAGGGAACCAGCACAGTTTGGCTCCCAAACAGCATTTGACTCGTGTTGTTTGGTAACAGATTGTTCCCTTTCCGCTTCGATTTGTCTCACAGTGTTCAACGCCTTCTCTCTTTTGACATCGACCTCAAGGAGAGCCTTACACCATCGGAGCATGTTTAGGTGCCAAACATTTTAAAAACAGCCTTATGTGAGGTTTGCGATTACGCTTTACAATGAATGCATTTTTACATTCAACAGCTTTTATTCTCATACCAACCATTACATGAGCAAAGAAACCGACTGTGCACCATCGACAATCCTTCGTAAGTATAAACCAACACACAGGGACTCGTGCATGCCACTCACTGCTTGCAACTGAGGGACGGATGGTTTTTGAATTCCTGTGAGGTTGCAAGCTGACACTAATGACCTTTCAATGATGGACCTTGTTGACTCCCTGACGCCTGCTCCGTGTCGGCAGACTCGTTGGTGGAATTTAAATGATGGCTGGCAAGAAGCGGATCAATCCGACCAAATTCCAGTCAGGAGTGACGTTTGCAAACCAACGAGCCGGATAACAGGTGAATTGGTTCTCAATTCCTGAGAGAGTCAGGGTGGTCACACATTGCTGCTGCGCCTCTTCAACGCTCTCATGAGCCGTTTCTCTCGTGGAAGTCAGCCAGCAGACCCCAGCTGCTCCTTTTGAGACTGGATGACAACAGTCCAGTACTACAGTGTCCTCTCCACAAACACCGAGGTCAGTCAACACATTTTCTTTTAATATCGTGTCCTCAAGCTAGAAAGCATAACCAACCCAAACAGGCATGTTATTGCCCAAGAAATATCCCACAATTTCCAGCTGAGAATAGAGCAGCCGACATGTTGGACAAAACGCAAAAATGAATGTGCTTTTTTTTTCCATGAAAGGTACACTCAGCATCACACGCGTTAGATTATCCATTTTCCTGATTTGTACCACCTCTTTCACCTACCTGCTTCCACTACACTGTCCTCTGGGTCTTTGTGATTCATGGGTTCAGCATTTCAGAAGTCCGGGGTGGGCCGAGGTCCAAGGGGGAGGCATCAGTGTGAAATGCAGAGCGGCTCCTTCGGGTGGGAAATATTCCTGCTGTGATAATAAAAAGACAGAAAATTCTCAGGAAGACAGTACCAAGTGAAAAAAAACGCTGTACATTCATCCCTAGAGCGCCTGTCGCACAACTGGAGCACAACTGTCGCACTCAAGTTTACAACGAGAAAGCTGAATGTTTTTGGCAATAGTTCATTTTGAACAGAGGTAGACGCAGTGGGCCTCTTTTTTTCTAGCCTGTGGTGAGTTAATATAAGTTACAGCGTGCTAGCTAATTAAATTAAAGTTAACTCAATGAGTCTTGCTGCTTAAAAGTAATTCTGGTAAAAAGGTCTTAAATATATGCACTTAGTGATACATGATCTCATGCTAAAAGGCTGAGGTTATAGCTGCATGCCTCAGAAAAACATGGAGTAAAGGTTTTGTACTTTTATGGCAATGTGACATAACTAGTTTGCAGGCTACTATATCACCAAAAAAAGGTGAGACTGTTTGCTACAATTTGTTAGCGCTACGGTTTGCTAGTGTTTTACACAAGGTAGAGTCTAAAGAGGTGTGTCTTGAGTTTTGGGTGGAAGATGTAAAGGCTCTCTGCAGTCCTGATGTCATCGGAGAGCTCATTCCACCATCTGGGAGCCAGGACAGCAAAGAGTCGCGATCTCGCCGAGTGCTTTTCTCTCAGTGAGGGAGGAACAAGCAGCTTGGCAGATGCAGAGCGGAGTGTGCGGGTTGGGATGGAGGGTTTCACCATGTCCTGGATGTAGACTGGACCCGATTCATTCACACCATCATACGTGAGAACTAATGTCTTGAACTGGATGCGGGCAGCCACCGGTAACCAGTGAAGAGAACGGAGGAGTGGAGTAGTGTGGGAGAATTTCGGAAGGTTGAAGACCAGTCGAGCTGCTGCATTCTGGATGAGCTGCAGAGGTGGAATGGCGGCAGCAGGGAGACCTGCCAGGAGAGAGTTACAGTAGTCAAGAAGATGACAAGAGCCTTACTAGAGCTCTACAGGCACCTTTTCAACATGTGGAGGAATGCAAAGCCTGGCAGGTGTGCTATGCCTGGCTTCTATTCCTAAGTTAGAAAATAATTTATTGGAGAAGGTTTTTTTGTGGACAGTCAGCTGCATAATGACGACGGCATACTGAAGAACACGTCTGTTTTTGTCTTTAACTTCAATTTCAGCCTTGAAGGTTGTCAACACAGTCACATAAATTGTGAAAAAAGCGACAATTACTGAATACCATTAGGGATTTTACATGTGATAGACTCATCATGTAAATAGCTAATGGCTTTTCAATGGTTGTTGCACTAAGGTAGACCAGTAAATGTGAGCCACAAAGTGCCTCCATTTCCTGCTTTGTTAAAACAGTCCACATAGTTGGTTCATTCACCCCTCAGTATTAGCTTAATACATATTCCAGATACTTTTTTAAGGGCACTCAGGCACAATAACATACTGCAGTTGCTAACATTAGCTGTACGGGCCATTATATAACAGTTGGCTGGTCACTAGGGGTGTGATCACTTTGCACTTCAAAACATGCTCGTTTCTCACACAGCAGTTTCCCAAAGCTGAACCCCAGACCCCAAAGATGGACCTGAGTTGAAAGAGATGCTGCCTGAAAGCAAACCACTGTATTGGCCCACAGATGTTAAACAAATGAGTTCAAAAGTCTGCTCAATTTTAAACTCATTCTTCAGCTCAAGTTCTTGAAACTCATATTTGGGGGTTGTTGGGGAACCATTCGGATACTGGGCTAAAGGCAACTCTAAGGATATTTAAGATATATGAAATTTAAAGATCCTTTTAAAGATTGAGTTGAATTGAGTAATTTAATTAATCTCTTGTTGCATGTGCCTTCACTGACTTCCAAATCAACCTTCATCCATTTACACAATCCAGCAGCATTTAATATGTTGTTTACGCCACAATGAGCAACTTTCTCTGCCAACAACGTGTTCAATTTAGGAGGAACTCTCCTGTGTCCAATCAGTGCCTGATATACTTTGGACTGGGAGAACTGGAGAGTGACAACTGGCACACAGGACGTACTAGAAATACCACCATTAATATTTACCTGATTTTACTTATGCGGTTTTTGTTTTGTTGAAAATACATTAATAGATCTATTCTGAATTCTGTCTCCCTTTTTATGATTCAAGGTTAGATGTGAACCCCCCTGGGTGGGTCATGTCTCATGATACATTTCCCCTATTAGATGTGTTGACTTTTTTTGATTGAGAAAATATAGGCCCTATTGATTTGGTCTGCAACTAAGTGAAGCAACAGACATGGTTTTGGAATAAAGATAGAATTTTGTAAAACATATTAATGGCTGAATGGGCCGAATGAGTTATGGGACCAGTGTAGTGAAATCTCAAAAGACCAGTAATAAAATAATCAAAAGGCATCTGATCACACACACACACACACACCGAAAGGACGAATGAAGGCCAACCTTTGGAGGAAGGTCCCCCATGATTCTTCTTCAGGTTCATGAAGTTCATTTTTTGACTTTTTAAATTTAAGACCTTTCTGTGTGAAATGTGAAAAATCCCACATTTCGCCCAGATTGAGTAAATGTTACATTTGTTCCAGATGTTTCAAAGTGCAGTTGACTTTGTCAGAATTCTGTGCTTTTGACAACAGTCTGATCTATGTGTTATTTAAAAGAACTCCATGCTCTAATCCGAAACCGAGTTGGACATAGATATCTATATAAGGTGAATGTCTTTCATATTACATTCAGCACAGAATCAAACGCTGACTTCAATATTGATTATTCACAATGGGAAAAAGCAATGTTTGTCAGCAATTGACCAGCGACCAGTCCAGGATGTAACCCCCCCCCGACCCTCTAGGTATAGAAGATGACGGACGGACTGAAGCTTTAAGCGTGGATGTTTTTCACCACATAAAACGTGTGTTGTGCTACCCTTGTACATTGTAGTGATTGGCTCAGTCTGGTTGTGATGCAGCCTTGTGGTGCCAAACATGTGGTTTAAGTTGAGTGTGTGAGAATGCCAGGGCACACAGACATCCTGTAACTTGGGGCCAATAAAGAAAAATGTCTACAAACAGTGTTTGCAGAATATATAGAAGGACCCTTTCACAGATATTTTATTTACTCATTGACCCGAGTTTGCTGCTTTGAGTTCCCATGGGTTGTGTGGAAATTGCACAAATTGCTAAATGTTTCGGTGGGACTGGCCAGTTCAACACTAGCCAGTGTTGGGTTGCCTTTGCAAAAGTTGCAATAAATCTACTTTTCTCTGCAATGAATGAGATTTTAAATGCAAACATTTACAAAAAAGGTACATATAACTACAATTGTAATTGAAAATAATTTGACAAAAATACATGTTCTCTTTTTCTAATGAGAAGATTAATAGCACCCGAATGCCAGAGGTTATGAAGACAAGCAACTGGGAAACGTTTTCAGGCTTGTTTTGTCCATATAAATGTATAGATTGGACTTTGGGAATATAAAATCTGAATTCTGTCACTCCTTTCTCTCCTCATGAGCTAACACCTCGACTCACGCCCTCTTTTGTCGAGGCTTGAAGATCATCTCATAAAGGTCCGCGCTGATGGGAAACATTGTTTGTTAAACGTTGTAAAAAGCAGAGATAGTAGGTAAACAATATTAATCTCCTTTCAAACTGCGGCCCTCAAACATTTACAGTCGGTATTGTTGTAATTTAGCAGAACTGCTTCAGGCCAACTACAAATAATTGGCTGTACTTTGGCCAAATAGAACATTAAACACCGGTGCATTGAGACCATTGTCTGATCTGACAAAGGCATGAACAAATGTTTTTTGGGCAATGATCAATTACCGAGTGTGTGGTGTGCTGTGTCTTTGTGACCTTCATAAATAACAGGACTATAAAAGAGGAATGTGTGAAAACAAAGACATGTACGGTTGTTGGTATTCAGAGTCAACGTTTTTTATGACCACTAGATCTATTTACAGGTTAAATATAGTTTATATCTCACCATTTCTACTTCTCTCCATGACATAATGTTCTTGCTATAAAACCTTTATAGAACCGTGCAACCACATTGTTTGTCATCATCTAAAGTGTCTCCCCTCGGCTCATAAATCCACATTTTCATACAGATCTTCATTTGCCTCACTGCCAGCTTGTGATGTCAGAAATCAAACTATTAAAAAGCAAAGACAAACATAATGGTAATGGCCACTTTAAATTGTTTTATTTCTATTCCAATCGGTGCTCAAACAGACTTTACACATCAAATATGGCTCTACATTACAATAGACATCAATCAACTTAATACAAATAAAAGCAATAAATGATGTGAGGGTAATCACATTGTACCATATGTAAAGGATATCTCAGTTAAAGCTGTATCATTAAAGGAAAACAAGAACAAAGAACTGGCCGCAACATGAAAAATACCATGCGTCTGTGTAAGATGATTAGAGCATTAAACAGTCCGGTAAATGAGGGTCACGTTGGAGGTATTATATTGTGGGAAATGCATGTGTCACAGTTCAGCTATGCTTCCATATTTATTCTTATTGCGTTCACTTGGCCATGGACTTGAGTCACATCAGTTTGAACCTGGAATTGAGTTAATTTAATGAGTGAATTTAACAGCTGTCCTACCCCAGGTGTTTGGGTTTCAGTTTTAAAATAAAAGGAACTTCAGCATGCCTGCAGGGAAAACAGGGTCACTTAAATGAAACGAAGGAAAGCAGTAAATTCCCACAACTTTGTCTACGAAATCTCAATTTTCAGTTTGTGATTTAATGCCTTGCAGTCAGACTTCAGATGTTGATTAAATTAAAAGAAAACATTGATATGTTCATATAGCTGCTTACAACTGTGTTTAAGTCAGTTATATTCATAGATTATGTACTGCTAATAAATGCAGATGAATTAATGCTCTAAGACAAAAGTCAATTTTTGGGTTGATTCAACTGATAATATACTTTTTCAAATAAAATATCTCACGATTCCGAAGATCACCTTTGACATTTATTACTCGTTGGAGCCCTCGTTGGTTAGAGAAGTCCAGACTGGAGGTATAACGTCACATGATTAATATGCGCATTACCAAAATCTGTGACCTGTCGTGTCCCTCATGCTGTGTCACCACAGAACAGCACGTTCCCTGCGGAGAACTATTTGCCGAGTTTGGTGTGGGGAACGCAGCCAAAGTTTTAAGAAACGAGAGGGAGAGTAATCTCTCCGTCGGCCTACACCGTCACCCTAGGGTGTCACCGCTGTGTGCGGCGGCCTGCACTGAATCATTCAAACACTACACACTTATCTCTGCCTCAGCAGTCAGACTGCAGACGAAGGCAGGCAAAGTAACGGGAAACAGGCTTCTCATATTTATGCAGATTTTTTTTCTCCCAAAAATGGCTACTCCCTCGGCCATGGAAGGGATTTACATTTGCAAGGTTTCAGTTTGAGTCCAGTACTTTTTGTGATAAAGAACATGTTGATCTATGATGGGAGCTACTACCAAGTCATGATGAATGACATTGATTTCTGCCGTCAAGCAGACGGACCTCCAGCTATTTAAGCCAAGCTGGCAGTTTGCTAACTCTGGCCTCAGCTTTACTGCATTAACATCGAAATAGTAATTTTAAGAAAGATAAATTACTCATTACTCATATGGTCAACTTGATTAAAACCTAGAAAAGAGAAGTTATTTCATCCATATCTCAATAAAACTTACAGCATTCTGTTGCACAGATCATAAACACAGAAGTGAGAAACCTCATGAAACAAACATCACTTGTTGGGAGGTGCTGGTAGGAGACAAATATTTTTGCCCGACCGAATATGTGCTGGACTTATTGTTTGGGTGAGGGGTTGTTGATCCTGTAGGTGGTTTGACGCATCGGTCACCATCTGCTATAAATATGGTCTCTGCTGACTTAATTAGCAGGCTGTGGTTCTTAAATCTTGCTGTGCTGCGAACTCACTTTAATTGCCACTGCCCCCTCTTTTATTCACACTGACAGGAGCACTCAGTCACTACACACGCACTTATACTCCCACATACACACTTATACTACCGCAAACCAGTGCGCGCCCAATGTGGTACGATGGTGGGCGGGTTGAGGTTCACTTCGCTCCGGTATGTTAAGTCTCCTTGCAAAGACACAAATTAGAACACAACAAATATAAAACAGGCCAAATAAACAAAGAATGAGGAAGCCCCTCCACCTAATGAGCCACCACCTATAAACCTATGACCAGCCCACCTGTACTGGCATTGCGAGGAGCCCAGAATAGAACTCACTCCAGTTGGTTTACGAAACACAAAAACCTACTAACTTAACCGTTACCATGGTAACCATAAGTATATAAAGCATATTTGCAAAGGGGCAAAAACAGCAGTGGCCAGAGCTCAGCTAAAGCACCCGAAGCCGACATCACTTCCCCGTTCCTGTTACGAGAGGCACAGGTCATACACAATATGTAAAATAACTCCACTGAACATTGAAGCACTGTTAAGGAGCGTATTTAAACATGAAACAAAAGAAATCCATACAGCCACACATCCACACATGGTGAGTGCTGCACAGATGGGGAGGGAGCTCCGTAACTCCCCCCCTTTAGCTCTCAGTCCTGCACCTTGACTAGATGTAGTCGGTCCTGAGACAAGTGTGGAGCTGGGAAAGCCGGGGGCAAAACCTACATTTAAGGAGAACCAGGATCTGATCTGGCCTCACGTGTTGGGAATCACTAATTAGGGTGGTGTGGCCAAACAGGTAGAGGAGGGAGGGGGGGCTCTACCCATCACACTGGCATTTGTATTTATCAGCCAAATCGCATGCCATATTACTTCTTTGATTTAAAGGTCCTGGAAGGGTTTGTGAGTTGTTTTCATTATTTATGAGAAAAACAGCCACAGAAATGTTGTGTTTTATCATTTGCAAAGACAACAAACTATGTAGTGTAGTGGATGTATTTTCTGGAATCTGCAGACTTTCAAAAGGTTCAATTATATAATATTGAAGGTTAACTATAATGGGAAATATATTAACATCTTGACTTTTTAACTCTTTAACCAAAAGGTCACGGTGGGAAAAAATACTATTAACATTTTAGGCAAATTAGAATCTTGATAGGTCAGACGGTTCTTTGCATAAAGTATCTCTGATGAGGTTTTATTATTTATAGAGGTTTTATCGCACAGAGCTTCTGTGATTCCTTGCAAATTAAGCTGTTGTGACAATAAGTGATGTTTGAGAACATTTTAGAAGATGAAGCAAAAAATGAATGATTTGCATGAAAAGATAAATTCCACCAAGCAGTAGACGCTGAAAGAGCATGCATGTGCGTGAATGGGTAGCCACAGACTTCGAAATCTTCGAAATCATTGTGGTGTTTTTTTCTCCTTTTCCCTTTGTACATTTCATGACACCACTTTGTTCTAAGTGTTTGTCTCCCTCCAACTCCCCAAACCTCAACAATTAAACTCAGACACAAATCATTCAATTGTTACAAAACAACCTAATTGTGTTGGCTTCACCGTTACTGTGCTCTGGAGGCAGATCCTGATCCCTCTCTATGCTGCCCTGTTTTACTTTACTTGCCGAACTATTGACCTATCTGGTGAAAGGAACAAAAATAAAGACAGGAGTTCATAACCTTTCATAATCTTGCATTTCAGAAAAAAATATACAAGCTTTCACATTTCGCTGAGTAAGGGTTTTTAGCAGTCATCGCCATAAGTTTACAAATCTCAAAGGACATGCTGCAGACCCCACACAGGAATTAATTAAAGAGCAAGACAGCAGGCTTCATTCATTTAAATACCGATAACAGAAGAAACATTACATTTGGTGTTTGTTGTGAGGAATTTCTCCAGCATTTGTCCTCAAATTATCTATTGTATAGAAACTGTGTCACCATGACTGAATAAATACATTCATGATGAATAACCAGAGTGAGGTGAATGACCTAAGAATGACGCATAACAAGTCCATCTTTAATGTCATGCTGATGGAAATGATCAATAGAAATCGATATCACAAAGGGGTGTGTATCTCCTGCTTACAGCTCTATGCAGTCAGAGTAGATCGGACACCATTGACACACCCTAATGCATTTGGGTCCGTCCATGTGCCCGATTTGTTTGAACAGTAAACAATATTTCAGTAAAATCTGGCAGCTTGAGAGGCTACACTTAAAGTTCCAGAACTTATTTTCATGTCGGTCTGTTTTGGCTGTCCTTTGCAGACAAAAGCAGTGCAGATTCCCTCTAGAAAACCTCTGGTTTTACTTCAGCGGGGTCTGACAGTCTGCCCCACGCAGTCCTTGCTCTGTTCCTCCTCATCCTCCCTTCACTACAGCAGGCACAGCCACACATTACAGGCCAAAGGGGAAAGAGGCTGCTGGCAGCCAAGGGGAATAACCAACAAATGCCAAAATCTGCATTGCATCACAGGATGGACTCTACTTTGCTACTCTATCAAAGAACACTGGTTAACATGAGTATTTTTTTAATTTACTTGATGCTGAGAACAGGAAAATCCGCTGTGATGAACCGTGAGTTTTGCTTTGCTCAGAATAGATGATCAGTAGTTGCAGTTGAGCATTTGTGATGATTGTTGATTTCACTATCTTAACATTTTGTTATTTTTCTTGGCACAGAGAGCTCTCCCTCCCATCTGTGCAGAGTTTGATAGACACAGTTGCACTAGCAGTAACCAAATATTAGAAATGACCTCTTAGTCCTGGCTAGACAGTCAGGCAGCATGTTTTTAAACAACTCTCACTACAAGGAGTGTGTGTCACTTTCATCAGATAGCTCAACTTGGTTCTGTCTTTAACAGCATGTTTGTCTCCTCTTCTCTCAGCTGAATATTTTCATGCAAACAGTCAAATGTTCAATATCTGGCCAGTTTCTGAGGCACGCAGACATACAGCTTGTGGCTTTCCACTCATAAGAGCCAGCATCTTGTTAAAACGTCAGCGAGGAATAGGCGAGTAACCCCCATATGTTTACATTATGTCATTGCACGATTGAAAATAGCTCCTTGCAATTGTGAGAGTTACTGTCATACGCCTAGATGTCAAACTCCCATCAATTCCTCAATTCCTAGTCGTGTACTCTGTAGAAAGTATTGGCAAAAAGGGTTAATGAGAAGCATCGTGCAAGTCATGGTCGGGGAGTGTTGAAACTTGAAGCTAAGACGAAATACTTGTGTGTACATTAAACAAGAAAAGACTTTTTTTTCACACATTTCCAACATGGATCTTCCTAAAAATATTTCTAATCTGAGGAGCTCCTCCATTTCAGAGTGCTTCAAGGATCACCAGGTATGCTGTTTGGGTTTTTTCCATTTCTGGTCCGAAGAAGGGCGTTGAAAGTAACTCAACCCCATAAACCACAGACTTGGTATTGGAAAAGCAGGAGGAAAAACCTGCATGTTGGCCAAACACTTGGTTATATACTTTGAGTCAAAATGGTGACCAAAAAGGAAGACAATCAGACAAATGATTGGCTCTCTGGTCCAAGAGCAGCACACACTGCAACGTGACTTTTCTGATGTGCTGATAAGATGAAGCCAATATAATAGATATAGATTTAGGTCAGCATTTACTTCCCATGCTGTCAATTCAGTCTGAATTCCATTTGTGAGTTTTGGAATTAACATCAGTGTGGTCAGAAAGTAATGTGTATAAATCCAGAGTTAGCTACTTCTTTGTCTGCCTCCTTTTACTGTGGTATTTCTAGAAGAAACTATTGCAGTGAAATATAAGTCTAAGTGAATGGATGCCACATTATGAATCCTCTGATTACTTTCCTTCACTGCCACCAGTTTTCTTTTGCATTTTATGCTTTTATTGTAAATGTAATTGAGGAATAGGCATCAACGTTTGGGGTTTGAGGGAAATCCTTGTTGGAACTGTTGGAGCCATAAAATGTCCTTCATGCTTCAGCAGAGGATGCATCCAGCTGACTTTTAAGATCCTCTGATGTCTACTCTCGTGCCACCATAATGTTTCTGATGGACATTTTAATTAAACGGTGGATAGACATTAATTATTTTCATAAACTTCTTTCTCGTTTTTACATATAAACAATAAAGCCTTTCTTTCTAAAAAAATCTTCTTTTCCAAAAAATAAACCAATTTGTCGGTGCCCACCTCCGCCCCGTCCCTCTGACACATGTTTCTCTTTTCCTGTTTCCAAACCTTAACTTTAACATGTTTCCAGCTGCTGCCAGCTCCGGGAAAAAGGAAAGCAAACATACCCACCTGTCCTCAGCAAGAGGGATTCTGAAACACAATGCCTCATTCATGTTTTCAATGAGACAAATTTACATAATGCAGCTGCAAAAACTTCAAAGTCCTTGACTGCAGTTTTGTTGAGGAAAAATAGGACTTATCCGCACTTTTCATGAGAGAGTAATTTAATCAAAATGACATATGCTTAGCAAAATATCTGACAATTTGACAACAAGTTGTTTCACTACATCTAAATAAAGTACCCTTGACGTTAATTATTCAGAAATATGAAATAGAAACCCTCTGCAAAAGCAGGCTAATGTACCATGCAATGGATCTCTGTGGATAATTGATACCGCAGAGGTTATTTTGGGCGTGTGTAAAAAAATGTGTATGAAACTGAATATGTTAACGTCGATCAGGCACCAAGAACCAAAGATGCCGTTAGATTGAAGACACTGTCCCTCTCCCGCCTAAAGACACTGTCCCTCTCCCGCCTAAAGACAAAACGGGCCCATTTGAGATCGTTTGTTTGAATGCAAGTGACGCTTATAACGTTCTAGTATGAGGGGCCGTTTAGCGCTATTGAGACACTATTGAGACACTTTACGTTGCGAAGGCGATTGTTGACAAACTGACCGCAGAAATATTGCTCAAACAACTAACTTCTCGTCTGAAAGAGTTCTTAACTTGACTTAAATGTACATGTCCGGTCCTAAAAGCGCGTTAAACCAGTGTATATGTACACCGAGGTATATACGTATGCGTGCATGTGTAATGTTTTATATATGCGCGTGCATAGGTTCTCAGGTGTGCGCGTGAAAGCATTTCAACAGTAAAGTAGGTGTTTCATCACGTGTGAGAGTGTCTCAGTAGTTGGGTCCTCATCGACCACTCGTATTCAGTGCAAACAGAGAGGAGCGCAACATCGCGCTGCGGAGCTGAGGAGACTTGCCTCGGCGGGGGGGGGGGGCGAGAGACGCCCTCACAGACTGAGGACATACATTTAAAACATATCCTTCGTGACATTGAAGCCGCCACAAGCCACCGGACGGGTTCAGCCATGGACGCCTCCCCTAAGGACATCGATGCACTGGACTTAATGAATGGGAAACACGGGTTTCTCTTCAGAAAATGTTTTCATCGGTTTGTGGACCTGAAATAGTTTCAAAGACCCATTTTGTGGGGTGTGTCTGGATGTTTGTTTGACAAGGGGAGCTATTTTCTGGTTGTTCGGCTGGACCAAGAAGGATATCTGAACTATGTAAAGGTTGGACATTGTTCATTTTAAGGCTCATAAAAAATGAGGAAGGTGTGGGCTAAATTCAAGCTTGGACAGACTGCTTTTTTTGTACCATTTGTAGAATAACGTTTTGACTAGGTAAAAAGGTGAAAACAACAAAAAACCCAAATCAAACAACCATGATGTCTGTTTGGATCTGTGTCAGCTATATGTGTTTTGAGAAATAATCTATGGTTAATAAAAAGAAACACAATAAACAAATTTGGGTCAGTAACATATGTAGATTTCTAGAGCTCAAACTAGAATGAACCAGAACTAGAGTTATACGATAAGGAAGAACATTGTCTATAGTCTCTTAGCAGTTCCAAGTTGCCATGTAAGGTTGCAGTTTACAACATTCCTGCAAGCCATAGTGTGTCTTTCTATTTGCTTTTTTTGACCTCTTGCCAAAAGTCAGACATGAAGAATTTTCCGATGTTATTTTAATCTCAAATTGTAATATAAAGATGTTTGAATATACATTTAAGGTTTGTGAAAAGGTTTGTGATCGCAAAGACAATTTAGTTTGATGCATCAGCTTCAGTGCTCTTTGTTTCTCTAGGTCCATTCGTGCAAAATAAGTTCCCTTATTAGCTTCCCATTATTAGCAGTTTCAGTGAGTAGGCCTACTTGCTTCCTGTATTAAAAACATCTGCACTCAATATTTCTTCAGGAACTCTCACATCTTATCACATCAATCCTTAGCTTTTGCTGTTTTAATAGCACCTCTTCTATCATCAAATTGCCATCATTTTAATTGTATTGACCCACGCCTCAAATGATCCTCTTTCTCTTGCAGCATCCCTCGACTGTGGACCTCTTGACCTTCACAGTTCAGTGATGTTAGCTTTGAGCCGCTACAACTCTACACAGCACTCCGCCTCCCAGCTGCTCCCTCGTATCTCCAATGACAGCGGAGGGAAAGTGGAGGTGAGGGTGGCTGTTGAAGGTCTGTCGCGGCAGGGAAACCACACCCATGGGGAGCCCACCACCAGCGGCGCCATTGTCGTGATTCTTTCCATGACACTAGGCATCATCTCCAACATCGTGGCCCTCTTCATCCTGGCCAATGCCTACTCGCTCCAGCGTCGGCGCACCAAAGCCACATTTCTTCTGTTTGCCAGTTCCCTGGTGGTCACAGACTTCATCGGCCATGTGATCCCGGGTGCCCTTGTTCTCCGGCTCTACCTATCTGGAGGTGCGCACCCCAAGGACTTCAACGACTCTGATAGGATGTGTCAGTTCCTGGGTGGCAGCATGGTCTTCTTTGGCCTGTGCCCACTCTTTTTGGGCTGCGCCATGGCGGCTGAGCGTTGCCTGGGTGTCACTAAGCCGCTGCTGCACTCATCCCTGGTAACCAAAACCCGGACAAAGATCTGCCTGTCTGTCATCTGGCTGGCAGCTCTGTGCGTGGCCATACTGCCGTGCTTCCGGCTCGGCTCTTACACCTATCAGGAACCAGGTACCTGGTGTTTCATCAAAGTGCTCAGTGACACTCAGGAGGTGGATTTGGTGTTTGTGGTGCTGTTCTCCGTACTGGGTCTGACCTCGCTGGCTGTTGCACTGGTGTGCAACACCGTCAGTGGAATGACCCTGGTGCTCGCTCGGCTCAGGAGGAAGCCCGGCTCCCACCATTCAGCCAAGTCCCATGACATAGAGATGGTTGTGCAACTGGTCGGCATCATGATCACCTCGTGCATCTGTTGGAGCCCCCTGCTGGTGAGTACGACGAGAGTGTAGCATGCAGTCAGATCAGAATGACATAACCTGTGTGTTCCAATAGCTAAACTAGCTAGTTTGTGCCAATAATTAAGTATGTTCTTGTGCATCCATTTGCAATGTGGCAGTGTGCGAGGCAGCATACTTTTGTGTTTTTTCTCACAAACAATCCTTTGCATAGCAGGTATATGAGAAAGATGGTGACGGTGCTTTGCTTTTATGAAGTAGTGTGTCCTAGTTAAATGCACACTGCATGCAACAGCATGCACTTTGTAAGTGTAAGTGTATTTTTTTACCACTAATCAAACAGGAAACTGAAAACACTTGTGTGTACGTGCAGGGACTTTAATTTTAGTGCCTGTATTTTTAGAGAGGGTAATTAGCAGCATTGTGTCACTTCATGAGAGTGCAAGATTAGCACCAGATTTAAAATAGTGTTATAGTTTAAAACAACAACAACATATAACATGGTTATTAGCCAATGGATCTAGAATGTGAAATATCCTCTGCATTAGCACACTGGACCATAGAGATATTATATTATATATTATACATTACCAGTCAAACGTTCTCAGACACTTTTAATTTAATAAGCCATCATTTCATTTGAGAAACGGTGTCCAAACTTTTGAATGGTACAATAAATTATATGATTATATTTCCTCTCCTCTTGGTTATACGGTTATAATAATAATGGTTATAACAATATTAAAGACAGGGATTTGAATAGACCTTTAAAAAAAATCAATTCTAATCTAATTAAAATAGGAAAACAGTAATGACACTGAAAAAAATACTAACCACAACAGTAAGGTAGAGAGTGTCTCATAGAAATAAAACATGCAAAATACGATGGGAATAGTAAAATATGGTGGGAGTAACACTGATGACAGATTCGGCTGCAGCCACTTTCAGATACTTACAGTATTATTACATTCATAAAGTCTTCTTTTGAGATTCATCTTAATGGAATCAATAGAGTCAATTCCAAAATACTTGATCCGTCTCACATTAGATGACATTCAAAGGCCATGAAAACTCCTGTATCAATACTGCATAAGAACTGTTAATAATATGAGTATTGATATCAAAATTGATATTAATACTCATATTATTTAATGCCATGTTATGTATTAATGTGAAAATCCACCTTAGGCTCTAGTATTAGCAGCATTAAGGGCCAGTTGGATAAAGCTGAGCCTCACCTCTTATCAGTTCAGATGGTTGATTGTTGGGAGAGCCTTCCCCTTGCTTATTAGAATAAAACAATAATATTTGATGGCAAAATGTAAAAACTATATTGGTACATGGAGTGTGTTTGCTCCTATGTCGTTGAATAATTGCAAGCACATGTTTCTTCCAGATCTTGGCCCTGATGTCTGTGATCCACTCCTACACAGGCTCTATTGGAGAAGACTTATCCAGCTACAAAACTCTGATGGTGATGGGCGTGCGACTGGCCACGTGGAACCAGATTCTCGACCCCTGGGTCTACATCCTGCTGCGCCGCACTGTCCTCCGCAAAATCTACCTCATTGCAAAGTGCCAGGAAAGGCTCAGGGCTAATGAATTGGGCCATTGGGAGCCCTCCTCTTTTCGCAGCTCAGAGAAGAATGTCAACCAGGTTTGAACCGAGAAAAAGAGTTAAGGATTTACTTTGTAAACCAGGTCATTGAACATTTAAAGGACTCACCTAACCAAGGCGTTTGAAAGGAGGCACGTGTAGAACCACGTCGAAGGAAATAAACTGTGGATACAATCGTGGAGTAAAGTGGAATCGCAGTTTGGTATTTCTCTGCTGGTCCACTTTGGAAAGGTTTCATGAATTTAAATAAAAAATATCTTGTTCATGCTTTTCTTTTACAACCATTTACCAGTGACTTTGTAGTCAAACCTTTCAAATGAAAGCAAGCTAATGCTATGATTTTGCACATACATTGTCTCTTGTTTACTTGCCGTAGGTCACTTACTTCAAGTAATATTAAAGAATATTCTTTTATTAAAGATGTATATACTACAGTATGACTACACACAGCCCAGAGGGACTCGGACGTACGGAGTGGTACTTACAGAAGGACTGAGGATTATTTGGTTTTATTTACTGAATTGATTTTCACCAGCTTTGGAAGTAAAAGATAAACACCATCAGCTCTAGCACTACATACATGAGGAAGAATGATGCTCAGTCATTGTAACCACCAGAGGCAGTATTTAGATTGTAATCATAATGTTTATTATTCTGCTGAATGTATTTTATGAAGGTTGTTAAAATTCATATATTGTGATGTTGATTTGAGTTCAAATATGCTTTTCATATGTTTATACCGTGATTTGTATGTTAAATAATGTAAGATTGTATAAGTTATTACTTTAATGGAGTACCCTCAATTTACAGAGAATATGTAAATCACTTTAAATTGAATGTAATTAAAACAGTGAAATGTTAACTTACTCTGCATTTTTGCATTTCTTTTTTACAAATTGTCTTTTCCTCAATGTTCCTTCTAAATACTCTAATTGTTGGGTTAATGAATATATTGCACAACATAGAACGATTAAGTTGTGATACTGTTATATATTAATATGTATAACTATTCTGGTCGCTAAGCAGGGCTGCAGGTGTAAATGTAACTCAAATTTATTTGATTTGCTGTTTTATGTCATAGGCGATAAACTATGACTTTAGAGGAGGTGTAGGGCTTAAATGAAATACTATTATTACCAACTTCCTTGTATCTGTTTCCTCCCCTGCATCATCTCTTTCCACATTCCTGACCTGGAAACAGTGATATCTGACTCACTCTGAAGAGCTCATTTTACTCTTTTAGCTCATTTAACTATATTTTGTCTGGTGTGTCATAAACCCGGAGAGTCCCCTGCTGGAACTCTGCTGCTTTTAATCACAGATACATTAAGATCGGAGTTTTTGACATCAGTTTATTTGACAAAAAAAGAATTCCAAACAGTAGTTAAAGTGGCATTGTCTCTTTCTCTCTATTTAGTCTCCTCTAAGTCTGTAATGTTTCTGTGCTGTAGTCGATGCCTCCTCTGTTGCTTTAATCCAAATCGAGGGTGTGTTAAATACTGTACTGATTCTAAATGTCCTTGAGATGTGTTGTGACTATGTATTGGGATATTGGGCTTTTGAAACTGAATTAACTTGACTCGGGGCCTGATGATGAGTATGATCTATGTTAATATTAAGTGGCTAAAATGTACTAAATGGATGTTAAGATCTTTAACTTACAATGCAATGGTCACATTTTATGTTTGAGGTTAAGAATCACATTGATTTGGCGAAGCACAATGTTTTCTTAAATTAAGCTAAAGCAATAGTAAAACAGTGTTAAACATTTGGAGGAGAACCACTAGGTAAGACAGGAACTTGAGTAACATAACTGCTTCCTATCATTGCCCCTACCATTAATATTAAAGAGAAACCATGCATCACTTCCACAAAACAACAATTTTGTTCTAAAAAACTCCTGACCTATATAAAAAGCATATAACAATTGCAACAAAAAAGCCACTGGGTCGCAGAGTACTAAGATATTGACATTTTCTAACGGTCAAATATGTACATATAAATAATAAATGATATAAAAAATGATATAATATATATATATATATATATATATATATATATATATATATATATATATAAATAAATATCAATAGTGGTATGAAGCAATTATACAGTGATTCAATAACACTGAATTTAATTTATTGTTGATTCTCAATGACATTGACAGCCTTAAGGAACCTCATGGTTTACAACTCACTATGGTAAGTTAGTTGTAAGAGAGCGAAAAGACTGACTACTTGAGGGATACGCGTATGCTGCAGTTATTCTGTTTATGTAGTATTATTACAGCCAGGTGCAAAAAAGTTAAAAGTTCAAGAAATCGCTCGTCGGAGACTCCTTCAGATCAGCATCTGACGCACTCCGGCCCGATGGGCGGCGGCGTGCGTCGCAATCAGTTTGTAGCACACGGCAAATAAAACCAAAGAAGAAGAAACAAGCGTCATCCGCAGGCCTAGTGACCCTTTGATGGCCGCTGGCTAATGTTACGTTACAGAGAAAAGGTCTTTTTTGCTCGCTAGCTGTCCACGGTAAGCCTTGACTACTCCAGCGGCACTTAGACGGAAGTCAGAAGTGAATGACAACAACACCCCTGAGGACAAATGAACAATAATGGCGCTGGCATGATGTCCAATGTCTGCTAACGTTAGCGGGCTAGCATCAAGTGGGCAGTCAGTGCTACAAACATCTAACGGCCGCTGCGCGCCGCAGCACCGTCGCTCCTATTGGGACTAAATAGAGCGTCCTACAGACAACGGAGGGCGAGAAGGTAATGATGGGCTGGATGATATCCTCCGTGTTATTTAGAGGCGTGCTATACTACCGACACTAATTACGTAACGTCAGCGTTTTAGCTGTCATCAGACCATCATATATTAATGTCAGTTATTACATTTCAGTTGACCACACGGAACCAGTTATCTAGCAGTCGCGCGCCGACTAACACACTTGTTTCCTTCTGAAAAGGTGACAGCCTCGATCCCAGAGTCGTGACAGCATGGCGGCCGCTGCATCGCAGTGGGATGAGCACCAGGCGTACGAGGAGCTGCTGTATTGGGACAGCCTCATTCAACAGGGCCACCGCCTCCTCCCGCACGATTTCGACAGGTAGGCACACACACACACACACACACACACACACACACACACACACACACACACACACACACACACACACACACAAACAGAATGTGTCGTATGGTTTTTAGGCTGTAGTCTTATAATAAATCGAACTTAAAGGTAACTTGGGAGTGAGGCATCATTTGTTTTGGGCAATTAATCATATGCAAACTATGTGTACTTGATATTTAATTATAATATAGGTAGATGAAATGCAGCATTCTGATTGGTAGAGAGTGAGTTCCTGGGTGTGTACTATACCTGTTAAAAATGAGTTTTCCACAGAATTGCATAATTTCGTTAGATCAAGACCAACGGGTATTACTAACTGTTTAACGTTATGATTGTTGTGTTACTGCTTTGTTGTTTAGTGTGAGCTTCTGACTCAACCACATGTCTTCAGATCTGTTCTGATTTTGTTATTTCCTCTCTCCAGATATGAGGATCTACGATACTGGTATGACTGCTTGTGCTACGAGGAGGAGCTGAGACAGTACCATGATTACATCTCCGTTATTGACGAGATTGAGGACCATCGACACCTTGAGGTTTTTGTTTCACCTGTTTAATACACATTTTTATTTGACACTGATTCTGCTTTCTCCAAGCCTCCTCAACAAGTTTGGAAAAATGCGATTTTCGGAGACTAGCTCTCTCTTTTGGCATGAAAGCGTTATATGCTGCATGTTTCTTTTTTCAAAATGCTTTTACTAAAATAATGTCCACTGTTACTATTCATATTTTCCCAATAATTTTTATACTTCAAAATCCATCCAAGTAGCAAAACCCTAATTGAGGAATGCCAGAACTGCTTTTTAAGTTAATTCCGTAATACATGTATTATTATGATTCCTCTTTAACACATGGGTCAAACTCGTCGGCCATCCAGTGCGGCCCGCCAGATGACTTTGCTATTGTGAGAAATACAGAAATGTCCCCATGCATGCAGGGTTGCTTCTGACAGACGAGAGGCTCATTGTATTTTTAAAAAATATATTTATTTGTTTTGCGCCCCCACCCACCCTCCCCCCGTCAGCTGTATTGTCCACCGCCGCCACCCCAAACCGGAATGAGTTGACACCCCTGCTTTAGACACTAGCTGTATTTCTTCATCTACGATGTCTATCTTTTTCTGATTTACCAATTTAGGAAGCTGCAGTCCCACAGATCCACGCGGGGCCGCATGATCGTCACGTTATGGCTAAACACTCTGAAGTATATCCTTCACCAGAGGAGCTGGAGGCGGTGCAGTCAATTGTTTCCCGTGTGGAGTGTGCCCTTAAGACTGTGTCGGACCAGATTGATATCCCTAAAGATAACAAACAAAATTCAGAGTTAGGGAGGTGAGTGAAATGTTCAAATGTTTTTCAGCAGTTGTCCCAGTGATTTAAATATAAAAAGGTGCTCAAAATGAGCCTTTTTTCTCCCCCCAACAGTCACTCTTTATATAAATATTTAAATCATTATTTCTTATTCTTTCCCCCTTTATCTGTGAAAGTGGTGAGTCACAAGACCGTGTCCTACGTGGAGTTATGAGGGTCGGCCTGGTGGCCAAGGGACTCCTGCTGACCGGAGACAAGGACTTGGAGCTTGTCCTGCTTTGTTCCAGCAAGCCTACCACCACCCTGCTCAATCAAGTGGCTGAACAATTATATGCACAGTTAGAGGTAGAACTGTGTATCCTACCTTCATTTCTTTTACGCAGTTCACCATAAAAAAACATTAATGTATTTAGAAACCCCTCTCTGATGTCTCTTATGATTTGTTCCTTTTTTAATAGGCAAGTTCAGCTGCGACATATACAGTAAGCAAGTGTCCACAGGATGCAGCACTTGTTGTGACGAGCACCAAGGAGTCGCCCCTGACTCTCACTATCCACTTGACATCACCTCTGGTCAGGACAAAGCAAGAGAGACAAGCGTCGGAAAAAGAAAAGGACAAGGAAGAAGAAGGTACGTATGTTGGTTGGGTCTCCCAACATCTGCTACAACAGCCCGATATGTGTGTTCTCAGTATGCTGACACTGTACTGCTCCACTGATCTGTCACTATGCACTGACAGGTCGAACCCAACCAATGTTGTACATCTTCATCTCATTAAACATCAGTGGAGCTTGTACAGTGGCTGCCTTAAACCGATGCCAGTGATCAACCAATGAACGTTGGTTTTTCACTGACTCAAAAGTCCTGTCGTCGTTTTGGGACAAACTGGCATTTTCCAGAACAACACAAGAGTGAAAACCAAAAACCCAACAAACGCTGTTTATTCTTGTTGAGTGGTTTCCATGTTTAAAGTGAAGGCTTTTCAAGAATAACAAGTTGAAGCGCGCACTGCATGTACTTGATGCTGAACATATCCATTTGGCACCAGCTGCAGCAAAACTGATGTAAATGTAATATGAAACTGACTTTATAAGACTTTTTTGTCTTTCCTCGGAAAGTTTTACTGGACAGGGAAAAGTAGGAACAATTTAATCCCTTTTATTTATAGATGAATTAGTTGGTTAGTGAACTGTTGATATCTTTTTGCTAAGGAATCCAAAGCTACAATATGTTCAATTAAAAGTGAGTACTGTAGCCCCACAAACGGACCCATACCTGTCTCAGTGAAGTTTTAGTCCATTTAGTGCACTTCATATAAAATGGAGTAATAACTGGAAACATATTTTGCTGCCAAAATCCTTCAGACTTGATAAGGTGCAGTAGTGACAATATAAAATGCATTGATTCATAAGTACTAGTTCATTAGTGAAGAACAGTGTTCAGACCATTGATTGATCAGCTTCTCTGATCAGCCTGCGCTCCACTCAGTCCCATCAAGCCAAGAGTTACATTTTACCAGTTTTTCTTGCATTCATATTATTTTAGACAATTTCAGCTTTTTTAAAAAACATGTATGAATAAAGTGTGTCAGTAGGCTGCATACAGTATGTTATTATTATTATTATTATTTTTATGTATAAGACACACATTTAATTAACGCTTAAGTACATAAGTATTGGGTCATATCCTCTTTCAGGGATACCTGATAATAAAGTCAAAACTTCATGACTTTGCTCTGCCAACATTGTTATGAGTCTTATCTGAATCAAATTTTAAAAAGGCTTAAGGCTCTAGATAGCACCGTGATAAACATAATCCTTCCATTTTAGTCTGATTTATAAATTTAACAGAATGAAAATCATCTGATCCTGATAGATGCGTTCAACTGTATTAGTACTGTTAAAAAAAAAAAAAGAGGCCATTATTATTATTAAGGCCAGTTTATGCCACTTTGAGATGAGGCGCTCTATCAGTTTTGCTGCAGTGTGGGGCACCCGTAAGGGTTATCTAAATGCTTGTGATTTACAATTTATTACCTTTTAGTTTGTAAAGTTTTTAGGAACGCTGGACCTTTGACCAACTGGACACCCTGTCTCAGGAGGGGGGGAAAGCAGCAAACCCAAGCTGAAGGGCTCAGGGAAGGGGGTATTACCGCAGGCTATCAATCTATTGCCCACATTTACAACATGCAATGGAATGTTGTAAATGTTGATGTGTCTTTATGACATTTTCTTACTTTTGCTTTTCACACACTGCAAAAGTTAGCGGTGACCGGTGACTAGTGTTGTTGTTGAGACCCAAAATGTACGCATTGCGTACTTAGAAACCCCTTTCCCCACTGGTTCCGGTTTGGGGAAAGCTGCTACTCCCTGAGCTGCGAGACAGAGCCGACCCCCTTGGTCAAACTGTACCTTTTCTTCTTACCCCACTTCGACAATAGCGACGCGAACAGTCGACGATCCGCCGGACGTTCTGGACAGGCAGAAATGCCTAACTGCCTTGGCGTCTCTCCGCCACGCCAAGTGGTTCCAGGTTTGCATTCACGTCCTTATTTGTACATAAGGTTTAGCTATTCATTTTCAATTTAGAGACAGTTGTTGTTCATAAATTTGTGAAAAAGGAAAACGTGTCGGAAGTTTCAGGGTTTTGCCTATTAGCTCATGGAGAGTGATCTGCTGATCTGTACCAATGACAATTTCAGACAAATCATTGGTATAGACACCATATCATTTAAATTATCTAAATGGCCTCTGTCTTACTAAACTCTCAACCATCAACTGTTTGTCCACAACAAACGGCATGTGGACAAAAAAGTGCGATAACATGTGTTTGTGGCTCAGTTGTTCTGACCTCCTGTGCCTGTTTTCGGGTCGTTTTGTGAAGCCTCAGAGCACACGTTTGACGTGGCATCAGAGGCGGCAGCTCCTCCGACTCAACTGGCTGTCGTTTGTGTCTCCAGGCCAAAGTCAACAATCTAAGTTCTGCCGTCCTCGTGATCCGGATCATGAGAGACTTGTGTAACCGTGTTCCTACCTGGACGCCACTCTCCGGATGGGTGAGGTTGCCCCTGTTTCTTGTTTTTTTTTGTTAGTCTAGATGCAGTTGTGTATTAACCATTCAGATCTTTGGAAGCTCCTCAATTATCTCTTTGATCAAAACCTTGGAACTTGATAATTAGTGTCTAAACTGTGCGTCTCATCTCCACTCAGCCTCTTGAACTGCTGGTAGAGAAGGCCATCGGTACGTCTGAGAGACCAATGGGAGCAGGCGAGTCATTACGCAGGGTTTTGGAGTGCGTTGCATCTGGAATCCTCATGGAAGGTGAACTGTTTATTGATTTGTAAAAACACAATGGATGTTTGTTCAATGGCATCAACATGAATCCGTCGTGGTCATTGTGTCTGTGCAAAGACGGCCCTGGAATAAAAGACCCGTGTGAGAAGGAAACGGTCGACGCCACTGCATATCTGTCTCTGCAGCAGCGGGAAGACATCACACAGAGTGCTCAGGTAACGTGAGGATCCTTAGACATCCACCAGATCACACTCCTATTTCTGCAAATAGTCTCTTAACATTTGCATTTTCTTCAGTTTGCTTTGAGGTTGTGTGCGTTTGGACAAATGTACAAGGTGTTGGGGATGGACTATAAACCCATAAAGCCTCGGAAATCAGCAGGACCTGGCGGCAGAGAGGGCACAGGTACCTGACAATCTGACGTATACCTTCTGTGCCGTTCACAAAAAGCTTCCATGAAACATTCTGTTCTTCCGCTTGTTTCTGCTGTTTTATGCAGCACAAATACCACCTGCTGGACACTTCAACCTGCCATCCAAGAGACCTCACACAGAGATGGAGAAGGAAGGGGAGGGGCCCCAACTCAACAGCAAACAGCGGAAGTTTCTCAAGTTCCAGAAGCGCTTTCAGAGGAAATCATGTTAGTAGTGAATATTATTATAGTGTCTGCCTTTTTAACTGAAATGAGCTTCACTTTTTCCACATTTTGTTATGTTACAGCTTTATTTCAAAATTGATTATATTAATTTTTCCTCCAAATTCTACACAACACCCCATAATGACAAAGTGTAAAAATCTATTAAAAATAATTTAAATATAACTTATACATAAGCATTCATAGCCTTTGCCATGACACTGAAATTGAGCGCAGGTGCATCCTGGTTCCATTGATTATCCTTGAGATGTTTCTATACCTTCATTGGAGTCCAGCCTGCTATATTCAGAATTGTATTGAGGCCCAGATCTGGGGACTGGTATAAAGTTCTGCAGCATTGGGCGTCAAGAACCTGATGGTCACTAGAGGCCAACCTTCCAGAAGGACAACCATCTCTGCAGCACTCCACAAATCAGCCTGTATGTATAGTAGAGTGGCCAGCCGGAAGCCAATCTCCGGTAAAAAGCACATTATAGCCTGCCTGAAGGACACTGTGACCACGAGAAACAAAATTCTCTGGTCTGATGGTCTGAATGCCAAGCGTCATGTCTGGAGCAAACCAGGCACTGTTCATCACCTGGCCAATACCGTCCCTACAGTGAAGCATGGTAGTGGATGATTTTCAGCAGGAGGAACCGGGAGACTAGTCAGGATTGAGAGAAAGACAAATTCAGCAATGCACAGAAACATCCGCGATGAAAACTGCTCCAGAGCACTCTGGACCTCAGCGTTGGGCGACAGTTCATCTTTGAACAGGACAACAACGCGAGGCACACAGCCAAGACAACAAAGCAGTGGCTTCAGGACACCTTTGTGAATGTCCAGCCCTGACTTGAACCCGATTAAACATCTCTGGAGAAATCTGATCATGTCTGTGCACAGAGTATTGAGCAATGTGAATACTAGTGTAGTACAGGCTTTTTTTACTTTGTCATTATGGGGTGTGTGTGTGTAGAATTTTGAGGAAAAAAATCAATACATTTTTAAATAAGGCTGTAACATAACAAAATGTGGAATAGGTAAATACTTTCTGGATGCATTGTACATCCACATGCATTGAGGTGCCAGTTTATTATGAACATATCTAATACAATCTAGGTGTGTCCCTCAACTAAGAATTTAGTTTTCACCAATTCTTTTTTTTGCTCATTTTTTACAATATTCATTGTGTGTGTTGGTGTGACTGCGTAGTACTGAATTGAGAATATCAATACACAGATTTGGCCCTTTTGAAGCTACTCACAGACCGAAAGCAGTCTGTATCTATTCTTTGATTTTGATAGTCGCCTTATGTTGTCATTTTGCCTTTCTGAGGCTGTCCCAGGAGGCTGCTGTGACGGTCCCGATAGTACAACTTATGGTGATTTATTCCTGCACACTCAAGAGATTGATTGAAAGCACGTGAGTTATTTTCTAATCTGCAATAACTACGCAATATTAATAGACTTAATATATATACAAAGTAGAAAATAAGATTTATTAGGAGAATCCAAACAAATCAATTCAGATATTCAGCACCCTCATACAGTGAGAATGGAATTTTTTTTTTATTACTACATTTTCCCGCCACGGCGACACTTCTACCGTAAGACTGGCATTCGAATAAGCCTTAGATCAAATGATTGACTACTGAAGGTCACCCCTAATGAAATGTCAATGTACTAAATAAATTGGCAACGCAATGTACATAATTATTGAAACTATTATAGAGCAGCAGGTTGTAATCGTATATTTATTTGGACATTAGCTTCTGAATAGTTTTATAATGATCAGTGTTGGCTTAGTTAAATTGTTGTAGACTTTAAAGGATATAATAGCACATAAGTGCACAGTCTGTGTTGTAGGTTTATCACCAACCTGGAAATCCTCCGCCCTTTATGAAACCTCAACCCTATGTGTTGCTTTTCACTTCACACAATCAGGAATGTTTTGACCCTGCTAATAGAAACATCTTTGTCTTCTTTCTATGGGCTTAAGAAAAATGCAATTATTTACAACTTTTGTCTGTCAATCTCCACGCAATTGTATCGCTCTTATTTCTGCCTTTTCTCTACCTGTCCCTTTTTTTCCCTTCGTAGTCACAGATGATTTCAGCATGAATGCTGTGATGCGTCTGAACCAGTACAAACCCGGCCTGGAGTACCGACTTATATCTCAGACTGGTCCAGTCCACGAACCGGTCTTCACGATGGCAGTGGACTTAAACGGGAAGCCCTACGAGGCGACGGGGCCCTCCAAACGAGCTGCCAAACTGAATGTAGCCACCAAGGCAAGCCCCTTGTGTTTCTCTCCTTTTGACATTAGTTACTTTAGTGCTAAAGCTAGTCAGCCTGCATGGCATCCGGGGTTGTGCAATACCCAAAACCCAAGCTCGACTTCTTTCTGTAGTATTGAGTAATTAGCTCACTAACTGGAAACCTAATGCCACATTTAAGGCATTGCTTAGTGAAAACACACCGGTAGCATTTTCCTGTTGTATGACCGTTTCAGCCCACAGCATGACTGAGAGAAAACATGTTGACGTTGTGACCTTTTGTAAATCTTAGGTTTTGCAGGACCTTGGTCTTCCAACAGGCTCGGAATCTAAAGCAGAGTCTTCTGGTGATGTTGAGGGAACCCAAGACTTGGTAAAACCTGGCAGCGCGGCCTCTTCTACATCCGAAGAAGTACGGCTCCTTATAAGAACTGCCACTATTTAGAGCCGTTTTGAGCTTCGCTCTCATCAGATAGTAAAAAAGAAATGCAGTTGCGGGTTTTGTGTCATGAGTGTAACTGCCATTGTTTGCCCAATTGCCTCGAATAGAGCGGTCAGGGTCCTATCTTGACCAAAAAGGGGAAGAACCCTGTGATGGAGCTGAATGAGAAGCGCCGCAGCCTGAAGTACGAACTGTCTGCCGAGACGGGGGGCTCCCACGAAAAGTGTTTTGTCATGGAGGTGAGTCTGCAAACAACAAGGCTATATTAGACTAAATTATTTTTGTTTTTTGAGGGGTATGAAACACTTTTATCCCCAAAGGACTTTCCTCATTTGTCTGCCGAGTTGCTGCGTCTGACTTGGCCAACTCCAGGCTCTTTGACAGGAAGTGATGCACGCAAATAAACAAAATGGCGTATCTTTTTCTTATCTAGGTAGAGGTTGATGGGCAGAAGTTCAAAGGGAGAGGTTCCAATAAGAAGGAAGCAAAGGCTTACGCTGCCCTCACTGCTCTGGAGAAGCTGTTTCCAGACGACGACAGCAACAGGAATACTGCAAAGAAGAAGGTCACTTACACCGACATGGTAATTAATCCAAGTTAACGGCCTGTATTTGTATTTGGACCATTTTGGGTGATGGTGGCTCTTTATATGATTGGTGCTTCCCAGTATGAATATATAATTGTTGAAGAATACATGCTCACTTATGGTACTTTTCCTTTTTGTACTTGTCCCTTTTCTATGTATGTACGAAGGCATATCTAACACATTAGCCTCTGCATGCACAAAACATTTGTTTGTTAACAACAAATTGTCTTTGTTCCTGTCCAACAGCACATCCCCGGGTTTGGCACGATCCGTGGCATTCCTTCAGACTCCAGGACTCGTGGCTGGGGTCTCAACAGAGGCCGAGGCAGAGGCCGGGGCAAACCGTTTCTACCTGGACCGAGCTATAACAAGAGTAAATGCTTTTGTATTCTCCAGGTGTCTGCTTATTTTAACTAACGGATTCTTAAAATACACTTATAAATAATTGACTATATATTATTTTTTCCCCTTTCCTATTTTAAAAGCTAACTACAGTTATGAGGGCAACACCAGCGCAGGTTATCGTAAGTGATTCATCCTCACCTGAATACACCTATACGTTCTTCTCTGTATTTGCCGTTAAAAAAATAGTATCAAGTAAGTCAAAAAATGTTCTGCAGCGGACATGTCTCAAGTTATACTGCCATCCTGCCCCCCTGGTTGCTTTCATTCATTTTTTCATTTTAGTTGCACGTCTTTTTTTTCTTTATCCTTTTATATTTTCTTTAAATAGCATTGATGTTGCTCTTGTTTCATCTGTTTTTAGATCAGCTCTATGTTAATAATGCAGCCAGCACCACAGCCAAATGCACTGGGTCAGGCAGCAGCATTGGCTACGGCACCTTTTACCCCGAGGGCAGCGAGAACTACGCCTCCCAACCCGTCTCCAGCTCCGACCCCAGCACCCCGCAGGCGGAGAGCTACCAGTCGATGCCTCCTCCTGCTGACCAGGAAAGTCCCTACAGCTACGGCTATGGAGATGAGAAGAAGAAGATGTTGATCCAAGGTCAGAATGAGGCCCTGGCAGGAGGCTACTCTATGTACAGTACAGCTTACCCTAGCTCTGTGACTGGGGGACAGGTGTATAATAACTACGGTGAGTAAAGAAATCCACTTGCAGATATACAACTGATTCGGCACCGCATTTATGTTGTGTTTCAACATCGTGTCTCAGGAGAAAATATTGCAGATACATAAAAAACTAGCGCTGTCAACATAAAAGCAAGATGGTAGTTCAAGATGGAGCAAGCTTTTTGCATTGGAAGTAAAACAAACAATCGCAACATACAGAGAACGGTGCAGAGGAATTACTCCACGTGTCAAACAGAAGCAGGTGAGTGGCAAACGGGCCACTTAAAGCACCGCTATGCTAAACCAGCCGGAAGAGTTATTTCAACATGTTTTCCACAAGGTGGATTTCTGCATCAAAGATGATCAAATATGTTTAGTTTTGTGTTTAGAATAACATTAACAACTTAAGAACAGTGTCTAAAATACACAGTCTCTACAGTGATTACTCATTACTTGTTTTAAGATTTAGTCTTTAGAAGAAAAACAAACATTCATTAAAAACAGCATTCATTAATCCGTTAATCAAGATAAATTAATTTCAAAATGTGTGATTAATTAGTTACATATTTTTAATCTATTGACAGCCCTAAAAATAACGCCTTCTGGTTTGATGTCACTCTACAGGCTGGGGAAACCAGTCCTCTGGGAATGAGCAGGGATACGGCATTCACCAGGGTTTCGGAGGAGAAAACCAGGGCTCATTTTCTGGATACAGCAACATGAATTACTAATCCCACCGTGTCCTGACCCTTTCACCGCATTATGCCACTTTTGTGTTTTCAGCTCCTTTCTGGTAAACAAAGTTGTAGATCAAAGATGCAGGCTTATCTTTTGAATAAAAGGTACTCGTTTTCTTCCTGATGTCTATGTTGACAGTGTAAAAATCAATCACTAGCCTGGTTTCTAGGGTTGTTGTGTACTGGCTCTGTATCAATAGGTTCTGTTTATTATTACTGCTTGTAGCCGTGTCCTATAAAATGCTCAAATATCACTTGTAAAATAAATATTTTTTTGGAGCAAAGTTTCTTAGCATGCGCCTACTATCTCATGCACAATTACAAAGTTGCTCAAATTTAGATTTGATATGTTACCTTTTTAATTACAAAAGGTCATTGAGGGAGCTCAGATTATGAATTTCACAGTTGTGCAACTCCGCAAAAACTGTAAAAAAACATAATTTGCCCCCATAAATCCCAAAGATATTCCTCACATCTGCGTTACTAGTAAACGTACATAAACGCATCATTAGGAAAAAGAAAATGACCTTCAATCTTGATTTGAAGCTGCGGAGTCACAGCAGACCTGCAGTTGTCTGGCAGTTTGTTCCAGAGTGGATGAGAAAAGCTGACCAGCAGTCAGAGGTCTTCATGTGCCGCACTGTGCCTTGAAAAGATAAGTTGAAGCATCATTGACCCCTGTGAGGAAATTGTGGAATGCAAACAGGTTGGTTCCTCGAGGAGTACATTTAGGCACAAGCAGAAAAGTAAGAGTGTGTGTGTGTGCGTGTGCGTGTGTGTGTGAGCGAGGGAAATGTGCATACTGTGCAGCAGTAATTATACAATACGTTCCGTGTTTCAAAATTTGGAATATATACTTTATACATATGAATGGACATTGTAGACTGTCTTGTGTGGGGTGCTGCACACATTTGAAAGGACTTCCATCGATATTGTGGAACAAATTTCTTGTCTAAAATTTCTTTGACACGAAGTCTCAAACTTGTAAAAGCTCCCTCCAGTGCTACAGAAGTCTAGGTACTAGGTCGTACTCCTGACAACACTTTTGAGGTCTGCATGTGTAAGTAGTAACGCAGCTGTTATCTTCATTTTGCAGTCTTCGGTTGACGGCTTGATTCAGGAGTGCACAAAGTATATACACAGTTCTAAATGAGATAATGATGGTCTTAAAGGCGGGAAGAGGGCACTGAGTGCTGTTTTCTGCTAAAGTGAGAAGATAAGGGAGGGTGGAACCCAAGTCTGATAAGGCTACTTCCTGTGGGACCGACCCATTGCCCCGAGTCGTCAATATTTACCATACTTTGTGTTGAGCATTTAACCGCTGAGAGAAAATCAACAAGTCACCGCTCCGGTTCCTGTGTTACACAGAGATAAAAATGCTCAACAAAATGGAGAAGGAAACGAGTGATTAACACGGAAATGGAAGAAGTGGAGTCTGGACAACAACTATAATAACTGCTGTAGATCACATGCGGCCCAGATGACCTTCCAGTCCCGAGACTGAGTCAGGGGGTGAGCAATGATCATGTCTCTGCTGCAGCCTCCCCTCCAGGAATCCTGATAAAAGGCAGGCGGGAGGAGGACGAAGACGGTCCCGTCAGCTCATCCGGAGCTCACCCCACCGCTTATCAGCGGTAAGTGCTTTCGTCTGGGTTTTTACTTGGTCTCTTTCTCTCTGTTCTTTCTCAGTTCATGATCTGGCCGTTGTCCCTTTTGAGAATGATGATCAGCGGACACTGTTTCTTACCTAAAAGAGGCAGAGATGAAATGACGTGCCTTGACAAACATGGAATTGTGACCTCTGACCCCCCTCAGCCATAACGGACGTGGCTGCTTTGATTAGCTTCTATTAGCTGCAGCTGTGACATGTCTGCTTAAGGCTGCAGCCAATCACAGCTCCCCTTTCAACATGAAAGCAAGTGAAACTTGTTGTTGTGCAACAGGGTGGAGACAGGAAGTATATGTTCACACGGACATATACACCCTCGTTCGGTTCTTGTTTTGTCTACATTCTTGTATTGTGACTTTCTTTCTTTTTGCTTCTCTTTTTTAAAGATGGCGCTTACACTGGTATCCATCTTAATTGCTGCCATTCCTGTGGCCTACTGCTATTCTCCTGCCTTTGAAGACCTGGTAGAAACTGGCAGTGAGTATTGCTTTATATGGGCTTTTGTGACTCATTAAACCAGTGGTTTCCAAACTGGGGTGGGGCAACAGGGGGGGGTTGAGGCTTCGTCACCAACCTTAACACACAGCACCGACTGTTTAAAAGTGACAAGGTAAAATAAGAGCGAAAGCCAAAACCGACACGAGGTCTTGACGTGCGCTGTGCTCGAGCCTCGCCCCCCTCAGAGCGGCTCGAGGTGCAAGCGGCCTGAAGCAAAGATAAGACATAGCGTTGGAAAACAAGCAATAAACAAAGCTGGAAAGACTTGTGATCAAATATAAATACCGGTAGCAAATCAGATGGCAAGTCTAACAACACGATCACTTCCACAACGGCTGAACAAAAATAATCTCTAGAAGGTAGAACGAGGCATCTGTCCCTGACCGACTCAGGGAGCCAGAGACCTCAGTGTGTCTTAAGTGGGCAGCTGAAAGTATGAAGCCCACTAAATTGAAGACACTTAGAGACCCACCATCATGTGAACAAGCCCCTGAGTTTCTCATGGGGAAAAAATGTTTTAAATGAGGAAATGTTTTTGCACGGTTTCCCACTATTGTAATAGATGTATGTTGACTTGAATATGAACAACATTTTAATATTTTATTTTATTTTTTTATGTTATATTATAATGCAAATCATTCAAAATGACAGAATTACCTTCTGCCTTCCAGGCAATCGGACCTCCATAAAGTTCCTGGCTGTAGGAGACTGGGGTGGGCTGCCTTATCCCCCCTACGTCACTGCTGTGCAGAAGGCTACTGCTCGAGAAATGAGCAAAGTAGCAGAGCAGATGGGAGCGGACTTTGTTCTTGCCCTTGGCGATAACTTCTACTTCAGAGGTGTGGAGAGTGTAGATTCGCCTCGGTTTCAGGTCAGTTGTGTTACCTGGAGGTTTCTTTTGAAATGTTGTCTGGAAGCAAAATTGTGGCAGAAAAATAATAATCCATAAATAATAATAATTCTTCCCCTAAATCCTCTATCAGGATACTTTTGAATCGGTGTACACGGCAAAGTCTCTCAAAATCCCCTGGTATGTGCTCGCTGGCAATCATGACCATGCAGGCAGCGTCAAAGCCCAGATAGAGTACAGCCACAAGTCTCCCCGCTGGTAAGGACCATCTTCAAAATGTCAAAGCCTCAAACTGTAAATGATAAAGATAAACGTATGTATCACAGCTCTGCTTTCTGCTTTTGTTTTTATATAGGAACTTTCCCTCCTACTATTATGAGCTGAACTTCCACATCCCCAACACTGGGAAGACTCTGACCATCATCATGGTGGACACCGTAATGCTGTGCGGTAACTCTGACGACTTCTTGGACCAGAAGCCCAGAGGCCCTCTGTGCGCGGCGGAAGCCAAGAGTCAGGTGACGTGGCTGCAGAAGAGATTGGCTCAGTCCAAGGCCGACTTCCTGTTGGTGGCCGGCCATTACCCTGTGTGGTCTGTGTCTGAGCACGGGCCCACCGAGTGTCTGCTGCAGAGGGTCAATCCCCTTCTCATCAAATACAACGCCACTGCTTACTTCTGCGGGCATGACCACAACCTGCAGGTTGGTTTGGGCTACACGTGAAGGCCTTTGGCTTAAGGCTGCCGTTTGCCTTCCGTCCCAATCGTGTCTTTGTCCCCCCCCCTCTCCCCTTCTACAGTACATAGAAGATTCCGGTGTGGGCTACGTGGTGAGCGGCGCTGGCAACTTCCTGGATCCCGATATCCGTCACTGGAATCACGTTCCCAAAGGGTCTGTGAAGTTCTTCACCGGGAAAGCGTCGACACTGGGAGGCTTTGTTCACGCAGAGGTCACAAAGGACAAGCTGTTCTTGACCTTTATCCAGGCTACAGGCACTTCTCTCTATCGCACGGTGCTCTCACCAAGGCGCTTTGGGTAGACCGGCTCATCGACGCAATAGTGAAATCTTATTTTCACACCGTAGTCTACAGTGAATCACTCCTGTTAATTCAGTTTTTAAACTTTGACAATAATATTTCAAGTAATTTGTATTTTAAAGATCTATTTAAGAACATGATTTTATTGTGATAAAATAATAAATGCTGTTTCTAAAAGTGTCGTGTCTTCACTACACGGACGGGAAACTTGTGCTTGGCGACTGAGTTCTAGGTCCGCAACTCGTTGATGTAGAAGTGCTCAGTCGGACTAAACGCATAATACACTGTTTCACACTGAGGAAGCCGGCATCAATTTAAATCAATGCATATGCTTTAAGATCACACTCTTGCAACAACTAGATTTGGCAGCTTTTTCCGGTCTAATGCACTTTAGTTGTATATATTATGGACTTGTTCTAGATTGTCCAAGGGCTGTACTGTTTTGGTTCTCTGTCGCATTGTTCTACCAGCATGGCAAAAGTCTGAAAAAACAGTGCTGTCTTTCTCTGATTCTCTGCTTGTTAAACTCTAATTTGAAAGTGTGGATTGAAGCACAAAGGCCCATGCTTATACTTTAGTGATATGCATTCCTGGCTGTGCAAAATTAACACAGTGGTGTCTGAACTGGCAAAGAACATGGTATTCACACGTGTATTTAAAATACAGTAATAAGTTGACTGGTGATGCAAAGACTTTGCTAACTGCTTTGTCAGAGGACCACCTGGTCTTCCACCACAGGATTAGGCTGAATGACAGATTGGCGCCGACCTCGACCAGGATAAACTCTGCCAACTATAAACTGGGTAAAGCACAACCCATGAGTTTTTTTTTTCTGCTGACAGGAGGATTTCGGGCTCTCACCTCTTATTTAGATCACTGCATGTTGTGTAATAGGTTTTATTATAAAATCGAATTAAATGTATATGGGTTACTTAACGGTATTGCTTATCCACTTGGCAGGAGTTGCAGTCACCTGGTGTCATGCATCCTCAAACTCGGAGCTTGATCTTTGAACTAAGTCAATGTCCGTAAGAAATCAGCTTAGGGTAAACTGTCACATGAGGCTAAGAGACGGATAAGGATCTCTCAGCGCTGAATGATGTAAACCGCCTGCAGGGCAAAAAGAGAACCTTCGTTGCGACAAACTGAAAATTTTAATCTTTTTGTAAAGTAACTACATGCATGTGCATGTTGTCCCACCTGCAGGGTAAGATAAGTAAACTGTTTGCAGCACTGACTTTGAAAGCAGCAGGAGAAGCCGACTGACTGGTCAAATGGAGAGAAAACAATGCTGACAAATTGATAGTAACACACTGATTTGTGTTTTAAATTCTTGCATGTTAGACGTTATAAACTGGAATATCTAAAAATGTTTGCTCTCCCAGCGTAACTCAACGCAGCGCCAATTGATGCGATCATACAAGCAGAATAAATTGTGGATACATTTGTCGCTCAGATTAGGGTGCTGCTGTCCGATTATCTACATGTGCAGCTCAAAAGTAATAAAAGGATGCTGTATTAAAGGCTTAGCGAGTCTTCTAATCTTCACCCCTTAATCTCCAGCCCTCACTGAATGTGGGGCCCTCTGAGTTTTAGCAGAGAAAAAAGGAAAATATTACCTCAATAAGGGTTCCCAAAAAATGTTGCTTAATACAATAAAATGTTTCCCCTGAGTGATGGTGAAGGTGCAATAATCTCCTTTGTCATTGGTGCAAACAAGGTGAAAATGAGAAGTAAATCAAACTGCTAATACCGAGCAAAAGTGTGTGTGTAAGAGATGCTACAGCCTTCATGTGCTTTTAATATCCCAGGATTTCTGCATCTCAGTCAATATCCTGCTTGAAATCTGTCATTTGGAGTGTGCAAGTGTTTTGATGCCAACTACCAAAAGAGAGCTGCATGCTTAAACGGACACTGCCATATAAAACTATAAGGCCTTGATGAGGGAACCTGTGTCACATTCACTTTTTACCATGTTAACATTTATTACAAATAACAAGAAACTGATTTGAATTACTGGATTTTTTTAAAAACTTTACCAAAATAGATGTGTGTGGATGATCATGCTGTTCTCTCCAGTGTGAGCCCACAGGGCAGCACGCAGTCATGTTAACGCACTCATCTCCACTAACTGAATGAACTTTCCCCTATTAGTTAGTAGGTCGATCCTCCCATAAATATTCTGTATCAGAGTAAGATTGCAGCTTGAACAAGTATTCACCTTTTATTTGACACAAGAACTCACTGCTCCCCAAGTCTTTCATCAGGATTAATAACGATTTTCAAAAAATAAATATGTTTAATGCATTTAGGATTCAATCAGTGAACCTGAGAGGCGTTCAGCTTTTTTGCCAAATCTGTCATTTACTGAAATATAAGACTGTTCAACAGGAAACATGAGTATGAATTTGGATTATTTGATATTGCACACGGTCACAGCCTCGTGTGAAGTTTGCGTAGTAAAGTAAAGACAAATATCCGATCCGATTATGACTGGTGATAAATGATTCTAACTTGGCACGAATCCACAGTGAAGGCTGTATGTTTCTTTTTTTCTTTAGTCTCAAGAGGAAGCATCCGTTGGTACAATCCACCCACTGAAATTCTTAATGCATTCTTGCAAGCTTCTGCAGGCCTTTACATGTTGCTGGATTTGTGACACATTCCGATTTTGATGAGAACTTTCCAGAAATTATGACGATTTTACCGACAACTTAAAAAAAAAACGTTTGGGGTAGAATAGGTTTCAGAGATCAAAACGTTGAACTAAAGACAGAAAGGGGATAGAAACATTGTGACAAATGTCTGATCCTATGAGTTGCCTCAGGCATCACTCTCCCTCGGGATCGGCTGATTGTGGGACGGGCTGTTGACACTAAGGGAGTTGGGGAAAAAATAAGGTACTTTTGGGATGAGGGCAATCAGAGGGCTGGATAGAGGACTGGACGGCGTGCTCTCGCATCCGAAAGGTATCGAAATGATGACGTCGTCTTGGTCCCATACGTGGAAGGCATTCGGATGGGAGTGGTTGAGGACAGGCTGGATGTGCAACGGACTGACTTTCTCCACCTCTCCATCTTTTTTCAGGTCGTCCTCGTATGGGCCCAGTAGACAGTCTGTGTTCACGGATAAAAGAGGGTGAGAACCGTATTAATGTACCGAAAACCCAATGTATTTGCACATACTGGAGAGTAGTTCAACATTTATTTATCACCAAGAGAAATTACTAATTTGTTGTTATTTCAGCCATTTCTTATTAACTAAGATAACAGTTTTATGCTACAACAATAACACTTTTGAAAACTATTGAGTTTTTTACTGTATAAGATTTTAAAAATGTAAAAACAAAGAAATCATATGATGACAAAATTGCTAAATATTAAATTGTAGCCCAAATATACAGAAACAAAACATGCCATGAATTTTAAAGAGAGGAGAATCCATCTCTGATTTCACTTATTAATGAATCGTAAAGTGGAAAAACGTTTTCAATAATGAAAGGGATAGAAATATGTTGAATTTACATGAGGCAGTTTCTTCTTAAAGATTGAAGTACCTGTGACATCCAGCATGAGGTCTTTGATGAGGTGTCCAACGATAGCGTAAGCAACAGCAACCACAACCAGAGCGGCCACGAGGAGGTAGAGGATAGATTTGGGAAGCTGGATGACGTCTCTAGAGGGAGGCTTGTACTCCTTGTACAGAGGCTCTAGATTGTGAACCAGGAACTGGAATGAACGTCCACTTTCGTTTGTGATATTAAAGTTGTCCATATTCCCGGATTAGGATCGTCCACAGTTATTTTACAGATTAAAAGCAAAAACTTTCCCAATTTGATTCATCCACTTGTAAAGGCGTAGCTCCCTAGAATGAAGAGAGACAGAGTCTGAATCCACCCCCTAAAAAAGTGTTTATATTCTATTTTTTAATTAACTTTAATATAAAGCAAATGGAAAATTGAAGACACTTGACCAACTTGAAAACAGACCAGTGAACAAATTCACCCACCTGTTGCGACCAAGTTAACACACCTGGATCTTTGCAGTGCCGTTTCACATCCTGTAACAAGTTTCATGTTTAGCATCATGTTGCAATCATCGCTTCATCCTCCACCAGACGCCAAGATATGCAGAACAGCCTTTGTGCTGTGTGCTTTGCCCTCTGTGCCGAAATAATCCAGACTCTGGGCGGTGACACATGGATGAGAGTTAGAGAGAGAGAGAGAGGGGGGGGGGGATTACACTTTCAATTGCAGCAACCATCAATCAACCCCCTCATCCTCTCCCCATCCCCTCCCCTGTAACATTAGATGACTAAATCCCCAGTGTGTTCCCCTTCATAATAATCTCTCTCTCTCTCTCTCTCACTCACACACACACACACACACACACACACAAACATACCTAAATCTTTGCCAATAAATTCTAAACAGTTTTGACGTCAATGATAAATAAATAAAAACAATTAAATCCTTCCTAAAGACTTACTGACCGTAGTGGTTAAAATTAGATTTGTTTTCACAATACCATAATCTCTTTGGTCTCTGAATTTTTTTAATAACGGATTTGTTTTTTGTCAATATTCTTAATGTATTGGTGGCAACGTTGTTTTAATATTATATAACATATGGAGGAAAGTAACCTGAGAACTGCCAGTTTTGAGGTAAACCTTAATTGAGTATTCCCATGTATTTTTGCACCTACCAAATACAATCTTACAATATCTAAAATTATTTCAGTAAAATTACACTCTTAAATGAGCGTGGGGATCAACTAGCATTTTCACTTATTTTCTTTCACTGAGTATTTTTGCATTGAGTTGTTGCTACTTTACTGCTTCTAGCACTGCTAACCAGGTGAGAACATGTTAGCATTTAAACCATATAATGTATCTTTATAAATATATCGTGTACATTCTCTGATTTTAAGAGAGTGAAAAATTGTAACAGTTTGCAGTATTTTGGCTTGTTGAGCAACACAATCGAAAACAGGACAATATTAGCATTTAGCTAACTAGCTAGCAGCTAGAGTGCTCGTAGCTAATGCAAACATAAACTTTATGTAAGTTACACTCAGCAAGTTATTGTATAATAACTCATATTATGTGAGTATAGGCTACACGTAAAGCCTCAAACATATACACTATAACTTAACAATTATAATAATTATGTGGTTTGTAAATGTGGTGCTTAAGGAGGTGTAACGTTAACACCTTACAGCAAAGATGGCTAACGTTAATTTAGTCAAAACCACTAAGCTAGAAAATTAGCTTCGTGTGAATTGATGCATTTTCGTATATTATATTATACTCAAAGACAAGTCTGCCAGTGTTGTTCACTGACGATATTTGTGTTTTTGAACAGGTTTGTGTTATTTCAATCCGTCTTAGCTCCACGCAGTCGACGCTAAATGGATTTTTTCTTTGATGACCTCGCGTTGCCCTCCAGCTCTCAGTCATTCAACATCCAGCACGAAGACCCACAGACGAGAACCGGCCATCGTTTCACACCACAGACTAACGAGTCCCCAAATATGGTGGTTCTTAACAAGTTCTGCACAAATGCGAAACACAAAATACTGTTTTTGTTGTTGTTAACCATTAGTGGTTAAAAATAACCTAAGCTTTATTCAACTTTCTGTGACGTTAACTTCTTGTTGTTAAAGGATCCGCATAAAAACATGTCTTTTGGGATCCCAGAAATGAAACCTGAACCGTTCATGTTTACTGTCAGCCACCTGGGAATGATGCAATATTTTTAATCTGCCATTGACCTTGATACAGCCACAAGATCCTACATCATCGGGCGGGAAGTCCTTTTTCATGAGCACGACTGAGGGTCAAGAGCAGCATACCAGGTACAGCTTTATCCATACAGTCCAATCCATTTACCGACAATTCATACAGGAGCCACTTCTACTTGAGCAGCTCAGATTACTTGCCCCAGGACGGACAGTACTCCACCGTTGAACAGTAAATAATCCAGTTAGGCTTAAAGTCACATTCCAACTGCATGCATGTCAATGTCTCTCGTAGCTCAAGTATAGCTGACATCAGCAGAAGAGTTCAGGAACTGGTTGAAAAGATAAATGACAGCCGCAACACCGACCAGAAAGTGTTGGACAGCTTCCAGGAGAAGTTAGTGGAAAAGGTACAAAACTTATGTTATGCTTCCGGGTCTCTGCTGTACACAAATACTATGTACATGACTTTCATGTATGGCCTGAATGAACTGCATGCTTGATAATTCAAATTACAGAGTGACACCTGTTAACTGCTTCTGGCACCGTCGCCGTCAGCAAATGTTGAAATGTGGTCAATGGACTGATTTGTTTTTTCACCTCACATTTAACCCCAAGGTGACGGAGACGTGTCAGCAGATGAAGGAGCACATGTACACGATCTATGAAGAGAACAGTAATGAGATGCAGGTGAAGCTGCAGGAGTTATCCGAGGTGCTGGAGAGCTGCATTAAGCTCAACAGTGAGCTCGTGGAGGCCAGCCAGGCTCTGGCGAGTCTCAGAGGAGCGCTGGCCATCAGCCAGGCATCAGAGCCCTGATAAACTAGTCATTGTTGGGATTAGTTTGTGTTCTTTAGGTCAATGTGTTGCATATTCAGAATTGTTGATTTTCCCCAAATGCAGTCGTTATTTCGATTACTCGTATTTCCGCTTTCTTCTTCCTCTTTCCTAGGAATACACACAAAATTGTGTCTTTGTTGTAGGAGAGCAGTTCAGTGAACTGAACACCTGATTGTAGTCATAGAATACAAGAGCAAAAGCTGAAAATATGTTTCATGTACAATTTCAGTATTTGTTAATTCAATTAAAAAAATGAATTAAAAACAAATAAGGCTCATTATTTGGCTTTCAGGTGCTAATATTTTACACCGGCAGCGGAGAGGACAGGGTTCTTACAAAGTATTTAAATTTCAGTAAATTGGGCTGGTTTCTAATAAGATATCTGTATATAGTGAATGCTCCTACAAGCCACTCATTCAAAGCCATTTATTTACATATTATCCAATTGTGACAAAAAACAACAATTCATATAATGTCACATAATGTACATGCACCATGCGTAGTTAGTGTCTGAGGTATGTTTCAGACTTCCTAGCTGTACAAATGTCGTCCAAATCAACCTTTACTTTTCAACAGTGAAAGACTGCAGTCCTGTGATGGCTCTTCCCAGGATCAAGGCATGAATGTCATGAGTTCCTATAAAAAAAAATGAAAAAAACATTAAACATAAAAAAAGATTTCATAGTAATTTGGCTAGATTATAACAGAATAACAATAACAAAGTTCAGCAACATGTATCTTAATCAACTTGTAGTAATTATGCACTGCTGACCTCTAGTGGTAGACTTACATAGACGCTATTTAAGTTTTTCTTGCATTAATGACACATGTGCCTACCTTCGTATGTGTTGACGGCCTCTAGGTTCATGACGTGCCGGATTATGTGGTACTCATCTGAGATGCCATTTCCTCCCAGCATGTCTCTGGCTTGTCTGGCAATATCCAAAGCCTTACCACAGCTATTCCTCTTTAGCATGGAGATCATGTCAGGTGCTGCTCTATTAGGATGAGAACAAACACATTTAACAGGGAGTGTTTTTAGTAGTAAAGAGGGACTGGTATTTAATGCAAGACGGAGAAGACTCACTTTTTATCATCAATGAGTCTTCCCAAGGCCAGACATGACTGAAGCCCGAGGGTGATCTCTGTCAGCATGTCAGCCATTTTCTTCTGCATCAGCTGGTTCCTGGCCAGCGGCACCCCGAACTGGATTCTGATTGGAGGGTAGAAAAAAAAATGAAAACCATCCATCAATCCATCCATCTTGAAGTTTAGGTTGGCATCACATGGGCAGTTATGCGCGTGGTTAACACTTTTCCTACTGGAGTTACATATTGTTACATCTGTCCGCAGCTTCAGAAAGTGCACACAGTAGACATAACATCATGTACCTGTCCAGAGTGTACTGTCTGGCAGCGTGGAAGCAGAACTCAGCAGCTCCCAGAGCTCCCCATGCGATGCCATACCGGGCGTTGTTCAGACAGCCAAAGGGACCCTGGTAGAAAAAGGTCAACAACAAAAGACACATTACATTTCGGGTGAAATCTATTAGGTTTTGTTGGGGCTGAATTGAACAAAGAGTGCACCAACATACAGCTAGACCAGAGACGTTGGGCAGTAGGTTCTCCTGTGGAACTTCCACTTCATCCATCAGGATCATGCCAGTGGCGGACGCCCTCAGCGAGAACTTGCCCTCAATCTTGGGGGTGGCGAAACCCTTCATTCCGCGCTCCAAGATGAAACCGCGCACTTTGCCATCTTCACACTTTGCCCACACCACTGCAATGTCTGCCACAGGAGAATTTGTGATCCTGAGAGAGGAAGGAGGCAGAGGAACAAGAAACACATTGATTGAATGATTACACATTGAAGTATTTCACTTTAAGGATTAAGTATTCCACTTTTGCAGTTTGCAACAGTCCTAATCGTTGTTGAAACGTTCGTGTTGACGTTTCTACAACCCGGAGCTGCACTAGAGGTGCAGGGTTTTTCAACGTATGTGATGATCTTCGTTGGTTAATAAAGGCCAGAAGCTCTGCAGTGTAAATTATCTTCACATCATCAGTCTCCGAAAACTATACCTCCAAACATCCCAGGCAGGAGGCAGTAAACACATGGGTGTACATTCAACATTATTGCTGAGTCCAAAACTAAAAGGAGACACTTGTACAGTGTTCTTTCAAAATGTTCTGCGCTGCAGCAGCAGAGTAAAGTTTGTCTTTTAAATTGCAAGTACTACAATTAATTTGCCATAATTCATTATTTTATGTTTTTCTCGAAATGTAGGATTAATCCAAACAAACATGTCAAATATCTCCTAAAAACACAAATATTTTTTCCAGCAGTGGCCTCCATATCATTGTGTTCGTCTCGTTTGAGACAAAAGAAATCAACGCATCTTGTGGGTGTCCTTCTGCCTACCAGGTCTTTGATCCGCTGATGGAGAAGGTACCACTGGACGGGTTGTATTTGGCCTTGGTCTCCATGCTGCTGGGGTCACTGCCGTGGTTGGGCTCCGTCAGGCCAAAGCAGCCCAGGATCTCTCCGCGAGCTGTGAGACGAATGGCAACATGAAGGACAATCTAGACTGGCCTTTGCCCTTTTTTTTATTACAATGTCATGTACAAATACGGACTCATGTCACATGGACATGTCCTCCTCACCAAGCCGGGGCAGGTACTTCTCCTTCTGGGCCTCTGTGCCATAAGCATTGATTGGGTGCATGACGAGTGAGGACTGCACACTCATGACGGAGCGATACCCGCTGTCCACTCTCTCAACCTCTCTGGCAATCAGGCCGTAGGCCACATAACTAGTGCCTGCACAGCCGTACCCTGCAGGGGGAATAAAACACCGCCAGGTAGCCCTCACCGCAACAAGTAGAAAACACATAAAAAGGCCTACCTAGAAACACTGTAGAACAAAAGATATTTTGTCGGACCATATTGATAATGTTGCATTCTTTTTGTTTACCTTTAATAGTTGGGCCTAAGACGCCCAAATCTCCCATCTCTGAGACAATCTCACGGTGGAAATCTGTGGCAGGGTGCATGTTGGGAAAATTCAAACTGACAATGAAATATCTGTATGTGAGCACAAACTAAAAATCTGTACTACTGGACCATGGATGTGTGCTTTGCGTACGTTCGTGTCTGTTGGCCATTAGGATGCGGGGCATGAGTTTTTCCTGGCAGTAGTCGCGGAAGGAGTCCCGGATCATGATCTCCTCCTCTGTCAGCTGACCCTCCAGATTTAGAGCGTCTCGCCAGTTGAACAGCACCTTGGCTGAGGGTCCAAACATGTACAGAGACGCACGCTGTGGTTATGTCACTGTGACATAAGACAGAAGAGCATGCAAAGGGATATGAACATGACTACTTTCAACTATTACAAATTCACTTACGGGCCTTCGCAGGCTTTTTGCTTTCGTCGACATCTAGAAAAGGAAGAAGAACTTAAACGTCTTTTCACTTCCTGGCAATTTCCTTTTAAGTTAAGTGTGTTTACTTCATTTCCCTAACTACAGTACATCACCATTTATTTACGAAATATTAAATAATTATTTATTAAAGAATAAAGTTAAATTTAATTTTTTTTTAAATTTAAATGCACCTTTCAAGGCCATAGCATCTGTGCTCTGGGCTCTGCAGGCAGTGACAGCAGCACATTTCTGGCTGTTGGTGAGCAGACGGGTTACAGCACCTCTGAGAGCCATCTGGGAAAAGAAGGTGAAATATGCCATAGTGAAATAAGTAACATATACAAGTGGAGTACGTCAGCAGGTAAACATGGATGTCCTTTTGTGAAGCACATTCACTGTTACTATTACATTGTTATGCAACACAGCTGTTGGTTAAATTTCCAGATAGTGAAAATCAGTTATAAACAATATACATGGACAGCATGCAATCTGGAACTACAGTTCTGTTTGCCACATAAGCATGCTTTAGAGCATAAAGTTTCATTATAATTACTCTTGCAGGGCTTAAGTTAGTGGTTTGGCCATTGGTTAGGCACTTGGTAGGAAAACTATTTAAAATGGGTTGTGTAATGTGGAACTCAGAACAAACAAGTGATACGTCCCTTTCTTTGTGAGTCACGCTGAAACAAAATCCTAAACCGATTGGTCAGTCCCTAACCCTAAGATGCAGTGACTTTTCGGTTTACAGTACCTTTTTCCTTCCTTTGTCGGCTGGTCTGGAGAATTGAACCGGTCAGGCGAGGCGAGAGAAAGTCGCTTAAGTAATATTCCGCGCATGCTACGTCACAGGGATACGTAACGTAACGTGGGAGCTCCCTCCCTCCATGACAGGTCAAGGCGGAGAACTGCGGAGGCAATGCTCGACTTGTGCAACGCAAGTTACGCAAGATACGCAAGGCACGCAGTTGGAGCTCTTCGGTTGGCGGGGGGGTCTCTGATGCGGCTTCTTGTATCGACCACGACCAAAAACAAACAAAAAGGTTACAGAATGTGACCAATAATTAAAGAAGATTTCCAGGGTCTTTCTACACTCAAAATGGCGATATGGACCGCCGAGGGGCAGGGGTTAGCCGATGGAATGGACCACAGATATATATATATATATATACTGTATATATATATATAAAGGCTAGATGGCACGTTGCCGGCCAACGGAGTCGAACGTCCACACACGGCGGCCATCTTGGTACAGTCGGCTCGCTCACTCATGACATTGTATTGGCAGTGATACATGGTATATATTGGTATATATTTTAACTGTTAAATATGTTATCGCTACAGTAGCTTAATGTCCAAATGTTTTGAAATGGTTTATAAGCTTTCATTTTAATAACAAAAGACAGACCTTTTGCAGTAACTAGCTATTGTTAGGGGTGAAAAAATGAATCTGATATCAACATTGATTTTCCCTGGAAACATGTTCCCTGGAAGCTTGGTAACATGTATGCAATGTAATGGTCTGTTTGACTCAGTCAGTGATACCTTAGACGCCTAAGGTGCTCTGATGGTCCTATTAAGAAACCTTTAAATTATTACCGACATGCCAGACACCTTGCGGCCAGAGGTGTGGCAGGGCAAACAGTCACGGTTCACCATCCAGCCAAGTTATTTAAAATATGCATGTTAAAGTCTCTCCTTACTTTGCTCTTTTGTTGATCTGCTAGGAAAAATTCTTAATTATTTTTATAGAAAAATAAAATGTAACAAACATTTTACACTGATCACTGATTGGTGTATCTATCTGAAAAGCTCATAATTGTACTTAATTGTTTAGTAATTCCTTTCACTTTTATTTATTGGGTGTACTTTGTCTCACACAATCACACACATTGTGTTGAAATAAGATTGTATTTAAACACTGTCTAATTTGAATTTAATCTTATTTTAGATAGGAAAGTAGTCAACAGTTTTTATAAATGAATTATGTTTATTACCCACAAATGTAGTGTGTATCGATTCTCTCTGCACATTCCAATAAAGTAAAGGCAAGGAAAATTGTTTGGTTCTATGCTGACGCGCTCTGATTGGCTGTGGCATCTGTTCGTCACCAGGTTCTGCTCTCCAATTGGCTGCTTTTCTTTTCCGCCAGGCTGGAATGCACTGTGGTACCGTTTGGTTTGGGATGGTCTCTCTCTCTCTCTCTCTCTCTGTATGTAGCTGAAGCGCTAGACCACTGTTATTGATGATTTTCCCTCGGTATTTCCATGGTAACTGTCCTGTCTAACGTCTGATCAGCCGCGAGGAGCCAAGCAGTGTGTGAAAATGGAGCTGGACGAAAAAAAACCGGACCCAAAATACGGTAAAGGGGTTCATATCACAGTTTTCTCTTCGATCTTTTATTTCCACTTAGCAGGCGAAGAAATGGAAACAATGACTGCAGGGGATGGATGGGTGTGGACCTCATGCAGAAGTCGTCCTCATCCTCCACTCCCGGCTTATTTTTCAGAGAAGTTCTTATGTTTAATCTCATAAAATGTTCATCGAACTATTAGTCTTGAATTTGTCCTTTGTCTATACACATGGATGAAAGCGTCATGCTGCAAATTAGCTGGTGGTTTTTGGCTAATTTGCCGTATTTTAACAGCCCGTACTGCGAAGCCTCCAATGATACCAAACTAGACACATCCACCGAGTATTAAATAATATATACTATTATTATTGTTGGTATATGACTTACTATCTCTGAAAAATCCCAAGCAATAAGAAAAAGTAGGTTGCTTTTTAAAAAACTAGGCTTGTCTTATGCTCTGATTAAATTAGCTTTAGTGTATTCTTTACTGCAGGAACACACCCTCAAGTAGCCCAGGTAGATTGTGTTTTCTCTTTATATTGATATTATATAGCTATTTTTGTAAGAAATGTATCTAGTTCTCACATGTTGATGGATCTTGTCAACGGCTTTTTTTGCATGAACATGTGATGGCAAATTTATCCTCAACAGCTCCCAGAGACATTACTCATTGCCAATTGTAATGCGTGTTAGCTATGCATTTTCTCATCTTAGTGACCCACAGCAGCGGCCGTCTTTTATCTGTGCCGGACTACTGTTGAGTCATGAGGTTTTTGCAACCAGCGTCATTCTTGCTTTAATACCCTTTGCCGATGTGTTGTTACATGAGAAGGGCCCACAGCAAACCGCAGCCTCCACGCTGGAATTTAATAGGAAGACAGCACTAAAGTTTTCAGATTGTCAAGCCGTTCCTTCTTTCACAATGTAAGATAAACCCGACAGCCCACACCCCAATGCTAAGTGCTCTTCCTTCCAGTGGATCCATGAAGCTCCCACTGCAGAGCATATCCTGTTCAGCACATCAACTCTGTTTTCTTCGCCTCTCCTCCCCCCACGAAGGCTGAAAGGTCACAAAACGACGGTCCCTTTAAAGCCATGATAAAGGTTTTATATGATGCAAACACACAATGCACATTCCAGCTCGCCAGTAATCTTAACAGCAGTTTTTTTTTATCAGCACTGTTGGACCTGTGAGTCAATCCCCGGTTGCCCACAGTTGCTACTAGACTCCCCCTGTCTCAAGGCCGGCGTGCTTGCAGGCCGGCAGGCTGCAGCCTGCAAAGGCTGGGCTGTGTTTAGCCTTGCCTGCTCTACCCCCTCAGCAGACACAATCATACACACACTGTATGTACACACATGCAGAGACACTGCTGCTAAATGTTTCACAATGCCGTCTCATTTCAATTGTTGGTGCGGGGGAATCTGACAAACTGTTGATCCCAGAAGTTTCTCTGTGTATAGTATTCTGAGCACCTGATTGTCACGTATTAATCAACACCAGAAAATGGACTTTAAATAGAAGTTAGTGTTTCCTCCTTAGATGAATAAGTATGCCGAAGACCTGACTAACATTTGACAAAGAGGAGTTTTTAAAAGCAGTAACAGCTGCTAAATACAGCGCTTAACGGTGAACAGTAGTTCATGCAGATGTTTCTGTGAATCCCAAATATTAACCATCACCATCTACAGGCTCCAACTAGGAATCCAAAAGGGCCCTCAACTATTTTGTCCATCTTGAAGAAGGCCTTCCCATCGCAACAAAAGATGTGAAAAGCCTTTTTCTTTTATTTCCTGCTTCCAGTGATCAGCACCTCATAACAAAATTATCCTGATGTGCATTCATTTTTTAGTATTTTTACTTTTTTCAGCAGTGTGTATTCATAATATCCCCTTGCATGTGCAGTCTGAACGCACGCACACTTACACACTCTCACACGCACGCAACCAACCACGGTAGCCGCTAAACCCATTAGGGCAGCCAGGGTAGGGTTCATATGATAGCCCCCCTGGGCCCATTAGCGAATCACACCAGTCATGACATCATCACTTCCCACAACACACACACTAGAGACGCAAAGCATGTCGTCAGCAGAAGCAGATACTTTATGGTATTATTCCACTTTCAGCATTTACATTTGTATATTTTCCATTTTTATTAAGTATTTTACTAAATAGCGATCACATCAGTAAGGTTGGGCAGACGTCTTGAACCTTACGTGGACCTGAATTGAGACCGAGATTGTCTGGCAGGCCTTGCAAGTTTTCACCATCAAAACCACAGGCCACCCATAGAGAAAAATAGAGACATCAGCATGATTTACACCTCTTAAAAAAATAAATCTCCTAAGGTTGCTATCTACTGAGACTGACACCAGAGAACAACAATCCCATTCATTTAACAATTATAGATAAGACAATATACCAGACATTTGGCAGCATTTGTGCACAACAATTGTGCTGGAATGCTTTTCCTGCAATTCAATTCAATTCAATTCATTTTATTTTGTATAGCCCAAAATCGCAAATTACAAATTTGCCTCAGAGGGCTTTACAGTCTGTACACATGCAACATCCTCTGTCCCGAAACCCTCACATCGGCACAGGAAAAACTCCCCAAAATATGAAAAAACCCTTCAATGGGGAAAAAAGGGAAGAAACCTTAGGGAGAACGTCAGAGGAGGGATCCCTCTCCCGGGATGGACAGACTGCAATGGATGTCATGTGTACAGAATCAACAATGTAAAAGATGTACAATACATTCAATTTCTCTAACTGAAATGATACAAGTAATTGCAAGTAGCAGAAGAGGTGTACGGCAGGACCACTGCAGGGACAACCTCCATCAGATCGAACCACCATCCACAGAGGCTTCTGTGGGGAGGGAGAGCAGAAAGATGTTGGTTTTTGATGACAGTAATATGAATCATATTTAAAGTAATGATGATGGCAGCAGCAGGTGTCAGCAGAGCCATGAGCCAGGAGTCAGAACCGGGGTCCGCACGAAACTATGATCCACGGAGACCTGCTAGGCGAGAAAGCACAAAAAACTCCCGGAAAGAAGCTTAATTAGTGATGTACATTAATAAAGCATGGATGATTGTGGGAGGAGAGAGTGAGAGTGAGAGAGGGGCTCGGTGTGTCCTAAGAAGTCCCCCGGCAGTCTAAGCCTAGAGCAGCACAATCAGAGATTGTTTTATGGGACAAAGCAGTCAAAGAGTCTGCTGTTTGTCCAGCTCTAATGGAGCTGTGTCCCTCACATTAGCAGATGGTCCATGCATGGAAAGGCTGATGGAAAATCTACTTACAATGTCCATCATCCAAATTAGGAAGTGTAAAGCTACAAAGTGATGGCAGTGGGGCGGGTAAGAAGCATCAGCAAACCCTTTCATCTTTCTAGATGAATACTAAATAGTTATAATCCTGGTTCTATTTGCTAACAGAACACTAAAAACCTTTGCACCTTTAGTTGATGCAACGTGTAGGCACTGGTGAAATTTCACATTTGCCCAGAATTCTTATGGTTAAATATCTCAAAAATCCAAATCTAATTAAATTTGAAAACAAGAAATTGGCTTCTACGTAACTGTAGGCAATAACATTCTCAATTGACAGCATAATTTTATTGATATCATCAGTAAATTTGAGCATTTTTAACCTGGTAAGAGATTACATTATAGAAACACCACAGATAATATAATGGTAATTGATTTGAAACAGTATCTCCAATCAAAAATAATGAAATGTAACGCACCTGATAAATCATGAATGTTGCCAAATATATTCGATTTGGGGATTGATATTCTCTCTTAATCTCTCTGGGTATGTGCAATAAACAATCCTCTCATCTTTCTAAGAAAGAAGGTAAATAAGCAGCCAGTTGTGTTGATATACACCTCTGTTGGGATACAATACAGGCTAAAGTAGCTCAGTTTATAAGAAAGAACTAGGTCCAGTTTGCATGTGCAACGACCCAGCAGTGTGTATGTAACAGGCACATGTGTGTGTGTGTGAGGCCGATAGTTAGGGTTGTATTTCACGCTTTGGCATGCTGTCAGTCTGTCACATGGCAGCAAACGTGGGCTGGCCAGACCATGTGTCACCAGAGATGGTGTAGGACGGTCTTATCTCGGTTGAACAGCTCAGCACTCCGCCTCGCACGGGTCACACACACACTGAGCATCATAACCAAATCATTGTCCTAAAAATGCAAGAATCCACTTCAAAAAACCCTGCTGTTAGCCCAGTTTCTATTGTTTAGCAAGTTACTGATGTAACATTTGAAGGTGACAGAGGGAGGATGTGGTCGCAGAATTGGAAAACGCTGCTTACGTTAGAAACAGGAAGCCGAGAAGACGGCTGTATCAAAGTTACTGTTCCAGACCACGCCGTGTAGCCACCTTTTCGGCCGCAGGCGCTCTCTGCTGCTCCTCTCTCTAATTCCCCCAGCAATGCTGTGTTTTTTTCTGCCAAGTCGCCCCAAAATCACAGCCAAGAGAGGTATGGCAGAGAGATAGAGGGAACAGGAGGGTTAGGCACATCTCATACACAGAAAATGAGGAAGTGACAAGTTTGAGGTTGGAGGACTCAGATCTCTAACAGGAAGGAGCACACAGCACACGGAGTCAGAGACAGACACTGAGACACGACGGAATGACAAAATACGAGAGACAAGGTACTGTGACAGTCGGCCCCGTCTGCGTTTATGATGAACTCAGGTTCTATTGATTTTCTTCATTGATGTCACTCCAGCTTGTCCAATAGACCCCCCCTGCTTTGATTAATGCTCTATAATTGCTTGGTGGGCTGCTTTAAGTCGCACATTACCTCAAATACAGCGATGCGTTTTGGTTGTGGGTCTCTGTGTCTGCAGAGTGTATTCCGTGGATATGTGTGTCTCCAGGAGATTGTTAGCTGGGTGCGTTATAGAACTTATTTCCTGGTTAAAACGTAAGACATGGTGTAACACTAAACCGGAGGATGAGCTCACTGTGCTGGGTTGATGCAGCTCCGAGGTGTTTCCATGGCGGCTGGTGCTGTCCACGGGGAGCTCTCTGTCGCCGGGGAGCCATTTTGTGGGTTGCTAGGCACGGCAGTCAGGGTAGAGGAATCCTTTTGTTCTTGAGGATGTCTTGTCTTGTTTGTTGTTCTCATGTGTATCTCCCTTACCAAGAGAGATGTTTGTGAGAACACATGGGAGAACACACACACTTCGAGCCCTTCCCTTTTGTAGATACTGATAGTGATTACATGTCATTTAGCTGACGGTTTTATCCAAAGCGACTTACAATAAGTGCATTTCAACCATAATGGTACAAATGGTACAACTCAAAAGAACAAGAAACAAGAAAGGGCAATTCAAAAAGTCGATTGATAACTTGCTTCTGATATTGATTTGAAGCTCAGTTTAGAAACAATCATACATGTATATATTGCCAAAGCTACCATGCCCCAATAAACACTTCAAAAGTACTGATTCAGTAGCTATTGAACATGTATTTAATAGTAACAGTACTTAGCTTACCGTAAAATAAAGTCCTGGGACATCAAATCATGTTAATAAACCATTAAAGAATGTTGTTGCATGAGGAACCTTTATTTTTGATCCCAACAAATGAAGATTAGACAGGAGCATATCCATATTATTTGAGCCATAAGTAGCCATAGTAATTCGTACAAAAAAATACTTACTCTATTAGAAGGTGCTCATATTCTCCAGAAGTTATTTTAAAATTTTATTTGTTTACATATTAGTGTATTTTATTTTAGATATATGTATATAAAAAATATACTAGTCAAATGACAAAGACCATTGACAGCTATGGGTTTTTATTCTATTATTGTTATCATTTAGTGGAATTGAAATAGATACGTATCCATTTCTACTGTCATATTCATTTCAATGTCGGTATACAACGGGGGAATTCCAATACTGTGTTAAAAAGTTAACTGACATAACTACATTTATTTAATTACCACACATGTATTTTTACTTTACGGGAAAGTGCCCTTAATGTTTCAAATTCAATTCCTAGTCTGAGAAATCAACAAGCATGTTGTCTGTTTCTATCAACAGGGGAGTCCAGGAAGTTTGACCCCAACTTCAAAGGGCCGCTTCACAACAGGTGAGATGTCTTTTTCACTCACAAATAACAATTCAATTTGATGCAGCAGGACCCAAGCAGCAAGACCCAAATAAATGTACTCTGCCTCTTCCTCTCCTCTCCTCAGGGGCTGCACAGATGTTCTGTGCTGCATTCTCTTCATCTTGGCCTTGTTGGGTTACTTTGCTGTCGGTATCATCGGTAAGAGATAACACTACCATATAAACTGTTTCATCGTATGGACACTGTGTAAATTATCTGTTTAAGACCCTCTATATTAAAACGTGTCTCACAACTCTCCTTCACCAATTTGTTTTGGCTATCATGCCATTTTTACGAATTATGTAAAGCGTATATTCAAGAGGCTTTCCCAGAATGCAACCTTTTTTCATGGATGGGGGTTGCATTTAAAAGATGATCGTTCATATACTTGATTTTGAACATTTTAGTTTGATTTAGTATTATTAGGAAGACCTGACTGCAGCCACATGTGCCACTTTTCCAGTCAGAATGTTTTTGTCATTTGATGTAATGTGGTCACCTTTGGTTCTCCGGGCAGCCTGGTCTCAGGGTGACCCCAGAAAAGTGATCTATCCCACGGACAGCAGGGGACAGTTCTGCGGACAAGCCGGGACCCCTCTGGAGTAAGTCTATGTAATGTGTTCAGTTTCACTGTACTCTGAAACCTTTCATTTGAGACCATAATTTGTGTTAATAATAGATTTGTTTTACAGGAAGAAGCCTCTTCTGTTCTACTTTAATATCCTGAAATGTGCCAGCCCTCTGGTGCTGCTGGAGTTCCAGTGCCCCACCACACAGGTCAGAAGCAATATCTGTTTGTATTTTATGTTCATTGCCACATTTTTCTCCCTCCTCACTAAGTGTCATGACTGTATCTGAACTGTGTTCTTTGGGTCCAGTTATGTGTGGAGAGCTGCCCTGACAGGCATCTGACGTTGGTGAAAGCCAAGTTAGGCAGCAAAGAAGACCGTGAATACTTCCAGCAATACTGTAAGGACGGAGTGAACTTTGCTAAATTGGTAATAATTTGATTATTCACATTATATACAAGCTTAAATTGATGAATGAGCAAAATATGTGAAATATTGAAGGCCGTTTCACTTGATTCAGAGTCCTCCCGAGATCCTGAAAGAGGGCTTGTGTCCTGCCATGCTGATGCCAAGCAAAGCCTGTGAGTGAGAAGCTTATTCTTCGCGCCTCACTTTGCCTGCATGTGACAATGTTTAAAAGGTATGTACACAAACGGATCATGTCCTCCCTCCACAGTCACGCGCCGCTGCCTTCCGGCCTTGGGAACATTGAAAGGTGGCGTCGTGGTGGTGGGCAACGAGACCACGTTCGATGCCGGACAGGGCTTCAATATCAACGCCACAGACGTGCTGGAGGCATCCAAGTGAGTCCCGTCGCTGTACGGCAACTTACAGACTCTACGTGGGTATTATAAGAGCCACTTGATCCCTTTAATAATTGGAACGATTATTCATCTCTAACGAGTGTTGCCACGCTGTGTCAGCTGACTGCAGGCGTGTCACATCTCAGTGATTGAAGGGCTACTTAAAGCTCCTTCGGCTCTCATTCTGTCCGTACGTGTGTGTCTGGTACATCGTACACCTGCTTTGGTTCTGCTCTATTAGTGTGGTCCCTGGGGGGTCTTTATGTCTGTGTTTTCTACCCTCGTGATTCCCGCTGGGGGCCGTTGCAATGCTCCCTGGATGTTATTTATCAAGATGATGTGTGTTACAAGCTGTTCTGTTGTTTTCTTGCTGTAGACAGCAGCTGGAGTCAAATTATCATGAATGCAATTGTCATCTTAATGTGTCATGAGAAGCCTGATGAGTTCATTATATAATAATTACATTCTAAAGTTACGACTGTATATAACATTTATTATTTAACGTTACAAAGCCCCAAAGCTCCCTGGCTAAATTAATTTAACTACTATAATACAGCAATGTTACTTCAGTGTGTTCAATACAAATTATATAACAACCTATCCCTTCCGTTTTAATTGTTCCATTGATTTTACAAAGCTTTTAGCTTTTTTTTTTACAAACTGATGTAAATAAAGTATTTTTTTCTGCAGATGTCTACAAGGTTAATTTTGCGAAATGGTTATTTGAATGAATTTCCATTTTACAGGAAATCGAATGTGGTTGTTGAGGCTCGCCAGGTGGCCATGAGAATCTTTGAGGACTACACTCAGTCCTGGCACTGGATTTTACTGTAAGTCCACTTTGTAGAAAATGTTTTTCAAAAAAATAATGTTTTTTTCTTCATTACCTATTTACTATTTTGTACACCCACTGAACGGATTCAGTCAGCTGATTTCTGTAGCTGTCAAAACAGTTATCAAGGCTCTTAAGGTTGTTTCCATCAGAGTGTTCGATTCTGACTAAAAGCTATTGATTATTATTTTACCACAAAGCATTCCTGACTGCAACTGTCAAGCTCCCTGGCAAAATTGCTTAGAAACTGTGTTGTTGCCACTCACCATGTTACAACGTTGGATGTGTCCCCTCCTGCAGTGGGCTGGTGATCGCCATGGTTGTGAGCTTGATTTTCATCGTCCTGCTGCGGTTCTTGGCTGGCATCATGGTCTGGGTCATGATCGTTTTGGTCATTTTGGTCATCGGATATGGTAAATCCTAATCCTACAGGTTATCCAATTTAATTTAATTTTTTTAAATGAAAAAACGTAACAATAATGGATGTTCTTCTACCATAAGGCATCTTCCACTGTTACATGGAGTTTGCGAGTCTGAAGGGAGAGCCGGGCTCTGACGTCACCATCCGTGACCTGGGCCTGCAGACGGACTTCTCTGTCTACCTGCAGATCAGACAGACCTGGCTGGCCTTCAGTATGCACACGTTAAGTCTTTAGCACATCTCTGTTTGAAGTGTTTACGAACCCTTTTCTAATAAAAAGGATCTAACACTGTTTTGCAGTGATCATCCTGGCTATTGTGGAGGTCGTTGTCATCCTGCTGCTCATCTTCCTCCGGAAGAGAATCATGATTGCCATCGCCCTCATCAAAGAGGCCAGCAGGTGAGTCTGAGCCGGCCGTGTCGGACTCTTAAAGGTACACAAGAGAGGAAATATGACAGTTCTCTTCACTTCAATGGTGTGATAGTTCCAATCAGAACCCTGCAAGTCCACCTTTCAAGGGCGCAAACAAAAAGGCCACTGGGGGAATCTACCAAGAGCCCTTTTATATTGAAACAGTTTCCTCCCGCACTTCAAAAGGCCGGGTGGATGTGGTTAAGTCGCTGCGCACGGCAAGAAAAACGAGAAAAGAAGAAGTGGATGTTTCCTAATTAATTTTAGAAAAGGGGTTGCTCTTAGTTACAAGAATTGATTTCCTCCTCGTTTCAGAGCTGTTGGTCACGTGATGTCATCGCTGTTTTACCCCCTGCTGACCTTTGCCCTCCTCGCCGTGGTGATTGCTTATTGGGCCATCACAGCTGTGTATCCTTCCCATGTGTCACAATCCTTTTCAGTTTTTACTGTACAATTTACTGATTTACATGCAGTGGTTTTTTCATAATTCCAATTCCTATAATATCTTGTATATACACAATATTTTGTGTTAAAAGAAAAGAAAGAAGAAACTTTTAGTAATAAATGTTTCATCAAATGACGGTAGATAAAATATAAAATAAGAGAAAAGAGCTGTTGTAATGATAAATCCCTCTAAACCCTATGTTATTTACTTTTCAAAAATGTTGAAATTGTTTTCTATCTTGTTATTAGCCAAAGATATTTTGCGTAGATTGATGCAGATTTCTCTTGACTGTGAGACATCCTCCCTGTGTTGACTAAACCTCCTTGACTGCTCTGACCAGTTTCTTGTCCACCTCCAACGAGCAGGTGTACAAAGTGTTCAACACCTCTGAGTGTGAGTACGCAAGAGAGACCTGCAACCCCAAGGTACGCTTTTGAATGTCACCGCCACAAGAAAGGCAAAATATACTGTAATAATAAAAAAATAAAAAAAATAGTAAGGCAGAAATTTCACACCCTGTGTCACAGTTTTGTGGTCTCTCTCTCTCTCTCTCTCTCCAGACTTTCAACATTTCCAACATTTCAGCTCAGTGTCCTGATGCAGAGTGCCTGTTTGCCTTCTATGGTGGGGAGACCCTCTACCACAAATACCTCATCCTGTTCCAGTTCTACAACGTCTTTCTCTTCTTCTGGTGCGCCAACTTTGTGACGGCCCTGGGCCAGGTCACTCTGGCCGGGGCCTTCGCCTCATATTACTGGGCCTTCAAGAAGCCCAATGATATCCCCGCCTTCCCCATCTTCTCCTCACTCGGTCGGGCCCTTCGGTTAGCGGCTTCATTTCTATTATCGTATTTGTGTGCGCAATCTGTCCACTTGTATGTATTTGCGAACTGCTGGTTTTATACAAAATATATACAAGGTTTTTGTTTTTAATGCTGACGCTTGGCTTCTATTCCCTCCTGGTGTCCAGATACCACACAGGCTCCCTGGCTTTTGGCTCTCTGATCTTGTCCATGGTCCAGGTCATCAGGGTCCTTCTCGAATACTTGGATCACAAGTTGAAAGGTGAGAACATTTAACTAATCATCACCATTATCATACATGGATCAGAGACTGTGTTAAAGGGAGTTTACCCCAGTTTTCAAAAATACACATATTTATCCGTACCTCCTTATCCTTATCAGTCGGATTGTTTCGATGTGAGTTGCCTAGTACAGCATGTACTGTTTGTAGAGATGTGTACAGCAATATACTGGAACTAAATGGCCCACTGCATGTGGTGCTCAAAGAACAAAAAATAGGTTTAAAACATCAAACCCTCTCTGGAAACCCTGTCCAGTAAGCAGTTTCATGTGGGAATAATGGATCCATTAAATAATGCCCATCACTCTTTTGCATTTAATATAAACATCTGCGTCTATTCATTTTGGGGGTGAACTGTTTCTTTTGCATTTATAATATTGTTGTTGAATGTGTGTCTTGAAACCTGATTGTGCTTGGATGCACGTGTAAAACCAAATGTCATAATAACATCTAATCCACGGCTGAATTCCTGCTCTCATCCCCTCAGGTGCTCAGAATAAGTTTGCCAAGTTCCTGCTAAGCTGCATGAAGTGCTGCTTCTGGTGTCTGGAGAAGTGCATCAAGTTTCTTAACAGGAATGCCTACATCATGGTGAGTCCTTCCAACACCACACAGCTGTGTGAGAGATGTCAGCTCTGCTCAGGTTTTTAAAGTTTGGGCTTTTTCCTCCAGATTGCCATCTATGGAAAAAGTTTCTGTCCCTCCGCCAGAGACGCCTTTTTCCTTCTGATGAGGAACATTATCAGGTGGGATTTCATTGCATTACTGTCCACAACTTCAATCCTACCAGCATTTGATTAATGTTTAATGTCGGCATTCTCTGCTGTGCCCATTTTAACACAGGGTGGCTGTTTTAGATAAAGTGACTGACTTCCTGCTGTTTCTCGGAAAGCTCCTCATTGTTGGAATCGTTGGTAGGAGCGCAGTTATTTTTAGAACAAAACGTGTCCGTTGTTTACTTTGTAGAGAGATCTGTCTGGATTATTAAGTTAAAATACACACAAACACACATTCTCTTCTCCACACAGGCATCTTCTCTTTCTTCTTCTTCTCTGGGAGAATCAGAGCGATAGAGGAGGCGGCCCCGTCCCTGAACTACTATTGGGTGCCAATACTGGTGAGAGGCAGTTACATGGATCCTTTTTTAGCTCGCCTGTGGGCTTCGATGCCACAGCAGTCCTTGATGAATGTTATTTTCTTCCCCTAGACGCTGGTAGTGGGATCGTACCTCATCGCCCACGGCTTCTTCAGCGTGTACGCCATGTGTGTGGACACGCTGTTCCTCTGCTTCTGTGAGTAACTTTGCATTCAGCATAACCTCCTCTCGTCTTCCTGCTTTCAAGCACTTCATACAACTGTATCGAGCTGAAATGCTGGTTTCTTCTTCCTGCCATGTTGCTGACTTCTCTTCCCTTCTGTTTTACTTTTCTTCATTTCCACACATTCCCTTTATTTTTACGTTTCAATTTTCCCCCTGATTTTTCCATTAACCCAATTCAAAACACGAAAAACACGCATCCCCCAACACACACACACACAAAAGGTGAGGACTTGGAGAGAAACGACGGCTCGTCTGAAAGGCCTTACTTCATGTCCCCCGAGCTGCACGAAATCCTCTCCAAAACCAAGACGATGGAGGAAGACCACGATGGTGTCGATCAGGGGGATTCCGCAAGGCAAGCGGACGAGGTGAAGCTGGAGGAGGAGACTCCTCTTCAGCAGCAAGAAGACGGACAGATACAACTGAAGCAGCAGACCGTGCTGAAGCAGGACAACGAGGAGCAGCAGCCTCTGCAGGCCGACGCTGAAGAGGAGAAAAAAGAAGAACAGAAAGTAATTCAGGGGGAGGAGTCTGAGCAGAGAGAAGACGCCGAGAAGAAAGAAGAGGTGGAACAGCAGGAGTTGAAACAGGAGGAGAAGGAAGAGGAAGGGAAAGAAGAGGTGGAGAAAGAGAAGACTGCTGAAAAGAAAGAGGAATCTTTGGAAGAAAATCCTCCCACTGCGTCACAAGAGTAGAAGTCCCCAGCAACGAAAGGCTGAGAAATGAGGCTTGGTAAACCTCACAGGAAGGATGGAAATGTTTCTACGACTTAGGTGAAGCTTACATATGAGAGGGCCCTGCTGTGTGAGAGCTGCCGCGTCTGGCTGGAGAGGGTCGTTGTCCATGTGCGAAGGTCAAAGCAGGTCAAAAGCCCAGTGCATCTCTGTAGCTTGAAAAACAAAAAAGCTCTCTTGTGTTGGTTTTAGAACAGTGTTGGTTTTTATATTGTGGCGATCTGTAGAACATTGTGAGTGCTGAACCTGTGCCTGATTGCTGTGACTTATGTTTGTTGTCTTAATCTGGTTGACTAATGCACTACAAAACCGTGTTTACAGTCAAAACACACACATCTCAATCAATAGTGAATCTCTTTTCACTGTTTACAATAATACCAGCCGACGCCAAAATGTTACACATATTTGATATAATGTATGAATATTGGATTTTTTTTCTTCCTATGGAACTATATAGCTGCAGCATTGTACGTCTGTTATGTATTTCCGTTGGCTTCAGTCTCGTAGTGACCCTCGATGGGATCCCACGTACTGTATTGCCACCTACTTGCCTTGGTATTTCGGACTGGCGTAAGTGCTGCGATTGTGTCGCCATGACGCAAACGCCGCGACCTCTCTGCGGACCCCCCGTCCCAGTGGTTAACTGATCCAACCCGCCTCGCTGTGCCCCTGTCCTCTCTCTGTCTCTCTATCTAAGTGCTGCATGGTTTTGACATGGCCTTCTGAATGCCCTCAACTAACATCTCAATCCTCTGGTTGCTTTTGTACCGTTTTTTGTGTTTGTCACCTTGTGAAGATGTAAGTTGGGTTTTCAATGAATTTACTGATGACATTCCATATTTATTGGATGTAAATCTTGATTAAAGGTGATTGTAATTAATCAGTAGTGCTGTTATGGCTGAACATGTGGGTTTGAAGGGGTCTGCCGTTTGGAGACAGGTGAGTTTTTATGTCCACAAAATGAGCCAGGACTATTTTTACATGTTAATGTAATTTGAGAAAAAAAATCTGCCCATAAATAAAAAGTTGCAATATTTTTCATCTGCGCCTTTTCAAAGGCGGGTTTCTTAGATCTGAGGACAGGAAGAGAATTGGACAAATTAAGGTTAAAACGTTAAGATCAATCTATACCTCTGCCTCTGGTACATTTATCATATTTTGGAATCATCTTTGGAAAAACTGAATTAGAGTATTAGAGTATTTACCTCAGTTAAAGAGCAACCTGACACCACTTGAAATGTTATAGGTGTTTGCAGGCCTGTAGAGGTTTAACCTCCAGGATGGGGGTGGGTGGAGCTCTCTTCTGACTGCACCCTATAGGGCCGGCGTAATTTCAACAACACAACACGGCTTTGCGCATAAATGCTAGAAGAAAACTCTACAGCCCAAAAAAAAGAGTTATTTTTGAACTCCTTGTTACATTAAACTAGTAAGAAAGCCCTTTTCTTGCACCACTGCCAACAGGGAATCAAAAATAGTTTTGTTGTTTTTAAAAGCGTCCCCAATTTACTTGATTCATGGTTCACCTTCAAGCAAATTCACAGGGTGAGTAATTGATGTACAGATGATGGTTTTGGAGGTAAGATACTCCTTCAAGTGACTCTTTAACTGTCTCTCGCAGGGAGGGGAATTTAAAAGAGTACTCTTTGAATTCTTCTTCAGCTGAAAGGCAAAACATGTTAAAGAGAGACAATGCATGAATATGAGAATAGTGTTGGTGTGCTTTTGGTAAAATGTCCTCAACTGCTTCTGTCTGTGTCACAGTGGAGGATCTGGAGCGCAACGATGGGTCAGCAGAGAGGCCGTATTTCATGTCCCAGAACCTGCTCAGCCTCCTAAAGAAGTCCAATGAACAAGCCAAGTCTGTGGATTAAGTGTGTGTGTGTTAGTGTGTGCGTGTGTGTGTGCGTTTGTGTTGGTGTAAAGGGAACAAGAAAGATTACAGTGCCATTTCCTTTGTTGGTACAAGTATGTCTGTGTTACGCTGTCAAATGAGCTTAATTATATTAACTGCATTTTATTCATTTTTTTTGTATTTTGTGACAACGCCTTAAGCCTTATTATTTTTTGTGTCTGAAGGAATATGTTAGGTGGATTTACAGACGATACATGGAGTTAATTTAAGCAACAGGTTGCCTGAAAATATTGTTTAATCTTTCTGGCATTGTTTTTGTTGTATTCTGTCATGTAATTTACATGAAAGCTTTGAAGAGTTCATTCTATTTTAATAGGATTTCAAGTTTATTTGAATGTAGCCTGTTAATACATAACTTAAGCTGGATGTCAGTTTAACTTATTATCTTGCACTTTGAAATGTGCTCTCAAAACCAAAGTTGCTAAATTACACGCAATACAGAGTGTTTGTTACTCAAAGCCTTAAGAGATTACAAATTTTAACTTGGTTGTCGTTTTTTTATAACGTGTTCTTTTTTTTGTTCTTACTCCAAATAAATGAAACATGATCAATGTGCATACATTGAGTTTCTAAGTAAGTTTTAAGTTGTACATTTCTTTTAACTTTGTTGGAAACGATAAACAATAAAAGCTTGTCTTGCCAAATAAGAACAACCAAACTTTCTGCTGCTTCTCTGTTCAGGCTTCAGCAACGTGGATTATTGTTGGTCAATTTAGCTAATCATGACATATAACAGCTTTTTATAAACGTTACACTTTTTCTAAGGGAATGTCTTTTGAAGTATAGGAACATTAGCCTAAATATATTTGATCCACCTGTTAAAGCAGCGTCGTCCTATTTGAAGCTCATACATTAACAAACATAACGTATATATACGTCCTATATCACTGAACAGAATAGTTATGTTTAGTTAGTTTAGAATTGCCATACCTGGACACATATTTGTCCAGCTATGGCAATTCTAAAAGTCTATCAATCGAGGCCCAGTACAAAATAGGCAAAACGGACTATTTATTTCTGACTTTTTACAGGGCATACGTGGTGCTTTCCCAACATTTCTAGTATTTCTGAAATAAACTGACCGTGAGGCCCGCGGGGTCACTTCGCGGTAAGTGTACACGTTGCTAGGCAACACGGCAGACCGCCAGAAGGCCTGGTACAGGTCAAGCTAACGCGGGGAACATCTCTTTTGCTAATTGCGGGCAACATTTAGCTGCACTGAAAATGCCTTTCAGTGGCGACGCGAAGAAACCTCCCCTACACGACCAGATAACGGAGATGCAGCGAAAGATCCAACTTCTGGGTGAGTTTGCTTCTCTGAGCGTCGATTTCAGTTCACTTTTAAGGACGTTTGCTTCGCTGCAAGCGGCCAGCATTCATTTTGAATCCACCCCGAGGACCAGCTGCTCTACACCTGTGAACTAAATCTAACAGAAACAGCGGTCAGCCTCGCTACTATCAATAGACGACCCACTCATATTGTGCATCGTTGATGTAACGATTAGATATGTCCACCAGAGGGAGACAGAACGGCCTCGTATGAGAGCTCTCAGTCCACCATCAAGAGCAACAGAGAGCACATCCGCCAGCTGAGGCAGGACAACAAGAGGCTCCGCAGGAAGATGGCAGAGGCCAATGCCGTGAGTTCCACGACGCAGAGAAAACGCTCCCATATATGTTGCCTCTTTTGTGTCCTCACTTATCTTAGTCAACAGAGTTGTCCAATTACACAGCTGACCTGTTTGCATTTGGTGTTTTTGCTGCTGTAGGGTGATGAAAGTATCATCAAAGTGCCCTTTCATGACAGCGGGTTGAAGAAGGATGCCTACCGCAGCGTTTCAGGGAAGGTGAGAGGAACGAGCATCCGTGCGGTACTATAGTTCATTACACTCAACATGTCTTTTCTCAGGCCGCTCTGACAACACTCGACCAGAGGGTGCTGGCCAAGAAGAAACAACTCAATGCCCTGAAACACGCCACCCAGACCCACCAGCGTCGCCTCGAAGAGCTGAGAATGGAATACCAGAGAATGAAACCCGAGAGCACCAGTGGAGCACCGTCTCCTGATGCTGGCGTTTGGAAAAAGGAGGAAGATGCCATGGTGGTAGAAATAAAATTAAGTCCGTCCTTACGATATACATAACTTAATGGTACGCGGCCTGTAAACAATGTGCATGTGTGTCTTTAGAACCTGCGGGCGCTGGAGAACAGCCTGGAGAAGACGCAGTATAAATGCAAAGAGGCAGAGAACATCATGAATAGCTATCAGAAACTCAAAAGTCACCTGCAGGTCAGTTCAATACAGCAACTGTTAGCATCAAAATAAGATTTTGTGCAAATCTCCCCCAGTTGGAGGTCTTCAAGTGTTGTTGTCACCACGTCACATTGTAGAAATGATATTGCAACTTCTTTAAGTACACAGGTGGTAGCTGTTTGTTGCCTGTAAGCAGATAACCCTTATGAGGCAGTGTTTTCGCCACAGTCTGCCAATAACATAGGTATTCTGTACAGAAAAGGTTTCTCTGCATGGTGATGGCCCTTACTCTCACACTTGTTGTGCCCTTGTGTTTGTGATGTGTAAATGTTGACTTCCACAGTCGTACAGTCCTTCCTTTCACAGGCTCACTTTACCTTTGTTTGAACTAAAGTCAACATTCATTTCGGTAATAAATCATGTGGTGATTTATATTGCGGTATTATAGGATATAGTCCTATGTCACAATACATCCTATATTCTAGAAATGCTCAGTGACACTCTGGCTTTCCTTTCTGCTTTTCTCTTTTTTACTGCCGCCCCTCCAGGACGAGAGTCTCACTTTTCAGAACCAGTTGGACAGTCTGGAGGCAGACATCCTGAAGCACAGAGAGGAGCTTCACCACATGCAGGTCATGAACAACAAGGCACAACTCTCTAAAGAAGCTGCTAAGGTGACTTGCAACGCCCCACCGAATGAGTTTTCAACATGAATGTTTCTACTGAGGGCGTCACAAGGCTGATACACTCATTATCAATAACATCACTTATAGAAGTTGGATGAGTCACAGCATTTTAATCAGTCTTTCCTCAACACTGTTGATGCATGAATACAACTTGCATTAACCTACCTCATCACTAGACTTTTACAAACGCCCCCTAACAATGTTACTCTTCCTTCATCATCTGCCCCCCCCCAGGTGGACTTACAGCAGCAGGAAGAGTTGCTCTACAAGGAGCGTAAGGAGAGAGAGCGCATTATAGCAGGCTACAGGAAAATGGTCGAGGAGCACAAGGCCCTGGCTGAAAAAGTCGATAGAAAGGTGAGATACACATGGATGTACATGGATGTACACTTCAACAACAGTATTATAGTGGTTATACTGACGTGCCCTTGTTTGATCAGCTACTTTCTCGCTGGCCATGTGCACATTAACAAACATGACCATAGAAAAGCCTCCAAACACTCAGTCAGCCTCATTAGTTTTTTTTTTAGTTAAAATAATAGTTTTTTATCCTTTAAAGGCTCAGAGAACAACTATGCAGCCAGATGAGCTGAGCAGTGAAGCCCAGCGCAGCACCCCCAGGATAGTGGGCGAAGAGGAAAAGGCCATCTCGACTTTTGAGGAGGCCTTCCAACAAATCAAGGAGGCCACCGGGGTCACGGATGTACAGGTATGGATGTAGAAAGAGAAGGACTGCTTACACCAGCTGTATTCATGTTCACACAGATGTATTTATGTCTAGATAATAGGTTCTCCTTTTTTGACCTGTCTGTGTAGGAGATAGTGCAGCGATTTATCTCCCAGAAAGAGACACACCAACATCTGGAGAAGCTGAAGGGAGAGAACGAGAAGGTGCTGCAGCAGCTGAAGGAGCAGAAGGAGCTCCTGGACCAACAGTACCAGGATATGAAATATTCTGGAGAGGCTAAACTCTCCAGGTGAGACACTCAAGTAGAACAAAGTAATAGTAATAGTGTGATGTTTGGGCTCAAGCCCCTTCACTTTCTCTTTGGCTTTATTAGCGACCAACAGATGCTGGAGGAGTGTGAGATGCAACTGCATGCTCAACAGCAGAGGTGTGACGCTAGCAAAGAGCGCCTGGATGGGCTTGTGAAAACCCTCGGTACTGTCCGAGCCGGAGTGCAGCACCTTGCAGACAAACTGCAACACATCACGCTGGTAAATACGACTCCAACCATCATGTCTGTAGGTCATGTGTCATTTACACACATCCATGACTGGTTTGAATTCTTTTCCGCTCAGAATGGTAATTGTATGTGTGATCACCATCAATCAATTTCTCTCCAGAGTGAAGATACAGGGGCCGAAGTGTCTCCGGACTCCGATGGGTTTGTGGTGGAGCTGATGACTCAGTGTGAGCTGAGGTTGCAGTTGCTGCTCGAGGAGCTTCAGGGAAAAGATTTGGCTGCTATTCTGAAGGAGATGGACCAAGAGGAGGTGAGTCCACTCATCAGCACTCATCTCGCAAGCGTATTTGGAAGGTTTGTGTACTTATAATAATAATAATACATTTTATTTATACTAAATACTAAAATACTCAAAGACGCTTTACATGGTTGAAAGAAATATAAAACAAAGACATCAGATAAACACAGCGTTAATTACACATTAAAAGCAGATCTACTTGTTTATAATGACAAGTGTGTGGGAGAGGCAGAAGGTAATTAGATCAATAACATAGGACATTTTGTTATAGCACATTCTAAACTCACCTAAACAGAGAATGTTGGCACTGAAGCTGCCCTCGAGGATATATACTGTACAATGCAATATTCATCGAATCACAACAGCATGGAGTTGGCAGCTGCAACAGTCTCTGTGTAGTTGACCTGGTTTCAAATATCTGTCTGTGGACATATTTTGTAAAAATAAAAACTGGTTGCTCCATTTGTTGGGTCCTTAAATCGCCTGATCAACGTTTGCCATTGAAGTCCAGCATAGGACAGAAAGGAAATATGTCGACAGAACAATACAATTTCAGAAAATCTAAATAAATATTGTTTGAAAGTGCAGAGCCAAAGCTCATTGATTCACTGGAGTAGAGCTTTAAATGAAAAGCGTCTCTTGTATTTTTTGGTTTTCTTCTGAAATACACGGTTTAAAATCCTGTTGATGGATGTCGCTCCATCACGAACGCAATGAAACTAACATCCCATGTCCATATACAGTATATTGTCACCTCAGTACTCAGAACGACCTCTGTGGTGAGGTCGTGAGCAAACGTCTTCAAAACCACATGTTAATAATAATAATGACGCACACAGACTCAAGGTGAGACCAATACAAGTGCTGTAGTGACGGTAATGACAGATGTGTGGCGAAGGTTAAAAATAATTAAGTCAACCACAAAGAACATTCAGTACTCAACAGAAGCGTTTAATTAGCGTTAAACGTGTCCCCGCGGAGGAATTTCTGGCAAGACGCCCGCGCGTGAGGCTCATTTCACTGTCCTGTGTTAGTATGAGTTTGTGTGAAGTTCATTTCCTAATCCGGACTCCTGCTTTGACAGTCGGAGCAGCAGCGTGAACGTTCAGTGGAGAATGAGGTTTCAGAGGGCATCTCGGTCTCAGTCTGCATTGCATGGTGCGACAAATGGACACAGCGTGCACAGCTTATCTGAATGGAAAGGCAGCCATTACAGCCGCCTGGAGTGTTTGTTCTTGATTGCAGACGCTCGGCAGCAACTTCTCTGTTTGACGACACACTGTGGGGTATCAGAGTGTACTGTAGGGAACACGTAACGTGTACCGTTTGACCTAATTCTGAGCTCAAAATCAGTGTAGCCTTGTTTGCCTGACCGCTACGGCAATAAGCAGGTCGAAGAACTCGTACCATAAGGACGTGCATCCATTCTGGGAACGACTGACCCATAGACAGGAACATCACCAGAAGCGCTCAGTGTTAACACTTATCCAATAACAGAACTACTATGCCTGTGTGTCGGACCGTGTATGATAATGTACTCATGACAGTCCATTGGTTAGGGACTTGGAGCCGTCTCTTTTTCACAGTTCCCTAACACTAATTTAACTTCCTTGTGAATAGGATATTCTGTTATTATTGTAACACTTAAAAATATATATATTCTACACAAGAAAATACTTTGAAAACTTGATATAAAAACAAATCTTTGGCCAATTTATATTGAATAAATATAACATTCACTGGTGGCCTTTTCTTTTTGTTGCTCTGAGCAGTTCTACGTGAGGATTGAAGGGAAACTGCCAGCTTACAACACGCGTGTCAAGCTACCTGAGGAGCAAAGTCTGGACCTATTCGATGACGGTGAGTCGGGAGCCAACGTCACTGACACACATACACACTGTGGGTGAGTGGGCCCCGGCTAAGCTGCAGGTCGATGTGTCCGTGGGCAAGACACTTGACCCCAACATTGCTCCTGTAGCTGTGACTACAGTGTGTGGATGTTAGTTACTGATGGGCAGGTGGCCCTGTGTGTGGGAGCTCCTGTCATGGGTGTGAATGAGTGAATGAAGACATGAACTGTTAAAGCGCTCCAAGTGAGAAAAGCGATATACAAGTACAGTCCATTTGATACAATCGCTCGGTTTAAACTGTTACTGTCTATGTTTCAGAGGAAAACAGTGAAGAGGAAGAAGCTGACATCATATCGCGTGAGGCACTGAAGCGTCAATCTCAGCTGATCATTGAGTCTAAATCCAAGAAAAAGTCCTGGAATAAGAAGAAGGGCAACATCTGAACAGACAAAACTGTCTCCTGTTGCTTTTTAAGCCATTTACCATTTAACCACCACAATTATCAGCATGTTCTTTTCTTAGATTTTCAAGTACATTTTTAGCTGAAATGAAGAATGACATTGTTCTTGTGTTTCTTCTTTGACACGAAGAAACACAAGCACAATTTCTGATGATGTTTTTTGTTGACACTAATGTTGTCCCTCATATGTTAATGACGCCTCAAAATGTCACCTTTTGCCTCATGGGAAGCCATTAAATAGAATAAAAACACAACTATCACTTCAAATACAAATACAACACGTGAGTTGTGCATTAAACAGCCACTGCTTACACACACGCGGCCTCAACCATCTGTGCTATGTTCAGCATCTCAGGAATGGTTGCACCTATGTGCTCAAATGGTGTGATGCTAATTAAGAAAATCCTAGGAAGTGGGGTGGAGTTTCATGTTCTTGATTAATTAGCCGATTGTCAGAAGATGACCTAAACAATCTCCCATACCCTTAACTGTGCAACGGACACTGTGGCTATTTCAGCTGTATCCAACTTAAATATAGTTGACTGATGACACAGCATTTAGATCCCAACCTTTTAGTAACCGTCTCAATAGTGTTCAAATCCATCTGTGTTTGCTTCCAATATTTCCACCACATCTGCTTGTGGCCCCACATCACAGGTCCCAAGCAATGCTTGATTAGAAAAAGACCACATTAACAGATAAAAAAAAAAATCAAGACTGAACAAGATTATGAACCACACTTTTTTTTTTTCATAGGGATCAATGGCCTGCAGAATATTGTGACGGACTGTTGTGACTGTGATACATTGTAGAACGTGTTTCTCTCCACACAAATAGGACACTAAAATATTCAATTCACGAAAATAAAGTTTGATTGAACGTTCCACAGACAGAAATCAACTTCTAGCATAGACCATTGGAGACTTACTGGCTGATATACAGGTAAAATAACTATATGTGTGAAGCTGAAGTTTACAATGAGTGTTTTTTAGTCTTTTCCGCTGATCGACCAATCTCTGACAGGGGGCGGGGCTTCGCGTCCAGACTGCTGCAGATTGTGAATGGCTGCCAACGTGTACCAGACGGCTAATGGGCTTCTTAATTGTCACGTTTTTGTGCGCCTGTAAGCCGACTTCAGATAAGAAACACCGAAGCCCGTCGAAGCCCATGTTTGACGTAAGCAAACTTTTTGTTAGCATGAAAATTATTGGATTATTCTGCCTCTGTTCAAAAATAATAATCATCCAGGTGTGTGCTTCAGAGTTTGTACTAACAGGCAATACGATTAGCAGGTGCCAAAGACGTGTTTCCTCATTTAAAAAAATGTTATTTAAATGAGGATTATTTTCCTCCCTATAAATAAGATTTATTTAAATAACGGTTATATGATTTATATTGTCCGATTCCACTGATTGTGTGTTTCTAAATTCTGAATCTGAGTGTTGAGTGACCTATTTCTATGTCAGGTGAGTAAAACCTACTATTGGGGACAATGTGTATCACTATGAGGTGGAGGTGGAGGTGCTTTGTTCTAGAAACTAGTGACCTGGAATGATATGAAATTAAATCAAAATGGAACATTATTATTCAGTAGTACAGCCAACTGGGAAATAGGCCAATCCAACAAACCCACACCCACACACGCACGCACGCACACACACACACACACACACACACACACACACACACACACACACACACACACACACACACACACACAGACACTCTGACACACGAGCATCCTCCGCCCACAAACACAGAGAACAATCGTCCTCTGGTATAAATACCAGAGTCTGTTCAATCCGAGTTTAACGCTGTCTACATCGATATCGTACAGGACTCACGCCGCTCTGAACATGGTCTTCATCAGGATTCAAGACGCCCAGGCTTGTGGTTGAGTAACTGTTTTGTTGAATAATGGGGTCTCTTTTGAATGATATCCAGATTTGTATTGAGGATCCTGTTGAAGTAAACTGCTTTAAATAACTTTGACATTGTAACTGAATGTGGGTTTTGTATCTTTAAAACAATGTTTGTGTTGAGCATTAGCATCATAGCTATATTATACAGTATATTGACTCGCAGTCTTCTTATTTTATGGATTGTTGTCATGGTCATTTTAAAGATAAACAAGATACATTTTAATTGGTTGTAATCCTACAACACAGGTTAATGTGGGTATTGTCTTCTCTACATTTTTAAAGAGGGTTCCTCAATTTAGACAGATTTGGCTTTTTTACATCAGTTTAGAGGTTTTAGGTGGCCTTTTGTTACGAAGGGATTCACCGAATGGAAAGCATTCAATTTTATTCAACTAAACTCCCAGATTGATAAATCTAATCATTACAATTAACGCAGCTCACTGATATTTCAGATTTTAAGATTTTGAAGAGCATGAGGTGTGTTGCCTGCATCAGCTCACAGCTGAGCTGGACACTTCTTTGATGGTTTTAAAAACCTCGCGGTAAGAAACGACGGTCCAATGCTTCCACTCTCTCCTCCCTGGCGCAGACGAGGCAGCAGGTGTGGGCGAGATCTGACGGTTAGTGCGTGGGCCCGTGAGCGTGACTCCGACTCGGAGATGAGGACGATTATTCCTGTGTACGAGGGCGGTGACGGAGGGGAGTCCCGCGGCCTCCGCAGCCGGATGGGCAGGATGAAGAAGCTGCTGTGGTTCTGGCAGAGTCCCAGCGGGGACGTCCACATGGACACGGAGCCTAGCGTGTGGCTGACCAGCTTCCAGGCGTTGGATGCTGATGGCCAGTACGAGGTGAGGCAGAACAAAACCACACCGCGGGTTCCTGGGATTTGTTTTTTGGCCGCAGTTGACTGTGACAGCTGCATTTGGTGTCGTCAAACCTCACTTTGTTTAAAAGCCTGTTCCTCCGCTCTGTTTCATTCTCCAAATTCTTGGTAAAACAGCAAGATGGATGGCAAACACACTCGCACAACCAGCACAGGAGGCTCCATCACTGAAACATGGCTTTCACCGTGAGATCCTCATCAGTAATGAGTCCAACTTGCATTCACGGTTTAAATAGTTGCTTCCCTGTCGCCTCATCAACCGTTCATGTGTCTAATGAGAACTAATTGAGATCCCTGGCACTTTCCCTGCTCTTTTGTTCAGCCTGTGTGGAGAGGCTGAGGGGAATGGGAAAACATGGGAGAATAATGGTAGATTTCAAGTTCAGAGAGTCTCATTAGACCAACAAAAAGCTCATTATTTTCTCTGAGCTGAGCGAGCGGTAGACTTGAAGACGTCCCATCTGCTCAGCTTGTGCTTGTGAAATTTCCTGTTTTCAGTAGTGAAAAGCTGCCGTTTTCTAATTTTGTACTTTCTTGACGTCACAATGTTGGACTTAGTGTTCAGGTGCGGAACAGACGTGTTTAATGTGGTATGCCGTCACCACTCCCCTGATACCACGGGCTGATGACACAAACTGTCCCGACTGGATTCTTTACCTGTAGTGACACTGAAAGGTGCTGTTCCTAGTAAAGTGACGTTAGCCTGAAAACATTTCCTTCTGCATTTTTACTGTAAAATGACCACTGGACTTCTTTCAATGAGCCTTCTCTTGCTCCAGACACAAAGCTTGAGGACAGTTTGTCTCTTTTATTGTTCCACGGTGACCTGTACAAACGTCCTGGTGGCTATAGTCAGTGCAGCCAGGACAACATTTCTTTATTCTTTACTTACAAACCATCAAACCAACCGTGAGTCTATCAGAGACACAGGACAGAAATCAGAGCATTCGTTAAACCCAGAGCGTTGACCTCTGGCCTGAGTGGGAACACTCAAACCCTTCGGAGTTGAATACCTCGTCAAAATATAACCTGACTCCAATCAGGCATCAGTCTGCCGCTTATTTAACGTGGCTGCAAAATAATAGCTGAAGCTATTGGTCTATGGACTGCCGTTTTATTAAATAGATGTATAATTCTGACCAATTCACCAGCTGACGAATCACCCCTCTGCTGACCGTCTCCAGAGTTGTTGTTGCTCTCCTCCCCGCAAATTGTTTCCTAGCGACGGCGAGTGAGGCAGACCTGAGATCCTTGTCTCATTTGTGTTAAACCGTAAATTCATCAGGTGAAGTGCCCTATGTAGCTGTTTTCCAGGTTACTTCAGCGGTCATATTTTGCTGATTAACGGTCAATCCTCTGAATGAAGCACAGCCGAGCTCTCCACTCCCCCACAATCGTGGGTGAACAGATATCTAGAGGCTATATGTGTGTTTGGGGATACGTCCTGCCACCGTGGTCACAAGAAACAAGCTAATTCAAAGTAGTCATACATCACACAGAAGAATATTCTGAGGACACAGATGGGCGAATGGGTTAGGAAAGGTATTAATCATTTTTCCAAGGAGCACATAACCATTCTGAAAAGGAAAAATGTATCTTTTTGTAGTGTTGGAGCCTTTTATACCAGTGGCGGATATGCAATTAAGAGATGACAATGGGAAAACATGATGGAACTGGTTAGGGGAGTACACATGATCACTGGTTTCCTCTGAGTCTTCCTCTAGATCAGGGGTGTCCAACTCAACTCGGGTTCGGGCCAGATGCTGCCCAAATTTTTTTTCTTTATTATTTTTTTCTTTATGTAATCTTGATGTATTTATTTTAATATTACTTATTTATTTCAGGATTTATTGCAAGGGCTTATTTATTATTATATTAACTATTAAATAAAAGGCCCTTTCATATTAGTCCATTGATCCTCATTGGTCAGTAGCGTAAGCCCCGCCCACGTCTGTCTCGTCAGCTCCGCCCACTGAAATACGGCTCCTTCCTTGGGCTCCTCGCGCTCTGTCGCAGTCTGTCGGTGTCTGACTCAAAGCTCTGGATACAACTCTACTTTATCATCTTATTTTCGAAATTATACTCAAAAATGAAAGCTATAAGGGGGACGGAAGTGAACGGCCCGGGGACGGCGCTAATTCCCTAATTTCCACCTCGACTGCGGGTTTGTCACTTGCAGAAAAACTAAAGGAGTTTACAGACACAATATTATAGGATATCACGCCTGGGAGGGCAACACAAAAATGGGAAAATGGAACTTATCGATGGTAGGTCAAATAAAATGCCTTCATAAACAATTGTATAATAAGTTAACACTCGAGGCTGTCGGTTCGGTGCCATTATGTCCAACTTTAGTGTTTTTATCCGCATATGAAGTCAGCTACAACGTGACGGGTCTAATGATCCCATTCATACAGATCCACCAGTGTGTCATCGTATCTGCAAATAGCACACTGGTTTTGTCTGTGTTTCTGTCATGTGATTAAATTTTTTCTTTAACTTGATTTGCTTGTTACTTATGTGCTAAGAAAAAATAGTTCACCATCCATGATGTATTCAGATGTATTTTCTTACTTTCTTCCCCAAAATTGTCATGTGGTGCGACAAAAAAAACTGGAAATTATTATTTCTGGGCCATAATTGGCTGTTTATTATCACTTCAAATATGATTTTTTTTTCTTTCTAAAATGAAAACGAAATTGGGTAAACCCTACAGCTAAAGTCACAACACATACACAAAATATTGTTGTCAAATGAGTCACACTTATTAATAACTGAGTCAGTGAAACCTGCATGGTTGTTATTGTCTCTACAGTTTTTATGACGTAGCGTGTGGGGAGATACTCGGTTGCTATTCTAACCGGTATAAAGTAAATGAGATGAAGGTAAAATGGTTGTCGTGGTTGGATGCGTTTGTCCTAGTGATCATTAGATGCAGGGTGAAGTTAATTGACGCCATTGCAAGGCTTTTTTCATTATCGTTTCAGTAGTACGTACTTAAAAAAACAAAACATTAAATTGTATCTTTAGTACGTTTCTTTTGTTATAAATTACAACTGCGCAAGTTTCAATGCACATTCAAGTGTGTTATCTACCCCGCCAACCAAGAAAGGAACAAAACAGATATCTTTGCGATAGCCTACTTGCCAGATCTTGATGACCTTGTGTTTGGTCCTGCAGGATCCGGTGCAGGAGTGGGGCGAGGAGGTGGAGGACGGGGCTGTGTTTGGGGTCACGCTGCGCAGGGAGCCCGTGCCACCGAGCCCAGACACACCGGAGACTCCGACGGCTTTCAGCTTCGTCCAGTACCACACGGTGAAGGTGCGCAGGCTGAAGGCCGGCACGCTGGAGCGCCTGGTCACCCACCTGCTGGACCCTGAGCACCAGGAGCCCGACTTCACCCGAGTCTTCCTCTGCACCTACAGGACCTTCACCTCCACCTGCACCCTCATCAAGCTGCTGTTTCAGAGGTGAGAAATATTTCTAACAACACCTGGCCTATACTTGTGTTTTCACTCAAATCTAAGATTTAACCCCAGGGTTTGTATTAAGTTCAGAACCAGAAAGAAAGAGCTATCATACTGCCAGGCCCTTATTTGTATGGTTCTTTTTACTTTCTTATTCGGGACAACCACAACCTTTTATTCCTTACATAGTATAGTTGGTTCATAGGTCTTGGCCGTATCTCATTGTCTTTTATACAGCTTTGAGGGCTTTCATTTCCCCTTCATAACTTATTGACGTTCATTTGTTTTTCCACCATGTGCTACTTTTAGAAAGATCGTCACTGTACGTAAGTGGCGTAACCAAGTTTTACAAGATGCCAAAAAATGAGTTGTCAGCTTTGTTTTGTTCCAGCGCGGTCATGAATACGCCCTCCACACCCAGCGGAGGTGCTCCTGCATTCAACCGAAGCTCAGTAACCTGAAACACGGATATTTAATTTCACTGCAAGTGAGGAATGTATTTCATACATTTCAGGCTGCCATTTGGTTTTACTACTTATAGGGGATTTCGAATAGAAATGTTTAATATTTTATTATTAGAATGTCTACTTATTCAGTTGTAACTAGCTCAGTTCACAGAACTGGTCTTTAGTCTTTCTCGGGTCCTTACAGCTCAACTCGGCTGGATGTGGTGTAAAATGAGGGACCATTCGTGCCGTTCAGTTGATGCATTATTTGTCAAACAGTCGCCCTCATATCTGCAGTGCTGGTGGCAACAGATTGCCTGTGAGGTTTGTGTGAGGTCAGGACATCCTGGGAACAGTTGTCCCTCGTTTGCCCTCAAGGATTTTGTTCCCGATGTAGCATTTTATGGCTTTTAACTTATTAACATCCTTCTCTTAAACACGATAGGTCCTGTATAAGTTAGACAGAAGTAGGCTCGGGTAAGGGTAGTCTTGAGTCATATCTCTGAGAACAGGAAGTAACAGGTACTATTCGGATAAAAAGACAACCTGATGGAAATCGGTTACTTTTTCTCTTTGCAACATATTGGAACTCAATAAAATGACAGTCTTTATTACTTTATAACTTTTATTTATATAGCACCTTTCAAAACGAAGTTACAAAGTGCTTAACAATACGCCCTAGATTTAAACAAAATTCAATAAAGCAGTTTATAATAAGATCAAATCCGTCAAATATATAAATAAGCTAGCTGGTAAATGAGGGTCTTTAGAAGAGATTTAAAAGATGACACTGAATTATTGTTACTCTAAATCCCTCAAGACCGACTGCTCGGCCAGTCTCAAAGAGGTCGTCCGACGTCTCAAAGGCTTCACAGACGACCTCTGGGGTTCCTCCTAGTGAAAGATAGTTTGTCTCCAGTTCGTCTTTTAGTGTGAAAACCTCAAAGTGTGCAGTATGTGCAGTACATGGATGTGATGACTGTGATGATGAATGCTGTGTGTTTGACCTTGAATGAAGGCTACAGTGTCTCTGCAGGCTTGTAGAGTGTTGGGGGACATTTCCACAGGATGGACCACCTGTTGGCAATGTCCTGTGGTCACATTCAGGGGCGCACTCGCCATAGCGGATACCGGGGCGCAAGGTTGGCAGGTCAAATACTGGCCCATCGGCACCCGGCCCTCCCTCTGACATCGCCGGACCCGACTATTCTGTTCCATGAATCCATCCAAGCAAATTGGTGGATCCAAATGTTATAAAATGTTGTTTCCAGGATGTTTTCTATCACCACTACGTCAGCATGATGTCCTTTTGTGTAAAGATTCTCATTGAAATGTAGGTCTCTGATGATTGTGTTTACCCTTTATTCCACAGAGAGGATTTAGTCTTCAACCTGGACAATACTGTCCACCAACGCAGGTGAGTCTGGCAAAGATCCATTTTTATTTTCCCATCAGTCTACATTGAGTTATGATAGTGGAATGTGATGGAGTAAAATTACATTGTCCTCCACTTCATGAGACTTTGCTTTATTTTACTATTGTTTATTTGTCTCCCACAACTTATACGAACCGGACGGGAAGAGGGCCGACACAATTCAACTAACTCCATTTAATGTCCCATCAGTACTCTATTCCCGGTGATCCAGCTGTTGCTAGAGGAACATGGTGAAGACTTCCATGAGCCCCCTCAGTTTCAGGCCCTCCAGCTGTTGTGTACCCACCTGCGACATCGCCTCTGTTTCAGACGCTTGGCTCACACTGCGGAGAACCTCCTCAAGAGCCTCAAGGAGCGAGGTACAGGGGAATAGCAGATGGGATTACCATGGATCGTAGGTCATATGAAATCCAGCTTCGTTGCCATTTACCAAGTGCCTTGTTGGACAGATTGTACCTCGCGGGAGCTCAGAGATCCAGAGGACAGCACAGACACGTCCATCAAGGAGGAAGACAAATGCAACTTCATGGACTTCGGTGTGAGAGACGTGGCGGAGCAGTTGACCCGGTTGGACGCTGTAGGTTTCTTTTAACAAAGCTTTTTTTTTTCTTCTTTTTTTTTGTAGGTCGCTCATTCATATTGTGTCTTCTTGTCTCCAACTGTGCCTCAGGAGCTGTTTGTCCGAGTGAAGCCCTTCCACTGCTTGGGCTGCGTCTGGTCCCAACGCGACAAGAAGGAGAACAGAAAACTGGCGCCCACCGTCCGCGCCACCATCTCGCAGTTCAACGCGGTCACCAACCGCGTCATCACCTCGATCCTCTGCCCGTCCCTTCCCAGCGCTTCCACTGGCTCTCCTGGCTCATCACCCGGCTCCTCCTCTGCCTCCCTGAGCCCCCCCGCTGCCCCGATGTCACCGCGCTGCGCTCAGACTAGCCCCGGCCACAGGGCACGCATCATCGAGGGCTGGATCGCTATTGCTCAGGTCAGGGTCAAGGGCAAGTATAGAATACAGTGGATGGTCAAAATGCACAAATGGCCAGAACAACACGGCATATTTTTCTTGTATTTTTTCTCTGCAGGAGTGCCGGCAGTTGAAGAATTTCTCCTCTCTGAGGGCCATCCTTTCAGCGCTTCAGTCCAACTCAGTGTATCGCCTCAAGAAGACCTGGGCTGCCGTGGGCAGGTCAGTAAACCTTAGAAGACACTTTTCCGCATGCAACCTTTTTCAAGGCGAAAGCAAGATTGTCTTAACAGGAGTTTGGGTTTTGGTTTCAGGGAAAGTATGAACACCTTCGACCACTTGAGTGAGACTTTCCCTAACGAGAACTGTGTGCTGACCAGCAGGGAGATCCTGGTGGAGGTAACTGCATGTGTGCTTGAAGTAAACACACACACGTGAGAGGACGGGGAATGATGGTTTAACAATTCTAATGAGGAGAAAGTCTGTGTGCTTATTACATGAGTCCCAGCCTATCCAGGCCCATGGGTGGAGATGGGTTGGGGGGGGGGTTGCTTGAGCATTTTCCACTATACGGACTGTTTGTGTCTCTGCATGGTTTAGACTGTATTATGATAAAACCATTAGTTGACATTCACTCAACAGAAAATTAATCTGCAACTATTTTGATGTATTTGTATTGAATGGAGAACTGAAACCTTTTTCTGTAACTTCTCCAATGAGAGTATTTAATGTCTTTTGTGTCTTGGACTGTTAACAAGGCAAAACAACATATTTTAAGATGTGACCGTGGACCACATTTTGCTATTGTCTGTTATTTCATTAGGTGGGAATTTAGATGTTAAAACAATAATCCACACAATAAGAAATACCTAAAGTAATTGTTGACGTTTGTGTATAAGTAACGTTTTAAACAAACATGAATCAAGTGAAGTAAATCCAAGTCCTTTGTCCAGAAATGGCTTGTAATTAGTTTTCCTATAAATGGTATAATCTCATATCTTTTTCATTGACAAAGTTAAATTAGTGTTCCTTCTCCAGTTCACCTGCTATTTTTTGTCCTCTGTGCGCTGTGAAAATCAATTGATAAGAATTTGTATTCAGCGCTGTTATCTATGGAGTAATGAAAGGGTTGTTGTTGGAAGCCAACACAATAGAACTACAAATAAAGGTGGTTTGTTTGGCAATGACTAGAAGTCAGTGGGAGACACTTAGCAACACCCTGTTTGCAGGCGCTCCACCCCGGAGAGAACAATTGAAAAACGTACATGTTTTGTTGTCACCTCATTCTAATTATAGTTGTATTTGTATTTTTGTATTTCATCAAAGTTGACATGGTATGTTTGTGCAGGATGGGGCTCATCCAGATGGCAGCGCCACACCGGCCTCAGCGTCCAGACCTGTAAGAAACATTATGTACATACTGTCATAATTCTGTATGGAAATAACCCTCTTCAATACAGTTTTCCAACCAGCAAAAATAAAATGAATGTCTCAGCTACACCGCTTAGAAGTATAAGACAGAGGTCTCTTTTCTTCTGTCTAGGTCATCAGTTCTATTTCCCTAAAAAATGTTTTTGAGCTGTTTTCCAACATAGACACTAGCTTTCCAGTTCCTTCTCCTTCCTCAGTATGTTAATGCACGTTTATCCAACTGTTTTCCCCCATACGTCGTTCAAGGATGTAAAAGGATTTTTAAAGCTGACTCATGTGCACTGTTTCCCACAGTCTGGCAGTTTATTCAGTAAACATGTAGTGTTTTATACCCCCCTATTCACTCTGTTTAAATATTGAATCTCTTCAGTTTTCTGTGTACTTTACTTTACTTTGTCAGTAGATTTCAGTAGACTTTTATTTTTAATGTTAATTACATATTTACAAGAAATTAGTCAATTCTCACAAAAGATATTATATATATATATATATATATATATATATATATATATATATATATATATTGTGCACCCATTGCTGTTACCAAAATGTAATAAAATGTGTATTTTGTGCCGTCAGAGCTTCAGCAGTGGTGTCGTGCCGTACCTGGGCACCTACCTGACCGTCCTCACCATGCTGGACAGCGCTCTGACGGACACAGTAGAGGTAAGGACATCCACCCCCAGCTGCAGTCTGTTCGGCTTTTGCTGATATTTTTTATGGTGCCATGTTTGTAACAATGTTCCATTTCACGCAGGGTGGACTCATCAACTTCGAGAAGCGCAGACGGGTTGGTGCTGCCTCCTAGTGTTGTTTTGCATGAATCACTACATCAGTACTGAATATAATCAGTGCTGATGGTATCTTTTTTTAAAATCTTTCTGCTGTATGGTTTAATCTGGTTTTATTTATTTTTGTTTTAGGAGTTTGAGATTCTTGCTCAGATTTGGCAACTTCAGGCTTCTTCCTCCCACTACAGCCTCCCAGTAAATCGTCAGATCACCACCTGGCTGCAAGCACACCCATTGCTCACAGACCAGGAGAGGTGAGACCATAGGAATACAGTAGCAGTAAAACTTCAAATCAACATAGCCAATGGTTCAGAGCTGAAACCAACTTTATTCGTACCATTGCTACTCTTGTAGCGGGACAACTTTGGTTTAAACTAATCTGAATCATCTCCCAGACTCCTCAGACCAAATGAGGAGTGGAGCAGCACGAAGCGTGGAGGTCTTTTACATTTCTTGGATCTTTCATCTCACATTTCCTAAAGTGACCTTTCTCCCTCTACTGAAGCTTTGAGCTGTCTCGTGACCTGGAGCCTCCAGTTGATCCTTGTCCCAGCTCTCCTTACTCATGGAGCAGTCGTCTGCTGACGAAGAAACCTGCCACGTAAGTCTGGATAAAAACCTCCAGCAGCACATTGAACCTCCTGTAACATACGACCCCAGCTGACCGTTCAGATATAAATCTTTAGCTCCATGTATATATGTGTTGTCAGACCTAGAAGACTTAACACTTGTACGAGGTAAGATGAATGGAAATAGTTTTGATAAAATACACATAAACAGATGTTACAGATGTAAAGTAGCCATATTTAACTTTGATTTCAAGCAAATGGAATAGTTCATAATATATATTCATCTATTGAGTCTTCTTAAAGTGGATGCAAACAGCCTTTTGGAGAAAAAGGTACAGATCTAAACTGTCTTTGTATGTGTGTGCAGGTCTCAAACAGGCAGCACCAACTATCTGAGGAAAACCCACGCGGACCAGATCAGTGTGTCATCTTCTGGCTCCAGCAGTTCAGAGCTGGAGGACCTCGGCGCCCCCCCGCTCTCTCCCCTCAGACTTAAGGTGCTGTATCGTTGCAGTGTGTGGAACGCTACAGCACTGTTATGTCTACATGGGCTTTAATGTTAGTTTTGTCATCACTCGACCCAGAGCCCGTGTCGTGGTAGAACCCAGTTTTTGCATGCTGCCTCAAACACTGGGTCTTCTGCACTGAGACTTGACTTACAAACCTAAAACAACCGCAATATCACAGGGATTTTTCTAGCTGGTTTAAACTGTAACATTATACAGTGGAGTTCACTTTTGAGTCCCCTCTTTGTCCCTTACAATCACAATTATGGGGATTTTATATCCACTTCCGTATCAATCGATCAATTTGACCCAGATAAGAGCTTTGCAGGGTTTTCATATTTTCTCTCCTCTCTCTCTCTCTCTGTTCCCCTCTGTTAGTCTCTCCATGATGTCGCACAGGATTTCTCCTCCACCTCATCGTCGTCCTCCTCACCCATTCTTTCCAGCTCCTCCTGCAGCTCTCCCTACCCGGACCTCTGCTCTCCCTCTGTGGTCTCCAGCCCAGAGTCTTCTTTGTCTGGCTGCTCTTCTCAGGCCGCGCTGCCCCTCTACAACAAACAGGTTGCTGACTCGTGTATAATCAGGGTCAGCGTGGAGTCCGTCAGCAACGGAAACGTCTACAAGAGCATTCTGGTAATTCAATTCAATTCATTTTATTTTGTATAGCCCAAAATCGCAAATTACAAATTTGCCTCAGAGGGCTTTACAGTCTGTACACATGCAACATCCTCTGTCCCGAAACCCTCACATCGGCACAGGAAAAACTCCCCAAAATATGAAAAAACCCTTCAATGGGAAAAAAAGTGAAGAAACCTTAGAGAGAACGTCAGAGGAGGGATCCCTCTCCCGGGATGGACAGACTGCAATGGATGTCATGTGTACAGAATCAACAATGTAATGAGCCAGGAGTCAGAACCGAGGTCCGCACGAAACTATGATCCACGGAGACCTGCTAGGCGAGAAAGAACAGTGTTGTTTATCTGAGGTCAGACACCTTGCTTTTGGTTGACTCGTGTCAACGTTTTCTAAAATAGAAAAGTATTCAAACCAAGTGAAAAGACAGGAGAGTTGGCATTTCTTGATTTTTTGTCAGCCTTTATGTCTGAAAAGAAAATAACAGCATAGATTTGGGCATGACCATGAAATTGAATTTTTTTCCATTTATCTTTGAACCTTTGAAAGCAGCATTATCAATTTAGACTGCAACCGCTATTTTGTGTTCTAATGTTATTTACCAACAATTACCATAATTGTTGATGCAAGTAATCAGTCTGAAATGTATCCTACACATTTTCTACTTAGCAAATTAATAATTATCAAACCTGTTGTATTTACTTTATCACATTAACACAAATCACCCATTAATTGCAGGAATACCCACAAAATACCCATAATTGTTGTTTATCTATCCAAAGGGTGGGTGTTTGTCACAACTATTCATATTCTGAATGACTTGGCTGTATTTTGACATCTGGCTTTCTGCTTCCTCTCCAGCTGACCAGTCAGGACCACACACGTCAGGTGATCGACAGGGCTCTTGAAAAACACAACATGGAGGATTTAAGCAGCCATAATTTCAACCTTTGCCAGATGCTCAACAATGGAAAAGGTGAATTTTACCTCATCAGGCTTTTCCTCAAGCAGTATAATGTTTGCATGGAAAACTTCCTTATCACAGGATTATCTCTTAAGGCCATATTCTAGTTTTGTGTGCACCAGGTTGCTCTATTGTTCTTATTGGTCTATCAGGAACTTGTAATTAAATACGAGACCACCAACAGGATTATTCTTGTTGTTCTTTTATGCTAAAGTGAAAAACCAACCCTAAACATGTGTGTGTCAATTGACTAAAAGTCATATTTGATGACGTGGTACAAAACATTTTGGCCTCTGAAACACATGAACAGTAAATGTGAGGAAATGTATTGTTATGGAAGCAAAAACCAGCTCCTTCACCCCCTCTGCTCTTATTATATTTACATTGCTTTAAACAATGCTTTAATTCTTTCTAAATAGGTAGAATAGAGTCAATTGTGAAGATAATACTAAGTATCTTTCCGAGAAAAATCTATAATCACTTAACTTGAAGTAAGCTGATGAATAAAAAAAATCCTCTTTCTGCCTCAGACCTTCAGATCCCCGACAAGGCCAACGTATTCTATGCCATGTGCACCTCGGCGAACTATGACTTTGTGCTGCGTCGGCGCTGGAGAAGCCACGGGAGACGCCTGTGCGCCTCCTCCAGTCCCGGCGCTCAACCAACCAAGAGCCATTACACCAAGTGACCAAGTGACGAGCATCGGTCCTGGCAGAGCGTGAGGAGCTAGCTGCTCATCTGCAAAGAACCTCAACAACGGCTGTTTGTATCTATCGCCACGCGGCTGACATGGGCAACTCTGAAATGGAGACCCACGGGCTCACGATGCTGACGGATAATCCTGAGAACTGGACTGTTTAAAGAGGAATGCGGGATCAGCTGAATGTCCAGGTACACGGGGGTGAGTCACCAAGACGGACCCGAGAAAGACAAAAGGGGCTCAACCTTAAACGTCAACGTCTGGATAAAGTAACCAACGTCACTCAGGACAAGCAGGATGAGGATGGAAACGTTCACGTGTTGTTAATCTACTTGGAAAATGTCGTTTTCGCACAGCAGACATGGAACTTTTTCTTCAGCCCGTGTGACTAAAGCAGAGCGACTAAGCGGACATTGTGCCGGCTGTTAGTTCATGAGTCAACATTTCAACGAAGAGCAACGTGACACCCTTCCATCAAACGGTGTTGGACAAGTTTGGACTTTTTACACTGGTTTCCATTTGTCTGTAAAAAGCATTCATTTGGATTCTAGTTAAGGATTTAAAAGTTTTATTGTGACTTCATGTAATTTTACCAGCTTAGATAATTAAGTACATTTCAGTATTCAGTAGTAAATGTGTTTTGACTTTTTGTTTGTTTTGTGTCTCCAATGCTGAACTACAAAGTGTACTCTTTTTTTTTTTTTTTTTTTTTTTTTTTTTTGTCTCATAAGAATAACTCAAGTTTGTATTATTTTTTTAATGAAGACAGCCCACTCTAGAATGTGGCATTTGTGTCCAGGGATTTCATAGGAGTTGTATTGCGCACGTGGAAGTGTCCCCGATTGGTTGAGGCTGCTGTTTACTGCCGTCTGCAATTAAATAACTCACTTTCAACAAGGATTGTTATTAAGCGCACTCCACATGTGAATGAGATTAATCTGAAGAATGGTTCTTGTATGTGAAAATGAATGTTTGCGGAGGGGAATTGAATATACAATTGTCTCAGTGATGGAAAATCCTCCCCAAAACTCGCAGATATCTGCCACTATTGTTCAGAGACAGCTGGTTTGAAGTCGAATTTTAGCATTCCTGTTTAAAAATGTCTCCTTAGTTTTGGGAAGGATTTTGCATCGCTGAGTGCTGTTTTAATGCTGCTGTGGTTGGTTAGTGGGTCAGAGGTTGGTAACCGAGACCTCTACTGTGTCCATCTGTCCGCTGTATTATTCATAGGTTTTAATTTGTATTCTCTCCGATATGTTAGATCTGTCAGTGAAGTTGTACTGTATGCAAGTTGGAATGGAAGCCTACATTTTTTTTTTGTTCAAATTTTTTTGAAACAGATTCTTTATTTTTAAAGTTGGCACATGATGTTTATAATTACTATGTACCATAATAAAGACAATTAACATGATCATAGTGTTTTTTTCATGTCGCAGAGACATTATGTTTTCAGGTTGTCCGTCTGTCCCTTTCTCGTGAACATGATCTTAAGGACACGTGGGGGAAATTTGTTAACATCTGGCACGAACATCTACTTGGGAGCTTTGATCAAAGGTCTCCACGACCTCACAAAACCCTCTATCAGCCATAACTCGGCCATACGAATTCACTAATTATACATTTCAAACAAACTACTATTAGGATAAAACTATGGAAATTATTTTATTTAGAAAGACGTCATTGCAAAATAATATTTTCTATTGCCAATAATTAACACCCTAATTAGGTTTTTTTTGGTGGGTTAGACATTTGTTTAAATGTTTTTTTTTACATATGTGTGTGTATATATATACTGTGTGTATGCATGTAGGTATACAAAGACACAGTGTATATTTCTAAAACATTTGTATTTATACCTTACTTTTGCTACATGTGTACTTTTACAGTCCGGACTATCTATCTGACCACCTGGTGGAGCCAAACAACCCTTCTTGGATTGTTTTGTTTTGCTTTGTTCACCTTACAGTTTACCATTCTTGAAACAAACAGGTTTGTCCTCCCACAGATGTCCAGTGTCTTCATGGTGACCTACGCTTTGGGCAGTGTAAAGCCAGCTTAGACAAAGCTTCCTTGGGGAAACAACGCTGTGCAAGCAGTGTGAGATGAGAGTAAAGATCTGCAGGAGCAAGGAGAGGAAACCCGGGTCACGGGGTTGTTCTACTGCTCCTGCAACCTGATGAAACAGTAAACAGTGTGAGGTCAGAGGTCAAAGTGACAGATGTTGCGGTAGTGAGGGGTTGCAACCTGTTTGACTGGTCTTGCATTGTTTGAGCTCTAATTTCCATATTTTAAGCACTCCTATGCACACCTTAACTTGTGGGGTTAGATTTCTCAAATGCATGTGGTCTGTATGTGTGTGTGTGTGTGTGTGTGTGTGTGTGTGTGTTGCTAGTTTAGAGTTAACATATACTTAATATACTTATATTTATTCTCTTCTGTTTATCCTTTTTAACATTGTTAAATTATTTATCTTGTCTTCTTTTTATCCTTTGTAATAAAACCACATTTCATGTAGCCCGTGTCGGCCTCTATTTGGAGAACGTGTTAATGGTTGAACAGATCGGTTGTGTGTGGTTATCTTACTGGTTTTGCCATCTGTGCTGGATGTTTTAGTGACACTTTACTTCCATGCTTCACTCTCACCTGATCACTTGTACTTGGTAAAGGAATCAGTTTGTTTTTGGAGGAGCAGAGTTACCTTTTTCCTCATTTGTGGTTTCTTGTTCTGCCCTGGGGGCCTCATGGTTAATTGTAGTCTTGGTGACTTCCCGTTTGCATGAGGCCAGATCAGGCACTTTCCTGTCATGAGGTTACAGACTGTAGAACCAATAGGCTCACCAACCATTCAGTCAATTGGTATCATGTGAGAGCTTGTGTGTAGACTTATGGAAGATTTATTGAGGAGCTGCTGAAATTAGTTTTACATTATTTGTGTTTCATGGTGCATTTCTTTTCTTCTTAATGGTTGAAAATAGAAATGCAGCAAAAAAAAACCCATCAGTAGTTTGGTTTGGCAATTACTCAGATTGTGTCCCAAAGCATCTGGGAGAAACCCAGTCGCCTTGTTACTTTTTATTGCTTTCCAAAAATATTTCTACCAGATACCAAATAAAAATGTTGTGTATGACTGATTGAGACATAAAGGAATGTTTTGTGATTAGAGTGTGAACATGATCCTCTGTGAAAGAAGCTCTTTGCAACTTGGCTTTATGTTTTAATCAGGGTGAGTTTAGTCCATTTACAAAAAATCATCCTAAACATGCCATTACTCGTTGGAAAGTCAATTAAAACAATCACAAAGAAACACACATTCAAGAACAATTATAAGTAAACATGAAAAAATACATAAAGTCTAAAGCTGTCAATATGGAGGGATATGAATAACGTCTCCTGTTCACTAAACTGAGAATAATAACAAATGACTAATCACAGATTAGTGTGTGTGTGTGTGTGTGTGTGTGTGTGTGTGTGTGTGTGTGTGTGTGTGTGTGTGTGTGCTTTCTTGCCTTTGAGACAGAGGTCACTGTGTGAACACATGTGAGCGGATATTTGTCCAGTGTGTACGTTTGTGTGTTGTTCAGTTACACAAAGACATGCAGTCTGCAGGTGAATGGTAGAGGATTTGCTCACATGCAACGTACATCTAACGCCTATTTATTTGTGTGTGTGTGTGTGTCTGTGTGTGTGTGTCTTAGTGTGATTGTGTGTGTGTCTGTGTGTGTGAGAGTGTGTCCCGTGTTGGCTGTACAGTGGCAGATCTGTAGTGTGACAGATGGGAGAAAAGGCTGAGACTAATCCAAAGGGGTTAATCCACTTAATAACCACCACGAAGGGCCGCATGTTACTTAACATGTTGTTATTCTGTCAGGCTGTAGCTGAAATAATGTTGGCTCATAAGGAAAATGTGCACATGGCCCTGCCCCTTGGACACACCTGTGAAAACTACGGTAACATGAGCAGCAGAAGGCCAAGGTCTTGAATGATACTGCGGCAAAGGTGTTGGTGTCACACATTGGTGCAGTCTTGGAAGGAAAGGGGTGAACAAAGGGCTCTGTAGTTGGTTGCCATCTGTTAACTCACTGCTAAATGCACTAAATGCTACACACTGCACCATTGAAAATGTGCACACGGACTGCAGCTGGAAGTTGAATTTTGTTCATGAATTTTGGAAGCTTACTGCTGATCAGTAAACCATTGATCAATCATTATATTATCTAACAGGTGTAAATTAATAACAACATGTAAGCCCTCATTGCGTTCCTAAAGTGTTACTAGTTCTTGGAAATCAGATTTCAGTTAACCTCCTTGCCATAAATTATCTTCAATGATTTCCAGTGATGTTCCAGTAAAATATTTATGAAACAGCCCATCTTGTATTGAATCGATCCACTTGAGTTATTGTCTTTCTCTTGGTTCATCTGATACCAGTAAAATATGTGCACATTCAGCTTGTAAATATGAAAAATTCAAGTGAAACAGGAGGAGAAACATTAAAAACACCAAAGCAATGTTTTTCGACAGCTTTGAGGGAAACTGAGGGAAAATCAGTATTCGTGATTTATCAGGTAGCCAGTGTTCTTTGATGCAATGTGAAACGTTTGCTGTGATGCTCGGCTTCATTTGAAAAAGATAAAAGACCCTCAAACACCTAGAACACAAACTGGTTTAGTGAGGCTTGATGAGATGACTCTCCTCCGGATTGCCTTTTTAATAAATCCATGAATAGCATTGATTTTTTATTTTAAACGTTAGACAGTTAAATAACTCAGGACATAATAAGTAGGACATTTGGGAAAATAAAATGAACGTATATGCTTTCTTGCTGGAGTTACAGTAGATGAGAATATAGATACTACTAGTACTCTGAATATGTGGCTGTAACCAGCAGCCAGTTAGGTAGCTTAGCATTAAGAATATAAACTCAATGCAACAGCCCGGCCTTCCCAAAGAACAACGTCTGCCAGCGAGCACCGCTAAGGGCCAATAGTTAAAAGTCTGTGTCTGGGTTCTTAAAGCACACAAAAAGAGTACAAAGACCTATTGTGGTATTATTACAAGTGTTGGACTATTTCTTGGCTGAGAGCAGCAACGATCACAAGTCTAGTTGTCACAGTGAGATTGCCAGGCAACTAGAGAAAACAACAACAAACACCAGAACTAGTCTTTGTGCTAAGCTAAGCTAAGCTAGTGGCTGCTGGTGGGAGCGTACCAAGACATGGAGGCAGCACCTCCATTTGTCTACACACCAAGCAGGAAACAAGTGGAGGCTCAGCAGCCGGACAAATTCATCAGTGAGATGATTGATTGCCTGATGCCAAAAGGGTATCACTGGCTTTCGCTTCAATTTGGACAAACACACGCATGGCAACAGGCTACTTCCTGTAGCACAAGGGTAGAAGAAATGTTAATTTGACCCAAGAGCGGTTTGGGATTGCATAACATGGAGCTGATTCATCTCTCTCTCTCTCTCTCACACACACACACACACACACACACGTCATTCCTACTGGCCTGCTTTCATTTTCAAAGTGCACAACTTTCTTGCGGCCTATTTTTAAACTGCTTTTACAATGTGATGTAAATCCATTTGTATAATATGTGTGTTTATGTGTGTGTGTGTGTGTCTCTGTGTTTGTCACTGAAGTTGGCACGCCATTAGTGTACACGAATGTGGCCGTGCACACGCGCACACACGTGCATTCACTGACCCATTTGCCAGTGCTGTGTAGGACAGCGGCGGCGGGGATTAATGCAACGTTACTCTTTCGAACCGCAGCCAGCCGAGCGTGTTCAGCAGAGGAGTCTTTTTTCTCCTTGGCTCTGTTTTCTCTTCCAGGCTTCCTGCAGGCGTCTACCGAATCTCAGCCACAAGCACGGTAGTCAAAATACAACCTACGTTTGGATTATGGCGTTTTCATTTGGCTAAACTCGTACATAGAGTATTTACATGAAAATTTAGATGCTACTGGGAAAAAAGTGTAGAGGAACGGAAATTTCAAAAGCACCTGCAGTCTAGTAATCACAAACAAAAAGAGACACAGAAGGTGATTTACAATATCCACATATTTATTTTAATTACAGCAACAATACCACAAATGGAGGATGACATTGTTTTAAAAAGTTTATTAACAGCTCTAATAAACCTCACAGAGACTCTCCGTGTCCAGTCATGCTGCAAGGCGTAATGATTGATTAACTGCATTCCACACTTATTTATTCTGTAACAGGAGAACTTCCGAGAAACCATGATTCATGTGACCAGTATTAACATCATTTCAACACACTCAATGTTTTATCTAACAATCACTTCCATGTTTATGCTTGGTTTTGTGTTCTATTTTGTTATCTTTTTTCATATTTATAATATTTGTGTTGTTTATTGTATATCTCTGTACGATGGAGTGTGTAAACATACATGGCCAATAAAGCCGATTCTGATTCTGACAATTCAATTCAATTCAATTCATTTTATTTTGTATAGCCCAAAATCGCAAATTACAAATTTGCCTCAGAGGGCTTTACAGTCTGTACACATGCAACATCCTCTGTCCCGAAACCCTCACATCGGCACAGGAAAAACTCCCCAAAATATGAAAAAAACCCTTCAATGGGGAAAAAAGGGAAGAAACCTTAGGGAGAACGTCAGAGGAGGGATCCCTCTCCCGGGATGGACAGACTGCAATGGATGTCATGTGTACAGAATCAACAATGTAAAAGATGTACAATACATTCAATTTCTCTAACTGAAATGATACAAGTAATTGCAAGTAGCAGAAGAGGTGTACGGCAGGACCACTGCAGGGACAACCTCCATCAGATCGAACCACCATCCACAGAGGCTTCTGTGGGGAGGGAGAGCAGAAAGATGTTGGTTTTTGATGACAGTAATATGAATCATATTTAAAGTAATGATGATGGCAGCAGCAGGTGTCAGCAGAGCCATGAGCCAGGAGTCAGAACCGGGGTCCGCACGAAACTATGATCCACGGAGACCTGCTAGGCGAGAAAGCACAAAAAACTCCCGGAAAGAAGCTTAATTAGTGATGTACATTAATAAAGCATGGAGGATTGTGGGAGGAGAGAGTGAGAGTGTGAGAGTGAGAGAGGGGCTCGGTGTGTCCTAAGAAGTCCCCCGGCAGTCTAAGCCTAGAGCAGCTTAACTAAGGGCTGGTCCAGGCTAACCTGAGCCAGCCCTAACTATAAGCAATATCAAAGAGGAACGTTTTAAGCTTTATCTTAAATGAACTGACCGAGTCTGCCCCCCGGACTGAAAGTGGAAGCTGGTTCCACAAAAGAAGAGCTTGATAACTGAAGGCTCTGGCCCCCATCCTACTTTTTAAAACTCTAGGAACCACAAGTAGCCCAGCATCTATGGAGCGTAGATGCCTTGTAGGACAATACGGTGTAACAAGCTCTTTAAGATAAGACGGTGCCTCACCAGGTCTCTGTTCCTTGTTGTCAATATAGAGTTAGATAGTTAAACAGCTTTTAAGTTAGACATTTGGGAAATTAAAGTTATAGTTCATAACACATTTTTGTTATTTAATAAGAAAAATATCTTCAAAAACTTGAAATGATGAAGGCTCTTGCAAATAAGGTAATACAAAACGTAAACCATACTTTCATTTGACTTTTATTGCAAGTTGATGCTTCAAGTTTATTTTATTTGTTATTTGATGTGATGAAATATTTTCCTTTTGCTATTATTTCCTTTAGAGGACAGAACATCCTGTTATATAAAACTTTGTAAAGATTGGATTTCAAAAAGCAACCCTCAGATACATGAACACCCTTGAGTTGATGTTCAAAGATCGGTCAGTTTGACTTTCCCAGCCTGTGAATTTGAGTCTCCTTCAGCAGAGACGTCAGCAGAGACGTCAGCAGTGAGCGATGGTGTTGGACGTCTGCTCGGCGGGACAAAACCTGCACACCATGTGTATGGAAAACGGGCTAAAATGACCCAAACCAGATCGATAGAAGTGTGAAACACTAATGCAACACACAGCAACACACTCTCCGACTCCATCCTTCTTACCCCGTCCCTGCCTCTCCCTGTGCTGCTGACCTACAAACTGCAGCATCAGTTACATAACCAGCCAGGGCTGTTGATCACTGCATGGAGCGCAGGGCAGACCCCCCCCCCCGCTCCCCTCTTTCACAACCACACGCACACTCACTCACTTTATGACTTAAACCCTTCATTCACTCTCTGCACAGTACAAAGTTTAAAATCCGGGGTCGGACACCCGTGAGATTGTCGGATTAAAATGGTTTGTGTGGGAAAACATTGAGACAAAAATCTGAATTCGATCAAACTAAAATGAGCAGTTTATCCTACTTTAGAAGATCCAAAGGACATTTGTCAGCTGGTTACATCTTAAGTCACTACCATACGAGAGATCATTATTAAAGTGGATCCTGGAGCCATAAAATTTAATGCCCCAACTTCCAGTAAATAAATGAATACAAGCAATAACATCTTCAGTCTTTCATAAGACGTCACTAGAACCCATGATGGTTGTGATAACGATCTACAATCATATGACAATTATGGGTATTTCCAATTTATCTTCCAAATAGATGTGAGACAATATAGAGTCTGTGTGTCTAACTTAAACGAAAAGGTTTAGCTGCAAAGTTTAAATGCAAACTGATGCAGCAATATAACGTGTGTGTGTGTGTTTGTGTGTGTGTGTGTGTGTATGTGTGTGTATGTGTGTGTGTGTGTGTGTGTGTGTGTGTGTGTGTGTGTGTGTGCTGTTCTCAGGCAGCAACAAGAAAGAGCTTCTTCATAAGTAGTTACTTCAAGTTTAGACGGTAGAAGCATGTGACGTAACCCTCCCTCCCCCCTTCAGCCCTCTCTGACTAACCTCTCTCTCTCTCTCTCTTTCCCCCCCATCCTCTCACATCCCTCCTCCCTGACCTACTTTTACTCTCCTGGCCCGTTTCCGCACAACACAAAGCAGCTTTTACAGCTCAACGATGGGTTGGAAAAAGAAGGGGGGCAAAGAGAGAGAGAGCGGCAGACACTGAGCGGAAGGAGGGAGGGAAGGGGAAGGTGTAGGAGACAGATTGACGCAAGGACACTTCGAAGCACTGCTGTTTTCTCAGGAATGTCACCATAGCTCCGTGGTGGGTGACCTCAAGTCCATCAGTGGCCAGCTGCTTCCCGCACACATCTCTATTTCCTCCCGCAGTTCATCTGAAACTGAGATGCAGGGGAGTGTAGGCGGGTGCCCTTTTTATTGCGTCACAACATGTAAGGATGAACAAATAAAGTCTTTGTTGACTCTTCCCCAAGATTCTCAAGAAGATTTGGGCGTTTCCTTGAGGTTGCAACACGTCTGTATCTGATAGGCTCTTGTTCCCCTAATGGCTCTTGTGTAACCCTTGTCGGTGGGGCCCTCTGCCCATTCCCGGGAGCGGTTGCTTCATCAGCAGCACGGTCAGATGGCGTCTGCAGTTTCTCCCAAGGCCGTTGTGTAACTTGTTTATGGTTGTTTCCCAACGTTACATTCTGCGATTGTGTTCCCTGCTTTTGTCCAACCTATAAGCATATCTGTAAAAGTACCTGCTCCTTCGTGCAGTACATCAGAGACGGAGAGCTATTAGGTCATTTTGCGGAAGTACTAGTTGATGTACTACCGCTTGGTATGTGGTTATAAAGCCACGAGCCGTTCTCAGTGACTCACTTTATCTGAGTTTATTTAACTTAACTTCCTGATTATTCCGGATACATCCCAACTATGGCACTTTGAAACTCTCTTAAACTCTCTCAAAACTCTACGGATTTCTTGAGCTTTTTAATTTGTTAAGATTTTTTTAACTTTTAAGCTTTGACCAGAGCTTCAAACGAAACATTGTTATATCATTTTCTAACAGTGTTGTAAAGGTGTTACTTTCTTAAAGATCCACAAACCAATTAGTTCACATCATAGTAATCCATGTTACTAATCCTAATTAGCATTAACTTTTCTGAAAGGACTATGTCAATGTTAAATCCCTTTTTTGCACTTTGTCTATTAAGGTGCCTTTATTTACATTATGTAAATCTGTTTTTGACCCCTGTATCCTACTTGCAACCAGTTCAATTACTTTTCAACAATTTGAATTGTGTGCTTTTTGGCTTTCATTAAAGTTGTGTATATTTTGCATAAGCATATATATTACATTACATATTCAGACTGAGGTTTTGCCTGTACTGCTGTACCACTCAGTGTTGTTCCGACTTGTTTCGTCCCACTGAGTCTCTGCCAGTATGCGGGCGGAATATAGTGACGACTTGGGAAACCAGTGAGGTTTTTCTGGCTGCGTTGTTTCACACTGAGCCGTACTGGCAGACTGAAATGTTGCTGCCCGTGAGCTGTGAATCGACTGGTTGGTCCTCTACCAGTAAGAGAACATGTCCTGTTCACTGTGCATTTCACGAGAGCGACTCAAAAAGATCAAAAGAGAATATTCAAATTCAACAACATTTTATTTTTATTTTTCACAATCCAAAACGAGTGTTTCTGTAACCATTTTGCATTTCCACATGAAATAGAGCAATACATAATCACTTCTGGATAGGTCTTATTCAAATTTAATTTTTTCCCATTTTCGGAAAGCCTTTCGGCAAACAACAAAGTTTATACGATCACAAATGGTACAAATGGTAACCGGGGCGAAAGGGCCTTATGGGTAAATACACAGCACAACCAGGAACAGTATAGAGCAAAATGTCACAACAGGATGAACGAAAAATGCACATAATAATAGCTCAAACAATAACCGAATATAATAGAAAATAACAATATTAATAAAATAATAATAAAATAAGGACATCAGTATACAAGAGATAGAGACAACTTTACATTTATACATAGTGGCCAGAGGCAGGCACCAAGACGTGAAACATTTAAACTTGTACACACTGTATGATCTACTGCAGCTACTGTAGCTAAAACAACTCAGTGCAGAGGTGAGGGGCCCGTAAGACATTGGCCAAGTAGGGACAAGTGACAACACAATAAAGAGGCACCTTATGAAGAGAGAGCAGCTTTGCTGGTTTATGACTGGAGAGTCATTTTATTTATTAGACAGACACTATTAGAGATGTGATGATTTTCGTTGAGCGGCTGGCAGGCGGGACTTGCCTTGTGCTTGTCAGGTTTTGCAAACAGCAATGTGTGACTGCATAGCCTTGACTGATATGCGAATGACTGGCGACAAAGAACTCAGAGCACCTGAATCTTCTGACTGATACACTTGAAAAAAAGAAGTGCACCTTTCTTTTCTTTTTACAAGTTGGGGCCCATACTTTTCTAAAAAATCTTTCAAGACAAAGAGCGTCTGTACAAGGTGTCTCAACATGAACCGATTAATCACCTTTAAGTCTATGACTTCCTCAACCCAATGCTTTGATTCATTTTATGTTTGTTTTTTGCCACATTTTTCTTCTTAAAATATATACTCCTTATATGCAAATGTATGTCACAGTAATATACAATCTAAGTGCTGCAGAAGTGATGGGGACTTGTGTGTGCAGATGGTAAGAGGACGGAGGATTAAATGGTACTAGTTTTTTCAGGGGAAGTAAGAGACTTATTCTTTGCCAAAAAAAAGGAAAACACTACAGGAAGGATGTGTATTCTTTGGTCAAAGGAATGTTCCCATAATGCCACTATAAATGCTGACCAGCTCTCAAGGCAATTTACAAATACGAATAATTGAATAACGAATTTTCCTCAACGGGAAATATCCCGGTCCCCAGCTGTGAAGTTTCATTTTGACCCCTGCCTCTTTAAGCAATAGTCCATCCTTTTCAAAGGAGGGATAGGTGGGAGGTAGGCGAAGAGCAACAGTGGAATAGGTGACACAGTGAAACCACATCCTAACTGCACCTCACACAGGTGTACTGTCCGTCTTGTAAGGTGGCGACGTGAGTCATGGTTGTACGGTATGTCACAGGAAAATGCTCCCGTTCGTCCTTATTCTCGCTTCTTGTTGCGACCACCTCTGCTGCCGGATCCCTTTTTCCCTCCCTCCTTTCTAGCCTCCGCCCTGTCATCCAAAGGGTCGAGCTCCTCCGCGTACTCTGCCTCATTCTCCACCTCTTTGCTCTCCCCGCTGGTCTGGCTGCTGTGAGGGTTGCTGGGTAGAGCCAAGTAAGGGTGCTGGGGCAAAGTGGGAGAGGGGGACATGGAGGTGTTGACCGTCGCCTCCATCTGCAGTCCCGCTGCCCCGTTGGACAGAGCTCTGTACTTGAGGCGCAGCTTGTGGGGCAGGGCAGTGCCCTTGACCTCGGCTTGGAGCTCGCCGTGCGAGCCAGCGGCCGCCGCCTCCTTCTGGTGGTAGCTGCTGATGTCCGAGGAGGAGGAAGGGGACTCGTCGTCTGTGGAGCCCTCCTTATCAGAGCTGCGGGGGTCCCCGTCGCTGGATGAGGTGTCTTTAGTGCAGGAGTTCTCCTGGAAGAAACCGCCGGCTAGCGGGCCTCCCTCGTAGGTGAGCACGGGGGGGTCTTCGTGCAGTGTGTTGAGGTAGCCGTTGTGCTGTGGGAAAGAGGACTTGCCCTCCTCAGTGTTGTGGATCAGATCTGGGGCGAAGGGGTTCTGGTGGCTTTCTGCGTGCTGCAGACTTCTCTCCTGACTCTGGTAACTGTAGTGGCCGTGATGAATCTGGTGCTGTTGCTGGCCGTCGGCGTTGTAACTGGTCTGCAGCTCCTCTGCGGCCTCCGCATGAGCATTGGTGTATTCGTACTCGGGTGAGTCCATGGTTTTTGTCCTCTCTAGTTTCTCAGCCACCTCTGTGATGGTCGCCGAGCAGTCCGAGAACTTGTTTGAGGAGTGCTGTGCGGGCTGCGGCGGTCTGTTCTGCTGGTCCTCGGGCCGTTGGGTCTCCATGGGGTAACAGCCGCTGCTGGAGCGGTACAAGATGACGCTCCTCTGCGCAGAGGTGGCCGGAGGGGCCGGACTGGAGGCCTCCATGTGGCGCTGCTGCCGTTGGTGGTGCTGGTAGTCCATGGCGCTTTCGGCCAACGGCGCGCTCTGCTGATGGGGAGAAACCAGCGCGGTGTGGTTGCCGTGGTAAGCCCCGCCATTGGACGCCTCGTTGCTTTCCAGTCTGGTCATGTCCACACTTGAGGGCTCTGTCTTTATGCTGAAGCCCATGGGCTCGGGGCTGTCTCTGGAGGAGCCGTCAGACATGTCGGAGACGGAGCCCCGGGGGGAGTACTGGTGGAGCATGCCGTGGCGCTCGCCTCGACTGGACTGTTCGGTCTCCGATGAGTCCGAATTCAGCATCACCTGGGACGCACTGGAGTAGCCGCTGCTTGAGAGGTAGGCGCTGCTATTTGGGGTGCCGTTGCTGCTACTGCTGGCTGCTGCAGCAGCAGCAGCAGCTGCAGCTGCAGCTGCGCTGTTGGAGATCTGCTGACTTTTTTCCATGTAAGAGGCTGTGCTGATGAGGCCAAAGCGCAACTTGAGCTGGAGGAGCTCCGTTTTTATGCGAACATTCTCTTCGTTCAGCGCCATGACCCGGTTCTCCAGCACCATGTCATTGAGGCGGCGCTTTTCCCTTGACCGCTTGGCTGCTTCATTGTTCTTCCTCCGTTTTTCCCAATAGGAGGCATCTTTCTTCTCATCAGAAATAAACTCTCGCTTGCGACGGCAGCTCGCACTGGACTTGGAGCCTTTAGACTGCCGGCTCATCCGCGCTCCGCCTTCGGGAGTCGGGGATGGGAGGCTGCCGCTGTAGGAGGAAAAAGTGTCGACCTCCATGGCATTTTTGTTGCTGGTGGATGGGATGTGTATGTTGGGACTTTCCATTTTTTCCCAGCTAGGGGCAAGAGTGTAACAAGCAAAGGGTAAAGGGGGAAAGGGAGACTATGTAAAACTGTAGGAGTCTTCTGCTCTACTAAGTGGTTTTACCTAAGTTGTGGGATCGGTAAAAACCTAAAGATGAGTTATTTGTGCTCCTTGAAGGGGATAGCCTCATTTATTTCCGTTTTCGAGAGCAAAATGTTCAAGTGCCCATATAAGCCAAGAAGATCAAAAAGAGGTGGAACTCCACAAAGACCTTAGACATTGAACTTGTGTTTGTAACGAGGAACCTAAAAAAACGAAACCAGTTTGTGTTTCCAGGTGATCGGACGGGAGTCGTCTCAGTGGACGGGTAATTTTGAGTTATCTTCACCAGAGCCGAGACGCCAGTCAAGCTGCAACACAATTCCTCTGCGTGTCTTACAGAGGATGGAGGTCAGTCCGTGTGGTTCAGGGCTCCCCAAGGATCCAGCTGCTTTGCTGCCGTTTGCTGACCACTAACTGGGTTATGGAGGTGGGGAGAAAAAGGGAGGGGAAGAGAGGGAGAGAGAAAGTGTTAGATGAGCTGTAGAAAACCTCTGTTTGCAATTTACATGCACAATTCAGACAGGTAAGATTAGACTTATGAACTATTTAGAGTAACTGCAAAGGTTTGAGATCCATACACAATTGGTTCAACGCAAATCAACCTGTTCCAAACAAATGAATGACGTGAACCTACGATATTAGGTAATGTTTGTCTATGTCTTGTATTGGCCTCACAGACTCGAGGGGTGTCTGAGTCGCAGCGCGCTGTGTGACTGTAGCTGGGATTAAACAACCTGGATGTGCTGATGCTACTGCTTCTGCTGCAGAGCTCTTGTGTAAGACGCTGCTGTCATAGTCACATAACAGGACTGAGCCAGGATGACCTGATGCCAGCTCTGCAGAGACTGACAGATATAGAGATGAAGGAGGCAGGCAATGAATGAGGAATGTATGCATCATCACTATGACATATTGTAATTATACTTCAGGTAATTATGGTTAAGTAAGTTATTAAACAAATAACGTGATTTTACAATTGTACTCTTATATTTTATGGTCTAAAATGCACCACGAGGGACTAGATTTTGGAAGTGGTCGCAGGGGGCTAAATTGTCCGATGGGAGTGGACACACATCTGGCAGTGTGTGTCTATGTCTATAAGACCAATCTCTCAGGTTCTCAGGTCTCCCCACGTCTGAATTTACACCACTATCTGCTGAACATCCATACACACTGTCACTGGGTTTACATCAACAGGAAGCCTTGCCCACCCAACCTGTTTTTGCGTTAAAATCGGGGCTCAATGTAGCACGGGCAGATGTTATGTAATAACTAGATCTGCCCTTGTTGCTGGACGGGTTCCTCTGGTTCTAAAGCTGCGCAAAGACCTGAACAACGGTGCTCCACCGTATTTCCCAATTATTTCATCTGATGAAAAGAGCGCCAAAAAAAACACTCAAATCCCAAAGCGAGTGGAACAAAGGTACTTCAGTTAAACAAAACTTGACCTGCTTTCACTGAGCTGCAATTTATAGTTCCCAAATCCCAAACCACTTACTTCTCATCTGTGAGTCAATGCCATAACTATTTGATCTAAAGTGCATCTTCTCTAGACTGGTTAGAGCATTTATCTGCTTCCCCCACAGTCAATGACCTTTTTAAATAATCTCCCATTCAGAAAACCCACATTGAGACCTTCAAATCGCGGGAATGCTGCTTTAAGCAGTTAACCATTTATTTATCCGCTTCAGTTGTGTTGTAACTCAAGGGCGAAGCCTGCAAATGCTGTGCAAGCTACATTCTCAACTGAATTTTCCCTTCAATGCCAAAACAAGGCTGGTGTCCGCCTCCTTCTGTTCAAGAGCTGCAGTACAGATATGCCGAACACATGTGGAAAAATGTAAGGTCAGACCCACCCTCGCTCCCCAGCCTAAGACTAGCAGACAGGGGAGGGGCGATGGAGGGGGGGGACAAAGGCGTGCGTGAAGGAAGCATACGTCTGCGCTGTCCCACTGACCTAGAAACGACGCTTAGCAGTAAACACTCTGGTCTTTGACGGTGTGCCATAAAATAGGTCAGTGGGACTGAAAGGGAGGGAGGCCAGGATTGGGAAAGAGGGTATTAGAGAGCACTCTATAAATAGCGTGACAGAAAGGGGTGAAGGAGGAAGCTCATCAAGTAATTTGTTTGGTGGAAAATCAGCAGAATTAAAAAAAAAAACACAAACTTGTGTTCGTCACCGGCCTAAAAATATAATTGCTTGAAAGCACTAGAGATTTTCATGCAACAGTAATCCCTTAGAACCTTAGAACGTCTAATGCATCAGTGCCAGATGAAAAAACAATGGTGAGAGACGGCATTGACGTCAGAGCACACACCCATCGCTGCAGCCAAATCCACACGTAACAGGCTCTCTCTTAGGACTGCATGGGGAGGGGCTGCTGTTGTTGCTCGTAACGTACGTGCTCTGAATTTCTCTTGTTGCGGAGCAAAGCTCGTGTAACACACGCATATTACATCGCAGCACAAGCTACAGGTTACTGGCTGTGTCTGTGAGTGCCGCGCAATCTCCACCTTTCAGTGTCCTGTGTGCACGTTGTGTTCTGAATAAAAGACTTGAGCTGGAAAATAAAGATAAACTGCGCACGGTACATTGAGTAATTGGCTCATTTCCTAATGTATAACAGATGATTCACTGCGGTTACTGTAAGCAGTTTGTTCTCAGGGGTTTGGGCTCCGGTAAACACAAGTCCAAAGTAGTCACCAGGCACTTGCCAGGAGGAATGCCTCACCTCTGACCTCCTCTAAGGCAAGTGTGAGTAAAGCTCAAGGCATCCTCTTCCCCTCCTCCATCTTTGAAGTGATCCAACACCACACACGTGGAGGGGCCCCAGCTAAGGGCCACCATTTTGCAACATAGCTTTGTGTTGGGAAACAAAAATAGGAGACAAGAATCCAGACATTCCAGCACAAGTGAGATGTTTTTCGGAGTGCCATTTAATACTTTCCTTCAGGTAATATGGGACAAAGAAAAGCTATTTTTCTTTTTTTCATTAAAATGAAAAAAAATATTTTCAGAATCCTCAGTGTTTTGAACCTTACTTGATCAACTGGTAACACGTGACCTATATATTGATTACTAGACACTAAACTGTATTTCTCATGTGTCTCCTCAGCCAGATACAGGTCTGACCTACATTCACAGAGCTGGGACGCTCTCTGAAACCAGACTACCAGCTGGCAGGCAGAGGACCAACAGCACACCCGAACTCTGACTGCCTTTCTCCAGACAAGAGTTTTCCATTTACATTGCATCACGTCCTGGATGTTCACGTTCTAATTTCTCAACAAAGTGAAGCAGAGTCTCAGGACGCGAGCTTCCTGTGCCAGACAAAAAAAAGAGGATTATTTGGTTGAAGAATTTACTTCTAGCTTTCATGTTATGTTATCTTTTTCTTGGGAAGGGGAAAGTTAAAAATAACTCGTAGCCGCCCAGCAGCTGTGTTACGTCAACGCTGAAAGAATTTCTAAAATATCTATCTGTTTCAACGACAGGGACGGAGTGTTAATTTTAGGTGTGACTGAGGGGAAGAAAGAGCCGGGTGTGAACGGGAATCAATTACAGGCCTCATGTCCCGCGAGAGAGAGAGCTGCTGTTTATTGCTTCTCCCTGCTGTGTGCTGGTTATGTCATACCCCCCCAAAGCCCAGCTCTGTGCTTGGCTTAACACACCTCATGAGTAAAAAAAAAAAAAAAGGAGGAAATCACAGCGTGACTCGCTTTGAATCAAAATCAGACATTTTGTCTCTCCTTTGAACTTGCAAATCTGCTAGTTATGTGAAATGCTTTGAATATTTGGGGAAAGGGGATTTTTTTTTAGATAAACACGCATAAAACAAAACATTTTAAGAAAGCATGCATATATTACTGTTGCAATTAGGTTTTTACCCATGTAGTATTTCTGTGATACACTTAGAAATTGTGTAACCTGTGAATAACCTTGATAATCTATCCTGAAAACCCCATTAATGTTAGACGTATTTTAAACCAATATCTTTAAAAATATCGTGTAACCTCTCTGGCGTGAGTTTTGGTTTATATATAATGAAATGGTGGCACGAGCAGTGCCCTTTTGTACGGAATAGCAGCCTAAAAGAAGCCCCGCTTTAGCTCATCCACGCAGATCCTCGCATCGGGCGTCCACCCCAAAAAGAGGAAGGAATAACAGCAGCCACGGTGATCCAGTGACCTACATATGAGCTCCATACACATACAAACAGCCCCGTGCCACGTGTAGGAGCTAATAAAGCTAGTGCCTTGTGTGTCTGTATCAACCAGACAACACAGAGCGACGTCAGCCCCATTCCCTGGAAAACACCCCCATGCGGGGAATAACCTCGCCTTGACATTGAACACATAACGTGGGACGTGGCCCAACCACGTTTTCGGTTCCGTTTTTTTTCTTCTTTAAATACCACTTGAAAAAAAAAAAACAATCGTAAAAAAACGCAACAAAGTGCCATATTAGCCCCGCAGTTTGCTGACCCCCCCCCCCCCCGCCAAAAAAAGCAGACGTCTCAAAGTCACGGGCGAGCGGAGGATCCGACCGGCGCCATGTGAACAATAACCGGCCGTAAGCATCACGTCCTCGACGCACCGCCGAAACACGTTCAAATACGACCCCGCCGAGCAAAGAGCAAACACACGAGACAAAGAGACAAAGACAAAAAGCCTTCCGCTCAGCCCTAACATACCTTTCCATGTCCTGGAGCGGCGGGGAGGAGAAAAAAATCCTGCTTCCCCCAAACACAAAAGCTCTCTCCCGTTTTTTTTCTCCCTCCTTTCGTTTGCGCCTGTAGCAACAACAAAAAAAACCTCCCCCGGAAAAACAAAGTTTCCGTGTAGTTGTCGCGCGGTCGGGGGGCGCAGTGGCGCTGGAGTCACTGGGGCTGCTGGTGTCTCCTGGCTGGAGCTGCCTGTGCGTGGTGTGTGCTGCCGGACACTTTGCTCCAGTTTCTCTCCGGCTCCCTCGCTGGAGAGATGTGTGTTAGTAGGTCAGCGGTTGCATAACAGCTCTTAGGCTGCCTCGTCACGTTCTTGTCCTCTCTCTCTCTCTCTCTCTCTCTCTCCCTCTCTCTCTCCCTCTCGCTCTCTCTCCCTCCCCCCTCTCTCTCTCCCTCTCTCTATCTCTCATTTTTCCATCTCCGTCTCCTCCGCGAAGAAACATGATCTCTTTCGAGGGAGTTTATAACATGCACCATGAAAGCGTTTTGGGTATCAGGAGAGGTCCAATAATAGAATGCAGCAGCATGTCCTTTGAGTCTGGGGTCACTGTTGTCTCTGCCCTTACGATATTGCATCCTGGGGATGATTTGTATTTGTATGTATATTTCTTTCAGTACAACTGTGGACCTTCAACAGTTAGGAACTGTTCAATATTCTGTGTAAAATATATTGTTTTGTTTTTTAAAAAGCTGTGAAACTTAAAGCCGTGATAGATTTGAACGTTAACCCAGTTGTCGTTGCTGTGGACGACAGTTTATCTCTTTGTTCACACTTTAAGCTCATCAGGTTATTGTTAAACATTGACAATAATATGATATATTTTGGTGTTAGAACTAAAATACCACATTCATCAAGTGATTCATTTGCCATGTTCTGTAATATAATGTTAGCATGATTAAAATGTAAATAATAATAAACATTGGGCCTTCATCATGCTGGTGTTAACAATTTCCTTTTTTAGCATTAAAAATTGTACTCCGATATTATGCGGATAAAATTCAATATAACTGGAAAATAAACACCCTGACTTATATAATATAACATTAATCACTTGATCAATGTTACTTTTTACTCTCATCCTTCCATCTTTTGAGCATTTTGTTTATCTTGACAGAAAATGGACGTGTGTTATGTGCTTTGAGCTTTTCTATCATCCCGTCGAGCTAGTTGTCCTCAACTCCACTAGATTCTATTACGTCAGCCCTGTTTGGTATCAGACACGCATTCCCTTCCAACCAACCTTTTCACTCACATCCCTTCCCCCTGCTTTGTCTCAAACCAAACACATGAACCCATTCACCACACACACGCACGCACACACACAGACACACACACACACACACACCACCACCACCACCAGCACCATTAGGGGGAAATGGTGGCCTTGAACTTGTCGAGCTCCTCCCCCACCAGTCCTCTGTTTTAACCCCCAACCCCCAACATATTCCTCATCTGCCTCTGCATGCAGGCATTCCCTTGGCAACTGTGGTGTGTTGGTGCCTGCCTAGCAACCAGAAGGCTCTCACTCCTTACGATATAGCTTGTGGATTGGGGGTTTGCAGCCTGGGCTTCATGAAGCTTGATTGCAGACAAAAGATCTCACGTGTATCTTGTGTTTTTGTGGTCCAGGCCTTCACATGAGGTCACTTCAGCTGTGTTACCATTTTAACTTGACATTTATGCATTCAATTTATCTGTATATGCCACCTAAATGTGATTTTCAAGCTCCACCTTTATTCTTGCATTGTGCATTTGATGTGATAAACGGTATTTTGAATAAAACAGTGCTGTATTTTTCAACAGTGAATAACAACTAGCTTGTTATGCAGAATGTGGTATAAGAGCAAGCACGATGGGGGAGCCGACCTCTAGTAACACTGCTGTGAATGAATGAATGAATCAGTGATCCATGCTGATGAAGATACTTGGCGCCACCTCATGGTGATAAAAGACGGGGGATACTGAAAATGTAAATGTTACTTCAACACAAATGACAGCATTCAGTCACGTTAATCCTATTACCAACCAAAGATTTGTAATTCTGCTTGTGTATTTCTGCTTTCTGCCTCCTGCTGCTTTCAGATGGCCTTTTTACAGAAGCTCGCCTGATGTCTATCTGCAGATTTGAACTCTTTCCAGGTGTTACGGTATTCTGAACCTGTACCCTTCACTTTCATGTGGGCCAATCAGTCTCCACTGCAGCTGCTTCTTTGCTAAAAATAGCTTCCATACTGCTGACGTGATAGATGACTCATGCAGAGTCTCACTCCGTCCCCTGCATCCAAACACCACCGGCTGGCATCGTCCTCTCATTCCGGTGACCTTACCTCAGTGAGACAAGGACAGGCATCTTTTTTAAAGCATTCATTGATGTCATTCAAAAGAATAAAGCTGAGAAAAATGGGAATTTGTGTCATATTCCAACTCTTACGCAGTGCATCTCGTCACTCCAGTGACCTGCAATTTCTCTCTATCCCCCCAGCTGGATTCACTCATTTCTGTTACCTGGGATGCAATGAAAAATGCAGTTACTTTTCTTTAAAAAAAGCTTAAAACTCTTAATATATGTGTGGCCTTTAGAGCAGATACAAAACATTGATCTATGTAAGTTATTAACAAGGATTTTATTTTAGTGTTTGGTACATAGATTTTATAGTCACAATCTGGACAGAGATTACTGCTCTGCCTTGACAAAACCAAATCTGTCATTGTTTGCTTAAAATACTATTTTAAGTACAGTTCATGTTTTATATTAGAATTATGCATAACAATAAAACAAACATGTCATGTCATAAGATAAGTCAGACACAAATTCATGAATCAATTTAAAGATCACAAAAAAAAAAAATGTTTCAAAAGTAATTTTGCTTCTTTTACGGTACATCACGCACTATTGATACACATCGTGTGACAAATTGTAACCGTGTGCTGTGTGTTGTTTCTGCACGTTCAGTTTCTGGGCATTCAGTCAAGTATTCAGAAATGTACTGCGGTCTTTGAATCACAGAACAATCAACATGACCATGTGGTGAACACAGAAACCCCTTAAACCTTTGCATTCATTAACATAATCTCATTTAAAAAACAACAGGCTCCCAAATTATCCCAGTGAAACAGGTGTAGGAATGATGGTTTGCCAGACAACATGAAGGCCACATTAAGTCTGTATCGTCGGCTTCTGAAGGCGTAGCGAATAAAGTTTCTCAGGCTTTAACCGATTTGGAGAGCAGCTGTTGAGAGAAGAGCCTCTTGAGCTGGGCCACTTCCTGCGACAAACAGCTGACCTGAGACCTGAGACTGACATCTTCTGTTGAATCCCCGGATGAGTCCCTGGAGTTCTGCAGAGAGGAGGCGTTATACGGTGCAGACGACGGACCGGGACACTGCTGCCCCGGTCCACCACAGGCCTCCTCCCTGTACCCAGAATTGTGACCTTCAGTCAGATTGTCCCATGCCGACTGCTGGTTGTTCCTCACCTGGATGTTAGGCCACACCGTGGCTACAGGGGGTCCACCGTGTCTGGTGTCAGAGGATGGAGACATCTCCCCTCCGTCGCTGCAACCAGCAGGCCCTTTGAAGCGGAGCTTAAGCGGCAGGCTCCTCAAACCCTCCGGTGAGTCCAGTCTGCTTACATACGGACTCCTGTGGACCTCCATGGGACAGCTGTGGGAGTCGAAGCCTTGTTGATCCTCCCTCGGCTCCCTCAGAGGAGGTCCACTACGCTCACATGTGGCGTCATCGAAAAACACAGGGCTGCCCCCTTCTGAGCCCCACAAGGTGGACACACCGGACTCTTCGGATACACTGTTAGCTGAAAGAAGTCCAGCTCCCCTCGGTCCATAAATAGCCCCCTGCTGTGGAGGGTGAGGGTGGACGAGGTGGGTACTGGGCGGGTTGTTAGGGTATGGGAACCCGTCAGCATGAGGTTGGTAGAAATGGGTCAGTCTTGGTGCTGGTTGAGCACAGAGGGCTTCAGACAGTGTGGAAACATCAGAGGAGTCTTTGACCAGACCGAAGCGAAACTTCAGCGCCAGCAGCTCGGCTCTCAGGCGGCCGTTCTCCTCCAGCAGGCCCATGACTCGCCTCTCCAGCACCGTGTCATTGGCTCGCCTCTTCTCCCTGGACCGCTTGGCTGACTCATTGTTTTTTTTCCTCTTGTCCCAATACCCATCGTCTTTCTTCTCCGCAGGGATCAACTCTCGTTTGCGACGCGCGTTGTTGCCGTTGTCTTCATCGCAGCTGCTCCCGGCCTTCGCTTCAGTGTTGGAAAGGAGCTCCTTGTGTTTGAGGTTAAAGGTATGACTCAGTAAGGTTTGGGCCAGCTGGCTTGTGGAAGTCGGGATGGACGCTGTCCCATCAGTTAAGGACACAGCCCTTCCCAGAGGCCTGGAAGCCAGTCCCTCCACAGTCGGCAATGAGGGAAGTGACAGGTCCCGGAGGAGGCTTCCCACAGTCTGACCCGTCATGTTCAGTCACTGATTGACACTAGGGGGAGTTGTGAGTGTGTGAGCAACTTGATGGTTGGTAGTTAGGGTGAAGAGTGCGGTAATGGCACCCCCTAGCGGTAAAATATGTTCAGTAAATCGATGTCAGTTGAAAAATGTTTAAACAATGAAAATCAAATACAAAATCAAACACACACTTTACCGGGTGATAAAAATTCATTGATGTACATAAAATAATAATGGTCTTATTTTGGTCATTTTATCTTCGTTGTGATTGTAACATTACAAACCAGTTACCATTTGAAAAATTATTAAATTTGTAAAAATTATTTATTATTTATTAAGGCTATGATAGTAATTTCTCCGAATATTTGCTACATATAACCGTATGCCATTCAAGGTGACAGATGAGCCCTAAATTATCACGCTAACAATTCATTATAATTAAATTACCACGCATAATAAACAACACATATTACTTGAGTGATAAAATAAAGTAGATCTTACCTACAAAACCATCTCCAGAAACTTGTGATGAAAGTGTCCTCATTGAACGAAAGGAGGAGCTGCATGCGGAGCTTCACTAATCGCTTGAATCGTTCTGCTCCTCCACAGTTTTTTCTCGTTTAGGGTCGGATCCAGATCCCTGCATGACCCACCCCCAATCCTCCACCCCCCACCCACCTCTTCCTGAGGCTGAGTCCGACCAGCGGGGACACGCTGCAGAGTAAACAACAACAAAGCGGCACAGTAACCGATCCTGAGGGGTCCTTCTGCCTGATGACTTTAGTACAAAAGGCATCATCCGGTCAGTCCAGGGGTGAAATACGGAAAATAAAAAAGAGCAACTACGCAAACTATAAAGTAGTAAATCAACAACGTTAGCTTTAGTATGATACAAAAACTAACAAGCAGGACACGTGACTGACGCAAAACAGGCTGGCGCTGCTCTTTTATCTTCCGGTATACGTGCGATGTGTCAGATAACCGGGCACCACGTGGCCTCTGGAGTTTAAACTCGTCCCCTCGTGGTTGGGTTTACGTCAGTTCGCCTTCAACACATTTCTATATATTGTGGCTGATTAAGAGATCACGTTTAGCCAGCTCTTAGGCAATATGAGCATAGTTTAATTTACAAGCACCCATAGTTTAATTTACAAATACTGATCAACACCTTTAGTTTGAGCTAAAAACACATCACTTAAATTAAAAACACCCATAGTTTCATTTTCATTTAAAAACAAGCCCTCGGTCTCATTTACAAACGCCCTTAGTTTCATTAAAAAAACTCCCATAGTTTACATTACATTCAGGCTAGGAGCAGTTGTAAATGCTAACAGCATCATGCTAACATCACCAGATACTCACAACCTGATTTAACTACACTGTTATTACCATAAATGGTGTTCACATGCCAACCGTCTAATTAACAGCTGCGTTTTTAAGGAATAACTCAATCAGACGAGATGATTCACGAGTAAAGATCTGTGTGGCGGTTTCCACCATCGCTGAGTGTGGGAGTTTCTTTCAAGTCAACATCTTCATTTGTCGTCATTACGTTATACTCCTAACATAAAACCATGTATTTCTTGGAATTTGATATGCATTCAAATGTATTCATTATCCAGTAAACACCTCGTTCACTAACAGGCCTCTGGAGTTTTGCGTTTCCGTATTCAATGACCTCCGCCGGTAAAACAGTTGCTTTAAAAGCAGCCAAGGTAGCTTGATCTGTCCTCATTTGCTCTAAGCGGGTTCAAGGTAAGTTTGCACAGAAAAATGAGCTGTGTGCATGCATCGTTTGTTTCTCTACAAACAAGTCATTTGAATTCCAGTTGATAGAGGGAATGGAAAACAGCGCTGTTACGCAACACTCAGAGAGTGCATGTGAGGACTGTGCTTTGCTAGAAGTTCAGCTGGGGTGAGGTTGCTCAGAAAAAAGGAACATGAGTTCCATGAGGGATCTGCTGCAACGGGATACTTCAGTTTCTCCAAAACAAGGCACAAGTCAACTTCTCATTGGTTAATTAAATATGCAGATCCTCTCTGAATGATGGATATGGATGTTGACCTGTTTCGATGACCTCGGGAGAACAGTTTCAAAATGTTGCTTCACTGCTCTGACACGCAGTGGTGCAGTGACACTCACAGAAGAGCTTGAGGTGAAATTCTAGGAAAAGACAACTCTACCGACGTGCCAACAAATTAGATTAAATGAAACATTTTGATTTCATTTCCTGCCTCCTGTCATAAGGGTTACCTCTCTTTTAGGAAAGTATTTTCCCAGAAATTCTAGCAGTTGCCTGCACAGAGTTACACTTCAAATCCATCATAAAAAGTCCTGTTTGACACCAACCAAAAATATTACTATTATTTCACAAATGCTTTAATTGTGTTCTATTCAAAATCAACTGGGAATGTTATAACAATCCACTAATCTTACAGGTACTGTGTGTTTCTAGCTTTTTACTCACAGGTTTGACTTGACTCCCCGTTGAACATCAACCCAGACCCTGAGAGATTAATACTGCCCACATGCACTGAAGTCTGATGATGTAACTGTTATCAATGTCCACAGCGGTGGACAAATGCTGGTCCAATCTGTATCTTGGATTATCTAACTGCAATATTGTGTACAATTTGAAAGCCTCAATGTGTGTGTAGGTGTGCTTATGTGTGAGTTTGAACCTTCAACACTGAGGTGGGGAGTAGTTGACCTCCAGTGCTTCAAAAAGACATGAAGGGGGGGGGGCTTACCTCTGTTACACCACAATTAAATAGATTGATTATTGCTGTAAAATTCAAATCTCCATGGTCATTACCAACAATCGTGAGGTACAGAAGGCCTCTTCAACAATATACACACGTTTGACTTCATGCTGTAGAAGCAGGAACAGCAGTCTTTTTTTATGTGTATGACACACTTTTTCCCCTTAAAGGAGCTTACTGGGTGCTGTAAACACGCTGCGACGTGACAAGCGTTCAATGGTTCCGGTATTTCCCTAATCATCGTGGTTGTGATTTTCACAGAAATGTGTCAACAAAGGCAGGGAAGAAGAACTCTGTAAGATGTCAAACGTTTATTTAAAAAAATGTTTACGATGAGAAAACTGAATATAATGCAAAATGTAAAGTTAACCGTAGCCTTGTGTTCTTATATTATATTTCCTTTGCAAAAGTAATCCATTCCAAGGCAGAAACAGGGCAAATAAACAAATGTGTGTTTTTTTAATTTATTTAATTGAAACATTATATGATACTTTGTGCAATCCTCACAAAGTTTGTGGGTCAAGACTTGATTAAAACAGTGTTACCTTTGAGGACCAAATATACATATCAGTCAGTCTACATCTCATGGAGTGTATCTTTTCGGTTGTGTTGACTCTGGAGGACGGGAGTGGTCTCAGCAAGGTGGTCAGAAGGAAAGGTGTGTGATCCCACGTCTCAACTCAAGTTAGCTTTGATTGTGAGTATTCTTAATTGGAACCGTCTAAGGTTTAATGGTAAATCACCGCTGCTCCCTTTGAGGCCTATGCTTGGGGGGTAGTTGAGGTATTTTTTCAACAAGGGTACTTATAGGTACAAATGGATGTGCATGTGCCTTTTTAAGTACCTCAAGATTGAGAAAGTAATTGCCTGCTTGCAAACTGGCCTTATTTGACTATGTGTTGTGCACTGAAGTTCAAATCAGGGGAATCAGCCCTCCCCCTCCTACTCCTCGTACCCGTCCTCCCTCTCTCTCCCCCTTTCTCCACCTCTCTCCCCCTCTCTCCACCTTTCTCCACCTCTCTCCCCCTCTCTCCACCTCTCTCCCCCTGCCTCCCCCAGCCTTTTTGCTTTCCTTGATCACTTGGACTCACATTCCCTCTCGACGGTCTCAGCACTGTGCCAGTAACCATCATTCTGCTTTTGGCCATCAGAGCGAGACTCCAGTTTTGTGAGGTTGTGTAATCTTAAACAAACATTAGAATCAATAATTACACACAAAGTGAATCCACATTGTGTTAGCTTAGAAAGGACCTTCATAGGAGTGAGAACAGGCGCTCGCTCTGTTTATCCGTGTTTTAGAAATCAATGCCTCTCCAACAAAACAAAGGATTGTCACTTTGGCGCTCTCCGTGAATGTGTGCACTACAGATGTAGATGGATACAAGCTGTGGACAGATATCGCAGTTTGAAGGCTGGTAGCAGTGTTTAATAATGCAGGGAAAATCCATTTACACGACGATCACTGGGGAGGCGCAGCCCCTTTGAATGTTGTGACCTCAGTACAGTGTGTGTAAGCTCGTTTCTCTGTGTGCAGAAGTCTGTTTGCTGAACTCTAGTTGCAATGCTGCGTCAACGGTGTCCCGGCTTTTTCTCAGTATCACTGTTGTTCCACTCACTTTGTCCCAGAAACACTGGATGTCACAGTGTGTCTGTGCCTGTAGCATCAGGGCAATTGAATGCGAGTGTTTGAATTGATATGACAATAATATTTAGGTAGCTAAAAGTGTTTTTCTGCTTCTTTTAAAAAAAAATAGCTTTAATTAGAATTAGAATCAGAAGCCATTTATTGCCATGTTACAAATATAGGAATTTGAATTGGTGCAATATAAGAATAAAATAAAAGAATAAAGTAAATAAGATAAAAATATAGAAAAAGAATGTAACAATACGACAATATAAACAGACAAGTATGTTGAAACACCTGTGTATGTCCATATGTTTTCATGCTACAAACATCTATGCATTATGCTGGCATAATACCCTCTTTAGAACTATAATATGATGCAAACAGGCAAAGAGGACCGAAAAAGTGGAAGTAGAAAGAGCTTGTTTGTTCGTTTCGGGGCACTGCAGGTCAGAACTCTGTCCTCGTGTCAACTCTAAATACTGAAACACTTACTCCTCAAGATAAACTCTCTCTGCAGATGGAGCCTCATGGCGGTTTCTATCAGTGAAGAGCTGTTTAATTACATACTGATATACTGTATATATACAGCGGGTGAAATAAGTATTGAACACGTATTGAAAACCATTTTTCTCAGTAAATATATTTCCAAAGGAGCTATTGACATGACATTTTATATTAATTTGCACTGACAAGGGTCTGGATTGCTTTTATAATTACTGTTTTTGCTGTTGTCTTGGCTTTTAATACCTTTTTGCACCTCCCTTTCTTCATGTGTTCAATACTTTTTACCTGTGTAGCCATGTATTACTTGGGTTGTTATCAACATCTGGTGAAAATTTCATGTCAATAGCTCCTTTGGAAATATATTCACCGAGAAAAATGGCGACGTGTTCAATACTTATTTTATCCGCTGTACTTGCTATGTGAGGACGGTCCCAGTGGAGAACAGATTATTATTGGCCAATGGGTATCTGCTGCACAATAATGATCAGGATTTCTTCATGATGATGTGGACACACAGTGTGGGCTCACTCACCCGCTTGTTTGCCATCAGGCCTTCTAGGATGAGAACGTTTAAGAAGCCATTGGCCAACAATATAAATATAACATTAACAATTGTGTGCTCTCCAAAGTATATCTTAAGGTGGCACTGACCTCAATAAGCAGTTTCATAGTTGTATTTACTGTGATTGAAACACTTTATCACTTCACCTGACAACCAAACTGACTGTTGATGGAGATATAAAAACTTGGATCTTGCTGAATGTAAACCAAACTCAAAGAAAGTTCAAACTACGTCTACAAGCAGATGTAACTTCCTGTCAGCGTTACACATGTTGTGAAATTAATCAAGAATATGTTTTTCTTTTCGGTGCTTTTCTTTCCTGAGGGTATACACGTGTGTGGAAGTGTATGCGAGAGAGAGGGAGCGTAATAATCATCATAATCAGAATGAATCAGTGAGTTACATAAGAACATTCTCATCCTGACCTCATCCAGATTAGACGCTGCAGAAAACAATTGGTAAAATGCTGCTGAGGCCGGCCTGCAGCCATCAAGGCTCACACAATAGTAGAGTTCTGCCCCCTAAAGGCTACAGGTGGACATTACTTGTATGGATGACTTGGGTGAAAAAGGTCAAAAATCGAATCAGGTCCCAGATGAATTCTGTGGATAAATGTTTTATTTTGCTTCATGCAGGACAAATGCATGTGTTTGTAAAGCACTTCAAAAGTTAAGTGGGATGATGGTAAGATCGGATGCCTGAATCAATCATGTTGCACTCTGAGACTATTTTACAGCATTAGACATCTTTATTAGAATAATGACAATGAAAACAATAAATGAAAGACATTGAAATGATGAAAGACAGCACTCCTTTATAAAAAAAACTGTAAAATAATATAGTAGTTTCATATGAAATATTACTTCAATAAATACATTGCTGACATGTAATATAAAGTACAAATAAAGATGATGATTATTTACAGTTTTAAACTCTGCTGGATACAAAACACAAAAGCATATACGTTTTTATTAAATAAAAAAAAACTAAAACAAAAAGACAAGCATAAAGTTTGATGATCTCCGATTTACTTTACAATCACATGGTTTAACAAATACATAATCTTTGTTTGTTTGCTTTGTATTACAATCAATCACCAAAGGTTCTCAGGGAAATCAGACAACGATATCAGATCATCTCAGCATTAATACAGCTAAGCATTGTAACTGAGCAGTCTTTGTTCAGCGGGCCATGAGATCCTAGAGGATGTATATTCTATGTAGTTTTATAACCCGTATTACTCACATTTTAGTAGGTCTGTTGTTAGTGTTGATGTTTCCTGTCTTCACACCCACAGTGTGTACGGAGGCCCTTATTGGGGAGTAACACTGCAAGCATGGGAAACAACGCTTTTGGTGGTTTGTGACAGACATGTGTCAAGTCTGATGAATTGTCTTAAATTATGTCAGCTTGAAAATGAAAATAATCTGGAGATGTGGTATTCGAAGTGTATAAAAGTGATCTTACCAGACTTTGTAGCACACTTCTGGTCGCTGCTTGAAGTAAGTAGCTCAAAGACACAGTTGCCTCTACTGCCATTACTTACATTTCTAACATTTGTAGTCTGAAGTTAAACAATAGCTGTCAACCGGTTCAAACATCTCGTATTGGCACCAGCGCATCAAGTGTGTCTCTTCATGTGCAGAGCCAGGTGGTCGGAGCGGGAGAAGGCCCTCTGACACAGCAGACACTCGTAGGGTTTTTGGCCTGTGTGCTTGCGGTAGTGACGCGTCAGCTCATCTGAGCGGGCAAATTTCCAGCTGCAGCCTTCCCATGAACATTGGTAAGGCTTTTCCCCTGAAGAGAAAACAATGAAATGGGTGATTCTTAACAAGCAAATACATGAAATAGTTTATTGCGGCGTATTCTGACAGACTTTTGTGTGGTTTCTCTTGGCAAAGTCAAGGTGGTGTACCTGTGTGGGTGCGGAGATGAGCCTTGAGGTGTGAGCTCTTGGTGTAAGTCTTGCTGCAGCCCGGGTATTCACAGCTGTGGATGGCGGGCCTTTTTTTTCCAGTTGCCCTTCGACCTCGCCTCCCCTCCATCCCACCAGGGGGCAGCTGTGGAGCAACCAGCATGGACTGCTGGTGAGGAGGCAGTTGACTAGTGGTCTGGCCGTGGGGGTATTCGCAGAAATGGTTGGCGTTGTGGTTAAAGTGTGGTATGTAGCTGTAGTGTCTCGGGTCAGGGGTCACCGCTTGCGGCGGTATGAACCTGCTATCGGGGAAGGTCACCATTGAGGGGTGTTGGTGTGCGTAGTAAGGGTTAAAGTCCCAGGATGAGACTTTAGTGAGGTTTCCTCTGCTGTGCCTCTCGTAAGTGCCTCCTTGGGGAAAGCCAAACTGATCTACATTTGGTAGATTGGGAAATGACGTCCGACCAGTTTGGTCATCTTTATAACCATGCTGGTACAGCTCCGGCTGGACTGGCGTTGTTGTCTCAGCTGGGGCCAGAAGCTCCGCCATGAGGCAGCCGGTGTTCAGCTGCATATTCTGCTCTGGTCCAGGTGGGTCCTTAAACGCGTCCGCCTCTTGGTACACTGTGTTCGGGTCCAACTCCGCGAGCCGTTGATCGCTGTTGTCCAGCGGGGGGTTGAGGTCGGGTGATGGGCTGCTCCAATCAGAGAGCAGGAACTCGATGTCCCAGGATGCCCGGCTGTCATCGTCCAGGAGCTCCTCTGTTATCTGTTGAGAGACCTGCAGCTGCTCAGAGCTGCCTGGCGACGGTTTGTCGCCGACAGGATCCAGAAGGAGCGATTCAGCCTCAGACTTCCACACCTAGAGGGGTTTGGAGAACATTGAGCAGTGATGATCATCAAGCAAAACATTTTGTGAAAATGTATAAAATGAGGTAGAGATGCACCCAGTGTCTGCCTTTTTTCTTTTCAAATACCATTTCCAGCGTTTTATTGATTAGCTGTATCACTCAACTGTGTGGAGGTGACAGGGATCCTTCTTCTATGTGAAAAGCATAAAAAACGTTGTTTTCTTAACTTTGTAATAAAATAAATTGATATAAATAAATTGTGTTACTTTTGCTGAAGTTGTTAATTAGAGTCGTTACGAGATCATCTGAAGCTGATACTAATCTCACAAATTCGTGACCCCTCTGCTTTATAATCTGTGGCTCAGCAAGGAAACACTGGAGGCACACAGTGGGAATTTTAAACTTATATGACAAACTCCAAATAGATGATTGGAAAAGGTAAAATCTTTTCGTCCGGATACGAAAGCACAGTCACCAATAACTGTCAGATATGCAGACATTTTTAGATTATCCACCACATTGCCTTTGTTAAAAATGATATCAAACGCAGAGGTTTTTGATGTCGTCTCCAGTTATTTTGGAGACATCACAAGCTCAGCATTATAGTGCAAGACGGACACAATTGTCAAATTATTGATAATCTTTGTGTGGAATGTACAAATCATCAGCGCAATAATACACACAATAGGTCGTCTACTGTCCTTGTGTTGGAATCAAACAATTACTGTCAACCAGATACTTACTTTCATACTGTCACTGGATTGGGCGAGGTTGGAGAAGGAGCTGAAGGAGGGCAGCACAGCCTGCGTAACTGCCATCAAGCACTTTGGTAGGAGGCCGATTGTCAGTGGTAGCAACAAAAAGTGAAATTTCTCCCCTTTTTTTTCTCTTTTTAGTCTTCACATGACCATTTTAAGCTCAACCAACAGAAATTCAAAGCTACTCGTCCCAGTTACAGTCCGCTCAGTGTTACAAGGCCTCAGAAACAGGCTCCTAAAGCTGCCCCCTTTTCTCCATTCCTCCCCCGCTATCTCTCTCTTGTCTATCTCTGTCAGCTGCAAGTCTAACTGCAAATCTCTCTTTTTCATGTAGGTTTTGACCGTTAGGAGGTGGAGCGTAAGCAGAAGTTTCTTTGCTGGCCTCCCCTTTTTTAGTCCATTAAGGTTGTCGATGTATACGTCAGTAAGAAACACGGTACTATCTCACCTGAACTCACCGTCTTCCCGTCTCCTTCCTCCACTGTTTTTTCACAGGAAAAAATAAACTGATGGGCGCCGAGCTGTCATTTCACAAAGAAATGCTTGATTATTAAATCCAAACCAACAGATATCATGTCACTATAGAAAATTATCCAATAATGCAGATTTGATCAATAATTGTGTTTTGTAAATGTTTAATAAATGAAATTTAGAAAACTATTGCTATAATGTTTGCCCTCATTTTTATATCCTATGTTTAGTGCATCTGCAGTTCAGAAATGAAGACAAAACAATCATCCCATGATGTTTATTGGAAGATTAAAAAATGTAATTTTGGTAAGACAAGGTTAATTCACCTATTCATTAAGTCACCTTTCGCAAATTGAGTGCTTGAAAGAATGAAAAAATGTAAAATAATTCATATGCATATTAAAACATTTATAATAGAATAATATTATATAAAAAGATAGATACATGATAGAATGATAGAATGCATAGAAAACAATCATTGAATACAATACAAAAACCAAAATACAGAACCAAATGGGCCAATGAGGAGTCTTTCGAGACAAAGAGTTCAGTGTAAAACTCAATTATTTTTTCAATGACTTTTGACTTATTACATGATGATTAAACAATAAATTAAGAGCAACAACCAATCAAATATTATTCAAGATGAATTGCAATTAATGCAAATACAAATCTAATATAGATTAATAAAATAATCATCTAAATTCTCTGTAAAATGTACTACAAGTTTAAAAAATGCTGCAAAATTTCCCCCCAAAAACTGCAGATTAGTTCAGGGTACTCAATGGTATTTTTCATTCACAACTTTGTTATCAGATGTCTGTTCGCTATCTAATAAAGCATGCTTTGGCACAGAGTGCAGACTGCGGTGGTAAATATTCAAGTGTCTGTAGTTCTTAAAGACTTCAAAACATGATACAAACAAATATTATTGAATGATAGTTAACAGATGAGCAGGTAGCCCGTAAACAAACAGACACCAAGTTGTAATACATGTCAGGATTCCATTGAAGTTTGCGAATAATATGTCATCCCCATTGTTGATCCAAAAACTAGTTTTAAGTCAATCTAAACATATACAAGGGTCGGTCTCTGTCCATAGTGAGGACACATGGCTCTGACTTCTGAGAAGACCTGTGTGTTAAAGGTGATTATATTCTAGCTGCTGTTTATCTGTTGACATATGCAGAGGCCCGCTGCTGTCTTCTCACAGATAATGGTCTCCTGACTGCTGCTGGTCCCTGATGACGAGCCCACCACTGATAAAGACCTCATAGTGAAGACTACTACATAAGTCATCCACTACGCAGACTGAAAGGTTTGAAGGCAGCCTCTTTATGGCCCTAAACAAAACAATAAAAGGTGATCTAATAACATACTTAAGTATATTTTAGTGTTTCAAAAATATAGATCAATATGACGAAAAAAGTGAATGTAGATAAAAGTCAATAAAAATGTGTCGAGCATGTGTGAAAATCTAATGCTAATCTGACAGTACTATACTATAATATTTGTTTTTTACTCATAACATACACTGAGAGCTTTTGACTTTTTTGGATAAACTCTACTCTGACTTACTTTTTTCAACCTTGTCTTTAATGACACTAATGGGAATGCAATGACTTTATTTTAAATATCGACATGTTGTACAGAATGTGTAATCCACTGAAAAATTGATTTTGAGCTGAATAACTAGCACATCAAAAGATTAAAAAGATTTAAAAATGTCAAATGTTTTAATAAATCTAAAAATAAATATATTTCAAGAATAATGTTTAAAGCAATCAAATTAAAAAGAAGTATATATGTATTTTAATACGTTTTTGAATGGGCTGTTGTGCAGTCAGATCAGAGGAGTCTTCTGCAATCAACAATGTGTTGAGTTTCTGCGGTCCTGATGTCATTAGGTCTCAGCAGTAATAACAACAATTAACTGCATTTACATGGCATTTTCATAACATTGTTAGGGAAAACAATAAATCAACAACAGAATAACATGCAAACAACAATCCTTAATTGAGAGAGCACATCAAACATTTTATATTACTAACATATCATTTCGTTTTTGTTGTTTCTCTAGTATAGAATTATACATTTGTATGGCACACTATAGCATATTTTAGAACACTTTTCTTATAACATACTATAATATTACATTTCTATGTAAAAACTATGACAGTTTTCAGTTGTGTTTTTATGATATTGGCGAATTGTTAATGAAGTTTTCATTGCCGTTATTATAGAACACAATAGCAATACAGTTTAAAAATTGTGGTTTTGGTGTTGAACAACACTTGTTAGCAATTTAAAAAACTGTTGGTTTTACAACGCTATTGTTGTGCGTGACCGGAAATTGTGGCAGGAAAAGGTTCCCGGAAGTTATTGTAGTTACTCGGTTGCTAAGCAACCGAGAGACACGCTGTATAATTTAGTCTAGCGAATATACCTGTGTTTACTAAACGCCGTGTGATAAGAGAATAAGTGCACGGTAGGCTAAATATAAGTTCGATCCATTCTGTTTATATGTTTTGTGTAACGTTAAATAACGTTACGTCAACTTCTTACCCGTCTAAGACAGCTAACGATTAACGTAATGTTAACTGTTAGCGTAACGTTAGTTAGCGGTAGGGGTCGGAAAAATATAACGTTAGTATATAATCATTTACATTTTTGACTGTACCTTTTGGAACATACTTTAATTTGACAAAATTCTGCATCCTGTCTTATATATTCGCATGTCGGCCTTTAAGCTGCGAATCGGTACCCTTGAATTACATTCACACAGCATGTCCACCCGTTTGGGGAATTGTTGTATTGTTGTGTTTTTTTGTGTTTGCAGATGGCGTCCTCCTCACAGAGTAAAGGTGGAAAAGGACTATGGAAAAAAGGCAGAGTCACCCAGTTCAGCAAAGGGACCCAGGATATGCTGCAATGTGAGATGATGCACCTGTTGGTATTTTAGTGTTAGATGAGATTGGGAAACTAAGAGTTGATTTTGATGTACTTGCAGGTAATTTCAAGTGTGTGTGTGCGTGTATACACTTTTTGGCTAGGGCTTTGACCTTTTGATAATTCTCTCTTCTGGACCCCAGTAATGATGCAGCAATCAAAACTCACCCACCTCCAGCGGAAAAAGATCAACGAAAGTTTAATGAGTAAGTTTTAGACCTTTGGGTGAGATGTTAACGGATGCAATGTGGAGATGAATTGCATTATGTACAGTACTAACAATAGTTTATATGTAGTTGAAATATTTTAATATGGCAAAGGGCCACATATTGTTATGGCAAAACTAAGCATGATATATTGCCAAAAATCCAGATTATATACCTTGGTAATAAAAGATAATAGTACAATACGGATATATTTTGTGAAACAGTTTTGCAGTACCACATGAAATACTTTTTGTTTATACTTTTTCACACAGCTGGAGCAACCTCCCCACCGACCTCTGAGCATACATCACCAGATCCCCCCACTAATCCTAAAACCACTAAATATGTCCCGAACAGTCTGTCACGCCAGCCTCAGAGACGCTCCGCCGAAGCCTGTCGCTCTGGGAATAGCTACGTCAGAGAAAAGTACCATCCTGGTCCCTTGAGTGGGTTCTACAAGCTGACGTCATTCATCCAGCATTCATATGCCGCGACAGGTTTACATTGAAAACAATTGCGCTGTTTGCCTTTTTTCTCTCTCGCATTTCTAGGAGACCTGGAGAAGGAGAAGAGGAGACTTCAGAATATATTGGCAACAGGAAAAGAAGAGCCCACACCTGCGTCCTACAAAAATGTTCCTACATGTTCGAATCCAGAGGTGGCAGAGCAGAAAGACCGGTATCAGGAGGGTGAGGCTGACTGCATGAAGTTACATGTTACATTACAACATGAAAAGGAGCAAACCACATTGAGTAAAGTTGTTTGTTACATTGAGTGTGTTTCTATTAATATCTACCCAAATTAAATGTTGCTCTGTGCTACTTTGCTTGACTAAATATATCCAGTGCCTTTTGAATAAGTCTAAAATTAACTTGTTTCCTTTGTAGTCCTGGATGAGATAGAGGAGAGAAGACAGTTTCTGGCAGATATGTCTTCTCTGGGTGAAGAGAAGCAGTACGTCAACATCATCAACACAGAGATATCGCAGGTAAAAAAAAGCGAGCAAGCATGGTTCACATATTGACTCATTTGAGGAGGTATTATGAGTCTTGTTTTTTGGAATATCTTTATGTAATACAGAGATTTTGGCCTCACTGATGTGATGTTTAGTGTGATAAGCTTTTAAACAGGATAATGTGATACTGACTCCTTTAAATAACAATAGTGCCTGGCTGTATTCCATGCATTTAGGTATCAGAAATCAAACAAAAAATATAGTATCAGCTCTATGAAATGTGAGTCATTTCACTCAAGCCTGTGCTGTGTCTCGACTCCAATAACAGAGGATTCGAGAACTGCGCGTGTTGGACAAGGCCCGCAGTCCCAAGAACGGCGCGATTACAACCGAGCAGAAAGAGAGGATAACGGAAAAGATGGAGTTTAAAGAAACGAGGGAGAGAAGACTCAGCGTCACTGACTGAACAATTACTTGGAAATCAGGTGCAAGCAATACAACTTCCTATTCGGATTATGGATGCAATGAGTGCAGTAATGATGCAAAGGGGTCAAAGCAAACTGGCTGCAACTATATAAGCAGTGCTATAAAACAATGCAAGGACAAAACGAACAAGACACACGAACAAGCCGTATTAATTTATTTTAATCCTCCACCTTCCGGTGTCCTTTTTTATAATCCTGCTACAGAAGCCCTTGGTTTTAGCTGGACAGGAACAGGACAGGAACAGACACTACAGAGATTACCATTTAGAAGGGAGTACAGAATCAAACGGGACAAACAGGAACAAAACATACTTTACATAAGCTGAACAAATGTTGCTTATCCACACCTGTAATTAAATAAATGGCACTGGTACAAACACTATTAACACAGCTTTTCCTATCCATTAAGGCAAAACATAGACATATGGAAAGACATAGTAAAACATGAATGCATGATTGCATATTCAGGTTGTCCCTGATGGTTAAAACTGTTACAAGCTGGTGCTTTGTTACAGTTCAAATATTGTATATCTGCCTTTTAATGTTCATTATTGCATGAGTGACCTTTCATATTAATAAACCTTGCGACATCAGTTTTTATTTGCTGACTTTCATAACCTGTTTTAACCATGTTTTCTACTTTGCTTCCAGTCACACATGCACAAACACTGTTTCTACGCTCATCCACGTCTTTAAGGATATGCATTTACAAAAAAAAAAAGACACCATTGCAAATCTATCACAGAAGAAACTTAAAAACAAGGACACCACAGACACTCATAGCACAGCAGCTAAAAGAGCGGCCCGAGCATTTTAAGAGTAGAATTTGCTAGATTTTGAAGCATTGCTCATATAAACTTTTTCTCGTACCAAAGGCTCAATCCACACATGACGTGAAACTCTCTCAGATATCCAACTAATACCACTGGGAGCAGGGAGCAGGAGCCACTGGTATAACACAGGAGCCGATTAAAAACCCGATTAACTCATGGATATCAGGGATCAATTTGCATCTTAGAGCTTATAAACATGCCAGCTCTTAAAGCAGTTGAAATGTTAAAATGTCTCTTTAAAAACACAAAAGGCAACTGTAAATAGTCACTGAAGAGAAGCATCAAGTACGATGTGAGCGGGAGAGGATTCCAGGTTGGACATTCATTTTACAGTTAAAGGTGACCTCATCCGATCTTCTGCTTCTTTTCTCCTTCTCTTATATTTGCCTTGGGGCCCGTCTCCACATAGCACACTTTCTTGGGAAAGTGCTTCAATGACGACATTGTCCATTTGGTCTGCAACGCATTTGTCCCAACGTGCATCAAATGACAGATGTCTGCCTCATGTTTCTTATAGATGCGCACATCTGCACGCTCTGTAACATTACAGCAAGGCGACACACGGTGTAAGGTAATAAAATCACAACACTCACCAGCAATACTCAGACTCCGCCCTGTTGCTCAAAATGATCTTTTTGCTCTTAAATAATAAAGGTTGAATAAAGGTTATAATAGCAGGTAACCAAAAAAAAGCTTAGGATAGACTGACACGACCAGAACAAGTTTTGCCTCCACTTTCTACTGTAATGCACAAGCGCTTTTTTTTAACAGTTCATATTTTACACTTAAAGCTCTCAAAACGGTTGCGCAAAAAGAAGTCAAGGGGCCCTCATAGAAGGCTGGGTGCAGCATCCTTTCATTGGGTGGCCACATGTTGTCGCATCTTCTCATTGACAGTTGAGGAAAAAAAAGAGGAATACGACGCTCAGAAAAAAAAGCTGTAAGTGGACACGGGCCTTTAGTCTTCCTAAAACCGTCTCGTATCCTCTGGGAGGAAAGTTGCTACGGCGTTTTCTCCTTGCGGGGGCTGTGGCTCTTGCCTGGTTCTCCTTTATGGCTCAGCCGCTTAAGCACCTTTATGGGTTTGAACTTTGCCCCTTTTTTCTTTGGCTGGTCAACGTCCGGGTCCTTATGGAAGTCTGATGCAAATTAAAATAAGACAGAAAATTAGAAGATTCCCCAAAGGAAAGTAAGAGGATTAAGAAAGCGGAAGATGCCACATCTACTAAGTTAGAATTAATGTTTTCATCAAACTAACTACCTTTTTTCTTCAGCATGGCTTCCATGAGTTTATCCTCCTCTTCTTCCCTGTGACAGAATGACTGTTACACATTGCTAGTTGGAAAAATATCGCTGATGAAAACCACTGTGGGGTCCTTACAGAAAAACCTAGTAAATTGGCATTAGTTACCTCTGCCTGTCCTGGTCCATGTTGTTAACGATTTGGTTACGCTGTTCGATGATGGTAACCAGCTCAGCCATTAACTCCTGCTCCCGACTCTTGTCCTCCTCCGTCCAGTCTTTCTCTGTTAAGAGTTTTTTTTATTTATAGACTATAGCATTATTTCTAGAGTATGTATTTTATGTGGGAGGCAGTAATTGGCCTAAGAACATGAGTCAAGCATTACAAAAAATTACATTAGTTTTCTTAACATGATAGACCAAAAACACACCTGGTTTGTTGAGAAGACACCTGAGCTCATACTCCACATCCGCTTGTCTCTCTTCCAGGTTCTGCTGCTTCGCTCTGCAGGGAGTGACATTTACACAGTTCACACCGGTAACCTTCAATTTAATACTTTACATTTTTTGTAACGTAACAACTGTGGATACTGAACTTGCCTGATTAAGTCTTCTGCAATTCCAATAGCTGGGTATGGAAACAATATAAAGCCTTCTCTGATCTTATTCTACCCAGCTCACAGAGATGTGAAGGTGCAATTCTTTAAAGGAATTAGGTCAGTGAGACTTAGTGGCATCTGGTGGCGAGTTGCAGGTTTAATACAAAACCCTGCGCTGACCTTTCTGGTTCCAAGCGTCTCAAAGGACTACAAAGGACTTCAGGTCGGGTTAGTTATCCTTACCAGGAGCTACATGCTTCTTCATGACTAGGGTATTTTCTTTGAAACACATAGTATTTTAGAAACTAATAAATTCCAGAAATAGATTACAATGCATTTTCATTTGAATTAAATATTAATAAAATTATTTAATTAATTGAGTAGAAGCTGCAGTGTGCTAATGAATCATACAAAAAATACGGATAAAAAGCATCAGTAATGTCGGAGCTTATCAATACTTTTATTTTTTAGTTAAATATTGGGTTATGGTGTCCATTCCCATCTTCCGTCAACACAAAAAGCTCTCGCTAGAGCCAGCTCCATGGCAGAGGACCCACTCCTGACTAATTATAAATGTCTCTTCTCCCTCTCAAAAGAAAACACAACAATTTTCATGCAATTATACACTAATTCCAACATATACCCCTAAATGTTGCACACAAATAAAAATAATTGATCAGCAATGAAGGCCAATAATTCCATCATTGGCCCATTGCTGCTGTCTCATACATACGTGTAGACAAGCTCCGCTTCACGTCGTACTAAAAGATGTTTCTCATGAATGAGAGTGAACCAGTCCACCAACAGGTGCTCCTCATCCTCATCTGGAAACAGAAAAAAGGAACACAGAGTTATATGTGCAACGTTTATCATGTAAAGAACTTTCAAGTCAAATCTAGGGATATTGCCCCCCCCCAACTTTTCCTCTAGGCGATCATTTGTTATGTTTATAATGCTCTGTCATACGTTTGTGAGCTACGTAAGCTAAACCGTGAAGTTTTCTATTTTGGATTTTTGGATTACGGGATGCCCTGCATGTGGGGGGATGAAACATTTGCTCAAAGGGAAGTGCCTAACCCATTGGAAACCACTATGGACACTATGGTCCTTTTCAACATGTAACTGGCTGATTTAACAACGCGTTACCGTTGGGGTCGTCTCTCAGCTTCTTCTCCAGCTCCACTCCCTTCTGCTCCAGTTCATCCAGCTGCTTCTCCAGCTGACCCATCTCCCCATGGATGTCCTCTACTGGGATATACTGGTCTGACTGCACCTGGATTGATGTTTGGACAAGACGGATTATTTGGGATCTTCATGCATTTTCTCTCTGTCTCATAAATATTTGTATAGAGAGAGAGAAAATGCATTAAGTTTCCAAATGAAAGACAGACTACAAACCATGAACTATATGCTGTCTTTAGTTCCTACCTTGCGTTTGATGAGAGGAAAGCCATGGCCGGGGGCCGGGGGTCTGGCTGGACGAGGGCCTTTTGGTGGTTTGGATTTGGATTTCTCAGGAGTGGGAGAAGCTTTCCGGTTGAACGGGTTCTCCTTACAGATCCGCTAAAATGAGAAGAGATAAAGCTAGAATGCAAAGTGTATTGCTTTGTATTGCTCCCCTTGGAGGTGGACCTTTTACCTTATTGTGTGACTGGGCGGCTCCTGAGGCCAATGGGCTGGGGGTTGTAGCAGGTCGTGGTGGAGTGTCTACGCTCCCCTTCGTCCCAGAGCTGCGACTTGGCTGCGGGGTAGCTGGAGCAGAGCTGGCATTTGAGGGCACGGGTGAAGGGTAGGGGCTTAGGGAAGGATGAGGAAGACGCTCGGTCGAGGCGGAGGAAGGAGATGGCGTGGAGCTGCACGGGGAACAGATGGAAGGCTCCGAGACACTTTTGGAGAAGGCGTGTTCCTGGTCACTGCTGGCACTGCCACCTAACTGGGGATGGGAGGAGCTGTAGTCCAAGTTGGAGGACAGACTCTCTGTGCTGAGAGCTGGAGAAGGAGAGCAAGAGGAGGGCTGCGAGTGAGACGGAACTGAAGAGAAAGGATGGTTCGATAAAAACCACAGAAATTAAACAGGAGTAAAAAAAGTTGAGACAGATTGAAATATAGAGGGAATGGGGAGAAGGACAAATAAACCAATGATTATCTATAGACAACATTCCAGTCTGTCTCTCGTTTTGTACTGCAACCTCATTGTCTAAGTTAAATTGTGAGAAAGAGGAGCTGAGTTACAAAACAAGTGTGAATGTCTGAATCCACCTTGAATAAGCTGTCTATTAACATTTCTAAACTGTATATCAATGTTAAAAACTATGTTTTGTCTTCAAGTAAATAAATGTAGAGAAATACTCCACCACAACAGATCAAGAACTATTAGCAGGACAGAGAATAGTGGTCCAGCTTTCAAAAGTCAATACTCAATCGGCGTTATCTCAGGTCCTCACAATATTACAATAGTCAAAGTTACAGTTTGCAAAACAGAACAGTCATAAATATGAAGTTAAAGCAATCAATTCATTTTTATGACAAGGAGGTGTTAACGGGCCAAGTCAATCATACGATTGAAATTCAATAAAGCATCCATTTCACTTGCTGCAATGTAAAGAGCACTGAACTAAATGTTAAATACAACTGTATACATGTTCACCTTAATTTGTCCAATTACGTTGTTCAATAAACTTAAAGTATGTCTGAAATCTGCCAAAGGAGGTGTTTCCAATAAATGTCCAAATCCTGCACTTCATTAACATGCAGTGCATTTAACTCTGACATGAACAAACATAGGTTCTCCTCCACAAACTTACACATTTGTGTAGTAGCACCTATAGGGTCATTTCAAACTGCCGCGGCTCCACAAAGTACGAGCTGGTGAGGTGAGAGGACAATAAATCCAACTCGAATAAAAATGTACGGTATCCTCATTGCATTTTATTTCTTTACACAATGCCAAACCGCTCAGTAGAGAACCCCTGAAGGTGAGCACAGCTGCTGATCAGACTGACCTTGGGGACCTGCAGGTGGATGCGGAGCACGAGGTGCTGCCCGTTTCTTGCTCTTGGCGCTCCCGGGGCTCGCAGAGCGGGACGAGCTTCCTCCACTAGTGGGGGGGTCAGCACCCGTCTCGTCAGGTGCCTGAGTGATTCTGTACCACGGGTGACTCGCCACCACTAGGGGTGGAATTGCCCCTCCTCCGTTCTCCTCCTCTTCCACTTCCCCCACATCATCATCATCATCATCATCATCCTCAAAGGGGTTGGCGGGTGTTGGGGGGGTGCTGGGTCTGGAACCTTCTCCTTTGAGAGAGGACAGAGAGCCTATATTGGGGGGGGTTGCCAGTCCAGCGGGGGGAGGGGGAGGGGCCTTTTTCTTCTTGGATTCTGATTGGACCAGGGCGAGCCAAGGTGGGTCTTTGGGTGTATGGGTGCCACCTGACATGCTGGACAGTGAGAGACAGATAGAGATGGAGTGGTCACAGAAGGGAAGACAACAAAATAAGGCCAAATGCGGGCATGGCGGGTCAAGCAGGAACATTTTGGAACAAGATGCAATTAAAAAATGAGACAGAACAACAAGGAGGACAAAGGTCAATGAAATGGTGACAGTGGATGGGAAAAAGGCATTTAAGGAGAGCTCAGCTACCTTCTAGGAGATTGTGATCTCGCTCGAGGTTTGGGAGGAATCGGAGGCTTCTGGTTTTCACCTGTGATTTCAAGAAATATGTGAGGATGAATATCAACAGATATTACTGTACTTTATTCTGCACCTATAATCATTTATACTCTGCAGTGAGCACGCACCGACTGTAAGACCATCTCCCGTACGGGGTAACCGTACCCGAGGGGCGGGGCGAGGAGGAGGGGCGGGCTCAAGGACCCGACGAGGTGCCGGTACTGGCCGATCGGCATCTTCATTATGACTGATCGCTGCAGAAGGGAGGTCCCCATTGATTGTTTGTTTGGCTGGTGTTTTTGTATCTTCCGCCTTCTCTGCCTCCAAATCTTCATCATCACTCTCATCAAAAGGGTTGGGAGGAGGAGAAGAAGAATGAGGTGTCTCCTCCCTCTCTCCACTGCCGTCCATCAGTTTGGCTTCTTCCAAAGAGTCAGCTCCATTTGTTCTGACAGCAGGGACTGCATCACAGTCATTGGCTGGCATGTCGGTTTCATTGGTTTGGCTTACTGTAGAAGGAGTCTCTGCTCGGTCGATCACAGAGAGCGAGGTGTCAGGGATTATGTTCCCACCAATCCTGGAAGACTGACCTTCCACTGGTCTCTTACTGAAGTCCGGCCGGCCGTTCTGATTGGCTAAAGCATGCCTTGCAAGGTGATGTGTACAGACCAAGGCCCCAGAGCTGCTTCCTAATTTGTAAGATCCAGGAAGCAAAGTGCTGTGACACTCTGTGCACCTGGGAGAACAAATTTAAAACTTAAAGGCATAAAGATTGTTGAGATAAAGCTACAATGTATATAAGCGCAAGTAAGTGAATAACTTAACTAATGCGAGTCACAAATCGCTATTTATGGCTAGCCTTTTATCAGCTAAAGGTAACTAAAGGTGCTGCCAAGTATCACACACACATAGACAGTAGACAGTTGCCGCATTGACGGAGCTCACCTGAAGCAGTTGCGATGATAGAGTTTGCCCTCCACCAGAAATCTCTGAACCAGGTGGACATGTTTCTGGCAGGCGGCACAGGTGCTGCTGAGTGTGCCGCGCCGGACTTCTGCAACCGCTTCTACACCTGTCTCCAGGCTCGGCTAGTGCAAGCAACCAGGACGTCGTTTACAGGGGGAGGGGAGATGTCGAGGGGAGGGGGGAAGATGGAGAGTAATGGTTGACGGGGAGATCAAACACGGAGTCAGGATTTGAGGATGCTGATTGTTCATTTTGTTTGGCTGGGTAAATTTGTTTGATTTCTGTGACTTCTACAGCTCATTAATTCACGTAGTTGAAATGGATACTTAAAAAAAAAAAAAAAACTTTAAAAAAAGAAAGCAACAAAAATAGAAACGTGTGTAATTTCTAAGTTTTTATAAGTAACAAAATCCAAACAGCTGGGTTAGTTATTCTGGGGGTCACACAGTTTTTAGGTATTACTTAAATTCATTATTTTGAGTTAAAATAAAAAAAGGGGTTAGCAGCAGCACATTGCAAACCATGGCACACAGTGTTAGGAAAAAGCTACCATTAGTATTAAAAAAAAAACACTTAACTAACCTAACTATCTTTTTTTAACCTCCTAGCCCATTCCACCCACCCCCATCCTACTGCCTAGGCTCAGGACCACAGAGTTGAGGGGGGATAAGATGGGATGAGGAAGAAGAACAGGAAGAGGAAGGAGTGGAATGAATTTCCATCTGAAGCAGAGGGGGGAGGTGGGTAGGGGAGGGGGGGGGTCCAGTACACGGGAGAATGGCAATGGAGGAAAGAAGTTGAAGGCATGCGAAAGAAAAGAGACAGGATATAGAGGCTATCTTTGTAGACTTACACTACCTCTGATGCTTAGCTTTCCCCCCGCTGTGCAATACAAAGCCCACACAAGGAAGTAGTAATTATAAAATACTTATGGTGAGATTGTCGTACTGCAACGGCAGGATGGGATTTGTATTGTACAGATCTGGGGACATAACATCCCCCAATAGTACATGCAGAATTAGGCTTAGATAATGAAAGGCTTCAGATACAATCTGATTTAATAATAATAAAAAGGGAAGTGTGGTTAACGGACACCAAAAGAAATGTTACGCAAACAATAGAGCTTGTTAACATGTAATTCCAGTAGAATATCATGCAGACATAATGTAGTTCACTGATGCAGATTTTTTTTTAAATGTATCGTTTGTGGTTTGGAGTAAATTCAAAATGTATAAATCAAAATCATGCACAGGGTTTCTCTTGGTGCCGAGTCATGTTCTTACCTCAGACTCAACTACTTTGTCTTCCAAAGGGGTTGGTGGCCTTTTCTGGGCAGGCCCATTATAACCCACAGAACTCAGCCTCTTCATGCAAGGGGGGTTTGCTGCAAAAAAAGAAATCATAATGTTGTTTACATCATCATGTAAACAAATTATACGAGTTGTTGTCAGACACCTAGCAATTTAACAAGTTCCTCCGCCTCAAGATGTACATTTATTTTATGTGCACATTGCTTGAAGTGAAATGCAAAAAATTGACTGTGCCCACCTCCAGGCTTGTTGTTGAAGAAGTTGTAGTACTGGGAGACGTAGGTGATGATGCTGAGACGGTCAGGCACTTTCATGGACACCATGTCTTCTGGGTCCAACAGGGCTGGGATCCCCAGCTGTGTCTCTGCCACATCAAATGCCTAAGATGAAGCAAAGACAGAAGAGGGAGGTGCGATGCTGACAAACAGTAAGCCAGTGTTTCCCCTATGTTTATATATTCCTGAAATTAGCCCCCACACTGCTGAGCAGTATGTTTAAATGCATGTATAGAATAATTAATAACCATTATTATGATCAGTTACTTATTATTATTACTGCCGATCAAAACCAAATACAGTGATCTGTGAACTAACTGACTGAACACAACTCAACATACTTTTGGGACTATTGCTATAGCACAAAGAAGGAAGATGGACCCCCCCTTAGTAACTGGGACAATGTTTATGGAAAGACACGCTGCTGTTTGCTTTCAATCTTCATTGCTCCGAACTTAAAGCAAAGTTATTTTTACCATCATTATACTGCGGTGGAAGTAGAAATCTGAGAGAACATTGCCGTTGTTCAAGAAGCCAAGTCAATGCACGCCATGAAAATATTTCAGTCAAACTAAAAGCTTAATTTGAGTAAGTGTGCTGTCTTAATTTAATCATGCAGAAAGTGAGGACAGAAAAAACTTGCATGCATGGTGGATTGTGTGTAGAAAAAACTGTAATGTTTGGTTCTTTGAGGATAACCATCGGCTTAATAAAAAATTCCACTGAGGAAATGGGTGTGTTGGGGGGGGGGTGATGTCACATAACAAAAGCATACATATCATTGGCCTTCACACAACACTGAAATAGTCCAGCCCACAAATGCTGCACACAGGTAAATGCTAATTAAACCAGTATACATAATTTGTTCCTTGTGCTTCTCCAGCTGTCTCACTTTCCCTTAAAGCGGTTCGAGTTTGCAAACAGCAGCAAAAGTCTGTCAAAGCTAAGCTCTGACTGGAATCAAAAAGACTCCCTGGATTTTCATCTTACAGACAATGTGAAAAAAAAGTTCTTCATTTAACTTATAGGCTGCAAATGCAGAAGTTAAGATCCTATTTTGCATTCTCTCTTATGTTAACATTTCTAATGGCCTCCTCCCTCTTTTCCCTGGTCAGGCTCCATTTTGAATAAATAACACAGCGCTTCACACAGACCGTTGGATATTCTGAAGAGACACCCAAATGACTGAACACAATTATAAATGAGGTTTTGTATTGTATGGCTGAATGAGGCGAGTACAGTGACTGAAACCTGATTTCCCCTCCCTTCAAGAGCAAATTATCTCATAAACTGAAAACATCTTGCAACACAAGATCACGGGAGTGTTGAAAGCTTAAAAGTGCAATTGACTCACCAGTCGGTTGTTTTCGTATACATTCTCTTTAGACAGCGAGCCAAAGTCACTGAAATGAAGAGACAGATTTATTTTGAAAATTCATGGCATTTGAGATACATCTGTGCATGCAGGTAATCAGATTACAGTAAAGTATGCAACAACTGCACATCAAGTTATCTTGCTTTATGTCAGCAGTCTTGTATAGCAGAAGAAGACCATACAAATGTAAATAGCAATAGGGCGCTACTGTATTGAGTTAGCTGACCTATTTCAACTTATGTTAAAAGCCATCAGCAAGCTATTATTGGCTCAACAGCAGGACATGCAGCAATGCTGAGCACTTAGACTTCCAGACTAATAACTTGTCCCGTACCACACATAAATGATGCCCGATGTGTCAGCTCTAAAGGAAAGAACTCCAGCACCAAACAGGAGGGATGGGCTAATAGTTACAAGGCTCAGCTTTGAGATGCCAGGGGCCAAGAGCAAAAGCCAGTAAACATCCTGCAGTGAACCTGGAAAATTTCAGAGGTGTTTTAGGATGAAAGTGTTGTTGTGTGCGTAAAGTAAATACAAGTTGACCGCGTCTGTCAGTGGAACAGCAATGTGGCAGTAAAAAAAAACACCAAGACCCTGGTGAGAGCATGTGGAGGCCATGTGGAACTCTCAAGAAGGAAAAACCCTGTGAATGAGATCTGTGTTGGGTGCAGACAAAGTAACCTCTGTTCTCTCTAATCTAGTTCCCATGGTCACAGACACACTGGGCAACTGGTCCAATATCAAGACCGTGTCCACACAAGTCCACCATATCAGATATTCAGCGCCTTTAAAAATATTTCCCCAATTTTTTGACATTCATAGAACAGACAGTGCCAGCCAATACATGACATGACATGAACAAAGTGCAGAATCTGATCGGAATTGCAAACTAAATTCACTGTGTCTTGCCCCAAAGTTTATTTTGGGAGAGAGGATGCCAAATAAACAGTGGGTGTGTCTCTCAGGCCTTTCATATCAAACTAGTAGTAGTATTAGGGAGTGCATTATGGAAACTAATTTCAATGTGTTTGCACTGCTACATGGATCACGTTGAATTTGAATTAGACGTTGATTTTCCTGTTACACACATTTTAGTTATGCTCACAGCCATGTCTTCCTCTTCTCCCGTTGGTTTAGACTGACTGCTGGCCATTTGCTGCACTCAGTAGTGTCCCTCCTCTGCATTAGTGTGCTGTACTTTGATGAGGATACATTGGCTGTGGAGTGCAGCCAGGGTCACCGTACAATGGCCAGGACCAGCGTTAAGAGCTAAATCCTGTTTGACAGGCGGAGGTCTCAGCTGCAGATTAGCCTGACAAACTGTCCGTCTGGATCAGAGAGAGTTCCGTTGGGCCACTGCAACTCAACAGAGGGCTGAACAGGGAGACATGCTGGGTCACAAATTGAAGAGGCAGAGCTTGAAAGCTGGCTATTTAGGATTTGTCTGCTATCTTACTTTCAGCTTTACTGGGAATAGGCTATATTCAACGCCACTGACTTGTCCTTCAGTGACTGGTCCAATGAATGTGTGCTCTGCTACATTCCAACCATAGTCAAATTGGCTCACAAAAGCCGAGACCACCTGAGAGGTTAGCAGCACAAGCAGGATGCTTATTGTCTAAAATCATTCCACCGTAGCACATCTCCCGCACAAGGAGAAAAAAACGACAATAAATGCAATTTGACGGCTGCCTTTTCTTCCTACAACTGGGTCGTGGACTTCATTCAGAGGATCATAAACCCCTAATGTAATGCTGTCAATCGAGTGCACCTCCCACTGAGCTGCACTGAGGCATGTTATACTTTTCCAAAGAGATGCACGTCCAATATCTTATGAAGCACTGCGGATAATGAAACATTTAAAATCAAGTGATTTCCGTGTCTTTATCGCAAAGCATTAAATGTAAGCTACAAACACACAACGTCCCTCTTATTACTAAAATCAAAGTACTGAAAGGCTGATCATCACCTGTTAAAAATACCTCAGCCTTTGAACAAAGGTCAGTCAAATTCACTTATTGACTGTAGGACATTTCTCTACCATAACAATTAGATTTCCTCATATTCACAATCCTTGTATAGTCACACTGACAGTGTGCTTATGTTCTGTAGTGTGTGTGTGTAGGTGTAAAATGCAGAGAGGAGGGGTGAGTTGTTACAGACAGGGCATGGCACGTCACAACGTTCTTTACAAGTATTCTCTGTGTTTTAGACACAGAGTTGGGTCAACACAAAAACATCAGATGGGGGAGATATAATAGAAAATAATTTTAAAAAATGTAGAAAAAGTGATCTAATTCCCAACACTATCATATGGAGTACTAATGTAGTGCTGATGAATTTAGCAGCTTCTACTTGAAGTCTTTTTTTAAAGAACCATGTTTAAGAGGAGTCTAATTAGCCGAGTCCTTAAACCACTTTTAGGGGATTTATTCAGAGCAATATGACCTTACGATCTGGCTAGCTGAGTTCGTTCTGCATGTGTATCTCAAATGGATTAACATACCAAATAGTATAACCTTTTAAAACAATATAAAATAAAAACAGCATGATGCCGGTCACTCCTGAAAAACAATGCATCCACGCTTCACAGAAGCCAGCGGCTCTGCGCCGTGAAGTTGAACCCCGGGATTCTCGTTCCTAAATTGGCTTAATTCATGGTATGTTATTAGAAGTAGCAATGGAACGTCGATACATTTCGGGATACTTACATGAGCTCCGGTCTGTAACGATGTATTATGGCGCAAAACGCCAAACCGTCCCGAAAGGACGTCGACATGTCCTTTACCACCACATCGTTGTAATGTTCACACTGGATCCGACACCACTCCTGGAGAGCCTTCAGAGAACCCATCATACGACTACCGATCAAATCCAAGCAACTGGTACTCCTGTCGATTTAAAATGGTCCCGTTTCTTGAGATTTCTTTATCCCTGGTTACATCACGAGTCATCCGCAGCGTTTTCAGTGAACGGGGCGACGGCCAGACAACACCCGGCGATGGGATGCGATACATTCATTGACAGCGAGTAGAGATACGAAAACTAGCAGGGCTAGCGAGATGTTACCTCAGTTTAGGAAAGTACAAAATGCATTATGCCCCGACGTATGCGCCGTATGGAGTTATGCTTACAGCTATGACAATATCTAAAGTGCAAACGTACTTTGGTCAGAACACGGAATTAGTAAAAACCCGGCCTTTGAAATCCAGACTTGATAACGGTAACGTTAGCTTGCCAACAAAGTTCTTGACGTAGCGAACTTGCCTAACTAACGTTAGCTAAGTAGCTAGGGTGTGTTAGCCCGCTGTCAGCTTATGTCCAACTTTACAGTTCTGCTTCTTGGCTGTGGGGGTGGTCTTTGGCCGTGTGGGGCGTTGATCCCGTTTCGTGCCGAGGTGACGGTGTCCTCCTCCTGGAGGTGGATCACAACACGGTTGTTTGTTGCTGCAGTGAGTGCAACGGCAGTTAAAACGCCGGATACAAAGACGTGCGCTAATGGCGACGTCCTCTTTTTGTCACCAAAATACGACACTGTAAATAATATATATTACGTTAAATAATCCACAATAAATGTTGTTTAAAACAGCGTCGCGCCGGTGTCATCCTAGTTTCATGTGTACACGCTTGATGACACACACACGTTGTCGTTCCGCCTCACGACTATTCGGGGAGCTCCAGTGCCGTTTTTTCCAAATGTTACCTGCGCGATGTTACTAAATCTCGCGAGAGTTGACACTTGTTTAGAATTCACGAAAGATGGCGGCGGCGGTGCCTCCTGATGAGGCTACCCTCCAGTCTCACATCAGTAAGTCATTGCACAGATGAACTTCTCAACGGAAAGCGATAGACGACGCGCTTTAAAACGACTCGGAGATATGTTGTCAGTCTAAAGTCGTTGGCAGACAACCATAGCACTTTACAGAGGGAAGATATCTCTGAGAATCAAGAGAGCGAATGTCATCTACAAATTAACTTAACGTTAATTAATGAACAAACTCATTCGGTTATTATAACCGTTAACACGCTGACTATCGGACGCTCGTATTTTGAGTTAATTGTATAATGTGTGCTAACATGTCGAGCTCAGCTACAAAAACATGACATAAACGCTACATTTAAAAAACAAAGTCAGCAGTTGATTGCTAACACCGGCTAACGTTAGCTGCTGACGGTTTCATCCAGGATCAAGACAAGCCAGTTGAACAAACCCAAACCAGCAGATACTAGACGTCTGCGTTACAGGGTTCAGCAAACGCATTTTCATCAAACCAGAGCAACCGTCTTTGCCTGCTTCAACCCAGAGAACTCCTTGTTTGCCTCAAGCAAACAGCCACAGGCTACAGCTGCTGGCCGGCGTTTATCAACCCTCGACTGTAGTTGGCCACAAGACGTTTCGAAACCCAGAAGTAGAACAGCCTTCACACGTAGTCGTTTTTTAAGATTTGAAAGATAATTTAGCCAAATGTATTTTCGTTCTGCACAGACAAGGCCACCAACCCTTTGAATAAGGAGACTGACTGGGACACTATCAAGGGAATTTGTGATAAGCTCAACAATGAAGCAGAGGGGTGAGATGATAAAAATATTTACATTATTTCAAAGTACATTTTTGTTGATCACTGTATACAAAATGCACAACTAAATCAGTGCTGTTCTCTAGCAACTGATTTTAACCTGGTTTGACCGCTCTGTAGTAAAATCATATAAGCTACATAATATTTAATCAAGACACAATATATGTCAGACCATTAACATTTTTTATGTTTGTTTGGCTTAAAACTCTACACATTTTCTGTCTATGTTTGTACAAAGTGTTTTTTATGGCATACTTAATTTGTTGTGTTAATCTAAAATAGTTACACGTCGTTGTTCCCTTTCAGTCCCCAGCTTGCAACCAGACTTCTGGCCCACAAAATTCAATCACCTCAGGAGTGGGAGGCTATGCAAGCCCTTATGGTAAGCTAAGTATAAAAGATCTACACAACACCACATTAATAGGAACGTGACTTCTTTGGCTTGTCTGTACAAATGTAAAATACAACAATTACACAATCCCCAGGTTCTGGAGACATGCATTAAGAACTGTGGAAAGCGATTTCACAGTGAGGTGGGGAAGTTTCGCTTTCTCAATGAACTGATCAAAGTGGTGTCGCCTAAGGTAATAATTCCAGTATTTTACACCTACATACCTGTTTGGCTTGACTGTGTATTTTGGGGGTTTGGGCTTTGGAACCAGTGGCAGCAGTTTTTTAGTGCTTAGAAAAACTCTTAAGGAAATGGCTGTAGAAAATTACGTAGCAGTAGGCCAGTTGTCAGTGAATTTATCCAGTTGTTGTTAAACCATAAACCTATTTAAATGAACAACTAAAACATGAATTCCATCTTTTCTGCAGTATTTGGGTACCCGGGCTCCAGAGCCTGTGAAGAAGAAGGTGTTAGAAATAATTTACAGCTGGACCGTGAGGCTGCCAAATGAGACCAAGATAGCAGACGCCTATCAGATGCTGAAAAAACAGGGTGAGCGCTTCAGGACGAGAAGATAACAAACTATTAAGATAAACAACAAGTGGTCAGCACTGTTCGATCCCCACTCAGGGTGTATCTGTGTGGAGTTTGCATTTTAGAGGTTTCTTCCCACTATGAAAACCTAACTGCTGGGGGTTTTAAATGGTGGGGGGGTTGTATCAAGGAAGGAATTTTGTGTTAAACTTATCCATAAATTTGATTTGTCATAATAAAATCAGGTTGAGGACCAGGTTAGCAACTAAATACAAATAGAAGATCTGCTGTCAACAGACAAAAGGAGGAGAAGGTTCATGAATACATGTTTTGTTCAGTTCCCATATTTTGTATTTTAGTTCCCAATATTTTCCTTGTGTCTGTTCTCCTTTTTTATGGTGATGAGCCACAAACATGAGACTAATGTCCTTAGTCATATTTAGTTGTGTGTAATGCGATCTACATGTTATCTAAGGTTGTGTACAAACCAAATCTGTAGCACGTTTGTTTGTTGTAGCATTAGTATCATATCATGGAAAGGACTTTGAATAGGAGGTGACCCAGATGACCTGGACTTGGCTGAGGTGTTTACATGTGAGGTTAATTGGTATTCTCGCTCCCTTCCAGGTATTGTCAAGTTGGATCCTGAGCTTCCTGATGACAAGCCCCTCCCACCCCCTCCACCTAGAGCCAAAAATGTCCTTTTTGAGGATGAAGAGAAATCTAAGGTATGAGAGACGACAAGGCACCCGTCATTTTAAGTACGATTTCATAAGAAATAAGAAAATGATGTCAAATACTTTCGAAGTTTAACTCCTGGTGAATTTCTGAAGGGCCCAACTGTTTATAAAGTTCTCCTCCTCTTTCCCTCTTCTTTTTTTGTCCTATCCTGTTTGTTAGACGCTGTCTCGCTTATTGAACAGCACTCACCAAGAAGATCTCAGAGCAGCAAACAAACTCATCAAGGAAATGGTCCAGGAGGTGAGTCATTTCTTTTGTGCTGTTGAGTGTGTGGTCTACAGGCACGTCTTTTTTTTCCATCCTTTGCAGGATTATGTAACGTGACAATATTAATGCATGTGAATATTCATTTTGAGGCCTTTTTTAAATTATGATAGTGTTTAAAACGCCAACATTGACAACAGATACAAATGGCTGACTGTGACTTTTTTTTCGAAACTTAGTAAAAGAAGAGTCCTAAACTGTAAGATAGCTTTTAATTACATCGCACCATATATTGACTCCCTTGTCATCACCTTGATGACTAAATTCAGTCACTGTGAGACACTATACACGCTCTCTCTTCAGGACCAAAAGCGCGTAGAGAAGGTGTCAAAGCGACTGAATGCCATCCAGGAGCTGAAGGAAAGTGTCAGCCTGCTGAGCCAGTTGCTGGATGGTTATAGCAAGGAGACCTGCTCACAGAGCAACCAAGAGCTCATTAAGGTCAGCACACCTTGACACATTGAAATTAGCTGCAGCCACAGGCTAGTAACTGTACTTATTCCAGTGTTTTTAACATGTGTCTGTTCGCAGGATCTTTACCAGCGCTGTGAGAAGATGAGGCCTACTCTATTCAGATTAGCAAGTGACACAGAGGATAGCGACGATGCTTTAGGTAAGGTTGCTGACCTCGTGGCTTTGACATTATGTCATTTCAAAATAGTCAGAATTAGCTACTAATTAGGAATTGAGCCAATTTTCAAAGTTTAAAACCATATTTGTGTTGTTGAGCGTTTTTCTGCTTTCAGCCGATATCCTACAGGCCAATGACAACCTGACTCAGGTCATCAACCTGTACAGGAAGCTGGTAAAGGGAGAGGATGTGTCAAAGGATGGCATAACCTTGCCCTCACAACCAGGTAGGTGGGATTTGGCATTCATCAGTTTACTAAGCTTGATCCACAGATTCTCCAAACACTTTTGGTAGACTATGCGATCCCAGATGTGTTCCATCGGTCCAAAACAGGCAGCAGTAGCTCAGCGCTCGTAGACTTGATGGGACTTAACGCATCAGCCAGCATGACATCATCCAACCGAGAGCCCTCCGGCCTCCAGACCCCAACTGAGCACATGGGCATCAGCCTCTTGGATGATGAGCTCATGTCACTAGGTAAGCACAAACAACTACTCTGGCTTGTAAATACAAAGGTATAATAGTAAGATGGTATACCGTAAAAAGCTAGAAACTGCAGAGTCGGCACATTGAGTTCAATGTCTGGCTCTCCTTTTGTTTGAGATGGCATCCTCAGAAGCAGGCTACATCTGGCTTGACCACAACAAAGAACCAGACCATACAGCCTTATTAAAATCTTATTAAAACTCTTGGCTTCCTTCAAATTTCCCTGTACAGGATTTATTTGCATGAATTTTGAATTTCTCTTTTAATATGTCATAAACACCAGAGATTGGAATAAAACTGACTAAACATTTTGTCTCTTATTTCCTAGGATTGAATGTAACAGAAAACTTCAACTCTCAGAACAATTTTCAGGTGCCATTTTAAAGATTATACTGTATTGATCTCATTCAAAAAAATATGTGTAAAGGCTTCACAAAAACGTATGGTTTTAGATCATTTTACTGATTTACTTTTGAACCCTCTCCAAATACACTTTTTATCAGGTAAATTTGAACCCTCTGTTTGTCTCCCTCAGTCCTCTGATGGTACAGGCTCATTTGCTCCATCCGTCCGCGCTGCGGTGCTGCAACCTGCTGTGGTCCAAGCACCACAAGCTGCTGCAGCAGCAGGGGGGCCCGCTGCTCCTCCCAAACCCATGGAGGAGCTGGACTTGTTGGGGGAGACTTTGTTACAGCAGTCCTTACCCCCACAGAGCCAGCAGGTCAAATGGTAAGTTAAGTAAACTGGAGTATATGGAATTATTAACCTTTTTTTCAGCTGTTAATTCTTTGATTTAAGGAAGTATGTCTGTGTCTGATTCATTAGCCCTCCATTGCCCTGAATGCACTTGTAATGGGGAGTTATGCGCTTAATGTTGTTTCTTCCATCTAATTTGTGTCCTGTTCTTCGACATCAAGGGATAAGCTCCAACCTCGATCTAGAGTCACCTTACGAGATCTGCAGACCAAGTCCAACGCCAGCTCTAGACCGGCTCCGGGTGCAGGACCCCTTTTGGCTGTCCCTCCAGAGCAGCCAGCCAGTCTCCTCCTATCCAATCTCAGTCTTGCAGCTGCTGAGAGAGGCCGGTTAGCTGCTACTGACCTGTCTGACAACATGTCTCTGTCTGACGTTACTGTGCCTCTGGAAGCAATCAAACCTAGTAAGCACGGGCAGCACCACCAGGCCCAACAGGGACGCTGGGTCTTGTCATATGTGCATTTTTCTGCATCAAGTTTCATTGGGTTTTTTTTCTTCTGTGTTTCTGCACATATTTCAGGCAGTTTATTACCAGTGACTGTATTCGACAAACACAGTCTACGTGTTTTGTTCACCTTTTCCCGTGACTGTCCTCCATCCCGCCCCGACGTGCTGGTGGTGATCATCTCCATGCTGTCCTCAGCCCCCATTCCAGTCACCAACATCCGCTTTCAGGCAGCCGTACCAAAGGTTGGTTTAAGGCAACTATCTGTTGGAAACCACGTCTTTTCTAGGAAAGCATTATTTGTGCATATGATCGCTAATATGATTTTTGTGGCGATGTGCTCAGGTGATGAAAGTGAAGCTGCAGCCTCCCTCTAGCACCGAGCTCCCAGCCTTCAATCCCATCCTGCCTCCAGCCGCCGTCACACAGATCCTACTGTTGGCAAACCCCCACAAGGTGCTCCGCCCCCACTTCATCACGCCAATACATACACTGAGTGTAAACTAAGACTTTCACCATTTTCAAGAAAACTGATATTTTTTTCTCTTGTGTTTTCTAGGAAAAAGTGCGTTTGCGGTACAAGTTGACATTCAACCTGGGGGACGGATGTCACGATGAATCTGGTGATGTGGACCAGTTCCCGCCTCCAGACACCTGGGGAAACCTGTAGGGAGGAAAACCAGCCTGCTGTCATCTAAACTGCTGCTTCCTTCAGATTTAGGTTGAAGGTGTCCCTCGTCACTGGCTTGAGACGATGCCTCGTTACTCTTAAGTGGTTTAAAACTCTGGTTGGGAAATACAGACTGACAAGCGACCAGTTGTGGGAACCAGCTTCTACCTTGTGCCTTCCTTTGCGCCTTCCTGTTCTTTTTCAATCATCTCTATGTTCCTTGTGTATCGTACTGTAGAATCGATTTTCCTTTTCTCCCACAATCATTCTCATACAAAACCGTTCAATACAGTTAGAATTGTTACAGTTTGTGTCCAGTGTGCAGGGTAGGGTTAAATAAAATGTATTTCTTTCTTTCAATACATCAATAATACTTTTCTGTCAGTTACATGCTAATAGTGATGTTTACAGTCTGACCAACAGCCAAACACTCAGTGTATTTAACCTATGGTATGGAGCAGTGGATAAATAATTTGATTAACAGAATTTGAATGTATTTATTATCAAATGATTGCTTGTTTCAGTACTACATCAGTGTTGTAGGAGGAGCAGCAACAGTGGATTTGGTAGTTAGATTCTATCTTGCCAAACTTTTAGTAATCCTCTTCAGTTGTATCAGGAATTGATGAAACTAAATTGAATCAACACTTTGAAAGGATTGAGGTGTTTATCCCCTTACAGTCAATGAAGCAGTGCCTCCTGCTAGTATACGTAATGAATTGGTAAAAAGTTTTAAAGTATTTCTTTTGTGGTTATTATTAATGTTGTGCAGGGCCAGTGTGTGTCTTAACTGTGACAAACGGCTTTTATCATACTTGTCACAGGAAAAGCACAGGTGAATTAATAAGTTGTCAATGTCTTCTGCGAAGAGAGACCATGAAGGAAGGGTACTAAATACAGAAGTTTCACTTTTAATTTCTGCACTTTTCTTTATTTTCTAAAATATTGGGACACTTTTATATGTTATGTTTCACTCAGGATTTTCCTTTTGAGTTATTTTACACAACGTGAGTTAACCTGCATTTATTTTGTTTTACTTTTGCACATGAAACCATTCTATTTAACAATACATTGTCTTTTCTCATTTGTTACCTTCCTACTGTTGATCAACCAAAAGACGGACATGTGCAGTCCTGAGTTGACGTTGCGTACGTCAAGTTTGATTCTACCACACGTGCCTGGGATAGAACCTATATTTTTATTTGCTCTTGTACATTTAAGTATTGAAATGACTAGTTTGATTTTTGTTTTCATACGTCCATGTCCTTATCACATACAATTATTGAAATAGTCAAATGTTATGGCATCATCCCACAACCACGTCCATTGAGTTGTTTGGAGCATTAAGCGATGTAAAGATTCAAATATAATCAGATTGAAGGCAAACTGGTTCTACCTGACGAATAAGATGTTGAAACCTGAGGAACTCCAAATGTGTGTTACTACAATGGAGATTTAGTTCAGTTCATGAGGGAATGACATACTGCATAATATTGATTCAGTTGTTATGGTAGATTAACTCTCATCAATGCTTTTAATCATTAAGATGGGCTGTTTCCTACTGCTCTGAATGAGCCACAGCGACACGCTTTCATTTACTTACAGGTCCAGCACTAACTTTTCTAGGACTGGAAGGATGTGCAAAAAAGAGACAAGAAAGTAGCCTGTCAGCTTCTTTCAGTCTTGCGTGGCTTAAGCTGATTTCAAATAATATCATTTTTACGATATACTCGTAAACTATGCACTGAGGGGGCCGTAACATGTTTGACTACATTGCCAGAAACGGATTCATCTTATTCACAGTGCATATTTGCCTTTTGTCATTCCCTGCCAGTTTAGTGTTAATTCCTTTTAAGTGTGAACCGTGGCCCATTGTTTGACTGCAGTAGCATTAATCAGAATACATATTTAAATGATTCCAGTCTGTGAGGCTGATGATGACTATGGCTCTTCCTTCCTGTTATCAACTACTTCTGTTATTAAGTAATTTGTCTCCCCAGCCTTTATGTCTGTAGCCATGCGACTTTGTGCCTGGGAGATGTATTTATTTAGGGGGACGCTACAGAGCTTGTTAGATATAAATCCCTCCTCTTTTACTTATTACTTGTAGAAAATATGCTTCAGTGTGCAGTACACTACAAAGACCTACACAAGCACCGTTTATGCAAATCTGTCATCCTACTCCAGCATTCAAGAGTATTATCAAACTGGAACTCCCTACATTTTGACCTGCTAGAAAACTAGAAACATTTAACTAAACTGGATCCAGATATTTTAGGTTGTTAAACTGAAAGTAAAACATCACTAAGCGTTGTAGCAAGGCCTCTAAATGTGTGTATTTGTGTTTCTATTGTAAATAAAGGCTTATTGCCATGATGTATATTTACATAGCAACATACTGCACATTCTGCTGGATACATAAATGAGAATGTACTACAAATGTGAATTTAAGGCAAATAAAATCATTTGTATGGCCAATTTACCTGACTGATAAATATCTTAAACCAATCATTTTGAAAGTAGAGAATAGTATTTTTTATTTACGAAGAAAGAAAAAACGAATGAAAGACAAAGCAAAGTAACAAACAGCAATTTAGTCCACAATCCATCCAAAAAACAGGTCTTCAATTACTGACCTGTTTACCTGTTTATCAAAACAATATGGAGTTACAAGTAAATAGAAACACCCAGGTTTTGTCTTGGATGGGAACAACTAAAGAGAAAATGTATGCAAAAGATCCTGACTACTAAAAATAATTGTGCTAACATGGTATCAAAACTAAGGAATAAGATTCACAACTTGGTTGCATTGTTTAGAATAACAACCCCTGAATCAATGCAATAGTTAAGTAATAATTGCTACTCAAAAGCTTAAATAATAAATGGAAAGAAAAGGCTTCACTCTAATGAAACCAGAGACCAAAACATTTCTCTGGACTGAGACGATATATAATCAAAATCACAGGTTCCCATAGATCAGTTTTCATGGTCATCAAATCTTAACACAGCTGATCAACAACACAGCCTAAAGTGATTACTGAGGGGAAAAAAGGTTAAATTCCCTGAAGAAGTGTTTATACGAAATAAAGTCCAGAAACTTTTTCCATGGTACATGGTCAGATTTAGGTTTAGGCTTAAAAAATAATAAAAGTTAACGTTAACGGTTAAGTGTAGTAAAAAATATGCAACACGTATAGAAGCCCTTTCCTCCTTAGCTATACACTTGTTCACATCCCCTCTTTGAGAGAGAGAGAGTTGACAGTAAAATTAAAATGACCCTTTGAAAACAATAAGTAAGCAAATTAACCCTGTGCTTCCTGCTCATGATTCTACTTCCTGGTAGGTGGAAGGCCCGGAGGAGGGGGTGGCGCAGCAAAAGGGTACGGCGGTTGCCCCATGAAGCCCATGAGCGTTTGCTGTGCTGCAAACGGCTGAGGTATCAGGGCCTGCATCCCGCCTGACAGAGCAGGAGGAGCAGGAGGCTGGCTGAACTGACCCTGCAGCTGGCTGGACTTCTCCTGACCTCCACTGGACTGGCCCCCGTTGCGGGAGTTGTAGCCGCCGCTGCCACTGTAACTCTGGTACTGATCTGAGCCCGAGTTGTGGCTATTCCTGTGATCCTGGCCTCTGTCCCTGAAAGAGGAAGTGGAGCGGTCTCCATCATGGTTGTAGCGTCCGTCACGGTTGAAGCTGCTGTGGCTGTCCTTGCCGCCGCCGCCGCCGCCGCCGCCACCACCACCACCACCACCACCCGCATGCATGCGGCGATCGTATCCCCCCTGGTACGTGTTGTTAGAGCTGCTGCCACGGTAACGCATCCTGCCACCTGTAACAAAAAACGAAAGTAGTGTCAATATTCCTGAACCTCCTTTTACAGTATTAGGTGCTGTATGAAGTTGTTCTTACCGCCTCCTCCTCCTCCTCCTAGGCCGCGCCCCGACTCCACGAACTGAAGCAGCTTGGGGTTGATGGCCTGCCGGGCCTCTGCCAGAACCCGGACGAGATCGCGAGCCTGCCGCAAGTTCCCTGGGGTGAAAAAGGTGTAGGCAGTTCCCTTGTTGGAACTGCGGGCCGTACGTCCGATACGGTGGACATAATCCTCGGAGGAGTTGGGATAGTCATAGTTGATGACGAACTTGATATCTTCCACGTCTTTTGGATGAAGAGCATTCGTTTTACAGTATGGAGGAAAGAAGAAAATATGAGTGTCACAGGGGAAAAGCTTCCGGAGAAAAAAAATAACAGAATCTAACAGTTGATGGATTGTGTTGTGTGTGTGTATATAATATATATTATATATATATAGCCATATGCCTTATATATATATATATATATATATATATAAAATGTATTTCATTTGTACAAATATATGTATATATTTTTCTGAAGAATCTGAAAAAAAAGTAACTTACCTGCTTTATCATCGGGAAAAAAAAATGGACAAATCTAACTTTTTTCAGTTATTTAAAGGAACTGATTAAGACCTATGAAGTTAAAACTGATCTTGACTTCAGGGTTTTTGACATCAAGCTGAACAGAAATTAAGGTAAGGCTTCATTATAAATATGAGAAATGGTCAAATGTGTGACGACCAGGAGCCGGATTTGTATTACATAAGAAGTGGGGCTTTGACAGCACCTTTTCCCCTCCATCATGACAGCGGGAAACCATTTCACCAACCGAGACCTACTGAATAACAGAATGACCGTGTGCGGGGATCAAAACTTGAATATTCTTTAGACTACAATATGACCACGATGGAAGTTCTTGAATGTATGGTGAGCTCATGGAGGAGTTGAGAGAAAGGGGCGGTGAGGTACTTACCCCCGTCATGTCGTTTTTACAAAGGTAGTCAGTTCCCCCTGATCAGTCCTGGTATATAGTGAGGGGCTGAGGGGGAGGGAGACCGGATTCATCCCTCACCTTCTGCACACACCAGGGGAGCAGAACCGTTAACACACACAACGGCCGGTTATGTTGCTCTCGCTGCATGGCAGGACCCTCCTCAGACCCTGGCCAGGACTGGATCCAGACGAGCCCATCTAACTCTCTCGCCCCTGTCCGTCTGCTTTTTGGGACGGACCGAAGGGCAGACACCTCAGGCTTCTCCCGAGGAAGGCTCGTTGGATTTAAAACTCTGACAATACTGGGCAGGGGGATCTTAGTTACCCAAGAGGAACAAGAGGGCTTTAATCCCTCTAAAACTAGCCGAGCTTCTACTTTAACGTGACTGACGGGGAAGGGGCAGCAGCGCAGACTGTTACAGCTGCCGTGTGCTGCCAAACCCTGAGAGGAGAAGAGGGGAAAAAAGAACAAGGATACGGTCATGGGGATTTTAGCAAGTCAAAGACACTTCACTCATCCCCCCTTCTCACATTTATCCTGCCAACAAAATAGATCCCCGTAATAGCCTTCCTGATGATAGACCGGCGACAATTCCGCCGACACGGCCCTGCTCCATTGAATCCGCAAAACTAAACGTGTATCATGCTGCAGAATTATATCCGGTAACAAAAGATTCACTATATAATACAATTTATGATTGAGTATGTGAAAGAACGGGTTATGTGTGCAGCATCTTCTGTTCATTTTTAGTGACACTATAAAGGAGAAGAAAAGGTGTGCAGTAGCAGCTGCCCCACACGGCCCTCCTTTCAGGCAACAAAACAGCCCCAAATAAAGGAAGCTCTTTAAGTGCAGTAACAAGAAACAGACTATAAACCCGGCAAGCCTGGAGCCTCCACACTAGGCTGACGTTGAACCGTCATTTTATAACAATAGTGAATGAGATTCTGAAATATAACGCCCCAATTTATTTCAGTGTCAATCATAAAACAGATACCACAACATCCCTAGTGTGATACCCATTATAAGAAGTAGCAAACTGTCATCGTATCACCTAGTCAATAATTAAATTAAATAATGAAATATTTAACGCTGAGAATGTCTTTAGCCAATCGTATTTCCGGACAGTTAGAGCTTGTCTCATCTGTAGCATACTCACCTCTTGGTAAAAAAAAAAAAAGTTGCAGTTGTACCGTACACGATTAACTGTGGCGGTTGTTTTCTTGGGTTAGTCCATAAGTGTTTAATACACTCAATATTATTTATAGGAAAAAATATATAGTTTAAAGGAAAATGCATCGAAGGATGAGCTAACAGACAATAGTGTGATAGATTCTGCAGCTTTAACTGTGTGTGTGAGCAGACATACCCAGACCACGAGAGGCCACATCGGTAGCAATCAGTATCGGATTTTTACCGCTGCGAAATTCTGTAGGATTGAAACAAAAATATTAGAAGGAATTAAACAAGGAAGTGCTTCACACACACACACTCGTGTGACTCGTCTGTATTTTCCACTTGCTCCACAGAGATGACAAATGAAGACCAGCGTGGACTGGGAGATTACATGTAAACGGCGGACAGTAGTATCATTGTGTTCCAGTTACTCTTACCAATGAGTACCCAGTCTCTTTCTGGCTGGCTCTTGTCTCCATGGATACACATAGCTGGCCATCTGAACAAAACAAAAAACACAATGAAGTGGGATGATTAGAGTGATTAGCTTAGGTCTATCAAATATTATTGATAATTCACGATAGTACAAAAGACATCCAGCTATGCAGACAGTCATTTCTCACCCTTCCCGCCTCATCCTCTTGGTAAGATCATCACAACGCTTCTTTGTCTCCACAAAGATGATAGTTTTGTTTTCTTTCTCAGCCATTATTTCCTCCATCAACTGAAACAGTCTGCAGACAGGGAGAAAGAATCATAGCACATCAGTGGCCTCACGCTCAGTTTCAACTCTGAGAAATGACAAGCTTGTGTTCTCTCACTATTTCAGCAGCTAATGAGATATTCATGACATAACTTACTTATGATGAGATATTCATGACACAACTTACTTATGATCCTTTTCATTGTCCATGCAGACATCAACTATCTGCAGGATGTTGTGGTTGGCGCTGAGCTCTAGAGCGCCAACGTTGATCTGGACGTGGTCCTTCAGGAAGTCCTCGGCCAGCTTGCGAACATCCTTCGGCCAGGTTGCGCTCCACATCAGAGTCTGTCTATCAGGCTAAAACAAAGAGAGAAAAAAGAATAATTCCAAATGACTAAGTCATGATGATCATATTAACAGTTGTCTAAAGCTGACTGAGCCTACCCTGATTTGTTCAACTATCTTGCGAATCTGTGGCTCAAAGCCCATGTCCAGCATGCGGTCAGCCTCGTCCAGCACCAGGTAGGTGCAGCGCCGCAGGTTAGTTTTGCCACTCTCCAGGAAGTCAATAAGACGACCAGGTGTGGCGATACATATCTCCACACCTACAGTCAAACAGAAAAAATAATTCTTATTAGATACTTTCTTTGAGCAACACAATACCTTGGTACACAGGTTTTAAACTACATTCTACTTATCTATAGCCTGTGCCAGTCTACAACTATACCCACCCCTCTCGAGGTCTCGAAGCTGTGGTCCTTTAGGCGCTCCGCCATAGACACAGGTGCTTTTGATACGGGAAGACCTGCCATACGCATATGCAACCTGTTGAACCTGCTGAGCCAGCTCTCTGGTCGGCGCCAACACCAGACACTATAAAGAGAGGTCGAAGAGGAATGTTTCACAGGCTGGTACACTTTATACAACACAATAAGCTTACACAAATGTAATCGGCACTCACAATTGGGCCATCTCCTCTCTCCAGGTAAGGCTGGTGGTTGATGTGTACAATTGAAGGAAGGAGATACTGCAGGGAAGAAAAGAAAAAAATCAATAAATCCTTTCTCCTGTATAGCCTTTCTGTTTTGGACTTAATCAAACATTAGGCCTCAAGCCATGAAATCATGGCATTCACAAATCTCCATGCATTTGAATTTTATATTTCTTAAACTAAATATATATTTGCTCTGCATTTGCATTTCTTTAATGTTTTATAAATTCCAATTTTAATGTTATGTTTAAATGGACAATGTGCTATGCAAGTAAGCTTTTTATAACCAAATGACATTGTAACGCATGATGATAGCCTTACAGCCAGTGTCTTTCCGGAGCCAGTCTGTGCGATCCCCACCATGTCCCTGCCACTCAAGGCCACGGGGAAGCCCTGAGACTGGATTGCTGTTGGCTCATTGAAGTTCTGCTGCACCAGCACATCCGTCACATGCTCTGCCAGAAGAAGGAGAGAGACAATCAACAAGACACTTCCACTCTGGACTTTTAATTGACATTTCAAAAAGCCCAATGAGTAAGAGCATAAGTGCATCTTCTCAGTCCATATCTTCTCGAACACTGCAACTGGACAACTGACCTTACAGACAAGATAGTTTTTTTTAGTGTATGAATTACTAACGAGGAAACTGCGCCTGGTGAAAAGCAGGGATCGCCTTTGGGCAGCCTGTGCCTCTGATCGTGATCTCCTTCTTTCTACGAAACTCTTCCATGTCAAGCTGGATATTTAAAAGAGGAAAGGTAAAATATGATTATGAGTAGACATTATATTAGTTATGACGGTACTTCAACAAGAGGATTAAATGTATTATTGTTTGTTGCCTGGTATATAAATATTGTCTGTAATTAAAAAAATAAAATAAATGTGGATGTCATCAAACCAATTATAAATGAGGGTCATAAGAATGCAATTTATCGCTTTCTGTGTTTGTTTTGATATATTAATGTTTGTGACTAAGCCCGAGGAATATAACAATTTACCTGACTCATGTGTTGGACCTCAGCGTGTTCAGCATAGAAGTTCTTTTCAAATTTGGGAAGCTCATCTAGGTTCCATTTCTTCTTGTGGAGACGCTCACCTGGATTACCAAACTTCATCGGTGAGGGTCCACTGCGACTGTTCATAGCCCCAAACCGTGGCCTGAGAGAGGGGCAAAGAGATCAGAACAATGGTATTGTACGTAATCTATTTGTTCTCTAATCATAAACAGAAACCCAATCACGTTATTTGTCTTCTTTCACAATGAACGTAATATTATAATACTAATAAGTATGGCATTCAACGTCGAATAACCCTTACACGGTCGTCATTGACAGCGGCCCTGCGCCCCCAAGTGGTGGGAGGTTAACAAAACAAAATGGCTCTTACGATATCAATATTACTCCATTGAGCTCCACATATACGCCTAGATATACGAATTTGCCTTTTAAGTTTATTAAGTCCGGTTCATGAGTCAAAATGTCTAAACTTAAATATACAAACGTCACAGAAATTGTAAAACCTACGTAATGGGACTATGTCCGTCTGCTCGTTTGTTCCATATATTTCATCATTATGACAAAGGTGGCGTGAAAATATACTGTAAACCGTATTTTCCACATCCATTATATCGAAGACAATAACTCATCTCTGATGGCGGTAAACATTTGTCCAGCCAGCAGACGTTGCTGACACGACATGAACCCAGACCCACGTCCACCGTGAAAGCGCCTCGGTGGAGAAGAGGCCTTGTGGAGGTTTCAGCCGCACTACTTTACGTTAAGTGTTGCATTTGAAATTGGACCAAACTGCTTGTGACGTCTAGCTACACATTATGCAACGAATGCTATAGTATATTATGTTATATTTCCAGATAAGAACAACACACTTGTAACGTTACCTGTCTCGTCCACGGTCGCCAAAGGAGGATCCCCCTCTCATGTTGACGAAACAAAGTAAAAATTCTCAAACGTAGCAAAACGTTTAAAACGTTTTCCACTGGTCAGCTTACGTTTTGCGCTGTTCGAAAATATTATTTACGATTGCAAAACGTCTCTATCGGTCGATAACTACGCACCGATACGTATATTCGGTAAACAAATGTCGAATGCGTCACACAACGTTCGCGAAACTACTCTCACCTCCCACTCCTGCCTGTCCGCTTTGGTAAAGTCGAACGCTACGTAAATCCAACTAGTATTTCTGCGTAGCCTGCTTTCGGGTACGGACACTGCGCACAACTTGCACTTAGTACGAATAGGGAATACTATTGTTGTGCGCATGCGTGCCTTTTGACGATTGGTCAGATGCTGCGATCCTGGGTCAGAAGAGGAAGAAACCCGTAAACGGGACCGTAGGAAAATGCCGTTACTAATTCAAAATAAACGACTTGACTGCATAACCTCGACGGCGGAACTGTTCGAAAAATATCCACATTTACAGGTTTGTGTCCGGTTTACAGTCTTTATTGATTACTCGGAAGTAACAGACTTATGGTGTTAAGAAATACATTTAATTTCTGCCCTCGTCACAGGAAAATGCAAGGAAATTTAGATCCATGCCACCTGTTTATGTCGACCCAAAGGACCTCTTGTACATCCAACAAAGAGAGTTTGCTGCAACAACACCAGCAGACAGTAAGTAAAGACTCGTGGTTGGAACAAGTCACTGAATATCCGCCCTTCCAGTTGCTCAGCAGGCACAATTAGGAAGTTATATTTTTGAGGATTTATTGTTTTATTTATTTGACAACCAAAGTGCTCAATCGCAAATAATCAACGTTCAAATTTCTCAATTTTTGGGCAACCATTGGTGTGCACAATCATGCAACATGACCATTGATAGGTTGCAGGTGTGCAATATGACAGCACGGAAGGATAATAGGTTCAGTGTTTCCCCTACTATTATAACAGGGGGGCATCCTCCCCCCCACCCTGAAATTACCTCCTCCCCTGAAAAAAAGTGGAATTTTGTTGTTATTTTCCCATGCACGGCAGTATGCACAGACTCTGGTTGGATGATTCTGTGATCACGCCGCCATATCTTTGGTATTTTAGAATATAATACAAGAAATTATGAAATGATGCACACACCCTCCCTCTTTATCTTGTATGCACCGTCCCGCTATAACACATATTTTGTCTTTTTCTTTATTGCAGTGTTTGATTTGAAATTTAGGATCACAACATTTGTTTGTTTATAACTGAAGGCGAGACAGTACGCTAGGTTAACGATTCAGGATCAAAAATATAAAGCTTGCCTTTTGTCGTACCCATCAGACAGCGTTTCAGTGATTGGATCTGAGGATGCCACCACCTGCCATTTGGTTGTGCTGCGACACACCGGTAACATTCATATAATTCGATTTATGCTGTTTGTCTTATTCTGTCTGTGTATGCAGTTAGGAATTACATGTTTAATGGCTGCAATGTTTTATTATTTCTTAGGAAGTGGAGCTGTTTGCCTCGCTCATTGCGATGGTTCCAGCACCTGGTCTGAAGTCCCGCTCCTTGTGAAAGCTGTGATGTCACTGAGTGACATCAGTAAGGAGGGCAGGTAGGGATTACACAAGTAAATACGCTAAAAAAAAGGGACCATTTATTTGGATGAAGACTTCCTTTCCTTTGCTTTCCAATTGCAGACTTGAGCTTCATCTTGCTGGTGGATTCAACGATGAGTTAAAAATATCAGCTAAACTCAGCCATGACATACTAAGTATAGTTTTACCAATTATCTGTCTTTTTTTAAGATAATGCTGGCAGCTGTTGAGCTTTGCACCACGTAAAAAAATACCCTTTGTTACTTTGCAGCAGCGTTCCAGAAAATGAAAGAGGATATTCATTTGGAAACATGTTGCATCACAGGTAACTTTGATTCTTATTTATTGTTATTTTTACAAGTACACGAGCAGTTACACCTTCATCCAGCTTACCCTTCTGTTCTGTGTTTGTAGAAATGAATGACATTGTTGTTGATGATGGAACTCATCGGCCTATAGTATATGGAATAAGTAAGTCATGGATATGCTACAAAGTGAGGGAAAGGCTTTCATGGCATGTGACCTGTAATATATTGTAAGTGTCTGTTTCTGCACAGGTGTAAATGTCAGAACAGGGAAAGTGTTCCGTCCGACATTCACTTATAAAGGACCTGCAAAGGAGCTGCGATCAGCAAGGACATTCAATAAGGGCCAGGTAGATATACAACATTGCGTTTCATTGTGCATGCATCCACAGAAAGCATAGTCACATGTTTAACTGTGTTTTATAAGCAAACAAGTCATTTCTTTGGTAATTATTCATTAAATTAAAAAGGGCACAATCCCAATGTAAAGGTCTGTAAACAAATTAAAGCGATTTGCTTCCTCTTGCAGATGGCCAACACGTATGACTCAAGTCGAGGGCTTGTTCAAATCGGGCCTTGCAAGTGGTCTGAAAATCTGATAACTGACAGTGGCTACTGGTTGCCACAAGATGATGACACAATTCTAAAGGTAAAGGAATCTGAAAGTAGTTACTCCTAAAACGACAGTTTGCCTCATCCTTTTTTTATACATCACTAATTTTTATGCTTCATTCAAGGGTGCTCGTTAAGTCTCAGAAACTGTGAGTGTCAAGCGGTGGTCCTGAGTGTAAAAGTTCTCTCCCCTTCCCAGACACTGTCTACCTCGCCGAAGGCCGAGCCGCCGAACTTCGTCCCTGACCTGAGAGCCACCTTCCAGTTCATCTTAGATCACCCCGACTGTGACAAGCTGTTCCCCGGGGGTCAGCCACAGTTCTACCAAAGGACCGCGAGTGGGGACTGGAAGAGTGCTGTCTAGTTGTCGAGTTCACTCATATCTCTCACTGGAGCTTTGCCATGGAACCGGGAGGTTTTTGCCTTTGAGCTCCATGGATACACTGTGACCCATCTACCCAGTGTCTGTGTTTTGTTCTTTTTGTCTTAATATGGAGGTAGCCCCTGGCTGCAGCATTCTATGATGAGTGGCTCTCCTGATTCTGTAGCTGAAAAAAATCTGCCTCTGCCATTCCAGTAGAGAAGGAAAAAGTGTTTCTGTTGTTGCCTCTTAACAATTCATTTTTCTAAGATGGTGTCACGTCTGCAACTTATACATCTGCAGTAAGTCAAAGTGAAATTCACCATACGGCTGTTTTGATTGTCAATGGTTTTACTCATTTGTGTTTCATTTCCAGCAATAAAAAACATTTTAATGTATTTTTTCTTTTAGTCCAAAACCTTTTATTTTACAAAGCATTTTTTTCTATTTACTTCCTTCCATTGTTCAGTTTACAACAGTACAGTCAAACAACTTGAACAATTAAAACTATTGTTTGCCTTTTATGTTCTTTTGTCAGTATAATGTGGTCAATTACTGTGTTCCCAGGAAATCCAACCTGGCCTATCCTAAGCAAATTTTTAATTGTTTTTTTTCTGGGAGGTATTACAATCTAAAACTAAACTTAAAGATATGCTATGGAACTGTATGGACAATGTATATTTACAGGGTGAAAAATGTTTAATTTAAAAATTTGTTTAAATCAGTGAAGATAATACAAATTGCTTTTTTTCGCCATAAACGCACTTTCCTGATGAAAATTGATTATGATCCTTTACTTTCTCATACCGCTGTATAACCACATGTGTAACTGTATATTACTCTGAAGGGGAATATGTGGATTCTACTAAATATGATTTTATAATGTGTTTTTTTTATTGTTTTAATGAAAACATACTGCCTAAGACATTTTCCTCATTTGTGTTGTTTAGGAAATTACAAGGTGCTTAAATCATTCAGTGAAACTATTGAACCTGCGGTGACTATCGTGAATGCACATCACTCAAGTTGAAACACTTGAAAACAGCCGCCATTGTGACAATTTCGTTTCCTGGTGGTTTTGAACCGAATAAAGGTCCTTTTACGCAATGTCTGCCTTGTGCCGTTGTTTTGTGTCGCACTCTTGTGCTCGGGTGCTTAAGTGTGGCTCCATGTTCACTGCCGCAGGGTCCTAGCTTCATCCCCCCTTCGACCGGGTTTTTTTCCTACGTAAAAGGGGGCGTGGCCGGTGGAGGAGCAAACTGACAGCCACGTCCCGCGCCGGGTCTCGGATCGGGGAGTGAATGACAAGCGGGCGCCCTACGCCCTACATGTTCACCTTAACAACTTCATTTGACGAGGAATATAAACACTCTGTCGTCGACACGCCTCGCGAGCCTTCCCCGTTGGACCGGAATGCCGTGTCTTCTGATTCCACGGAGACATCCACCCAGAGAAGACGTCGATGGGATTTGTCTCATTTAGCTAAGATTACTTTAGCTAAGAAAATTTACATTTCGCTATAAAGAAGGGACCCCCCCCGCATTTCTTTCAACTGTCTAGACAGTAACTGGACAATAATGCGAGAGGCGTTTGTGAGACACGTCCGTCGGTTCCCGTGGGCCATCAACGTCACGCTGTACGGGGGTCTGTTCGCCGGGGGGGACTTCGTGCACCAGTGGTTCTCGCGGAGGCAGGAAATGGACTGGAGACAGACGCGGAACGTGGCCGTCGTCGCTTTCAGTTTCCATGGTAACTTCAACTTCCTCTGGATGCGGTTCCTGGAACGCAGGTTCCCCGGGAATTCCCTCCGGATGGTGATGAGGAAGCTGCTCCTGGACCAGACCACAGCGGCCCCGCTGGCTACCAGCGTCTTCTACACAGGTGTGTGTGTGTGTGTGTGTGTGTGTGTGTTTGGGGGGGAGGGTGTAGCTGACAGTAGAGCAAAGATCAGTAAGTCCATCTTCCCGACTAGAGGTCAGGTGAGGTCACCGCGGAGCAGATTAAATGTTAGGTTTCATATTTGAGGTGGGGTGGAGTGGAGTTAACAATTGGAAGACAGAACTGCCCATTATCAGGATCAGTATAACGCATCCATGGTAATACATGCCAAGAAATGATAGTACAGTGCAATATTCTATGAAAGTACAAAAGTAGCAGTAAGTGTGGGATATCATTCATATGTGGAATTATAGAAGTACATGAAAAGTACAATCGTACAGTTGCTCAGTTTAGTTGTTATTATTTTTGCAGAAAATTAAAAAAACGAAATTTCACAAACATAGGGGATCACGGTGGAGGAAGAGACAGAAAGCCCACTCAGAATTATTTGAAGCCTCCACCTATATAATATTAAAATGGCACACTATTATAAACAGAAAATAAATGTGTTATAACAATGTCATGCTATTGATCTGACATGATTAATCAATACATTATTCATGCCGTCATACTGGTTTGACCCAGTGTCTCAAAACCTAAAGTGATTGTTTATCCTCCTCCTAGTGCACACACATACTGTGTTTATTGTGGCTTTGCCTTTGAACGTTGCCTTTAAACCTTCCTTCAGTCAAATCCTTTTCCAGCTGACGCTCACAGAAGGGACGGCCCTTTTGTCTTGTTTTCACCCAGGTGTCAGCTTCTTGGAGGGCAAAGAGGACATCTTTGAAGACTGGAGGGAAAAATTCCTAAATACGTATAAGGTGAGTGGACTTGTTAAATCTAAACAGAGGAGAAGCTGTAGTGGGCGGATCCAAAACTGATGCTCATTCTATTTAGAAGACTTTGTGTGCCAACAGTTCATTTATGAGGTGTTATCTGGTTTGGGGAAATAGCTCCCTGGGTGTTTATTATGCACCTCACTCACTAATGTAGAACTTTTATGTTTTTGACATTGTAGATTGCAGCTGTGTGAGTAAATGTTTTTGTAAGTTTCGCTTTCTGTTTGTCTCTCTTTTCAGACGGGGCTTATGTTCTGGCCATTTATGCAGGTAAATATTAACATCTCACGTGCATGCGTGTTAATTGTTGACCATTGTGAACAAGACATAGTCAAGACGATCAAAGCTCAAAGGTCCACTTGGTAATGATTCTTTTCCCTGCCATATCTCACTGCCTCACAATGAACCCGGTGGCTCATTGAGTCGACTTGAGAGTTTGCATTTGCTTTACAATTCAAATCTTACATTTTCGTCTGACTTTGGTTTATTTCAGCACCTGCTATATGTCATAATATGATCAATTTTGAAAGAAGATCATGCAGATAATTACTAGACCTACCACAAATATCATAATAACACAAAACTGCTAGATACTTTCTCTACTACACAACTATACAACAATAGATCTGATTAGTTTTTTGATATGTGAACATGTACCTGGCCACAATGATAAAAATACACGCTCATCTTTGGCTATACCTTCCTCAGTTTGTGAACTTTGCCCTGGTGCCTCTGTATGTGCGGACCACCTTCACCGGCTGCTGTGCCTTCGTCTGGGCCACGTTCCTCTGCTTCTCACGGCAGAGCGGCGACGGCACGGCCAGCGCTGCTCTGACGTGGATGTTCCCTAAAGAAGGTGAAGCAAAAGACAATGACAGGACGGATGCTTCCAAACCTGCTGACAACTGAAGTGTGGCATCAGTAGTTGCAATGCAGGGGACAAAAGAAACCAGTGGAAGCAGCAGGCTCAGTGCCTGGCGTCCCGGCCTGTCCGGCCGGTCCTTCGTGTTGCACCATCTCTCACCATCGTTTGAGTTAAAAGTCTCATTGGGGTGAAATTAAAAAGGTGCTTTGTGAAACAGCGTTAAATAGAACTTCTACAATTGCGTATTCAGTACGTTTAGAGCCAATCACCTCACAGGGAAATCTATAAGCTTATACTTTTCCTTTTATTAGATTGGGCAAATTTGTAATAATTCAAATATCAATATCTCCTAGATGCACTAAAACGGTGCACTTTTACTGTACTGTTTCATTTCAAAGGCCTTTCTAATCTTGTTCCGTTTTGAGTTCCACATGTTCAACCATTGTCCCTCTACAAATAGTGTGGCAATCAGTCACTTATTGTGGTTGCTTTGAGTTTTTTCATTGTTTGCTTGACAACGTTGTCTCAGACATCCATTTTTACTTGAATGTAGAAATGCTGCCTGCCTGTTGTTAAATGCTGGAGTGCACTCTGCTATACCTCTTTGCGTCCTTTCCACATTTTTAAATCCTGGTTGCTGTTTTTTCATTTCTTGGATATGAGAAAATGTCACCTTTGTCTGATCACCTGCAGTGACTCTTGGTTGTAGCGAAACATCAGATGCCTCCGCCAAGCAGTTTTCTATAGAGGTCATTTTTATAAATAGCACAGCACAAGAGCTGAGCTATTAGTTCTTGCAAAGATATCTTGTGTGGCTCAGACTGATTTCTAAAAAGGAAAAAAAAAACATTTAATTCACTTGTATTTGTGCATTATGGAAACAGTGAGAAGGAAGTGTCCAAAATAGTTTGGAGTGTAAAATGGATTTGCAGGTTTTTTGCATTTTGAGAGACGCTCTTTGATTTTAACTGTTTTGTCTGTCTCACAGAACTGAATTAATAATGACATTAATATAACAATAATCTATTAAATTGCATCCGTTTTGGTTTATCTTTGTATTTGTATGCTGATGTGCTACGCTGGAAGTAATATTACTAACTAATTCAAAGATGTGAATTTTTACTACATTTCTGTATCAAATTTGATAGTTTGCACATAACAAAGGTATACTGGTGCTGTTGATTGTAATGTATAAAAATGATTTTATCACAGATAAATAGTATTTATTGTTGAATAAATAAAGAAAACATCACAATGCCTCATTGCATCATTACTGGGTGTACCATGTACAAAATAAATCCGTTATGACTCTGGGTGATATGCTGGAAACTTAACAGACACACAGTTGTCGGAAATATATCATGTACGTCATCTGTTACCATGCTATCAGAAGGGTGTGTGTGTTGTGTTCAAACTGAAATAGTACTCATTTCTTTGTATAACCTGTAGTTAAGACACGGTTGGAGCTCTGTCTCTGCATTAAATGTAAGTAGGACCCCCCTGCTGCCTGCCAGTCTCTGTTCCCACTTTCTGTTTAATCTCTCCCTTCTTCAAAACAACAACAACAAAAAAGTTTTTTTCCAAATTTGTAACAGACCGCTAAAATAGATTCTACTTTGAATCGAGCAATATATTTATTAATAATACATTAAATATAATATATGTCTAGGCAGGCTTGCGATAAAAACTCCAGAGCAACTGGGCCTGTTGTTAACATCGTCGTGGTGGGTGTCTCCCAAGTGTTCACGTCCCTGCCCGCACTGCGCATGCGCCCTGCATCCCTTTCTCCATCCATACGTCGAGGAGCTTGAAAGCTTGAATAAAGATGCTCAGCGTCTCGGGTCGCAGCCTTGTCACCGGGTAAAAATAAACGACTTATCTGCGAGGACGCACACAGAAGAACCGTGTAGTTTTAACACAAAGACAACGACATGGAACTGAAGAAATCTTTTTCGGACACCGAGCGCGCGCTCAGGAGCTACGGCGCCGTGTCGGAAACGGCGTGGACAGCGGACAAAGGTGAGCGCCGCGCGATGCCGTTCCCCCGGCCCGGTGGTCCGGAATAGTAACGCATCCGTGTCTTTTCACCGTGCACGTTGCGTCGAGGCGGTAGATATCCCCACATGACGCACAAAGGGTTTGGGATGCTATGAATAGCGCCGCCTCGGTGCTCAAGGGCCCGTTAATTCCCCCACACGCGCACTACGGGTTCCGTGCGGTTTGTGAATGAATGTGGGACGGTTTTTGATTCCGACCGAGCTGATGGAGCATGAAGCAGGAGCTAGTCCAATGCCTGGTCTTTGATAGTGATACTCTACATCACATTTAGGTTCAATTTCATATCATCACTCTGTTATTATTTTTGAAGTTGTTAAGTGGGGAATTACATTTTTTGCACAATAAAATAGTACTGACATAATATAATGTCACAGCGGCCCTATTGACGGGAAAGCTGAGCAAACACCCCTTTAACACAATTTTAACCAAGAATTAATTGAAAATGTAAACAACTAACTACCACTAATTAATTAATTACATTGCAAGTTTTTTTGTGGTTGTTTGTGTTTTTAACCCACAGCTCAAAACCTGAAGATATTCAATGATCTCACAGCTAAAATTAAAATGTTTTGCTTAATTCATGACAATCAGTATTTGTTTAATGACCCATTCAGTCTGCTCTAAACTACAAAGTGCCTCAAATTCAACCATAAAGCTGAATAGTTTCAACAGAAACAACAGAAATAATAATGGTGGGAGAGCAGTTGTTTTGAAGCTTCCAATATTTTGATGACCACCAATTAATGACACATTTGAGACCTTGTTGCCCCTTCTTATGACAATTCATCCCAAGAGAGCAGGAAGAAACGTCCAGATTGAAAAATTAAAAAAAGTAATGTGTATCTAGCAATTATTCTCTCTCTCTCTCTCTCTCTCTCAGCAGCCTCATGTGTGCGTACTGTGGGACTGCACACAATGACATTTCCCTGTTGGCGAGCCTCATGTGGGTTCTGCACCGCATCAATCCTCATAATCTTCATGTACACTAGTGATCCAGATTGTTATAATGAAAGAGGCCTTTTCATGCTCATTAATTAACTCAGTGTATAAAGAGACTGGTTTGTATTTGCAGCTGATGACTTGTGCCCGGTGGACAAAATGCTTTTAATTAGGAAGTGCAGAAGCGCTTTGTTCTCTGTAATGTCTTAAATCCAGACTGGCTTGAGGTGGAGCTGTGAAGAAATTATCAAAATGGCACTTTTCCACCAGTCAGGGTTTAATGCAGCCTATCTTATTATCTTATTGATGGTGAGCACATGGCTGGCGTGTACAAAGACAAACAAGACCCAGAGAAAAAAGGGAGGAAAAGAAAAAACATCTCAGCTCCTGCTGTGTTTCCATGGGCCGTTATTTCATGGTGTAAAGTTCAACATTTGGTGGTCAGCAGACACGTTGGGGGATGATTCATTATCAGCGAGGCACAAACAAACCGGGCCCCCCTGTGCAGACTTCTGTCTGCTGTGGTGAGTCAGCTCCGTCCTCAGCAGGCATCCATGAAACGTACCTCAAATGCAGACTGCAGTTCATGTTGCTGCAGGATGACGAGGAGCTGATCCTGTCCTCTATACTGTTGCAAGGCACACAGCGGACAAACAGCATACTTGTATTCAGGTGAACTATCTGCTTGTGGACTAGGGCATTTGTCATAGCTGTGTTATAAGGGCTTTCAGGAGGGTTAATATACAAATGTGTGTCCATATTAAGACTACAATATAAGCAAATATCCTCGCTGGTTCCATGTTCTCTAATTTGCATGTGTGTTTATAAATGGAATATCTTTAGGTTTAGGAGTTGATGCTGAAACAAGACATTTAAAGGCATCCCCTTGAACATCATTTTTACTTACGTTCTGAATTATTTTAGACGCAAAATGTAATCAATAAATGTTATATTTGGAGAATGTTAAACCTCCGTAAAGGGGCGGCTTGTAAGAGGCAGAACAATAGCTCAAATTGATGTGAGGGGCTGATGACGAGATGACGAAGCCTCAAGGTATACGGGTCACAACCTATAATATTCTTTCATTCTGCACTTTCCATAATGCATCTTCAATTACACTCACATTTTTTTCTGTTAAAAGTTTGGTGTGAATATAAATGATTATTTTTGCTGAGTAGCACTCTTCATGACAAGTAAACCCCAAGTAAATGGAAGGTTGGGAACATTCGGAGTAAGAAAGCTTGATGACTTCAGGAAAGACATGCTGAAAACCAGAACAACAAAATAACATACAATCAATTCCTTCAGTTTCGTATATATTTGTTTTTTCAAATCCAGATTCTGCTGCTGGCTGGTTGGAGCTGATAATGTGGGTCTGTTGCTGCACTGGCAGTGGTCGGTGCATTGATCATTGCAATAAGTGTTGGTCAGTGTAAGTGTTTTTTTAGTTGTTAGAGATGTGGGATCAGAGAGGAATGACCCAATCAGCAAGAAGCCACAGCCGGTCATTGATCCATGTCTGTTTTATCCTCCTGAACAGCCACTTTGCAAAAGCACCACTTTAAATATTGCGTTTAACAGAGATGTTCTCACTTTGCCATCCATCAAAGCGAAAGAATGGAACATGATAACTTATTTCACACATTCAATTAAAACCTACTTTTCTTCACATCACCCATTTTCACACGTGATTGACGCTTTGTCACTGCTTTGACCATTTAAAACGCAAATCACAGCTCTCTTAATTACTCATGCTGCTTCTCTCCAAATATCATGTTCTTGGCTGACGTGCGAGGACGCGTCACCGGGAGAACAGGTGAGAAACGTGTTGAGACACTGTGAGAAGAGAATATTTAACATTTTGCATCAAACGGGTTATGTGCCACTGGGATAATTTGTTCATGTGAATAACCGAAAAACCTAAAAAAAAAGAGATTTTGGATACTTCTCATTGAAATGCCCTCCTCCCCGCCTTCCCTCGCAGGTCATTCCGATGTGTCCATGGCAGAGAGCACCATGGCTCCGGAGGAGATCGAGGTGGAGATGGCGCGCATTCAGCGCCTGCGAGAGGTTCTGGTGCGCAGAGAGTCGGAGCTGCGCTTCATGTGAGTTGTTATCGAGTTGGACAAAATGTCACAACAACTCCTACTGCCACGCTTGAGTTGGTCATAGCGTTTTCTGTGGTGACGCTGTCACGACACGCCGCAAAAAAACACGCAAGAGTTGTTTTTTTGGATGAGATCTGAGAGAGGCTGACGATGAGTCCAGTGATGATTTAGAGGGCTGGACATGCCAAAAGCAGCTGATGCGTCATCGTGAATTTAAGATCAGGCTTAAAGATTATGGATCAGTGATCGAAAGGACAACCTGTCTCCTCCTCTCTGTCTAAACTATTGCTGCATTTGGGGGTGTTTTTCTACGCTTTTCGTGGCGTGCTGAGCACATTTCCACACGTTACAATCCGGGCTCTCATTTATTGTTCAATACAGAAACCCTCTTACGAAAACAGTGTTGCCGATGTTTATTCCTGAAAACTGTGCGGATAAATAAGTGAGCAGGAAAACGTTTACATGCGCAGCAAGTCCGCAAATATGAATAATAGAATCATCTCAAAGGCCCCCAGATATCGTTAAACTATATTAAATACAGCCCCAAATCCCCAAATAATCCCTTTACTTCAGTGTAAACCAAGTAGGGCAAATTCTCATTGAAGCGATCATTAATTATTTGGAATGACCAAATAATTACCCTAACTGTTGCAGCCATATACACTCACCGGCCACTTTATTAGGTACACCTGTCCAACTGCTCGTTAACACTTAATTTCTAAGCAGCCAATCACATGGCGGCAACTCAGTGCATTTAGGCATGTAGACATGGTCAAGACAATCTCCTGCAGTTCAAACCGAGCATCAGTATGGGGAAGAAAGGTGATTTGAGTGACTTTGAACGTGGCATGATTGTTGGTGCCAGAAGGGCTGGTCTGAGTATTTCAGAAACTGCTAATCTACTGGGATTTTCACGCACAACCATCTCTAGGGTTTACAGAGAATGGTCCGAAAAAGAAAAAACATCCAGTGAGCGGCAGTTCTGTGGGCGGAAATGCCTTGTTGATGCCAGAGGTCAGAGGAGAATGGCCAGACTGGTTCGAGCTGATAGAAGGGCAACAGTGACTCAAATAACCACCCGTTACAACCAAGGTGGGCATAAGAGCATCTCTGAACGCACAGTACGTCGAACTTTGAGGCAGATGGGCTACAGCAGCAGAAGACCACACCGGGTGCCACTCCTTTCAGCTAAGAACAGGAAACTGAGGCTACAATTTGCACAAGCTCATCGAAATTGGACAATAGAAGATTGGAAAAACGTTGCCTGGTCTGATGAGTCTCGATTTCTGCTGCGACATTCGGATGGTAGGGTCAGAATTTGGCGTCTACAACATGAAAGCATGGATCCATCCTGCCTTGTATCAACGGTTCAGGCTGGTGGTGGTGGTGTCATGGTGTGGGGAATATTTTCTTGGCACTCTTTGGGCCCCTTGGTACCAATTGAGCATCGTTGCAACGCCACAGCCTACCTGAGTATTGTTGCTGACCATGTCCATCCCTTTATGACCACAATGTACCCAACTTCTGATGGCTACTTTCAGCAGGATAATGCGCCATGTCATAAAGCTGGAATCATCTCAGACTGGTTTCTTGAACATGACAATGAGTTCGCTGTACTCAAATGGCCTCCACAATCACCAGATCTCAATCCAATAGAGCATCTTTGGGATGTGGTGGAACGGGAGATTCGCATCATGGATATGCAGCCGACAAATCTGCGGCAACTGTGTGATGACATCATGTCAATATGGACCAAACTCCCTGAGGAATGCTTCCAGCACCTTGTTGAATCTATGCCACGAAGAATTGAGGCAGTTCTGAAGGCAAAAGGGGGTCCAACCCGTTACTAGCATGGGGTACCTAATAAAGTGGCCGGTGAGTGTATTTTGTATTGATAAAAAGATGCAAAATCAATATATTGACATTGTATGAAGAAGGATTTTGCACTCCTACTGCTATAGCTGTACCAAATTGGCAATTCTTAAATTGAGCTGAAACAATTTCATGTTTTGTGACCATGTCCTGTTGTGTTTCATATAATACAAACAAAACAAACTGCTTTATATTTTAAACATAATTGTCAGTGGAAATTCTTGCAGCTGTTTATGTATTAAACTGCATAAAACTGTCTCATCAGTCTGACATATCTAAGTGATTCGTGCCTTTTGTGTTTCATTACACCCCAAACATCGGGGCCGGATGGTTTATGTGTCGCATGAAGCTGATACACATCGTAGAAGCTCACTCAGTTGAATATGTAGATTCACACGCCCACTTGAAAGGCTTCATTAGGCCGCCACGCTGCTTATTGCTTTCAGGCTCTGTGTGACTCAAGGCTTGTTGGTGTGTGAGCCACACACACGCAGGCACACACACACACACACACACACACACGCAGGCACACACACACACACACACACACACACACACACACACACACAGTGTCAGAGTGCAGAAGCAGCCGAAATTCACAGATAGCACTGAGGGAGTGAAACAAGGCAGAAAGAGGGAGAATAACAGAAAGTGAGGAGGAGAAAGAAGCTGCAGGGAGGGGTCCAGGGGAAGAGAGCAAGAGGGAGGTGTAAAACTGAGCGCAGAGGGAGGAGGAGGCTATGAGTCATCGGCCTGATCCATCACAAGACTGAATTAAATCTGTGGTTGCTGTCACTGCTCTGCAGAGAGAGAGAGAGAGAGAGAGGTCAGGATTCAAGAAAGAAAAGAGGTCATATGCTTTGGCCCGGAGGGTGAGCGTCAGGGCTCAGAGAGAAGCATGGATTTATTCATGTTGCACGTTTTCTATCTTTACGCCCTCCACTGATGAGCGGCACATCGACGTCCGGAATACAAGTGCAAGAGTGTTTTTACAACACAGCACTAGGGATTAGTGGGGAAATGATGTGTCGACAAAGACAGAATGGTTGATTAATCGTTTCAAACAACTCCTCTCAGGTTTGTAAATGGTAGGATTTAACAGCTCTGATTTGTATCATTTTTTAGATTAATAGGAAACCTTTCAGTCAGTCCCCTACTTGTATTTATAAGTGTTGTGGCTATTATTCTCAAATTAAGATGTTTTGCACATTTTCTTTTTCAGAATGATAACTTTTTTTTAACCTACCTCAAGTTGCAATGTTTCTTTTCATGTGTGTATACAATCAAGTTAAAAACCTGAATTTCTGGGTTTGGGAAATACAATAACTTTTCATTTGATCAAATAGTCATAAAACTGGTGCATAGATCGTTCCTACTGATTCAGTTCAGTATTCCTTTCTTCCAGAGATCACGATTGAAAGCAATTCTGCCAAACATCATTTCAGTCAGAGGAATACCAATCTGAAACAGCGCATAATAAATGTTGCTTGTAATCTAATAGGCCACTGATTTTGACTTTTTCTTCCCTTTTTCAATTTTTTTAGGATGGATGACATTCAGCTCTGCAAAGACATCATGAGTTTAAAGCAGGAGCTGAGACAGATTGTCACAGTGCCAGGTACAATACACACACACACACACTCTTCTAACTAAAACCAGCAGTAAGCATATGAATTGAGCTCGCTGCTTGGACTTCTTTGGCATAAAGTCGTTCTTTTTCCATATCCTCTGAAGGCTTTATGTCTATAGGAGGAATCGTCACGCCATGCGATTAATCGGATGTCCCAGGGAAAAACATGCACACAAACACACCAGCATTCGCAGGGTGAAGGCAATATGAGCTGATGGAAACTTTGCAGACAAGGCGTCCAAATGCTAACCCAGTAAACACAAATTCTTACTTCCTGGATGTTTTTTTTCACAGAACAAAATCAGATACTTGTTCAACTCCAGAGTTGTCTGTCGGGGTCTCAAATGCAGCAATGTGCTGACATTAAAAGCGCCACACATAGCAACACAGGCCTACAGGAAGCCCCGCAGAGGACCTGGCAACAAGAAGAAAACACTCCTCCTGCACGTCATCATGTGTCAGTGTGTGTTTGGGCGAAGGGGAGGCGGGGGAGGAGGAGGGGGGAGGGTTGGTGTCGTTTTCAAGGACACACACACAGCAACAGGACACATGTCCATTAGCGTTTCTTGGAAAGGAACCGGTGACCTGTCAATCACCAGGCATTATTTAACCACTTATTACCCTGCAATGTTGAGCGCAGAAATGTTTTTGTATGTTAAACCATTTTTACCTCAGTGATTATTTCTGTTGTCCAGATTTAAGCTAAATCTTTTATTTTGGATTTTTGTTCGTTAAGTAGTGAACTCTAAATATCTAGTATAAAAATAACAGGAATGTGCCTGTAAAATATATATATATATATATATATATATGTATACCATGTTTGTTTATATTGTTGGATCAAAAGCTTCCCCCACGCTGGTACAACAGAACTCCAGGCGATATGACCTCACTTTCTCCAGTGTTCGCTGCAACTTAGATTTTATTTTATGAAGCGTTCCCCCCTCCCTGCACGCATTTGTGATTCCTGCACAATGTCACACAAAATGGTGACCCTTGCGGACATTCCCATGAGCCACTGGGGCCTGATGTTTACTGTTGCTGGACCAGTTGGCGGCTCATAACTTCACTGGAGCACAACGAGACCCACGTGGCAGACAGACCATGCGTCCTCTCTATAGCTCATCTGACATTGGGATTCACTCAATGTTGCTGTTCTCAGGTGGTTCTGCTCTCAGGGCAAACACCACGTAGTTTCCAGGTTGGCGACAGATCTCATGACAGCAATCTTTTTTTTAACCATTTCCACCCATCCAGTCGAACAAACAACTTCTCTCTGCAGCTGTGTGCTCATCTGTGCACTTTGATCTGTTTGTATTTTTCTGTGCTTCGAAAGGTGAAGGTTAGGAAAGTCAGATTAAGCAAAGCAGATGTTTGTAGATCTGACTGAATACAACAACAATGAAACAGTTCCCTACAATTTGCACAATACATTCAGGATCTTCTTGTTATAATCTATACATGAGGATTATGGGTCCTTTTGTAATGTGACTGTTTACGAGCCAGCGGACTTAACTGTAAGGTTCAGGTCAGCATAAAGTAGCCAAATGTACAAACTCTGCTTAAATTTCATGTGATGATGTAGAATCTTATGTTTTCTTTTCAACCATCTACCCCTTTATGTGCTCATGACAATCAATTATTTGTTTTACCCCAGAGAAAGAAAAAAACAAGAAGCACAAGCAGCGGGAAGAAGAGCTGATCCTGAAGATTCATAAACTGGTGCAGAAAAGGGATTTCCTGGTGGACGATGCAGAGGTGGAGAGATTAAGGTAGAGCGCTGCCACATACGGGCACAGTCAATATCCGGGACTGACCGGATGTTTACCCGGATAGTTTTGGGTTGAACTGCATCCACTGTTTGGCTCTTCATTTGAAAGACATAGGCCAGAGGAAAAGTACATTGGGATTCATACCCTGGGGAATGTGGAAATGTGTACCAAATTTGATTTGTTAGATATTTCAGATTGACATCAAAATACCGACAGCTACTCAGTGGCTACAAATCCTTTAATTTTATTTTTTTACAAGAATATATAGATTTATAGGAATGTTTAAACCAATAATGTTGCTTTCTAATTGAATACTAAAGAATTCATTTGATGCTGAGAAATATCCACCACTGCTTTTCCTCCTGTGATTTGTGTAAACAAGGTGAAGGCCTGATAAAAGCATGAAACTATTCACCACCAACCTCATTGTTATTAAGCAGCTGACTATGAGTGCCTTTTTAACTCAGGGAGCAAGAGGAGGACAAGGAGATGGCCGAGTACCTCAGACTGAAGCTCGCACCTCTGGAGAAGAAGCTCAAATCCTCGCAGAGTGAGTGTTTGATTTGATCAAAAGAATTACATTTTTTTGTGGCACAAACGCTGTTTACGTTCACTTCCATGGTGTGATCATCTTTCCCCCCCCTCCCTTTTTTATTTTAAGATCCTCCCAAGATTAAGCGACAAATCCCAGAGCCACCTCCCAACAAGCCATTCATCACCAAGTCAGGGGCGGCCATCATCAAGGATTGCTGCGGAGCCACCCAGTGTGCCATCATGTAGCTGACCCAGACCTCTTCATGACCTCGTGTCGTGTCAACACCCTTACATCACATAATTTGCTTCCTGTGGATCATTGAACCTCTGTTAACTGGGGGGGCTTCCTCCCCCTCCCCTCAAAACTGCTCAGGAATCAGGTTTCATAGTAGAAACGCAGATAGTTTCCGCCACATGGCTGCAGCTCAGAGTTCTGGAGCTGATGTACACCAAGGAGCTTCTTTAAGTGAAGACACTTGTCCACCGCGTACATGCAGTGACGGGAACTAAAAATAAAACTCAATTGGGAGCTGATGATTTGGTCATGATTTAACATTCCTTTAAAATGATTTAGGTCCAGACAACTAACAGAAGCGTTTTACAGAACAAGCACAAGGTTCAAAGTGAAGTATAAATGTTGAGGTTCTCTGACAAGAGAAAAAAAAAACATCAATCATCAATGAGTCATGTTCGACGACGGGTAATTCTTCCATTTCCTCTTTATCAGCCTGTGAACCCTCACTTTTAAGAGTCTACAACTAATGTTAAACACATGTCACTCCGATAAACAATATGGCTACCAATTCAATGATTGGCGTGAAAATGTTACAGGAATACCAGCCAGAGTGCACTTTTGTTTTTCCCCTCGGAGTAATATTTTTAACTCGCTGCAACAAAGTTGGATCATGAGACGTGTCACAGTGAGTGTTTGTATCTCTTCAAAGCCGGTCGCTTCATGGCACGACACCAAGACAAGACTGTCATTCACAACCCTTTGACCATCTTTGTCAAGTTCTGTACATGCACAAACCTATGTTTTCACCCCCCCGAGCCATCACATCACTGCTCATGTCATCTCAGCCATCTGCAAATGGGAGTTATGGACAGTCGTAGTGTGACATATGAATATTGCATCCTCTGAATTTAGTCTTGCATTTATATAACCAGGAAATTAATGCAAATCTTGTAAATGCCTACAATAGATTGTGTATGTTTGAGTATTTAGGATATTGGTGTACCATGAAAAGTGTTACTCTGTCACTTTACTACCTACCTTACCTTTACCCAACCTATTGTTCTGTAGTAGTGAATTAATGAAAGCCCTTATGTTGAAAATAGAACAAATATGCAGAACCTACCTGTACATACATATTTAAATAAAAGCATCTTTGAAGAACCCGCTGGGTTGTCTTTTTTTTTTTTTTAGACAACCGCAAAAAAGACAAAGTGGAATTGATGCTTGTGAAATTTATTAACAAATATTTTGGTCCCTTCAACGTTAGACTTGGTGACTTTTAGTCTCATGGAGGCAGTACAACTGTGACTGAGGGGGGAGGTGAATATAGAGGAAACAACCGTGAGAGTAAACAAAAATGTATCACAAGGCAGGCGTTTAAAGGACACTCCTGAATAAAGGAAACATTTTAGTGAAAACCAGATCAGATTAAGTTAGACAGCAGAAAAGACAAAGACATGTTTCAACCCCTCCAGGGCCACTACCCAATTTCACATTTGTATTTCATGAATCAAAACTATGCATAAGTGCATATTTTGACAGGTACAGCAGCTTCTCACTGATCTAACCAAAAAGAGCAAGCTAAAAAGAGAAGTTGCATGTATTCATGAGTTGGTTGCCACTGTAGTTGCTCGGGGTTTGCTCAAGGTCACAAAAAGTTATAAGTCTACAGCCAAAGAGAAATCAGTTACACCCCGTTTCTATCATTAACAATTCTAAATCAATAGCTATTCATCCCTTAATCAAAAGAGTCAGTAAAACATTGCAGGACACACCTGAACCCTTAGAGCCCTAATTAAAAACATTTTGATTGGCATTTAAGTTATTTTGGCAAGTTGGCAGGTGGAATATCTCAGCTTTAAAAAGGCTTTTCGTACCAAGTCAAAAATCTGAAAGTCTGAGTTTGAAAAGGAAATCATCAACACTGCCAATTCTGGCTGTAGAGGTAAAGACTAGCGGGACAGAAACTGATTAAATGGGCTCTTACCCATTCGTTGAGCCTTTTCTCTGAACGCAAACAACCCTCAGACTTCAGCGGCGCCTGGGCCGCAGCAGACATTGTTTGGTGGCTATTCAGTAAACAGTCTTTTAGACACTTGAGACGGAGGAAAATAACACACATCGGTAAGTAAGAACTCCTCTTTTCAAGATGTGGGCAATGGGGATATACAATGGCGTTTCCTTTTGGCACAGAGGCAAATACAAGCCATTGTAAAAGCCCGGCCGATTCCAGAGAGCCGCACAGCGTCCCGTTTGCACACGTCACAGTCTGTTCAGGAGGCTGCCCAGAGCCTCTGTGCTGCTCCACCAGGAGCTTACCGCAGCCCAACCTCTCCCTCTCCTCTAAAAATCACACAATCACTTAGTCATTAAAAATCAAAAACTCATGAGGGCTCACTGCTGCCCTTGATATCTTAAACTCAGGCATGGACCTTACCACGCACGCAATGCTGACCGGCAACAAGGTTAACTCTAAAAACCTTGAGCCTTTATGTCGCAACGGTGAGGGTGAGGCCAACTGCAAAATCCCTAAAACATGGTGGAAATAAAAGGCCGATCTGAAAGAATGTCTTGCGATCTTTTGTGCCCCATCTGCTCCTCATGGGCTTACACCGTGCATAGACTTATTTATGCACACCCTGCATATTTCACGCCACCTTCTCCAGTGTAACCCACACACAGCTAGAAAGAACAAAGCCCGTGGCTGCTGGCTAGAGCTGACCAATCAGAGTAGTTATCCCGGTTCCTGCTGCCGTAGCACACATCTGGCCAGAGTATTAAAGAGTGTGCCTTCCGCCGCCGCCCCAAGGCCTTCTTTAATGGCCCTGAAGAGAAGAGCCAAAATGTTTGCCATGAATTAGGTCAAAGTACAACAAGAATAAAAATTCCTGAGAGCAGCGTTTGTCACAATGTCAAGGCAAAACCTTGCGATTGGTGCAACAACTGTTCAGAATCGGTTAGCTTCTGTTATCAAAAAGCCACAACCTGAGCAGTGAACACAGATGTGCAGTTACAACGTTGAAATGGCACCAAACAAACACATTTAGACCAATCGTGTCCACAAAATACTCTGCAGAATATAAAAAAACAAATAGAAGATACTGTACCAAGGCTACTTTACAAAAAAAGACAAAAGAATACACCTCAGAAGAGAAGCTACTTCTTCAGAAATTCTTAGTGCTTCACCCAGAGGACTGAAAGGGGCCAGGGTTCAGCGTCCAGTTTAGTTGACGCGTCTATGGTTACCTACAAAGCAAAATCCATCCCAAACTTCACAGGAATTTTAAAAATTAATGTTACAAATCAAATGCTCCATCACTAAAAGATACAAGAAAATGGTTCACAGGGAGGTTCCTCTAATTGGTACACGGACAAAATATCTATAAACCTTCTGTTATTTGTCACGTGTATGATCGGAGAAGTTGGGCAACTACATGTTTATATACACGATATAACAGGAAATGTTTGCATTTCTCCCATGAACTAATGCTCTGAATACAGTGGCAACCAACTCGTCTTTAGACTCTTCAGTCATTGCAAGCCAGTGTTCTTTAACACAACGCGGCTGTGAAGATGCACATGAAAACATCATTTAACTTCCCTTAAAAGGTGAGATCAAACATAGGTTACAGTACATGAATTGGGCCAACTTAAGAATTGCAGAATACCTGCAAGAAAATCACAGCTTGGTGAATATTCGAACAACACAGATTGTGAAACAAAGCACAAAGATGGCCAACGAGGAGAAAAGCAACAGCCTGTCAAAGGATGCAGAGGCGACGCCAACGGTCCTCAGGGGTCACTTCTCTGTAGCTGGTCAACTCTTTAGAGTTACAATATGCGTGAGTTAGTATTGCTTACGTGTACGTGTGTGAAAAGGATTATAGGCCTGCTGTGAATGAGAAGTTGGCGGCGAGCTTAATTCTGTTGCGTGTGGCTCGTCTGCTGGGACTGTCCATTGAGGCGGCGCACGCCGTGTTGGGCGGAGGGGACGGAGGTCTGGCTGCAGAGTCGTCTGGATCAGATGGGCTTTCAGCAACAGCTGCCACCTCCGGTGTCCCACTCACTGAAAACACGCACGTACAGAGTGAGCCCACACTTCACCAATTTATTAATAAATACCCATGCTTGTGGGGAAGATTCTTCAACTTTCAGCCTCCAAGGCTAAAAAATATTCATAGACAAGCTGACTGGCTTAGAGCACACAGCATTTGGGAATACTGCCGTTTGGGAGTAGAAAAAGAAAAAACTTGCATCATCAAATCTATTGGCTATTTAATGTTGAACTGCTTTCAAGTAAAAATGAAAAACCTGCCACGTCATAATACAATATTACTAGTATTGCCAAACAGAAGTAAGAATGATACAACGTACAAACTGGTACAGGTGATGGAATACCAACTTGGAGGATTTAAAACTGACCTGTTGGTGCTGTTTTTTCCTCAAAGTAAATCAGGTCCGTCTCCTGGAGGAGAACAGGGTCTGGGTGGAGCTGAGGTGAAGGTAGGCAGGATGGTACAGGACCACACAGTAGATCTACTGCAGATGTCAGACAAGCCAGCTCTGATTCTGCAGCACCATCTGGCAGGTAAAAAAAAAGGCAGAATTTGGTTTGGATCGGAAGTAGAGCCATTTAAAAAACAATATTATTTCCATCCCTTTTTTTCCAACTCTAGTAAACCACCTCTCATCATCATTACTTCACTATATCCCTAATTAAGAGTTTGTCCCATGTTACCTGGACTATGGGTTCCAGAAGTTGTGATGCTAGTCGGGCTGGACGTTGGGCTCTCCATGCTCTCTCCTGGCTGGGGGCTACAGGGGACTGAAGGGCTTGCCCTTGCTAATGAAAGAAAAAAAAAAAAAAAAAAGTCATACAGCTTGCATTCATGTTTTTAGTTAGTACCACTGCAGAACATCCCTTTGCCAAGTATTCACAGATCAGACCAGCCATATGATGATTAGTAACGGTCCATAATGCCATTTGCAAACTGATTAGCTTGAATGTACTAAACAAAGCATGCCATCACCTTTCATATCGTTCTTCAAAACGATAATCCTCTTGTGACCGTGCCCTTTGATCCAGACGACCTGATAATGACGCGTAACAAAGCGATAAAACTAAATATGCAGATAAAGCAGTGATATATCAAACCTACGAGTTGTCCACGTGAAGGACCTAGAAAACAGAAAAAATTGAGAAGGAGCAGAACGAAATGTGATCCCACCTGTGGAATGGCGCTGAACAGCTCGTCGGTGCTGGTGTAGCCGAAGGAACGCGGTTCGAGGCCGCAGCCCGTGAATTTGTTATAAGCCCCCTGGAACTCTGTCAGGAAGATCTGGTTGTAATGGTAGGTGTGGAGCAGGCCACGCACGTTACGCGCAAACTGGTAAAGCCTGGTTAGCCTCACCCACTCCTCGCCGTAACCACTGGCAGCATTGCCAGCTTTGTCATCGTTGTTTTCTATGTTATACAACTGTGGAAGAAGGGAATGTGACTATAGCACAGGGACATGCAAGAAGACAAAACAATTTTTTTTTCTTCTCATCTTTAAACTCATTCTTGCCTCCACAAGGTAGGGCAGGCTCTTGAGTAACTCGCTGAGAGAGAGGAACCCATATTCACATGGGTTGAGCGGGGCTCCGTAGACAATCAGGTAATGCTGACTCAGCGCCTCCACACTGAGGCCTTTGGTGACTTGCTGCTCCTCTTGGGACATGAGCAAAGCCAGAAGCTGGGAGGTGAGCGAGCGCAAAGACTTCCTGTTGATCAACTGCACCTCGCGGCCCTCCGAGCCATCAGCCACCTTGAAATTTAGAGAATGTTATTTTGATGAAAACAATTTTTTGATCAATTTACTTTTTGGTTGAAACCATCTACTGTGCTTTCAACTTTTATTCCTGGGTCCAAAGAGCAGCGATAGATTTGATTGAAAGTCAACAGCAAATAGTGGGAACATCTCCCGATGCAGAGGACTTCAACGAACAAAGTATTCAAATACACGATTGACATTAATTGGCTTGTTAGACTTTGTAGACGTTGTAGCATAGAGTGGATCATTTTGTTTAGCTGGATGCCGGTAGCGTGGCGTATCTAAAGCGGATTATATTCCAGTAACAAAAAAGGATTCATGTAGTTCGAAGACCTACAAAGGCAGAATTGGAAACTGCAAAATGTGAAACTTTTTACCTTGACGACATGGCAGAGTTTGGTCAGCAGAGCCGGCAGCGAGCTGGCGTCGTAGTCCTGCAGGCGGAGTCCATAACCGAAGGTCTTGCTGTACTCCGTGAGCAGCTGGCTGACAGGAAGGCTGGAATTCTTCTGAACCCGGAGCAGCTTGACCAGCTGAGCCGCCAGAGCCTTAATGCGCTCTACTTCCGTCAGGGTCAGCACTTTCTCTTCACCACATTCCAACACCTGACCAAAAAAAGGTCGAGACGAGGAAGACATTTACGCCATAAAAAAAAAAAAAAAAGTTCAATACCAACAAATGACTATTATTAAGAAGTATTCAGGTCAGTTTGATGATACAGGTGGAAACAAGTCCCCGTCATTACATCCTGGACATTGCAATCATTTGTTTTGGCTGCACAAGATGGACGCCAAGGACATTTTTAGATACCAGAAGTACCCTTGAATTCCTCATTGTTGGGGGGGTTGTCACAGCAAGGACCACGATACGATACAAATACCGTTTCTAACTCACCATCACTATGTTGGGGATGGCCTCGAAGAGCTCCATGAGCTTGGTGAAGCCGTAGTAGCTGAGCTTGCACTGACGACCGAAGTGATGGTGGTAGGTGGGGATGAACTTACTGAAGGCCATCCGGCAGTGAGGCTGGTGGCGCAGCAGGTCGACCACCTCCTTCCCAAACTGCTTAGTGCGCTCCATTTCGTCCACAGTGCGCTCTGCAGGGACATAAAAAGGGAAATTTAATTATGACAAAAGTAGAACTTGAAATGATCACGTTCAGAAGTGTTCAATACACTCAATTGAATTAAAAAGAAAATGTAAATTAAAAACTCTTAAAAAAAAAAAAATCAGATCACACAACTTCCCAATTAAAACTTAAAGCGGTGGTAACTGACCTCTCTTGGGAACTGAGATAACTGTGTCCATGTCCTGATGAGTTATAGTGATTGTGGTGTCTGGGATCTCAGTCAGAAGGTCCATCAGGTCACATGTGCCGTAGTCTATTACCCTCCAGTCTCTAGAGAAGCACCTGATGCACAAGATTACATTACAACTTGTAACCCAATGGTAAATAAGAATTTATCGCAATATATCAAAGCATTGTAAAGACAGAATGTTAATCTCCAAGATATGCTGACTGACCAATGGTATGCCTGCATGAAGTCCTTGATTGACACATGTTTGCTGGCTTGAAATTTAAGCAGCTTGAGAAGGTCTTGGGTGAAGCGCTTCACTTGAGCACGATGAGTCAGAGTCAGTATACGCTTGGTACCCATACCCAATATCTGGAAGCATAAATAAATGAATGAATTAACAAACAAAACATAGAATGAATACAAGGCACCGAGTTCCTCATTAAAGGCAATACCTGCAGGACATGTGGCACAGCCTCCAGGAGCTCCAGCAGCTTGGAGTAGCCATAGTCAGAGACACGGCACTGCTTAGCAAAGTGATGGTGGTAAGAGGGGATGAACTTGCTCATGGGCATGAGGCAAGAAGGCTGACTCTTTAACAAGTCAATTATCTCACGGCTGAATTGGATGAGTTGCGGGTTGCCAACCGGACTCTTGCAACGCTGAATCCATGGCTCTTCAAAGAAAACGTTTAGAAATTTTATTTTAAATGACAGAATTCGACAGATCTGGATGGTAAACGTCTCTCCTGGCTTGGCATCGATAAAAGCTCAAACTGCATTTTTGTTTTTATGTTGCCTACCACAGTTGGGTGTTGGTGGTTTGTTGTGGATCCACTTTATGACTTTGAAGCCATTCTGAGCCGTGACAATGGTGATACTGGGAACACAGGTAATTAGGTGCTCCAGAGGAACCCCCCCCTCCAAGGTTTCATTACCCAGCTGCAGAAGGCTGAATTTAGCAGCATAGCAGTCTGGAAAGCTACATGAAAAATATACAGAATTACAATCTTCTAAATGTTTTAGTGGTCATTTAATAATAATACAGTCAAAGGGATGGTTGTAACCTTAGTAATGGAAGAGTTCCCTCATGTGACTGCAGAAGACTGTGGACCTCCGATGCAATGGTGCTCAGAGACATCACAACAAAAGGTATTTGATAAGAGTCAGGGTCAAAGTCAGCCTCACTAAAAAAAAGGAAAAAAAAATTAAGACACAATCCATTATGGAAACAAGATCAGGGCGGGTCAAGATGCTACCAGCTGGCAAACAATGAGGGACACCATCAAACAGAACTATTTAAATAACTGAACAAGTTTTAAAGGAACAAGCGGCCATTGTAGTGAATTACATATTTTGTATCATTACGTCCAAAATTCAAATAACCTGAACTCCCGCTGTGTGTAATGTTCTCTGCAGACCGGTTCATGGTACTCCAACTCCTCAAAGACCACAGGGCTTCCGCCGGCAGAGGAGCCCTCGTGTGACTTGGAAGACCCCAGTGGGCTCTGACGGATTTGGCTGCTGGGCAGCAGGCAGACCAGCCTCGAGCCTCCCTGCTCCCGCACTGCCACCACCTCTGGTAGCCTGTACAGATCCCCAGCCACGAGCTTACGGGAATATCTGGAGAAAGGAGCATGTATTTTGGCCACACAAATCTACTCTGGAAAGTAAATGTGGAAATGCTATACTCAAAGTATTAAATAATTTTTTCTCAAGTGGAGACAAAGACTTACTTTTTTTCATAGATCTCTGAAAATTTGAAGAGGGGAAGACAACTGGCAGGTGCATCTTGAAGAATGCTTATGATCTCTGAGCTGTGAAGTTAAAGAGTGGAAACCTCACCCTCACAGTCCAAACAAAGGAGTCTACAGAAAGGTAACCCGACTACAATAGACTGTACCTGAGAAGGGAAAGGGATTTGTTGCTTCCACCAGTGATCAGAGACACCTGGATCCGCTTGCCTCCAATCTTATAACGGTGGAGGCCACTGACCGCACTTATGGCCTGCTGCAGGGACAACATCTGGATTGTGGCCTTGAGCTGATAGTCTGTGTGGGGGTTAAGCTCCACAGCTTTCACCTGGACAAAACAAGTCACGTTTTGGAGAGATTAAAAGAATCCCGTGTCAACAGAAATTTAACACCTTTAATCTTTACACCTGGGCTTTACTAAAATACTAAATCAAATATCTGCTTTGAAGGAAACATAACAGGACTGGAGTTGGCCATACCCGGCCGTAGCGGGAGAATGTTTCATGCAGCGTCTGCTGCAGATCCTTGCGAGACATTCTGTAATCCAAGTTGGCTACCTGGACCTCTGCCCCATCTGAGAAAGGCTCAATTGGACCGTCGGGACACGGGCTACGAGTGGCAGCCAGTAGGGGGGAGGACCGGCTGGACAGGCAGGGCGATGCACTCCTTTTGTTAGAGAAAGGGAGAGAACTTTTATTTATACATATATATATATATATATATACACACACTATTCCATGAAATACAAAGACTGCTTTGAGAAATTGTATGCAGCATTAGCAATATGCTACCTCTGTAAGAACAAATTGAAAACTGTTGAAGTTAACGTAGTACAATATAACCCAATATGTCACCTGGAGGACCAGGAGCCCTGAGACAGGATGAGGGGACTGAAGCTCCTGTGCAGGTTCAACTTGCTGAAGGCTGAGGGTGTGCTTATCTGGAAGTCCCCCGAGCTCCTGTCTGCCTGTTCTGTAGGGGATTCGGTGCCACTACGAGGGTACGAGCCGTCTCTTCTACATGAAGAGATGAAATATCATTAAGGGACATTTTATCTCATTATCAAAGGACACTTTACTTGGTCTAATAGGCCCTTCCCTCTGCATACCTCTTCCTGTACATGGACTCTCCCGCGAGGCCGGGCTTGGAGAGCGGTTCAATGGCTCCCGTTTCACTATTATTCTGAGGGGAAGAGGAAGCAGCACGTCCTTTCTCCAGGGGGTGCAAGCTCATTCTGGGCTTGGCCTCCAAAACACCTGGCTCCTGGACCAGAGAGGCAGCAGATGTAAATACTGCTGATGCAGTGTATACTTGTGTCAGACTGATGGGAAACAGTCAGGGAATTACATAAATGGTATTTGGAAGTTTAATTAGGGTTTCACATTGAAAATCAACTGACTGACTAGAAAACTGCAGTCAATCAACATAAATGATTTGGTCCAAGCTCTCATAAGAGTTTTGTTATTAGCGGATAATTGGTAGTCACGCTGAACTTCACAAGTGCTAGGTACTCCAAGTACAAAGCTGAGTGTCATGTGTTTTACCGTTAAGTGTTTTAGGTAATCATAAACTTAATGTTATTGCTCTATTCCCATTGTGCTTGAGTTGAGAAGGTTAAAAATGTTTGACATGTGTAGTATGTAATATAATAAGACCAGTGTGGAAGACAACCAGTCAGTTTTATCAGGAAAAATGCAAGCACAAAACAAAAAGAGGCATGGCGCACATTAGTTTCATGAAGTATATCAGCACTGATATACTGGAAAAACAAAGGCAAAAAAAGGCACAGGCTATTCATGCACGAAAAAGATGAATGACCAAGGAACAACCAAGGAATGCAGGACAACAGGGGACACATGAAGTGCTTATGATAACTAATGCATGCTAGCACAAGCAGACAAGCGAAGCTTAGCGTGCAGCTGAAGGCGGTTAGTCAAAGCAGCCGTTAGAGGGACACCGGGCTGCAGCCCAGACAAGGACAAAGGACGGCGGAGGTTATGGGGAAGCAGGCACCGACGAGTCTGCTGACCTGATGGGGCTTGGCTGGAGCACCACCGGGAGGCCCACTGCACCCCCTCCTGGGGCTGTAGGGCCTTTCGGGCAACGGGCCAGGGGCATGGCATGGGCGGGTTGCTCGCCGTGGCCTCCTGGGTGACCTCGGCATCCCCAGGGGCAGAAAGGAGGAGGTGGATAGGGACGGGGGCGATTCGAACATTAAGTCCTTGTTTTGACATGTCTGGGCCAGAGTCAAGGGGTGGGGCCGAGACTGAGGCTCAGGCTCAGGACTTGCATCCTCTCTAGGCCGCGGGGAGAAGGAGACGCTGATTTGGCGGCCAAATACATCCTCATTTTCCATTCGCTTGTGTGCACGCGCAGCGGCCTCTGCGCTGCCGAAACGGAGGACGGCGGTGCCCTGAGCCACGCCCAGCACCTTGCCTCCACAGTTGTCTGATAGGCGCCGTAGCCTGAGCTTCACTGCGTTCCGTAGGCTCTTGTCACAGTTGACAGGGAGGTTGTGCACATAGAGGAGGTTGAAACTGGGCTGAGGGAGGGGAGGAAGAGCCTGTCTGGTTTGTATGATTTACACTTTTAAATTAAAGCAGTAGTCTTCATTTTAGAAAAACAATGACGCAGAGTAATGTAGGTTATGAAAAACTTTAATCTAAAAAATAAAACCGTGTAATAAATGGCTGCAAATTTGATTCTTATTCCAACTGCTTGTCTCCCCTGTTGGATAGTTCGCACTGAAATTAAATTCTCCTTGGTTACATTTGCCAGAAGCTACTCACCTTATTTAATACAGAACAGATCTAAAAGAAACGTTCAGTCCTAATTAAGCATTTGTGGGCCTACCTGTGCTTTGACAAGCATACGTGGTGGCAGATCAGCCGTGATGTCCTGGAAGGCCATGTGGCGGTGGGCATGCTGCAGCAGGGCTGAAGATGTATGGCAGCCATGGACCAGGATCACCTGGAAACCATGGCGATGACGCAAGTCACTCAGCTCACTTGCGAAGTTCACATCCGCTGATGAAAACGAGAAAGAAAAAGCCACGTCATTTGAAAAAAAAGAAAAAAAAGTAGTCACTTGGTGAATGAGAGGTGAACTCACAGGATACTAGTACAACAGTTGCAGGTGCCGTGTGGGTCTCAGCAAAACGTCGCAGGCTCTGGCGAAGCTTGTCATCTGCAGCATTCTTGGCCGTGGCGTTGATATGTGCAACAGTAACCTGATGTGACAAATTCATTTACCGGATTGCTCTTGTGCAAAATGTTTGTCATTTAATGGAGATCATTGTGTGATGTCACTAACTCTGGCATAAACTGTAGCTCAAGGGCACTAATTCCGGTTTATGTCCCTCATAATTAGCGTGATCATAAAAAAAAAACAATAAAAAAAAAAAAAACACATGTTTGATGGTACCTGGCAGTTGTTGAGCTCTTGGATGACGGCTTTACTCTCCTTACTGATATCACAGACACAAATGAATTCTGCCTCACGGTGGCCCTGAAAGAAATGGCTGCGAATACGCTGGACCACAGCGCCAGCAGAGCGACCGCTAGGGACACTGCAGTTCTCAATGTCCCAAAAGACGCCCACCGGGGGGATGTTTTCAGGGCCGCCATTCTCTGGAGAACCTAATAAACAGGTTGCAAACAATCATAAAATCTTTATGGCTGTAAAGCGCCTCAACAGCCTGAACTTTATCAGTACAATCAATATTCCACAAGACCAACTGCATACATGCAGTAATTAAAAATTCTATGTAGTCCACTAACCATACTTCTGGCCAGTCTTGCCAAGGTTGGCTGATGGCATGAGTATCATACCATCAGAAGCAGTTCCACAGCCATTACAAATGGGAATAGGGATAGGGGCAGTCTGGGGAATAGGTGCATTGGGCCATGACCTTTCCAAGTCTGATGAAAGACCGTTGATGGGCTGCAGTTGGGTACAAAAAGATGTGCACAGATAAATAAAACCAACTGCAAGCAGTACTCATCCAACACCACAGACCTAAGGAAAGTCTGACATGGCAAAGACACCCAGCTTGCAAAGAACAAAGTTACCTAGTGAGCTCTAGGGTACACAAATATAAAAAGACAGGCCACACTTAGTGAAGTGAACTCTACCAACCTTCAACAGGCACTCCTGGCAGTAGTGTGCGCCCTTCACACAAACCGTGCGTTCTACATTTAGGTGCATAGGATTAGAACAGAAGTGTGCCGAGGTGGTTGTAGTGGTGATGGTTGAGGGATCACCGAGTGTGGATCTCTGGGATCTTCTGGCCGATGGGCAGCAGTCAGCACCACAGGTGTAGTAGCCAGAGGAGGCCAGGCAAGAGCCATGCAAGGGAGTGGGTATAGAGGAAACAAAGGGGAGAGCGGAAGCCAGGGGTGCGGAGGAGTGAAACAGGCTGGGTTGACTGCATGAAAGAGGTGCACCTGGGTATGTGTGGAGAAGCCCTGAGCAGCAGGAGAGGTAGGGTTGTGATGAAACCGGCTGAGAGGTAGCAACAGAAGATAACAGCGGCGGTTTGTAACTGGGAGGAGGCAAAGAACTAAGAACTTGACCTCCACTTCTGCAGCTTATGTGTTTGTACTGATGAACAGATGACGCTACAGAGCAGAGGCCTGAACTACCAATACTGCTGGTGCTGATGGGTGCTGCTAGAGAGCCTGGGGCCATATAGAGCGAGACAACACCAGCAATGCTGCTGGTGGTACTGACAACATTTCCACCACCCGATAACCTGTAAGCATCTGTGCTGCAATAGTCACAGTGCGTGTAAATGCTTACTTTAGGGCTAGCCCCCTCTTGTTGCAGCTGTGATTGCGGCGGTTGCTGATGAGAGTCTTGTTTAAGCGGAGGAGGCGGCAAGCAGGGAGGAGGCATAGTGAGGGGGGGCAGAGGGAAGGGCTGAGATGGATGGGAAGAGGATGTATGGTGTGGAGGAGGAGGGACATCTTTCAGTTCCAGCACGGCCTTTCTGCTATCCATGTACGTGTTCTGTAACATAGAATGACCAGCACATTATTTTACTTTAACAATGTTCCATTGATCCTTTATTAATTGTCACAAGCTAAAAAGTTCAACAAAAGGCACACATTATCCAAAGGTGTACAATGGTATGAATAGCACTCTTGATGAATAACCGTCCCAACTGCACTTAAAAATGTCACGTAGCTATACCATATCTACTTAAAGAGTAGTTTGGAAGGATCTCCTATATGTGCATTTTAGGATTGACACCATTTAATGAAATATAATCTGATGTATTAATGCGAGGCCTCAGAAATGAACAAAGGGATTCTGTATTTGCTCATAAAGACCGAAGCCAGTGGACAGAGAGCACCAGCGGACTGACCTATGTATTGAAGACATAACTTGAATCACTTTATTCAAGACGCTTCAATGCCATGACTGCAGCATTGTCGATGTAATTACACTCCCTCTGCCCTCCCCTTCATGTCAGTGGATTGCTGAGGTCCAGATACTAAATACCTACGTCTGTATCTGCGCGGTGAGCAGAAGTTGCCTCATTGGTGGGGAAGCAGTCTTTGAGCTTCCATAGCAGGGTTGAGGCCTCCGTCTGGGGGTGGCTGAGCCATGGGAAGGGTCTAGAGCTGCAAGGCTCTGCTCCCAGTCCTTCCATTACACAACCCGCAGAGGACTTTCACCATACTTTCTCCGATCTTCTCGCTCATGCTTTCCTGTAAAGAGGAAAACGAAAGTTAAAAAGTACAGCGGCTCGCACTTACGTCGCCGTGCAATGCATGTAATTGATTGCGTGTGACGTTCACAGACTCGGCGAGTTTGGACTAGTTAACTAATTAACGCTGAAAGTAACGTTTTACCAAAGTGAATCAAGCGCAACAATCGACGTTATCGATAACTAGCCAGAAGCTAGCTCACAACCCCCCCCCCCCCCGCAGTGTCTCGGCTAACTTAACTAACGTTAGTTGACGTCAGCTGTTTACGAAGGAATTAACGTAAACTGGTTTTAATGGCTAGAGGGCCATGTTACTGCAATGGGCCGTCGTTCATCTGCGTTACCGTGAGATGTTTTTCTGGAGCTAGCGTTAGATTTAAGGGAACAACAGACACCTTACGTTAGCTGCTACCGCCACATGCTACCTCCCATTGCCTTCGCGGGTAATATCATTCGCTAACGGCAAGAAATATCTTCAAAAGATTGTTTCTTGGATACCTGAAAAGATCCCGTATCTTACATCCTCCTCCAGCGACTGTTGTTTCTCCTGTCTAGCGCTTTAGAAACCCCGCACCTTTTTGTGACCTACTACTGCCAGAAATCACCCACAGCTGTCGCAAATGTTGTTGTTTTGACTGGCACGCGACTGGCATATATTTACACTAAGATGCACTTTAAAATTGATTTAAAATGTATGATGCCAAAACAAAAACAAAAAAGTTTGAACAAAATTAAATGAATACAAATCTTGAAACACTATTCTTTCGTTGCATACATTTGGTTCATTGAATTAGCTTTTTTGGGCTATAATATGAGATGAGAAATGAGAAAACCACCCATTTTATCACTAATATATAGCCATGACAATATTTTTGTTTGGCCTTCAGACATATGTCCATAGATAATGATTTTGAACTTTTGATCTAGTTATTTAAACAAAACAGAGTAAAATCTGTTTTGAGTATTTCCATGCTTCCATGTATTCCAATGCTACGTTTAGCTAATTATAATTCGATGTATTTCATTCTTCCGTTTGTATACTTTAAAACATAGTTGGACCATCTTAAATAGTATTGTTTAGTTTAAACCAACTATCCATATCACATCTAATAATATAATGTATTTTGAATTGATCCATTATGCATACCTAAAAATACTCATCATACAGATGAACGTAGTTATGGAAAAGTCACCCGAAATAAAAGATTATCGTATTATTCTTTGTCTCTAAAGTCCCTGTCCCATGTTTGCCTGGCATGTGCACTTTATGGCACAGTAGCGCTCTCTAACGGCCGGTGGGAACCGCCCCGCCCCCCATTGCCGGTGATGTCTGGGCCACAGTAACCGGGGAGCGCGCTTAACCATCAGTCCCAGTTGGGAGTGGTGATGGGTAAATAACGCATCGGGGTTTTTATACTTTACTCATATTTCTATTCTACGGGTTTTTTTCTTCTGACATTTATTTGAAACCTCCCACGCAGTTCGCGTTGGACTCATTGAAAATACGCTCGACTTTTGCATCAATTAGACAACCCCAGCCTCTTGTTCCCATCCGTCATGGCGATTGCGCACGTAGCCACCGAATACGTTTTTTCCGATTTTTTGTTGAAGGACCCCAGCGAGGCCAAGTACAAAGGCGTGCGCCTGGAGCTGGCTGTGGACAAAATAGTCACGTTTCTGGCGGTGGGGCTTCCTTTGTTTCTCATCTCCCTCGCTTTCGCTCAGGAGGTGTCAGTTGGTGAGTTGTTGAATTTGTGGTCATCCTGTCAGGAGCGACCGTCACCATCATCACCACCATCACCATCTGAGGGAATAAACCCTGTGGGTTTCCTCACACAGAGTCATGCTGTCAGATCGGGGATGGGGGGTCTTACTAAGCTTCTTTGTCCCTCTCCGGGTGCCTGCTGCTGTGTTTATTCCAATCAACCAAACAGCATGAATGGAGGAGAATTCTATACAGAATAAGGCCAGAACAATCGAGGTGTAAAGGTTGGAGAGGGTGTGGTTTAAGTCTCCACCCTTCTGTTTATCTCACGCCCAGAAAGAGAGCCATTCATGCTGCTGCTAACTATAACAATAAGGGTGATCGTGATGATGATGATGATGATAATTTTGGGCATGGCAGTTCATGGTGGAAAAGAAGAACAGCTCACAAATTAACAGAAAGTAATCTGCTTTCCTTCTATTTTAGTCATAAGACTAAAATATATAGATTAATGATATACAGATTAATTTACAGTTTGACAAATCTATGTTATCTTTGTGGTCATAACAGTTGCAGTCTGTAAATTTAAAATGTTGTATTGAGAAGCATTGTTTGTTATTCTTGATATAAGCGTATTAAGCTTATATTATATATTATTTAATTTGCTATACTATATATAATTGCTTTTTCTGTTGAATAGTCCCTTTAGTTATTTTTAATAATATGTTTTAGTTATTTAGGTAGTTTTGGGTTAGTTAGTTGGGTAACCCTGCAGGTCCCTGGTGGTTAGTAAAAGTCAGAAAACAGAACACAGAATGAACTGTCCATTATGTGAAAGCCCAGTGCTTCATTCTCCAAACAAATAATATATAAAGATTGAATGTCATATTCCCAACACAAAAATACTTTTGTAGTGAGAAAGGTGTTCAGTTAGTTAAAGCATCATTCGGTAATATTAATATGACAGCAAGAATTGCAGTCCGGTAACTATCTAGGTCATTTGTGACTTGTACATGCCTGATTGAACTCCCTCCGCACAATACCAGCAGCTTAATTACTGACACAAAGTATGTTGAAAAAAACCACCAACAAATTAGAGAGGGAAGGCTGACAATTGTGCTAGTGTTTGTTTCTCCTTTCAGAATCCCTAAAAGGACAGCTCATTTTAACCCTTTTCTTTCCTCCCCTAGGTACCCAGATCAGCTGCTTTGCTCCAACGAACTTCTCTTGGAAACAGGCCGCATACGTGGACTCGTTTTGTTGGGCGGCTGTACAGCAACAAGGTGACAGCTCGCCGCTATGGCTGCACAAGGTATATGTTTTTGTCTTTAATTTTCGCCCATACGTGCCCATTGACATATCACTGTGTTGCTATAGGCTTTCATAGGCAGAGTGTGCTAAGACAGATCTGGGAAACGTTTGACCAATCACACACACATGCTCACCTGAAGGGGGTGGAATCCATGTTCAACACAGATGCAGGGGCTCTGTTCGACAGAGGTTAGACGCCATGAGACTGTGAATTTTAATTTTAAAAGCACTTCTTAAATGATCATACATAGTTACTAAATAGCTACCATGAATAAACATCTGTTCTAATGCACATCAGTTTACAGTGTGACTAAACAGTATTTGTATCTTGGTAAGATTCTAATACCTGATGTTGATATTCCTGACTTGGAGGAATATAGTGCATATTGAACTGGTAGGAAAAGTACTACATTAATGGATTCCAGTTGTTTGGAAGCCGTTGTGTTTCTTTCAAGGCGCTTTGATGAGGGAATCTGATGTTGAACGCCACCACCCTTTTTCATCTCATCTTGTATAGGGGTACATTTTTCTGTCGGGTGAAAGAAACTCGCCATGGCTGCGGCCCCTCTGTCACGAGGGAGCCTTGGTAAAGTCAAACATGTCAACAGGGCCTTTAACATTTCACTGGGTCTTCCCCAGGGGGGTTTTCAAGGCCTTCAAAGTCTTGATCTGTTATCTGGTCAGTGGAACCCCTAATGGTCTCCCCACTAATTCATAGGCATTATAAAAGGGATCACAGTTTGGTTTGAAGGGGACTGAAAGACACCCCCTTCAAGCAGTCCCTGTGTTCTGATCCTAAATGTATACAAAAGTCCTGTTTGACCTTATTTTTCTCATGCATTCCTCTTCTCTCGTCTCTCTTTCTGTGATTCCCTCAGTTCTTCCCATACATCCTGCTCTTACTGGCCATCCTCATGTACATCCCGGCACTGTTCTGGCGTTTCTCTGCAGCTCCTCACCTCTCCTCTGACCTGAACTTCATCATGGAGGAGCTGGACCGCTTTTATAATCGAGCCATCAGAATTGTAAAGAATCTAGCAGCCTTAGATAGCAAAGTGGCAACCGAGGACACCACGAGGTAAAACTGTGTTAGTGCTCACTACTATGTACTCTTCAGCATAAGATGAGATAATCTCTTCCAGGTAAATACTGGGACGTTTGCCTTTCTTTTTTTTAAACGCAAAATGTCCTTCTCTGCTGCAGTGTTTTGGATCTGAATGACAGCTGCTTCAAATACCCTTTGGTGGAGCAATATCTAAAAACCAAGCGCCTCTCTCGCTGCCTCGTGGTGAAGTACCTATCGGGTCGGGGCCTGACTCTGCTGACCCTTCTGCTGGCCTGCATCTACCTAGGCTACTACATCCAACTCGCCTCTCTCACCGACGAGTTCCCGTGTGACCTGCGTACAGGGGTGCTGAAGAACGACAGCATGGTGCCGTCCGCTGTGCAGTGTAAGCTGGTTGCAGTGGGAGTCTTCAGGCTGCTCAGCTACATCAACCTGGGGGTCTATGCGCTCCTGGTTCCGCTGGTGGTGTACGCTGCTCTCGGACCAGCTCGCCAGAGCTCTAGCTTCCTCCGGCCTTATGAGCTGCTCCCGGGCTTTGGTGCTTTGGGTGTGGTCACGCCCTTCTACAACGACCTCAGTATCTACCTGCTGTTCCTGCACGAGAATCTGAGCGAGCTCAAGTCATATAAGTGTCTGCAGGTGGGTCGGAGTAAAGATACTGTCGGTGCGTAGTTAGAACACCTCATCTGTGTTTGCTTTGGCTTTTTCTGTGAAAACTGAGGGTTTTGTCGTATTTACAGGTGCTTGAGTTGTTGCAAGAGGCTGGTGACGAGGGGTTCGACACCATGTGCCTGCTGCGAACTCTGGGTCAGGTGAAGACTGATGTGATAGATAGTAAGAAGACGTGCTCACGCAAGAATGACAAAGAAACTAATAAAGCTGAGGAATGATTCCTGTGAGGTAAGGATGAAGATTTACTGTGTGTAACTTCAGTGAAATTAACTTATTATGTGGTGGATTTAACTTTGAACATGTTTCATTTTCAAATTTTTAGGCAAAGATATGAGACCTGCTGCTGTGAAAAAGAAGATCAGTGAGAAAATCTGTGCACTTATATTTTCTATGAATTGCTGGTGACGTATTGTCTTACAGCAGTAAAACACAGAGGCACATAAAACACAGAGGCCTCCATACATGCACACAGTCTGTAGTTTGGCCAGGAGACATTCTACTTCTCAGATGTCTTGTTTTTAATAAATGTGATTAGTTCAAGTCACAATTCTTAGGTGACCTTTGACCCTGTTTCTTTTTCTATGGTACATGCTTCTCTTACATGATATCAGACAGAATTGTCAATTGTTAAATTCTAACATTGTGGAGCCGGCAGATTCAAATTCATAGGTCTGGGCCGAGCATAATATAAACATGAATTGTTTGGTAATGTAAGAACCACTACAACAGCCGTGTCTTGACTGTTAGCATGCTAAATGTGTGCATTAATGTGCTGTTAACAACAGGTGGTATACTGCATGTACATAGGGTTAGGGTTGTCCAGACAGATGGAGAGCTGGCAGCTGTGCCTTTCATATGAAAGATGAATGAATATTCATAGGGGAAATAGAATGCCGATAACAGTTGTCTGATTTAAAACCATTCAGGCTTTAGTGGGCCTTGTACAATGATGTTAGTTGTTCTCCTTTATATCATTTATGTTAAGTTTAAGTGTAATGTGAATGAATGCCATTTCATGCTCCTTGTAAAATATATTGATTTTCAGAATACTTGTGACCTGCAAAATAGAAAGATCTGTACATAATGCAAACAGCCTTGCAATAAATACAATACCTAAAAGGTAATTGTGAAATAATCTTGGTCCATTGTGTGGTATTGCATTATAAGGTAATGCTTGAATTTGGATAAATATTGGCAACACCATATAAACTGCAACAGTTTTAAATGTATTGTTACTTTTAATACACAGGGTACATAGATCGGCTCTTTTAGGTCAGTTAACCATGGCATAATCAACAGGGGGGCTAAGACAACTTTACTTAACGGTACAGCTCAGAGCATTGTGTTGTGCTGGTGGCTCCGCCTCGCGCAGCTTTAAGTGTGTAAGGTAATATGATTGGATGATATGGTTGCAACGTCATCGATGTTGTCCAATGGCGTCCGAGAAGTGCAGCTTCGTTTACATTTTGGTTGGTGATTCGAGCACCGTCTTAACGTTGCGAGAGATTAGTTAGTTCAATCACAATCCGGCTGTTGCAAAAGTCTGCAAAATTTAGTTCTAACTCTTAAAATATTTCCTTAGCTATAGCTTGTTTTAAACTTTACCTTATATGAGGGTGAGTTTCCTTGTTTTTTTGGTGTTTGGATCTCACATTCTGGCTAACGTTAGCTATTAATAAGTTAACTTAGCTGATTTAGCTAGCTAACATTAGCTTTGTTGTAAAGCTTAGCCATATTCACCGTCCCACGCCGCTTTTGGCTTTTTAAAGTTGCTAATGCGTTCAGTTCAATTTTTCGCACGTGATACAAGTAAATGTTATAACATGCTTCTGTACTTTTAGTGTGCCAAATACATAGCGCTGTGGACTAACGCTAGCTAACTACGTTAGCATTCGCTAACCTCAACGGTTCTTCTGTTGGAATGTTTAGGATGTTTCTGCTGTTTTGGCAGATGTAGACGGTGTCAATTCAAAAGCAGTAACGTTGCTATGGTTTACAGTCAATAGGTCTCCAATTCCCGTTATCCTGACACAACGCTGCAGACATGGTAGAGCCAGCGTCACGCAAGTTTGTATCCGTAGCAGAAGAGCTGGGCTTCTGGAAGGAGCAGGCAGAGGCACATCAGCAAAGGTAGCAACGCTGCACGTTAACATTAAGGAAACACCACTCCTTAAGAATGTTTAATAGGCGTCGGAAATAACAACCATGCAATGTGACACGGCAAGGGGACTGAGTTGTATGTCGGCGTAAACATGGTCTTGTCATCAGGGCTGATGAGGCACAGGAGGAGCTGCAGGAGTTTCAGCAGATGAGCAGAGACTATGAAGCGGAACTGGAAGCAGAGCTGAAACAGTGTGAGGGTCGTAACAAAGAGCTGCTTTTCGACAACAACCGACTACGCATGGAGCTGGAAAGCATAAAGGTAGAGCCCCTTGATTATAGATAGGCTCCTACCGATCTTGACAATATCTGGTGCCCCAGTTACTGACAAGTGATGAAGACAGACGGGCATTAGCTGACCCATATTCAGCATGTCCTTTCTACTGCGATGGGGAAAATTGATGAGGTAAATTGCTGCCTCGCTGTTAGGCAGCTGACTGCTATGGTTGCTCAGTGATCCATCAGGAGAAAACATTGATGAGGGACAGTGTTCATAGGTTTTTGTACATGGGGATAGAACGTTTAAAGCGATTCCCTTTGTTTTGCATCATCTTATATCTGAAAAATACGCAGCCATCTTTTTAAAAACTTGTATGCACTTGTACCAATTAATGTGCCATGGCTTTGCTAAGCAGGCATAGGCATGTGAATTCATTTGATCTTTCATGTTCTGTCTGCAGGATAAATTTGAGGCTCAGCATTCCGAAGCTTTTAGGCACATCTCAACCCTGGAGGAAAATCTGGCACAAACCACAGCAGTCAGAGACCACTTGCAGAAATACATCAGAGAGCTGGAGCAGTCCAATGATGACCTGGAGAGGACCAAAAGGTCTGTCTTAATAGGTCTTATGTCTTTTTCTAACCGATGGGCTTTGACAAATGGATGACTGGAGCACACACAGCCAATATACTAAAGAGATCCAGGGTTTACTTTCATGGCCCATTGTCTCTGTCCCAGGGCTACCATCATGTCTCTGGAGGACTTTGAGCAGCGAATGAACCACGTCATTGAGAGGAATGCCTTCCTTGAAAGCGAGTTGGACGAGAAAGAGAACCTGCTTGAGTCTGTTCAGAGGCTGAAGGATGAAGCCAGAGGTACACACACACACACACACACATTGTGACATATCAAGTTTGCAAGAACTGCTGATCTCTCTGAAAACTGACATACATCCTTGACTCAGTGAAATTTGATATGTTTTTTGAGCATTTGTGAACAATCCAATTCACACTGCGATCAAATCGTTTTTATAATTAGAAATGTATTCGGTCAGTGTATCTTTAACATTCGACCACGATGTTTGATGTTATGCTAGGTTTCATGTTGGTTCTGTGTTGTAAGACAGTTGCTTAAATGTTTTGAATTGTCGTATCATGTTTGGATAAAAGCTTGCACAGGATTACCAGACAAGTGACATGTCCTCATGAATTATCTATTTAATGTACTTCAAAGTCTCTGAGAACATTTTTTTGTACACAATGGTCACTGATGTTTTTCTACAAACATGTTGCACTGGAGTCTTTGTCACCATCTACATTTCCTGCACGTCCTGTTTGTGTCAGACCTTCGCCAGGAGCTGGCTGTACGTCAGAAGGAGAGACGTCCGTCCAGCAGCCTGGGCAAAGACATGGACAGAGCAGATCCACAGTGCCCCTCGGCCGGTACCTCATCCGTCCCCGTCACGCCCTCCAGACCTATCAGCTCGTTTGCCACGCCCCCTCCTTCCAGTATCCGACGGGGTGAATAGAGCAGCTTTGACCACAGTGATAGTGACTGTAGCAGCTTAATATTAACACATGTGTTCACCTATTCCGGTTTTAGGCGATGGTCTAACAGGGACGCCCCTCACAACGTCTGCTAGAATATCTGCACTGAATATTGTTGGGGAGCTGCTGAGAAAAGTTGGAGTAAGAGCTTTAAAGATGATCCCTCACAGTACTCTAATGAATGCATGTACTGAACAGTATCACTTTCCCCCCCTCCAGTGTATGAGCTTTTTTTTTTATATCTGTGCCAGAATCTGGAGTCGAAGTTGGCGTCCTGTCGAGACTTTGTGTACGACACGTCTGTTAACAGGCCAGCACTTCCGGCTGGCCCTGGTAGTCCTTCTGGTTTAGAAAAAGGCTCAGGAGTCCAAGCGAGCAGCATGAGCCCACCTCCTCAGTATGACAGGTAAGGAAAACCGCAACACCAAGAACAGCAGCAGTTGGAAGTCTGTTTCCCTTAAGGACCGTCTTACTTCTACCTAAACAGGGCTACACCATTTTATTTCATGATGTAAATCAGCTTTTTTTAAACTATTGAAATTATTTAGATTTTTAGATTTTATTTTTTGTAAATAAAGCAATCAAATATCAGGACCAACAAAGGTTTTCCTCAGTTGTAGCTGAGGTTTGCTCATGAGTGTCTGTGCTGCATCTTGTCTTGCAGCTTAGTGAAACGGTTAGAGTTCGGACCAGCTCCGCCAAGAGGTGTCTCCCAGGGCGCTCAGTCTCCTCAGGGTGGGGTCAAGATTCTGCTATGAGAGAAAATAAGACGTCGATGCGCCTCCCCGCATTCAATAACCTGACGCCGGCCCCCGGCCGATTCTCCATCCTTGAGGGTCAGGCATCGGGACTTTGAACTGAGCGGTCTTCCCTTGTCGCCACAGGCCCCTACTGAACAATTTTGAACAAGAAAACCACTCTCTTTACTCCACATGATCAGCGCAGGGACTTCTGCTGCCTCAGGCTAGTATCCCACCCCATCTATCAACGGATGCAGCAGGAATGGACAGGGAAGCCACTGCTCACACCCCCGCTGCGTATCAACACTGCCGTGGGAAGCATTCACAAAAAGGCTTCTGTCTTCTTACTGTGGTGAATGAATAAGAGCCACCGGATAAAGGGATTAAGAACCTAAAGCATCGTTCATAAAAAATTATTTTGATTGTACAAATATTGTTGATGACCAAGTTAAAAACCAAAGCTTTGAAATATGGAAGAACTGAACACAGTAAAAAGTAATGATTAATAAATAATAACTGATTCAAAAACAAAACTGTAAAACCTAAAAGTTTTTTATTCCTCGAGCTGAGTGCTCAAATATTCTAGCACTGCACAAAACTAACATTAATTAACTTCAATTTTTAGAGCTTGATATTAAAATATTTTTCCCCCAGCCAAGCCCCCAATATTTGTTTTCTAGAGACTAATATTTTCTACTGCTAACGAAAAGTTGCTGCCAAGAACTGGTGTTAATAGTTTAGCCATCGCTGCCTTACTCCACATCGTTACCTCCTCCGGTTGTAGCACTTCGCTGTAAAACTCCTGCTGCCGGGCCGAGCGAGATGATGTCACTTCCCTTCAGGCTCGTTTCATATGGCGTGGTTTCAGTTTGACCCAGGTTCTTTGCAGCACCTTCTTCTTACCTTTGCACGGACTTGTTTTTGCGGGCTCATTATTATGTGGTAGAGTGGATGCACGTAAAGTATAGAAATAGTTTTCTGCCTCAGACATGAGATGTTCATTTGTCAGATTAGGGCAGAGTCATGATCTAGTGTTACCAGTGACTTTCATAAGGATTGAAGTTGATTATAGCAGGTAGTTGGCACATTTTTCACTACTGAATGTATAGTAATGATTCCCTAATAAGTGTGAGACCCCGTCAGCCATCAAGAGTTTTATGATGGGCGACTGAGGAATAATACAAAGCAATAATGGATTTTAACAGGTCAATGATAAGCAATCCATGTGTATTTGTGTCTGTATAAAGGGTGTTTAATGGAATTTTATTTTTCTGCCTTTTAGTAAGATATATTGGGGAAATAGAGATTTAATGTGACATTTCTGCTTTTCCTTGAAATGTTTCTGGTTAATCTGGCGCAGTCACTACTGCCACCCAGCAGCTTATTTATTAAGCATTACAGTACATATTTGAATACCACATTGCGGTGCAGTTTTTGTCTGAAGTTGTCTTGTGGTTAATTCATATGAGAAGCTTCTCTTTGCTTATCCTCTCTTGAGCTAACTAATCCATGACCACTGTGCACCAGGTGTTTGTATACAGCAGCACCCGGCAAGCTTCTGTATTTGGACTATAAACTGTATGTGCCTGAGGTACTCTACCCAACTTTTATCCTGTTGGTTTGCAGTTGTTTTCTATTGAACTGAACAATGTTCTAATGATCTTTGAAGTTTTCTGACCAAGACTGAAATATTAAAAGGAAGGAGAAAATATTTTTTTGTTGATCTTTATTTCTTGTGCAGGTGGTTCAACAGTGAATAGATATGATTGTAATCATGTAAACATCAGTTGATTACAGATAAGATGATCAAATGAGAGTTAGTTTCAGGGTAATCAGAGGCTTTTTCAACATGTACAGTAAAACGGGGAAAGGAAAAGAATTACGAAGCCCAATACTGTAATTTGTTGGTGATTTATATATTTAAGGCTTCCCGAAAAGCTTTTCTAACCTAAACAAAATGCTCACTGAGCTAGTCGAAGAGTAATTTTAACATATCGGGGCATAATAAAAGTGCAAATTATATAAAACCGTGACTTCAAAAATGTTTAACATGTAAATATTTGTTTATTGGGATAATAACAGCAGCACTGACTGGATGCAGACTGACTTTCTACACATCCAATCAGTGGTGCTCTAAACAGCAGTCACAGGCAACAGGACGATTTAGACGATGTCTGCTTTAAGTTGTGCCGACTTACTAGAGAGACTCGAGGCTTTGCTGGTGGGTCTGCGTGGTAATTAGAGGCACCTGTGTACAAAACTTGCATAGAAAGGATATTACAAAACAGTGTAACTTAAAAAAATAAAAAAAATAAAGGAACAGCAAATCACACATCAGCATAGCCACCAGAACAACTCCCCTAGATGATATCAAGTCGATAGATCAGTACATTATTGGAAGTCTGAGAAAATATATATTTTAAAGTTATATGTAAGAACAAGATAGCATAACAGGCTTTGAAGTTATTCTTCAAGTGGCAGAAGGTGCCCTGGCAGGTCATTTTGGTTCGTTCGACGTCCCTCACTCCACAGACTTGGTTCCGTTGAAGTCGCTTTGGGAGTCGCCCTCCTCCTCTGAGGCCTCGTCCAGCACCCGTCGCCCGCCCCCCATACGCCGCGCTGTGCTGCCAAAGGAGGGCTCGTTTCCTCGCCTAGAAGCGCCAAAGAGACACGTATCCCAACAGTGAGAGGAGCGGTTACGCCACACTTTATGAGCTGGTGAAGAAAACCACACTTGTGTTGATGAAATGGACAGTTGTGCTTTGGTTACGCGTAAAGCACGCTGGTTATCTTTGTAACTCATTTGACTCCCGCCTCAGAAAAATGAGTTTGGTTTATGGCAATTAAACCAAGCACTGAGAAAAATATGGCCACCAATTGGAAAATTGGTTTGATGGAAAGCTCACTTGCTAATAAACATTATAGTTTTTTCTAAGGAAATCATGGTGGCTGATGAGCCATATTTGTCTCAGTTAGGCTCAATGAAAAAAATGATAGCATTAAAAGTGGATGTGGGGGGGGATGAGAAGTTATGGTAACTTTTAGGCGCAGAGGTACCTGCTGGTTACTCCTTGGGTTCAGGGTTGCCTCTGGAATAGAGATGGACACCGTTGTTTTGCTTGTGGTCAGTGAAGGCCACCAAACTGAATTCTACTCACCTTCTAATGCTTTAAATGTCTGTTTACAACCCGGTAGTGGCAACATACTCTAAAGCTCTCAAATGCAGGTGACCTGAGAACAGATACCGCTACTTGAATTCAATTATTTGTGTGAAACGATACACAAACACAGAAAAATCCTGCTGATTGGGACCATTTACCACCCTGTTACTTCTCCTACCGTGGTATTGGTGTCCTCTTGTAATACCACCGGAATAAAAAGGCAAACAAGACTAGGGACGCAAAAACGACGCTCCTCTCAACCACGTGACGGAAAGCTGGACTCTTAGGCACCTTTTCTTTTTTTCTCACCTGAGTTTGCTCTTGAGAGTGTTGACCTCGCGGCTCATGGCGTCACTGGTCTCGGTGGCTTCATCCAGCTCTCGCTGCAGCTTCCTGCGGGCGGCTGTAGCGCGCTGAGACTCCTCCTCTGACTCCTCCAGCTGCCGCTTCAGCTGCTTCATGCGGGTGTTTGACTTTTCCGCCTGGCGGGCGGACAGAGGAAATATACTGACTTCAATCCGGCCTTGTGCACTGCACTCCAAATGCCTATCCGATAAAAAACATGGACACAATCTGTAGAGAGAAGAATGAAACCCGAACAGAGGAGCACCGCACCTGGTCTTTGTACTGCTCCGCCTGTTTCCTTTCATCTTCCACCTGCAGAATCAGTTCCTTGAGCTTCTTGTCCTTCTGGCGCACGCTCTTAGCCGACGCCTGCTTCTCCCTGAGAAGGTTTGTTGATGACACAATAACATTGATGCAAACAGTCATTGTCAGATCTTTGATTTAGTGGTGGTAAAATCGTATGAAAAAACAATGTAATCAGACTTTCTCTGTTCCCGACCTGCTCTCCTGCTCCAGCTGCTCCTCCAGCTGTGCTACCTTAGCCTCCAAGGAAGTGATGGAGGACTTGAACTTGGACTTGACCTGGTTCTCCATCTCCTGGAGCTTTGCCTTCAGCTCCTTGTTCTGGCGCTCCATCTGCTGCCGGGCGCTGTCGTTCTTCTGGGAGGTGCTACGCTCCGTCTGCAGCTCCATGGTCAGCTGATCCGTCTGTATGCACGCAGGAAAGAGGATGAGGCCTGTGCACATCTGGAGCCCTTTGAGACTCGAGTAGCCGGTACGGTCTGGTCACCTGCGCCGTGCTCTTTCTCAGCCTGTCGTTGAGGATCTCCATGTTGCTCTGCTCCTCCTCCAGCTCCTCTTCCAGCTGGGAGATCTTAGCTTCCAGACGACGTTTCTCATCTGCCAAGGCGGACCTGTACACAGAAACGAGTGTAACCGATACTGTGTCTTCGGTGTTTGTTTCACAGCCAGGGGACTCAAAATGTTCACCCACTTTCCAGAGGAGTTACTGGACAGCTCATCAGATAGCTCGTCCCTTTCGGCCTCTGCCTGCTTCCGTGCCCTCTCGGCTGCAGCCAGGTCCTGGAAACAGTGTTGGAGATGAATCCGTTATCAAGAGCCTCTAATTTACAAGCCTCTACAATTTGCTTGCTTGGGATCTGCCGTTACCTCCTGTAGCTGCATGAGCTCAGCCTCCAGACCCTTGGCCTTCTTCTCACTCTCCTTTGCGGTGGTCAACACCTCCTCTCTGGCAGCGTGGGCATCTTCCAACTCCCTCTGGTAGTCCTTCATCTGGGCCTGGTGAGATGAAGAGGGTTTATTCAGCAGGTACATTTACAGTAAAGCAGTAATGTATATGAATAATATTCATATTTATTCATTTCTAACTCACTTTAGTTCAAGTGCTGCAGGTACTAAATAATTTGTGTAGTTAGAAGGTGTTACTAGAGACGGAATAAGTACACACTTCCAACATGATACTAAATAATAACAAAAATATCTGCATTTTAAATCACAAATGAAATGCTGCTGTTAAATTTCGTCTTTCCCTTCAATCTCACCTGCAGCTTACGCAGCTGTTTGATGGCCTCATCCCGTCCCTTACTGGTCGTCTCGATTTGTCCCTCCAGATCCTTCATGTCCGTTTCCAGCTTCTTCTTGGCGGCTGTCGCCAGGGTCCTCTGCTTACGTTCGTCCTCCAGCTCTGTCTCCAGCTCACGGACCTGCAGTAGGTATTCCTTACCGCTCAGATCAGTGGTTCCCAAACGTTTACACGTCAAGGACACATAAACTGACACATATTAGACCCAGGGTACCTGATCGGATGTGAGACCTGAGAGTGTTTGAAGTCAATGAGCAAAGTCATCAACTCAGTCTTTGTATTACTTGTGGATGGTTTTATAATGAAAGTAAATGATTCCCTTTTTCCACTTGGACCCCCTAGAACTCACTCGAGGACCCCGTTACCTGCTTGACAAGCTGTCTCTTCTTCTCTTCTCCCATCTCATCTCGGCCCTGGAGGTCCCTGTCAAACTGGGCTTTCAGGGCCTGCATGTTGACCTCCAGGCGCAGCTTGGCGTCCTCAGCTGCCTGCAGCTCGTCCTCTAGCTCCTCCAGCTGGGTCTTCATCTCATCCACCTGGGCCTCCAGACCACGTTTGGACTTCTCCAGCTCATGGACCTGCCATCATATATATACTAAATTAACATTTTTCTGTCAGCAGCAAACAATAATGAGGTCAGTTAAACCATTTCCTTTCAGTCTCAATAATGTCTTGTTAGGCAGTGATGTTTGTGATAAAAGGATGTTTCAGCACTAACATTTTTTCCCACATCATCTTTGGAACTGATCAGGTCCTCCATCTCCATCCTCAGGGCCTTGTTGGCTCTGTCCAGCTCTTCTCTTGAACCCTGAGCCTCATCCAGAGCTCTCGCCAGGGACAGAGCCTTGGTCTCCTTTTCTCTGGCCTCGGCTTCAGCTCTGTCTCTCTCCTCTGCGTATTTACTGGAGATACTCTTCTCCTCAGCCAGCATCTGGAGACCAGAGATGAGCAGAACGTTTTTGGGTTGTAATGCTAAAGTAATTTAACAAGTAGTGTTGCAGATTGGATTAGATTTGCTTTGGATAATAATAGTAATTTAAAACAGCTGACCTGGTCAAACTTCTTCTGCTTCTTTTCCAGGTTGGACACATTCTGTCTCTGGTTGTCCAGGTCCATCAGCGTGTCCTCGAGCTCCTGCTGTAGACGGTTCTTGGTCTTTTCCATCTTATCATACGCAGAGGCCTTCTCCTCAAACTGGGTGTTTGCTGCCTCCAAATCTCTCTGCAGGCGCTTCTTGCCTTCTTCCAGCAGCTCGATGTTTCCCGTCATTTCATCAAGCTTCTTCTTCGAATCTGACAGCTGTAGACGGAAGAAGACATTATGGCTCCCAGGTTGTAGACAACAGTGAATAGTCACTGAAATTCAACGTGAACTCTGACCTGGATGTTGAGGGTGGACACGTGTCTCTCCACGTTCCTCTTGGCCTCCATCTCCTCTTCAAGCTGCTCCTGTAGGTTGTTCTTGTCGTCTTCCGCTTGCCGCAGTTTTGTGGAGAACTGCAATTTCTGACGTGTCTCTTCGGCCAGCAGCTCCTGTGGCAGCACACCGGGTCAAAGGTCAATGCTTTGATTCTGACCTTTTGCAGTATATTGCATTTTCACTGTGAAGGTAACATATTGACGGAACAATTCACAAGTAAACTGCAGTTACCTGTGAGTCTTGGAGTTGGGAGGTAAGGCTGGAAACATCTTTGCTCAGTTTGATGTTCTTGCCTTCTGCTTCATTCAGAATGTTTGTCACACTCTCCAGCTCAACCTGTATCAAGACAAAGACGAGGCTTCTTGGGACTTTGGTTTTCAACCCGTTCTAGCACGGCAGCTTTGAATGAATGTTTTCTGATATAGCTACTGAAAGTCATTTACAGTGATCTTGGAGCAGCGCTCTCCCAGCTCGGCCTTCTGCTTCTCGCTGTCGGTGAAGCGTGACTGTAGTTCAGTCACCTGACCTTCCAACTTCTTCCTCTTGTTCTCCCCGTCTTGTTTGGCTTGGCAGAGAGAGCGCACCTCAATGGTTAGATCTGATGTCTCCTTCTCCAGAGCTTGTTTGGCCTTCTCCAGGTTCGACTTCACCTGAGGAAGAGAGCGAAAATACAAGTTCAATATCCAGCGTGTTGTGTAGATGAAAACTTAATACAAAGCAGGTAAATGCATTTGTATGGAACATACTCGTTTAGACTGCTCCAGCTGGTCTGTGAGTTCCTCCACAATCTGCGTGTGTTTCTGCCTCATCTCCTGTGTCTGGGCCTCGTGGGACCGGTTTTCTTCATCGATGGCTTTTTTCAGCAGGTTCACCTCCTGCTCGCGTTTGGCCCTGGATGGATGGATCATGCAGATGTTTATTATGTAATATTACTTTTCAATAAAACCTCCACCATATTTTACACCACCATATTTGTTTATGTATGTGTCAGTATTGTATCGACCTAAGTTCCTGCTGTGTGGCAGTGGTGTCCAAAGTGTCCTCTAGCTCGGACTTGAGGGCCTCCAGCTCCTCTCCGAGGTCCCGTTTGATCTTCTCTGCTTTGTTCCTGGCCGCCCGCTCAGAATCAAGGTCCTCCTGCAGGTCGGAGATGTGTCCCTCCAGCTCCCTGATCTTCTTCAGAGCATTGTTCTTCTGAGCTGTCTCATCTTCTAACCTGAGAGGGAAGAGGAGGTCCATTGAGGAGGATATTTGTTAGCATTAATTCAATCGAATTGAATCCACGAAGTTAAATAGTGACGTGCTTGTCTGCCTTCGATGAATTGAGTTACTCGGCTTTGTATATTCAGGCGTATTGAAGATGAAAGTTGTAAATTGGCTTCCGCTTTTGTCAGTTCTCCGAGCATTACCTGGCCAAGGCGTTCTGTAACTCCTCCTCCTTCTTTGCGAGCTGGGCTTTGAGGTCAGCGATCTGGGCCTGCAGGTCTGCAATCTGCTCTTGCATGTCATTCGACTCTGCTTCCAGCTTCCGCTTAGCCTTATCCAGTTCCTGTCGACCCTTCTCTTCCTTTTTCAAACGGACTATAAGTACAGCAGAGACATTAAAACAAGCAATGAATAAACATAGCTCCAGTTGTGACATAATGGGTTTGAGGGTGTTAACACATGAGAATCCATAACAGATGATTACCCTCTAGCTCAGAGATCATGGACTCGTGCTTGTTTTTGAGCTTGGTGAGGTTCTTTGACTTCTCCTCTTCCTCTGCCAGGTTGGAGCTGAAGTCAGCAATCCTCTCTTCCATCAGCTTCCTCTCCTACAAAACAATAGGTCATCTATTTCCAAAGTCGACTTTTGTCTTTTGACAAGTCTCTTAACAAGTGACTGACTAATATAAGTGTATCTGTCTGTACTTACCTTAAGCAGCTTGTTGTTGTGGTCCTCCATCACCAAGATGTCGTCCTCCAGCTTTTTGACCTTTCCCTCAGAGGTAACCTTCTCTAGCTGCAGCTTTTGACGGGCATCTTCCTCTTCCTCCAGATGTTCTTCCAATTCCTACAAGGACATTATGGGAGCATTCTGATGCTATTTCCTCCCATTATCGTAGAATACGTAGCTGAGCATCTATATTAAAACTTGAAGAAACACTAGGTTGAGAACAAAGAAACAAAAATGTGTAGACCTGCATCTGCTGTTGCATCTTCTTCTTATCCACTAACAGCGCTTGAGCGCGTTCTTCTTCTTCGTCCAGTCTTGCCTCCATCTCATGGAGGATCTCCTCTAACTCCTGCTTCTTAGACGCCAGGCGAATCCTCATCTCCTCAGCCTCGGCATACAGCTCCGTCTCTGCCTGAAGCTGCTCCTGCAGTGCGTTCCTCTCCTCCAAAACCTGAAACAAAAAGATCAGATACAATGGGACTGAGCTTCGTTGGTAATTGGTAAGGCTTCAAAAAGAGGCAGATTCTTACTGTTTTAACCCATGTATTAAATGAAAGACTTTGAGAATTTACCGATGTGTGTTTCAAGGTGATCTCCTTCAACTCAGATTCAGTCTTTAGAGCAATTTCTTTGGCTCGCTGCAGCTCTTCGTCTTTTAGACCCATCTCCTCCTCCTGGCGGGTCACTTGCAGCAGAGGCTTGACCTGTTGTTTAGGAGGATGGGCATCGTCACATTTTAAAAATAAGTTCAGGGACAACTCATTCTACTAATGCATTTAAAATATTATTAAAGCATTGTACTGTGGTTGTGCTGCCTTATCTGCAGAATGACAAGCTGACCTTTGTGAAGAGCCTCCACCACTGCCAGTTCCTTAGTTTGAGGTAGGCAGCACAGTTCCTCTGGATCACTTTCATGGCAGTGAGTTGCTGCTGCCTCTTGGCAAATGCCCTTTAAAAACACAGTGAAACCACAACCATGTCTTATACAAAACAAAGTCTTTGTAACTTACAGTGGTTACAGATTTGTAAAAAAGTTATAGGAACTATCACTACTGTGTCAAAATAGTCTAAAAGACTAGATATTATAAGAAATAAGTGGCGAGGAGGCTTTTTGTAGTCATACTTTCTGGCCAGGAACCCTCTAGTCTGGGCTTGGAACGCGATGATGACCACAGTGATCTTCAGATCTCTCTCCTCTTCTAGCTGGGCCAGCACTCCCGTGCGGAAGAAGATCTTGCTGAGTCCGATCCTGTACAGGTTGGGGTCCAAGTCCAGATGCTTGATCTGCACAGACAGGAGGTCAGTGAGAAAAAGAAGGCTGCCAAAGTGTATGAAACTTTCTGAATGAACGTACATTTTATTGGACATTTCGTGAGCTTACCATGAGGCAGCAGGCTTGTTTGCCATCCATGAAACCTTTGGGGATAGCGCTAGCAGCCAGGATCTCATACCTATGAGACAGGAAAGACACTCGCTTAGTAAGGTTTCCTATATGTATAGTCTTTAGTGTCACTTTATCAGCTGTGTGTCTCCTCAGATTCCGCTCACCGCTGGCGAAACTCCTGGAAGACGATTCTGTTGGGAAACCCTTGTCGGCAGATTCTGATCCCCTCCAACACACCGTTACACCTCAGCTGCTCCAGGACCAGGAAAGCATCCAGCTTACCGGCCTGGAAGGGAAAGCATTAACATGCTGGGTTTAAATGAGGAATGACACATTTCACAAAATACTGCATGGTTACTGCTCGAAACCAAGTTGGTATTTGTTTAAATGCTTTAGGAACGCACAAATGAGTTTTATTGTACCAAAAGGCTACAGAAGAAAATACTGCATATCTTTTTTAACCTTGAACCAGTCTCTCACCGAGGCGCATAACAGTAAACACACAAAGTCAGTGACAGCTGCCTCCTGTTAAACAATACGATTGAAACAAGTTATTTGATCATTTGATAAACCCTTTCCTCTCTGTGTTAAATAGATTACATGCCTTGCCATACATTTTTTGTGTTTATGTTAAGGAAAGGGAATTTTATTTGTATAACACACTTCAACAACGAGGCAATTAGTGCTTCACAGAAATCCATTAAAAACATCCAAACGTGAAGCAAGGAGATTTATAAATAAATATTTTTAAAGATTTAAAAACATTGATTGAAACAAAAAAGGAAAACAGTCGTTTAAAAATTTAAAAACTGTATTTTTTGAAAACTTTTCTTTTTCCTCTGTTTGTAACATATTTAGTTGAATTCTACTGAATGAAACATTTTACAGGAAACCCATGTTTTGACCATTTTGGGCAAACACTCAAGATTGATTGCCATTTTTCTGTCTCATCACATCTACAATAGGGACGACCCATTTGACCCATTTCTGCAATATTCTTTACCCTCTTCTCGTGGTTGGGGATGATGCATCTGACGAAGTTGGGCTGCGTGTTGTGCAGTGTGGTCATGAGTTTGGCCAAAGACTCTTTGTAGAGCTGTCCCACCGTGCGGAACATTCCCTTCTTGGTCTTTGAGCCGCTCGGCATGGAGCTGTCCGTCATCTTGGCAATTGTGTCAAGACCCACGACTCTGTCCGCTGAAATGGACAACACATTATGTGTATGTAAAAAAAAGTTGAAAAATGGGGGCTGGTTCCAATGTTTTTGGTTCCCACTTATAGATATGTTCTGAGGATTTCTTTCACTAAACTAACATGTAATTTTGGCAAAAACAAGCCAGAGATCTCACCATCTTTCCAGAGGTCCTGCACAAACTGGCTGGACGAGTTGTTGAGCAGCGATGTGACGTTGTCATTTAGAGGGTCCATGTTCTTTGTCAACCAGGATGTGGCATTATAGTCCACCTACAAGCAAACAAAACAACATTGATGTTGATTGAACGTCACTTATACAAATTCTTACATGTTGGCAATCTTTATGCAATATTGTTTTCAATAATTTCATCCAAATTGCCACTCAAGTACAGTGTATCAGGACATATATGTGTGTATAATGTCTTGATGACATATACACATCTCGTAACACTCACCCTCCCTGCATAATGGAAAAGAGAAAACTCTGTTTTGTCTTTGAGCTGTTTAGGTTTGGCAAATTTCACGTGGTTGCCTTGTGTGTTCATGAGTTTCTCCACGAAAGAGACGTCTGTGGCTTTGGGGAACCAGCACTCCTCGTCCAGCAGAGCCAGGATGCCTGGAGGGTTGTTCTGCAGAGAATGTAGTGATTATCAAGTTAAATGTAAATTAACACACATCACACATAACAATGTATCTGCGCTAGGCAGGAGAACATGGGTGGAAGCGGATTCAAAAGACATTGTGCTTGTATTGTCTAAAAGGCCACTCACCGGCCTCTCAATGAGCTCAATGCAGGGCTGCAGGTCGAGGCCAAAGTCAATAAAGCTCCACTCGATGCCCTCCCTCTGGTACTCCTCTTGCTCCAAGACAAACATAGTGTGGTTGAAGAGCTGCTGCAGCTTCTCATTTGTGTAGTTAATACACAGCTGCTCAAAAGAATTGTCCTGCAACAACCCAAAAACAGAAATCAAACATGTACATGACACATGGAAGTGTTTGTGTCTTTAGCTATTATCAGTATAATACACACAGGAGTCTTCTAAAAAAACAAAACAATGTATTTCCCTCATGTCCAAACCTCAAAGATCTCAAAGCCAGCGATGTCGAGGATTCCCAGGAAGGAGGCTCCCTGGCGTTTGGTTTTGTCCAGGGCCTTGTTGACTCGGCACAAGATCCAGCGGAAGAGTCGCTCAAACACAGCTTTAGCCAGGGCCTCAGTAGCAAAGTCAGCCTAACAAACATACGGTAACAGTAAATATCTACACGGTGGGGTAGGGATGTGTTCGTTGAATGAAGTGTCATTGGTCTTAGTGTCTTCCCTGTAGTACCTGCTCTTTGGTCTGCGCCTTCTGCACCACCTCTCTGCCCACTTTGATCCGAGGGGTGAGGATGGCCCGAGTAAAGTCTGTCACATTGATGCCCTGCAGGTGGCACACCTTCTGGGCCGCTAGAGAGAATAAAAAAAGATGTGGGCACACTTAACACACGAATGCTGCTTCTTAATTTTTTTGTACATGTACAGATGTAGACACAATTCTGGAGTCAATGATAACAAGAAAGGAGAGAGGTTGTTGTGTCTGACCGGTGTTGTCCGGCATGGTGGCCTGCTCCTGGTTCCTCTCTTTCTTGAACTCAATGTTTCCCAGCTGCATAACCGTCGAGCACACCTTTAGGATATCTAAAACACAGCCACACAAGAGTTAATCGGCACCTCCAGTTAGCCATCATACTCTCGCCAAGTACAATCCAGATCGCTGGTACCGATTCTCTCCTCGTCGGTGAAGCCCATGATCTTCATCGCCTCCATGGTCTCTTCATACATCTCATCGTCCTGCTGGCCGGTGATCTGAACGTGACCGGCGCTCAGGAAGCGGTAATTGCCGAAAGGCTCCAAAAGAAGCTCCTCTGAAAGACATTGACGAATGACAGCGACGACGTGAACACATGGCAGATCCAGCAGGATGTTTGTATGACAGATTGAGCTTCCACTCACCACGCAGTTTGCCCTGGGCACCAGCAATCATGTAGTAGAAGATGTGAAAAGCTCTTTCTGTCTTTGCTTGTCTGATACAGCGAGACTTCTCCAGCAAGTCTGAGAGTTTTAGGTTTTAGAGAATAAATACGCACACTGAGGGAGGTTTAAAAAGACAAAATCCAGCTGTGTTCCCCTTTGGGGGAACATTACATTTTATATCTAATGTACCTCTCTCTTTCTCTTTGACTAAAGGTGGACAGATAAATTAAATTGACATATTATATACATACATATACATACAAAACTACCTAAAGAAATGCTTAGAGGCTAAATAAATATTGGATTAAAACTGAAACTGAAGGCTTTCCCCTAACAAAAAGTGCTCAAACAGAAGCTATTTTCCAAAAGGTGAAACCCCCCCACAGATAGGATACAAGTCTCAATGTTGGCTCCAACGATGTAGCCGGTCACATCAAAGTTGATGCGGATGAATTTACCCTGTGAGACACAGTATGTCGCAATTAAAATGCTGTGATTAAGAAAACAGGCCCTAAAGAGGCACATGAGAAACAACACTACTTCTCTTTCTGAAAATAGCACACTCACAAATCGGGAGGAGTTGTCATTTTTGATGGTCTTGGCATTTCCAAAGGCCTCCATGATGGGATTGGCCTGCAGGAGCTGCTTCTCCAGCTCCCCCTGGTGACAACAGTGGGAATCAGAAACATCACCGACACACTGGTGATGATTAAGTGGATATGGGCTTGTTTCAGCCCATCAGCGCATTACTACTGATGTGTCGACAAGTTAATCAATCAACATTACAAAATAAGGCTACAATGTGCTTCAATGTCACAGTATAAGTCCTTCCCAATCTTCTTTGACTTTCTTCAGTACGTGCGGCCTGAAGACCTCTCCATCTGTTTCGAAAGACCAAGTTTTAAAAAGAGGAGGAGCTGCTTGTGCTGGTGTGGAAACAGAGAGAGCGAGATGAACAAGTGAGCTTATGTCAGGAGAGGCGGCATCCTTTTCTTTTTAAAACCTTTGATGAATCCTGCCTACGTAGTTGCATTCAATGTGTTGGAAAATCCAAATGATTCAGATTCACAAAGAGCCTTCTGGAGATTTGTTTCCAGCGTGACTGCAGAGCCTGCAGGCTGCTAAGTGGAGCCGGGTGATGGTCAGTAAATGAGGCAGGCACTCCTTCACTCTGAATCGAGCTAATCCAACTGATCAAAGGGGTCTGTTTCAGCCTAGCATCACGGTCAGGTGCTGGAGATCTGTACCTTAAAAACACTCCCCTCAGCTACCCTGTAAACGAGCTAAGGCCACAAAGAGGAGAGGGGCCCCAGTACCGCGTTGTTATTGTAATAAAAAAATGGCAACGGGGAAATCTCTAAAAAGGGTATTTGTCATCAAAAGTCAATCTTTTTTTCATGTTTAAGGAAAAAAAAGATACAGACCAGCTGAAGAGGTGCAGTTCACAGTTGGAGAGAGGAGAGTCTTGTTCAATAAAGTCACTGGGAGAGAGAGCGACGGAAGAGAAGAGAAACAAAGTGCAGCAAGAAAGTAAAAGATGGGAAGTATTGTTCCTAAAATACTGTAAATAAAACGTTTAAGCTCAAACTACTGAACAGTGGGCTGAATGAAAATAGTGCCAAGAGAGAAAGGGAGAGCAGAGAAAAAAAACGATCTGTACATCGTTTCCTTGGTGCCAATAATGAGTGGACCATCGCTTTGACGCACAAATGAACCCCTCAGACCTTCACCTACGGCAGAGCACCACAAACCACCTGTGACGCCATTTTTGCTGTTCAAAAAGGGGTCAAATGTCGGATGAGAAGATGGGTAGGAGGGGATGGGGGGGATGGGGGGGGAGGGGGGGGGGGGGGTGGGCGGTGGGGAAGTCGGTGCTTAACAGATCAGAACAGGACATGCTCACACTGTGCTCGTTGATCTGTGAGAGACCCTGTCACTGTCGGGGGAGGTGCTCCGCCGGCAGTGAAAGGGTGTTGATAAGAGGATCGATGACACCAAACTCAACATAATTAACCAGGAGTAGGGAAGACACCACGAGTCCTTCACTGAACACCCAACTATGTTTGTAAAGTGACTGCGAGTCAGTACTTTGATGAGAGTCATGCACTCTAAATCGACTGTTGTTGGGTAAGTTACAGACACAACGAAGGTTAGAGGAAACGCCTTCTAACTCAAGAGCAGTAAGATTTGGGATCGCGCCCCTTGGTGTGGACAAATCATTGCAGAAACAATTTATTTGGGTAACTCAGTGACACTTTCTTCATGCACTTTTCTAACCTAAGGAAGGGACACACACAAACACTACACACAAAAACACACTCCAGGGATTCCCCTTTACTCACGTAGGCAAACTGTGTTCCTGATTGTTGCTATTTGGAGGAAATGGCGATATAGAAAGATTAAAGCGGGCAGTTTCCTGCATATGTTGAAGAGTGAGGGAACTGGCTAACGCGCCCAAAACTTTTACTAAAACGTGATCTCTTCACGGTGATACTTACAGCACTGCTGTCCTTCTTGCCTTTATGTGAGGAGGCCACAACAGCCAGATACTGGATGACCTTCTTGGTGTTCTCCGTCTTGCCAGCACCAGACTCTCCACTGGAGAGGGAAAAGTGAGCAGGGGATTAAAAGATACAGAGAGAGCAAGAAGATAAGCAGCACTGACAGGTACTCTGTTCACAGTTCAATAACCCAGTTTAATTGAATGGAAATGTCTGTCCAATGTCTAACTCAAAGCATAACGTTATTCTTCAGTCTGCCTACTACACGCTGATGACCACATCCTTTCAACCAACTATCATGTTCATAAGCCATATCTATTTAGTGATTTATTTTAGGGCTTTACGGGAATCGTGAATACGTGCATTGTATTGTGTGTTTATAGCTGTAATAAAACCTACCAAAGCATTAAGACACATATTATGTCAGAAACCTGAAAGTTAAAGAGGTACCTACTACCTTTTAAGAGACATTCTACAACTCAAACAGATTCAAACAGAAGCAAATGCACATTCTTTCCAGAAAACGATCCGGGATATTTAGAGAGACAAAGTTGAATGATCACAGAGCCATCGGCCAGCAGTCCAACACACAGAAACATCCACCCATAAAAGGAATGGGATGCTCCATGTGTTGGGACTTGGCAGCCATGAGAGGAATCTAATTACTCTGTCCTGGTCAAGTTCGTAAGAACATACGACATCCAGGCTCCTACTGTAGGCTGCTGTCAGGACACGATAAATTCTGATGTGAGTTTTTCCTCCAGATGGCTGATCAAGCTGTCTTCTCCTGCGCTTCCTGCCTGAGTAAAAAAAAATCCCTGGAGTGCACCTCAATTTAGGGAACCCCTCCATTATTACGTGTGATGCCCCCAAGTCCTCAGTGGGCCTGAACATCTGTACATTTCTGCAACATCCTGCAACTTTACGGTCACTGCGTCTATTTTGTCACACACACGCATTAGGCCGAGGAAACTGGTGACCCCGCTGAGATGAAATGTCAACGTCTCTACAATGGATTTAGCTGCAGGCTCCCGACTTCTTTCCCATGACAAATTATTGCTACTCTGTATCTGAGGAATTTGAGGAACACAATCACTGCCAGAATGAAGAGAGCACACACACATGTCGGTGAAAGCCTGCGAGGTGTCCCTTCAATTGCTGAAAAGGTCTACGGAATGTGTTTTTTTGCTTTTTAATGAAAATAAATTAAAGATAAAATCCCTTTATTTAAAGTCTCCCATCACAACACTTGCCTAGTGTTTGTTAACCTAGATGAAGGGTTGCTGTAAAAACAATACGAGAAGAACACACGGTGCAATGAACCACACATGCAGGAGGAGCATGTCATACATGACATTCCACGTATCGCACTAGAAAGCTTTCTCCCATATATGGCTCCAGATGCCTGCTGAGAATGAGACCAGCTGTAGCTCAAACTCAAACATGGGGACCCGACCAATGATCCACAGAGAAAACAGAGTTTGTGTTTCAGCTCTGTTGTGTGATAGGACCAGTTTATCCCTTCAAACTCATATTAAAGAGCGATTTGCATCAAACGTCTTCATGTTCACCCTAACCGTAAACAAAAGCCTCCCTGCACACAACGAAGGGATAAATACTTGCAAAGGGAGCCTGGAAGTTGAGGAAATGGTCTGATGAGATCAAAAAATGTGCAGCATCCAAGCATCTGTACATTTGGAGAAGAGAGAGCCTTCCTTTCAACCCTTTTTCAGGGATTAATTGCATACTGAGCAGAAACGGTGCTACTTTTTCACTTAAAACCAATACGGGAGAAATGTGATCTGGACGTTAACCCGCACGGCTCCTTGATCGTAATCCTTCGATTTAAATGGGGCAAGGTCTCTATTTGTTTTACTTGGAGCATAAAAGCTCTCCCTCTCAACAGTTTTCCTTCTGATGCATGGAGTACATTTTAGGAGTAGAAACAAGTGGAAAGAGATGAACATGCGTATGTGGATTGTCCAGTCAATCGGGAATAAACAAAAATGTATTAATGAAACATGACCTGGGCAAACATACAACTTATACAAAAGAATATTACTAAGAAACATAAATTAATAAATGAAAGAAAAGTGTAGCACAGTGGGAAGATTCAGCTGTTACTGCTGCACAAATCGAGGTCCTATATCATTGGATGTCCGATGGACGTCAGAGTTCCTCAATAATTGGTTTGAAAATAAATAAATAAACCAAACTAAAGAGAGCCCAAACATTTGCCGAGCTAATCTGGTTCTCCCATCGGCAGGCAGGGCATACTTCCTGAGCGACGGTCTGAGAAGGGCGCGAGGCCACAGCCCTCTGGGACGCATTAACGCTCATCGAGTTTGGCTCCATGTGAATACCAAAGTGTCTGCCACAAAATCTAACAAACTACAGCATTACCAATCAAGCCAGCCACATCTTCAGAAAATATTTCACAGTTATATTAAGCATGATTTCTTGCTGGTGGTCTGGACCAGAGAGATATCTAGTTAGATTTATTAGAGATATCTAATATCTATGTTTGCACAAGCATTATATAACTTGCACACAAAAACATGGATTAACACGCTTCCTTTCTTCCACCGCTGATGTGACCTCCTGGAAAAGGTTAAGGAGAGACGACGAGGAAAGGGTGGGTTTGGAGGTGACAGATTTTGACTTACGTGCAGAGGATGGACTGGTCCTCACGATCTGTAGACACAAAGAAAAATCACAGGTTTTATGATGACTTGTTAACAAATATGCAGTGAATGATTGTCTAGATCACTTGTAAAGGCCTAAAACTCATATGGAAAACCACAAGAGTCTGCAATAAATGCATTGGTGGCCACAATCCTTCCTTCAGAAACAACTTGGGATACGATTCAAGGCTTAGATGAGACTTAGTGATTTGCAAAAGTATCCCCTGTGCCTAAAGAAACATGTAACTCCCACTTTTTTTTACCATGACAATCGACTCTAAATGTGCATAGCAATGAGTCATTACATCAGCTCCAGAAATACTCCTGGGAGGATACAGTGAGTCCATGTAAGGCTTTTTTGAAACGTTGTTCGTCAATGCAAAGTGGATCTGGGGGAAAACAGGGAGAACGCCGAGGGAAAAGATAACTTCGCTCTCAGTTTTCAACATTAAAACCTCTTTGTAAGCAACATCTGGAAGCGTTACTGCGACCAATTCCTCATCCTCATGCAGCGAAGAGCATCACTAATCTGCAGCGCTATCATTTATACGGACTTATTATGTTGTGTTACAGTGAGCGGCCGGTCTTAAACTGTGAAAACCAGCGGAGGGTTTGGCTGTTGTTCCGCTGGATCCATTCCTTACTTACACACACACACACACACACACACACATACTCGTGTTCCTCCTTTGTAGGGCCCGAACTTATTTTACCCAAATGTGGGATCCACCCTTTCTGGCAGTGCTACAACATTGTAAAAAATCCAGTAAGATGAAAAAAAAATCTATATAATTACCATCACTTTAATTTGTTAAAATTCAGAACTTTTTTTCTCTTGCTAGTTTTTTTGTCACTTTGTGGGGTTCTGTTTCTAACATTCAAAACTTGCGAGTCCCTCTTTCACACACACATACACAATCCTAGTTTTAATATCTTAGCAAGACAACCATTTCTAGACTTTGTATCTTCGCAAGACACAATGTCTTCTGATGGAAATAACATGTTTACATATTTTTTGTTGCTTATCAAAGACATTGTAGGGCTCGATGTCATTGTAACCAAAGATCATCATAAGGTATATGGGGCATTAAATTTCATTAATATAATGAACTCCAGCTCAACACTACTCAACGCTTTCCTAGTACCATTTCTCAAACGACATTGCATAAAATAAACTCCTTAACACATAATATGTTCTCTTGTCTTTATTAACTTAGTAAAGTAAAAGCTAAAATCTCCCCATGCGGGCGTTTGATTGTGGGGGCGCGGAATAGTTTCAGTTACTCATTGGACAATTGTTCAGTGTTCAGAAATAAAAGTCACTGGGACAAGATTAACTTTATCATTGCCTACAAAGAGGCCTCACAAGAAGAGACTGTTAACACTGTCAATATGACGGTGCATCAGCAAGTTCACACTTATACTTTCGTCTCAAAGTAGTGATTCTATATGCCTTCCAGTCTCGCATTCGGAGAGCTTCAGGGTCTGCATTAATGCACTGTTGACACTCCTCTTTGCCTGGAACACTGTTCATGGTAATGCATCTCCGTAGATGCCGGTTCACCGCTGCCGCTTCCTCGGGTGTCCAGGTTCTTTTGATAGCAGTTTGTTTACCTAAGTAGACATAAAAGGAGCACAGAATTGACTTGTTTAAGAATTGTACATTTTAATTGCCACTGAAACACTATTGCATCGATCATCAATTGCAGTAATGAATTAGTTGGAATTTGGATAGATTGTAGTTCAGATTACTGTATGCTTTCAGACTAGGGCGCAATTAGTCATTATAAGAAATGACTCCAAAATACATATTGATCTATGTTTAATAAAACAATTTCATCCTTGGAGCTCCTTAGTGCGCCATAGCATCGTCTCCCTACTGTACTGATTGACTATAGAACCTGAGGTTAGATCCTGAAATGTGTTGTTAAAAGTATTAAAAGTTACTTATAGTTTGGACAAAACGGAGAGCCCCATAAGGAGTGGACTAGAAACATGTGTGTGTAAAGTTGGAACCCTTCAACAACATTTTTGGGGCTGCAGTGCATCATGTTTAAAATACCCCTTTTAAACATGCATCAGCTCAGGAAGTGGACAATTACCCCTGTAAAAACCTGAGGTTAGATCCTGAAATGTGTTGTTAAAAGTATTAAAAGTTACTTATAGTTTGGACAAAACGGAGGGCCCCATAAAGGGTGGACTAGAAACATGTGGGTGTAAAGTTGGAACCCCTCAACAACATTTTTGGGGCTGCAGTGCATCATGTTTAAAATACCCCTTTTAAACATGCATCAGCTCAGGAAGTGGACAATTACCCCTGTAAAAACCTGAGGTTAGATCCTGAAATGTGTTGTTAAAAGTATTAAAAGTTACTTATAGTTTGGACAAAACGGAGGGCCCCATAAAGGGTGGACTAGAAACATGTGGGTGTAAAGTTGGAACCCCTCAACAACATTTTTGGGGCTGCAGTGCATCATGTTTAAAATACCCCTTTTAAACATGCATCAGCTCAGGAAGTGGACAATTACCCCTGTAAAAACCTGAGGTTAGATCCTGAAATGTGTTGTTAAAAGTATTAAAAGTTACTTATAGTTTGGACAAAACGGAGGGCCCCATAAAGGGTGGACTAGAAACATGTGGGTGTAAAGTTGGAACCCCTCAACAACATTTTTGGGGCTGCAGTGCATCATGTTTAAAATACCCCTTTTAAACATGCATCAGCTCAGGAAGTGGACAATTACACATGTAAAAACCTGAGGTTAGATCCTGAAATGTGTTGTTAAAAGTATTTAAAAATACTTATAGTTTGGATAAAACGGAGGGCCCCATAAAGGGTGGACTAGAAACATTGGTGTGTGTGTGCGAGGTTAACTTTAAATTATTTAGAAGGAGATAAAGACAGGAGGACCCCATAAAGGACAGACTAGAAACAAAATGTGTAGGGTTGTTATCGGTCTGTTCCTTCAATTTAAAGTCTACAGAATAACCCAATGATGGTTTCTGACGGAAAGCTATAACACAAAAGCCATTTTGACACCATCATACCGTGATAATAGAATTGCATCGTGCAGAATTGCAGTGTGTACATTACATATTTACCTGGGCTATGGCTTCCTCTCCATTGGATTCCTCATGGGAAGACAGATTTGAAAGGGTGTCTTCTGTCTCTATAGCCACAGCAGGGGCCTCATAGTTTGTCACCTATAATTGAGATATTAAAAAAAGAACAGACTTAGAACTTCCCAATAGTATAGTTATCTCAACAACTCTGTCAAGAAAAGTGTCTGATTTACTCTTAACTATTGTACTGGCAACATTTATGTTTAATTTAATGATGTAAATGCAACATCCTTGTCTTTACTGACACAACCAAACCCTGATGGTTTCTCACCTGATATTAAAATAAAAAGCAATAACTAATATATATCAGCTATTATAGATCTGAGACTACACCATCAGTATCAGATACACTAGCTGAATTAATGAGCCAATTCAAACAGATTTCAAACTTTATAATCTCCCAGATTAACAAACCGATGAATCAGTAAACCTATAACCAACACACCTTTTGACGCGATGGCCATTGTGAATCACCACCATAGTTGTAATCAATTTTCCGATCACCAACTCTGAATCCCAGCTTTAAATCGAAAACCCAGACAAGTATGCTGTCAGCCAAGCGACACATATAAATGTACAACTATAATATTTGACAAAAGTGGAGAGGCTTAAAACATATATTCAGCCTGAAAGTAACTGCGTGCACACACACACACACGTCGTTTTAGCCAACCTTATCGGGATCTAGATGAAGCAGTGATATAATGAATCTATAAATTGACACACATTAGCACAGACAGTGATTTGTTGCCAGAAGTCTGTTTTTAAATCTGTTTAAACTGTGTTCCTTGGTCAGGATTTTGACTTTGACTACTTAGTATTTGTGTAATATTAACTACCGAACAAGAAAGCTCCACTTACTGATAAATGCTGTGAGTTGATCTCTTATTTCTAACATCACATTCTCTAGAGGAGGTTTTAAGTTCAGCATAAATGATCTTAGCAATTTACTGGGTAATAAGAGAATATCAGAAACCCAGAGTGAAACTGTTAGCCGTTACCCTGAATCCTGCTATATAGTACAGGGCCCTGGTTTCCTTAACACTTGTTATTGCAGAACCAAGTCTACAAACTAGATGAAAGCAAATAACAACACTATCAAAATGCACAAAGGAGAACATACACATTATTATCTACATGCTGGGATCAATTACCAAGGCTGAGTGTCTGACCAGTGCAATCCTTATATTATTCGGTCTGCATGGTTGGCATCGTAACTTCTGGCCCCATGAAAACCCCCCAAAACACAGCTATCTGCTTATTGAGCCCTTCTAGAAAATCCTCTAAATGATCACATTGTAACGTCTGCACACAACCCCACACTATTATATACACTGCAAATTATCCTTTAAAAAATCCTTTAACATCTTTTGAATGACTTCACACATCAAATCAAGTTTTACAGCACTGTTATCACGTCACGTCAGCTGTTTGAGATAGTTTGTTTACTCTCAGCGCTGCAACGCCAACAGACGTACACGTAAAACCCACGGGACAAACGGCGCAGATGTATACAGACACCGTCTGTTTCACGGAGGTTATCAGTTATGCATGTTTCCGGGCCTCCGGTTGAATTACATAGCCGCGAACGGAGTCGTAACTCTCCGTATGAAACAAACGTGTCCACCATCCTTTGCCGTCCTCAGTCAAACAACAAACCCAACTCATCAAAGCAGATGTATATAGACACCGACCCCCGTGTGTTAAGAAGTGACTCACGCTGCTAAAAAAACGCCGATTTCCGTGTTTCACGGAGGTTATCAGTTATACATGTTTCCGGGCCACCGGTTGAATTACGTAGCAGCGAACGGAGTCGTAACTCTCCGTATGAAACAAACGTGTCCACCATCCTTTTAGCAGTCATTTGCAGTCAGTCCATAACAATCCTTACTCACCAGCGCTGCACTCGTTATTCTAAGCCTTTGCAGTCAGTCAGACAGCCTAACTCATCAACATTGCATGCGTTCGTCTAAGCCACACTAACATGCTGTTGGACCCGCCCCACAGACATAAACAAAGCCTCCGATTGGCCGAAAGTGACGATCGCGGGAAAATCCTGTGATTGACAGTCACCCAAAGCGGCACACTTTTGCCGTTCAGAGTAACAAGATTACGGTTTTTGTGACTAAATAATGCGGCAGTAATCGCGTTGTCATAACAAATGTTAATATTATACTTATTCATCAGAAAAAATATCTTAAGTATAACAATGCTGTAGCTAACAGTTAGCATTTTCTGATCTAAAACTAACAGTAGAAGCTAGCAATATATAGCTAGCTAGCAGCTAGCAGCACCAAGAAATTGTAATTTACAGAATAAAGTGCTACTTTATTAATCCATTAATATACTGTGGGTACAGATTGAGAAACAGATAAAAAAAAAGTCATACTTTAATACAAAAACCTACCTTATTCTCTGCAAAGTTCCCAGTTGAGCAGCCAACACTGCATGGCTTTGGTATGCTGAGACATGAGATATCGCTAATGACTTCACGAAAAATCTCGCGAGATTTCATAGTGGCCCCTCATTGGCTGAACCCTTACACACACCAGGAAGTGTGTGTGTGTGATGTTATACCACCTTTCCAACACTTGGGGCACTAGTGAGTAAAAAATCCACACACACATCACACACACTTTTCCATACTTTCTGACTTTGTGAGACATGTGCTAAAAAAGCGACAGGCATGTCAGGGGAGGCTTGTGAGCCCATATATGATGATCATTCTAGTGGGGTCCCTCATTTTGGGCCCCACAAGGTTGCTGGGCCCCACAAGATTGGTGTTCTCCCTGTTACATGGCCCCACAAACTAACAACTGCAAGTGCACACACACACACACACACACACACACACACACACACACACACACACACACACACACAAAATGACACATGTTCCCCCTCTGCCCTTTCTAATTAAGGCAGAGGGGAAAGAGAGTGGTGGCCAGGACTGTGAGCTTTTGCAAAACATCCAAAATCAACACTCGGTCTCGCACCAGAGACTTAGAGAGAAAGGACACTGGAAATGCTTTGTAACACTGATTGTTCAGATGAAGTAAAAAGCAAAATCTGACTAACGGGGAGTTTTGATGTCTCTGCACCTGTCTGGAAAACATAAATACAATGGGAGCACAGAAGAAGCATGTGAGGGGACAGCAAACTCCCTGTGGGAATTTCAAATAGTTTCTTCTGAACATCAAAGATGAGGGGCTATTTTGGAAGAATGGGATGTTGGAATGTCTCAGAATGCCCCAAAATGTCTCGGCGCATAGGCGTCCAGTTATCTGGATTTGCCGTCGTTATGCACCACTTACACTGTAATATGTGAACTATTTGTACTAAAACTCTCACTGTAGACATCCCTCACCATCAGTCACTCCTTCACGGGAAATCACACACATGAATTGACCAAAAAAACTCCCCGGCAGCCACAGTGTGACTCAATAAAGGCTCAAAAAGGCTTCACGGATGTGTAGATTTAGTCTTGAATTTTTGGTAGTTGAGGACTTTTTTGTTTATGTGGCTCCTTGAAAGCGACCATACTTGGACGTATGTCCTTCATAATTCTCCAAGACCGTAGACTGTGTATAAGACGAGGACGTAGTCACCTTGAAGTAATCCATTGATTTGCCATCTACCGAGTTTGTCCGCCTTCATTTAGTTTTTTGGAAACCAGAGGGTGGAGTACAAACATCGCTCAACACATTTTTTGCCGACTTAAATGATAACAATTCACTTTGATGAAGTAAAAGATACTGTGAAAGGTTTAAAGATCCCAGACAAGGCAACACCTGTCAATCACAAGGTAGCCACACCCTAAAACTTAACGATCATAATATGAGATCCATCAGCTATTTCCCTATTCAACCCTGCAGATGGGGACACTATCAAAGCACATTTGCAACGTGAAACTATTTTTCACATGGTAAAAGTCATTTTTAAGGATGCATTTTTATTGATCTTTTCATTGATCTTTTCTTTTGAATGCATTGACTGGCGATGCGGTTGCTGCTTTTGCTGCTTTGTTTCCTTAGTACTTTGGATGAGGAAAGCAGTTCCAAAGCCACGTTTTTTAATTCTAAAACGTGTGGTTCACAATCAGAAACATCAATTGTTATGTCATCATGAGCCCAAGCTTACATCTGATTTGTTTGGTCTGAAATAAATGTAATACATTTTCGTGTGAACGTAGGGTTCAGGGTGAAAATGGTCTCCAGGTTGCAGCTGTATGGGATCTTCAACAGGGATGAGCTGAAGAAGTGTAATCCAAACAGCCACACAAACACAAATCAATCCACACCCTTCTTGTTTACATGCGAATCCATGTTTAGACACACTAGCTACATACAAAAATGTTTGGGATTAACTAAGAGATGGAAATTGAAGCTCAGAGGTTTGTGTGTGTTGTAGCTAAAATGCTTAACACCAGTGCAGCGGCTAGCAACAGTTTGCCAATGTTTTGGACACCATGGACTGCATACTAATGTATTTTTCACAAACTTGAAAAAAGAATATTGAAAAAACAAGTTTAAGCTTTTCTTGGGTCAAATCATCTCAGTGACAAAGTGACTTAAATGCCAAAAATGTTTAGTCCCTCTCTTGGCAGCCAGAGAGATTGAATGGTGTGGATGTGGAAGATTTGGGTAAATCCCGCCTTCTTAAGAGCTCTCTAAACAATTACTTCCGAACTTTACTGTAAGTCCTGTCAAAACATCCTGTTTCATTGGGGAATTCACCAAAGCAAAACAAAGGAGTACAATCTCAAACCCATTTAATGGGAACTTTAAACGGGCGTTTCTTGCCCAAAGAAAAAAGCATCTCTATGGTAATCTCATCAAGAGAAAATAATATAGTTAGAGTATTTGAATAGAACAGGAAAAGATTGACAGCCCTGCACCCAACTTCCAATCCAGATGTCAACCCCTGTGAGAGAACGCCCTCACATCAACACAAAGTTCCAGTGGGCACGACCCCCTGGGAGCACGAGCAACAGCGTCTGTGGGAAACTAGCTGCTCTGTACCACTGCCGGCTCGTCCAAGAGCCATTTACTGTAAGCACGCCTGTGAAAAGAACACTATCGTCTCCTCTGCAAGACACCGACTCTCAAATAGGCCATAAATAAACTGTTTTTTCACACTCTACCAACTCTGAACTGTACTTGTAGGGCAAGTAACAAGCTTTATTTTCAAGTGTGAATGATAATTATCACCTCTCTGCAGATGAAACTATCAGCCTGAAAGCGCCGGCCCTTTTGTGGTTTTTATTAACCGCTTTGTCATCATGACAGAGCTAAATGCTTCCAGCTGTCACCACTCAGACAGAAGCGAGACCTTTTAGAGCGCACTCACGGCACGCTTTTTTAAGATAACACTTCCCATCTGACAGAAATCCCCTAAAAACTTAGGAGGCCAGCAGGCTGCAAAAAAACATGTTTTTGTTATTTGTAAAAGTTCTTAGAGGCTGACAAGAGACTGCGGACCAAGCCCACAAGAAGAGAAGCACATTTTACACTGCGGCCAAACGGTGAAATTACAATTTCCGGGGTCTGTCACATGATGGGGCCCAAAAATATTTGTTCCCATTGACTTAACCTAGAGGATACTTTTTTGTTTAGGTGAATCAACATCCTAATATGAACACTGAAGTGGCCCTTTATTTGAATCTTTATGTCCAAAAAGATGTTTTTACTCGTGGGTTCTTGTGAATGAGCCCGAGGAGGAGGCTGGACTCTGCTGGGAGGAAATGGTTAAAGGTAACGCCAGCGCTCTTGGTCCCTGGACGCCATAATGCAGTAGAACGCTGGATTAAGGTTGGGTTGATTTCAAACTCAGAAGTGTGACTTATTTTGCTTCGTGCACATTTGAGCAGCTGTCATAGGAACCAGCGGGGCACCGCATTCAACGCATCCATCTCTCTTAATGCACGCACGCTGCCGACAGCCAAACAGCCCAACGGGAAGACAACAAAGCTGGAAGAACAAAACTCTGGTTTGTATTGTCGCTGTTTTCATGCGATGTGGTGAAAAAACAACAACAAAAAAAACAATGACCACCTAATAAATCAATTCTTTTTAGGGAAATGATGGAGGTGGTGTCAACATCCTACCTTGCATCATGTTCCTGTAGGCGTTGTCGGCGATCGAGTAGATATGAGGGGGGACTTCATGTCGTTTTTTCCCTTTGTACATTTCAATGATCTTCTCTGAGTAGATGGGCAGCATTTTGTATGGGTTCACCACCACACAGAACAGGCCGGAGTACGTCTGAGAAGGTAAAGGCCGCGAGGTAGATGAGCGCGTGTGAGCCCCGCACATGTTGCTGTTTTTGTATTTCTATAACTGGCAGAACTTATAGAAGTCAGCATCAGAAGGCAATGATAAGGATTGAAATACTTTTGAAATCCCCAAATAGTGGCTTTGCCAGCCAGAGAGCATAAACATCATCAGTACATGTGTAAACATTTGACTAAGGTTGAAAATAGAATTAGGAAATCCATAAAGTCAGTAGAAAATGCTGATAAATATATAGAAACAAACATCTGTATGCAGCTGCACGCCGTCAGGGTGTGAGTGAAGGATTGTGAGAGCAGGTTTTCACTGTGTACTTACATAAATTAGCCCAGAGTAGTACCTCTCGCGGATGTTGTGCAATACGGAGGCTTCGTTCAGGCAGGTGAGCTCAGCCATGTCCTCCACCTTGCTGAACTTGGGCGGGTTCATCTTCTGGATGTCGTCCTTGTTGACTGTCACCTTCTTGCAGTTGTCAGCCAGCTCCACCAGCACCTCGTCACCGTGCTCTTCCTTGACGCTGGCCGCCTCGAAGCCGTGCCTCTCCGATGGGATCCACACCAGCTTCTTGGCCGACCAGTCAGCCTGAGCCATGGGGCTGTTCAAGAAGTCTTTGTCAACAAAGAGGAACTTCTCGTCCTCGGTTGGGGCCTTCTTAGACATTTTGGGTTATGGCGGGGGTCCAGCTGTTTGGGAAAGACAAATTTGGAAATCAATTGGATGTTGAAAAAGAGCAAGGAAGGAAGGGAGGTGGAAAGTCGGTGAGGAGGGAACTAACACAGGAAGAAACAGAGGCAAGAAGGAACAAAGCAAAGCCGGAAGGAAGGAATTAGAAATAGATGAGACGGCATCCAAATGAGGCAACATTTTGCTGGACATCAAATAAACTTCATGGTACGGATCATAGATTCATAAAACCCCTGCTGCTAACGAGAAACTGCTATCGAGTCTCTCGAGGTATAGGAGACATGATACTAAAGTATCCCCCTGCCTGTGATTGCAACTCAAAAATCCATCAGGAAGTTCAGTCCTTCTCACAGACCTCCACCCCCTCACAACCCTACACATTCACATACGCCACTAGGGAGAAACTCTAATCCCCCTTCCTTATTTAGATAGAAAGTTTAAGGCTGGCCAATTTCTTTTAATTAAGCCAGTAACAAAACACCCAAATCTCCAAAGGAGCAACAGACTTAAGATCCAAAATATCCACAAACCATTAATGCAAACTGTCTTTTACTCAATCATGAAGCCAGAGCTTAATTGACATACATCCATGTTTTCCATGTCTCTCTCTCTCTCTCTCTCTCTCTGTCTGCAAGGAGGCTCCAGTCTCGTGCTGTGATGACCATATAAGGGCCTCTTCTTTGGAGCAGGACTCTTTTTCTGCAGATCTAAACAGCAAGGCGAGTGAACTCCCAAACAAAGCCCATTTAGGGAAGAGTATGTCTCTTGCTGGCCTCGTCGTTTACTTCAAAATGATAACAGCGAGGCAGAGCGCATGAGGGGGGACGGGGCGTTAACAATCATGCGGCATGCGGGTCCATAGCGACATATTCTTTAAATTGCAACAGACAGTGGCTTAATCATGAAAAGGTGTCAAGGAGAAAGACCTGCAAAATACAAAGGGGTGGGAATTGCACATTAACTCACATTTGAAGTACAAAGGACACCATGGTAGCAAATATTTAATATCAGCATTTTATGCAGCATATGTCTGAATGTGCAACCAAACAAAATTGTTTGAGTGAGACTAATACCACATTCAAACAGCATTGAGATTGGTTCTTCACTGGTTACCGGTGGCTGCCCGCATCCAGTTCAAAACATTGGTACTGACGTACCATGCTGTGAATGGATCGGGACCAGTCTACATCCGGGACATGGTGAAACCCTACATCCCAACCCGCTCACTCCGCTCTGCATCTGCCAAGCTGCTTGGTCCTCCCTCACTGAGAGAAAAGCACTCGGTGAGATCGCGACTCTTTGCTGTCCTCGCTCCCAGATGGTGGAACGAGCTCTCTGATGACATCAGGACTGCAGAGAGCCTCTACATCTTCCACCCAAAACTCAAGACACACCTTTTTAGACTCTACCTTGACTAAAACACTAACAAACCGTAGCACTAACAAATGGTAGCACTACAATTTTACTTATAATGGCACTTATCTATAACATGTTTTGAAACTGCTTATTTGATGAAAAATGTACTTTCTTCTTACTTGTTCTTCTGAGTTTGTATCTCTATATGGAAATGCACTTATTGTAAGTCGCTTTGGATAAAAGCGTCAGCTAAATGACATGAAATGTAATGTAATGAACTGGCATCTGATGCACTGCGTGGAGAGCTTGATGGTTTCTGGATTACAATGAGCCACTTGTGTTCACAGGCGGTCCTTCCCTAAGTGACTGGCAGACACTTTAATTGACTGACAACTATATAAAAAAGCCACTGAGCCTCCATAGAAAGCCTGTAAATGTACCCAAGGGACCAGCCAAACCACACCACCCGGAAAAATAGTGGAATCTATTACAGAAATATTAACTGGACCTATTTGTTTAAAAAACAGCAGTGCGGTGGGGATCAGTCCCATGAGCTGAGGAAACAACCAGCTGATGCTTTGATGATTAGCTTTTTCTGCAGATAAAAGTAAACATACTTTTCCTGACACTCCACCCTGTGCTTAAGTACATTCAGCCAATTAAAGCCTTCCTCCTTTACCCCTTTAACTTTCCTCACCTCTTTGGCTTATTGCATTTGTACAGCCTCTCTCTCTCTCTCTCCCCCTCCCTGTCTCTCTCTATCTCTCTCTCTCTCTCTCTCTCTCCCTCCCTGTCTCTCTGCCGTGTCAACAAGGCTTTGTACTCAGCCAGTGTATCTTGAAGACAGAAGTGGAGTTGACACGATAACAGGTTGATACAGACTGACTGAAATGTAAAGTGTTTTGGCATCACATGCATCATTTGCCATGATACTAAACTACCAAATGCAGCATCATAACTTCTATCACTTTTTTTTAGACAACCATCCTTAAACACAGAGATGAAAAACAGGATAGAAATCTATGACGCGTCCAATAACAATTACTTTTATTTCAGAATCTCTATTTAAAATAATAATAAACAAGTGTAAATGTCACCCATGAGACATCGTGACTGTTTCTATTTGTGTGGGAACATGTTTGACCTGCAGGGCCTGTGAAGAGTTTTACCCACTTCCTCTCTGGTTCGTCCCACAAACATTCTCCTTGTTACCGTCTTCTTGAAAAATACATTCATGATGATTAGGGTTACAGCATGAAAATAATTAAATCACAAATAATAAAACAGATAAATGACAACACCATGGTGATTGGTCCCATTACAGAAAAGGTCAATGAACAGGAGAACTGTTAACTAAATATAACTACGGCAGCCGAATACAGTTCAACTCAATCCTGTGAAAGTCCTCAGTCAGTGTAGTTAACACTGTGGTTAACACAGGTAACCGAGGGAGACGCTTTTTTCAGCTGATGAACATGAAACAAAATTTAATACACTTTATTAAATACGCAAATGTAGTGCTGCATGTACTAAAAGTGCATTATGTATACATAATGTATTAAGCAGCAGGTACCAAGACAAAACTATAAGCAAATTTCTGTTAAAGTAAGTTTTCTCCAAATTGAAGTCTACTTTTAAAACACAGAGAGAAAATAATTAAACATGAAGTCCTCTTCCTCAAAGGCAGTTTAAGTTAACAAGGTGTTACAGTGCGGTTTGACAAGTGCACTGCAGCATCAGCCGTAAAACCACCGCCTACAGAAACCTAAATACTTACATAAGGAGAAGAGAGTCGCGTTCAGGGGAACTTTGGGTTTGGAAAGTTAGCGTCTGGAGCAGCAGGCGGGGACGAGGTACTCCAAGAAACGAACAGTCCAAATGACCCCCGTCAAACTTGGAGCCTTACCATTTAAACTGCGCACGGTTGGGCGAGGGTGGAGCTGCACGAGCTGGACCGCGTCCAGCGTCGGAAAGCATCCACCAGCGGAGCAGGAGGAGGCAGTGGACATGCGCACTGCGCACCCCCGCAGGAAGGATGTGAATATGGGGGGGGGGGGGGGGGGAATCTTGCTGAAAACACACACAAGTCAACGTAATCCAAGGGGGAGACGTCGTGCATGCTTTCTCCTCGCCGACATTATGTTTGTCTGTGTGTTTACATGTAAGGTGCATCTTATACTTCTACCTCACCCATTTGCTAGATCATTTCCAGATTAAATTAGTATGAGTGAACTAACTTTAATTGCTGCCTACATACGATTGCATCAATAATAATCACCTATTAATAAAACATAATAATTATATCTGGATACTTTTTGTACACTTTGTACTACAGTTAGCTCTGATAACATTTTCAAATTATACCAGTTAATAGTGGGAGAAGGGCAGGTTACTAGTTACTTTAACAATGGTTCCGTTCATGCAGGTGCATTTCAACCATAAGGATCCAAACCCAGAAGAACAAGAAAAAAGAAAGTACAATTTAAAAAAAATAAGCCGATTTAAAGTGCTACAATTGGTTTTGTGTCTGAAGTCTGAAGAGCTATGTCTTTAGTTTGCGGCGCAACACACACCTGTGACGTGTCAAGGGTCTTTTGGGAAAAAAGGTCTAACGAGACCTTTCTTTCTCACATAGATGAAATGCTTCAATTTTCCATGCTCAGTTAAAACTCAATCAAATCATTAATATTAGTTAGTTTTTGCTGTCTGGAACATAAAGTGAAAATCATCTCAGGGTAAATAATGGATTTTAAAAAAGGCATCACAATGACGTGATGGAAACACAACAACTAAAACACAGTGGCCGCAAGCTCCCTGTATATACATTATGTAATCCGTTCCCACTCCTCATAAGGCAAGCTGTCACCAGCACAGGAATCCCCTTCACTGTAACCACTCCAGAGAGGTCCCCCTCCGTAAAATAACTCATAATTTACCAGATGAATGTGTGTACATCCCACGCACATTGCATTCCACTATCACAAACAGCTCCACCTCCCTCCTTCCCGGTCCTCTTGCATCCCTCCCGTTTCCAGCTTCTTTCAAATGGAACTTCCTATATAAGGACACCGATCTATTTGATCCAATAAATCAAGCTGCTGGTTAGCCTCGGCGGGCCTGTTGTATGCCAGACGCACAGTACCGTGCTGGTGGTGTGTGCATGTGTTTGTTGTGTGTGTGTGTGTGTGTCTGTGTGTGTGTGTGTGTGTGTGTGTGTGTGTGTGTGTGTGTGTGTGTGTGTGTGTGTGTGTGTGTGTGTGTGAGAAAGTGACAGACGACAAAAGCAACATTGAGGACCGCCGACTCCCTCTGTCCAACATCAAGGAGGCGGGGTGGCGTTAACGAAGGGGAGAGACAGGGCGGGAGACAAGGGAGAGGGAGGGATGATGAACGAGGCGAGGAGGAGGAGGAGGAAGGAGGAAGGAGGCAGACAAAGCAGCAGATACACTGAACAGAGAGGTTGCAGTCTGTGCCATATAAGGACAGTGGGGTCTGTATGGAATCTCGGCAGCTTTCTGTGGAGCTTTCAGAGTCTAGCAGAGGCGAGCGCCCCGAGCCCAGTGACTAAATATGGTCCAGCAGCAACAGCATTGTTCAAACAAACAAAGTTGTTTCTTTACCTGTGACATCTTTAATGGCTCATCAATTCTTTCCGTCTAAGGGGGGGGGACAATATGGTGTGTATTTCTCTTGTTGTCAGTATGACTCTCCTACCTCTCAAGTCCACACGATCATTAGGTCATGCCTGCTGTCGGAAAAAAAGGTCCCTTTGAAATGTTTCTTTCATGTGATATGCAGACGAATTGAAGACCGAAAGTGGGGGCTCTGTGTGATGAAAAAAATTGTCCGACTTTGCCCAGAATATTTATCCTCTCCCGGGTGTCTGAGACAAAGAATAGTCTCGTCCCTGAGAGCAACGTGTAAACCCATGAGGAGGATGAAGAGGACATGGATAAAAAGTCTGGCTGAAGAATTAACTCGGCAGTGAATCAAAATTAGACGCCGATGAATAAATCCAAATGAAATATTAATTGTATCTGTTCTGCTGGAGTCACATGACTATCTAAACTCACACCCAGTCAAAATGGTAACAGTTGACAGCGTACGTGTGGACTGTGTGGTAGAATAAATACATAATACAAGCAACATGAGATCTCTTAGATAGTGTTTAAGGTTTTTTTCTTCACCTTCATGTCCATAGATGGCCGTGTATTGGAAAGAAAATATGTTTATGGATACGTTTGACCCTTGTGGAATGCAGTTGATTTCTAATTTGAGCCCACCGGCAAACATCAGTCCACTCTGCTGCATTCAAAAGACTAGTGCATTCAATAGTATTTATACAGCGGTCTCTCTTACACACCACTGACTTATACAGCAGTGGGGAAATGCTACCTATTATGGGGCAACCTGCCAATTGAACAATCGTGTGCCATTGTTCAACTTCCTCCGCTTATATAGCCATTTTCAAGGGAGCATTGATACGCAGTGCGCCTCAGGGCAACAAGCCTTTAAGGGCAAATACATGTTTGCTCCCAGGGAGGAATATTAAATCAAGCGGCTGTGACTCCATTCTCAGCATACATATGCACTCAACTCATTGTTTCTAATTGGACTAAGAAGAAATAAATGATGACAGTGTCACAAGTTAAGTGAGCATTGCATCTTAGCTGATGATAAATTGTTACGTTACTCTGCAGCCAGAAACTCACGCTTACCAGAGGCAACGGTTAATTCAGTGCACTGTACACACAGTGCTGCGTGTTTTGACCTTATTCTGTCAACGAACTGAGAGCTATGATCTCATCCATTAAACGCACTACAATGTGGACTGAGACATGCAAAAAGTGTACTGCAAAATACTAAAAACATTGTAGACTTCTACAAAGTTGCCGGCTTCAGTGATGAGGTTTGGAAATGGAAGGCTCAGTGCTTTTAGTCGTGTGCGATAAGGGCATCAAGTTCCCATAAATGGTGAGGAAGGAAGTGAGATGCAGATATTATTGGCTTGTTGCGGGAGACCAGGCAGATATGGTGGTGCTCCTTTATCGAATGTACTTTTGTTTATGTATCTTTTATGAGCTGCTGAGGGGAGGTCATGACGACTTTCACAGCCCCAGCCGCTACGCTGCGGACAGCGAAGCAGAAGACGTGGACCAGCAGATGTGCAGCTGCATACGACTATCTGCAGGATTTTCTATGTATCACAACTTAAACATGTGGATCATCAAATTTATGAGCCAAAGAAGAAAAACATCTTAATGAGGTTTCTGAGCATTTCAGACTTGGCAACTCACTGTGACACAGTGAGTTCCACAGTGTCAAGACACTGACAGAAAAGGAGCTTATTGTGAATTTACAAACCTTGCGGGTGCTGTTCAAATACAGTTCTGATTACAAGCAACACAGAGCTTAAAATTATATCTTCAATTTGTGTAATTAACAGTATGTATGTTGTAAAACCTCACCACTAAGGCGGTCACAGTACCTTGTTTTTACATACATTGTTATACGAGAGGGATGAACAGATGGAGGCTGATGCTTCTGCAATCACCATTTTTTTAGGTGAGGCTGCCACCATGTGGTCGAGAAATATGTTTTGCAAATGTTTCGATTTAATGAAACAAACCAACAAACTATAAAACATTTAATATTTGACAACTAAAAGAGAATATGAGAGTATAAAAATATGTCAAACAACTTCTTTTTTTTAACAATGGGGAAAATGCAAAAAGTGGATTAAATGCAGTAACACCATGACTGGTGCCATACCTATTGATACAGCCAGATAATTAAAGCTAAACAAAAAAGCCATTTGGGAAAACCTTGCTGCATGAATCAACTTGCTTTGCATTCATATCTGCCCAGTTGATGCAGTCCATGCTGCGAGAATACAGTGAAAAACTATTGACCAAGAACATTGCGTCACTCGAAGAGTGGGCCAAGGCATCGTTTAGTCCATCCCGTGACGTTCATCAACTTTTAAGCATCCAGGCCAGGTCCAGTGTTGCCGGCAAGAGTAGCAGCCGGCAGGGAGCCCCCCCGCAGAAACACCTTCCCACCTGGATCCCCGCTGCTCACAAAGTGGCACATCAGGCCATAGAGGAGAGGTCTGGAAATAAAATGTGAAGACATTTAACTTGCAGCTGTATTTCTGTTGTCTTATGCGCACACTATGTGAATGACACAAAAACAAAGATATCTATGTAGTAAACACAATTTATTTAAAGGGAGTGGAGGAAACAAAAGATGTCCAGGGCCTGGATAAAACCCAGGTAAATTTGGTCACATTGGTATACTCTCATCATCTGTGCTTAGCTTTCCAAAGCGATGGTGGAGACATTATTATTAAAATAGAGAAAACCATGAGTACTGCACTTTGAGTTGGAACATGTGTGTTTGAACATTTAGTGTTAGAAGACATTAGAACAGCTGACCGCACACCACTTACACCGACTTGGAGCTCGCATCCTCTGTGACATTCAGCTCATTCGCCAAGAACTGTCGGTCCAAGGGAACATCAGGCTGGCCCGATTCTAGGAAAACACATACAACAGGTAAGTAACTGCGTAATGGTGAAGCCGAGGACACCTTGCTAACAATGTGCCAGTCATACACCCCCCCCCCCCCACACACACACCTGCAGTGAGCACCGATGCGGTGTACCGGTACTTGTTGAACTCCAGGTACTCTCGGATGAGCTCGTTGATGAGCAGGTTTTCGTGGGACAGCGGGGGGCGGGCTTCCCGCTGGTCATCCAGGGCGCTGAACACCTCCGCCCGGATACGAGCCTTCAGCTGGCCCAGCACGCCACGCGACTCCAGCGTGTCCCTCACGGCTGACACGTGTGGGTATTATAGGATTAGAAGGAGGAAAAAAAAGAAGACGAGAGAGGTTGGGTCTGATAGTTGCGGTCACTTTTTGCGAAATTAATGCGCGCTGAAACTAATAAAAAGAAAATACAAACTCGTCGCGTGAGTTTCAATATCGTAACCGAAGCATTAGCAACTGGCCTTCAAATCGGTATAAAATCAAATTATTTTTGATTTTCCAAAAACGTGTTCCTACTAATGTCTTGTGCCGAAGCAGACGCAACGTTAAGCCCGGCTAGAGGACAACGCTGCGGGGCTCAACGTCAGCGGCGAGCTGAAAACCAAGAACTGCGTGGCACATGGCTATCATTCACATAGGCCGAACTTACATCAAGGCTTTACCAGTTTGGTGTAACTTCATGTCACTTTCAGGTGACCAATAGAGGACACGAGCTTCTCTATAGCTTTTACAATTGTTGGAATTTTAAACTGAGATCGATTCAACCAACGGCGTCGTATTTTTAGTTTAACGTCAGCTGACCAGAGCTACCAACGGGTTAACTAACACGTAATCCGTCGTTTATCTGTTACAGTTTGGTTTGAGAATATATAAATATCTTGGGACAAATGAAAGCGAGCGCTTACCACACTTGAGCTCGGTGATGGTCGCCATTGCAACAAGTGTAAACACACAACTGACTGCTGGGGTTCACAACGCTTCTGCCCTCTAGCGGCGTGGTTGGGTCATTGCGACTAAATGAGACCCAAAACACCACGTGCAATCGCTCCAAAGAATCCGTGTTATAAAAAGTATTATTATTGGGATTTAAAAAACATTTATGCCCTTAAAAATGAGCGTTGGCGCAGTTTTTTTGCATGATGAAGTAAATCACATCCAGTTCTATCAAAATATGGTCATTCATAATCATGTATCCTCATTAGGAGGGGTATGTAGATCTAATCATTTACTGTATATGAACAAAAGCAAACTATAATAAACCTCTATTTTTGCTATTTTTATCGATATTTTCCCTGGACACTAATTTGCAAAGAGTAGTAAAGTAATGGTAAAGACATTTTATTATTCAGCATGATGTTTGGAACAAGACATTACATGTACATTAACGCTAAAAGTAAAAAAAATAACAAGCTTGTTATGAAAAGTATAAATATAATACAATCCCAAATCTTAAGGATGCTTAATACATTTTGTCATTTAATATAAATACAATTCCTTACAATATATTGTCTAAACCAGTAAGACAAAAACAGTGAATGCCTCTTCTCTTTAAAAAAGTTCATTGGGTTCTTTCATTGAAATTGAGACCAAAGGTCGATGTGGACTATTTACAGTCTGTGATGTCAGCACCATAAGAATAATACAGGTTTTTTTCCTTCTCTACACATGGCCTGAGTTGTGTGGTGGAGGCAGAGTGGCAATCATGCAGAGATTCATCACCATTGTTTTGAAAGGGCATTCTCTTCATTCGTGGTGGTTTTCACTACCAGCGTCACTTTGAATCTGACCAGCAAGGTCTCTATTGACTTTTTTTATGTGTTTACTTTGACAGAAATAAACAACAGCCACAAAATAGTTGGACAATTGCTTATGTCTTGGCTCACTTCAATGTTTTCCACTTTTCCCTGACATATAAAAAAGTCCACATTGACTGCTTCCAGCTCAGATTTTTGAAGGTTAATGTGGCAGAGTATTTCCTGTCAAGAAGATGACATAGAATTGTATCAGTTTACAATTACAAAATTGTCTCTTTCTTGGTATACAAGGCTAAAAAAGTAATTAAAAAACAAGTAAACATCATTGTTTTAGCCTGAGACAACATAGAAATACATCACGTGCCTTAAACCACTTACATAACTGTAAAAACAACCTAACTCCCAAGAGAACTAAAAATCCTTTAGATTTGTGACTAAGTCTTTTTTTTAGCTCTGGACTAAAACACAATATTTAAAGCTTTATCAACAGTCTACCGTAGATTTCTTCTAAATGATCCTTATCTGAGAAAAATAATGTCTTCAGAACAGACTCTGTGTTGAAAACCAACATTTAGGGACTTCATCAGCAGCTGCTTTTCAGATTCATTAACAATGCCCTCATGGAGCTTTGAGCTGCCGCAAAGTTTGGAATTGCACAACTGTATCTGTGCTGTAGAGCCACACAAATAAGATGCCACAACTGAACACCTGGACACCGGCTTCCTGGTGCAAAGCCCAATGAAACATTACAGCAGACCAGCTTCCCGGCACATTCGGTAGAACTGTCCGCGCTGTGCAATGAGGTGGGCTGGAGTGTCCATCTCTGAAATGTGTCCTCTGTCCATGACGATCACTCTGTGAAGTGGAAAAAAAGTGTATGGTGTTTTTTTTCTTCTTAGATTTATTTATCACACCTCAATTAAAGCAGTAGGTTTTTCTGTTGTTACCAATTCACTATTTGGTATTTCACGTGGACCACTTAGTAGATTTTATTGTACCTGGTGTAGTCCATGATAGTGTTGAGGCGGTGAGCAACAGTCAGGACCGTGCAGTCTTCAAACTGCGTTCGAATCGTGGACTGGATGAGCGTGTCTGTCTCCAGGTCAACAGCAGCAGTCGCCTCGTCCAAAACCAGGATCTTGGTTTTTCTCAGCAAGGCCCTTGCCAAGCACACTAGCTGGCGCTGACCCAGACTACGCAGACAGAGGAGAGGGATAGAAGAACATATCAGATTTGAGCCTGTATCTACCATGAAACTTGTGCAGATATACCTACAAATAAGTATTTTTATTGACTAAAAATGGGCAGCGGTTTATATACATTACAAAGAGTCATATCTGTTCACCTTAGGTTTTCCCCTCCTTCTGAGCATTCATGGTTGAGTTTGTCTGGCAGATTAGAGACAAAATTTTGAAGGTGAGCGAGCTCCAGAGACCTCCACACCTCCTCGTCTGTGTAGGTATCAAAGGGGTCAAGGTTCATTCGGAGGGAGCCTGAGAACAGCACGGGGTCCTGAGAGAGGACGGCAGAAGTTATTCATCACCTAACGGTCTGGACCGGTAACACACTTCTTACATTTTAGAGTGGCTTATTCTCCATTGAATACGGATTGAAGCTACTACAGTTCATGTGATGAAAGCCAAGGCTTAAATTCTGTAGTTACTACTCTCGCACCTGAGGAATGATAGTAATGCGTGATCTGAGGTCATGGAGTCCGATGTCGGCGAGGTCGACGCCATCTATTAAGATCTTTCCCTTTGCGGCCTCTAAGATCCTGAAGATTCCCAGGGCTAGTGAGGACTTCCCTGCCCCTGTCCGGCCAACAATTCCAACCTAAAAAAAATAGCTTTTAGTCAGAATGTATATACAACATCATTCAAGAAATGATTCAGACGGGTAAAAAAATGATTTCATCACAAAAGATTTCTCACCCTCTCTCTTTCGTGAACTTTTAAGGTGATGCCCTTCAGAGCCAACTCAAGGCCTTTACGGTACTGCAGCCCATAGCCCTGGAACTCAATGGTACCTCTCTGGGGCCAGTCCTGGGGCAAGGAGCTGCCTTCAATACTCCAACTCGCCTGAATTAGACAACAAGGAAGGGTCAGTAGGGAACAAAAAACCTCTGTTTTTTCAGTGTTGGATTTTGTGTTTTGAGCTGTGTTATGTTTTTGTGGGTGTGGTGGGAACACTTACCTCTTTAGCAGTATCAGCATATTCGTTGACTCTCTCCACCGAAACAATGTTGTTTTCCACGTCAGTCCAGGATCTCACAATCCAACTCAGGATTCCAGTCACCTGCAAAATATCCAACAGACTGAGGTTTACTTTAAATCTTATACGTTCTTGTTTCGACAAGTGCATTTGATGATTGAGCAAGGCAATGCATTTATATTCCACTTTCTCCGCTTTAAGCTCCAATTGCAAACCCACAGTGACGTGTGGTGTGGCAAGTCGGCTGCCTTTGTTCGTAATGAGTCGGGTATTGGGAAACCTCCAGAACTGTGAGAATGCGTGTGAGCGTGTCTGTAGACAGAGCCTCTTACCTGGAGGGAGTGTGACACAGCCAAACCAACTATGCCTGGGCTCAGGGTGCCTTTTCCCATCACAGAGAGAATGGCAGCAGCTAAGACCACACCATTACCAACAAACTCCAGATTGACTGCCAGCCACCTGTGGATGTAATATTGATTTAGTTGTTGGCAGGCGACTACCAAAATGTGTCCTTAATACTTAAGCCAAAAGTCCTTTTGTGTAACCATGCCTGAATCATCCCTCAACCTCATGAATTTTAGCTGAGTGAGCAGAAATGAAATGAGAGCACATTATAATCATCACATCATCTCACCGGGTGGCCACAAATCTAGGGAAGTAGGAGGTCTGATTGAAGTCCACCCTCGTATTAGTCTGCAGGATGAACCTGGACTGCTCGCCAAAGGCACGGATCACGCTGGCGCCCTGCACCGTCTCGTTGAAGTGCGTGTAGATGGGCGAGCGGCTCACAGCTTCCAGCCTCCGCAGCTGACAGGATGTGGCAACGTAGAAGCTCTGTAGACGCAAAAGTGGAAAAATAAAACACACGTTTAATGAGTGAAAACAAGAGGGAGCAGCGAGGGCTTTCCCATAATTCATAGTGAATGTGTGTAACATTCATGTCAGCACGTGGGCGAACAAAACACAAGTGAACGGCAAAATCAGCAGGGTTGGTTTTGGAGCTTTCCAAAGATACCCTTTAATGGAAGCCAGCTCCTGCTGAGCCACCTGTGACATGCGGTGAGTTTAAATGTTGGTGGAAAAATGTACCTGGACGAAGGCGTAAAGGAAAGCCAGAGGCAGGATGACCACGGCTGCAAAGGGCATCGCCAGCAGCACAATGATGCAGACCTCCATGAGTTTGAAGACGTAGCTCAGCATCATCTTCAAGCCATCTGGGACCATGCAGTCGATGGCATCGATCTCTTTGGAAAAGCGGTTGAGAAGGTTGCCGCTGGGCGTGCACTCAAAAAAAGACATTGGGGAGTGCAGCACGTTGATCAGCAGGTCCGCGTGCAGATGGCGAGAGGCGATGATGCCGCAGATGGAGATGGCGACTGTCGTACCAAAGATGGCGATACCTTAAGAGAGATCACATCAGAGTCAAACATCAACAAACCATGGTTGACTCTTCATTGGTTTGAGCTCCGACCAGTGCTCTCGAACTGACCTTGCACAAAGCCAAGCGCACCGAACACGATCAGTTTCATGTCTGTGTCGGTCTGGGTGCCGTTGACGATCGGGTCGTCAGCCCACACGCTCAGCCAGTAGTTGTAGGCCAATGAGGCGCCCTGCTGAAAAGCGTACAGGAAGACGATGGGAATGATCATGGCCAAGCCGATGGTCTTGAAGTACTTCTTGTACATCGCCAACCGCACCTGATAGAAGAACAGAAGGATAGTAGAACAACACGACAAATCTAAAAAAATCAGATGATGATTGTATCAACTATTTCATGTGTAATCTAATAATAATTCATTTTTAGCCAGGGCCTAATTTCAGAAGTCTAAAGCAATGTTCAGACTTACCCTTCCAGTGCAGGCCTTGTCAGTCTCAGTGAGCTTGCCTATGTCCTCTGCTACCGGTTCCTGGTCTGTTTCAGACACGGGCTCCATGTTCTGCAGGTTTGTATTTGTGGTGTCACCCCTGCACGATGAGGAGAAGCCCGAGGTCATGCTTGGGATGCCAAACATCTTATTCACAAATCTGCAGTTTACATGTTTGTTTACACACCCAATGAGCTGCTCCTGGGACAGGTCTCTGGAGAATGGCATAAAGTCCACCATGCTGAGACGAGCATTGGACATCCTGGAACCAGCTTCAAGAAAGGGACATTTTGGGGTTTATAATCTGGATTTTTCATCATTCATTTTTATTACATAGAAGTTCTCCTTTCTGCACAGACTGAATTTGATTTTCACAGTCGTTTCTCACCTCTCTGTATGGCACTCTCTTTTCGCTCTGCATTGGCAAAGGTGTGAATGAAGTCAGCGAACGCGCCATGGCGGCTTAGGAGCTCCTGATAGGAGCCGCTCTCTGTGATTTCTCCGTCTCCTAAGACGAGGATGAGGTCAGCCTGTGGCAGGAAGCTCATCCCATGGGTCACTAGGATGCGGGTCTGTTGAGAAAGCCACACAAGTAAGTAAACTAGCATGTAAGCACAACCCTGTACTTAATATGGGCTTTTATCCAAACAAAAGTGTCAGCAAAATGGTGGTTTCCGTATTGTGATGAACTGCAGCGCATGCCACATAAGTGGTTCAAGAAATTGTAAGACCATGTTTTTGCCCCTTGCAGCTAAAACGCACTTTGGTTATGTTGCATGTATTACCTTGTCTCTAAGGACTCCTTTTGGTCCAATGACTTTGTCAAAGATGTGTTGGCCAACATGTGCATCGACAGCGGACAGAGGATCATCCATGAGGTAAACATCCGCCTTTCTGTAGACAGCCCTGGCCAGGCTCACCCTCTGCTTCTGCCCGCCTGAGAGGTTCAATCCCTGCAGGGACACATTGATTCAAAGGTTTAGTTAAACTCAAGGGATTAAGGGAAATAATTATTCTATTCTCCATTTCAAAACCTTTTCTCCAATTTCGGTAGCATCTCCAGCAGGTAGGATTTCGAGGTCGGGCAGCAGTGCACAGGCTTCCAGCACTCTGTGGTACCATGTCTGTAGTTTCTCACGGCCGAATAAGATGTTGTCTTGGACTGTGGCATTCTGGATCCAGGCCTGCTGGGGTACATACGCTACCGAGCCCTGGGAGGACACACGTCAATAGACGGGCCGTCAGTATTAATGAAATAAAACTCACTACAAAGAACTTTCTTGTGAAACACTCAATACCTTCACAGTGACACTGCCACTTCTTTTCTCTGTTTCGCCGAGCATGGCGGACAACAAGGAGGACTTTCCACTGCCCACATGACCGACCACAGCGACGAGGGAACCTCGTGGCACATGGATACTGATCCTGTCAAAAAAGAAACATTTTTCTTGTGTTAGTTTCTTCGTTTTTATTTTAGAGTAGATTACATTTCATTATTTTTCATAACACGTACCTTTTCAGACATGGAGGGCCCTCAGCAGACCAGCTAAAATTGCCGTTATCTATCACCACGTCTTCCCCATCTTAACAAGAAAGAAATGTAGAGTTAAGTGAGGAAAACCTGCAATAAACGCTGAAGACATGTTCTTTCAAACAATCCTTCAAAACAAAAATCCCCCTTGAAGTTTCAGCCTGGGCGTAATTACAAGTGAATTAGCTTAATCATACAAATTACAGAGCTGTTGCCTTTTCACAAGCTGTCCAAGGAAGTGTTGACAGATTACACACAGAGAACTGCAGGGCTTCTCTATTTTCTTTCTCTATGAATCATAGGTCTGAATTCATGCTGTGATTTACATTCAACCACTAAGTGGTAACATCCTATCATTAAGCTGTCTAGCAGTTAGCCATGGACGCAGAAAGTGACAGCGCATATGATCCATACAAGGCTTTTGGTGCTCCACAGATATAATAACAACATCATCTTACGGGCTGTTCACATTGATGAGGACAGCGTATGATTTAAGGGAGTACAGGGACCGGATTGTGGGGTTTGGTGAACCGTGCAGAATAATAACATATTCTTTTAATGCTAAAGTTGATACATGGGTGGGGCTCTCACCAGAACTCAATGGAGCCTTTGAGACATTGTCTCCTCTCAGCTCCTCTGAGCACAGGTATTTTCCCAGACGTCTCAGTGAAACCATGGCCTGAAACAGTAAGGCGGTTAGTTAACAGAGCACATGGGATCTTTACAATATACCTTATCATGCACCATATTGATATTACAATACAACCTACCTGCATAGTTGTGCTTATAGCAAATGGGAGCTGACTGAGTGGGGTTTTCAGAATGTTGATCAGCGCCATTGAGACAAAAACTTTCTGTGCATCAAGGACGTTCCTGTCATCAAGCGTCACGTAGACTCCAAACATGGAGAAGGCAATCTTCGGGAAAAATAGAGGAATTATTACATACACAGGGAAGACTGTGTTGTGGAGGACCTTTAAAGACACAATTTACAGGCTAAGGCTGGTGTTATTATACATTTCTCCAATCGTCAAAGTATTACACGAAAGACCAAAACATTCATTCTTTGTTAGACTTGCAGTGTCTCGAATTACATGCACCCTTTTTATTGAAAGCTATTTTTGTTTGCTATTACCAGGAAAGAAGAAGAGTTGAAGGATGCGATGGAGATGGAATAAAGGATCTGAGACTTCTTCAGGGCTTTGAGCTCCTTTTCTCTGTGTCCCAAAACCTTCTCCAGGAAGGCCTTCTCCCAGGCATAAAACTTCAAGATCTTTATTCCACTCAGGATCTCATTCATCAGTCGGATTCGTCCGTCCATGAACTTCATTTGCACTTCCTGTTGACCAGATGTGAGCGTTTTTTTCCTTTTTGTGAAGACAATTAAACTATCCGAAGATGTCGCACACTAGAGAGACATTACCACATCAAAGCAAATACATGCATTTGGGAACATGGGTTGGTCTGCACTCATCACAACGGTAGTAAATTGTTAAACTCAGTAAGTATTGCTTGTTACATTTTAGTGATTTTTATACAAGTAAACAACAAAGGGCCTAGAATGTGGTCACTGCATTCAAGACTAAGTTTGATTAATTTGCCATCTGAATTTATAGAACTGTCTCTTGTTTTTCCAAAGAAATGAAAAATGGCACCCGCCTATTACCCACCCTTTTCTTTCATTGTCTTTCAAGCTCGTTATATGGGATATACATCAAAAGGACAAGTGAGAATGTAGCATCCAAGCCAAAACACCCATGTGGCTCTTCAGCCACTATCTAAACCAGCTGTGGCATCCCTGACCCAACATGCCAGATGTCAGAAACAAAATATGTGCACATTCCTGTTACTGCTTTTACCTGAAGCTTGCTTCTTTTCTTTGCTATGAATCCGTTGAGGGGGAAAATGAGAATGACAGTGGCGATTCCTGCCAAAGCTGATGGCCCGAGATGCTAAATTTAACAAAGATTCAAACAAGTGTTAAGTTCAGTGAAAATGCAGTCGTGCATGAATGAGGGGGAGTGTGAATATATTTGGACATACCTGCCAGAGGAAGAAGAGACAGAGAGAAATTTCAATAGGAGCCAGCCAGACGGCGTTGAAGTACACCACAAAGTCCATGAGCTTCTGGGTGTCCGCCGAAACCAGATTCACAATCTCGCCCACAGTGCAGGTCCTTCTGGCAGAGCTGTTTATCACCAAAGACTGGAGTGACAACAAAAGATACAAGACATTTTAGCCTTCAGTTGTGCAATATAGAATTACAGCCTCTAAAAGATTTTGGACGATTATTCATTTTAGATAAAAACTGTTAATCTTGCTAGATTTTCCTGTCTGGAAGGAGAGACCGCTGTTGTTTTTTTGCCGTCTAAAACATAATATGTGTGGTGTCTGGAGGTTAGCGGCTACATTTCCGTGGATGCAAAGTTACACACCTTCCGGTAAACCAAGCCCATCACCGCTGTCTTCACCCTCATTCCCACTGTGAAGCATGTGTACATGTACTGATGGTTGAAGAGGGACTGAAGGCACGACAGCAGGAACATCAGAGCGGCGTAGAAGTAGCCTTTCCACAGCGGAGCATCTTCATCCCTCATGAAATCCAGGAGAAGACTGGGGAGGAGGAAGTTAATACTTAATCAGGATGTTCAGTTTTTACATGCATGTTAGTCCAATTAAAAACTCTGTTCCTCTGTCTGGTTTTCCCTGGAGTGCAGTGAGTGAAACCAATGAAAGTGAGTTTTTACCCTGTTTATAACCCTTCTTATTTTTAAAATCAATGTGGTATTATGTGATCGCACTTGGCCAGCGCTTCCCTTCTTGTGGTACAACAGCATTTCTGCCGTTTAGAGGCTCCTCTCCCTCCAGGCCTGTCCTCCTCACTGGAGAACACAGGAGCTGTGGTCTCGTCTACTTTATCTGCTCACAGCTCCATGACCGTAATTAACACTTGCACTGATTCTGTGGTGTGCATCAACAACAACATTCCAGTCTGGCTACTGGGATTGAGCGGCGGGTGGCGGGTCAGGCATAACCTGTTTTCATTGCTGCCAGCTTCTGCACAAATCATTGAAAAACAGGACATTGCAGGTGATATCTTACCTGTTGACCAAGGATTTGTTTCTACACAAAAGTATATCCATATATGTAGACCGTAGCATCTGCCTAACCAATGATTATTTAAATAATACCAGGAAAATATAATCTCCTCTGCCTCAATCCCTAAATTGGACAATTATCGCCCCCCCAAATCCCAATAAAACCTATTTTTACTCTCGACTGCAGTCAATCAAGGTAATTTCAGTCTGAGCTGAGGTTTTGAAATATTGGCTGCAGCTTTCCTTAATACAGTGATCGCAATGCCGTATGGTTTGTGGTACTCCAAACACAGAGAAGCAGGCAAAGCGATTTTTGAAAAACATATTTTTTCCAAATATAATGACAACTTTCTTTTGAGTCATTTCATTTTAAACTTCATGTACTTCAATTCAATAATCTTCATGCAGAATGGGCAGAAGAAAAAACACATTTGTGGCGTTATTCATGGTGCTCTTTGGAGGGGTAAACTCTGTGGAAGTGTAAACGAAATAAACCTGAGCTTTGTGGTACTGGGTCGAGAAACACGTCAATCTTTACAAATATTGAACAAATCCCGAAGAAGCATTTCATTTGAATTCATTTATTATCAGAGTAAGGTTACAATCAAATCTTCCTGGTTCTTACCTGAGCACCTGGGGGATGGCGAACATGAAGGCATCGTGGAATATAATATACAGGGTACCGGTCAGAAAGTAGGGGCCGAACTTGCGTGCCATCGTCCTGAGCAGGAAAAAGCCGGAGCTCTGCTCCTTCTGCAGCTTCCTGAGGAGCTGGGCCTGGTCTGGTAATCTGCTCCCCAGCGCCACACCCGATGCTAAGGCCTTCTCCTGCCTGCACAGCACAAGAGAACAAACGCAGTTACAGACAATCCATCTGTGTCAGAGATGCCCCAGCATGATGCTGCGCCTTTCTAGTATTTAATGTGAAACAGATTGTTGAGTAAAAGTCATTATTCACTGACATTATGGTGATCTGTCTGCTCAAGAGACTACTTTTGGTCCAAAATGCTTCGGGTGATGAGACATCCCAAATTCCAATTGCAGTATACACGCATGTCTTGTACTCAATTGACAGTCGCTTAACTTAACTTTTACTAAGTCCAATACCAAATTGCTGGGGTCATCACACCCAAATTGTCAAAAGTTCTCACTTTTGAACTTTGGCACATTCATCTGTCCAGTCCCCCTCCAGCTCAGATATTATCTTGCGTGATGTGTCTTCCTCCCTCAGGGTCCACAAGTCCTCTGCTTCCAGCGGGGTGCGATATCCTTTCACAACAAGTCTTGGGAGGAGGATTTGCACACATAGTCGTCAAGAAAACACACATAATATTGTGGCTCGGACTAGGCCAAAAAATGAAGGGTTTTGGAAGAACCATCTTACCCAGTGAACCACCAGAAGAGAATCTTTGACAGAAAAGAGGCGTCCTTCAAGGGACAGGGATTCTGCAACAGATTAAAGACTACACTCAATGTTGTTTTCGTAGTGAAACTCTTGACGGCCTTTGAGACACGCACAGCTTCACAGTAGTGTGTTTATGTATGCTAACGTGTGTACAGTCCATTGAGGTCACAAACTCCCACAAGACAGAATAAATCGAGTTCTACGTTATGGGCAGCAGAGGATTTAGCAGATGGTCCAGCTCGGACGACTGAATGGAAATGTCTATTCACTAACTGTCCAACGAGATGACACAGACACGCACACACAAAGTCTCTCCCGCAGTCTCTCCACCTTGCCACCCCGGGGTGTTTACTCACTTCATTACCAGCGGTCTTGCTCTTACTTCCTGTGACTAACTCTACCCAGAGGGTAGGGAGCAGAGGAGGAGAAGGTGGAGGACAAGTAGGACACATCAAAAAGTGACCAATGGGTGTGTCCACCACGCCAGACTGCGGTTTCTTCCCCCTGAGCCTCTTCAATACCAGCCAAGGGCTTCTTAGGGACTATTTTGACTTCATCACTGGGGAAATGTTACATCACATGTCTTTTTGATTGATTACCAATTAATTTTCATGAACCTGTCAGCTGTCTGGAATCCACTTGCTATTTGGAGCTTGTGTGTCATCAGGTTCATATTTCTTGGGATGGTGAGATATGTATTGAGTAAGGCCTATGCTGTTGTGTTGTAACAGCAGCAGTCCAGATGTTGTCCAACGCTGAAGTGAATGAGCCGTGGTGATGGTATGCAGAAGAGCAACCACAAACCCACAGTCACTCACACACAGACACACATTAACACTAGGAAGCCAAAGTGGTGTAGTGAGAGCGGAAGGAAGGAGGTGAGTGAATCACACTGTTTCCTCCAAACGGGAAAACATCTTGACAACAAAAGTTGAAAACCACAACATAGTTGCTCTAACGTTTCCTTTCCTAAGTAACACGTAGGTGTGGATGTTCTTGACGGATGTGGGATGCGTTCTCCTGCACATACCTTTTCCAAGACCTTTTTTCCCTCTGGGGGCTTGTCAGCAAAACAACACAGGAAGAGCTGGGCCAATTGTATTGTGAAGTAGGAGAAGAAGGCGAAGTACCGTACAATGTCTGAGGCAATGCCCTGTGGAATAAGAGGGCACAGATTAAGGATGCTGCTACAGGGCCTAAATTATTTCTGTTTATTTGTGTTAAACCATTCCAGACAGGTGGTTTAAGTTAGACTTATATTTCAAGAAAGGACACATTTAATTGGCTTTATGGCCGAGGACATTTCAAATAAAAACAACGTTGCTTTTAAATCAAGACGTAAGGTTTTCAACATGATCAATGTGTTTTGGCTGTTTCATCCATTTCAACATTATTATTTTTTAAATCACACAATATCCTGGAGCTGGAAATTAATACATTTCTTTTGCATGCTTACAATGTTTAGCAAACAAATCATTTACGCTGTAAGATCGCAGACACAATAAAGAGTATTTTGGACCTTCAAGCTAAACTGGAGTGAGAACCCAGACGTTAATGGTGTACTTTATATAAATGAAGTGATAGTTAAAGCTGCCTCTCAGTCACGCTTAGAGCCTGTATCTGTAAATAGAGAGATTGTGGTTGTACAAACCAGGCCGCTCACAGTCAATCGAGGGAGTAGCTGCGATATTAACCACTCAGAGACTTTTGTGAAATGTACAAGTGACTTGTTATTCTTGAAGTACTGAAATCGTGGGGTTTGGCAGATGCATTGCTTACTATTTGGTCAAGGCCACTGCCACAGCCCGTCTGTGCAATGTGCATGCAATGGGTGTGCATGAAAGTCAGATGGCAAACAGTAAAAACGTCGCTCTGAAAGTGTGGTGCTGTGCCCAGAAAGGAGATATGAAGGGGCCAAATGGATCCGGCCACACAGTGAAAAAAGGGTCAGGGTGGTCGAGGAGTGGGTGGAAAAATGTAGGTCAGGCGACTTAAAATGGGCAAGAATCAGGAGGTCAGTCAACTCAAGCCATCAACACTGCGATGTGAATTAGACACCGTCTTCATAAATATTTACAATATGTGTATTTAATGTGAGCTGACACACCAGACAAGGACACACTGCTAAACTGGGCGACAAACATGTCGTTACAAATATTTCTTACCAGAGTAAAAGTACTTCTTTACCATGTCAGATATTAATATACAATATACAACTAAACTTGTTTGGTTGCCTTCTCCAAATGGCATCGCATTATGTGCGGATGCATAGATTTCCATCTGGCTGTGTTTACAGCAGCGTAGGCCCATAAACACAGCACTGACGTTCCTCTGGTCTGACCCTGGACTGCCATGTCTCACCAGCATTTATCCAAGGGCCATCATTACTCTCCCCCCAAGCAGTGTGGGAATGTCACGCTGAGGACGATAAAACAGAAATATGGATGTGTGTTTGTTTGTGTGTTTTTATAGAAATGCAAATGCGACTGCCCTACGGCTGTGTGCACTTAAATAGAAGCTTCCCCCGTGAGGCACAGGAAGAAAAGGAAAACTTAAACACACACGGGCTTGACCAGAATTGGCAGTGCCGTCCTCCGACACTTGGTTAACGTCGGCTACCTTGGTTGAAATCCGGGGATGAAACACAAACTCCTCGCTGCGGGTATATCTCAAGCTGCGCTGCTGGAGTGGTGTGTCTAGACTATGGGTAGGAGTGGACCTGATTAGATATCCCTGCACTGTGTTTGGACACCGAGAGTTCACTGAGTTTAAATCTGACAAACACTTTATTTGGCTCCAAATCAACCCTTGTGTTCAATGTAAGACCATTTTGGAGGCATGGAATATAGACCATCATGTTGCGATGATATTATTTTATGAGATCATTTTGTTAATACTCAACATGAATTAGTACTAAAGATATACCTCATCCATGGCGAGCTGGATCTTTGCTCTTAGAGGAACCAGGGAACAGACCACAGCCAAAACCCAGAAGAGGAAGAGGAATACAGAAGAACGACAGCCTCTTATTCTTTCCAACTGGATGATGCACAAGGCCAAGATCTAAGGAGAGAGACACAGAGATATGGAGGGCCTTTATGTTGGGGTCTCACAGCACAGGAGAGCAAACAATCCCTGATTTAGACAGCACTATAATCTGTGTTTAAAAACAGCCTGGATCCACTCAACAAGAACAAGAAAACAGGATTTCAAAGTAAACTTATTTACCAAGCAACCAATTCATTATTATTTATGTAAACCTTTTCAACAGTAAAGGTTTAGTTATAGTCACTCTGATCTAATGTAGCCTATTGTGATTTGGAGAAAGAAAGTGGGATTCTGGGATTTCCTTGGCTGCAGCCACAGATGGTTTCCGGCTGACTTCTGCCTGCAAAATAAAGAATGCATGGAATGCTGCAGGCCCTGCATGAACACATTGCTTAATATTGTTATATACTATCCTATATACTGTCAAAGCAGCTTTAGGTTACTTTGAGATGAGCCACAGAAGAGTCCTGTTATAAACGACATCGGCTTTGGAATTATATATGTTTTTCACATCAACGACATTATACATTTCTCGGGGAGACGTGTACAGAATTGTGTTTTGTGAGGGTGAAGATCCTCATGTGCTCTGGTGGATACGCTGCGTTTCCATGATCTTAATGTGGTGACACACTGATTCTTTACTTTTTCACTTGTCGTGTTGATTCGTTTTCCCTGCCCACTTGATGCTAGTCTATTGAAGGAGGAATACAGAGAGACAGACATTTATAGACATACCTATGGGGAATTTAGAGTCTCCAGTCCACCTTGGACTGTTGGAGCCGAAAGCACAAATAAAGAGTGGACGAAACAGAACTGTGCTTAGAGGTGAGATTGTTTTGGCCACTTGGGAGGAAATATAAAAGCTGAAAGCAAATAATTGACTTATTATCATCCTGTGAAATTTTAATTGCAAACATGTTTACACATCCAGTCATAATGAAGCAACATTACCGTGTTTTCTCTAATTTCATCTCCAACAACTCCTGAAGGAAAATGTGTCTCTCTTGCATCTAAATGCACTGCTATGTTCTCACCAACCGCTTCTGCTGATTGATGCTGGAGATATAGTGTACAGAGGATTATTAACCTACTTTATTATAAATGGGCACAAAACCAACAGAATTAGCTGAGAGATTTTTAAAAGAATTCCAGAAGAACTGAGCAACAGTTTTAATCACTATATGAGCTTCACAGGGTCCTTTCGTCTATTGTGGATTTTAAAATATAATACAGTTATTATTTTTAAACGTTTTCTCTGGTAATGTATATGTACATCTCCCAGTTTGTCACTGAGCAGCACCAAACCCATGGTAAGAGCCGTATGTCGTAGATTGCTGGTACGTTTAGTCCTGAAGAGGTAGAGGCTGCATCAGCCACAATCCAAACCCCCGTATAAGTGGTTGACTCATGAAGCTGACCTTGGGCCGGGATCTGATGGCAAGGACCCTGCTTTCTCATGCCCTCCGTTCTAACTTTCCATATTGCTCAAAACCATCAGCCATCTGTTTGTAGCGGTCCGTGGGTGGAACTAAGTCCATCACTGAGCCCCAAATCAAAACCCTGCCTTATAATTACACGGGAAGTTTGTAGCGGGGGAGAAATGGGACCTTTATGTCACGTTTCATCAATAGTGACCACGATTTGTGAACTGTTACCAAACACGGAGCACCGAGAGCACAGTGTTCTCCTGCACTCAGGGAACGAGTGGTGGTGGATGGCTACAACCAAGGGAGTTTTATCCTTTAATAGAGATAGTCTGGCATTTACAGATTGGTGACGGGCTCGAGCAGTGGGTGTAGTAGATGTTTGCTGTCTTTCCCCTTGGCCCGATGAATTATATTCTAAAAAAAAGCCTTTTTTTTAACTATACCCCTTGAAACAAGAGACATCTTTAGTGTATTTTTACCCAAACACGTTTTGCTATTGACTCAGGAGTCTGAAAAGACCACAGGTGGGCGGGGCTGTCTAACTGGGAGACTGTGCAGTACCTGTATGAGGCTGCGGAGAGAGGAAGCCTGGTGAGTAAACAGCTCAATGCACTACAGGAAACCTCTACTGTACCGCGTTGTAAATGTCACATCATTTCTTCTCAGGACAGACAGCTTTTTAGACGTTCCACGCCATCCACGTTGTTAGCCGCACCCTTTTCTCTTTGCGCCTACTCATTACTGTAGTTACATTCATCAAATGAAAATGAGCAGGGTTGTTTTCCTCAACACGAGCCACTGAAACCATTCTCAGATTGCATACCAGCCCGTATCTTCTATAAATACAACTCTGGGGGTTATAGTTTGATTAAAGATGCTTGAAAATAAAGAAGACAAACAATATTTGTAAAGATTAAAGATCTCATCTAGACTGCGTAAATCTGCTCAGTTCTTAGATCCCAACATTTCAGTTGTTGCACTTCCTCCTCCTTAGACCTGAGCAATATCAATGTGCACTATAGATTTTGGGTATGGTCATGTTTATTTAAGACCCTGGGTTCTTATTCCAAGGTAAGTTAAATGAACGTTTGGGAGCTTTATCTTTTCTTCATTCTGCATTGCAACAAATACAGCTTTGGTCAAATAAGGGACTGGCATCACACTTCCAGTGCAACAGTCCACACCCGTAGCCTAGCCTATAAAAGACTGGAGCTTTCTGTGTAATTAGGTTTGAGTACAATTGTTTTTCATCACTGTTGTATTTGGTGTTTTATTGGTTGGAAGAGATTCTGATGAGCTTGATTTAAATTGCATGATGAGTCAACACGCTGCCACCACTGTACAACTCATGTATATGCGACCATAATAATAGAAACTATTATTGATAACTTTGGGTGGAAAAGCACTGACTGTCAACTTGGAGTTTAGGAGTGACTCGTTCTTTTTCACAGTAACCTCAGTTTCACAGTTTTTGACATATAGTCTCTCACGCAGCACATTTTTCATTGTATTGAAACTTTGCACTTACGTGGAAGTTCAACATCAACTAGTAGCTGATGTCACGACACATGTACTCTGCACACTGATGAGTGATGGTTAAATACTGACGGCGTTTACAGGGTACTGTAATATTTGCATTGCCTGCGACACCATAAATCTAACCCTGGTTGAGCATCTTTGCACCTTAGTGTCTGTTCAACATACACATACATACGCTGTATATCAAGTAAAAATATTCTGTTACCTAGAGCAACACTGGAGGGATGTCAGATGTGTGAAATGAGTTACAAGTCAGTTGCATAGCTCGATTGTTAAAGCATTTTCCATTCACACGCACAGTGTGCCTCTATAAAACTAATGGACATTATTTTTATTATAAGTCCCTCAAATGTCAGTACGATTTTTATACTTCATTAAGAATTTAAAACAGAGTATTCATATTTGCTTATCTCTAGAGACTTGTGAAATGTCTTTGAAATGGGGAGTTATTTCAATTATCTCATTACCTGTTAGCAGTTGAAATGAAATGGTGCAACAATAAACACATAATGTGCCACAATTAGGTATGTATGAAATGCACTTTTTCTGTTATATTCCACACAGTGCGTGTACTGGCTTAATGTGCAGTAGGGGAATTTATTGCAAGAAATGTAATATAAACCAGGCAACAAACTCCAATCTAAACTATTGTGGATTTCTCTTAAACTTTTATTCTCTCTAATGGCCATTAGGAGGTGACACCTCCGAGTGCAAAAGGTTTTCAAAATGTATGGAAGTCTAAGAGAACATGACTGATTCTCATTTATTTTATTGCCTTTACAAAAATTGTGAACATAAGTTTATGGCCTGGAGTTGTATAATTTTGTTTTTTCCAGTTTTAATACATTCCCAGTGGGTTATTGTCGCACTAATTAACTCCAATTCATATATTCAGTCCACGCATTCTGCAATAGCCTTGAAGAGACAAAATAGAAGGAAATAGTGTCTCTTAAGAATGCCTTTCAAGTATTTGAAGGCCGCTGTGATTTTCGAAAGGAAAGAAGTATTTCAGTTCTTCGCAGTCCATAACCTCACTGCTAGTGCCATTAAATCATACACACTGCTCCTTTAAGCCAATACATATGGTTAGATTGACCTTAATTTATGGATTCATCACTTTGCTGCATCCTCCCTTGATGCACAAATGCACAGCATTCAATGTTAAAAGAAGACCCTTTGCTTTGACGGCACCAAAAAATCTTATAATTGAAATGGATTCAGTCAGATGATTCCGTGTTTGAAGATAAATAAATGTGGTATTTACCACAGTCATGCTGCGTATGATGGGGCTGAGTAAAAAGACCATGTGCTGCTGGATCTCCTGGCGCCTCTCCAGCAGTATGTAGAAGAACTCCACAAAGCCAAAGGAGGCCAGCAGGAAGCCCAACACCTGCATGGGACACAAAAGTAACCAAAGACACAATGGAAAAACTTTGCCGTCAAATTTGAGTATATCTCTGTTCAGTTGATGTTAAGATTTATATTGAGGAAAATTAATACCATTTTGGTTTTGTGTATAAACCTTTGGACAGTAATGTGTGAAGTCTCACCATCTTGGCGGTGCAGAGGCGGGACTTTCGAATGCGTCCGCAGTCATGGCAGTAGAGGTGAAGGCAGTAGAAAGGCGCCAACAGCCACAGATAAATACATGGCACCCACACCAGCACTGTGTTCTGGAAACACTGGGTCAAGTCTGGGTTGGTTGTGTACCACGTACGATTCCAGTCCTACAACAAATAGAAAGAAATAAAGCCGTTTGGATCACGATCATACACTGAAGTCAAACTGTGAGGTTACCTCGATCATCTGACAAACGGAACAAGTCCAGTGAATTCAGACTTGAGAGCTTGGTTTTATCTGTCAGGGCAGAGCACAGTGAAACCACAGCGAGTCCTTTCCAACACTGTGTGAGTTGGAAACAACTTTCTTTTGCTAAAAAGCGGACTCAGTGTGTGGTTGTTGTTTTGTTTTTTTTACCACATCTACCAATGTGTGTTTTCTAATTTCAGTAGGACAATGTAAGCGGTCGACACATTTAAAATGTAAGGTCAGGGGTTACACTATTAATCAAACCTTTAAACAGTACACGTTTGGGATTGTGTAACAGCACCAGAAGCAAGATGGGTTTTCTTCAGCAAAACAAACAACAACGAGGAATAAGTGGCCTGTTGTAGTGTTGCTTCACTTTTTTTTTTTTACTTAACTGGCCTAATGAGGGACAGGGTGTCTGGCGGGGCTAACGAGGTTGCCCCGTGGAGACGGCACAGGAAGTGGTTTAGAGCTCCGAGCGCGGCGGAGTAGTCTGGCCCTGCTGGTAGACTCTAGCCTGGGACAAGGAAGAGGAGCCACAATTGGTGGCAGATGCGGCTTCGTTATGTAACAGCACTGAACCTGGTCAGGTGAGACGCTCTTTGGTAGTTGCTGCTCTTCTGGGAGGGCGGTGCTTCCCGAGGGGAGGGGTGCTTTGTTTAAGTTGTTTCCCACCTCTGGAGCCTCAAAAGTCAGAATCATGGCAGAATATCTGTTAAAATCAGAGGTGTCACTGTTTTGACCCATTCAGGTTTAAGAAATTCCCCCACAGCCACTGATCTACCTAATCCGTTCAAGAGATTTATCTCTCGTCGGGCAGTGTGTGGGAGGCTACTTTCACAGACCCTTCTGACTCCTGCGGTCTGTGGCAGACGATGAACAGAGCGCTTTTATGAAAGAAATTGTCAAACCCTCCTGGCACTTTCTTGTGCATTTTGTTCAGCACTAACCCTATTTCTGTGGTGGAAGTAGTTGCCACTAGCTTTGAGGAGTCTATTTTTTACCTGAATAGCACAGTGATGTGAAAGTAGTAGAGACTATTACTGTGTTGCAAATCCGCTGAATCCTCACAAACTCAGTGGCTAACCATAAGTGAAATAAACTCAATTTTGTGAGTAGATTTTAGGCCTTGATCACTCCCATGACAGTCTCACCTATAATGACTCATTTCCAGTTAGTGCAGCCTGTAAAAGTTCACATGCATTCAGAATTAAACTTCTCCTGCTGAGCTGAATTGTGACGGTTCAGTTCCCTATTCAAAAACTATAAATCCCCATCCCAGCCCTGCTGGGAAGTATTAAGCGATGACTATGTCCCAAAAGTATGTGAAAGGATGATTACTACAGTTAACATCTGAATACTTTGCAGCCAACACAGCAAATCAAACATTTTCTATGCATTGTAATTGATGTAGCGTGGCCAAAAACAAGCATCTGATTTACTGCCGCTTTCTCAACAAACTTTGATGGCCATTTGTTTTGAGGTTTTGCAAGAGCAAAAACTAACCCTATTTCTGTGGTGGAAGTAGTTGCCACTAGCTTTGAGGAGTCTATTTTTTACCTGAATAGCACAGTGATGTGAAAGTAGTAGAGACTATTACTGTGTTGCGAATCCGCTGAATCCTCACAAACTCAGTGGCTAACCATAAGTGAAATAAACTCAATTTTGTGAGTAGATTTTAGGCCTTGATCACTCCCATGACAGTCTCACCTATAATGACTCATTTCCAGTTAGTGCAGCCTGTAAAAGCTCACATGCATTCAGAATTAAACTTCTCCTGCTGAGCTGAATTGTGACGGTTCAGTTCCCTATTCAAAAACTATAAATCCCCATCCCAGCCCTGCTGGGAAGTATTAAGCGATGACTATGTCCCAAAAGTATGTGAAAGGATGATTACTACAGTTAACATCTGAATACTTTGCAGCCAACACAGCAAGTCAAACATTTTCTATGCATTGTAATTGATGTAGCGTGGCCAAAAACAAGCATCTGATTTACTGCCGCTTTCTCAACAAACTTTGATGGCCATTTGTTTTGAGGTTTTGCAAGAGCAAAAACATGGCAATAGCCATAATGAGAAACAGAGGAACAGAAGGACAAAGAAAGAGAGGATGAAGGAGAAAGTTCGGAGCGAGTGCATCCAAGAATTTTGCTGCTGGATGGCTGACATGTCCATCCTTTTTTCTCCAGCCCGAGATTCAGAATGTGGACATAAATCACCATATTGCTTTTCCAACAACAGCCGCTCACTCATAGTGATGCTCTCCCAGTGCTCAGCATCCCAGTGTGCTGAATTGCAGAGTTCAGCGACGTTAGACACATTAATGGAAATTCTCCGATTCAGACTTGCTTTAGTGTAGATTTCAAATGTGCTTACATATCTACATTCAGGCTATAAAAACGAGGGCAGGGCATAACGATTCTCTTCTAAACGTAACGCAGGCTCATAAACACAAAAACACATTTTAACATTAATATTCACCCGTCAGTATGCAGACAACCTTCAATTTTGTGACAAAAGTAACTTACTTGACGCAAATATCATAAAGGAACACGATACAAACTCACCCAAAGAGGGTCCAGCCCGCTGAGTCTGCAAAATGCATCCATCCACCCGCTGACGTTCCACTTGTTGGGGGTTGATCGGCTCTTCTAAAATATTTGGGTTAGCTGGTTTCTGTCTGGCTCATGCTATGCTTTTTAGTGAATGTATGTGTGTGTGTGTGTGTTTGTGTGAGTCTGCGTGACTTTTCCTCCCCTTTAATGAAACAGCTTCTCTCAATGAAACTCTCTTTCCGTCTGCCTCGCTGTTTGAACTGCTACTGTCCTGAGAACCTGAGTCTATCTGAGTCTCACTATGTCTGCCTTCAGTCTATTCAGTCCTTCAACCAGTCACTCTCCTCCCACTTTCCCTCGTGGCCCCTTACCTCTTTTCCTGGTCATGCCACATCCCAAACTGCTCGTCTAACCACAAACCAGTCTGTTTGTTCAGAATTCACTCACAAAACATTTACATTACTCAAATTCAGGGTATTGGCAAACCTTAATTCATCGCCAGCTTGGTGCAAAGCATATTACACACGCTAATATGACATATTACCACGTGCGTCACACAAAATTATGGTTTTCAGTCTAGACATTCTATGGAAAATATAAAGCACTACAAAAATAAAAGCTTGCTGATATGTTATTGTATTGGACTCAAACTTGGCCGAAAAATGCTGGAAAATGTAAAACATTTACTACAAGTGTCATCTGTGTGACCAATTTGGCAATAAAGGAACCCCTAAGAAAATTAGAACTTGATTATCAGAACTGTTTATTTGCACCAGGGCAAAGTCTGAAATACTTGATGACTCCAAAGGAATGCAGTTGCAATTATTAAACGCAAAATAAAATATTTTCATACACAGTTTAGAGGGAAAAGTTGTGTGACCTGAAAGCCCCTTGTAGTCTGTTGAAAAGCATCACTGAATAGCGTGATGGCGGCCACGCTGGTTAAGACTCAGGGGAAAACTTCAGCACAGCAGCTGCACAGGAAAGTATGACAGTGTCTCCACTAGGACTAACACCATCATGGTCATCATCACCGCAGAGAAGAAACATGGAAAGTTAGGCAGACCACCACAAGGTCCTGTGTCTCGCCATGTGAAAATATGACATTATTATTCTTTTAAATATGAGTCATCACTTTATGTTTCTCCTCCAGGATGGCGGGTGTTTTCTATTCAGTACCCCAGATCCTGGTGCAAAAAAATGAGTATTGTGTAATCGTGGATTCAATTGTACATTTTTATTTTGTTGTTTTGCGGTACAATTGGAGGTGAAATTAGGATCGAGAGCCGTAGTATTTGCTGGAAATAAATATTTTAAAGCCAATGTGTTGTGGGTGTGCGTTGTTATGAGTTGTGGTTTTAAGGACAGAAAGTTCAACATGAGCTATTGGTCCCCCCCCCCAATGTTTATCCTGCTGGCTGCAAAATGAACTAACGGAAGGGTTAACAGACCATCAAGTGAAAAAACCTAATGTAGCTGTCAGACGGATGTAAACCAAAAATGTATATCCATGGTGCAACCTGTTATGTCTCATTCCCAGAGCATAAGTGGAGGGTCTCTACCACCAAGGATTGGTCTGAAACACCTCACGCAATGTACCACAATCAGTGTGTTTTTTAATCAACGGTGGCTTGGCTGCGTTTTTAAAGGTTTGTGAGAAGCTCCCTTGGTTGTAAGTAAATGCATATTTATATATTTTTTGGTTTTCTGTTTGCAGGTGGGATAGTTTAATATCACCCCCAGTTGCATCCAGAATAAACGTTTTGCCTCTGCACAGCAGCTTGAGGTAAAAAGCAATTCATGGCGAAAAAGGAGCTCAAAAACCACACGTGGGCCGAGTCGTGCATCTGTAAAGAAAAGCAAGAGCTGTGCAAACGGCTGGCACGGGCCCAAGATGGGTTAACATACATAAACATACACACATTTGGCCGGCAAATACGAGCAATGTGAGCTCCGGGCCAGCCGATGGCCAGACTGCAGACTGTTTACAAGAGAAAAGGCACCCGGCACGATGGGGGACTGGCACTGGAGCAGGGCCACTTGTGAGTAGTGGTTGTAATGTGGACCTGGCAGGCGGTGGATGCAGAGGGTGGCTGCGGGGGCGGCAGGGCCCCAGCCAGCTCGTGGTCAGGCGGTGGTTAACCAGTCTAGGTCACCTACACATCCTCTGGCCTCTCTGCCCCGGACACAACACAGTCTAGTCAATATAATTTCGTCATTTTAGGTTCTTACCCTGGAGCAAAGGGGGACAAATTCAGCAACAGCAAAATTAAGGGAGGAGACCAAAACCGATTTGGAAACACGGTAACAAAATATCTGCCTTCTTTTATTCTCTCTTAACTCTTAAACAAGCAATTTTAGATGAGTGGTGCAGCTCCAGTGGAGCCTTTAAATTCAGATGTGTCAGCCCACGCAAGCAGTTGTAATTGGGCTCCCTCTTCCGCCTCCCTCCCTCCCGCTTTTACCCACAGTGCCATCTTAATTTTTCCCTACTGCTCCGCTCTGAGCTGAGCGAGTTCAGGCCCGATATGAGGAGGAAGTTACAGTGGAAGCAGACACACGTGTGATACTGTGTGTGTCGGACCTGTTTCCTTGTTGTGTCATCCTCCAGACCCTTCTCACATGCCTCTGAGAGTGACACAAGCTTACAAGTATTCATCACCTGCTGAGAGTCATTCATAAGACGTCCAAATACACTCGACAGCTTGATTATTCACACACTGTTGTAGAAATTGTTACAGACACATGTTAAAGTTTGGGAAAATAAACGTGTTTGCTATTGTAGGATATTAAAAAATAAATTGACGACCAGGTTCATAAATTAACTATTGATAAAATGCATTTAGTGTACAACAAAATACAACCATCATTCTGGAGATATGTAGTTAATAAAGTCATGGGAATGTTGTAAAACCACTGTAATTTTGAAACTGTAATCAATAGAATAATAGCAAAGTACAGTTATGATTGTATTCAATGTAATGTAATCTACTGAAATGCATTCATGTAGTAAAACTGTTATTGACCGAGCTACATTGAACTCACCAGGGGCGTGGTCACCACTCCCAGGGGGCGTGGTCACCAACTTTCACACCTTTACTGATTGGTATAAATACTTGTAGGCAGCCATTGTTCTCGCTGGTCGTAGACAACAGAAAGGCACTAGGGATGGTCGTAGACCGTCATGTGGCCTGTTGGTTGCGGAGACCAGCGGCTCCTCAGCTGAGATGTTTTTTGTAGCACAACACCTTTTCATTTAATAAATACTTTTGATTTAAACTGTTCATTCAAAGATGTCTCCTGTCCGTCTGGTGTTTCTTCATTATTTGAACACAACTCTATCTTTAGATTTGGATGAGCGAGTTATTTTACCTTAGCATAAATACTGCAGCACGGAAATGTCTACTGGGACCTCTAATGCTCAGTTCAGATCATATGATGTACATTTTAGAGGAAACTTATAAGGACCAACTCTTTCCCAAAATGTCAAATTGTGGCTTAAATTCCACATGGTGGAACAAGCTCATTAGACTTGCTCTGAATCTGGACTCCACCAGCCTTGTCGCTGGGCAAATTTAGCCACTTCATGCAACACTCTGCGTTATTTCGGTTGCACAGCCAGTTCAGAATTAGTAAGGTAATTGCTGGGCCCCAGTTGTTTTTTTCTTTGGTGGATCTAATCTCTCCAAACCTCAGACACTGTAAAGATGCTCTTTTTCTTCTCGGACGCAAGATGTCTTGCTATTTTTTTCTTCACCGGCCCCGGAACCAGAAGGTGTGCTGTGATTACCATTCAGAGGAAAACTGTCGGGACGAGAGGAAATCCAGAAGTGGTGTGGGATCTTTTTTGAGTTTCTTTTCTGCTTCTGTGATTACATAAAAGGAAGGAAATTCAAATTAAAAAAAAGAAACCGACTTTGTCACTGTAAAGGGCTGAGGGGCAGACTAGTGAACGTAGTGACGTAATCCTATAAGTCTATAAGTCAGATCAAGAAATCTGGCTGAAGAGCTGTTTGTTTGAGTTTTAGTCATTCTAAAGACTCTATTTAGACTATTTCTTCTTATACAGCAGAGACAGTGGCCAAAATACATGTCTGGCCTGCTGCTCCATTACGAACCATCACGACCTCTCATGTCACAAAGAATTCCCTGAACTTATAAGCCATGTCAAAGTCATGTTTTCACAATTTGGTGGATGTTTTTTTCAATATTGGAGGAATTGTGCAATCCTGCCCTAAAACCCAACTAATATTTGTGTTTTGCAACTTTTAGAAAATGCTGAATTAAATCATTTTATATATACTTGGAGCTTTATTTGTGTCACTTGTCAGTTGTCAGTAAGTTCATTTTGAAAGTTTCAGTTTTTAACTTCTGTGACATGTTTATTTGGTGTTGTTTGGATTTGAGTAGAAAGTGTGTATGAAGTCTTGAATTTGACATATTCTGAATACAATTTCTCAAAATCAATTGAAGTAGTGGATTTATCTACCAGCCTGTTTCATTTATTAAAGCTGGATACAAATAATTGCCATAGAAGTGTTAAGTGACGTTCATTTAAAATAAATGTGTTAAAGGGTGTAAGTTGAAATGTTTTCATATGTACTCTTGTCATTATCTACCCGAGATTTTCCTCTTTGCCAGTGTTTTGGTACATTTTGTACAAAAAAAACAATAAGCTTAAGGAAATCTTTAAATTAAAGAGGTAAAAAGGAAACACCTGAGCATGGTTTACATTATCTTATACCTTGTCTTCATTATTTCAAGAGTTTAGTTGTAAAAATAGATGTTATTTGTCATTTGTCTTGCATAGTCTCTACACAAACATAGCCCAATTACTCCAACAGCGCTTAATAGGGCACTGTGGTTTCTCCCTAAACTCAAAAAAGACCGCTGGCCTGAAATAGCAGCGAGTGAAAATGGACGGGACGGTCCCCCCCGTCACTAGTTGCTCAATAACATGCACGCCTGACTCCCACCCACTGTGGGCTCTTTGTGACGTACGCCGGCAGCAGCTCATCACGAATCACCGCACTGAAGTGGTAAGACGGCCATCAACAAAAACAATTCCTCGGATTTTCCCTTGCGGATTGTGGGATGAGCACTTCTAAGAATAGCACCAAGGAAAACTGAGGGGGAGACCTGGATAGTGGTAGTGACATTCATTAGGGATACATACACTCCCTGCGCACCTTAAAAACCCAACTGGATGGGTAAATGTGGTCAAATCATGACGGGCAGATTTCCCACCACTGCCTGCTGTTGTTATTACATCCTATGTTCTGAATACCTCAGGATTCCACCGCAGCCTTAATTCTGGTGGGTTTGGCTTCTTATGTTATGTCTTCTGGATTGTTGCCAGCTGTTTAGCACTCATTTGGGTCATTGCCGTTTTACAATAACAACAACAATAAAAGTTAACATGCACCCGCTAGTCACAATCCCTGCAGCGCAATACTGACAAAATGCCTGCGAAATATGTTCATGTTTTCTTCTTTGTGGCTGAACTTGGACTCATTCTGCATTGGTTAAAGTTTTACATTCAGAAACCCATCACAATATTTCCATGAATTCATTCTATTCAAATCTAATTTTCTCCATTTATGTTGAGTTAAAATGAAAATTTCCGGAAAAAAAGTCCCATACACGATGGCAAATTATGTATCTGCCAACATGACGCACACAAAATACAAAACTAGCAATTGTCACTCAACTTCCTATTGCAGGGCCATTTGTACAGTGTATACTCATACACACTGCTAACCCACAGTTTGCAGTCTGGAAATCCGAGAGTAAAAACATGACTTCCGGAAAACCATTTTAGGACGGCAAAGGCCAAATAAAAAGAGCCACATCCAGGAAACGCTGCTTAAATGACAGGCTTGCAGAAAGGAAAGCTGCGCTCGCCATCACACCCTTTCAATCAGGGGCGTTCAAACTTTTTGCAAAGAGTGACGGATTTGATAAAGTAACGCTGCCCAAATAGGGGCAAGTAGTTCCTTCTGACATTTTTTAAACCACAACATTATTTTTCAAATGACAATTTAACCAAATATAAGCCACTGAGGAAGAAAAAACAAAACACAATTCTCCCTTTCATTCAGTCAGATAACATTGAACAATGTATGAAATACCTTACATTTCAATGAGTTAAATATCTTTGCCTAATGAACATTTTTATACAAATAAGTAAGTTGTAGAGTAAGTTGCAAAGTAGCCTGCTATCATTAAACTTTAAAACACGTTTTTGCCCTTGTCTTTTACAAGAGCTTTCAGAAAACAATAGTTTGTGTCACATTTACATGTACATATCAACAGTTATAACCAAATCTTATTCAAGTTTAATAAAATAAAAGTGCATTTGTGTGCTTTTCCCTGTATTAGTGACAGATGTTACCGTTTAAAACACTCAGTTTCAGATTTATCAAGCAACAGATAACTTGCCGACACTAATGAGAAGGTCTAGATTTCAGTAAAGAGACCAGGTCCGGCTTGAGGGCAGTGGGAAGCGTGAGTCACTAATCCTCGACCTCAATCCGTTCTTGTTCAAGTTCCTGACATCACTGTTTGCCTTGATGTGAGCGTATAGCTGGCTTACCGCTGCATCTTCTCCTCAAAGATTTACATTCTGCGCATTCAGATGCTTCGTCATGTCAAACTAAAAAAGCCCAATTTGCCATTTCTCTTTGAGAGAGAACAATCGCTTCAGTGGTTACCCCCGACTTAGCCATTTACATCGTAAATAACACATTATGAAATCTGACCGCAGGCCGGACTTTGGACATGTCTGCTTTAAGTATATTGTTTCCCTAAATGTATCGTCCTCTGTGTTCCAAATAAGTGTAAACAGGAAACCGGTGATCCCCCTATCCCAAGCTACATAAGAATGACCCTTCAGTCAAAAAGTAAGTCTCTCTTCAGGTGCATCACATGAATTGGTTAACTCTCTGACTGAGCACACCTTTTATAAACTATATATACTATACTAGGTATGTCTTTAGGTGGCCATGAATATGTTTTCTCAATTGGCTTCCTATCTGAACTGGCAGTTTTATATAAGGGGTTTATTGAGAAATCCGTCTCATGTGCATGATTATTCAACCGTCTCCTCCCAGAATAGGCAATAGATTTGAACCTACCATCTACCATTCCTCTGGTGAAAAAAAGAATAGCACAAAAGGAATAGTGGCAGACAGACAAGGGACAACTTGTACCAGAGGAAGCTAAATACACTCTTTAGTGTGCATGAAAACAGGCGTTTTAGAGAGAGATTCAATAATGGAAGAGGAATACTTTGGTTTTAACCTTGTAAAGCCATGTATAAAAAAGCTTAGGTGGTGGTTTTTCAAGGGTTTGTGAATTTAAATCGGAAAATGAATCTCTTTTTTGTGCTACTTTATGAGACATCTTGCCTTTTCCAGAGAGACACCAGAAAACTATAAAATGTTTGGCTTTTTAAACAATGTTGCATAACTTTAATTGATTTCTTTTTTTATAACAGTTTTGGTTGGTAAACTGTTGTTTTAAACTGAATTTATACTGTCAAAAGTAGCCTCTCCAGTATTTGTGTGTGTCAACAAAGCTTCCCCAAGGTCATAAATAAAAGTGACACGCAACTCTGGTTGTGAAAACCTGTTAGAAACATTTTACTCGAACCCGGGGTGACATCTGGCTGGATCTGCTCCCACTGGTCACCACCACATCAAAGAGAGAGATAGCATTGTCATTCAAGATTGAAGGAGATTGAAGAGAAACGTTGTTTACACTAAGGCAATAAAACTTCACAACATGAGTTCCTTGGGAAAATACCCAGATCCTGGTTCACAAATCACCCGTAACCTCTGTTTATCTCAGCAAAACCATGTTTCAGTTCAAGAGATCACAGACCTTCTGCCCACTTACAATGAGGCTTATTTTAATTTTCCCAACATAACACAAACTCTCCAGACCAAGAGACTTTCCTGTCACTGACCTGCCACTTTGAAGAGTGTCTTAAGTGATTATTATTATTTACTATAGTAGTAATGGTTTTATAGTGGACTAGAATTATTACAATACAATACAATGGAGACAAAGGACAGACGCCTCATAATCAAAGGCAGATGACTGAGGGATCAGATGCATTGGGCTTCTGTTCTTCTGCATTTCCCCTGAGTTTACACTCACAGGGTAAAATCATGTTGTTTTGTTTGGCAGTCACTATTTCTTATCCAGGATAAAAAGAAAAATACATCTGTGACATTTAACTAAAAAGCTTGGTTACCATTTCCACACAGGAGATCTTTGAACTTTTTACTCAGGAAAGGTTAGTTCACTTACGAGTAAGAATTGTTTTAAAACAAGTACATTCTCCACTGTCAGCATGGAGATGCTCCCCCTCAGCCGGTTGGGGTCACACTGACCCATGCAGCAAATAAAAAGACCCTGGATCTGGTTAGATCTGTCTCCAAAACTGCTGATCTGAATTTGTGGAGGAATGACAATATGTCATGTGAGGGTTTGAACATGATTACATTTTCTTTCTTTTTTTAAACACATTTATTTAAAACAAGGCTCATGTTGAGCAGAGGATTATCAGAGAACAAATGCACTAATTGTCAAGCCCTGGACCTGGAACAACCGAGCGTGCACACACGTCAAGTGGAGCAAGCAATCCAGCAGAGGGCCACCGATATCCTGCATCTCGACAAAGAGAAGAACGGTCTCTTTGAGAAGCTCACAGGAATCAAAAACAGCTGAGCAGCAAAGAGACTTAACTCAGGAATAGTGAAGGCCTGGCAGGAAAAATACAAAGAGATCCAAGTTCAGATTGAAAGCTCTGGATTGAAGGTTTGAAAAGGAAGTGGCCAAGAACAAAATGTTAAATTAAAACCGGTTTCGGACGAGAAGAAGGTACTGGAGGACCTTAGTCTGAAAGTGAAGAAGGGTAGAGTCCTCATTGGAAAGATTAAAAACCAAGAGGAGAAAATGAAATGAAAAGTGCAAGAGAAGGATTATAAACGTCACTGAAAAAATATATATATTTATGTGTTAACATGAAACAGGGAGGGTTTCATATGAAGATTTTATAAAGTTGTATCCTACAGGATGCGGCTTGAATTCTGGACTAAACCAGGGACTACGTTTTAACTAATCAATTTTTTCTCAAAATTTGTCCATTTAAGAGAAAGATTTGTTTGTTTGAAAGGAAGATTATAGAGGAGGTCCTTCAATATGAAGCACAATGTTTTATTATTATAGAGTACAATAATACTGTCTTTTTGTAACTAAGAAACCAATCTATTTCCTGTTTGTACCAGCACCTGCAAGCCCTTGAACGGTCACATGGTATTCCTTTTTGAGTCTTGTTCCTTAATTGATGCTGAAAATGCCCAATCGGATGTTGACCGTTTTTCTTTTCTTTAAAAAGCACTTTCTGAGATGAATTTGTGTGGATGTAGCATAAAAGTCAGGATATCTTGCCCGCTGCTCCTTTAAATTTGAATACTGTCACAGCCCCTTTAGTGCAATGTTACATCGTTTGAGTGCACTTTATTCTTACTCTGGTCCTTTTTTAACCTTTTAGCCATAATGACAATAAAAACGTAGATTGCTGTGTTTTCTGTAAGGCTCTACTTAGCTTTGAGGGAGAAACTTTCCCAAATAGACACATACACAACTTCAGAAAGATTGCGGAGATGCTCAATCTGACGGAACATATAATCCAAGACTCAAAGTTCTGAAAAGCTTTAAACCAAAATGATTATTTTTTGCAATTTTATTATAGGAGAGGGATGGTAAAAGCAATATTACGTGCATACGCTCAGACACTGACGCATGCTGCTGTAATACATTCAACATCTGAGTAAATAAGCCATTTTATTTAGAATCATACACGCCACTCTCACACATACACAAGCTTTGGATGTCCCACCACACCAGTCAGGGATGAAACAAGACCTATCGTGTCTCCCCTCAGTGAGAGCAGACGTTGTTTACTCACTGTAGTCTAGAAGCGCTCAGCCTGCGTCCGACCACAGCTATGCCCTGTCTGACCAGAGCCTCGGAGCAAGGGTGTGCAGACTCACACACTTTTATAAACACACGCAAACATTACACAGACACACATACATACAGGTGCGTAGACACAAACACATGTCAGTCCCACTCATGCGGTTTTCACCTTAGTTTACTTCAAAAGCCTGAGTACATGCACTTTGTTTTGGTCTTGACGTCCTTTTAATTGCGCTACTGTTAGGACCTGACCATTCATTACTTCATATATATTGTATAGAGTAATCTGCGATAGTAGTTTTAGTCTTTGTTGATGGACATTGAATCTTTCAGACACTTCTGCAAAGGCTTTCTTAAAACCATTTGTGCCCCTGACTTCTCACACCCATTCCTGGATCAACCTGTTACAGGGCACCGGGCTAAAATAAGCTGTTTACATTACATTACATGTCATTTAGCTGACGCTTTTATCCAAAGCGACTTACAATAAGTGCATTTCCACATAGAGATACTAAATGGTCCCATTCGGCCCACCTCGCCACTTCACTAAATACTATGCACGCAGCAGACTATAAAGGGAAGCTTCATTATGAGCCAGAGGAAGCAGAAAACGGCCAATACCTGAGTGATGGAATAATATTACCTGAATCATGGTTTTTATTGTGCAAATTTGTGATCATTTGGTGAAACACCAATATTATATTTTGGAATTTAATTTATTTAGAATTGTGAACACAATCTAGAGCCCAAAATAATGTAGGTCTGAAAGACAGAAAGTAAGGAGGCTTAGAAAAGACACGTCAAAGCAGCTATAATCAGTTGTTGTCAGTATTGTCTCGTCTCCATGTAAGTTAACAACATGTTTACCTGTCCAGCCCATGAGTTTCCTGTTATTGTTTATCCTCACTGCTCTTACAGTATTACGTATTAGGAGTAGCAGGAAGCTGGTCCCAGCTAAGGGAAAATGCTCTTAAAACACACTGTACACTACCTGCTTCGACTTAAATGATATGATTCAAGATATACTGAGGGGTTTGGGTACCTGGTGTCAACCCCGCCTGGCTCACATCTTTAATCTGCATATATACCCAGGCAGAGAAGACAAAAAAAAGCAACACGTACCAATGCGCAGCCACACATGGGTAACCACCCAGTCAGACAGACATATATAGGGAAACACTTAACCAGTGTCTCACCACAAACACACACACAGACAAAACCGACACACCCCGCCATTCACTGTCCTGGCCTTGTTTACTCATTAACATCACAGCTCCGCAGCACTCAACCCCATCATTGCACAGATTCCTGAGTCCAAGCAGCAGTATCTTATGTGCTTTGCTGACTAATGTAAAAATGTGAATGATAGTAACGGATAATGTGAAAGCTCAGAGCAAACCATTTGTATTAAGAGTCGCTTAATAGACTTGGTTGGAGGGCCACTATGCATTGAGATATATTTGAATAAATTGGACATTATGATGAAAACTGGGACCAAATAGTTTACATAACTTGCCTCAGACCCTTTTATCTCTGCAACACTGCCATCTGAAGTTGCTCTGACTACTCAACAAACTCCCCCTCCCCTTTTCTTAAGGCGTATTTTAAGGTTTGGTCTTACATAAGATGAATAAACAGAAAATGCACTCATGCATTTAGTGTGTGTCTGGGCAAAGAGTAATTTTCTGTATTTACTTTATTCTCTGAAATGTGAAGCAGGCCAGGCTATGCAATCTCTAAATTGCCTGCTTTGTTTATGTGTATGGCCATATGACGGACTAGTGACTAGTCCAGAATGCTGATACCGTGACCCTGCAAAGCAACATGCAGCTATAGAGACTAGATGTAGCTGTGTCTCATTTGTGCTGTCTATACAAAAAGAAAAACCATTAAGAATGATTTTATGAGCTACAGAAATAAATTATGTTTAACTGTATGTACTAAAATTGCATGGGCCTTTCAGCAAATCTTAAATCAAGGCATACAAAGAAAGTTACTGCCATCTAGTGACTGACCCCGGAGCTGCACATGATGTGTAGACTGCCTCTTTTATTCCTTTACAGCTATAAAGCCCGTCACAAGGACACAATTGGATGCAATGTTTTAAAAAGACTAACACACAAAAAAGCTTCCAATGCATACATTTGAGGACACGTGACACGCGCTAACACGTGAAGATTCACTGTCAAACAGAGGTTTGATGTATTCTATTTCCTGTGCTATGCCGTAGCACATGTCCGTTGTGACTCTTCGTAGCTCCCACTATCGTAAGTAATTCACTTGTTGGTTGTTAGGTCAAATAAAGTTCGCAGCAATCAGCTGGCACGATGTTGTGCAAGTCGTTCCGCAGCTACGTCATACACCCGCGCCGCGTCCACCTTTCCAGAATTGTCAATGACACTTCGCACACATTTCTTGTAGGTTTTTGCTGGATTCGCCCGGTATTTGAAGCCTGAGGTGACTGCCATGCACGGGGCCCTGCGCACGGCTCTACGGGGCTGGTCTACCGCCGCCGGCTCGCCGATGATTCGCCACTGTTTAAAGAGCAGAGGTAAGCGCTGTCAGCTAAGAGCTAATGTGCTACACATGCTACAACACTAGCAATGTGGTCGGGGTGGAAGCTACAACGTTGGCTTTGTTTTCCGTTTGTTTCCTAATTGATGTTTATACCTAGGAGTACTTGTAGTACACTTGTTAGCTCACGTTGTTATCTCAAAGTGAGATATTGTTTGAAAGCTGCTATAACACAGAAACACGGCAGTAAGTAGCGATGCCGTTGTCTGTAACGTTACATTCTCACTCGTAACACTCACAAACATACAGAAGAAAAAAAGTTAAAATTGTATTCAAGTGTTTGATCTTCCAGTTACGGGCGAACTTTCAGCCCTTTGACATTCTTGAACACATGTCCCGTATAACTTCGTGATGTCGTTAAGTGTCTGCTACGCTACTGTAACGCAAAGCCCGCGTGTACGCTAGTTCCCCTGCAGCTGAGCTCACGTGTTTACAGCATCGTCCCGACCCCGCGCGACAGCGACGAGAAGGAGATGCTGGACCGGATTCTGCGCGTGGACCACGCCGGGGAGTACGGGGCCAACCGCATCTACGCCGGCCAGATGGCGGTGTTGGGACGATCTAGTATCGGGCCTCTGATCCAGGTGTGTGTGTGCAGAGTGTGACACGTTGTTGGTTGAAGAAGCACAGGGGGCTTCAGTTGATGACTCCAGATGTCAAAGTGTTGCATGTACCAAGCTCTCACAGCAGTATTGCCAATGTGTCTGGTTTGGGAAGAGTTCTACTGTATGGCGAATTAATGTTTAGACCTGACACTGGAATTTGATTTGGGTAGGGGGGTGAATCTGAAAATGTGTAATGTGTTTTGTCATTTTAAATGTTTTCTTATTGTCATTTAAATATTTCAGTCAAAATGTTCATTATTTCACATGGAAAAAGTTTTTAGTTGCTGTATTGTGTATCGGAAAAATGAAAAAACATATGAATGCATTCAGCCATAGTGTATCTGCATAGCTTGTTATACTTCATGTTTCTCTTTCTTTAGGAAATGTGGGATCAAGAAAAGAAACACTTAAAGAAATTCAATGAGATTCTGGCTGAGAGCAGAGTTCGTCCCACTGCGCTTTTACCCCTTTGGAATATTGCTGGATTTTTATTAGGTTGGTACCAGCCATAAACATACGGCATAGTGCATAATAAAGTTATGAGATCAATGAGTTTACAAAACGCATGCGAAGGAAAAACATTTTGACACGGTACCCATTTCGGAGTCCTTCAAGTCTTACTTATTATTTTTCTTTGGATATCTGCTGTAGAAGAATGCTCAATATCTTTTGTCTTATTGGTGGTCATCGCTGCTTTATGGTTTCATCTTAAATATGTATTCCTTTTATTTTAAATCTTCTGCAGGCGCGTCCAGTGCACTACTGGGCAAAGAGGGGGCCATGGCCTGCACTGTGGCAGTGGAAGAGAGTATTTCTGAGCACTACAACAGTCAGATAAGAGCTTTGATGGAGAAGGATCCTGAAAGATACACTGAACTATTACAAGTGAGTTAGTCAATGTTTTGTTCTGAAACACTGATGCTTGCATTGCCATTCTTGTGATATGTGAACAAAAACGATATCAATACAATAAAGCAGTGGATATTGTCACAATATAAAACTTTTTTAGTTTGGTCACAGTAGCATCTGTGCCAAACTACAGCACACGGCTGATTCCCATTCCATTTAACACCTGACAATCCAAATTCAGAGAGTTTTATAGTCAATGTAGAATGTTTGGTGGCACAGTAAATTCTTGTTTTTAATTGTAACAATAGCTTTCCAAATAAGACAATGCAAAAAGAGGCCTTCTTACAAGTAAAAGTACCTAAAATATCCGGCTCAATTAATCGTATTGTGTTTCATTGAAATAGGTTATAAAGGAATTCCGAGATGAGGAGATGGAGCATCATGATACAGGACTGGAGCATGATGCTGAAAAAGTAGGTATCTTCTACTTGTCTTCACAGCATCTTGCGCATACTTTTCACAAAAAAATAATTAAATTAAAATTGGCCTACACTAAAAGGCATACATATTGCTTGTAATTTATACTGTTTGAATACAGCAAGGACAGCTCCAATCAAAGCCTTATTTTTTTTTTCTTTAGGTTCCTGGATACTGGCTTCTAAAAAATGCTATACAGCTTGGCTGCAAAGTTGCAATATCTGTTTCCCAGCGCGTCTAACATAATATTTTTGAATAACTGTAGATTTCCCACCATTTGTCTGATTTGTTTACCTAGTTTGTTTAAAATGTAGATCTGAATCTAGCTTCATTGTAAATTAAACATTTATCAAGATTTAAAGAATTGTATAAAACATACGTCCATGTACAGTGTATAATACACACTGTTTAAGTCCGAGGGGGTTGATGCTTCCTGAATTCAATAGCAGATCTCTAAAATGATGTTAATGTATGTGCTCTGTCAATTTTTGGCACAATGAGATGCAGTTTGCCTGATACGAAATGTTGGTGATAAAAAGAAAACTTAATAATATGTCTTGTTTTTTTCTTACCTAAGGTATCTGAGTGATTTTTAGCTGTGACAAAGCTGTAACACTTGCCTAAAATCCCTGTATTGTGGACACATTGTTACTAACAAACTCTCCGGTTTCACATGTAATGGCTCATAAATCAAGCTGAGCAATGACTTGTCATCCTGGCCTTACTGCTAAGCGTCCTCACACAGCTATTCTGGGTACATTGGGTCACTGAGAGAGGGATGGACAAGAGGCTTTCCCAGGAGCCCCTAATCTATTGGACCTTTCAGCAGCTTGAGCAAAGTGTCTGCCTCCCATTTGCCGGTATTCATTGGTCCTCATCGCACACTTGAGTACTGATCTGAGGTCTTTTATCCATAGTTTAACCTCTTCATATACTGGGAGCATGATGATACATTGACTTTTTGTGGGTGGAGAGGGGGGCTGGTAGGACTCATCACTTGATTCTAATTTGTCTCCTGGCCAATTGAATTGAATTTAAAACTCATACAGATGGGTGGCAAATGGAGAAAGATAACAACATAATGTATCAAGCTGTTGAGCCACCACAAGTATATACTGCGTGCATGCGCATGGTTAATATATATATATATATATATTATATATATATACTATATATATGCACTTGCAACCCAACAGGAGTTATAATTCAAAAGTATATTCTGCAACATATTTGGCTAAACCAGAGTTACATTTGATAGCCCAATAGTTTAATTGGGTATCCAAAACCATTATTTTGTTAAACAACTCAGTAAATGTATTTATACTAAGGGTAAATATTCTATTACCTTAGCCGATCAGGTCTTTTCTATATAGCATAAGCAATCTGTATATTAATGTGCTTCACTATGATGAGCTTTTACTAACCAGGATCACAGGCTCTGATCTATTTTGCCTGGTCAGAGGAGGTATTTTCAGACTTGACCTCAAGGCTTCATGTGCCGTATTTCTTACATTCCTGAAATCTATAATTTCACCTGAATGAGGACCACCTGATGGTGCAGTGGCAAACCTACCCTCTCATATCATGTAATACCATTACCCCACGTTTATGTTAATGTTAATATGTTAACGTTTCATATGCAATATATTGGTACGATTTTTGGAATCACAGAGGCCCTTATATTGGTGTTCTGCTACAATTGTTTCCACATTGCACTAAGCAATAAACATTTTTTTTCTGATCGTCACTAAATAAAACAAGATGCTTCTTGTGTTGCGAACAATGTCATTTAAAGTCACAAGTGGTCACCGTGCATAAGTAGAATGAGTCTGTGGGCAGCTGTGCAAATCAGAAGTGTGGGATCTTACGCTCTATTATGTCAGGATGAAAGGTGCTGACAGTTAGAGTCAGCTATAGTGCTATAGTGAGGTGTGACCGCTTGAATAGCAGACTAAAGGGACAGCTCCATCTGTAGCACCTTTTTGGGGGACAAAAAATTACTGGTAAATAAACACGGCACTGATGACTCAGTAAACCGTTGTTGATAACCGCACATCAACATCTAAACTATAACTTTCATTATATAGTGCTAGTGATAATATAGTGCTTTGCAATATCTGCTTTAGTTGTAGTTTCACTTAATCAGACATCAACATTTTATGTCTACGGGCCATCAGGACTTCATTTGAACAGTTTATGTTCATTTCTCAGAAAAAAAGAAAAATCTGCTGAAACACTGACTGAGAAATTGGCAACAAGTGTTTTAAAAAGGGTAATAAAACTAAACTCAGACTGTCTCGCTAACCGTGAAAAATTTTGGTTGTAAATTCTGAATAGCACAAATAATACAAATCCTTATAAGTCATAAAATCTTTCGGATACAGATTGTATTGCTTCTTGGCTCGGCTGTATGCAGACACTGTCAGTAAGCAGGCCTTTCTACAGTTTGTGGAAACTAACAGAGCAAAAGCTCCCTCTGTAGCATTAGCCTCTGGGAATTTATTGATTGATGATGTTTTACTTTGGAATAACCATAAAACAATATTGTGGTACTGCCATAGGAATGGTATTCTTTCATATTTTGTAAAGTGCACACCACAAACATTTATTTTAATTTAAAAAAAACTGCACAAAGGGAAACGGTGAAGGCTTTGTGACACAGGAGTTTTGTTCCCTTTCCCTGTGACAACATGACCTATCTATTTGTGCACTGAGTGCATCATTCCATTGCAGAGTTTCCTCCCTAACATAAACTGCTTTCTTAATGTTGGACCATCAGGGTTAATCGAGGTTTACATTTTTGGACTCTTGCAGTTTTGAAGAAAATAGTTAAACATTTTGCTACACATTTTTGCTTTGTTGCATAAATAAGAACATTGAAGCTGACATCAATCTCGTCAACTAACTCAACAAGAAAGCAAATAAGCAACTGTTTCAAGATATCTTTATATTCAAGTTTTATACTACACCAACTTGTATTTCCCAATCCCTAATACAGAGAATAATTGTCCTTACTCAGTGCCCACATTCTCTTTCTTTCTTTTTTTATTATGATGAACAGACTGTTAACCCTGGGTACCCTGACGTGATATGGCTATGCATGGGCACAATTTTATCATGTTTTACCCGGCGAGCTCAGTCCAGTGGACCGCCTCGGGCAGTAAAGTTAACTCTCATGTCACCATCAATTTCATGTGAAAGTCACGTGCATTCCTATTTGAGTATGCATTTCCTTGATCCTTTAACAAGGGCCTGCCAGAAGTGAGGGGCCAATAAGTCGAACTGACTCAGAAGTGCTTTTCATATAGTTATGACTTAACTTGGTTATTTAGGTCAACTATTCAAATACAGCATCATGGGCTGAAAAATAGCCCAACTCAAACAGGCAACTCTGTAAACAGTAACTATCTTTGGTATGTCCATACCTAAAAATACTTTTAGTGTGATGTCACTGTGTGCTTTAGATTACCTTGTTATGGATTGAAACTCCTGGTTTTACCCAGTTTGTTTCTTCCTTGTGACACAGAAGTGAACATTTGGAATTGGTTCTGCTCAAATATGCATGTGTGCATGTCCACATGCCTCTGACTGCTAGCCGGGATAAATCTTTTGGGTGACTAAGGGGTGTGTGGCCTGAAGGAGCTGTAAACCACATGTCCACATGTCTCCACAACACATCATGCAAGGGGCAGACTTCACTTCAGCTGGAATGTTTGATTTACAACCAGCCACACTGTGCCATCTACCAATTGTTTTTGAAAAAGAAATGATTTATTCTTGTGCTGTTTTTTTTCACATCTTCACAACAAATAAGCTTGCAAAAAGTACATCGCACAAAACCAGACCTTTTAATATGCATCAAATGTCAAATGTATTCTGCAATAAATCATTGCTACAAATCACTGCCAATTAGATGCCAGACATATTTTTGGGAAAGTGTATAGTACGTTAAAAGAATCTTGGGGAGTGACATGAGGTGTACGTGAGAAACAAACTAAATATTTGATAATTTGTAATATGTAAAAACGTAAACAATCCTTGTTTCTACTTTCACATTTTACCATGTTCAGGCAATACAAATGGGTATTGGTTGCAGATAAATGATAATGTTATCCTTGTGTAATCTTGCAAAATTTAGATTTGGTTAAAATGATTGTTTCACAGAAATATAAATGTATTGTCAAGATGTAGTATATATGTTTATAATACATCATTGAAACTTTGAAGAGAACATTGGTTTCAATCCATAAATACAATCTTTTATGTCCTTTTTTGTAGGCCGACATAACACAATAACACATAACAATGTTAAGAATTTTTTGATGGTTTACACTGACAGGATGACTGAAAGGATTTTGGTGACGGTGGCCGAGGGGTGATCTCGACCCCTATAGACCAGCTTATACAATGAAACTACAATATGGATCAGCAATGTTTTACAAGTATTGGTTGAAAACAAACATAATCAGAGATCTCTAAATATTAGCTCTCTTTTTTTCTTTTGTGTTGATCAAATTTGTGACTCTGATCCCTGATATGATCTGACCCTGAGCTTTTGTTATCCATTGCACCACTACTAGCACACTAAACTAAGATTCAAATTGTAAACAGTTATTTATCAACCTCAAAGAGCTGCTTGTCCTGTTGCCATGCTGGTGTTGTATTACTTTAGTAGTATATTGTATATTTTGTAGTAGTGCACGACTTTATATTCCTTGCGAAATCACAGCATCATAGCTATAATGGAAAGCTGATTTCCGATTTTCTCCAATTGTTTTTTCAGGATGCGGATTCTGAGGTATATGTAATGAACCCACGATACTACTTGGACAAGAAGACAGACATCAAGGTGACATTTGGCTGAATCTTCGCTCATCAGCTGTTCTCACGCTGTGCTGTGCGATAGTGGAATTGCTGATCAGGTGTAAAGACCTATGCGGAGACCTCTTGTCGAAGCCTAGCATGGCATGACCCACTCCGCTGGTATCCATCAGTGCACTGACAGGCCCGGTGGTTCATCAGGCATGAATCCAAGGCCACGTTGCTGCTCCATTGTGTCACAACTTCCAAGGACAATCTGATCATTCAAGCACAGTATGCACCCACCTCATCTCCCTTCAGAACCAGTGGCCAACTTCGGCAGGAGAAAAGTATGAACATTATAATGGAAGACGTTTTTTGAGAAAAAGACAGGGATCTGATTGCTTGATATGTATTCAACTTTAGATGGTTTCAGTTCCCTAATCCCATAATTTGTCCTATACACCGCTTTGGCTGTTTGGGGTTGTGGTTTTATTCTTGAGGTAGAACACATTTGGCCCGGGTGAAGGTGCTTCTGGCACGCCGATGAGGTGAACAGAAATGCATCGTTTTGTTGTGAGAGGTTCAGCAGAGTGAGCTGCAGCTTCTCGCAGCACACGAAACGTATTTGCTTGTCGGCCATCCGATGCTACGCCTGTTATCTCAGCATCCCAACCCTCCTAAATCCAACACCTTGTATTTGTGCCATCGACTCCTCCTCCATCTATCACACTGATGCATTGGCAGTCTGCACAAGGTTACCACGCAAGGCCTCTTAACACATGGTTTAAGGCATAGCTTTGCCCACCCCACCTGCTAGCCGCCTGCAGTGGCCGAGCACTTTACACTGATCCCGCTAAGATCTGCTTGTCATCCTCCCTGATTGAACTGAGATTGTAACTCCAACCAGGTGTCATTTCTCTTGCCTGAGGCTCGTTTCCATGTGGTTTGTAAAAATGCCACTGTTATGTCTTATTAATCATGCGCCTCTGCTGGTGACAGTGTAGATTCAGAGGGATGCTGTTGTTCATTGTCAAATTACATGCAACATGTCAGAGAGGAGTCTGCGAGGCATGATCGTGGTGTAGTTCACAAGCGTATGGAAGATTTTATTTTATGACTAATGTTGCAACTGGGCCCTCAGCTCCACAGGTTGGTGATGACACGCATGCTCAGCAGACAAAGTGCCTGGACCACCCTGGCTTTAGGTGTCCTGACCTTGGGGGTTGGCAGTGAAAAATAATAACACAAGGGTAGAAAGAAGGCCTCTGGTGCTGCACATGGGGTCAAGCCGATGACCCTACAAGGCTGAAGTTCAACACTTCTCATGACCCCCTTATAGGTTATATAAAAATGCTTAAAATGCAATAGGGTTTAGAAGTGACATGAAAAGTTGGATGAGTCACTGGAGGAACAGCACACAAATTCACTTAGATCCATTGATCTGGTGCCTGCTGGGAAAAGCGGATCATTCTGTCCAATCCCATATCAAAGAAAAACCAAATAGCAGCAATGCCATCCCTCTGTTCGTGACATTCTAGCAAAATGGTGATAGATTTACAACAACTTCTTTCGTTTTTCAGCTATTTGCAGTATCTGTTAAACAGATTGTTGCATTGATTTCTGGGAAGACAGATGGTGGTGTGCATGCTTCAAGACGACTGAAGGAATGAAGAATTGTTCAGCTCGGTAGATCAAATTCAGTATAGTTATGTCCTTAGGGTACCTTTTTATTGCACGTAGGTGCATACGATCTCAAAGGAATATTTTTTAGCAGCTTGTTTTCTTTCTGGCCATAGTTGAAAGTAGATCAAATAGCTTGGAATGCTTGAAAATTAGACAAAAATGAAAATAAATCTGCCAAAGCAACAAGACAAACCATAAGTCTGCATTGTTTACAAGTCTTTAAATGGTAAGCCCATTATTGCAGGCGACATACCCTACAATTGATATTCTTTTGCCAGAAGAAAAGGAAAATCTTTAAGACAGATATTCATGCTTCCCATTTTACTTTACTCCATGGACCAATTTATAATATTTTACTTAGATGAGATTTGAAGGTTCAACTGTTTTTTTTGTGTGCTTAACTCGTTACTCCTGGTAGCAGCCTCTGGCCTTCCAAGCAATCATTATTTAACAGGATTGACACCTTAGGATGGTGTGCATTTCATCGTTGAGATCTTTAGTGCCCTTGGCCCCATGAACCTTCAACGATCAGTGGTACGTCACCCTTCAGCCATCCCAGTGGCATGAAGCTGGATTAACAACCAGGCAAAGCGTGAAACTGCCTACGGGGCCCAAAAACCCTGTGTCCCTGGATCAAAAAATGAGAAACTACATCACCTCTTAAAAGACATTTTGGGCTCCTTGCCACAGCCAACTAGTGTCCACCATCTGAGTCTTGAGAGTGTCTTCTCAATTGGTGACTACTTGGGAGCCGTTACGGTGCTCTTCATTGCCATGTCGGAAAGTGTTTGAAGTGTGTACTCCAATGACCTCTGGGTCACATACCTCCAAAGAGGGCTTTGTAGTTATGCTGACCATGTAGATGTTTAAATCAAAACACTGGTAATCAGAGATGGACGATGGAAAGAAGAGCTCATTCTTGAGCAATGGTCAGATGGGAGAGAGCTAAGTGGTGGGCGTGTGCACAGACCTGAAATGTGTTGGGAGACGCGTGTGTTATCGTTTCTCCTCAGCACCTCCCCTCGCGGTGTGTCGTCAACAGTTCATGTCAGGGTCTGGCTCGAGCTGCAAGTGAAAATGGGAGGAAATCTGATCCATATGATGGGACTATAAAGCTTACAGCTGATTTTCAGCCTTCATCAAAACCTGGTCTAAGCTTCATCTCTCCTCATGACTGGCATCCACATCTCACACGTGGTCACTGCGCTCTGAACTTCTCACGTTGTGAGCACCAGTTGTCTGCCTGACATCTGGGGTCAAAGCGGATTCTTCATAGAGAAGTAAGTAAATTCCCTGTTTGAAAAGTGTTGGAAATTAAGGTAGATAATCTATGGATGACTAGATAAGAGGAACAAAAGATCTGGTCCAAAAAGGATTCATGTTTTTATTGTACATGTATGAAGCCAGTTTGTGAATGGGTAATTATGCACTGTGTGTATATGTTCTTTTGTTGCTTCAGATATGAAGTTACTGGGCAAGGTAGCTTTCTTGCTTTTGCTCGGTGGAATCTGGTGTCAGAACAATCGTAACGCTAAAGCTAGTGGTAAGTCCAGCAAGAAATCTGGTGAGAACCAAGGAGGTGATGTTGACCAGTCTCCCTCGGTGGGTGGTCTGACTTCGGGAGCAGTGGGAAGCACCAGGAGCACCGGTAGCTCTGGGAGCTCTGGGAGCTCTGGAAGCACTGGGAGCTCTGTAAGCAGTAGAGGTAATGGAAGCTCTGGGAGCTCTGGGAGCACTGGAAGCACTAGAGGTACTGGAAGCACTGGGGGCTCTGGAAGCAGTAGAGGTATTGGAAGCTCTGGAGGCTCCGGGAGCTCTGGAAGGACAAGAGCGACTGGAAGCTCTGAAAGCTCTGGAAGCACTAGAGCTACCGGAAGCTCTGGAAGCACAAGAGCGACTGGAAGCTCTGAAAGCTCTGGAAGCACTAGAGCTACCGGAAGCTCTGGAAGCACAAGAGCTACTGGAAGCTCTGAAAGCTCTGGAAGCACAAGAGCTACCGGAAGCTCTGAAAGCTCTGGAAGCACTAGAGCTACTGGAAGCTCTGGAAGCACAAAAGCTACTGGAAGTTCTGGAAGTACTAGAGCTACCGGAAACTCTGAAAGCTCTGGAAGCACTAGAGCTAGTGGAAGCTCTGGAAGCACAAAAGCTACTGGAAGCTCTGAAAGCTCTGGAAGCACTAGAGCTACTGGGAGCTCTGGAAGCACAAAAGCTACTGGAAGCTCTGGTAGCTCTAGAAACACAGGAGGCACATCTGAAGCAGGGCGGGAGGCTGCTGCAGGAGCTCGAGCAGCTGGACAACAGACAGATGATATGAGGCTGCACTTCCTCAAAAATAATCAAGTTACATGTAATGATGGAACAACGGCTGGGTAAAACGTTCTGGATTATTTCTTTTTTTGTCAAAACGAAATTAGGAGATTCTCTCCATTTGCTGTCACTTTGCAGTTATTACAGCGATACATTGAACATCAGCGTTTCCAAACATGGTTGCATTATCTCCATCTCCATTTCCTCGTTCTTGTTTATTTGTGGGTCTGCAGGTTTTACCTAAAGGAGTTCAGAGGAAGCCGCCGATGGCTGTTATTTTTGGAAGGTGAGTTTTTAAAAAGCCAACTGGTTAAATTGGTCCCCAAAGGTCAGCCTGTTTTGGCGTGACGCCCCCATTGGAATTTGGATGTGGATGTCATCTTGTGAACTCATCTTACGTTATCCTCCTTTTTTGGTTACTGCCTGTCACTTTGATAGACTTTGAATGTGGGAAATGTATGAGAGGTGTGCATCTTTATCTTACTATAATGAGTTATATGTTTTATTACTGTACTGTTATTAATTGTATAGGGCAATTCCTTTGTTTATGTAAATATAATCAAGTCATATTATCTCCCTCCTTGTACGTCAAACCCCTATGCACAAGTTGAACCTTAATCTACAAACAAGGTGTTGGCGGTTTTCAAATTAAAAGAATCATTCATCTTTTTTGCCCAACCATGAGCAAAAATTCTTGTTAGCAGGCAAGGCTACAGGTGCATTCCTATCGCTGTGCCTGATGTGAATGTCTAATATTAGTTTCAATTATTTTTAGGGGGCTGGTGCTGCCACAGCAAAGATACCTGTGATTCCAGGTACCAAAATATACCCAGACTAATGAGCTCATCGGGGTGGCCACAAACTAAAATAGGTAGGTCAGTTGGCAGTTGGCATTGTTTTAAAATGCATGTCACACTCTTTAAAATGCATGTTATACTGTTTCCTATTTTACGTAACCTTTTGTGAGACATATGGATATCTGTGTGATCTCTGATTGCTGCTGATTTACAGGAACTGGAATTTTGTCTTCTCAAGCACAGGAAAACCCACACTGGCATAATGCAAACATTGTGTAAGTACTTGCATATACTCACTGCTTGTGGTATTCTGGCTACTAGAAGTCACATGCAGACATTAATCATTTGTCAATGACAAAGAGAAATCTTCCCATCCAAATGTATGTTTCCATTTAAGACATGATCTAATTTTTTGTGCCTATTGTGGCTGTACTATATTAATTGTTTTTTTGGCCCCTTGGCATTGGGCAGGTAGTGCAGGTTATTAGTTTTTAGTAAGACTTTTTTAAATAATGAGAAACTGCCCGCTGTTTCAGGAAGAGGTTGGTGATTATGGTGAGCAGGAGCCAAAACAGCGAGATTAAACATGTTTAAGCGCTCGACAGAATTCAGGGGAACAGAGGGAACTCTAAATAGGTTTGACATCGAGGGTATGAGTCCTAGTTGGTTACTGGATCGATTTTATGAACATTAAAGACTACCTTTTAAAGACATTTTAAAACACAATGACCAATTAGTAGGACCAATAGCTAATTACGGTTATCTTGTTTGCCAAAATACGTTTGTGTCCTTATCTGCAGATTCATTCCGTACTGCTCCAGTGATGTGTGGAGTGGTACGGGTGTAGCCCTAACACCTCCTCCAAGGCCACGGCAGGGCAGGGAAAAAGAGAGGGATCCAAATACAAATGCGAGTAAGTTTCTTCAGATCCTTAACGTGTTTTCCCCTGAGTAGTATCCTATTCATGCAGTCATTTGATGTGTATATTTGTTGTCAGCTGAGTACACCTTCATGGGATCCCTGATTATCCGTGAGGTCATCAAAGACCTCATTCCCAAAGGAATCAAGCAGGCCAAGGTTGTCATGCTGTCTGGCACGAGGTGAGTTTGGTTCACGCTTGCGCTTTGATGCTCACCACCATCTCCATGCCCAACATTAAACAAGGGAAGCTCTATTTTGGGTGTATCCTCTTGTCAACAATAAAGACGTAATGTCTATTAAAGGGCCTTGCCTGGTAATGGGGCAGATTTCTCCAAGGTTAGCAGCATGGTTGTTTTGACTCCGCCAAGACCGAAAACAAGATCTACACTGCGAATGGGAATAGCTGGCATGCCCTGTCGTCATGATACCTTGAACAAAAATGTCTCTCTATCAGTGCTGGGGGAACAGGTGTTTTGCTGAACATCGAGAGGGTGGCAAGTCAGCTGGAGCAGCTCGGTGCAGAGGCTCAGGTCAGAGGACTCGTGGATTCCGGCTGGTTTCTGGAGAGTAAACAGCAGAGATCACCTAATTGTCCCGAGACTATTTCCTGCTCACCTGAAGATGCTATCAAGATAGGACTCAGGTAAAGCCATACATTCTTCAGTCAGCCTATATATATGTAGCATGTAAAGGAAACACATTCATAGGCTAGATACAGAAATGATCTGTCCTTTGTCGTAATAAATATAACAGTGCTGTTGTGTTTTATTGCCGAAGCAACTGAGCTATAGATTAGTGTGTATTGAAGGTGTGTGTTGTTTCCTCAGGTTGTGGAATGGGGTTGTACCTGAAAGATGCAGGAAGCTCCATAAAAGAGGAGAGGAGTGGCAGTGCTTCTTTGGCCACAAACTGTACTCTACCTTGACCTGTGAGTGCTGGCTGGGGCCGCTTAAGTTTATCATCAGTAGTGCATTGCCCCTCGAAAACATGCCTGTTTATAACGGGTCGAAGTCTTGGCCTGCGGTGTTGCTGCTTGCGGACCAATACACATGCCGTCACATATTTGCGTCACGCATCCAAGTCGCAGCTGCCCTTGGTCAGAAACAGAAATAGCCTGGTAAACAGGAATAAGAATCATTCAAGGCATCCTTTTTCTTTTCAACTGCTTATTTAATCTGGAAACATTGATGATGTGTTGTTTGCATCTGTTTTGTTTAATCATTTGTTGCCTTAAAATTGAACCAAAATATAAATTTGCTGGTATTAAAACTGAAACAATGAGCCGACTGCAGTCAGGTGACAATGCTCTGCCTCTAGATTTATCACTATGTGTGTCCCATTGCACACATGTCATCTAAGCCATTGTTGATATAAATGTATGAATAGATCAGGTTAAAACTAAGCATTTTGGTTTCCCCGTAGCCCCTCTGTTTGTTGTGCAGTGGCTGTTTGATGAGGAGCAGCTGAGAGTGGAGAACATCTACATGGGAGGACATAGTCTGTCCGAGGAGCAGTGGCAGTACATTCAGAACCTGGGCCGAGAGCTCAAGATCTCACTGAGAGATGTCACGTAAGACCCCAAAAGCCTGTCTGGAAGAAGACTGATATTAATAAATCCAAACACCAGCGTGTTTAAAGAGACGGCTGTATTCTTGTTTGTGTTTTTCAGAGGAGTGTTTGCTCCGTCCTGCCTCTCCCACACAGTGATTACCAGAAGGTAAGAGTGGATATATGACTCCTTTGGTGGTAATGCAATTTCATGCCTTACACCCCTCATGTTTACGCAGTGAGCTCATTTAGCTTTTTTTGTTTGCTCATTGCATTCTTTACTTTACCAAATGCCATTGCACACTTTCCTTAAACCCTGTGTAGCCGCATACATAGACACTGGTGGGTCAGTGCTCGGTTCACAGACAGTATTTAACTATTCTTTATGGGAGAAGATGAATGTCCAATAATTGAAGGTCATTTCTCAGTAACACTTGCTGCAGTAAAATAATGAAGTGCCATCTTACGATTGGTCCATGACATCACTGAAGACACTTTCCTTGTCCTTACTATGCTTTCTCCTTCACTTTTTTTTTTTTCTCTACCTTTCTTGTTGCTCTACCAGCAACTGGTTGAGTTTCCAGGTAAAAGGTACCTCTCTGCCACGGGCCCTGCACTGCTGGGACAGGAGTCTAGAGGCTACACGCAACAACAAAACCCCTGCGAAAGGCTGTCCTTTCCACCTGGTGGACACCTGCCAGTGGCCCCAGTGCAACCCCACCTGCCCAGCCTTGGTGGACCAGGCCACCCAGCAGGAGCTCACTTTAATCCAGATGCTAGTCGCCATGGGCCTTGACCTCCAGAAGCTGGGCCTGGATCCCCAGGAAGATGCAGTTTCTCTGGCAAGAATGGTCACCAATGGTGGCTAAATGTCAGTGGATAGAAGCTTGAGCCACGCAAAGGCTCAAAGAATAAATAATGTAATAATGTAACCATAGAAATAGTACAGAAATCCGGTTACGTGGTCTTGTGCTGCTCAGCCGTCCATTATGCTTCATGTGTCTGTTAAATTTGTGACTTGACTGGTGGGTATGTCAGTGAGTTTCAGTGGTTTAGCGGCCCCTCTACTGGACACTGCAGAAAAGAGCTTTGGGTCTAAATGAGAGGCATTTCAGTTGTACTGGTTAAACAGCTTTGAGTTTCAGCAGATGGTCACACATTTACACACTATACAGGAAATCAAACTTTATTGCATAGCAACAGAGTTGAATAATTTAGATTTAGATGAGCAGATGTTCCATCCAAATGTTGGCACATGCTGCTTTGACAAGACTCAGAAAACATTTGCACGCAAAATACAGTACCAGTCAAAGGTTTGGACACATTTTATTATTCATTTTAATGAGAAAGTGTATAGAGACCTTTGACCGGAACTGTACATATGTAGGCTATCATTTTGATAAGCTTTAAAGAAAAATGTATATACCGTTAAGGACTTTACCAAACACTCATACAATAGCAGTTACTTTTGATGTGCCAACTTTTGGATATTCTGATTTGGATTAACAGTGACCCAATCATTTATTTGAACACACACAATTCCAAAGACACGGATTGTCATATCTGAGTTTTAGTCTTTAGCTCCTGATGGGGAATGTGCATGATGTTCTTCTGTATATGCAGGCAGGATTTCAACTATTTACCATGTGATGTTTGCATTCAATTTATACATTTTCTTTAAAAACAATAAAAGCTGGGGTTATTTACCGCAGTTGCAAGGATCATCTAGTGACATGCATGGACAAAATACAGATGTATTGCCATCGTTAATTTGTATTTACAATTCATGCTTCCTTTCCAATGTTGTGCATGTTTTGAAAGGAAGTCTCACATTTTACTGTACATTTATGTTTTTTTTAATCTAGGTATTGTAAAAAATAATGATAATGTGACAATAATTGTACATGCTGTTAACAAGCATAAGACTGATTTGTTGCTCAGGTTGAAAAATAATATAAAGGTTTGAATTGGCTCTGACAACATGGACTTGTTTCCGGTTCATCGTGTTCTGTTGTAACACAATAATAATCTATATGTAAAAAAAATGAAATGAGAAGATGCATATGGTGTGTCCTTTGTTTCTGCCATCTGGCTATTTTTCATTTAGACAGGAATAGGCGGCCAGTTTTTGGAGCAATACCATGTATCAGTGGAACAGGGAAATGTCTGATGAACATATACATCTAAAAATGAACTTGTTTTGTTTGTTAAAAAATAACTTGAATAAAAGAAGACATTTTGTTTTGCAACACCAGCTGCATGGTACAGATAGTAACAATCTAATGATAAAAACAATGGTTGATATATCTTTAACAGGAAAAGAAGCAAAACATTTGTTTTGCTTGTGTCAATGGACCATTTGAAAGAAACAAACTGTTTTATCATTTTTATAAATAGGAAAATACATTCACATATTGCACTAGCTAAACGCATAATGGATACAAACGTATGTATGCAATTTCACATATTTACTACTGGGAGGCGCTGCTTTTCATTTGACCCATATTAACTAAAGGTCCTGATCGTAATTTTCAGTCAAACGGGGTTGCAACATTTTATTTTGTGTTGTAAGGCCTTTTTTATCCAATATTAACGGAACACGTAAATGTACAAATACTCTCTGTATCGTTTTATGTTGCCACAGCGTTTGTGCTGTGCGTTTTTTAATCAAAAAACTGAAGACAGTAATTTCCTGGTGTGGTTTATCTTGACGTGAAGAGGTCTTTGATTTCTTCCCATAATGCATTGCTGTGGAACTCCACTTCCTCTTTCCGCCATATTGCAGAACCGGTAAGAAGCCTTTTTTCTCTGCCACTGTCAATCTTCTAAGTATCTCAAGCATCTGAATGTTTTAAGTACCGCTTAGTTGTTCATCTTGAACTAAAAGTGCATATTAATGATTTGAGACGATTATCGCATCGATTGGTGAGACGAGTCAAACACAGCTGGACTTTTCATTTCACCGAGCTGTTCTCTGTTCGGCCCTGGGTAAAGGTGCGTTGTAGGCGCCTGAAACGGTTAGCTACGAAATCACAGGAGTATCTTTTAAGAATAAGACAATTACGCTTTCCTTTGATTTGCGAGTATAACTCACTATGTCCTTGCTCGACATAGTATTTTAGTGTTGGGGGGTGGGGGATGCTTCCCTATAATGTCAATGTGAAGTAGCGATAGTCGGATAGGCTAAGTAATGTTAGCATATCTGTGCTCGTGAAGACATGCTTTGTGGTAGTTCTCATTCAGGGATTTTCAAGCAAACCTGGAGTTTGTGCCGCTGCGCGCAAAATCCGGCTGTTACGGAAGAACGTAGAACACCAGTATGCTGTTATTCGCTTTGTGTGTTTGTGTGAAACGATAGTTGACTTGTGTCAAATTTCACATCCGGTGCCGTCCTTGTACACTAATTTATTGGTAGAGAATGTGGTTCCCAGACCCTCGATAGTGTTTCGTTCGTGTTGTCCGTGGTGCGATGCTCCTTCTCTAAGCCAATACTTCAAGTTGTACGTTAAATCAAGGGTTATGTATTATCTCCGTAGTCAGTATAACATTAAATGTAGTGAAGGGGTTTGAGGGCGCTGAAAAATATCCCCACTGTGGGTCGTGATGCTGTGTAGCATAGCTGCGTTTCAGTTAGTTCTGTCTCTCACACACATCTGTCTAATCTCACCGTGGTTCTCTTGTGTCTGCAGGCATCATGGTGCGCATGAACGTGCTCGCGGATGCCCTTAAATGCATCAACAATGCTGAGAAGCGTGGAAAACGCCAGGTCCTCCTCAGGCCCTGCTCCAAGGTTATAGTGCGCTTCCTAACCGTCATGATGAAGCACGGTGAGTGATCTGGTTTGAGTGAAGTGTGTTTGGTCTAAAGCTGTAAATGTGTCATGTTGAAAGAGACCCACTTTCTTTTCATCATATGAACAATGCAAGCCACGAGTGTAAAGTTGTTGAATGAATGGCCAACATTTAGAACGTTTTTTTAAAGAATGGTATTGGGTGTCTCAATGAGATCTAAAATATACTAATGGCTCAGATCTTGATGCTAATCATTTGTCATTTGTATTTCCAGGTTACATTGGTGAGTTTGAGATCATTGACGACCACAGGGCCGGAAAAATTGTTGTCAATCTCACAGGCAGGCTGAACAAGGTAAAATGTCTTTCTTTTTTCAATGCTACAGCTTCTGAGACTTTCAATTCACGGCATTGTTTGGATTTACAGTTTGCATGAGTCTCATGCATTAGCCTAAGATACAGAATTGAACGGTTTCTTATGTCTGCCCTGCCAAACAAAATGCATGCGGCAATAGACCTTTTTTTATTTTACATACAGTATTTGCAGTCCCTCGTGGATGCGAAGTGTTAACAAGCGTGTTTTTGTCTTTCAGTGTGGAGTGATTAGCCCACGTTTTGATCTCCAGCTCAAGGATCTGGAGAAGTGGCAGAACAACCTGTTGCCATCAAGACAGTTTGGGTAAGAATCCTATTTCGTGTGTATTTCAATATGTACTATATGATGCAGGCAAATTGTATAAACCAAACACATCCAGCCTGAATGGTATCAGTGGGGAAATGCTGGACCTTAAAGAGTGAGATTGGCTTTAATCAGTTCATAACATGCTCTGCTTGCCTTCTGGGATGTTTGCTTTCATTTGGTGGTCCTTTGGGCTTCCATTTTTATTTTCTATATTCTAAAAGGTGGTATTCATGTGCTCACAAACTCAATTTGCTGTATGATAAACTAACATGACCATTTGTATACTGGGATAACTAATGCAATTAGTCTTTCAAGCATTCACAAAAGCAGTAACTATCCTAGAAGGACAGGGTGGTTGCTCGTCCACCGCTGCATTTCTCTTCTAGTTTGTATAGTGTTTGCACTCCTTTAAAATCGTGCAGGTTCTTCTAACTGGGAGTAGGCAGATTGTATCCAAGTTACTATGAGTAACATTAATACACTAACGTTACAGATATTTATTTATAATCTGTGGGAAAAGCATTGGCATCATTGTCGTGCAGATATTGCAGCGGGTAGGAAAATAGTTTCAGATGCGTGTGGGGAAAACTTTTTGATATTTGTATTTAGACGAAAATGTGAATACTTATTTTGAAATTGCCTACTGGTGTGAAGATAAAGGACATCTGGAGCAGCTTTCACAAGCGCTGAATGTCTTATGCAATTATGTTAAAACATCAAGTGGATGGGTTCTGTTACCCATTGGCTTTGTTTTGCTATTATAGTGCTGGTGCAATGAGAACATTGTCCTGGCCTCACTGCTGTGGTCCACAAAAACATGGGACACTCAATACTTAGTCTTTGGCTCTTTTAGAACAACCAATGTGGCAATTGCCGTTACAGATGGAAACCCAAAATTGATTGAGAAGGGGAAATAATGGTCTCACCACTTAATTCTCTGTGCAAGGGAACCCTGAATAATGGACCCATCAGTGCTTTAATCACTGTTTTTTAGAGTTTACCCCTGTAGAAAACCGGTAAAGTAGTTTGGTTCAGTACTACATTATTTTGATCAGTGAAAGAGTTCATGTAGACATAACTGATGGGAATAATTTCTCTGAAGCATTGCATTTTGTTCAGTATCTGTAAAAGGCTCGCTGTGTTGTTGTGATGCTGAGGCTGCTAAAATTCAAGCAAATAAAAATAGATATTATTCGGGTCTGAATCTGATCACTACTTTAGATGACCGGTTACCATTAGGCTGCAGAAGCTTTTATGTTAGTGTGGGACTAAAAGCATGATCATCACTAGCTGGTATTTGTTTAAAGTGGAAGGTTTTCTCGTGTAGATGGTTAATCGAGGCAGTCATGGTTTTCATGATGCATATCGTCTTCTGTAGAAGAGGGGGTTTTGCAGTCTGAGAAGCACTCAAGGCTGTTCAATTTTGAGAAGTATACAGCCAGTATGAACCCGATCGAATACTGATCCTACCAGTCCCTGTCTTCTCCTATACAATCAAAAAAATAAAGGGTCGTAGAGTAAGTTTTCGTAGTTGTTGCTGCTTGGGTAAACCTAAAAAAGCTAATTATTTGTAAAGATTTTCAATTGCTGATTGTGAAGGTATACTGTGGCTTTAAAGTATTTCTAGTGTAAGAAAATGTTTGGGAGGCCCATTTATCTGGCTCCTTTATTTTCAGATCCATGTTTGTTACTACTGGGTTCTTAATGCAAACTGCAATAGTGATCTTTGAAAGGTGCTGTATCTCGATTGGTGACCTTCTGACTTGTTTCCACAGATACATTGTGCTGACCACCTCAGCTGGCATCATGGACCACGAAGAGGCCAGACGGAAACACACAGGAGGCAAAATCCTTGGATTCTTTTTCTAAAATGTAAAGAACTAAAAATAAAAAATGACAGGTTATCACTTGAAGTCTGCTGTAACTTATTTCATAAGAAGTGGCTTTCAAACTAATTTGGATGAGACAAAAATCCCCCTAGAACACATGAGCGCCTTCTAATTGGAGGCCTGGGAAAGGATCAGCAAAGAACTGGCTTAATGAAGTTAGTTGATGTTTCATTTCCATTTTAAATGATGAATCTGGGCTAATTCTATGTAAGCAGTTTTTATATGTACTAAGCACCCCGTAGTCATCCCACTACACATTTCTTGCTGTAATGTTACTTTGCGAGGTAAGAGCCCAAGAAGGCAAACAGTTCATCATTCAATATTCAAAACCATTCTACCTGGTATTTCCACGTTGCCAAAGAAGCACCTCTTTCATATTCTCTACTACTACTACTACTGTGATGTGACTGGGGGGGGGAATAGGTTAGAAAGGGAGCATAAAACAGCTGGCTATTCTAACAGGGCAGCACTGCCGATTCGGATTGGCTAACAGGGCTGTCAGTCACTTGTTGGTTTGTATAGATTTATTCTATAATTTAGTTTGACTCCTGGCTAAGAGAAAAAAAAATGGTTTCACCTAGATCAAGTAGCATATACTTTAAGACTGACTGGATGTTTGAATGTGTGGTCACAGCTCCTCGTGTAATGAAAGGTTCAAAAAGCAGTAAAAACTCATCCTGTGCTGCGGCTGTGCATCAAACTGAGAAAGGAATCAAACATTTCAGTCAACCCGCTGCAAGACCAGCCTGCTTATGTCTATTGAGACCACAAACTTCTGCAAGTGGTCAAAAAGTTTTTTAAATTTTTTATTGACTTGACTGGAGTGCAGAGCAAGCTCTACTGAGGACATCCATCACCGTGGCCCCCTGCAACCATTAAGCCACATCAGCTTTACAACCGCCAGCCTGTAAGGAGGCCCGGCTCGTCACCCGGCCATCCAATCGTCACAGTGACCTTTTTCCAGGGTCCTCTGTGTATTTAGTCTCATCGTTTGGTGTCTCGCTGCTGATCTCACGTTTGACTCTGAAGAGCCTGCAGCCTGCTAATGCAACATCTCTCTCCAACTAAGAGCCTCACACACGCTGCCTGCCTGCCTCCCTCATGGCTTTGCGGCACTCAAGCGCTGCCTTGTAAAAAAAAAAAAAAAACAAACCCGGGCTGCTGTTTTGGGAAATCGGGGACACGAGCCAGGACTCGACGCTGCGAGACATCAGAGGGGCTGGAGGAGTACGGCACTCATGCTCTGTTCCAGACATTTTGATACTCCTGGGGTCAGCTGTCTTGGCAGCAACAAATAAACCCCTTGATCAGACAGCATGTAAACACTTGGATAGCACTTTGATAGTTTTCTTAAGTGGGGGGATTCTGTCAAAGTATCAAAGAGCTCAGACCAAACGAAGCAGAGCCAAAACTCCCACGGAGCAACTTATTGACTGGTTTGGTCAGCGGCTCTAAGCTTGAAGTCGGTCTGCGACCTTGAAAGCCTCTAACACCCCATCACTCCCATTTACGCTGTCTTTTTCTTCACTTTCTTGTAAAAAAAAACAAGCACTTCTGGCAGACTCCAGGGGAACGATGCTCCCCTGGGGAGAGATTTGTGAAAAGATGCTTTTAAGAACACATTTGTGTTGAACTTTGGATAGTGACATTTATATACCCTTTCAAAGGAATACAGTGTAATATTTAATGTATTGCAGCTTATCCAGATCAGTGTGTCCGCTCATCTTACAACGTACGTATGAAATGAAAAAACGTTGAAATATCAAACAGGAATGTAAGTTCCATAAATTATGAAAAACTTTAAAAATAGGAATTTTTAGTATTTCTTTGGAATTTATTCAGCACAATCAAAATAATCCAAATAGTCCTAAAAAGTGTTACTGTGACCATCCCATAAGTATTCCAGCACACTTGTATTGTTGCCACTACTAAATCATTAATTTATTTGTGATATTTGTGTTTTTGAGCTGAGTTCAATGAACACCATCTCCCTTAAGCCTGAGACCAGAGTGTAATTAGTTCACCTTTCTCTCTGTTGCCATTTTTTCTATAAATTGTAACAGCCACATGGTTGTTTACGGCTGAAACACTCATCAAGCTGCAGCGGAATGCAGCTCGCTTTGATAACGAAAGCTCTCTGCAAAGGAGTCACAGGTCTATTTTTACTGATTGGCTGCCCAAATTAGGCTTAGACTTTGCAGGTTGAGGACCCTTCAGACCCGTTTTAGCTGATGGGCTGCAGCCTTAAGAAGCACTAAGAGCACCTCTAGTACAGGGACCAAACTCCCGAGGCACTCTCAAACTGAAAATGGCTTGAGGAGGACGGCTTGAGGTCAGGACGAACTCATTCTGAAAGGCCTTCCTGCAAGTGCAGCCATACACGCATCTGGGGACCCGGGATGCACAGCCTCCAACACCTTCCTCCAGTCCGCACCATATGTCAGCTGGATCCCCGAGATCTCCCCGAGGGGGTTGGAGCAGCGCTGAGGAGGAGGAGGAGACGCACCGCTCTCAAAAAACAAATGGAATACATTAATACGCAAAGAAAAAGTGTGTCGTTTGGCTTGCTTCGATAAAAAGAGCCAGAAGCAGACTGCAAAATATTGTGTTTGATACCATGGTGATATGTTATAGGTTGTGATCTGAGTAAATCATCTAAAGAAAAATGCCTGAGAATTTTGTAAAAATAATGTAAAAAAGAAGAAAAAAGAGTTTGCTCAAATCACAAAGAGAACCCACACGTTGTGGTATGTAGTCCAGCAGATCATTTCCAAATGTATTGCTACTCTCTATGTTCCAAACACCCAATAAAACTGTGAAAATGATCATACGCTGCAATTTACAAGTCAAAGGAAACCCTTGAAATTCTCTTAACATCTTTTGTATTACTTTTTTTTTTACAATGTGGTTTGAGCCAAATGTGATAGTGTTTGGCTGCAAAAGCAACTGAATTGATGACTTGAACCAATTCTCTGATATTCTTGTTTAAAATTAAATGTCAAAAGTTCCCGTTTACATCTTGTCAGGGTGTGGAGGGAATGGGACACAGTGTTGAAAGCACGTTTTAAGGTGATTGTTCCTCCTGCTAACCTCTCCCATTCCCGTAGAATGGTACAAATTCAACGAGGGTCAGAGGTGTCCTTTCCCAGTGGGATGTGGATGGACCTCGAGCAAAGCCATTCAGACCTGTAAATTCCTTGCAGGATGAAAGCATTTTACAGTTGACGCCGAAGTCCTTGTGCAAACACAACATCCATCACCACGGAAAACTGAGAGACGGGCCGCTGGAGTCTGGAAACGTATTAGCTGCTCGCTATAATGTCATCGGTTCTCACAGAGCTCCTTTGTCCAGCGGCACTGTGTGTAACAGATGCCCAATAGAGGCCTAATACCCGCAGCTCCACGCGTGCCGTCATTGGAGTTCCCCCGCTGACCACTTGGAGGTAGTATACATACGTTTCATCATCTGCATTCCTCCTCACGAGGCCTTCGGGCTGGCAAGACTAATTATGATTGATTCGTAGATAACAGAATTAATATTGGAAATTGCAGTAAAAGTTCAAAATGTGGATTCAGTCAAAAGGCCGACGTTTCTTTTATTCCGCTCTAGATTGTAGCCCCGCTGCCATTAATGACTCAGTAAGTCGCAGTCAAATGAGGGGGAAAGACAAAGGCAGTCTGAAAAGTTGAAGTGAATGTGCAAAGTGAATTGAGGCGAATGCCTTAAATGTATATATTAGATATATTTTTCAATATTCCACTAAAGGGAGGGAGAATACAAAGGATATGAAATCTGACTGAATGACAGATTTTGAGGTGTTCAGCAAACCACGCAGCGTTTCTGTCAAATGAAAATGAAAATTTAAATTCAAACGGGGCTTTTTTCTGTTATAAGCAGACAAAACCAACATTAAAGAGATCTCAGCTCGTGAGGTAGCACAGTCCTATGAATTGCACGCAATCACAGCTTACGTTATCATATCATGTTGCAGAGATCATTCTTTGCTTTGCACTTCTCCTCCCAGCCATGTGATTTATTCCACCACCCAACACAGCTCCGACACACAGCGTATCTACAAACACCAGAGGAAATTCTGGTATAAATGGTGACCAGCTGGGAATGAAAATGTATCTTTTGTTGAGCGTGAGAGAGAGGAGGACCGTCGTATCTTCAAATACGAATGAATTCCCATTCCAAGGTGAAATGGAGGGCTGAGCATTGTCATACGGTCATTTCCCTGATACACTTATCTCGTGTTTTTCACTCTCTGCCCTATCTCTGACTGTATGCTGGGGGACCAGGGGAAACCAGGGAGTGCCGGGTGGGAAGTGTGCACGCGTTGGTGTATTCATGGTGCAGAGGAGTCTAGTGTGCATATGATGAATGAGATAGTTAGGAAGGAGAGAATTTATGGCTGCGAATGCAGCCATCCATTCTGCCCTGCAGTCCCTGGCTGTCCTCAAGGGCATCATGCTCCTCCAGGTCCCATCTTTGGTGGATCACTGGGGATCCTGGTGTTTCTGCAGCAGTCGCTGCAGCGGAGAAGACATCGTTTACCAGCGGCCACTCTGCTCCGCTTCCCTCTCTCCGCATGTCAAGCAACGGTTAATTAGCAGGCAATGAAAACAAGCTGCTAATGTACATATAATGACATGGAGGCCAAGAGGTGCCAGTGAGAGCCTGCCGTTATTAATTATGCCTCTCATTCGTCCGCTGTAGATCACCTTGAGCATTGTGATCCAGCTTGTGGATGATGCACAGCGAGGCCGCGGTCCTAAGCCTAAGAAGTGATTACTGTTACGGCTTGAATAATAAATGAGTAAGTGTGTAATGTTACTTAAGGCATTATATTCTTATACAACGCATATCATTTCAGCAGACCCCCAAACTTCTCATAACTGATCAAAATAAGTGCTACATTTCTTCTGGAATGCTCAAAAAAACCTTTCAAATGTCCCTGATATTTGTGTCTTCTGATCTATAATAACAAGATAACAAGTAGTGCTGTAGCAACTGATGCTAATAAACCTTCTGCACTGTACCTCTCTGAACACTGTTTTTTATTTGGAAGGGTTGCACTACCCCGTTCTGGGAGACGTCTCGCTCTCCTCTCTATTAATATTTAAGGATTTCACTTAGGGCGAGGCAGCGGAGACTTGAGGCCTTTATACGTATCTGGGCATATCTACGTATCTGGTTGTGTCTGGTCAACTAAAGTGAAATGGTCTCCTGTGTCAATGTCATACACTTTGTGCTTCAATCCAACCAGCCACCCCCCCCCGACCTCCTCCCTAAAAGATTATCCAGTGTTAGAACCACATCTCACCTTCCCTCCCTTAGCTGCTCTCAGGTTGTAGTTCACAAAGCTACGACAGGTATTTCACAAACTAAAGCTTGCAGGTTGTTTCCCGCATTTGAACAAAGCGTCAATCAAATCGCCCTCACAAAATCGTATTGAATAGCGTTGCATCACATCTCATCTCTGCATTTTGAATATAGATCAAACTGCAGCATTATTGTAAAGCTGCATCTTCTCAGCTTCCTCTTGCATCTCAAACTTGATGGACAGTTTTCCCCATTGCCAACGGGCTAGTCGCTTTATTCACAGGTGGTGAATCATCCTCTTTAAGGTTCTGTATTCTCTGTGTGCTAAAAATAAAACATCTTTTTTTCTAATTTCATACTGCTCAAACATAAGCATTTAGTTTACAAACATTATGAAAATACAAAATAAAACCCAGTCTGAAAGCCTAGGAATTTTATAAAAGTATTAATAGTTTCAACATTTCTCCAAGCAATCTCAGGATTTGGAGACATTAGAGAATAGAATCTTATCTAGAAATGCAATGATTGGAGGGCTACCGTTCTTCTCAGCTTGGCATCCTTCCTTTACTTAACCATATTGTCTTATCTTTGCTTTAGAACATTCTGCTGTGGGTTTGTAGCCGTTGGCATATGCTGTATTTAGTCATTTTTAAATTTGTCAATGCTTTATTCAAATGGAACTCACAGTGAGCTCGGGTTTGGTGTTGTGTTCGAGGACTGAAGACTGGCAGTTAACCGACTCTTGTTTTTCTAACCACTGCTTTTCAAAGCCCTCTCAACACTCAAATGCCATCATTTCCCAAATGCATCATCCGTGAGAATGCTTGCGCTTTTACGTTCTTTTATTTGAAGTGTTTCTGTATTTAAGTGTGTTTGACAGAGGGAGAGGGATAGCAGCTGTGGGGGCCCCGGGGCCCCCGGGCTTGATAGGACGTCAGATGGACGCCTCTGGGGGAGGTCAGGATGTGTTGACAGTTTCCTGAAGCAGACGAGTGGGCAGAAGTGGCTCTGCTTGTGTGGATGTCTCTGAAGATGGCACAACACATCACATCAGGTTTCATCTGTAATTAACACGTTTCAAGAAGGATCAGGTGTGTCTGATGGGAGGGTGTAAAAAAAAAAATCCCCCCCTCTCTCTCTCATGCAAATGGAGGTATTCTTGGTTCTGATTCTACAGTTCAATTATCGAGCTCAGTAATGACAAAGGACCCCGCACGGGGCGACGTCCTTCTCTCACATCTACTGGCCATCAGTGCTGCTGACCCTCCTCATTTACAGCCTTGAAACCCCCCCCCCCCCTTCCAGGTACAAAAGTCGGAGGCAGCTGTGATCCAGGCCGCCATCTCAGGATCTAGGTGCCTTCCTGCCCGCTCGACAGCTTCCATATTGATTTGATTAGCTGCTAATTAAAACTTGGCAGGCTGGGCCGGGCACAAAGAAGATCTCTCAATTAGCGGGGTGTCAGAGAATCTAATTCTCTCTCTTTCAGCCTCTTCGTCTGTTTTTCCCCTGCCTCTCCCGTCCTACTCTATCACACATCTCCATTCTGCTTAATGACTATAACGGGTGAGTGAAAAGTGAGAGAGGATAACTCTCTGCGGAAGGCGTTTGAGCACTCTCAAGGAGTTAAAAGCACGGCAGGCCTGTAATCCTTAAACTAATCTTTGCTTAAAGATGCAGTTTGTAAGTTGCAAAGAAAGCACCGGCTGCCAGTGGACGTTTGTTTGGGCGCGTTGCCTCCAGCACCTCTTGAATTCGCTACCTTCTCGTCTCTTCTCCCGGCGAGGCGCACACAAGCTGTTGCATTTGTAGTGCAGTGCCTCGGGGACATAAGAGTCATGAGCTTTAAGATCCACTTTTTTGTGTGTTTGTCAAGACACCAGATTTCTATACTTCTGTAGATGGGAAGTGTTCCATTGTGAAGCCTGTTTCCAGGGAGCGATTCCGTGTGTTAATCCTTCTCATTTCATGATGACTCATGACGTTTTTTTGTTCTGTTAGAATAAAACGCCTCGGCTCGGGGTTGAATGTGCTCCTTGCTGAATTCATTCATTTATCCAAAATGACTCTTTCCATCTTGCTCTCAGTCTCGCTCGGCAATCGACAGAGAGAAGATGACAAGGGGAGGAAGTAAACTCTATAATAGCATTTTTATTGAATATAATCCAAATCGGGTCAATTTGATGCTACAAGTCTCTGTGAAGATTCTTCTCAACATTTTGAAATACAAATTCTTTTATTTTGTAAACCTGGCAGAGTAGAATATATGACAAAGAGAGAGAGGCATGACTAGGTGTCCATGTCGTCATCAGTAAGCAGCAGGATACTTGACTTTTGGGGTTCCTGTCAGCTTCCAGCGACACACACACACACACCAAACCCATGGGCAACACTCTCTAGGAAGGAAGGCCGGATTTCAACACGGATTTATTTCACCACAGAAAGAGTCAGAGAGCAAAGGGCAATTTAACCGTATAAATCATCCATTTTATCTGGTTTATGTAACACAGTGATTTAGTATTGTTTTCTCTATAAGCCTGGGAGGCTGCAGATGACGGATACCTTAAACAGCTTTTTTGTTCTTATTTTTAAGCTGGGCCTTCATCATCCTCGTGTTCCTGCCTAACTGGACAGGGTCCTGCATTCATTAGTCAACCTCCTAGTGTTATATAATATTTACAAGCAGCAGTGGGTTATATTTGACTGCAGAGACCTGGTGCTTCCAGTTGAAACTGGTCCTGGCACAGCAAAAAGCAGGCTCACCTCGGACCTGATTGATTCTGGCTTTCCATACTGTTCATACATTTTACAGTAGAGCAGCGCAGCCTAAAATGTCAGCAGTCACCAGCTGCCAACGGCAATTTCTCATTGGCTGGGAACTGATTCGCTTTGAAAAAGGCTGAATGGCATTCTGGTCAGCGGTGTACATATTAGGCTATTGTCTGGCTCCTGGATGCACACCAGGAGGATATCCCCTTGACATGTGTGTATAATGCATTTAAACAAAGGGACCAGATTATGCCGCAGAATGTACCTTGGAAGCTAAAGATAATACTCCAATAGATTATCCATCATGTGGTGTGAGACTACATTTCATTTAATATTCTGTGGTCCAGTTTAACATAAACGCAAATGTTTTTGACACCATGTGAATGCTTTCAGTCTTCAGGAATATAGCAATTGTCTGCATCTTTGTGCCAGTGCATTTGGAAAAAGGAGTGTTGCATACTTTCCTTCATCAGTTCTTCGTCGTACTTGAAATGTGTAAAAATGCATTTCTCACACGTAGAGACTTTCTAGGCCCTGACAACAGCTTTGAAATATAATCTCCATGATTTAACCTCGACTATGTCATTTGAGATGTACAGTTTATAGATGTCTCTTTTGTCATGTAATTTACACCTAAGGATGTGGTTTGTGGCTGTAAATATTTATTTTGTGGTGAATATCTTATTAAAAAGAGAAAGACTTTAACCTGCCATTACTGACTTTTGTTTGGCGTTTTAGAGACAACCAGAACAACTTGGTAGTTCATTTAAACTGTAACAGATTGAAGTCACTATTATCTGTAGGATCATCAACACAAGTAACACCTGTCACATTGTCATATTGTTTTTATATGGTCAGATCTGATACATTGGAGGAATAATTAGATTGCCCCGGGGAAAAATTAAGAATCCGAATTAGCATCCTCACAATCATTTGCAAATGATAAATTCTAATCTACTTAAAAAAAATTCAATCAACTCTTTTATTTTTGTGACATCAGCTCTACAGGCACAAACAATAAGTGTTGTGACAACAACAATTTATTCTAACAAAATTACAAAAAATAGGAATGAGTTCAATAAAAATGATTTGGTTTAATTTGACCAGGCTTAGATCTTGCTGCGTCTGTCCAATTCAGAGTGATCCAGTCTCTCAAGCTCACAGCAAACTCAGTAAACCAGTCCACACGGGTGATTAAAGTGAATATACTAAATATAAAAGTAATTATAATATTTGCATGTTTTGTAAAGCAAGTGTGTTTTTCTTCTTGTGATGTGTGCTCTCCTTTGAGCATTCATCTCTATCCCAGCCTCTCATGTAAAATAAAACACTGAAACTCATACAGTATACTTAATGCTTGTATAAAACCCGGAAAACACAATTATTCTGGTGTTTTCCAAACAATGCTACTTTTAAAATACCCACTTTCGAATGTTTAAACATAATACGTTCATTAACTGCGTCACATACTGTATAACTCTGATCCCCTCCACACACAATCAACACATTTCAGAGAATCTACTTCTTTGATAGAAAGCAGTTCCAAATTGAACCGTCCACCATGAAGACTTGCTTTCTCTGTATTGTGTGTAAATGGAATGGATCATAAAAAACACTGATCAGAACACAAGCACTGTAATTCCACTGTGGGTGTTCACCGTCTTAGTTTAAAAATACAATCTCTAAGAAAGTCAGTGTGTCAGAGTGTGTGTGTGAGAGAGAACAAAAGAGCATGCAAAGAGGACAAGGATAAAGACAAAATGTGTGGGAGACAGGGAAAGAGTCTACGCAGATTGTGAGCACATTAAGCCATGAAACAAAAAAAGAAACTGAAAACCCACACAACGTGTGTGTGGGAAGGGGGAGGGGCGGGGGGGGTACATGTGTGTATGTCAGGTGACAGAGAAGGATGAGGACATGGGCAGGTCCTGTTAATGAAGGACTGATAAGTCCCTATTTCCTGGGCCTGGGTTAATTGTGCCTACAGATAAAGGGTAATAAATTGTCACGGGGTAATGACAGGAGCTTCGGCTGGGTCCTGTCCCACATTCATCATGACCGGCTGGACCTGTGCGCCTGGGGACCAGGGACGGCTGAAAGAATGGCAGACGCTGGCAAGCAGGGAGGGTCGGAGGGAGAGGCAAGCTCACAGGGACGGAGGAGGAGGTGATGCTGGTCCATCTTACTTAGGTTGCTTGCTGCAGCAAGGACAAAGGATGAGCTGGTAATGAGAAGAAGATGACTGTGAAGTGGACAATTTAGCCAGCATTAAAGGATTAAACAGAATTTTATCATAACCTATGGGAAAAAATCATTTTCACTCAAATAGATATTGATCAAGAGCACTGCAATTTTAAGGATTCCAAAAGTAAAAGGCTAAATGTGGAAAATAATCTATAACAAGAAAGTCTTTAAGAACACTCAAATACGTACGTAAAGTAGCAAAAGTAAAATGACTTATTCTGCAGAAAAATCTCCTATTCATCACATTCAACACTATTCTACAATGACGCTCCTTTCTGTCAACAACCTTGTGTTTCTGTTTCTGTAATTGTTTCCAGGTTTTTACGTTTATTACATTACAGGTAAGTAAGTAGAATTTGTACGAGTTTCATGTGACCCACTGTGTTCATTAAATCTTTCCGGATCTCATTTAATGATGTCCAAATTGCATATTCATGCAAGTAACACCAAGGCTGATTCTTACTTCTTAAAAGATAGTTCTTGGGGAAAGGGATATGGAGACATTGACGTTGCGTGATGAATATATTTTCACACACGAAGTCACACGTGGGGTAAGTAGCTTGTGGGCTCTTCACATCGAGAAACCCTTCAACGGAGCATGTTTTAGTCCAACTCAGCATGCCAGCGTGACGGATCACTTCCTCACACTGAGAGATCGTGGTGGCTGGAGGTTGGTGCTGCAGCTGAAGGATGATGCATCTCACACATTATACAGCAGAGCCGTTCCCACACAGGAAGTTGATGTCCCCACTTTGCAATGATGACAGTGGGTGCGTCGTGACATATGATGTGTGTACAAACAGTAAGCACACAGGCGGGGGCCTTTCGACTGTTTTATGTGGGTCACACGCGGTGCACTGGGGCGCAGCAGGGAAGAAAGGACGTCTTTCATGCAACCCATAAAGAAAGGAACGACAAAGCCCTTGAGATGTGACTGCTTGTCTCACAGGAAATCACCACGCCGAGTTATGTGGTACAAATCTACAACATTGAACCATGTACAAAGTTGCCCTCCAATATGTGTTCTTCCTTTTCTAACCTGCATTCAGTTTCCCTTTACCCTCTGACTACTCGTTTATCATTGGACAGTTTTTTTGCAAACAGTAATGAAACAAAAGTATTTTAACGAGAGGGAAAATGGTGCGTGAAGCAGAAGTGAGGTCACATTGCAGGTGAAGCCTGTCATGTAGTTTGTGTTTCTCTCCAGGGAATGATCGCCTTCCTTTGAGAACTTAAGAACTAAAAAAATGAAATACGACGACAAGGAAAATGTTGGTGCAATTAAATTCTAACCTTTCTGCAATAATAAGGAATTCATCCTAGGGGGAAGTATTGTTTGTGACTGATTCCTCTCTGCCAGAGAACTTATTGTCCAAAAACTACCGAATGCACAACAATGAGCGACACCGCTGCACTGACATGCTCCTTCATCGTGATTAATATGGGCTTTGCAGTTTCTTTTGAGTCAATCCCACTCACACCTTCCCGCTGAAATATTCACGAGAGCACATGATGTGAATTCATCTGGCCCTAACAACGGTCTGCAACAAATCCACTATTTATTCTGGTCTGTGTGAGATTTGCTCAGAACAACAGTGTGCCGCTATTACAGGAAATAACTGAGCGTGTGAAAATTTCCTACTAGATATTTGTGACCTTTTTTAAAAGATTTGCAGCACCCGTGGAAGTATTCAAAGGTATTTTACAGACATATAGATCATTTAAATAACAGCTGAGTCAAAAGGAAAACATAAAATGAAAATTCTCTGTCATTTAAACATAACATGAATACATCCAGGGCGGAGGAGAAGATGGCGGCGGTGGACAACTTCACAGCGCGGTGTGGGTGACATGTGGGACTCAGGGGAAGGAAGGAGATAAGAGTTTAAAAGGGAACGCGGGCTGATGGACAACCAATGAATGCTCAGATTCATTTGTTCTCTGCCCCTCTCTCTACCTGGTGGCTCGCACCTTCTCCACGCTCCACCAGCCAGTGTTCAACGCCATAAATCCTGAAGTGGCATTTTGGCCGGCGAGTCCCGCGTAAACACGGCCAGCGAAATGTCAGTGCAGGAGGCAGACAAGCCTGACTTAGGGAGAGGGAGAGTCGAGGCAGTAATGTCACCACACTTTAACACACCCGCCATCACTCCTGGTGACATTTAAGAGATCTATTCCTCCATCCGCGTGGCCTCGGCGCACATGGGGAGAGGAGCCTGCGAGCTTCTGATGAGTCGGGGGGGGGGGGTTAATAGGTTGATCTGGTTGCAAACGAAGGGCTGTAGCCCTCAACTCCAGTTTTATTTTTTGCTGTTAAACAAGTCAGTAAGCGGAGAGGAAGGTAATTCCATGATGTCATGTTTTAGTATTTCTTTTCGACCTTTGTCTTTTTTTACCAAACCTCCCTTTATCCAGACGGGTCATTTAAAAACACATTGGTCAAAAAACACTCTTGATCTTTTTTCGGCCTCTGAGGCCACAACATGCACCTCCTTTATCCCATTATTCTTCTTTACGTAACTCTGGGTCCAATCTTTCTTATCGGAAAGTACATTTAAGGCTGGTTGGGAATAACAAGCATCCATATCTAAATAATGGGTCATAAATTAAAAACGAAATAGGATGAAATTTCTATCACCGGCTCTGGTATTTTTTTATTACCCGCCCTGGATGCTGCATAGGGTATTTTATTGATTTCCAAATGAATAATTGAGAAAGTCGACTTAACTGCCCTTTTCAGATCTGCCTGGCCTCCCCTGTGATTCACTCTACCTCCCCCCCTCTCGTCTTTCTCCCGTCGTGATGCACGTCCATCTCTCATCCCCCACCTATTCCTCTTGAACCCTTTTTTTAAAATCTCTTCCTCTGACCTTCCGTCCCCTCCTTTTCCCTTTCTCATCTCTCCTCTCCACTTGCACAGCTGATTTGGATCCTGCTCGGTGACGGGTTGTTGTGGCGGGAATGGGTTTCTCGCTTGGTTGGCCTGCTGGCCTCCACGTATCATCCATCAGCAAGGCACACTGTTGTTTTAGAGTTCTGCAGGGAGCTGTCTCCTTGTCTCTGTCTCTTTCTCGGTTGCTTTGCCCCCCTCCTCCCACGAGCACACACACACACACACACACACACGCACACACTCCTTCCCTGTTTTTGACTGTCATGGTCTCACTGCTTCCTTCTCGCTCTCCCTCTGCCACCCCCCCCCCCCCTCACTTATTTCCACTGTACATCTTAACTCAACACAGAGCCGATCCGCATTTTAAAATCGACCCGAGGCTCTTTGCTCCAAGTGAATCGATCGCTGAGTTAGACTTGGACTGAATAATCCTAATGTGTTCATTTCACAGAGGGGAAAATGTCTGCTTTGTTTTAGGTTGAAGCTTTATAAAAAACGGCATCCCTCTGTCTTTTCCCCTAAGAAATGTGTATTATCATTTTTTATTTGTTATAATACCATACGGTATATTTGTATTGTTTGGCCTCTCTTTGAATGAGGTTTTTCTCATCCTGGAAATAACCTAAATATAACAGTTCATAAAGTTTAGCAGCGTGATGTTACTGCAGAGTCAACACTTTTTTTCTTCCATTGTGGAGAAATTCATTAATCAATTTATGGTGAAAAGGGTATTTAATTGTATAAAGGAAAACACCCAAATCTCTGTTTTGGTCTGAGATGAGGATAACGTCACAACTTGATTAAAAAGTCACAGCCTAATAAAAAACGTCTTGATATTTGAAGAACAAAATGTACCATCTAGGAAGGTAGATTTCACAATGAAAGAAAACACTTGATCAAGCAAAAATAAAAGGTTGAGTTACAAGGAGTGTTTTTTGTGCTTTTGAAAGTGAGCCCTAACTATTGTGTAAACACCTGTTTAATTGAAAAAAATAGATACGCAAATTCTTGCTCATCATTTCCGGAGCGTGTCAGATGAAAGGTTGACTTCTTTAGAAAGTAGTCATGGAGGTTTGAACCCGTTGACCTCACAGCGGGCTGTGGCCGTGCTTTTCACGTTAGGTGGTGAGAACTGGACTCTGTGGGCCACTTTGCACACAAGTGTGTGCTGGTTGAACTTTGCAGTGCAGGTTTACCTTTATGGGACACACGGGACAGATTCTGGGTGAAGGACAGGTGGACGAGGCGGGTGGGGAACCAAACTGCCCGCCTGGTGTTTCTATTCTGGCTGTTTCTTTATGGTTTGGATCCGGACCTTAAAATGCATGACCAGCCCTGAACCAGGCAGCATGATAATGAATAACAATGAATTATTTAAAATGTATTTCTTCAAAGAAAATGTGGTTCTTTGTCCAACATTTGTAAATCTCTCTCTTTCTCCAGTGTTTTCTATTTCATTTATTTTATTTCATCTGAATGTATTGTAGATCTCTGCAGATGCTTTCCATTCTTCTTCTTCTTCATGCATACATTCATAAAAACCGCGTTTGTGAACTCACATTAATCCCAGTCGGGTTTCCTCACCTGAGGTCATGTCATTTTTCATGTAAAGAGCCCCTCCCTCGATCAATATGCCATGTGGCCGTGGCCAACTTCTCACTCTTAACGTTCCTGGCGTTGAGCTGATGTTTTCAGACACTTCCTCATGGAACACAGGTTCCTACCTGCCACCCCTCGCTGCTGCCACTGCGGAGCGTCTGGCACCAAACCCCCGATGCATCTCCTGTCCGCTCGCTTTCTTTCTTGCTGTCAGTGAGCTGTTATTGAAATATTTAGCAGCCACTCCGGCTCACAGGTGTGTACCATACCGCCTTTCTTCTGCCTGGCAGTGTGTGTTGGGGCCGTGCAGGGCGCGGGGGGGGGGGGCTCTTCCAACCAGATTTGCTTGTTGAGGATCTTCTTCTAGCCTTTAGCCGATGTGCTGCTGGGAGTCTGCTGCTCTCCACGGAGCAGCAAGAAAAAACGATGTCATTATTCTGTCTACTAGAGAAAAGATAGGAGAGATAATCGTCATTACCAGCCAGCTGGTGATCAAAAGCTAACCATTTCCGTCTTGTTTAAATCTTTTAATGGCTGGAGATAGTGGCTTCAAATGGTAGTTCCCAACCCACAGTTGCACATCGATTCTCGTCGCAGCTTGAGTGTTTCACTGGCAGGAGTGGAGATTTTTAAATGTTGAGATGTTGCAGGGGAGAATTGTTCAAAAAGGCGGCAAATTAGGGGATTATTAATTATATTATTTATAATTTATTTGACACATTTGACAAATACTTTTCTAGTAATTGTTTGTCATACTTAACTCTCATGTTTCTTTTACTTTTTTCCAAATACTAACGATATTTTCAATGTTCTGTTCTGTATGTTGGGTGTTAATAGCTTCTGTTAAAGTACAATGATGCCATGCTTTTCTCAAAATTACTATGACTTTTTAAACATACCATACTATAGCTTTTATAGATACTATACTATTCCTTTTGATTTTTGTCACTTTTTTTCAACCTTTAATTTGATCTCATTTATGCATCTCAAAATGATTACTTTCAAAGCGCAATGGCGCCTTTTCCATTAGAAAGTGGAGAGGGAAGTGAATGTAGAAGGAAGCTATTGCAAATTGCTAATAAATTAAACATATGCATTCAAAAAACTCTGCTATTTTTAGAATGTAGATTTGAATATCACACCTTCTCAAAATCTCTTTTATTACCTGTTTCAATCCCATAATATAGTATTGTTTGTGGCAGATACACCTACTGGTGATCTGTGCTCCTTTCCAGTTGTAAATGTACTCAGTGGTGACATCCCTCGCTCTATGTGGGCAGAAGGCCATGTTATTGTAGTGAGAGAGATGCCTTTCATCACTATTATTGCTGCATCTCTTAGTTTCAGGGATGCTTATTAATCAAACAGTATGTGTGCCGTTGAGCTGGAGTTAAAAGCTGAAGACGATCATCGCAATAGATTTGAGTGATTTCCTCCCAATATCAGCAGGATGGTATTTACTGTTTCACATTGCAATGATAATAAATATGGATGCCCATGCTGCTGAGGGTGAACGAGGCCGCACATTTCTCTTCACATCCGCTTTTACCGGAACGCCCACGCACACGCATGCATGTGAACCTGCACGCAATGTTTTTTTGCTCGCGTACTGAGTGAGTCACTTACTTGCTTACGCAGGAAATGCACGTGTTCACACTAACGAGCGGACAAGCGTACAGCAGAGTAAGCCAGGACTAGTTAGGCCGACTGTCCTAAGTCATGGGACAGTAGATGGGATATACTGCCACCGCAGTGGTCCTCTGATCAAGTGTTGCAATGGGCAGCCACACACACACATACTCAATAAGTTTATAAAAACAGCTGTCGCTTGCTGTATTTTTGGTGAGTAGTGTGACTTCGGTTGTCCTGTTTATGGAAGTTGTCATTGGTTTGAAATTTCCTGTGGCCACATAATAAATAGCTGTGTTAGGAAGGGAGAGTTGGGAAAGAATCTCTGAAAGAGAACGATTGTAGAAGATAATTTAAACATGTGGGAGCAACTAGCTGTAGAAACAGTTAACAATTCAACTACATCACTTTGACTGAGGGAAATACACGAAGCACAACATTATTTCCAAGTGTAAAGCACATACAGATGTGGCTTCAGGAAAGGTCTCCAGAGTATTGCTTATAAAATATACTGTAAAATTTTTTTTTTTTAATTCATATAGTTCATGCATTATTGTAGTTGCTGAAGATATGGACAGTATCTGTTGTTAGTGTTAGTGTTTACACATCCATCAGACACAAAACACGATACTCTTGTTTGTGACCAGGCGATATTCTCTAAAGAGTTTCCTCTTTAGAGAAAAACTGCTCTAGCTAATAAACGCTCATGTGTTCATAGGCTAGCTGTCTGTCTTTCATAAGATTTCATGAGTTTTTAGAGATTCTTTGATGCAAACAGCTGGACAAAAAAAATGGGAATACTAAAATAATTGTTATTTTAATATTACCATTTTTAGCTTGCATCATTAATGGAATACATCCTTTTTCACCAATTTCACTAAGCCAGTCTTGTTTACAACCATATATTTGAAGTTAAAACTAACTTAATTTCCTTCCATTAAGAATATATATGAATATCCTTGAAATGTAAATGCTATAATATCATATTACCAGACTATGTATGGAAAGCATAAAGTATTTAATAAACAACAGTAGGTAGTAGACAGATGCCTCAAAAGATGCCACAAGAGCTGTTTTTCCATATCATTTTATTTCCAAAAAAGTCAGAGAAAAGTAAGACAAGCCAGTCAAGTACAACAAAACAAATCCCCCATTGGGAAGAAAATGCAAAATAAAAGCTGATAAAGACAGAAGGCCTGATGCTATATACAACAGCAGACATCTTTTGGTGTTGAAGTACCAGTGAATCACTCGAAACTTGTGGTATTCTTCACATAAATTAAAAAAAACAAAACAAGAACTGTTATATCTTAATAGACAGAGAAAGTTCTTAAAGTCAGCTAAGGCACACAGAGCCTCCCCAGAACAAAATAATGGGGGAAATCTCAGTTCAGAGAAATTTGTGCAACAGTTGCTCAACAATACATTCCAGCAAGAACAACAACAATCTGGGATGTTATTTTCTCTGAGAGGCAAACGGGACAAGGTTGTTGTCACAGCCTTCCAAAAACACTCAAACGAGTTTATGTACTTTGATCAATAAACACCATCAATTCACTCTTTGTGCCCAGTTATTGACACCTCAAAAACTCTTAATAATTCCAAGTAATTTTACTACATCTGTATTTACATGTACAATACCGTTTAAACAATATTTGAATACAAAATACCATATGTACATCTTATTCATTTGTTAATCATTTTGTTACAAAATAGGACTTCCACATTGAGTTACATTTCTTTAATTCACCTTTTTCCAAAACTGCGTTGAGCTTACGTAATAATATTCATCATGTGAAGTATTGTTCTGAGCATGGTGGCACTATAAGTTAAACAGTGGCAGCAGAAGCCGGCATGTGAAAAAACTAAATTGCCTTTACAACAAGAAACGTGTTTAAGAGGGAAGGACTGCTCGGACAGCGAGGCAGGGTGAACCCAGCATTAATGAACAATAATGTCTCTTACACTGAGACTCACTCGTGTGGTGGCCAAACAATGTTGTCAATCACGGATTGAACTCCTCATTGGCTTCAGATGAAACTTATTTCGGAGTAAGGTAAATATGCGAGCGTGATCAGGATGTGTCGTGGAACAGAGCTACTTTAAGTAAAAATGGACTTGTCTCAAATGTCCAGAGATTGTCTTGGTGGCAGAAAAAGTACTTCACATGTTGATGAAGTCGATCGAGGAAATGATTCATTTTGCATCAACACACAATGTTATATTCACGTGAAATTGTACATTATCGTCACAGCGTCAACACCAACGAGCAGAGTTTCTCTTTCCATCCAGAAGTTGCCCAATGTGGTCGGTCATGAAGAGTGTTTATTGTGCCCCTTTGCTGTTTAGTGAGGTTGTTAGGTGTAGCTGACCTCTGACCTCCGACCTCCGGCCTCATGTGATGCACTTGGCAAGCAGCCATTTAAGAAACCAAGACAAGTAGATCTATTCAGACAGGACACCACTGACTAACACACAGGTGCGGGCCACATAAAGGAACAGTATAAGTTTGGGGTGTAGGCCTTTGTAAATAAAGGCAGCTTTCTTTACGAAAAAAAAATATTTATCATGCTGCCAAGGCAGCGTCGCAGTTATTTAGTCACTGACTAAAAATATCAGTATTAATATAAACGTATAAATAAATAGCGACTCGTGGACTCACCCCCTCTCATTCCCACAATTTTTTAAGACTTTTTGTATAATCATAAAGTGTCACTCAAAAGACTGAAATGAAGTAAAACACAGAAAACATGAATGAGAATTTTAAGTTTGAGGCATGTTGGTAAGAACACCAACATCCAGGTTTTATTAAATAGACCTAATCTATGCAAATGTTAAGTCTCATAATACTTCACCCCACAGCCACAAATGAAGCATTTATGAACGATGTCTCCATCAAATTGATATTGTATTCCCAATAAATGTAATTATTCCTAAAAAGGCCTCAGTATTTGCATTTCTCTTTATCCTCTATTTATGAAATGTGACCGCAGCAAACGATCAGCCGGAATCAGTAACAGCAGGCACCGATCGGTGCTGCTGTTACTGATTCATTCAACCGATTCGGTTGAACTATCTAAGTAATTGGCTTCAGTACTACTTAGAATATTCACTATTTAAAGTTACTCCACTTTAATACTGCCTTTTAGGGGCTGCATTTGAGCCTAATCAAAAAAAGCTTTTATTGGAAGTTCGTTGTATCGGAACAGTCAGATATCGTCTTGTTTAGTTTATGGTTTATGTGGATACATACATTTAATCCAGTACCAGGCTGCCTCGTCGTGTAGGTCTTACAGCTAAGGCTTTTTTAGCGGCAGAACTCTGTCTGCGACCAGCATCACATGACCTCTGGGCCCTGTGCAGGGCTTTCAAAGCTGACTTCATATTTCATTCAGCAGCAAAATAAATGCTCGAAAATGGCAACGTTTGATCACAGTAAAACTCAGCCATGAGAAGAGAAATAAATACACGAGAAACTGAAATAGCAAAGCCAGCATAATCCCCTAAAAGGAGGAACCCCATGGGAGTTCTAAAAATCATCACCAACCCCCCCATAAAATATCCATTTTTTCTTTTTTTTTCATCTTCTCCAGAAACGAAGGAAGAACACTTTACCTTAATTCACCTGCATAAACCCCCCCTCAAATAAATAAAAGATCGACAGTGACTCTGGCGCGCCGAGGCCTCCCGTCCAGCTGGAGGCCTCGGCGCTACCTGATGCGCCCGTCTGCGCGCGGCGTTCCCAGGTGGGCTTTCGGGTCCGGGCTCAGGGAGCTCCAAGGGTTCTTGGGGCAGGCCTGCATGACGGGGCAGGCGGTTCGGCCGACCGCGCAGACGTCGGCCGCCTCCCACAGCTCGCCCACCAGGCTGTCCAGCCAGCGCTCCAGTTCCGGGCCGGTCAGTGCCGCGTTCCTCCGGGCCTGCTCCACAAGTCCCGGACTGACTGGGATGTTGAGCACTGGGTTGAGGCCATGGAAGCTCTGCTCCATGTAGCTGCTCTTCACTGGCCCGTTGTGGTGCTTCAGCGTGTCCTCTGCAGAGAGGGAAGGGAGAACAGAGAAGGAGATGGATGGTGTGTAAAAGGTTGATAGTTAGTGGTCAGACAGAGAGAGAGAGAGAGAGAGAGAGAGAGAGAGAGAGAGAGGATTGCAGGGAAGGGAAAGGGAGAAAGGGAAAAAAGAGACTTGAATTATTAAATATTAAAGCAGAGAACGTGATTTATTGTATTATCATCTGAAAAGCTTTAACTGCTAATTTACTTGGATTGATTTTTTTTTGACTGAAGTACCTAAATCCCACTGTTTGATGTGGTGGACCAAGCGAACCGCAATGCTGACTGTATGGAAACGGTCAGACGCGCCCTAATTCTTTTCCTCCTGTGACGGTAAAGCCCGGCAGGAAGACAAAAAAAACGTAGACACAACTTCCCCTCGAAACACCCTCTCCACCCCTGAGCTGCACAGAAGCTGTAAATACCTCACTGGTGCTCTAACTGGGGCACTAGCGATCCTTTCAAAGCACGACTGAGCAGACATCAGTTCTTTTCGTGCACTGGTGACAGAAAAGATGCAGTCAGACATAAAAGCGCTCCACCACGAGGCAAGGCGAGGGCCATACCATGCCAGCTAGCTACGTGGATAAAAGTGTGTTGTCGTGCATGTGTGTGTGTGTGGTGTGTGTGTGCAGGCATTTGCTGCTGCCAATGCGGCTATATGGCCACATCGTTAAGTTTTACTGGCATGGAAACCTGCCAGACATGGCAGTAAATTAAAGGCGGGTGGATGGAACAGCTGAGACGAAAGCACACATTGCAATGAGCCAAGCATACACAACATTTTTACACGATGACTATAATTTCCACTCAAAAAGTAGAAACTCTATAGTTCATCATGTATACTCCTACTGTTAATGATTTAACCCTCCTTGATGTCTGCCGTTTCCTACAGTGTGCGAACACTAATCCTTTACATACAATTTATGTAAACTTTTATGTTATTTAAGACTGTTTCATGGTATGATTTTACTTTTTACTCCACTCAATGTATGATGATTGGAGCTAATGGACCCCATTAGGATTTTACAAACAAAATATCATTGAATATGCCATATCGGTCTAGAAGAACAACACTGCTTACACAGCTTGGTTCGATACTCAATTTCCAATTGTTGGATTCTGTACACATGACATCCATTGCAGTCTGTCCATCCCGGGAGAGGGATCCCTCCTCTTACGTTCTCCCTAAGGTTTCTTCCCTTTTTTCCCTATTGAAGGGTCTTTTCATATTTTGGGGAGTTTTTCCTGTGCCGATGTGAGGGTTTTTGGGACAGAGGATGTTGCATGTGTACAGACTGTAAAGCCCTCTGAGGCAAATTTGTAATTTGCGATTTTGGGCTATACAAAATAAAATGAATTGAATTGAATTGGTCAATAATGGCATTTCATTTGTATTTCTTTCGACTAAATTTTTTCTATGAATAACAGATTGATGAAAGAAGGGGAATCCTTTCTCAATCATTACAATGATTCTAAATCAAGCTTTTGTGTCAAAATATTGAGCCTTTTAAGAAGTAGGCCTGCAATAAGCTGGATAATTTACAGCAAGTGGGTTGTTATTGCAAAATGACCCCCCTTCAGGCTGATTGTGCTCATCCTGTCGGGGTTCATTCCGCTGTAATGACCATAATGAGGACTTTTACTTTTGATGCTTCAAGTAAGGATAGCTAACAATCCTTAAGAACCATTACTAACTGGGCTACAACACTAAACAGCAAATGTATTAGAGTATAATATTTCTCAACCAATATATCAAATAATAACCAATAGCATTATTATAGACCTAAGCAGCAAAAACATGAATAACTAGAAAATGCATTTCCTGCTAAAAATGCATTGGAATGCAAAAAGCTGTAATTAATTTCAAAAAGTTGCTTAAAGTACAGAAATGAAAAAAACTGAAATTATTCTTAACATTGCTGAAAGACTAGAAAAAGCTGAAAATACATAAATGAGAAAAGCTGAAATGAACTTGAAAGAAAAAACAGAAATGGGAGAAGCTTCTATGAATTTGAAAAAATACAGAATAAAAGCTAAAATTAATTTAAACAACAACCGTAGTTGTAGTAGAAAATGCATTTCCTGCTGAAAACTAATAAAGAACAATACTTGGAATGCATCAATGCATTCCAACAATGAATAGTTAGTTCTCACTGTCGCACAACAACTCCCCCATGCCCCGTTAAGGCTCAGGTGGAAGACAAAAAATGTGTGTGCTTTTCATCATAAACAAAACTCATGCGATTTCAGAGCAAACTGACAACAACGACTCAGTCTGGCCCCTTATCCATCCTGGCTGATTGATTTAATTGTGTCATTGCTTTTGGAAGGCCAAGTGCACGGTTGTTTAACATTCTGTTTACTTTGTATGAGCAGCTCGCTAGGTTATTAAGGGTGACTTGATGACAAATAACCAGGGCCTGCAGAGACCCAGAGGCTTGATTAGAAAGGGCATCACTGCAAATGCAAGGCTCTCTCTGCAAGTGTCTGTGTGTGTGTGTGTGTGTGTGTGTGTGTGTGGCAGGCGAACATTTGCTACTTCACAGTAAATGCAAAGTCACACTGTGAAATTGTGTTGGTGTCAACTAAAAAAAAAACTCTTAGATGTCTGACAAATCTATAACCCATTTGCGTATTAATACATCATTTAAATTCAATGCTGATCTGTTGTAAAGGTCCAAAACTAAAATGAGGCAGTCATTCACATATTTATGTACTAGTCCTTTGTATAGTTTATCATGTTGTTAAACTGTTGAGGCTTGAACTCAAACTATTTGATAAGTAATTAATGGACAGTACTTGTATAGCGCCACTTAAAGCACCTTAACACATGTCGTCTTTCACCCATTTACAATCATTCATACATGAAAGGTGGCCCCTGCCCAACAAGGACAAATTTGACATCATATTAGGACAAATGTTACTTGGAGAAGAAAGAAATTCTGCATTGTGTGGATTACGTTAAATCAACAGTAACTAATAACTAAAACTGTTGGGTGAATGTATTGGAGTAGAAAGTACATCTTTATCTAATCTCTAAGTGACACTAAACTAAAACACTACAAAAGTTACATTACCAAGTTTTTCCTCAGTGTCTCGATTGTCAACGAAGGAACATAAACTTCACAAAAAGAGGCTTAATACCAGGACTGATCCATTTGGATTGCTCCGTGCAGGTTTTATTCTACCTCTGCATGGGAGGCTTCCATCAAATCTCGATAATATTTAGCAAAACGTGTAAGTACTTCTTTTGATACATGGTAATCTGTTGAGGAACAGCACAGCACTGCAACAAGGCCAGCGAGACTATTCGCACAAATTACACAATCAATAGTCATTTTGTGCTGTGTTGGTCACACACGAGGCAGTTTGAATCATTCCCTCACCTTGTTGTATAGGCTGGTGCTTGTTGTAGGCTAACGGGGCAATAAGGAAGTGCATCTCAGCCACGGGGCTCCAGTGGTGCAGGATGCGGACGCTCCACACGCCGGGCCGCAGAGGCTGATTTAGAGGCGGGCGGTAGTGGGTGAACTCGGCGCTGGCGTCGATCAGAATGTCGTAGGTGGCCGCGATGACGTTGGTGGGGTCGATCCACACGACTGTGACCGTGACGTTAGGGCCCTTGCTCCACTTCTGCATGCCCACCGTCTCGTCCATTGGGCCCATCAGGCCGCCAAAGTTTCTGAACAGACGTTCTTTGGGGTCCCACTCGGTACCGATCTGTCGGCGTAAAAGGTGGGGAAAGAAAATGAGAGGGAGACAAAAAACAGGAGGACAAGAGTGATTGACAGAATGAGGTGCGAATACAGACAAGGAGAACGGCATAAAGCACTATACATGAAGCTATGAATTTGCTCCTTCTGCTGCAGGCTCAGATAAATACGTAACATCCTTTGTGCATGCGTCACCATTTTATGTAAATACTAAGATAACCAATATCAGAGTTATCTTGTAAATCAATCTTCAGCATGCATTTTCTCATCAAACAGCAGCACACTCCACCACCCCTCTACACAGCTGTTACGTAATTTTATAATGCGCAGAAGCTGACAATCCTGATTGTTTCATCCTGTTTTCAACCCGTGAGTCCATTTGTCCACAGTCGCTGATACTGAATGTCTGAGTATCTCTTTCTATGCCTGAGTGTGAGAGTGATCTTTGACAAGGAACGTGAGAGGCTGAGGAAGACATATGACTGAACCCAAACCCTATACCATAAGAGAGGAGATCCAATGCATGGCCGTTTGCTCTCTGACTACATTTTAGAACGATGGAAGGGAAGACGAGAGGCAATGAACAGCTGGATCCGGGGTGAGCAGCATTTGTCCTTAACATAAACTGCTGTGAAGAGGATTGCGAACCTGACATCAGTGAAAAACAAACGAACAGAGGAAGACACTGTACATAATGATATTACATGCAGTCACACTCTTTTGACAGAAAAAAGGGGAGTCTAGCGAGCATACTTCTGTAAAAGTAAGGTTTTAGTGCTACAACAAAGACAGAGGAGGCTGCATTTGCTGTGACAGTTGTGAGATGAATAAACTCACTGTAAAAATGTGAGAGATAATAGCAAAGCCAAATATATCTCTGCTGAATTATGAGACGCGCTGCGCCTCCGCCTGCAGAACACGGAAATAGCTGCCAAACTGTCGCACAATGGAGGAATGCCAGTAAAACAGACACTTCACCATTATTATTTCCAGTAAGTTCATGCAATTAACATTTATCATACAATTCTAAGTTTGTTTGAATGAACTTAGAGGAGTTTTCTGTCACTCAACAAAGATTCTCCATTTGATATGGAACAACAAAAAAAACTAAAACAGGATTAATACACGACTACAGGTAATTGCGTTTAATGTCTTTACAGCGGTCAAGAGGCGTGACCTGTGGGTTGGATTGCAAAGATTGCGAAACCGTGCAATATGCAAAATGAGACACATCGAGCGATCAAGATTGATGGGGGAGATGAGGTGATGGAGACGGAGGTAACACACACAAAAACACACTGGGAAGGATGTCTGGGGTGTTAGCAGAAATGTGAGAGGGATGGCAGCTCATCCTTACAATAGTAGCTGATTAACACAGCCTCACCCGGACGATCAATGGCTGACTGGAACCGACTCATCTCATCATCCTCCTTTGAGAGTTGAGATTGTGGTGTTCAGTATATGTATATAAAAATAACATGGAAAATTAGATGTATTAGACAGTGGGTATGTATGTGTGTCCGGCCCATCTGTAAAAGACACCTTACTCTCATTCCAATAATTGAACAGACCTCGGCCATTTCCGCCCCTTGGACCTTCCTTCTTTTCTCTTTAAATTACTAATCAACTGTCTTGTCTGGCACCTCTGTAGCTCATTACTTTATACAACGTTGACTCTCTGGCACACACAAGCTCCTCCATTGATTGGCAGCACTCTGAACTTAGAAAGGAATGAAGGCAGTATTAACGGGGGATTAATATTCCACTGGTAGCAAAGCCTGCAGGAGGCCGAAGTCAGAAAAGGACGATTTTGATATATAGGTTCACATGCTGGGGGAAACTTTCCTTTTGTTTCATCTACAGTTTATTCAGTATCAAACATCAGGGAAGTGCAACGTCACTATACACAACTGCTGCAACAGTTCAAATACCACTCGTTCAAGCAATTTCAAGGCAGATCACTCTCCGCCCCGACAGACGCATAACCACCGCGTACTGCACTGACCTACTGTATTTTATGCCGAGAGCAGCCTTATGTCCACATTTTTCACAGACAGGGGTTAACTTCTAATCCCCTTTTAGTTTATAATGATCTCCACACTTAACCTGTCCCTCGCCTCTACTAACCGATAAGGCTTTGGCTTAAGGTCAACACCTAACCAAGCCTCATGACCCTTCCCCAAGTTGGAGGCTGATGAACTTCTTGAGTTTATGGCTACCCTTTTATCAGTTACTCCCATGTCTCAACCTTTGTGTGATTATTCACATGAATCAAAAAAGCATTTTTTTCTTTCATAAAAAGTAATTACTGACAAACTCTGTTAATTTTGGCAGGTTTGACCCACGTTTTCTTGTCTTCATTAGACCTGACAAATGGAAAGAGAAACTCATTTCTGATATTGGCGCAAACATTACACATATATTACCTTTCTCCACTCATTCCTCGATTACCCATATTACTTCTTTCATGGTCTACTAAATTCCCTCCCTGATTTCATAGAAAACATGAACTGCTCGCATCTCATAATCCACCTCCATTGTATTTATTCCTTCTGACCTGGCTACCCTGAAAAGCTTTTTCCTTCGTTGCCGGCTTACGGACGCCCGCGCCTCAATTAAATAGACAGGTCAATTTAATCAGGTAGTGTTACGGACAGTCCCCGTCTACTTCTGGCCCTGCTGAAAACCATAGGGCGCCAAAGACCCTCAAGGCCTTATTCAGAAGGTTATTAGTAGCAGTCTTTGGGAGGGTAATCAAACACAGGTGGTTACCAGCAGCACTGGAGGACTCCCCCGGGACACGTTTAAACTACTGAGGGACTACGGGAAAGATGGCTGTATGCTGGCTAATAAAGAAACACTGAGCAGCAATGAGGGATGAGGAGGGGAAGAGGGGAAAAAATGATTGTCTGATGCATCAATTTCAATTTCAATGATTTACATAAATAGTTTGACATTCTGGGAAGTGAGGTTACTTGCTTTCTTACAGAGAGTTAGACGAGAAGATCCATTCCACTCTGCTGCCTACTGCAATAAATACAGCCAGCAGCTAGTTAGCTTAGCTTAGCATAACAACTGGAAACATTGAGAGACAGCCAGCATGACCTTACATAAAAGGCTTTTGGATTCGTTTTCATCAGTCAAGGTCGGGGATTCTAGCGTAAAAGATTTTTCCACAAAGAGCAATATACCTTTATATGTCAGACTGACTTATAAAGATGAAATATTAATCTTTATTTTGTCGCCCTCCACTAAATCATGCTGTAAAAAGGCCTATAAACGCAGTTGGCAGGTGGCAGTAGAGGAGTGAAAAGAAAGACATATCGGTCTTCTTTTATATCAAAAGGAGGATAGTGATCCCATTGTTAGGCCAATGGGGTTTACGTAGCAAACCACAGCGTATAGTTGTACTATAAATGGTCATATCTGCTAAGTTCACATAGAGTGCAGTAACTGCTGCTACGCGGGGGTTTCTTTTTCAAGATTTCTGCTCGTGTTTTGAATTACAGATGGACAAACTGTGTGACTGACAGCCACGGTACAGCACCAGGCAGTGAATGCTATCTAGCCTGAGCAACCAGATAAAAGCCACAGCCCGCATCACTTGTCTGTCACTCACGGTTTCATAGGCCAGACACATCTACAGAGGGACCTGCATGGTGACGGGCTGTCTAGATCCCTATAAGTTTATGTTGAGACCCTCGGCTGAGGTAAAACAGGGTTACGCTGTGTCCATGTCTACTAGTTGGATTCACGAGAACAAAAAGAGTAAACAAATAAATTTACGTGTGTTGGCATTTCTGCCTCCGACAAAACTGCGTGTGATAAACAAGAGAAAAAGGTCCATTCAAATTCACTCAGTTAATTTTGTCCATTTTTAAAAAGGCACTCTGCTGCTGTCACAACACAGCCGAGCTGCTGTATCCTAAACAGGCTTTGTGATAAACAGAAACACAGATTAACATAACAAGACAATCACAGGAAGCATTCCAGTGTGAAGGTGAGAAGACGTTCTATTAGCAAACAACAAATAAACAGCACATGAAGCACTGATCCCTATAAACATGGATGAATTCAAGCAATTTACATTTTACAAGGCCATTACAGGCACCAGTTTAATTGTGTCGTGGATGCGCTGCTATAAGTCTTGGCAAGGTCGCCATAGCAATGACTATAACGCCACAATGGCAATGAGCTGTACGTCTCATCTCCGATCATATGCATAGGTTGGTGTGTGTTGGTATTGAGGTTTAAATGGAACTAATATCATGACATGGCAATGGCCAACTGACTCTTTTGTGACTCAAGCCAATCCAACCACTTCCCTGTAAACTAAAAGATAAGCGCTCCGTCATGCAGGACAATACAATGACTCACCTCAGCGAATTGCAACCTGCTGAATGTGCTGCTAAGAGGGGAAGATAGCTTGAAGTTCTTCTTGGGTGCCACCCAGGTCTCCATGGTTTCCAGCTTGCTAGTCGCCAGATTGGTGGCATGGTGCTTGACCAGGTAGCCCTGGAACTGGTCTGACTGGAAGTAGAGATGGACCGACACCGGGTGCCCCATAGGGAAGTACCTGGCACAGCATAGAGAGGGAAAGGATCCATTAGTGAAGCTGACATATGCTGACTTTTCCACAGAGATGCTTTTCAGGGCCAACGGCGTAAGAGGAGGAGAACATCTAGTTTCATCTGGATGTCTGGAAGGATGTTAATGTGGCTGGATGCTAATGTAGCCTCGCAGTGGAGATTAGTGGTGAGTCAATGTGCTCTATGATTGTGTGACATGGTTGAAATAAATTCAATGACCTTTAACAGGAAACCAATTGGTCAAAGAGATTTGCCGAACATGGTGAGAATTCTCATTATGGTCATATCTAGAGTAAAATTGACAGTGAAGCACAGTATGCTGTAGGGGGTGAGACCTTGCGATAAAAGGTCGCTGCCATGACGTTGTCTAGTCTGGAAGTCATTGTGTTTTTGTATTAACAGTGAGTTCAGTTTATGAATTATTATCTTAACCTTTTTGGTAATTTAAAAGGTCTTATTCAGCTTTCGGTTGTACTTAGCTCCAACTTCTTGTGTCCTTTCCCTTTGCAAAAAAACCAAGATGCCAATAGCCCAAAAACCAAGATGGCGACAGACAAAATGCTGAACACAAACCTACAAAACCATAGCCCACAGACCTATGGATGAGGTTACAGTGACTACTTCAGTCTTTCAGTCTATGACTTACAGAGATAACTTGTAGACACCTGAAAAGTTTAAAGCACAATACCCCATAGAAAGTAAGTAAATAAGAAACTTCTGCTTCGGTCATTTCTGCTGTATTGTGTGGCTTGCATGCTTCAACATGTGCTCTAGTTCTGAAGTAGAAATGATGGTTTTAGAAGACATGTGAAGGTTGAGACCACAGTGTTCTGCTAGCTACAGAAAATTACAGAGAAGTCATGAGTTGTACTGGCAGCGGACCCTGATTAGTCAGAGTTCTGAAAACGTAGACAATCCATTTGAACACATTACAAGTCTGTGGAAACAAACTGGGTCAATCCAGTCAACTGGAGCCGAATGAAGGTCTTGCCCCCCTGATTAGTCTGTTGTTTGTTTGCGTGTCGCTTCATACGTGGCAGAGGGCCGGCCCTCGGGGCAGCCAGGCCGAGTGACTTCTGGAAAAACAAAAAAGAGGCCAGGGCTCGCACTGCTGGAGAACACTCTACAGCTGCTCTCTGCACAGATCCTGACTCCTTCACGCCCAGATTCCCCATCCTTTGCTTCTTCTGCTTACTTAGCGTCGTCTTTAGTCTCCCTCTTTTGCGCAAACACACGCACACACACGCGCGCGCTCGCACACAAAGAGATTAACACACACACTGTCCCTCCGTACTCCTCGGTGGCCGTGGCCTCATCAGTATTCCACTAAAGAACCAGGAGTCAACCCACCCTGGTAAATGCTACGCTGACAAGTAGAACAGCAAATATTTACACCCACAAGGTTTGCAGAGCACACTCCCTCCCCTCCTACTCCCTTCCCCCCTTCCAGTCTCCCTTTCCCCACCTCACTAATTTCTCATCTACCTTTTTCTCTTTGCTTGTCTCCTCTCTTATCCTTCTTTCTGTCTCATCCCTCTTTCTGTCCCTTGGCTCTCATCCCCACCCTTCTCTTTCACAAGAGAGATGTGACATCCAGTGTGAGAGGCAGTGAGAAGGGGTCGGGGCGTAGCCTGCACAGAAGCTCCATTCAGGCTTTTAGGAACACCGTCTCCCCAATCCAGCCACAGTAAATCTCTCTCTGCGGCCTTCTCCTCTCGCTTGCTCCAGTCTCACAAGGAGGCTGACCCATCCATCTGCACATGTGAATTCTATGTGCATGAAAAATATGTGGCCACACACATGGTATATGTGGCTTTACTTGAGGCCTGAGACCAAAAGTGAGGGGCCCATCCGCTTAGTTTAGACTTCAAACTAGACGTGATTTGAATGACTTAACTTGATCTCCAAAATTTCAGATCAATAAAACACAAATAAGGCTACGTCCGACAGGCCCTGTGGGGCCAAGCAACGCATGTACGCACACACGGTGTATTCAATTATTAGCTTTATAATCCAGAGTGTGGTTAAATCAAAACATTACAATCACAAAAATCATTTGAGCTTTTATCTCTGCTTTATGTTCAATTTGATCTTGACAATGTCTGATGTTTCTGCTCTGAATCTTGCTCATATACTTCACAATCTAATATCATTCAATTAATATTAGCAATACCTTTTTGCGGTGTACCACACCAAGCACTATGACAATAGTGCATTGTTCATGCGCTCCACCAATTAATGGCTGCAGTGATTAATTAACATAGATATGCTGAGTGGACTTGTCTTTTTGCAAAACACTCAATAAAGAGAAACTTTTGTATTAAAACAAATAATACGGAAGAGAAGCATTCAACGAGACCTTTTGGTATTATGTCATCTGGACCCTATTCTTCAATGTTTTAGCGTCTAAGTTATTAAAAGAAAAACATAAAACCTTTTTCTATACCTCTCGCCTTTTGTTTGTTATTGTGTTATCTGACTTGTTGTGGACACTGGAATAAATACTTTAGATGAATAACTAACAGATCAGATCAAGCAAATGGTGAGGACAAGATTCTTTCCATCTTTTCACATGCACAAACTGAGAAGAGATTTCCACTTGAGAAACAGCTTCAATTTGTTATTATTGTGTCGCAGACAGATTATTTTGTTTCTATCCAGACGGTTGCAAGTACTAAACAACATTTTTATAGTCCTGCTGTGCTATTTTTCTTCTGTCTGTCTCAGAACAGTGAGCACATACAACCTAAATCTTTATTTTTATCATCAACCTACCTCCTCATCTGTGTTCAATTAGCTCCATCCCAAATAAAACGCAAGAATGTGGACTCAGCAATTTAAAAACACCATTAAAACTGCTTGTCAAGCATCATTTCCTGACACCTCAAAGACGTTATTCTGACTTAAGCAGTTTGCATGTGAAGACTTGAGACAACCCAAAAGTCTTAATGTGAACGTTCAACCTATATGCATTTTCTTAATATATGTATGTGCGGGTGCACTAACTTGAAACAGAGAAGCCTATGTACACCTAAAACGGCACCTACACACATAAGGCTCTTTCGTTTGTTTGTACGGTATATGTCTCACAGGCCGGTTTGCTGGCAATGACAGAGATGTGCAAATCAGGACATCAAATCCATCAGTTTTATTAACCTTGCGTCAGGGGTTCATTGCTGTGTGAAATGAATAAAGGGAAGCTAACCTTAATTGCTACTGAAAACATATGCTGGTGAAAACCCTTTACCGAGGGCCATGAGACCTAAATGTTCTCTTTGGCCATTAAATATAAATTATAGTGTGGTTTCCCCTTTCACTTTAACTGCACACTGTATGTTAGCAACACTGGGAAACATACATTTCCACATAATAAACTGTTCCAAAAGGACAGCTGCAATGCTTTGACCCATGTAGCTTCATTATCTCTGGGTTAAATTGACAGTCAGATCATATTACAAATTGAATCGCGTTACCCCGGCTCCCAGCTGCTATCCATTGTTATACTATTACTAAGACACGCGATCCCAGACAGGGGCGATGCATCGGCACAAAAGATTTGTATGTACAGCAAGTTGTGGCTTTGTCATCATGCGATGGGCTTTCCAGAGTGAAACCGAGTGCACCTTTTGATGTGGGTGCAGGTGTGTCGAGATGCCGTGATGAGCTAAAAGAAGCACAGGTAAATATGTTCATGAGACCAACCTGCAGCTGTGATCATTTGGGTTTCCTTGCAGCGAGGCGGCAGCTCGGGCCAGGCCCAGCCGAGAGAAGGAGTGGAAGTACGTCAGATGCGTGTCCGACAGGCTGGCAACGCCATCTGGCTCGTCGTACATGTTCTCCCAGTACGAGTTTAAGCTCTGCGTTCCCTGGGGAAACGATCCAAACAGGTAGGCGTCCAGCTGGTTCACGATCTCCTGGTTCACGCTGGCTTCAAACTTCCTGGCAAAGAAGGTAGGCCGCACCGTTTGCTGCAGGGGGAGAGAAGGAAGGAGGGAGGGAGAGATAAAGGGGGACATCACAGCAATGCAGGGAGGGAAGAGATAAAGAGGGGGGAAAAAGGGAGAAGATTAAGGAACGTTGATGTGCCAGTAAGGCAGGAAACAAATATGTGTCAGATGTAAGTGGTGGGGATATGTGGGCAGAAAGAAAAAAATATGGCAGAAGATGGTAGAAGGCAGCAACTAAATCTTCTCCTATATTTGTTTGTGACTTTTATAGTACATCAGTTAATAACCACCATATAACTATATATACAATAATATAACTATAACATCTTGTGTTTCCTCTGTCACTGGTTCCCATAAAGGGTCACATGATCCATTTGAGGGGTCCTTAGTACTCAATAGATTTAGAATTTGAATTATATAATATTGTCAGATCTGTTGAAGAATAAAATAACAATTCAAGCAGCACAAGCAGATATTTTCTTATTTCACGCATTCTTCCTCCTTGTCAAAACCTGGTGCCTACATAACTCACAAAACTCAAAAGACCTGGTCCCCAACAGTGTGCTTTGCTGGGAGCGTCAGCCGCGAGCCACATGGAGGAAGAGTAAGCTAAAGCGGCAATTGATCAAACTTCACACGGCTCCCTCTGGAGCCACAAAAGGTTTTATACGTTCATTTTTTCCACATGATAAGTAAGTTTTCACCCTTCCAAGACCCATTAACTGTAAAATTGTTCAGTTCACCTTTACGAAAAGAGGAGAGCCTGTCTTATATGTCCTTGGAGGCACAAAATGAAGAACTGACACAAGAACCAGTCCTCCCCCTTTTCCCTTTCCTGTATTTATCCATCCGTTCATCATCTCTTTTCTCAACAGTTTCTTTTATTTGTGGTTCTGTCTGTCCTCCCACACTCCACCCATGCCTTTCTCACCCTCTCCGTCCCTTGCCACACTGTTGCCCATGTGGTTGATGGTGCATCATGAGATCTGCTGCCTACACAGCCTGGCATTCTTTCAAAGACCTCTTTTTAGTCCCAGACACAAAACTATTTGCCGATACCGTTGGCCAGCACCGAACACCTCGGTGCTACTTACTAGAAAAAAGGGAGACTTAATCAAGACCAGTATTTCTCATTGCTAAAGCCGTGACTGTGGTGTTGGTACACTGGACCAGATGATGCATTACCCTTCTGTGATCCCTCCCGGGTATCAAATGAAACATCTGGAGATGGATGCTTCAGGTTTTTACGCATTTTCAGATTTTGTTTATTCTGATACTCCTGCGGAGAGCTTAGAATTCAACATGTCACCGCCTGACTTTGCAATGCTTCCTAAATGACCTCAATCTGGAACACATCACTAAACGATGCTGCTCTGAGCGAAAAAGCACATCACCACTCGACACAACCCTTCCACTACTAAATCACTACGATGGGGAAAATAACAGTTTTACCTTGAATAATTCTTCCCATCTACTACCCAAAAGGGAAGTCGACTGAACTGGTCTGCATCTTCCCCAGTGTTAAGAAACTCGGATTGTGTGCTCAATGAGACATTGAGTCCTATTAATACCGCGGCCTGGCTGGCTTTTGGATGGGCTGCCTTGTTCCCAAGGTCGGACTTCACTGATACCCGGGTGCCAACCAGACCCAGCGGCAGTGCCAGGGACCTGAGGTAATGTGTTGGCAATTGACTGCGAGAGATGTAGGCGAGACAGGCGGCAGACAGGTCTGGCAAAAGGGAAAGGGAGGTCCGCTTTGACTGGTAAGCTGCATCGGAGAGACACAGCTTGTCAAATCAATTAAAGGACGATGCTCACATTGAAATTGTGTGTTTTTTACTTTGTACAGCAGCTTTTAAGGAGCCCATTAAAAGTCAAACTGTGATATTAACTCCCTCTGTGGTCCTGGAGTCAATGCCCTCAGTCATTTTCTTTTTTGAAAAGCTAACTAATTGTCCTCTCCCCTCACACTCCAACAAAGCAGATCTAATTACTATAAAATAAGAAATCCTCCCAGGGTCATAATAAACAAGACATCATTTTGCACACATTGATTATAAAAGCTGTAAGAACGGGTTGGATGCTGAGGCTGGGAGGACAAACCTTGAGGGCAGAAAATGCAAAGATTCACTGCACATTTCCCAATAAAATATATATTTTTTAATTTTAAAAAGTCTCTGATCTATATTAGCGGGAAGATGCGGTTTATTTATGAAAATACTACTACTACTAATAGATAAATTAATAATAATTAGTAAAATGTACATTCACACACCTAGTAGGGCGATATACAGTCTCCAACTAACCCCAACCCCCAGGACATGTCGGTGGACTGAGGGAGGAAGCCAGAGAACCAACGAGACACGGGAAGTACGTGCAAACTGCACACAGGAAGCCGCCAGGACCTCCTCATCGTAAGGGGACAGTGTGAACCGCCACAGCGCCCAGGATACGCGGACGATATTGTGGATTTTCGTAGCCAAGCACGGTTATTCCGTCGTGTTTATCCGCCACACCTTCAAGACCCGCACATGAAACATCTGTCTAACTTGAGACCGGTCCGTATGCAAAACAAATAATAACCTTTAACGTTAACTGTGGCGTAACAATGAGGTTATTTGGTCATTCAAGACTGCACAGAATGGCCAGTTCCATAAAAGCACGGCCCGCCACTGATACATACACAGTGCATGGATATCAAGATGTGTGTTGCTCTTCCTGCTTCACATACGTTGGTTTTCCCTGCAGCTGTTTCTGTGTGATGACTTTCTTGTTGATATTTCAAAGAGATAATTAACCTGCGCCAAAAGATAATCAGGGAATTTACCACTGGCATTTTGCAACAAAAGAGCACTTAACTTCAATTCTAATCATGTAAAGGTTAAAGGACGCACAACAAAAAACAACAACAGAGCTACGCTGAGCATTTCTGTGCTTCTTGAAACCTCTGAAGGAAGTTCAATTCAAATGGTTTTGAGCAAAAGAAAAATATAGGCCCCAGTACCAGTATCGCGTTGCTCTGCTTTTAGCTTCTTGACTTCTCTACTCAAGTGTTGTGCTGTGGCCTTATTACCTGGAAACGGTGGAAGTCTGCAGGCTTGAAGTCATTCGGGGAGCATCCGCACCAGTCGACGATGTGCTTGTACTGGCACTTACAGCCCAGTTTGCGGTTCCAGTTGGTGATGCGCAGGTTGTTATCCACCATGCTCTCACAATGGGCGCTGTTCTCCAGCACCGTGTGGAAGAACGACTGGGAGTTGAGAAATAGGATGGACAGAGTGAGACAGAGAGACCTAATTAGAAAATGCCTTTTATTTTTTACACCAACCAATTCTCAGAGAGTAAATACAACAGCAGAGAGAGACCGCAGGATCACAGTAACTCATGATAAACATCCAATTTCCCAACAGGGAACATTGAATCCTCATAAATATTCCTGCACAGGTTGGAATGTTTACATTTTGCCTTTACATCCGCCTCCTGAGTACTTATGTCCAGTCAAATCTACCACAGCGATGAAAAGCAAACAACGAGTACTGTTTCCATACTGGATGAGGTACAAAGAACCAAGCAGAGCTCAGTCAAAGCACAACAGAGTTTGAATGCGCTGGTTGTTTACGTGTGTGTGTGTGTGTGTGTGTGGTACCTCGGCTGGCAGCAGAGTGTACGCGTAGAAGCGCTTCATGCTCATGACAAGGTCGTCCTGGGAGTTGATGACGTATTCGATGAACACGCGGTTGAGAAGGAACCAGTCGGACCCACCATCCACCGAGATGCCTTCTGGGATTTTGCGGTCACCCAGCCTCCACATGTGTGTGTCACACTCAAAGAACAGACGATCCAGGCCCTGCTTACGGATGAACCTGGTGAGCGCACAGAAACAAACGGTTATGGTATTGATTACCAAATGAAATTTAATGTAAGGGAACACAATAGAGGGGCAATTGCACATAATCAGCTGCTCATTTTTATTTTCTCACAATGTTGATCTTTACTTTCAACAAACAGACGGTTGCTCGTCCTCGTTGACTGCAATGAACGTAGTCCTCTTTCTATGTTTGAGTGTGTGTAATAATATCTTCGGGCTTTGCTCCTTGTAAATAGAATGCTTTTTTCTTTTTTGTTACATATAAAAGCGCTTTAAAAAACAGAAGCTGCAGCCTAATGTAAGTGCAGAAAGATTATCTCGTGTTTTTTTATCAAGCTTGTGGAATATCAAACTGAAGCAAATAAAAAAAGAGACTAACGATTAACGATTCCCAATTTATTTTATGAATTGGGATATTGTAGTTTTGGATTACAATATTTCTAAGCAGAAAATGGCTGCTATTCTTGTCCCTAAATTACTTGAGAAACGTTTTGTTCACACTGGTCCCTGTGCACTTTTATCAGCACCAAGAAGAGAGACATCTTGCATTGAAAATGGCGAGTGTTACTAGTGTGAACGCATCAAGTGTCAGATGAAGGGAGTCAAATTCAGGTCGACCACGACGGACGGTTCCCTCTGTTACCTGAACAGCGGCTGAAATGTTGGTGTGTTGACCTTTTGGCTCACTGGTGCATATGTGCACGTTTTAGAAATGCACTCTTGCATCTTTCAATTAGAAACATTTTCTTTTAGTTAGTTTCAGCCCTCCAGACCAATGCATGTTATGGTAGATTACCCAGATCCATATTGTTGATAGACACAGAATTAAATCAGGAACAAAACTACGACACTCTACACTCAAAAAGACTGCGCTGTGAAAATAAAAAGCCACTGTTGAGTCACACTGACTCACGCATCCATGCTGGCTGATTTGTTAAAAAATGATTTTTCGTGTGTGTTTCGGAGGTATTCTCGCCCACGATGAATGTTTTTTTCAGCGGGGGGTGTGATGAGGCAGAAAGTGCAGGGCGTCGGGGTAGAAGCAGCGGTAAAAAAGGGCGTTCTGGCAGTGACCTCGCCGGCTCACCCCACCAAGGAGGTTAATTAATGGAGCCACAGATGGCAGCTAATTGTATTATGATTCAGTGACCACGGCGTGCGGGCGGGAGTGCGCTGAGTGTGCACTTAGATGCTGGTGTGTATAAGTAATAGAGACAAGCACACAGAGTTAGCCGGAGCATGAGAGAAAGGTTGGGGAGTGTTTGTGTTGTGGATTAAATTGAGGTTAGCAAAACATGCACATCACCTGGCGTTGTCCCTGCCGTGGGACTTGATGAAGTTCATGTCTCTGTATTTGGACAGGAAGGCTACCAGCTGGCTGTTGGTCCTGAAAGGGAAGAAGTGGCTTACTTTTGAGAGGGAAACATATGGGTACACTTAGTTGGAACATTGCTTCTGCAGTACAGTACATGTTAAAAGAACAATGCCAGCTTTAGAGGGAAATTATGCAAATTAATCCATCTGTTACTGGTTGCTATAAAGAAGACAGTGATTTAAAAAAATACATTTGTCAAGTTCTAATCCCACGTGCCGGCGTTAATTGCTCAGTTAGCTCTTAATGTATGTATAATGATATTTTACTCTTTCATCTTTTTGTAAAACGTTAAGTACTTTTATTTAAAAGAACTTTGGATTGATTACAAAATGTGTCAAGCTAAATTTAGCTTGACGTGCTTATATTGCCCACATCTAAAATCAAACTAGACAATTAGTCAGCGGCATGTCGAGAGCGATATCATGGATCAGAGGTTTCTAATGCGTTCATTTCTTTCTCTTCCTCCCTTTCACCATATCACAGAAGCCATAATACGATCTCTAAAGACTAAAGTCACTCCCTGAATGGGACCTCGGTAAATCTTGTGTTTTATTTGATCTGGCAGATGCGTCTGGTCCCCCTCTAAACTTTGTTAGGCGAAAACCACTGAGATAGCTACAGCTGATCTGTGGAAGCGGCTATCTTGTGGGCCTTGCATTGCCGGACCAAATCACAATGAATCTGACAAAGCAAATAAAACATGAGCTCGCAAAATTTTTCCAGTTCCCCAGTCACGAAAAAACCCAGCGACACTTGTTCAATGTTGTGTTGTTGCTACGCAATCACAGCTCATCTTTGTGAATATATCGCGCTCTGTTCTATTCCCATTTTGAGTTGAGAAATACTTCCCATTATGTTCTTTAATTCACGTTTAAAGACATCGGCGGCTCTCGGTTTCTGACCTGTCAGTCCTTTCACTCCGTTAAGACTATTAAGGACTTTACAAAAGATTGTGCTGTGCATGATTTCGATGAATGACCACAGGCTGCTTCTAGATTGTGGAGCAGTCAACTCGCCCATACACGGAGCAGACAAGCTAAAAGCTTTGCTCTGCAGGCTATGCCAAAGTCAATGGCTCTAACATCTCGCCTGCGCTGGAGCTTTTCTTGATGGCTTGGCTTGCCTTTCAAAAAGAGCGGCGGACCCTGGTGAACAGCCTAAGGATCATAGGGGGGAGGGACAAGCACATATTAATGTCATTTTCCCTTCAAGGAGCAATTTCACAGCCTGGGGGGCTTATCTTAGGAGGTTCTGAGCCATAAAGCCTAACTGATGATGTGCTGCACAGACACATGCAGTCCTCTCTGTCTCTACTTCCCACACTCTCACACACACACACACACACACACACACACACACACACACACACAACTATGCATGCAGACAATGCGATATAAAGCATAGAGACACATCACCAATGCTTGTAGGCGCGCAGCCACGCACACACACACACACACGCACACACACACACACACAGAGCGAGGGGAATTCATGTCAAGCTCCAGATTTGCCACCTGAGTGGTCATCCCGTCCACTGGGTCTAGTTTGCTAACTGTCAGCGCCGTGGCTGCTCTGTCTCACAGTGGTATTCACGCACACACAGACACATTACTGTAACACACACACAGACGCACATCCTCACAGCACACACACACGCAGGGAGGAACCGAAAGTTCTCATTTTCAACAGCGTGGCCATTTAAACTCTATTTTAGTTCTTTAATATTTTACAAGCATGTTGGCTTAGTTCTGATGGGTTATAGATTTGTGATTTTACTTATGCGACAATGCTAAAATATGACATACAATTTTTTATCAGAGAGACATGACAAAGCAAAAGGGATAAGACGATATGATGCCTAAAGCCAGCCATTGAATAGTCTATAAAGAGGGTCTTTACCGGAAAAAAAGAGAGGTAAAAGCAACGAGGCTGTGTGGATAAAAGCTGGGAAAGAGGGTTGTACTTTGACAAAGCAAGCATGTAACTCATCCTCTGGCCTCTGGCCTCTGGACACACACACACACACACACACACACACACACACACACACACACACACACACACACACACACACACACACACACACACACACACACACACACACACACACACACAAAGCATATCTCACCCTGGACTCACAGCCCCTCTGCTGGTGAGGGGCTCTGGGTTTGCCTTTCAGAGCCATCCATGCGGCAGGACAGACATTATCGGGGAATTAGTGGGGAAATAATGCTCGTCTCCAAACCCACTGATAACAACAGCAGTAGTCACAAAAGTGATGCCGCAGTATGCTCAGGAAGGCAAACACTGAAGCACTGTCCTTAAAAGCTAACATCAAGAAAAAAATGTGCAGATTCACAACACATTTCACTGGGCTTAAAGTCAGAGCAACGTGTCATTGGTGGTGGCTTTTTGATAGTACTGTAAGGTGTGGAGTGGGAGCAGTGGTTTTGGCGAAGTTATACGATCATCCGTCACGCAGGTCTGATGAAGCACGGTAGCAGCTTAACGCGTTGCAGTTACAGGCATCTGCTTATGCCAACATGTTTTCTGTGGCGTAGTGCAGTCCAAAGTGGAATGCTGAGGTGTTTATTTCTGAGGGAGGGTGTCTCTTTCCGGCCGATTCTTTTCCCAAAGAAATCAGAGAGGATTATCAGCGACAAAACACCTGAATGGGTTTCAGTTTTTTGCTTGAGGACACTCGAGTAGCATGGAGCTCCTCCTCACGGGGGGTTTGAGCGCAGGCCTGCCACATTTGCAAGTTCAACTTAGTAAATATGCAGTGAGCAGACTTTGTTAAATGCAAGCTGTGGTTACAAATGCACTTGCTAGGCAGAGATACCAGATTTCCATTTCCATTTTGCATAGATTCAAAACATGCAGTTCCCTCTTGTTTCCTAGCTGCTTATTCTCGCTCCCTTGCCACTCCTCGTCATTTCTGCCTCTCGGCTCACTCTTTTGCTCCATCAATCGTTCCGTTTCCGAACAGATGGGGCTTAAAAACTCCACTGTCAGCCCTTTTCTCAACAGCATCAACCTCATGCAAATGAGTAGGCAAAAGACGGGAAGAAATCAGTGTTTTGGTGCATGCACCGGTAAATACCTTTAATCATGCAATGACAGACAAACAGACAGACGTGATGAATATTCACGTATGTACACAGGCAGGTGCTGAGATACACTGAAGTATTCGGTTATACACTCAAGCATGCACACACTGGTGCAGAAACACGGAATTACCAACCCAGTCTCCAAAAAAAACGTGAAATGGCTACGTTGGTCCACAGTAATAAATGTGGTCTTGTTACGTTTTCCCCCCAAATAAGGTTACTATGTCACGTTTCTTTTGGCCAATTCATTTACATTGCTTGCAAATAGGTCACTTAAAAAAAAGTTACTTCACAGATATTGAGTACTATTTTTTTTCTAATACAAGTGAGTTTTCAAAATTCTTGCATTAAATTACGGTCTTCACTGGGTGCTACATACAGTGACTGTAAAGGATATCCAAACTGACTCTTTCCTGGAGTCACATTTTACTAACTAAACTGTTTTATGATCTGTTCACACTTTTACAATGAACACCTGTCTTTGTTCCTTTCTCTCCCTCTATCCCTGCCATTCAAAATAAAAGATAAAAGAGTAGGCTCATGCAAATGAAAAGGTATCTTCACGCCCACTATTACGACTGCTCGCTCACAAGGGAGACGATGGCGTGTTGTCCTGGGTCATGTCCGCGAGTAAGTGCTTTCTTGTGAAAGATCTTACAAATTGTCAGTAGAGAGAAATTGTAAACACCTGAGAAAGAAAACTGAATTAACTGTGATTGAGCTCTTCGGACCATAAGTTAGCCAAAAAACAATTATGGGGATCCATCTTTGTCTTTGGCTTCTCTCTATGTAAGTCAAACCTAACATTGGTACTTGTATTGTGTTGTAATTTCTACTCATCGTAATTCACTTTTCTATATAAAATAACATCATTTATGACATAATTCAGCTAAGTATTCAACATTCAGCTGTTTTAAAGAACCATTGAAACTTTTTTCTTCTAATGAATTATTTAAAGGAGCAAACATCATGTTTCATTTGTCTTCTTTCCACCAGAATAACCTCCTGTTCAAGCTCATGGAGCGGTTTCAATGATGAGTCAAATCTTCGTTCCACATTTTATAACTTGAACTGGATGAAGGATATACCTCAAAATACTTCAGTATCTGCTATCTCCATTCCCGGAACCTATGAAAGCTTTTCATTACATGGAGGACCACTTATTCAAAGTCAAGTTTGGAAGTTAAAAGATCAACTAAATGTGGGAATACGGTATTTTGATGTGCAAGCTGGCATTTGGTTCCAGAATCAAAAATACATTAATGTCTGGGATATACACTGGAGGTTTGGGCAACAGATTCGATTGGACGAAGTCTTAAAGATCATGTTAGATTTCTTAAAAGGTAGTGCTGACACTGTGCTTATCAAAGTCACAATTAATGGTAATTTCCAAGACCGCGCTAAAAAACTCATCGACCAATTAATTAAAAAGTACAAAAATGAAATATGGATTATGTCGTCAGTACCAAAAATGCATCAGGCAAGGGGAAAGATCATTTTTGTCAAAAGTAAAACGTTCAGTGTTGGAATAGAGAACCGTAAATCATTTTTATTTAAAAAGAAAAAGCTCAAAATTGTTAAGGATGAAATGATTCGATTAAAGTCAGACTTATGTACCAATAAAATTGTAGTGACTGCCTGTGTGGCAGGTCGGTTTGAAACACATAAAGGATTGGCAAGAAAGGTTAACAAGCAGCTTCTAGAATTTCTGGTGGACCATAAGAAATATGAATTAAACCAAGGTTGCTTAGGTGTCTTCAGCATGAGCTACCCAAGTCCTGAGCTTATCAAAAACATAATTCAACTCAAAATATGCAATTGCGGTATGGCAGATTTTGAAGGAGAAACACCTCAACCAACAGCTAAACCAGGGACTGCAACAGGATTGATGACCAGATCGAATCCCGAGCATACAGCTGAACCAGGGACTGCAAGAGGATTGACGACCGGATCAAATCCCGAGCATACAGCTGAACCAGGGACTGCAACAGGATTGACGACCGGATCAAATCCCAGGCATACAGCTGAACCAGGGACTACAACAGAATTGACAACTGAGCCGAATACTAAGCCAACAGCTGAACCAGGGACAACAACAGAACCAACGACCGAGCCGAAGACCGAGCCAACAGCTGTACCAGGGACTATAACAGAATTGACAACAGGATTGAATCCTGATCCAACAGCTGAGCAAGGGACTACAACAGAATCAATGACTGGACTAAATACAGACCCAACAGCTAAACCAGGGACTACAACAGAATCAACGACCGTACTAAATACCGACCCAACAGCTGAACCAGTGACTACTACAGAATTGACAACTGAGCAAAATACCGAGCCAACAGCTGAATCAGGCACTACAACAGAACCAACGACCGAGCCGAAGAACGAGCCAACAGCTGATCCAGGCACTACAACAGAACCAACGACTGAGCCGAACACCGAGCCAACAGCTAATCCAGGCTCTACAACAAAACCATCAACTGAGCCGAGGACCGAGCCAACAGCTGATCCAGGCACTACAACAGAACCAACGACTGAGCCGAAGACCGAGCCAACAGCTAATCCAGGCTCTACAACAAAACCATCGACTGAGCCGAGGACCGAGCCAACAGCTGAACCAGGGACTACAACGGAACCAACGACCGAGCCGAAGACCAAGCCAACAGCTGATCCAGGGACTACAACAGAATTGACAACCGGATTGAATCCTGATCCAACAGATGAGCAAGGGACAACAACAGAATCAACGACTGGATCAAATCCTGAGCCGACAGCTGATCCAGGCACTACAACAGAACCAACGACCGAGCCGAAGACCGACCCAACAGCTGATCCAGGGACTACAACACAATTAACGACCGGACTAAATACCGAACCAACAGTTGAACCAGGGACTACAAAAGAATTGACGACCGGACTAAATACCGACCCAACAGCTGAACCAAGCACTACATCAAAACCAACAACCGAGCCGAGGACCGAGCCAACCGCTGATCCAGGGACTACAACAGAATTGAGAACTGAGCCAAATTTCGAGCCAACAGCTGAACCAGTCACTACAACAGAACCAACGACCGAGCCGAAGACCGAGCCAACAGCTGATCCAGGCACTACAACAGAACCAACAACCGAGCCGAAGACCAACCTAACAGCTGATCCAGGGACTACAACACAAATAACGACCGGACTAAATACTGAACCAACAGTTGAATCAGGGACTACAACAGAATTGACGACCGGACTAAATACCAACCCAACAGCTGAACCAGGCACTACAACAAAACCAACAACTGAGCCGAGGACCGAGCCAACCGCTGATCGAGGGACTACAACACAATTGACGACGGGATCGAATCCCGAGCCGACATCTGAACCCGGCACTACAACAGAACCAACGACCGAGCCGAAGACTGAGCCAACAGCTGATCCAGGGATTACAACAGAATTGACAACCGGATTGAATCCTGATCCAACAGATGAGCAAGGGACAACAACAGAACCAACGACCGGATCAAATCCCGAGCCGACAGCTGATACAGGCACTACAACAGAACCAACGACTGAGCCGAAGACCGAACCAACAGCTGATCCAGGGACTACAACAGATATGACGACCAGATTGAATCCTGACCCAACAGCTGAACCAGGCACTACAACAGAACCAACGACCGAGCCGAAGACCAACCCAACAGCTGATCCAGGGACTACAACACAATTAACGACCGGACTAAATACCGAACCAACAGTTGAACCAGGGACTACAACAGAATTGACGACCGGACTAAATACCGACCCAACAGCTGAACCAGGCACTACAACAAAACCAACAACTGAGCCAAGGACCGAGCCAACCGCTGATCCAGGGACTACAACAGATATGACGACCGGATCGAATCCCGAGCCGACAGCTGAACCCGGCACTACAACAGAACCAACGACCGAGCCGAAGACCAAGCCAACAGCTGAACCAGGGACTACAACAGATATGACGACCGGATCGAATCCCGAGCCGACAGCTGAACCCGGCACTACAACAGAACCAACGACCGGATCAAATCCCGAGCCGACAGCTGATCCAGGCACTACAACAGAACCAACGACCGAGCCGAAGACCGACCCAACAGCTGATCCAGGGACTACAACACAATTAACGACCGGACTAAATACCGACCCAACAGCTGAACCAGGCACTACAACAAAACCAACAACTGAGCCGAGGACCGAGCCAACCGCTGATCCAGGGACTACAACACAATTGACGACCGGATCGAATCCCGAGCCGACAGCTGAACCCGGCACTACAACAGAACCAACGACTGGGCCGAAGACCGACCCAACAGCTGAACCAGGGACTACAACAGAATTGACGACTGAGCCGAATACTGAGCCAACAGCTGACCTAGGGATTACAACAGAACCAACGACTGAGCCAACAGCAGACCCTGGGATTACAACCGAACCAACGACCAAGCCAACAGCTGATCCAGGGACTACAACAGAAGTAACGACGGGATCGAATCCCGTCCCAACAGCTGAGCCAGGGACTAGAACAGAATCAACGACCGGCCTCAATACCGACCCAACAGCCAAACCAGGGACTACAACAGAAGTAACAACCAAACTCAATACCAGCCCATCAGCTGAACCACGGACCACAACAGAATCAAAAATAAAGTCAAATCGCGACCCGACTTCTGAAACAGGGACTAAAACACCTGGACTAAATACAACACCAACGTCTGAATCAAATATCAATAAGGATGAACACTCAAAGAACACACCGCTACTTTATACTTCACCAGCTCTTCGGCTTGCAACAGTACCGACACCATATCCAGCTGTGCACCCAAATATTCCTCCTAAAATAGAGATTAAACCAGAACCACAATGGAGAAGGCGTAACTGTCATAGAGGATAAACCAAGAGGAAATCTACACTAATGAAAACAACATTAGCCTCCAATTCCCTTACATGGCTGTAGAGGAGTGGGAAGTTCTACAACTTTATTGTTGTGTTTTGGCTTTGTCTTACATTCCTATTCATATAAACAATGCATGAATTGGGAAATACATTTTAAAATGTTTTTAAAATACATATTTCATCAAATAAATACTTACTAAAGACAGAAATATTGGTTATTGTGCATTTATACAACCAACAAATTACAAAAAACTACAGAGCAGAATGTAACTGAAATGTACATTACCTTGAATCACACTAATACCTTGATAAAGGTTAAGAACATGTTCAGATTATCAACTTATTTTATTGTAAACTACCACTCTGAAACTATAGTGCCCTACCAGCGAAAGTCTTGAATTCCAAATGTTACTTGACTATAACTAACATTATTCATTAATGGATACGTGAGTGAGTATTTTAATGTCAAGCAGTGTGCAGTACATTATTAGCTTTAATGCAATCGCACAAGATGGATTGGTAGTAGAGCATTAGTGTAATATAATGTAAGTATGTTTTGTATGTAAAAAAAGTATAGCGTGGTAAAAAAAGTACAGTTCTCCCACTCCAAAAGGGGAGATAGAAACATAAAATATTGTAGTTTCATGTCTTTTGAGTCCCTGGGGTAACTTCACTTCCTGCCTTGTCCTGTCTTCCCCGTTGTCTGCAGTGTCGATGATTGTTTCCACCTGTGTCCAATCACCTGCACCTCCTCTGTGTATTTAAGCCCGGTCCGTCTCTTGTCTGGTGTCGCGTCATTGCATGTTACATGTTTTGCATGTTAAGGGTGTCTCGTCTCGTCTTCATGCTATGCCAGTTAAGTCATAGTATACTGTATGTCGTTGTTTTATCAGGTCTCTGCCTCGTCTTTGTTTTTTCCCTCCCCCTTCTCGCTTGGTTTGTTGGAGTGATTTTGAGTTTTGGGATTTTGAGTTCCCTTTTAAAGTTGGACTAATAAAGTATTTTTTGTTTCCGAAATGCAGCATCTGAGTCCTCCCTTCCCAACCCAGTCTCAAAACGTGAAATGGCTACGTTGGTCTACAGTAATAAACGTAGTCTTGTTACGTTTTCCCCCCAAATAAGGTTACTATGTCACGTTTCTTTGGGCCAATTCATTTACATTGCTTTGCAAATAGGTCACGTGACTATCAAGTTTCCCGTTAGCGAAAAGAAAAACATGGCGGTCGGTCGGCATATTATCTGTGAAAAACACAATATTTTAAGAACGCATTCACAGAACAGCATTTGTATGCATTTCGATGCCATTTCTAGTGAAAAGTATGCATTATATTTTCATAATCTTGTATCAGAGACTGTAGAAGACCTTGTTTATTTGTTTCTCCGAAGATTTGAGTGTCTCTTTAGGAATGCATGGTTATGCAACGCCTTTAACGGCGGTCATGTTGACAAACAGACACAGACGGCACGTCACCAGCGTTCATCAATATGGGGAAAAAAAATCAAACACAGCAAGACAGAACCCATCGATGAACAAAAATCTAACTAAGCCCCAGCATCTTGGCTCCAGCTGTGGAGTCATCAGATCCAGCTTCTTTTTACCCAGTGGCCATCACAGCTTGTCTAAACTCAACTGGTGGACATCTGGCTGCGCCGAAGAGATAACTCTCTCCCTAATAGGAGGATTTTAATTGGCTGCTGCAGAGCAGATCAAAAACCCAGCAGACCCTGAACTCCCAGGAGGACTTTAAACTCATGTAAAAAGAAACACAAGCCACACAAACTTCTCCTGCAGTAGGCTGTTTCCTTGACTCCATGTCCAGTTCACATAGACGTTGTGACTTTAATTACCTTTTACAGCCTCTTAGAGGGGATTGGGAGTGGAGGACTGAAGTCAAGACTTTCAGACTGTGCAGTACACAACCTGCCTGGGAAGTCAATAGGTATTGACCCTGAGTAATTACATTGTGATCAGTTCAACACGTAACCCATTCAAGTGGAGTGGAGGCTCCAACGAGTAGTGTTTGACAAAAAGAGAGGTTCCAGTTAGTTGATCTATTCTATTTGGACTGACTCTTTATTTAAAGCTCACAGTCAACCACAGGAGCCTCGGCCAGCGTGTATTGAATTGCTTCCATTTTTGCTGAGAATCGTCTACTATTGTGTTGCACAATTGGTGACTGCCTTTATCACCTGTATTTCTTCAGATGGCTGCACCTTCACCTCACTCCTTCCCAGAGAACTCTTGGCCACCTTCCCCTCAGGTTTCCCCCTACTGCCCTTTACTGAACTCGCCTCCCTGTATGATGCATCTTGGTTACCTGATGGGGTAGTCGGCAGCACTGAGGTTGATAAAGAAATCCCAGCTCCAGTCCCTCATGGCCAGCAGGTCAGCCATGCTGCGTAGATACATGGTTAGTAGACTGGCCCCTCCCCAGATGGTGGCCATACGCCAGGGTGTCACCCTCACATTCGGATACTGCGCAGCCAAGGAGAGCACCTGTCTGTGCAGGTAATTAGAGCGCTGGAAGAGAGGAAATTATGAATAACTGATTATCATTAGTTATGATATCAAGCAAAGTATATTTAACAAGTGAATGAGATTGCAGTACTTTGATTGTGAAAACAAAGGATTTCAAAAGCCTTGACTGGTTCCACTTCATGTTTGTAGGCTCTGGGTGGCTCACCTGATCCACATGTATGTAGTAGTAGTGCGAGGTGTGGTAGATGGCTTTGAAGAGGCGGTGAAACTGGCGAGAGGCTCGTCCATGGACCACCAAGACAAACGCTATTCTGACTGGTTTTGATGGAAAGCTCTCAGCAGAGTCCTCATCCCACTGGACATTAACATTGGCTTTACCTGTTAAAGGTAAAAACATCATTTTTGTGACATGTGTAATTGAAAATACATTAGATTGTATGCTTTGAATACTAAATTGATTCTTCATCAATATCATCGGGGTTTGGTTTGTTTGATTTTCCAAATCTCTTTAATTCATAATCTATAATAAGCTGCACAATTTATTAGAGGGACATGGCAAGCAGAGGCATAATGAAAAGAGTTACTAATGGTAATTAGATACGATTATTTTATTAAACAATAACGTAAATGGGGTAAAAATTGCTACCAGTGAACAAGGTAAGTATAAGTTGGAGTGGTATGATTAGCTTATTCATAATTATTAAATGTTATGGAACATGGTTATGGTAAGTATTTCACATTGTGTGAGTGTACCACTGAATCTGTTTTATGATGACAAATTAATGAGCTCTCCTCATTATGTTCAAATACAAATACACAAATCTCTGAAGAGCCATTTGTGACGCATGGCTCCATTGGGTGGTTTTGCTCAACCCTTAAAAAACAAATACTGCACTTTCAACCTGAAAAAACACTTCCTCAAAGCAGTTCTGCACCATCAAGTCCCACAACTTTATGGCAGGCATTGTTTGTTTTCTAGTTGTCGGTTAAAACAACACATTTGCACACAGAGCTCATGAGACGTCTTCATTCTGTTCACAAAACGTGCCTTTAGGAGATTAATGACTAGAATTTGTGACTTCAGTTCCTGAGAGCCTATCTGTGCTGAAGAAAAAGAGGAAGTTGAGCTAATGCTGAAGTGGGGGTCGGTTTATTCTTAGGTTATGTTTCCTCAAAAAGGCCCCTTCTGACTTGGTTCCTGTAATTACTCAAAGTTTTAGGTTGAGTGTGCGACATGTTGCCTCTTTTTGGACCTAAGAAGGCCTGGTCCCTCCCATTCAACAAACTCTTCCATTCTGATTTAAGGCCAGGTGTCCAACATTTAAGGTTGATCACAAGGTCGGGGTTAATGACACACTTCCCTGGCTCCATTTGGCCCCAATTGGCTGTGGCTTCTGTCATTCATTATTTCTCGGCTCTCTCTCTCCCAGCTCAAGAGGGAAATCTGCTGTGGGCCGTATCAGATTGAACGGTAATTGGTGGCCAGCTAAGAAGGTTCACTGGTTTGCTTTGCACACGGATAATTGGCCAGTCACTTCAAAAGCCACTTTGGGAGTGTGAGTGATGCTAGCCAGCTGAACTAATGAGCTATGCTGTATGTGTGTATGGGTGATAACTTACATTAAACTGTCAGTTTTGTGTGTTAATATGTAAATAAGCTTCATGTGTGGTATTTTTGGAGGACTTTTGCACTTTCAAATATAGAAGCCCTCATCTTGCACTCATTATTCTTATCAACGAAGCTTGTAAGCAGCTGGTTTCCTATTACCATATCCAGCGGACATGATGGCAACAATGGCATTTGGTCCTAGCATGTTTTCATCATTCCATTTAAACCAACAAGTAACCATGAGCATGTAGCTTAGCTAAGCAACAATCCACTCACAAGATGCACATCTCCAAAAAAAAACAGGGTTTAAAATGCATACTCTGCTACCTGCAAAATGCTCCTCCAGGTTTACCCACAATCTCTAACTGTCTGATGTGCTGGGCAGGAAGTTTTTGATGATCGGGCCGGGTGACATTTTAATCAATAATGTATCGTCTTTCAATGGAAATATTAGAATTAAATTCCATAATCATATGAGATATTTTGATAAACAATGATATAATTCAAAAACAAGCACATTACACCAACACAATTTTGAGGGAATATTATTTGAAGATTGCGGTTTTGTTTTCACATCACGCATTACCACTCAGTTCAAGTTCAACAACCTGGCAACCTTGCAGCTTCTCAAACCTTTCAGCTCAATTACCCCACAATGCGATGGCTTATACAGCTCAGGAAAGGCTTCTCTCTGCTTAACAATGGTAGAGGTCAATTTAGATCCCAAATGGTGGTCACAAAAAATAGGAAGTAGTTTTTTCCAACAGTAGTGTCTTGTATTTTCTTCAAATATACATACAATAATTTAGCTTTTGTGTTCAATTCCTGTTTGCCTACATCAAGAATTCTGCTTGACTGAATTCCCCCAATAATTATCATAATGTGATTATTTGTATCTTATTTTGTGTGCGTCCAGCATGGTTCCCAAATGTTATCTGTCAGGATATAGGGGCATTGTAAAAACCTATATTTTCACATTTAACAGGAAGTTTTTCAAACCATTTTTTCTGTCACGGAACGTCCGACAACGCCTCCTCCTGGTTTCACCAGATCCCTCTCTCCAGAGTACTAGGACCGCATCTCCCATCATCCCCCCTAATCATTATTAGTGTCACCTGTGTGTCATTTACTCCCCTTTATTTAGACTCCCCCGTCCAGTGCTCATTTGTGAAGTCTTGTTACACCCAGGCCTAGTTTCTAGCGTACTTCCCGTTTGGAGTTTTGTTATGCAAGTCCTGTGTGAATAAAGTTCTGCAAATGGATCCGACTCCCCCTGCCACTTCGTCACATTTTCTGTGTTGCACCGTGTCTTTTTTTTTTTTCTTCCTCTTTCTCTCTCGTCCGCTTGTAACTTTGTCCGCTCTGGCAGTTTCGCTTTCTTTCAGTGTTTTTTTTTTATGTGTGTTAGGGTTGGAACCACTTACATAGATTAATTTATTTGTTCCCCATAAACAGTTATGGAGAAGATCTTGGCCATGTTGCCCAGCTCTACAATAATGGTGAGAATGAACCAAAATATTGAGCCACAAGAAACTTACTACACTCATAGAGCTGAAGGGAACTTATTTGTCACAATGAGAAATTGCATTCACATCATTATTTAATTGATTGTTAAAACAATATTGATGTATACACAAATCCATTCTGTGTGAGGACATTAAGTTAAGCAATGCAGCCCAATGACAGTTGTCAAGTTAGCAATGGAGGAAAGGAGATTGAACATGTTACTCCTGTATTCAATGATGCTAATTCCAGAGATATCACAATAGCTTAAGTAGCCAGAGGCCTCGAGAACAGCATACCCATCAAATCAAATTGGGCAATTTTCTGCTAACAAGGTTATGACTAGAATTGGGATGGAGAACAGAGAAGGAGAGAGAGAGAGAGACCGAGGGAGACAGAGAGAGAGAGAGAGAGCACATGGACGGGGCGGCCAGGCAGACGGAGAGTCAGAAAGAAAAGTAATTTAATTTAGCTGTCGTGTTGTTACAGCCCAGCCACCAGGGGAAGGCCCTTTTCAATTTCTTTGTCTCCTTTGATCAAACTGTCAGTTTGAGTGGGGAGGTGAGTTGCTGTGTAAGATGACAGGAGCTTTGGCGCGGACAAACAATACTCCTTTCTTAGAAAGGGGAATGTACAGAAGTTGCTAAATCAAAGCGCCTTCTTAGGTTCCTAAAAACACATTTGTGAAGGTCCGACTAGAACGGGCAGGATGTATAAGGTTTTTCTTCTCTTCTTCTGCTGTCCACACTGCATTCAGCCCACTCCTATTACTGTAAGTGCATATCAGTGCATATCAGTGCGTGTATTGTGAATTTCAATTTTTTTAAATGCTGCTCACCGATGGCGGCGGCCACAACAGATTATGTTTACAGAATCCACCCCCGGAACTGCAGATGTCCATAAATTAAAATAGTTGCAGTGTGCGGGTGCTTGACAAAAATGAAGAAAAACTGTCCTGTTGCCAGCTTGACAAAACGGATCAAAATTAGAAGACGATTTAAGAAGCATTCAAGCGGCATCATCATTCTCTCTGACAATTTACTTCATATTATATATATCAACAAAGCGATAGATGCCGTTGACAAAAATTGCAATTATGAGGACAGGAAATATTATAGGTCGTTGTATGTAACGTGAAACATTTCGAATAAAGGACATTGGCAATCTATCGGCATTATTTGCACTGGGGTTTTCTTAGTATCTATTATAGTAAGTCCGTTAGAATCAACTCAGTCAAGCGTAAACTCCTATTAGCTTATGTAGCTCCTGATTGTTTAAGTATTTGTGTTTAAGGGATAAGCGTTAAGTGTTTAAGTCTTTTGTAAGTAGTTGGAGATAAGACAGACTCTGGGGAGAGTCTGTCTTATCAGTGCCTACATACATATACAATACATGCATCATACATACATACAGTACATTGACAAACCCTCTAAACAGGGTTCGAAATGACTTAGGACTCTTGGGGGGGTCCCCTAAAATGTAACTATAAAAATACTGACTACCTTGCTACACTATATACTGCAGGCAAAATTATATTGACATATTTTGAAGGTGAGATCATGGTCTTGGGATGTTTTTCATGGTTTGTGCTAGTCCCAGTATTGTAGTGGTGTCTGGAGAAGTGGATTGGCTATAATCAAACAGGTAACCCTCTAATTCTGGACCAACAAAGTTACAGCACCTTATATAAATCCCTGACATGACAAAGTGGACAACAGGTCATTCTTTCCTTGAGCAAGGAAGTTAACTAAGTTACCTAAATCCACCAGGTGTACTCATTATGGCAGCACCATGCACCTTTAAAGGGTTGGATGAAATACAAATGGCATTTCTCATCCCTTATGTTAATGGAATTTGTAAAACAACTAGCCGCTGGATTGAATAATAATGATGTCTATAAAGACTGTACCTACATTAGATAGTTTACTTTGTTTTAAAGTATTCAATCTATAACCTGAACTAAGATCTTTAGGGACACGTTTAAAAAAAGTAAGATATTCTAACATGACCGAAAGCCATTAATATGACAATAATCCAATAGTAACCAGATTATTCAAAATCAACATGTTAAGTGACCAGGCACATATTTTATTTATTTGTTAACAACTTCATCAGGTTAGTGTTAACTCGGGTTGGAGAGAAGACCTACAGGGCACCCCTGTTTCTTTTTTTTTAGTTAGTAAAAAAAAAAAGAAAAGGATTAAATGAATTAAATTAAATTAATTATTAATAATGTAATAACGATAACTTATAACAAAAACTTATTTCACCAGTAAATTACTGTTAAACGATAACGTCCGTTTTCGGAGCATCAGGGAGAAGCGGGAGGCTAGTGGACTCTAAATAAGGCACCGAAATCAGAGTTGCTATTCGGTCCGGTAGATAACGCCCCCCCCCCCCAAAAAAACTCTTCGGATCTACACGATTCACGTGGATGACATTTTCACATTCAAAACTCACAGACTTGAATTAAGTCCTCGCTATCTTTCGTAATCACTGACTGGACAATTAGGTTAGTTTGCTAGCTTTGAATAACTAGTCTAGCTAACTGCTAACTGTCTGCTGTTAGCTGGCAGTTTGGCTTCATACACATACAGCTAGCAAGAAACTCTTCTAATCATTACGTTACACTGGGTATCTAAGTTAATTAATGCAACACCAACTCCAAATATTTTACTATAATAAGCAATTATTATGGAGATATAAACATATTCGAAGCACTTACTTTTCATGAGGGATTTCACGCTTTGTGAGGCTTCGTTTTTGCCGCGTTCAACAATAACCTACGTGTCTGCGCCACAGACTGTACTGTTTACACAGGAGAACCACAACAACAATCTGTGATGCTATTAGCCCAATCACGCTAGGCAATAAATAAATTATTGTTATAAATATAAAACGTCACTAAAGACCTTTTCACAATCATTTTTAATGTTAAAATCCAAAACAAAAATCTAAAAATCCCAAAATCTAAAAATAAAAATCTAAAAAAAATCTAAAAATCCAAAATCTAAAAATAAATTCTTATAGGGGGTCCCTAATGACTTATAGGGGGTCCGCGACCCCCCAGGCCCCCCTCATTTCGAACCCTGCCTCTAAACCAGAGTTTGTGTCTTTCTCCGTCCAATGAGCTAAATCAGAAATGAATGAGCCGGAGAGCAGATTCAAAATAAAATTCATGCTGTGACACGTTTAAGGCTCTAAAAATCAAAATTAGTTTTGTGCACCAATTTGAACGTTTGAAGAACCAACGTTTGAAGAAAAATGTGCTGAAAGTTGTTCGGGTTATTAGTTAACACAAAATCTAAACCTCTTACTGTGTGAGTGTTTAACTCTTAATAAATAATATCCTACGATCTTTTCACTCCAGTTGAACAGTGATTGCTGGTTATTTAGCAATGAAAATGTTTTCGAGAAATACTTTAAGAGGCGCAAGAAGAACAAAGCATGGTTTTACATAACAAAACAATGTGTATCTCAACAATCAGGTGTCCTTACAATTGAAAGCTTGATAGAAATCGAACCAATCCAGTGAGACATTACTGCTGCAGAATGCAAAGTGAAGGCACCGGCCACGCAGACAAGCATTTGTATAGACTGAAGTCAAATGATCAATCTAATTAATTACATGGATGGACTCACCCTCGAGGGGGCAGAAGCGAGTGACTGTCTCTGGCATTAATTGCCCTTCCTTGTGTCGGCAGTACACCTCGGCAATCTGTTGCCGGCACTCTTTGCTCTTGACTCTGGACAGAGCCGAATTGGCTTCCTTCCCGCTGATCTCGCACTTTGGCGGCTCATCGTAGGTCACCCCCAGCGGCGCCGCAGCTTCTTGCCTCTTGTGCGGGTGCTGATGTCTATGCTGGGCATGCTGGGCCTGCTGGGCGCGGTCGTGTTGCTGTGACCCTCCCGCTCCGCCTCGACCGCCCGCGTAGGAGGCGTTGTTGCCCACCGCTGGAGGCTGGTGGCCTACCGGCAAAACTTCGTTTGAGCTCCGACCCCGACTCGGGGAGTTGTCCCGCCGGGTCTGCCGCTGGGCGTGGGCTTTCTCCTGCAGTTGCTCCCGCTGCTGCTTGCTGCCAGTGGCGCCTACAGACTGCCGCTGCGGCTGTGAGCGTGCACCGAAGTTACTATTGTCAATATTCTCAAAGTCTTTGGGCACAGAGTTCTCGTTGTTGCTGTCCACTCTACTTTTCTCCTTCGGCCGGTGGGAGTAGTACCCGTCCTGGATGAGGAGAGAGGGAACAGGAGGAGAGGGTAAGTGTCGTTCGGTCAGTGGGCAGCGGTGAGAACACAAACAAGAAAAACCACACAGTTGTTGAATTGACCCGGCGCGGCGCATATCAGATGTCGGATTACCAATCAATGCGTATGAGCGGGCAGCGTTGCGTTGAACCGCGAGGCATGAAACGAAGTGGCGAGGTTATTGAGTGTGAGAACGACAAAGTGCAGCCCAACTGGAGGTGAAGCCGTGCCACTCCGTGCCATCATCAGATTAGCCCCGGTTTCAATTAAATTCCCCCTCAAGTGGGCCCAGCACTCCGTAAACAGATTACCAAAATGGGATAAAAAGGGACAGAATACGACTGAGGCAGCGTGGGCGCTTGTGTTTACGCACGTCGGTGCATATGTGTACATTTCTATTTTTAAGAGGAGCCACATGAGATTGTGAGGGTTTTGTAGTGGTGTGCCGTGTGACGGGAAAAGGCTACACTTGTCACTGCCCCGCGTCTGCATATGCGAGATAGCCTGTGTGTGTGCAAACGTACAATTCCCCTGTCTTTCCACTAGAATAGGCTGAAAGCAAAGGAGCGGCACAGGGGAGAGCCGAAAGAGCAAAAGGGGTAGTGAGTGAAAGTGAGAAGGAGGGGGGAAGAGAGAGAGAGAGTAAAGCGACAAAGCGGACATGACACGAGGCATGAGTTCTGCTCCCAGGAAGCGGGGGGGCTTGTTCCAGTGAAATGTACCACAGCGCATCCAATGAGAAACCGAGAAAGCTGCCTGGCTGCCGAACCGCTGTTGCACACCTTGCCAAGCACACCTTGCCAAGCACACAAAGGGAAGTGGAAAATGGGGGGTGGGGGGGTGGGGAGGTCGTACGGAACGACAAACCGGCAACCTAGGAAAGGTAGAGCTTCTAACACGGATCGCTGATGTCTTTCTACATTTACAAGACACAGAGAAGTGGAAGAAAAGAGGGGGGGGGGGCCTAAGTGCAATGTGAGTTATGTGAGAGTGACTGGAGACGAGAGAGAAACGCGGGGAGCAAGGGAGATGCTGTCGTGAGCCGGATGCGGCAGCATGGAAATATCTTCCCTTTTATGTAGGCCTCTCTTCTCATCTGACCTCACCTTGTTATCTGACCTGAGCTCTCCTCTTTCTACGCTCATCTCTGTCCATGCATCTCTGACTTCTTTCACTTTTTCCTCCTTTTCTTTCTCTCCTTTCCTTCACATCCCAACTCTGCTCTCCCCCTCTCATCCCTCCTGCCCGGCATCGCACATCGCCTTCCTTCTTCATCTGTTCCCCATTTCACGCCTCTCACACCTCCCTCTCTTTCTCTCTCTCTCTCTCTCCTCATTATGGTCAACTCCATCCCTGCTACCACCTGTCATAACCTTTTTCCTTCGCTCCCCTCCTTGTCTCCCGCCGCTTTCTTCACCCTGCCAGTTTAAACAGACCATGTTGTGTGAATGGCAGAACCTGCTAATCTTGTGTGTAACAACTGCTTAGGCCAGTGATCACCTAAAAGGAAATCCCTTGTCGAGTTTCAAAGAGAGGCCTAATCCATGCAGTGTAAGTCACTGGATGTTAGAAGAGGTCAAATTTGTCTGTGTGAATTTGTGATTTTATGTGTATGGTGCTCCTCATTACATGTCTTTCAGGGTAGGAATCAAAGTGAGAACTGTTTCTTTAGGGCAAACACATTCTGACTGTACTTGCTCTCTACCTTCCATTAAACACACACACACACATATTGAAGTGAAGTGAGCAAATGTTAAAGACAACTGCAACCAAATATCCCACAGCCCATCTTCATGGAACAAATATGCTTGGATTACAGGACATTTATACCAAAGTTAAGTTGATAACGCTCATTTCCATAGCAAAGTAAGGATTGATGAACGTTTTTAATTGATTATTTTAGTATCAATTAATTTGGGGCAAAACGATGCTTTACATACATACTGGCAACTGGGAAATCATTAGCCTGCAGTCCAAAGGTATCAGGACAAGGTCCACCAACCAGGATCTATAGAGCTTACTGAACAACACAATTTATCTTGGTTCATTGTTGAAAACGTACAAAAACTAAGCACTTAGTGGCGCTTTGTGTCAGACTATTTCTGGTCACCAGCTGAGAGACTTTGAGAAGTTACTGCTACCCATCAAGCTATGCGACACAGAGCGATGCTAACTAGATTCTGGCTTAAGCTTATCATACAGACATAAGAGTTATACATCTTCACAAAAAACTCTCGGCAAGAAAACAAGAATGATAATTTGAAAGTACTTTTACTATTTACTGAGTGAGACTATTTTTTGAAATAGTTGATTTTACAACATCTCATTTAACTCAGCAGCTGACATTAACTGATTGGTCCTATCATATGTGCAGTTATAGACAAAGCAGCACGTTGCAATATTGAGAACCATTTTGGATATAAAGACAAGGCCCATCCGTCACAATGAGGTGCCGATGTGTCCGCTGCCCTACCAAACCCACCAATTACAAAGATATTGAATCCTGTTGAAGACCGGCATGAGCAACCGCTTGTTACAATTGAGAAGCTGCAAACAGCATGATCAGTTAGTCATCAAAAATGAATCAATTACAACTACATATTTTCCAGAATTGAATGAACTGAATATTCTGGTATGACATTGCTGTGTTGCAAACGACTTGTTGGCATACATCTTGGCTGCTCTTTATTGTTTTCTCTTGGTGTGAAAAAAGCATCACAAAGATGTTAATCTGTTGCAAATTAATTGACACGGTTAAGAGTTGGGGAAAGCCCAACGGGGGCTCTGCAAACGGAAATGAGTAGTATTTGCAAACTTGCACAGAGGAGATTCCTCCGGATAAACAATCCTCCCACCGTGCTCCCTCCTCCCTCCCCCTGTGAGAAAAAGGACTCCAGTAGCTGTGTTGCTCTTTAATCTCAGGGACCGGGCTCTAAACAGGAACCGCTGGGGCACGGAATTAACAGTAATAGCAGTGATTGAAGATAGGAGCTTTGTTGGACTCCAGATGGGGCTGGGATTCAGTGGTAGATATCGATTGTTACGGGGGATGTGTTTTCTACTCCCCGAGAGTGTCGAGGGGGCCATGGCAAGGATTGCCTGGCATGAGGTGTGCTAGTTGTGTAGACTCTCTCACACACACACACACACCTCTCCCTGAGCTGTGCTGAGGAGTGGGGAAAAAGCAGTGTGGGTAAACGTTAATACCATCCATCACAGGTAGGTACATTTAGAGAGGCCTTTAGGGCCGGGACTTTTAGCACCCCCTCCGGGGAATAGTTTAGTCCATTTTTCAAAACAGAGATGGCCCTTTTCACTTTCCCCCATTTCCTCTGCCACAGGGGGAAATATTTCACCTGTGTTTTTTTTTCTCTCTTCCCCTCTCATCCCGTTCTTTCCAGCCCCCCGTTTTCCTGTGCAGCAGAGAGAAAAGAGAGCACATATCTCTCTCTCAGCACCTGTCCAGCCTCATCCCTCTCCTCCTCCTTCCCTGGCTCACGAATCATCCCTTGCTCTAGGAAGGAAAGCAGCTGCTCCGCCCCCTGCCCGCCTCCCTAATGCCAACATTTACCATTGCAGTGCCATGGTAGATGTGAGGGACAGCAAAGTAGCAGCACATATCAGTTCCAACCCACACGCTTCCTTTAAAATACATCATTCATTTGGGGCCAAGCTAAGATAAGCCAGTGCATGTGCCAGCGTACCCTGTCGACACAAGCTTTTGTACAGACCTAGCAATGCAGACAAACACCATGCACATAAACATATTTAAGTTCAGTAAGGGATGCAGTGCTTCCTATGCGAGTACAGTAGCTGGGTGTGGAGTCACCTCTGCAGTGTGCAGGGCCAGCTTCTGCTTCAAGCTTCCTGCCATGTGGCTAACAAGGTTAGATTAATTACCTGGAATAAACGCTGCGATATTCTGAGCAAGATGTGACGTCTGGATTGACACGGGAGACTGATAAAGACTGTTCACAGATGCTCTACCACCTCGGGACACCTCGCAAAGAAACAAGCCAGTATGGGGCAGGAAAGACCTAAATGTTCTCTTATTGTACCTTATCAGAGTTTGGGAGAGAGCAGCTGCTGAATTGTTCTCTTAGATTCAATATGTAGGTGTCAAACAGATACAAAGTAAGGCAAAGTAGACTGAGCTTCAACTTAGTTCAATGACAACTTCCCTAGAGTACACGTGTCAAAGGTTCTAAAGGCTCAACACGAGGCTTCACCTGCGGCGTGTGAAGGAGAGAAACTGAGGGGCCTCTTACTGCCCTTCTAGTGCTTCCAGGAGAAACTGTTCATGTACAATATCAATGAAACTGTTCAATATCAACATGTTCTGAGGGCAATAATGTAGATTCAACCATTCAGTTGTATTTTGGTTTTTAACTGTTTAATAATGGATCATATAGGCCTAGTTTTGTTTTTGTTATAGAGAATATATACTTTAGTTTAGTTAGATCTCACATGTATATTGTTTGGCTGTTCATGAAAATATACATACATACATACATACATACAAACAGGTGAAACTCAAAAAATTAGAATATTGTGCAAAAGCTCATTACTTTCAGTAATTCAACTTGAAAAAAGTGAAACTAATATATTATATAGACTCATTACATGCAAAGTGAGATATTTCAAGCCTTTATTTGATATAATTTTGATGATTATGGATATATATATATATATTCAGTATATATGTAGGTTATGTATTTTCCTTTGGGATAGATTGGACCAGTGTTTGTCATGTTAAAGGAACCAAGAAAAGAAGCATTGAAGAACTTTCTCTTAGTATTTAGAGGTTTCAAACAGCTATCGTTGTGGCGACAAATTAGATGTTTCTGGATCATCAACAACTGTATTTCTTGGTTGTAGAAATAGGGGGATATATCTTCTCTCATTTTTTTTCTTCCTTTTTCTCCCTTTTTCTCCCTTTGATCTATCCGTTCAATTCCCTTCTCAACCAACTGCTAAAACTGAAGGAATGATGTTCACATGTAATGTGTGTGTGTGTGTGAATGCACAATTAGAGGCATCTCTGAATGAGCTGTTTGGGTTTGGTATGCACAGAAGGCCCTTGTTGTGTGCCCTGCAACAAGCCCTGGAGCAAAAGTGGTGAAAAGTGTGTCTGAGTGTGCATGTCTGTCAAATATGCTACAAATACTAAGAACTGACTGAAAGCAAGAACCTTTGAAAACTACTTGACAAAATAATACTATACTAAAAAGTGTCAAAATTTCTGAAACATACACATTCTTGCAATTGGCTTGTAGTGTTGGAAACAACCGAACAAATATCAAAGTCTTCCAAAGACAATGTTCATGGGGACAATGTGCATGGGCAGATGGATATAACAGAGGGCAGATTAGACTTAGCTACTGTTGAATTTCCACTTCTTCCGTATACTATAATTATATGGCTTTGTTGAACAATTTGCTCCCATGAATTTCAACTGGGCTAAGAGACAAGAAAGCCAGACCATGGCCATTCTGACCACAGACACAAAGAAGATAGAAGGAGCTCCTCCTCCTCAAATATAGCAAAACTCAGCATTAAAAGCTCCACACGATACGTTATGAAGACATGTTTTAACTGTTTGACTCAAATCAGTGTCCCGCCAAAGATCAAAGGTCCATCCATAAAAGAAATGACGCTCGATATTCTTGCTCTTATCTTGAGCAACAACAATCCGGGATTTGCGTCTCACTAAAGGTCACTGCGCATGACAGCATCAGATACATTCTTGAAATAAAAACCAGTCACTTAATGGCACGACATTTGATCTACATAAAGGGAACTACTGGGGTATAAAATACCGTAAATGCTTTGATATCTTCCGGAACTTCCCCCATAAATTAGATTAAGAGGAAGAGGAGTTGAGAGGCGAACTCAAATAACCTCAAAGATTTATTCAGTGTATTAACAAAAAACAAACTCACACTGTGAACAATGTTGGAGTCAAAATCCCCAAAGCATGTGACGAAATTGAAGCCGAGCTGCTTAAGTGTCACACGGTTTGGTTTGCTTTCTCCACTAAAAAACCTTTACTCAGCATCTCAGAAGTTTACACAGATGGATTACTAGACACACACACACACGTTGCACGGTGTACCGGTATTAGAAAGGTACCGCGGTACCCTTACATTGAAAACGGTATGGTTTTGAATATTTTTAGTGCCGGTACTTCATTAAAAAAGCAGCAAGCAGAGCGCACTCAGTGTTCCGCTCCCTGTCCGGCTGCCTGCACGCATTGACTGGGTGGGCGGGGCTACCGGCTCTCACATGCAACAGGCAGCCGTCACTCACAGAGAGTTATCTCAGGGCAGCTGTTGTTGACCGTCCTCGGCTTGTTCTGCATTCCAAGTATTTTTCTTCTTATCTTTATTCAACCTATTCATATTCATATTATTATTGTTGTAATGCAGTTCTGCATTCCAAGTATTGTTCTTCGAATCTTAATTCTACTTATTATATTTCTTCCGCACCCTCTTTCAACTCCTTCACACTTTTAGCTATATAAACCGTTGAATATTTAAATGTTAAGCTCATTCAGGAGAGGGGTGCTATGACTTTTCAGCTTTCTAGCTCTTATAGTTGAATTGATATTAATTAAAATCATAACATTTTTAAACATGGTTTTCAAATTTAGTTTGTTTTCAAATCCTCTTAAACTTCTTTAACTTTCAACTTTTCAGGTTTTCCAATCTTTCAGCTAGAGACACCATTTAAACGTTAATATGTTGACACAAGTCTTAACAATAAATTAAAAAAACAGCTTGTTATCTATTATACTTTTTTCATAATCACTGGTTATGTTTCATTAGTTTTTGGATCCGTTTCTGAGTTTTAAATGAGTGTGTATTGCGTTTTCTTAGCGTGAGGCAGAGTGGCGCCGTGTCAGGGTTCAGTAAAGAAAAAAGGAACTTTTTGTTAGGGCTCGACCAGCCAGAGAGTCGCACACCTGACGCCGCTCTGCTCATCGCCACAGCTGCAGCTCGTCAGCTCATCCCACAGGGAGGTTAAGAATCAGATCTGCCAGTGGCTCGCCGTGAGTTTGTGCTCTGTGTTTCCCCAGAGAAGGTTGATTGTTCTTCCCCTGTGCTCCTCTTGGAGACCCTTCCGGAATTTCCTACGCAGAGTTTTGTTTTCCTGTGAGTATCGTGTGAGTTTTCCTTTTTGATTGGACTAAGAGCACCCACGGACTAGAGAGTTTTTGGAGTTGCCTTTTTTTGTGTTTTTTCTCCCCCCCTGCCAATTAAGGAGGCAGTTCTCGTTTTTTTTTGGTTTGTTTCTCGTATTTGGTTGATTGTGAAATAAACTACGCCGTTTTCCGGCTGAACCTAAGCTGTGTCTGGTGTCGTGCACTAGGGGTCAGAGACAATCCATAACAGTACGAACTCACCATGATGACCCCAGCCGACACAGACCGTGGCAGTTTAGAAGCTGCCCTGGATAGACAGCATCAGCTGACGGACAATCATTCTCACCAGCTGGAGGCGGCCGCCATTGCCGTGCAGAACCTCCAGTCCCAGGTCCAGCCCCTTCAAGCTTTGGTGGAGAGCCTGACTCAGCATCAGGTGGCGTCAGCGGCCCAGCAAGCCGAGATTCTAATACAGCTACGGGCATTGACGGCGGCTCTCACCACCCGGCCGCCGAACCAGCCTCCGCCGGTGAGGGCAGTGATCCCGCCCCCGGGGGATCCCCTCCCAAGTAGCCCTGCGGAACCTGCCTCGTTACCCTGGGAACCCTGCCTTTCCAGCCCACAACCGTTCGGGGGTGACTTCGAGACTTGTGCCACCTTCATAATGCAGTGTGAGTTGGTGTTTACTCACCAACCCAGCCGCTACACCTCCGACGCTGCCCGAGTCGCATATGTGACGAACCTGCTTACCGGCCGGGCCGCCCAGTGGGCTGCCGCTTCCTGGTCCATGGGTGCCAGTTTCCGTCACTCCTACAGGGAGTTTGTGGCCGAGCTCCGCAAGATGTTCCACCATCCAGTAAGGGGTAAGGACCCCGGCGCCCGGTTGGCCAGCATCCAACAAGGCAGCGGCTCGGTGGCGGACTACTCAGTGGATTTTAGACTGGCCGCTGCAGAAAGCGAGTGGAACGACCCAGCCCTTCGGGTTGCCTTCCGAAGGGGACTCTGCGAGGCAGTGAAGGACCAGCTAGCTACACGGGAGGAGCCCGCCTCCCTCGACGACCTCGTCAGTCTCGCCATCCGCATCGATGGACGCCTTAATGAGAGAAGGCGGGAGCGAGTTCCCCGGGGACCCCTCCCTATCCCCCACATCCTCAGCACACGGGAGAGGAACCCGGTCGCCCATTCGACTTCCCCCAGTCCCGTCCGGCCTTCCACGTCACAGACAGCGACCGAGGAGGAGCCCATGCAGCTGGGACGCACTCGCATCAGCCCAGCCGAACGGGAGGCCCGATTCAGGGGAGTGCTGTGTCTCTACTGTGGCCAGAAGGGGCATCGCATCAGCGGCTGTCCCACACGGCCAAAAGATTAGGCTCACCAGGACCCCGGGAGATCCTAGTGAGCCGCCTTTCGTGTTCCCGTAGTCCTGCACCACCTAACCGGCGGGTTAGCGTCACCCTGGCTTGGGCAGATCAACGGATTACGGTAGGGGCCCTCCTCGATTCAGGGGCGGATGACTGTTTCCTGGATTTGGGTTTCGCTGTCCAGGCTAACATTCCACTGAGGACACTGGAGAAGCCTTTGGAGGCTTTTGCACTGGACGACAGTCATCTAGCCCGCATCTACCAATGTACCCACCCAGTCTCCCTCACTGTGGCGGGTAACCATGTAGAGACCCGCCAATTCTACCTCATCCAGTCCCCGTTGGCCCCAGTGATTCCCGGGTACCCCTGGTTCGTGCAGCACGAGCCACACATTGCCTGGTCCTCTGGGACTATTCTGGAGTGGAGCGCCTCCTGTCACGCCCAGTGTCTCCAGGCAGCTCCAAGCCCGTCATCCCGCCTGACTCCCCGTGTCCCCTCCCCGGACCTTTCCGCTGTCCCTCGGGAATATCATGATCTGGGAGAGGTTTTTAGCAAGTCTCGGGCTCAGTCTCTCCCTCCACATAGGCCATACGACTGTGCAATCGACCTCCGCCCAGGGGCCCCCCTTCCCAGCAGTCGGTTGTACAGCCTGTCCATTCCTGAGAAGGCCGCCATGGATGATTACATCTCGGAGTCAGTGGCAGCAGGGCTCATTCGGCCTTCATCCTCCCCGGTGGCAGCGGGGTTCTTCTTTGTGAAGAAGAAGGATGGGGGTCTCCGACCCTGCATTGACTATCGCCAACTAAATGACATTACGGTCAAGAACCGGTACCCCCTCCCCCTCATGAGCTCCACCCTCGAGCCCCTGACCCAGGCTGCCATCTTTTCCAAGCTGGATCTCCGGAGCGCCTACCACCTGGTCCGGATCAGAGAGGGGGACGAGTGGAAGACCGCCTTCAAGACACCCCGAGGTCACTACGAATACCGCGTAATGCCATTCGGCCTTACCAACGCCCCAGGGGGTTTTCAGGCGCTCATGAACGACGTGCTCCGCGACATGCTGGATGAGTTTGTGGTTGTGTACCTCGATGACATCCTGGTGTTCTCCAGGACTCTCGAGGAGCATGTCCAGCACGTTCGTCGGGTGCTCAAGCGTCTCCTCCAGAACAGACTCTTTGTCAAGGCTGAGAAGTGTCGTTTCCACTCCGCCTCTGTCGACTACTTGGGTTTCATTGTGGAGAGGGGGCAGACGTGGGCCGACCCCCGCAAGATCCAGGCGGTGGTAGACTGGCCGAGCCCTACGTTGCGAAAGGAGTTGCAGAGCTTTCTCGGATTTGCTAACTTCTACAGAAGGTTCATACGGAACTACAGCGTCGTGGCAGAACCCCTCACCAGGCTGACCTCCTCCTCCCAGCCGTTCACTGGTCCCCGGCCGCCGACGCCGCTTTTCGGTCACTCAAGAGGAGGTTCACTAGTGCCCCAGTGCTGCTCCATCCCGACCCAAAGCGACAGTTCATTGTTGAGGTGGACGCCTCGGACACCGGGCTGGGGGCAGTCCTTTCCCAACGGGCGGTGGGAGATCAGAAGGTGCACCCCTGCGCGTTCTTCTCCCGGCGTTTTCTTCCCGCGGAGATGAACTACGACATCGGTAATCGGGAGTTGCTGGCAGTAGTAGCTGCTCTGGGGGAGTGGCGCCATTGGCTGGAGGGGGCAGAGCAGCCATTTACCATTTGGACAGACCACAAGAACCTGACATTCATCCGGGCGGCCAGGGGTCTCAATGGGTGACAGGCTCGTTGGGCCGGTTTCCTCAGTGGGTTCAATTTCTCCCTGACCTATCGTCCCGGTTCCCGCAACATCAAAGCGGATGCCCTGTCCCGACTACATCAGGGGGGGGGGACTGGCCACCAAGGAGTCGGCACCCATCGTCCCCGAGACCCGGGTGATCGGCATGGTGGCCTGGGGCATCGAGACTGTCATGAGGGGGGCGCTGCGCTCCCACCCTGCGCCGAGTGGCGTACCCCCACGTAGGCTTTTTGTCCCGGAATCTGTCAGGCCCCGGGTACTTCAGTGGGGCCACGCCAACCTGGAGTCGGTTCCTCCCATGGGTTGAGTACTCGATTAACTCCCTTGTCAGCTCTGTCACAGGTCTCTCCCCTTTCGAGGTGTCGCTGGGGTACCAGCCACCGCTGTTTTCGGCACAACAACCAGAGGTGGCAGTTCCGTCGGTACAGACTCATCTGGACAGATGTCGTCGCATCTGGGGAGTCGCCAGAGCCGCTCTACTCCAAGCGGCTGAACGTAGTAGCCGGGGGGCCAACCGTCGCCGGAACCCAGCACCAACATACCACCCCGGGCAGAGAGTTTGGCTGTCCGCCAAGGATCTCCCCCTGCAGTCAACCGCCAAGAAGCTGGACCCCCGTTTCGTGGGCCCCTTTGAGGTCACGAAGCTGCTCAGTCCTGCCGCAGTGAAGCTGAAACTACCGGCTTCTATGCGGATCCATCCTGTGTTCCACGTATCAAGGATTAAGCCTGTCGCCTGCAGTCCTCTGATGTCTCCTGCCCCGGACCCACCTCCACCCACAATCGTGGATGGGCACCCTCAGTGGAGGGTTCGCCGACTGTTGGACGTTCGGCGTCGGGGGCGAGGGTACCAGTTCCTGGTGGACTGGAAGGGCTATGGCCCGGAGCACCGTAGCTGGGTATCTCGCCGGCTCATCATGGACCCGGGGCTTCTGACCGCCTTTTATCGAGCCCATCCCGAGAAGCCTGGCAAGTCGCCGGGTGGCTCCCTTGGAGGGGGGGGTAGTGTTAGGGCTCGACCAGCCAGAGAGTCGCACACCTGACGCCGCTCTGCTCATCGCCACAGCTGCAGCTCGTCAGCTCATCCCACAGGGAGGTTAAGAATCAGATCTGCCAGTGGCTCGCCGTGAGTTCGTGCTCTGTGTTTCCCCAGAGAAGGTTGATTGTTCTTCCCCTGTGCTCCTCTTGGAGACCCTTTCGGAATTTCCTACGCAGAGTTTTGTTTTCCTGTGAGTATCGTGTGAGTTTTCCTTTTTGATTGGACTAAGAGCACCCACGGACTAGAGAGTTTTTGGAGTTGCCTTTTTTTGTGTTTTTTCTCCCCCCTGCCAATTAAGGAGGCAGTTCTCGTTTTTTTTTGGTTTGTTTCTCGTATTTGGTTGATTGTGAAATAAACTACGCCGTTTTCCGGCTGAACCTAAGCTGTGTCTGGTGTCGTGCACTTGGGGTCAGAGACAATCCATAACACTTTTGCTTTTACGACCACAATATAATAACTTTTCTGGCTTCATTTCTAGAAAAAAATGGTAGAGTTTTGGGTCTCTCAAAATCACATTATTTTTTGGCTACCCCAAATAGTTTTGCTCCGGAAAGCATGTATTTATGTGTGTGTATACAGTATATATAAATGGCAATGGTAAATGGCACATCTGTATATAGACATAAATATATATCTATATATATTTATGTCTATATACAGATGTGCCATTTACCGTCGGCCACGGATGAATCAGGGCAGACTTTTTTTTTAGCATAGGAAATTGGAGGGGTGCCTTGAGTGCGTGTGAAAACCTGCAAAAGCATGCATGTCACATGGGCAAACCGTGAGAGTGGGCTTGACCACAACTTTCCTAACAGTCCAACATCAGCAAGTGCAACACAAGACAGCAAATAAATTGCTGAATAGTCCAGCGGAAATATATGCAAAATAATCTAACATTTCACTCATGTGGGCCTATGTGATCATGTATTCAGAATGCACACAGAATGGTACCAAATAACACCTGATGCAATTTTCATATACTTTTATAGTGTTCTGTCAAATGTTCCTTTTTCTATATTGTGTCAAACCCAGTGGAAAAGCAGGTTTCCCCATGTTATTAGATGTAGTGTGTCTCCTTTCCTGTGTTGTCAACTTAGCTACAGCTACGCCGTGTGTAGGTAAAGCCTCTGTTTTCAAGTTAAAGAAATGAATTCACATACTCCTGCGTGTTATACACTATACAGCCTAAATAGCAGAGGATTCATTTTACTGTACCAACACTGCTAAGGTGTCTGGTCTTTTATTTTGTTGCATACATTAACGTGGGATAAACTCAAGGCACTCGGAGAAAACTCTTAATGACATTATTACTAATAAAACAAGCACTAGCCCATTTCTGTTTAACCAAATTTTTACAGCATGCCTCTGTTTTGTAGTTCCTCTCAGGGAACTCGAGCTGCGTAAAGACGCTGTGGGAACGCCCTGCGTGACCGCGTCATGAAGCACGTGTAAAATCGAACCAATGGCGAGCTGGTACGTCATAGGCGTAGACGCCGGACCAGGGCGCTATAAAGGGACCCGAAGGGCAGGACCATTCACCTCTGTGCCTTCATCTAGTGCGTGTGAAGTTTTTCCAACTAGTAATGGCTGAGCGGTATTGTCCAGTGTGTCCCCCCCTTGTCTTTTTTTTGTTGCATACAAAACATTATATGCATTAAAGTGGGATAAACTCGAAGTACTTTGAGAAAACCCTTTACGACACCATTATTATTTAACGTTCCAGTCGAATAGTGGCTCTCCAGACTGAATGTTTTATTGAAGTTAGCATTTAAGTTAGCATTTAACCATGTTGTCTTGTCTTTTTTTTTGCATACAAAACATTATATGCATTAAAGTGGGATAAACTCGAAGTATTCGGAGAAAACCCTTTACGACACCATTATTATTTAACGTTCCAGTCGAATAGTGGCTCTCCAGACTGAATGTTTTATTGAAGTTAGCATTTAAGTTAGCATTTAACCATGTTGTCTTGTCTTTTTTTTGTTGCATACGAAACATTATATGCATTAAAGTGGGATAAACTCGAAGTACTCGGAGAAAACCCTTTACGACACATAGGTTCATAGCATTTAAGTTAACATTTAACCATGTTGTCTTGTATTTTTTTTGTTGCATACAAAACATTATATGCATTATAGTGGGATAAACTCGAAGTACTCGGAGAAAACCCTTTATGACAAATAGGTTCATACCATTTAAGTTAGCATTTAACCATGTTGTCTTGTCTTTTTTTTTGTTGCATACAAAACATTATATGCATTAAAGTGGGATAAACTCGAAGTACTCGGAGAAAACCCTTTACGACACCACTATTTTCTAATAAAACGAGTGTTGCTCCTATTGCTGCTCCTGACTCCTGACTCTTCATTCATCTTCATTCATCAAGTTTTCTGGAATACAGAAAAAGGAAGTCAAATTTCTGCCCACGGCATTGCAGAACCTGGTGAAACGGGGGGGTTTCTTAGGCTTTATCATGTGTATCACCAGTTCTGAACAGATTTCATCCTCCAAAATCTCGTGATGGAGGATGATCATGTTCCGCATTTTGGTCATCCAGCCAACTTCCCGCCTAAAGTGATTGTAGGCTTTCTTGCCAGCCCTCTTGATGTTGTGTCTTCGCGCCTCGATGGGCACATGAACATGTTGTAGCTTTTCCAGGAGCCGCTGGGTAAATGAATCAAATGTGACTTTGCTGAGGTGTTTTGGCAGGTCAGGCACTAGCAGATCCATCAGACTTTCCACCACGGCCCTGCATTCTGCTTCATCCCACCGATTTTGTGGGTCGCTCTCAATAACGATGGCTGATGTTTCACCTTCCGTTGCAGTCAAATGTTGGCTCTCCAGACTCAATGTTTTATTGAAGTTAGCATTTAACCATGTGTTAACTTTCGTTCTAGTCGAATGCTGTCTCTCCAGACCCCATTTTTTACTTAAGTTATCTTTTAACCATGTTTTATCCTTCTTTGAAGTCACAGTCCTGTAGTGGCTCTGACTAGTTGCTGGACAAACATTTGACAATGTTTCACCTTCCACTGCAGTACAGTAGTGGCTTTGACTGGTTGTTGAACTAACATTTGACAATGTTTCACCTTCCACTGCAGTCCAGTAGTGGCTTTCACTGGTTGTTGAACTAACATTTGACAATGTTTCACCTTCCACTGCAGTCCAGTAGTGGCTTTCACTGGTTGTTGAACTAACATTTGACAATGTTTCACCTTCCACTACGGTCGAGTAGTGGCTTTCACTGGTTGTTGAACTAACATTTGACAATGTTTCACCATCCACTGCAGTCGAGTAGTGGCTCTGACTGGTTGTTGGACTAACATTTGACAATGTTTCACCATCCACTGCAGTCGAGTAGTGGCTCTGACTGGTTGTTGGACTAACATTTGACAATGTTTCACCATCCACTGCAGTTGAGTAGTGGCTCTGACTGGTTGTTGGACTAACATTTGACAATGTTTCACCATCCACTGCAGTCGAGTAGTGGCTCTGACTGGTTGTTGGACTAACATTTGACAATGTTTCACCATCCACTGCAGTTGAGTAGTGGCTCTGACTGGTTGTTGGACTAACATTTGACAATGTTTCACCATCCACTGCAGTTGAGTAGTGGCTCTGACTGGTTGTTGGACTAACATTTGACAATGTTTCACCTTCCATTGCAGTCAAATAATGCATTTATTTTTATTGAATACACTTAAAATCCTTTACCAGACAAAAATGACCACCTTTGTACTGATGTCTTCAGTTCGATCTGATCAAAGCACTGTTGCTAGGCACTTGGTCACATGTTGTGACGTTGGTAATGCGTCACCACGGTGACCACGGTTACCGATGCCAACGTAATCGCCGTGACGGCGAACGTCATCCACGGACCCAGACCGCTCTATTTTACGCTTCGACGAGCCTGAGTGTGCGCTTCCTTGGTTTAGCTCAGCTGTCTCAGTTTAGCATGCTAAAGACGCGGAACTCCAGAGACGATGTGCGTGGAGATGAAGACCCGTTTAACAGCTCGGGGCTGGGCGGCCAGCAGAGAGGTTCATGCGGAGCTGGCTGCTCCGTTTTCTGGTGCCGGAAGTCAGTGATTCGAGACACGCGCACTTAAACCAGTTCAGACGCCACATCTTGAGAAGACGGTGTTTTACCGTCTCGGCAACCGTACGTTCGTTACTAAGGAACAAAGAACGCGGGAGAACATGTGACAGGTGGAGGCTTTTGATAGAACTGCACAGGGCAGGTGAGGATGTGACGGCACAGAGCAGGTGGAGGACAACCCGGAGTCATAAAACCAAAAAATAAAGAGAAGAGAAAGAAAAAAAAGACTTCAATAAAAAGTGGGGGTCCAGTTGAGAATGGCTGGTTCATGATCCAGCCCAAAATATAATGTATTGCACCAATTGTAGGACGTTAAGGGGTCTCTTTTGTTGGGACAAGCAATTTCACAGTGGAAACAGTAAAGGACATGAACCATGACGTTTCCGTTGGCCATGTCAAAAACAAAGTGTTGCGTTTAGGTCCCCGGTTCTCATGAAGTCGGCGGAGATTTACACCCTTGCAATGTGTTAAATATCCTTTTAAATAAATGCTTTGCTACTTGTTAACAGCCAAATCCGTTGATGTAATGATTTTTCACATGTCATTTATATTAGCTCACGCAAACACTTCACCCATTTGTTTATTCACAATAGGGTTGTTTCTATATCTTAGAATATCAATCAGAGTATGTCAGTAGCAAGAAACATGTAACCATTCCACATACCTCTTCATTAACTGGTCTTATGACTAAGATTATGATGTCCTGTGCGAGTGTGTTCAGAGAGCCGCGAAAAAGCGCAGTTCCCTCTCGACCCGCACTATATCCTCCTCGGACTGAACAGACGTGTTTATTGCTTTAAAGAAATGTCTCTCCCATTCACCCATTTCTTGACCTATTATTTGTGGACTTTTTCAAAAAATATTTTTGAGAACTATTTTAAAACTCTTTTTTTCCATTAACTATTTAACATCAAATGAAATGGAATTAGGTGGCTTATTATCCTCAAACACGCACTGAAAAAAAAAACATGCTGCCATTGTCACAAATTCTCCACCTTAGTTTTCATCCTGCCTGCTTGTTTAATTATCTCTTAATCCACCGCCATTCAGCAATAAATGGATGATCTCATCCCATGAATATTATTTGATTTAAAATCCTCTCACTAGAGAGACACTAATAAAGAAAAAAAGCAATACCAGATGGTATTATATGTATTTTATTTAAATTTTCTTTCTGGGTAACACAAGTTTCCCTATGCTTCAGCAGTGGAAGGTTTCTGGCCTATCGTCCGTCACAATGTCACACAACGTAACGTCTCACTAAACTGACAAGCAGCTATTTATGCTAGAATTTCATACACCAACTGCTCCTCGAGTCAACTAGATGTGTTTTATCATTACATATGCAGTGAAACTTCCACTAATCATTTCAATTTTCAAAAGAAAGCTGCAATAACAGAAAATGTGGGCTTTTCCCTCAAACATTGTAGTATTTTTGCTGTTCTAATTTGTGTTTGACCTGAAGGATCTACTTATTTAGTATTTGGCATGTCCAATATTTGTCACAACGTTTTGAGACAAATTTAAGTAAATTGGCAATTGTTAAATAGTCCTTATACATGTATAAGTGTAGGCTTTTAGAACCCTTACAGGAATAAGAGGGTTGACCTTTGTGTCTCGCTGTGCTACTGAGTGCAGACCATATCCAGACACCTTGCATTCTGAGAATTGAATACAGCTCCCACTGAGGCCATTACTACTGTAGTCAATTCATTTTTGTAAGTTTTAGTACAGTAAAACGATACCCCTTAAAAACTATCCTCTCTGCTCCTCTTTCACTCTCTGAACCATTCCTGTTCCCCCGGACTCCCTATGGGGTGAACCCTGGGGGTTTCCACATGACAACTGGAATCTAAATCATAAGGCCTGCATACAGTATATTGGTCTGTATATCTCAGAGGGGTGAAAGCCCTTTAACAAACCATGAGAAGATACTGCCAATTCCCCTACTGTGTCGCTTTCCCTCCTCCTCTCTCGTATACTGGCCTCTTATTTTGCTCTGTGGATAAACCCCAGAAATGTACATCTTCCAGCTTTGAATGGGGCCCATCAGGTGATTCCTCAGCCATATCTCACAAGTGTGTGAAAAAAAGCCTCACCCTCTCATCTCCATCTCTTCTCTGCCCATACCTCTCTGCTCAGCCATGAAATGACACCCCTATTTAATCAATTGTGAATCATGAAATTTTGCACAAGAGACCCCTTTTCTTTGCACTTGACAGTGATTGAACTGCACAGCCATGCAATTCCATTCACCACGGCGATGAGAAGAGAAGAGAGCAGGGGAGGGGCTGTGCTCTGTGCATTGTGTGTGTGTGTGTGTGTGTGTGCGTTTGAGAGATGAAGGTGATTTCCATGAGACATCATGGGCCCCTGCTCAGTGGCACCGAAACAGAGCGTCCCTTCTGTGTGCATTGAGGCCACATAGTGGGATCCTACAGCTGATCTATAGTGGTGCAAGGGGGGTGTTTGTGTGGGTGTGTGTGTGTATGAGCCACAGACAAAAGCCCTTTACATAAAGACTTTATAGAGCCTCCAAAAAGAATAAAAGAAAATAAGGAGAGAAAGTGGGTTTTGAGAGAGAGATTACACGTGGAGCAGGGTGGAGAAGACCTAAAAGGCCTTAGAGAAAAAGTAGAAAAGTGGAAAAGAGAAGAACAAGAGAGAGATAGAGAGAAAGAGATAGGGTAAGAGACCCCTGTCTGAAAAGCCCCCATCCCCTTTCTTTCTTCTGCCTGAATGGACTTGTGGGAACGACATGTGCATGTGTGATGTAAGGTCTGAGACAAGTGTGTCAGGAGAGATAGCTGAGAGTTCAGGCCTCCGTGTGACATATAGCAGCGACATGGCTCGACCCCAACAGGACCCCGATACAGAGTGCAGAGTGAGTCAGCAACTCCTTCATGTCATGGCAAGACAGAAAGTGACAAGCTGCCGATTTATGCAAGTCTATTCGCTTTGTCATTCTCGTATAGGATGAAGTGGATGTGTGTGTGTTTCTCCCATGTGCCCGTGTTTGAGTAGGGAATGCTAATGATGTGCAAATATATCACAGGGGCGAGAGCTTTGGTTTCACTTCCACGATGCAACCACAAATTCTTCCAGCACAAGTTAACACAAATAATAAGAGTATAGTGCAGAAAAGATTCTTTGATCACCAGCTGGACTGAGAACATTTTATAGTAGTTTCATCTATTATTGTTAAGGTAATGGATGAAAAACTAGGACATTAACAGTTATCTTTCAGTAAGAACGACACACCCAAACACCTTTTAATTACATGTATTAATTAAGTTCTGGTTTCCTAGTAGGTCAGATGCACCAAAAACAACTCAAAATGCATTGAAATAATACTCATTCCATGTCACGATACAACTCCAGAGCTGAATTACACTCTCTCTACATGCAGAGTCACTGCATGTAGAGAGAGTGTAATTCAGCTCTGGAGACAGGAACCTGAATGCATCATTCCCAGGCCACAACAAGACACTTTTCAGGGACCACAGTTTTGCAAATGACATAAATTGTTAGTGCCTTGTATCACTCTATCAATCCAAAGAACACACGTACTATGCACAGAAGGTTCAAGGCCCTATCTGCTCTGTTTACACCTGGAGGGGAACATTAATTTCTGTGCACTGATAGACTGATGGTGTGTCAAAAAAAAGATAAAAAGATGGTGAAGAAGCACAATGTTCAACACCCGAGGCTTTATGTGTGCAGACTTGAGCTTCTCCTATGAGCGCAACAGAAAAAAAGCCGCAACAGGTTACCTGGCAAGCTACAGCTAAAAACGAGTTTACCCTTTTTAGAGTCAGGGTACACAGAAAAACTGAGATGAGATTAGATGAGATACTGATAGCCTGCAGGAGGAAAACACATTCCCATCCCAATTGCCAAAACCCAAGTGCTCCTGTTTGAAAAGCCACAGAAATTGGCATGTGCAGTCCCCTGAATTTTGATGTTGTAAATGTGTTGTTGCAAGAGGTTTTAAAGACTAGAAACCATCTTTCTGACCAATATTCTGAGGAAAGCAGTTCTCAATGCAATAAACAGTGATATGGATGTTTGTTTGCGTTTTTTCACCTTTTCACACATATTTCACGAATAATAGTACTATGTATATACTGTATTACTTAGTGACTAGACTAGCCAGCAGCAGATCGTGTCAGTCAAAGCAATGTGTTTCATTACTGCTCTTTACTGACTTTACTTTGACCGGCTCAACGGCCCATTTGAACAAATCCTTCACAACTAAACGTTGCTTGTCTTTTGTATTCAATACGTAGAACCTACTCGAGAGCCTGCATCAGCTGCACGTCTCGCAACCCCTTAAACTCTGAACAAAGAGAATGGGAGGGTTGAGAGGAGGGGTTTTTAGTTGGATGCCATCTGCCAGGTCACTTTTATATGTCACTAAATCCTACGCACTGGCCCGTTAAGATGCATTCTCATTCTTATGCAAACTTACAGGTACAGGGCCAGAACTACAAAAACAGCATAAATGCATGATGTATTACACAGTAATCCCCAGAGGTTTTTTTCGTTTTGTCACAGTCTTTTGATCCCTCCTTGTCTTACACAAAAACACTCGAAGCTTAGCTGCAGGAATCACAGACGTTGGTTGGGTATCCATCCGCCCAGAGAACTGGGGGTGAAAATCTGTCAAGGTGCATTTGAAATGTTTACTGGAGCAGGAAGCCGCAAAAAATGACTATTTCAAAAGTGTTAAGGGTCCGGTTGTTTTATTTATATTGGCTTAATGTATTTTGCGTGCCGAGGAGTTAAGCATTTGTCTTGAATGTAATTTTCCAAATTATTATAATCAGCTCATTTGAAAATCCCATCATGTGGTCAGATTTGCATTTAAACAACAAACGCAAGCAACTAATGGCTTTTCTCCAAACATCTGTGAGACTCAAGTGAGGTTATGCTGTGCGAAAGGATGCCCGCCATGCTTGGCCACCTCAAAATGAAAAAGGTAAACAGATATAACAAGCTATGGTTTCAGAGGAATGTATGTGACAACCTTCTCCAGTGCCTAAACTCTGCAGTTATCTTTGAGAAGAAATGACAGACAGATAAAGATCTGAAGAAAATGGGAAAAGTAGGGGGAGGAGGGTAAAGAGTTCAGCAGTAACGAGTGGAGGTACGGCTGATACAATCTTTTTAGTCTGACACCCGGGCCATTAAACATCTAAAAGACTAAAGGCCCCCGTCCAGTACAGCGTCCCCCTGAGGCAGGAAGGAGATCTGAAGATTTTAGTTTTTGCAATTATGTGAACAAATGAGTTCAAAGGACAAAACAACAGTCAAAAGATAACATTTATAGGGTGGAAATACGGATGGTTAAATTGCCACAAAACATATGTTTCGTCTGTACGTGGCAGAATGCCTTCCTCTATTGCATTAACTATGCCAACGGAGTTCATCAAAGGGGCTATTGATTCTTTCTAATCCTGTTTGGAACAACACGACCCAGAGATTTCCCCGATTGACCCAAGTATTAATTTTGGCACCACCCACAGTTCTGTTTAAAAAAATGCTCGGTTCATTTTTATGCTATCTAAACAAAAGACATCTAGGGATCAAGTTATTTTACAGATGAGCTGGAGAGTGGTCTCTCATTGCCAATGTGCTTCCAACCACTGCAATGCTTCATCTTTTGTCTGATTACAGATTTTGTTGATAGGACAGGTTATTTAATGTAATGCTTTTCATCAAATTGAATGACAATACTGGGTTTGATCTATAATTCAAGTGTCAACCTAGTGGATATTAGTGTCAGAGGAAGAGAAAGGGATGAACAGGGCGGAACTGTTCAAAATCTCTCTTATTCAAACACAGATCTATCTGAAACCATAGCTAGCTGTGCCAAATAGTTGGTCGATATGGGATGAATCATGATTTTGGATTCACTGCTGTGAGGCTTTAGGTACAGTAGCGATTAGATGAAAGTCTGAATGCTAACATGCTGGGGTGTAGCAGGAATGCTGTTAACCCGCTCAGCATCTTAGTTTAGCAGGTTGTAGGCGATTTCCTCCCCTGTGTGCACTGTGTGCACTGTGAGCCCTTTCCAAGTGAGAATGCTTTCGGTATGTACCCGGAGATTGGAATTATGTGTGTGTTTGAGTATATATGGAAGTCTCTGTTTTCTGACTTTTTTTTAATGGTTTGTTTTGAAGTTAAACTGCTCTTTTTATGACATTGTGTTCAACTAAATCATATTCTAATTTAATTTAATTAACATTTAGTCGGCACATTGTACAATGTACGGCAAAAGGATTTGCAAAGTTTAATTCATTCATTCGTTTCATCCAATTGAGACATTTCACCCAGGAGACAGACATTCAGTGAATAGGTGTTGATTGTAGGGCTAAAACTAAAACTAGAGAACATCTAGCTATCGAACCGGCTGCCACGTCACATCCGCCCAGGGGCCTAAAGTGAGGGGCCAGTGATTTCCTTTGCTACCCTGGCCAGGTGAGAACAATTAATGTTCACTTACTATCACGATTTTTAAGTGGCCTCTTACAAAAGCCCAACCGTGACGTGACGACGAAGTGCATTGTCATCGTTAATTAGAGATAATGAAAGACAGGGATATTGACATTAGGACGTTCTGTTGTGTGACATAAAGAAGGACAGAAAAAGACGTGTCCCCTTTTCACCACAGCATGTGGTCTTGCCTATGATCATCAAAAACCTACTTCATCCCAATGGTGTGCATACAACATCAATGTGCTTCAATCATTTACTAATCAACATTGCTTCCAAATCTACAGCAATTAGAGCAATTATCAGCCAAACTGCTTGTGTGCGAGAGAAAAACAAGAACCACGCGTCTCTTTTCTCATGTTGGTTTTTCTAACACGGCGCCCACCGCAGAGCAGCGTGAAGTCTCCCTTAAATCCTACCAAACCTTTTAACCCTGACATCAAAAGGCATTTGTTGCAAGCAGGGCTGCCGGACCAGGCCACACCCAAAACAAGTAGCAACACAATCTGGTCAAAATTATAATGTTCACCTTCTCCCTTTCTATCCCTAAAGGGCACCTTAATACCCCTGCTTTATTACCTCATCCCCCTCCCCTCCACCACCTGGCTGGCATCAAAGCCCAGAAACCCAGTGCTAAGCAGGGAGACAAAACAGCAGCATTTTTGGGATTTCATTTCCTTCTCCGCAGTGGGGGGACATGCCGGCCCCAACTCCTAGTGAAAAAGACAGAGGAAGACAGAGGGTCTCTTTTGCGGTCCATAATATCTGCAATCTGTCCACGAATTGAGGGGAGAGGACCCAAACAAAAGCCCCCCCCCACTCACCAGTCATTTGTGACTTTGTATTGTTGTGTTTGTAATTAGTGGTTAGTGGACACCAGTCCTTTTCCTTCTCCTCCTATTTCTTTACTCCCCAATATACTGTATATCCCCCAGCTGCATATGTTGGATCTGCAGGACAATGGATGGACCCAGAAGTGGACAGATGTTAACACACATGCACACAGATGGATGTGTGATGTAAAAGTTCACTAAATGCTCGCCGAGTCAAACACGGAGGAGACACACATGCAATCCTTTTAAAGCCTCTCCTCCAATATTGCATGCTGGCCTTTCATGGCTTCTACACACCCACCATATGCTAACTGTTGGAAGAGAGCTGTAATTTGTAAATTATTTAACCTTTTAATAGAGAAAAGATGAGGTTGGCTGCAGTTGAGTCCCTCCGGGTCTGAAGCCAGAGAAGAAAAATTAGAATTGGAACTGTAATTTAGGTATAATTTAATTGTACTGTCTGATTATCTATGCGGTTCATGTACTGAAGTGATTTGTCTCTTGTTTGTGAATGCGCTTGTTGGTGGGTTCTTAGTTGAGGATAAATGTGTGCTTGCAAGTGTGTGAGTGTGTATGTAAGGTTTTCAAAACAAGCCGGTGCCAAGGCTTAGCTGATAGGCTAATTAAGTTCACCACAGGGAATAAATGTTTCCTCTCTGCTTGCCATTTGTCACACCTGGCACGGAAATGTCACTAGCAAAAGATACACACACACACACACACACAGACTGAACGCCGGGGAGACACACAGTAGGAGAAGTGCTGAGACGACAGAGCTGCTGCAAGAAAGTAAGTGAAAGCAGAAGGAAGAGGGAATCGTAAAGAGAAAAAAGAGACAAATGAGACACAGACATACAGAAAAAGAGAAAAAGATACATGGTGTGTTGTACAAACAAGGAGAAATGATTTGAAAGTAGTGATAAAGGACAGGAAGAGCTGGAGGGAGAAACAAAAAGGCTGTCTGAGATCCTCCAGAGCACAGCATCCTGTTGAGCCTGACTAGCTTTTTTCATTAAAATGAAATTCTGCTAAATAAAGCAACAATGTATGTTTCCTTTAACTACTGTTGAATTGAATATATTGAAGAGGACCCTACAATATTATATTTCATTTCTGTTTGGCATCCATTAGGGCCTATGCATTTCAATTCCTCATTTTCATGCAATATGTTGTATTTTAGTTTCCATGGTGATAGGAAATGGACTTTTCCCAGTCTGGACCTGGGTAGTTGGAGTTTCAGTAAACCAGTAGCACCCTGGAACCAACACCCCATACTCCGCAATGTATATAATTCAACATCAAGGTGTTGAGTTCAACATCAGCAGGCTTTTTTATTATTTTGTATGATTTTCTTTTTCCTTCCTTTTTCTTTAATCAAGTGTTCCAGATTTATCTTAATAAAACGCCCACATCGCCAACGCTTGTAATATAGTTCATGTTTTGTTCGGTAATGGCTAAATCAATCTCTGTTTGAAAATATTCGGAAATAAATAAGTCCTCTTCTAGTATGAATCGCTTCAGCAGTCTGACAAATGAAGTGGTCACCATCGAAGGTTTAGATCAGTGCTGGTATAAGAACTGCTATTGTCGCCTTTCCTTCCTGTAGTTAGAGCGTCCTTGCTGAGCTGTGGTGAAGGGATACTTTTGTATGTAGGTTTGTTGCCTGGATACAACACGGGCCATTAACCTAAACCATACTGCCAGGACAAAGAAACCCACTCTATTTGCCAAACTCCGACGAAGCCTCATTTTAGCTTTGCTCCGCTTCGGAATGTGGATTTGTGGACTTCACAGCCGGTGTGGACACGAGGAAAGATTACAGCGGACATTAACACTTTCTCGCTTGGAAAAGTATTCTTTTCAAGTTAACTTTTGAGGTTTTGTTGGTTGTGTTAGCACACTAACATTTGCTAAACGGCATAACACGTAACACCACGCTGTTGGGGCCAAAAACGGGATATGCGCAATTGCGGTGATGGCAGAGCAGAGCACCACCTTCCCGGCAGCGAGAGTCCACTGGAGATGCGATGCGTTCGGGATAAGGAGTGATGACACAAATTATGTAAAGCCTCCCCTGGCCGACGCGTCGTTTTGGGGAGAATTGAGAGGAGAAAAGAAATTCCTCTTTCTTTGTTGAGACCATCTCTTGTTATATTGAAACAAACGACCTGTTGTTGTTTTTGTTGGGGAGCTGTGCAGCGCTGAAGGCCCTCTGCACTAACACTGCACGCCTGAATTGCACACTGTGGGTGTGGGTGCTTGAGTTGGGCATGTAAGCATCGGGAGATAATTCACTTTCATTTCAGCTCGCTTGAAAATATAAACTGAAATCACTGTTCATTTGCAAGCGTTTACTGTCAAATAGATTAGGTGTAACATCCTTTTCAGTGCGGAAGCTTTTCGTCGTTCCAACTTTGATGAAAGTTTACAGATGGATTGAAATTGACAGTAAAAGGAATGGTTACTGAACAAACAGTGCAGTGGAAAACTCCGTGGCTGTGCAAGTCAATGTGGAGGGGCTCAGCCTCATCAGGAAGGCTGCGACACACCCGATCTTCACCTTTTTAATCGACTGCAAAACATCATGCATGTCACATGGTGTTACCTCAATGGATCCCTTCAAAGCAAATTGGAATCAAAGATCTTTCTTTACTGAAGCACCCTGGAACCGCTGATACGTTTTCATCTGTGTTCCATGCAGTCCTCCTATCTGACCCCCTGTCAACATGTCACTTAGTCATCCTAAGCTAACAGCAGTCTCGGTAACAGCCGCGCCTCGTTTCTTCTCCTCCCGCCTCCTGGCTCTCTTTGTTCGTCCCATTTCCTCCCCTCTTTAGGTCGTCAACAGACACCTCGCCGTTGCTGTCGTCTGCCTCTAATACAAGCTGCATGCAGTTCAACAGCATCCGTATTGTCTCGTCCTGCACAGCAGAGCAGAAACATGTTGGCCCCATATGGAGGTTCCCCATTGGGCGAATGTATCTGGGACGGCTGATGGAAGTCAGCTATGACAATAGCTACATGAAGCTATTAGACCCGTGGCTTTCATACTACTACCGTAAGGTAATAATGTAGAAGCATTAAGCTGCTTAAATTGCAAGGTAGGACTATTTTGTTGAAGCTCTGTTGCTTCCTGTCTCTCTCTTTCTTTTTTCATTTACAGTTTTTCATTTCCATTTCAAAGTTTCCCCTGGAATTCTAAAGAATGGAACATCAGCCGTGTCAGCTTATCCAACTTTCTATTTTACATGACACCTAGAGCTCGAAACTTTCTCAACTTTAAACACTATTCTTTTTTTGCAAATGCTCTATATATACTCAAATGATTAATACCTCGGCAAGCCTAACCCTCTACGTTGTTGATAAAGACCAATGTTCCACGCCACAGTGATAGAAGGGAGCAGAAATAAGACAGTGTTTGAGCTTGCGCCTCTTAATCTCCCCCTCCTCTGGCTCAGCCTAACTGACATTTTCTTAATTTATTCCTCTCAGGATTCCAACATTTTAATTAGGTCACTTCAAATCTCCTCCCACGCAGCGTTATTCTGAAAAACTTTTATTTCATCATGTTTGTCATTTGCCTCCTTCCCCTCATTCTCTCCCTTCCTTTTTTTGTGTGGGGGAATTATCAGTTTTGCTCAGTGTTATCTTACTAATGATGCACAGTGTTTTCCCAACCCAATCCTGCTGCTGCCACATGTAAATACTGTGGTTGTAAAATATTGAATCGTGGAATTAAATAAATGGGCCCTTTGAAGGCCCAGCTGCCAGCTAGGAAAGTGTCTAACCCTCGTGTATGTTTATATAGGCCAGTGTGTACAGTAAGTGGAAGTTCACATTGATTTTCTTGATTTTGAGACGTAATATGAGGTTCCCACGGTGTATAAACTCATGTGTGTTGTTTGTTTTGACCTCTACTATGACAGAAAGGGTTAGAAAGTGGTACCTGAGTTATTTCTGGGTGTGCCGGGGTTCTGGCTTATCCACAGCCTCAATGAAAACAAGAGGAAATTACCTCTTCTACAAAGCCGAAGCCATTTATTGCCATGCATGTTACACATTTGTCTTTGTGATTGGTGCGATATGAGAATAAAATTGAGTAAAATAAGATAAAAATATACAAATATACAAAAATGGACAATATAATCAAGATAAGAGAATAGCGACGTTGTCAGTGGGGGGACTCAGACTTGGTTCCTGAGACCAACTGATGAGGGGAAGAAACTATTTTAGTGGCAGGAGGTCTTGGTCCTGATGGCCAGCAGCCTCCTGCCAGATGGAAGGGGTTCAAAAAGTCTCTGTCCGGGGTGAGAGGGGTCGGCTACAGTCTTTTTTGCCCACCTCAGAGTGCTGATGTGCTTCAGTATGCCATGGCCCTTGACCGTGGCTGCAGCGTACCAGACGGTGATGATATGCAGAGGATGGACTCAATGACTCAACAAACCGGTGTTTGAAACAAATTAATTGTTTCTTCATGTTGTTTTTAGCTTCACAAATGTGAATATTTGTCTGCATGTAGACAGCTCAGTTGGAAGTGTTAGACTGAATATTTAAAAGGTGCCTGGTTTTGGCAGCAAATATTGACCCTTTTTCTAGGGCAGCAGTAGCTTAGGCCATGGAGACTTGGCGTAGTAACCGGAGTGTGAAGGCCACCACAGACTGTGAACTGGAACCGGGTGAATTGCCAAATGGAATTTCCCCATTGGGATTAATAAAGTAGTACTTCTCTCTCTCTAATGGGTTTTCGACTGGTGTCCTGATGGGCATAATGAGCAGTGGCTAACTTCTGCTCTGGAAAACATTGAGATTATTTCATTATTTAATGAGATTTTATCTACCAGGCAATTAAATAAGAAATGAATAATGAAGCCAGTTGCCACAGTTTTTGGATGGTGTAACCTTTCAGGGATGTACATCCCGGTTTGCTATATCTTTGACAAGTTAATAAAATAGTTGAGAGTTCACTAAATAAAATAAAAACATCTATAAAAGAAACAAAGCAATATCGTACACATTTGTGGCCTCACTACAAATGATGACCTTTTTAGACTGATGGCAAACGTACGTTTATTGCAATCACGGCATTAATTTGAAAAGTATATATCCCTCCAGCATACTTAAACATTGTGACAGGTGTGAGGGTTTGTCTTTCTCCAGTAAACTGATGGTGAACAATGACAAAAAGCAGAGATGGAGATGGAAAAGAAGAAAATCAATTGTTGTAATTTTGAAACATGAACCCTCCTTGTCCTGCCAGTGTCTCTGTTACTCTGATGTACAACGGCAGTTAAAACATGAGGATTGGAAAGGCCCCATGTTTCATGAATGCCTCCACACAGAGAGACGTTCAATTTACGTTATTTTCTGGTTGGACTGTGTAGACCTTTTTATCTTGTTATGAAGACAGAAATGTTGAGATGGAAAATTCACTCATACACATACAGTGTATACTGTATCAACAAATAAGCAATGACAAACTCATATAACACTTGCTTCATCCACACCCCAAAAAACTCATTTGCTCCCTCACTTGGTCCGGCTAACTTTCCTGCACTGGCACTAGCAGAGTCGCCCCAGAGAAAGGCCAGTAAGATCCAGTCCCACCACAGTCCGACCACCACTTTGCTGCCTCAACTCTAAGTAGTTCACGCTCGCACACCGGTTTATTGGCTGCTTCCAATGCCTCGGAATTAGTCAGAACTACAGGGCCCAGGGATTTCTAATCCATGACCTCCTGAGAAAGATAAGCTGAGAAAGTCCGCTCTATCTTCACCACATGCAGTGAGGGCTAGAAGGGCTGAGCCCTACCCTTGCAGTACTGTCGGCCCGAGGGTTTAAGCGTCTCCCTGCAACTGCAGGATCATGCGCTGCACTGAGGGGACATTTGGCCAGATGAGTGCAGTGATTATGTGGTTAACCTTGGCAGAAGTGGTGGAGGATTGCTGATTATTGGTACAGCTAAAAGCCCGGAAGCTGAAGGCACTGCTAGCTGGCTACAGTGGGGCACTGTGTGGCAAACCGATACCAGACTGGAGCTGAACTCATTCCGTCTAAGAGGAAACGAGCCATACAGAGCCCCTTCTGTGTGTGTGTGTGTGTGTGTGTGTGCGTGTGTGAGATGTAGGAGTACCTTTGCCGAAGAGTGTGAGGACAGCCGAGGTTCGCTGAGTTCTGCCACACGGTGAATGTAAATACTGTTCAATGTGTGTGTGTGTGTGTGTGTGTGTGTGTGTGTGTGTGTGTGTGTGTGTGTGTGTGTGTGTGCGTTTCCATGCACAGGGAGGTATGACTGAAGAGTGCCGTACAAAAATTATCAAATCACTGGCCAATATCCCCCCAACCACACACACACACACACACACACACATAATCTCTATTTGGAACTCAGGTCCGACTTCTTCTTTTAATCTCACACACTCTTTTAGTGTGGTTTAGGTGTCAACTGAGCCACCAGGCAATTATTCCTACAAAATAATCAAACAACCCAAAGTCTTCCTGTTCCCCCTGTATTGTTGGAAAGATTTAACGATTATGTAACCAAGCAAAATTAATTCTAATACAAAGTGACGGATCAAGCCCACTGCTCACTTGTACATCCGGAAACCATATGGGCTTGTCACCACAGTGAAGACAGCTTCTGCAGCGCTAATCACTCCGACAGAGCAGATGCACAGACTGAGGCATTACCAGCTAAATTAAAGCTACTTTCCCCTCTTTTCACAGTGTGAAACAGCTGTCTAAAAATGAGAGAGCTGGCTAGTGAGAGGGAAAAGGGGTACAAGCGAGGGAAAGAGAGGAGGCAATGAGGAGCGGAGTAACGGGCCGATAGCCAGACCCCGCAGCGACTAACATCGGATCCCCCAGAGTTAAGGATTATGTTTTCTATCCAAATTTTAGAGTGGATTTGGGGCTCTTTCCTCAAGCTGGGCCCATCTACAAATTGAGGGTTTGCTGATGATGTCATACCATTTGGATTTGGGAGCGTTTGTGGAAATCAAACAGACAGAAAAGGATTCATGGCCATCACTTGATATTCAGACTAGGTTTGCGGGTCCATGCCAGCCACAGAAGGAGCAGTTCGCCAGTCAAGCAGCATCACTTTGTCAACATATCCCAACAAAAACCCTGTGGGGCACCCGGGAGCCAAAGGACGCGTGAGTGCAGACGGTCTACGGTGACCCAGCAGGGACTAAATACACAAAGCTCTACACTGATATGATCATCGGCGGTGAGTACAAACTAATAGTGACAAGTGCACGACAAATGTACGTATTTAATCCTACTTACGCAGCCCTCACCCCCTCATCAGCCCAAACAAACACACAGCTGGAGCGTTATATTAACAGCTGCTATAGAGAAGGGTCAAAGACAGTGCACGTCATGCTGCCTGTGTCCTCTGAATCATCGGGTCGCTGCAGGCCGGGCCACCATGTGGAGCACAACACACGCACACGGACACATACACATGCACAGACTCACACAAACGAGGGGGAACTCTCACCTTCCCTGACCTTTGATGTGCAATCTAGCCTGCACATTTCTCCTCACCCACACACCCCTTCTACATACAGATCAAGTTTGGACCCACTGGCTATCAAAAGAAAGTACATTAATATAACATGAGGGACAAGACTAGACTGCAATTCGGAATGCATTCAATGCAAGATCATAGAATGAATCTGCAAGTATGTGAGTCAATGAACCATTTCAACATCACTTTTTGTTTTTTAGTTAATTTATGCTACACAGGATTAACAATGACACGTGTCACACACTACGGGGGCCAAACATGTGCAAACTTGTACCACACACCTGTGGCTTAATATGCAACGTGTAACCTATTTTCCCCTGATAACGCTACATTGTGAAAAACAAATCTGTGTTGAAAAATCACCAGGAGAGCTAGTTATTGTAAGCGGTGAGGAGCCAGCAGGCAGAAACATCCTCCTGCCAGCACGTCTACCACCCACTAATGAGCTGTTCATGTAATGAAATAACTATGTGAATGTAACAATGTAACTACATGTTCTTCTTATTGTTGCCGGGCACCAGTATAAATATCACCCTCCTCACCAGGTTGCAATTGGAAACATTTTACCTGCAGTCATACACAAGCTACTGTATATTCCCCCCAAAAAAGAGAAAGAAAAAAAAAGGTAGCACAACCGTTTGTATAGGCTAATAAACATCACTCTCATTAATCTCCATTGCTGCTACTGGACATAATGCAAGTGAAAATATAGTCCTATTACTTTGATTATTCTTCCCACCTCAACACACTCACATCAGGCAAATAGTTACCAACTCATTACAGTGTTCCTCTATTGCTGTTAAATTGCAGTCATTTGTGTCTTTTAGGCAAATAGACGGAATGTTAAGCAAGCAGATGAGCCCTGGCCGAGTTATAATTGCATTGACCAAATCTCTTTTTCAGAAAAAGATTTCTGCAAATACTTTTGGAGAATGTGCAGGAGCCCTTTATTATTAAAGACAACAGCTCAGTCATGTTTTGCATGCACATATATGCTATGTGGTCGGTGCACTCATATATTGGCCTACCAAACCCTCCACTAAAAAAAGATGTAATCATTTTATCCTGTGGATATGGAGTTACTTAGGAGGATTGTTATTTGTGAAACGGATTTCAATCACAGCAGTGAATAAACTTGACGACAAGGAGAGAAGTAAAAACCCCTTATTCCCACCTTAAAGTTGGCCTTTTTGGGTGGTAGAGAGAGGGAGAAAAAAGAGCAGTATTGTTCTTTGTTTGAGCTCTCACACACACACTCACACACAAACAAAGACAAATAGAGTGCGGACACCAATAAGCAGTCAATGATTTTCATAATTGTCATTATGGAAAGGAAATCCTCATGAGGATGTTTAAAGCACTGAAAGGCCATGTGTAAACTGCCCTCCTACAAGTAGCTCACAAACACGCACACACACACACAAACACACACACACATGTATATTAGCGGTCTTGGTCAGCACTTGCTTTCGTTATACCTTTTTTCTCTTTACATCTCAAAGCATTTCTATCATCTTCCCTCATCATCAACATAATGTTTTCCCTCTGCCATTCACGCTCACATTTATGTAAACATTGCACACACATATTTTAACAAACCGGAGGGAAACAGAAGCTTTTATGCCCTATGGAAGTTCGATGGGTGTTTGGGAATGTATGCACAAGAGGATCTGTTGCAACAGAGTCCAGACAGTAAGAAAAAGAGAACGCTGATGGGTTCGATGTTCAAAGTGCTCGGATCGCTTTCTAAAAGCGAAATTCAAACTGTAGCACGACAATTAAGCAGGTCTTCTGTTTCCTGCCATGTGAGCGCGAATGCCTTAAGTACGTAGCAAAAAGCCATTTGACATTGTGCTCACATAATCACCTGTTCTAATTACCCCCCCCCCCCCCCCCCCTCACCTACACACTCACACACACACACATACTCTCTTTGTACATTGTCGTTTCTGTATACCTCTAAGGCAAGCCGTCCAATCAAATGGAACCGAAACGGGAAAGACGTTTGGCGACGAATGAGAGGAGCAGAAGTGGTCGAGGACGGAGCGAGAGGAAAGCGAAAGAGAGGGGAAAGGGTCGTCAAATAAGTGGAACGAGTGAAATTGCCGAGAGAGAGAGAGACAGGGAATGGAGTGAAGGAGCGGGTCAACTCCGGTGGCAGCGGCGGTTAGGAAGCGTCTGCCGAGCGTTGCTGATTTGATGGCACCATGATGATGGTGTTGATGATTCACCGCTGGTAGGAATCACGGCGAAGAACGTATTATTATCACGCAGCTCAATTACAGCGCAATTTCTCCCCGGCAGGCTCCTCGTTGAAGCTGATTTGGGAGGCCTGCGGCGTCTGGAGGACCAGTGCAGTGAGACATCCCCACTCGAGACGGGAGAAGAAGAGGAGAGGAGAGGACAACCGGGGAGATGAGGAGGGGGGGGGGAGCACGCCGCAATGAAGGGTGGGAGGAAGGAGGTAGTCGGGGAGAAGGACGCGGATGTGTCGGCGTGGATGCGAGCGTCTGCGTTGGGACTTTGTGGGCTCAGAGTGGGACGGACGGCGTGTAAATGCACTGCTGGGGGAGAAAACACCTGTTCAGTAATGAGGACGAGCTCTACGGCTATTCTGAATACTGAAGAGCACCTATTCAAGTGGTTCAGGGTTTATTTACTCTCAAAGTGTGTGTGTGTGTGTGTGTCTGCATGGACTGTGCGGAGGTGTACGTGCCATCTGTGAGTGTGTGAGGGAGAGGGACATTGTGTGGTTGAGTGATGCAGGAAGGTTTATTCTCCTCATTTTATGCATTCTGTAGGTGTGCGCCTTTAGCATCCAGGGGACGTTGAAGAGTGCGAGGGTGTGTGTATCCACTTGGATCCATTTGTGTGAATGTTTGCAGCACCTTTAACTTGGGCATCCCGACCCGTACCTCCCGATAGTTTTTTTTTTGAGACAACGTATATATATATATATATATATATATTCCTTTTGTGCAATTATTGTGAGTGAAAAATGTCAAAGTTTTGTTCTATTTTTTCTTTCAAATAAAATAAAAAAACAAATACAAAATCTGAAATTTGGTTCCCTGTTACAGCTCCTGAAAGTTCAATGCTCTGTGATCCTGGTTAATTTTGGATTTGGGTTCAATACTTGAACCGTTACTTAAAACGGAAAATTGTATTTTGTCTGTATTTAAGATGATGATTATTCTAAGTATAATATAAAGGTCCCCTCATTTTAAAGCACCATTCACTCTTATTCAGATGTGGATAATACAAAAAAAACACATAACAGAAGTCTTGGAGCGCGATCAGTAAACCAGTGGGAACACGACCCGTTTCACTGTAGCAGTGGAGAACTGGGATTACTGGGAAGATTCCTAAACCAGATCCCCTATTTAGAGATGCTTGAGTTATTTAGAAACTCTTTAGATCCACATTACAGAAAATGACAGACCTGATCCCTGCGCGCTTGGCGGACATTTGGACTCCGGTTAGTTTCCAGGAAATGGTCTCCAACCACACGGCCAGAGATGCCATTGCCAGTATTGCTACACTAACAAGCCTGCAAACCAAACTGGGCTCCCCCCGAGGATTACGCTGGGATTTGAGTCGACGTCGGATTTGTAGAAGGGATGAAACGTTTATCTTTTCTTTTCTCCCGTCCAGCATTTCTTGCTCTGGCTTTCTTCTGTTTCTTCTCTTTCTCTGCCTAGTGTCCATCTTACTTTTCTCTCTCCTCTTACTTTCTCTCTTAATCAATGATAGAGACAGGTCTTTTGGGCTGTTGGCATTCAGCTCCAGGAGTGGAGGAGGAGGAGGAGGAAGAAGAAGAACAGCGCCGCTGTCAGTTCCTCTCCTCCTGTTCCACGGGACCAAAAGGACAAAACGTTCTCCCTGACAGAGCGGATCGCCCCTATGTCTGCCCGGGCTCCGTGTCATCACCCTGTGTCTTCCCCCGTCCTGCCACCAACTCTTTTCTGTTTCTGTCACAAACCCCCCTGTCTTATTAGAGTTAACACAATACATGGGGATTAGTGTATGGTGTGTGTGAGGAGGAGATAGCAAGGCAGTGGCTCATGCTCAGTGTCATTAGTCTGTGTGGGTGTGATTACATGTTCATGTGCATTTGGGTGTTACATGTGGATCAGCGTGTTGCATGTCGAAGTTGAGGCATCGCAGCGATTTCCGAGCGGGCAATCTGCCCGTGTGTGCCTCCCACAGCGAGTAGGCTGTCAAGTGTTTTTCACTGAGATGTGACCATTACGGTGGAGAGACAAACACACTCCCTATTGTCTAATGATCCCCTAAAGAAGTCTATTCCCGTTGAAGCTGCAGGGCTACAATAGAGATGCAATAGATACACTACACACTGTAATAAAAAGCTGAAAAATCAGCAACAAAGAGGATGTACGGCTGCCACTTCAGGCAATCCAACCTGATGGGAATGTACTAGTGCAGCTTCTCATCACGCCCCAGCTTGGCAGATAGAACCTAAAGGAGAAAATTATTCTTTTTTTTCCATCATAGGAAAAAACATAGCTTGCCTCAAGTAGGAAAGAATTTTTCTGCCGAAACAAAATCTATACAATGGTACATGTTTAACAACTGGTGGTTATAAATAAGTATCAGTGTAATCTGAGGTTTGCAGTTGTTACCATGTGCCGTGATCATGAGGAATTAGTAAATTGAAAACAAATCCCAAAAATGTCATTATACTTTGTTCCGATTGGTGCAGAGAAATACATGGCACCACCTTTTCAGCTAAGCCCCAGCCACTTAGAACCTGCAAAAAGATACAAAAACACTCTTGTACGGTTCTGACGTTGTGGGATTACTTTATGTCTATGTGGGAAACAGTTGATCCTAATAACCATCTGATTGAAAAATTCTTTTCTTTTTTTTGTTTGGATTAGGCTCTCGGACACATCCTGTGTTAAATGAGAAAAAAAATAATCAGCCGATCATACTTGGTCTTTTCCCACGGTATATATATTTTTTTTTAGGTATCTGAAATTTCCCCTAAACAACAAAAATAGCATCCCCTCTGAAACCCTATTGGACTGAAGACTAGACCCGGAGTGTTCTTCCACATTAAGAGACTAAATCTTTGAATTGGTATTAAAGAATAAGAGATAGAAAAAACTTTAGGTCGAAACTGAAACACAATAATCAGATCAAAATTTAAACCACTATGAGGAATTTTCCAAAAAGTGTGCTTTGAGAAAACATTTTTTTTAAGTTCGGTCCATTACGGCCATTGCCGTTGTTCTCCAATCAGTAAAATATACTAGATCTATTTAAAGGCATAACTGCGCAACTAATACAAAAGCAAGGGAGTTTAAGCCATTGCCCTGATAACCCCTGCATGTGGTAATTGTCCAAATGATGTGTGTGTGCAGCCTTTTAGAGCCGACTTAATATCAACATGGACACACAACTTCAGATAAAACTAATTCAGCTCCCCACCAGCAACGTCTTCCTATCTGTCTCTTTCTCTCTCTCTCTCTATCTCTCTCTCTCTCAGGGCTGTCCGCTAAGCCTCTTACCTATAGGATTATTGGCAACACTGGGTATTATATAGCTTCATTCATCAGGATGATGCGTTATTAATGTGTTGGGGAATGAAACCATCTGTAACGGCAGGACGTTGGGAGGATGAGGGGGAGATTGCGGTGGGGTGAGGCGGCAGAGGCAGGAGAGACAGCCGGGCTGGAGTTGTGTTGAGGATGTTGTGCGTGTCTGGGAGGGCGGGTGGGGGGGGTGACACGGCCCAATGCAACTCTAATTGGCTGTAATGGCGAGGTTTGTTTGAATAGACTTGACAGGAGAGAGATGAACGGCTCTTGTGATTTTTTGATTTTGCAGTTTTACAGACGAGGCGTACAAAGGCATCACGCTGAGCACAAAGGACGAACAGTTATGCAACCATGTAAACAGTCTAACTCAGGAGAAAGGATGGTGAATGGTGTGTCTGTTAAGCTCCTGTTATAACATGCAGGTTCATGTATCTGTTAATGTAATGGCATTGGGGGGTTTCATCTTTAACTCAAAATGTTGTCAGAGAATAGTGTCAGAATTGACCCAATGTGATATATTGACATTGCTTGTTAAGTCCAACTAACAGCGTAATGCACAATATATTTAATTTACAATTATATAAAGCAGGAAAAGTCCTCAACTGTAACCAATTGTTGCTGATTCATTTTCTGTTGATCAAATAAAGTGGCAAGCTGGGTTGACATCACGATAGAGACGCATCCACACGTTCTAATTTCATGATGCTATACAATTACTTTGACTTTGAATGACTCACATCCCAATTGAAATAATCCCAAATGACGTTTTAAAAATGGCCTCTGTAGCCACGAGTATGAACCAGAACGCCTCGAGCTCGTCTTCTCATTCTTTATTCCCACATGTAGTTCTTGTTCTTGTACAGATTGTTTTTACAACACCCGCCCCATTCGTCACGGCTGCATCACTTTACGAGCAATTACTATGTGGAATACTGTACATGTTGTCCTGATCTTGAACCCTCAACACATTATCTGCCATTAAGTTGATGATGCAGTTATTGCCCTATTAAATACTGTATATCCCAATGATGGAACTTCCTCTACTCTTATCTCACTAGCATCATCATACCGAGCAGAAATGTGTGAGTCATGTCAGTGCTTTTTGGCTCCCAAGTGTATTTGTAGTATATTCTAACATCCTCACACTTGTTGAATAGTCAAATGGCTCTTCCCCTTTTAAACTGCGCAGCAGGAAAGACGGAGGAGGACAGAGATAGAGAGAGGTTGCCCCCTGGGCTGTAAATGGATTACATGGATCCCACACTGAAGAGGCCTGCAGCACGTTCTGCCCTGGTGCTACAAGGAGTCTGTGTTGTGGTGTTTGTGCTGCTATGGATACCCAAACTTTCAGTCTACAAACTATACAAATATGCTGAAGTTTTAACATTCCACAATGACACTGACATTTTGCATATGAGGATGGTCTGCTCATTGAAACAACATGAGAATATATCACATTATGGTTATGATAAAATAGCTTTCTGTTGCTGTTTTTTGAAGAAGGATGGTGTCATCTACACAAATTACAATTCACCATCAAAGAGTCTTGGGGTTCTTGATGCGTCTCTTTCAAGTCTGAGGGGAATCTTTACCCAGCTCTCTCCAAGACTAACGGCACTCTGTTTGCAAAATCCCAACGACAGATGGACGTTCTGAGGTGCAGGCTTTATTTCATTATTGATTTAATGATCGGGACATTTGGAATTTTAAATCACGCAGCTCATCGTCTGGTTGTCTCTGGACTGTAATCACGCATGTTCAAAGGTCTGTTTAAAGCAGGAGGGCTCACAGTCCAAGACAATTTACTTCAGAGGAGGGACAATTTACCTGCCAATTACCGCTGCTAAAGTGGCTTTGCTATGATACAAAAAGCAGCAGAGACAGTGACTGGCACGTGGAACGGCACTGGCTTTGTTGGAACGAAAAGCAAGTCCAAGAATGCAACGTGAGAATCTGACGCATTCAGTAATAGAAGGTGGGGACGGTGAGAAAGGGGGTTTTGTTACAGGGAGGGGGTGGAACACGAGAAGGCCGGCCCTTAAAAATGTTACACGGCTCGATAACGGGCCTTTTGCAATTCACCTCTGCAACCTTCAGTAGGTATTTGGGCCGCTGTCGTAACAAAAAAAAAGACTCAACTTTGTGAGTGCCTTGGTAGCCAAATGGTTGCAGCACATGACATGTGACCATGATGCCGTGCAGTACGAACCCGGTCTTCAGACCATTATTACATGGCACAACCCCCGTCTCTGCCATCAATTTCCAGACTGCCTCGATGGTGCCATCCCTCGAATATAGAGAAAACAATATCACGCTCAACACGTAACGTGTATGGTAACCTGCAGCCTGTAACTGTACACTAATGTAGAAACTATGTTGTAGACCTTGAGAATTGTAAATGTGACAGTAATGAAGCGGTATTTAATAAAAAGTGAAATAAAAGCCTGTTTTTTTTCCCGCCCCAACATACATTCCACCCATAATCACATTACTTCTCAGAAAGAGCGCAGCGTTGTTTACTCTGTTTTACGTTGGTAGTGTGAACAACAATTGCCGGGTTTTTTTTTGCAGGCAGCAGGCATCAACAGCACAATAGATAGGAGTGACAGTGCACTTCATGAAAGGCCCTCCACGGAGAACAAGACAAATGTGTTGTGCTTACGTGTATGTATACTGTCCATCCATGGCATGTTCATGAGGATACATTTTTGAGAAACTTTGAATGGAATTTAAACGGCTCACTACCAATCCAAAAATGTGATTCATGCCCACATTCAAGCTGAGGAAAAGGAAATTGGACCGCGAGTAATGTAGGTGTTTAACTATAAATGTGTACGTGGGGGTGTGTGTGTGTGTGTTTGGAGCTGCTCCACAACACAGTACATCCTTTTGGGCGTTTTTTGTGAGTCAGCACTGCTATCATGGACATAGTGGGATGAATTACGCTGTGGTTGTTGCGCTTGGAGAAAAGACTGGTTTTAACAACACAAATGGAAAAACATACGTACATTGCTACTTGTACTGTGCATGATTAAACATGTTATGCAACAATCCCTGCATGAGTGAATTGTCATTTTCATTCTATTAATGTAAAAAGGGTCTCGATCCAGGAGCTCAAACATTCGGATTACATCCTGAATAACAGCTGAAAATACTTGGTTGTGATTGTGGTTAGCATACCAACGTACGTGTTATTGAAAATGACGCGAGAACATTGACATCACGGTATATACAGTACGAACACATTTGGGAGAGACAACAAAGCTGATTTCTTCCATTTGTAGTTTCAGGTAAACTCAGTGCACAGGTAACATATGTCAGTCTCACACTATTAAAATCATATATCTGCTTGCACATCTTTCTGCGCATCTGCAGGAAGCCGAGTGAGCCACTGTGGCAACATAACCGAGGGAAAATCTGTATAATACAATGTCATGGACAATATTTTGTGGCTCAGCTCAGTACAGTGTGTATCACTGTAGGCTGTGGAAAGGTGCAGAAAAAACTGTGGTAAATGTGCATTCTTAGACGGATAGTAATCTTTGCCGTGGGAAACCATTAGAAAAACTCAGTTCTATGGGAAAAGTGCACATCAGAGTAATGGACCAATACCATGACTAACAGGCAAACTCTTTACAACGTGTGTGAGCTGGACACCCGCTGGGAACATGGGGATTATGACAGTATATGACTACGAGCAGCAGATGGAAGGAAACCGCTGCTGACCAGATGTGAAGCTAGGAGCCAGACGTGATTCAAAAAGACTGACTCGGCCTCCTGCTGAAGTGGGTTGGCTTCATTCAGGCACATTAACCGTTTTCTCCACCGTCTTAATGAGCGCGTATTATTAATAACTGCGATGCTATATCTCATAAAAAACTATACTACTAAAGAGGCAGTTTGAAAATGTCTAACAGGGAATCTGCAACAGGTACGGGCAAGAGGCTCAATCAGAGATGATTTCCTCTTACCTGCAGATAAAAAGATTCACCCACTTTAATCCATAAGAAGTTTCTCACAACGAGGCTTCTGGATAATCTTGAGTAAACGGGGCTTAATTTCTGAAAAGAGACATCACTGTTGAGCTTTTCGAAATGTATTTTGGGGGCGCTTTAAGCACTGCAAGCCGAGTGCCGTAGCTTCCACGGTTTGGATTTGGAGAGATGGCAGACATCTCCAAAACTAGGCACCAAAAAAAAAAATGTATTCATGTTTTTGGGGTGAACAGTCCCTTCAACTCGCAGCTAACACAGTAATTCATGCACTTTATATCTCCAGATACAGAAGGCATGTGAATATCAAGCTGTGCTCTCTGTTGGACTAGAGAAGAAAACATCTTCCCTCTCTGGTAGCTTTTCCCTCAAGAGACACAACGGGAGAACACTAATGACAACTGTAGCCCCTGTCTGCTGGGATGACACATCCAAAGCTATGCATAATGTTTCCATCCAAAACAAGTTATTACACAGAAATGATGCTATTGTCTGGCTCTTTCTACCCCCCCCCCCCACACACACACACACACACACACACACTCTCAGTGGTGGTGGCTCATATAGCATCAGTTGGCGCTTCCGCGGCACCCTTAGGTTGGACAACTCGTCCACACGCACAAACACACACAGACAGCAGCCAAATGGGGAGATAGGATGAAAATATAGTGTTTAACCCTCTAAATGAAATGTATGTGTCCCCGGGGCAGCCGGTAAGTAGTCCGGAGGGGGGGGGGGCACGGAGATGCAGCGATCTGGTGGACAGTCTGACTGGCTGGTGGGACTGACTGCCATACAGGACTGTGTGAGGGCCTGCGAGGCAACAGGGGATGACAGCCCTTCTTTAAAAGGTCACAAGCGCAGATCCGCTGTGTGTTTTAACAGTGAGACACATTTGGACAAACCGGCGCTGACGCAGCGTGACTGACAGAACTGACCCCCGGCTCTCGTTACGTCACTGCGTTGCTAATTTATATAAACTCCTTGCAGGAATATTGCAGCAATTTCATAAACGATAACTGTAAGTGTGCTGATGTAAACTCACTAATGAGTCCCTGCTGGACTATTACAGTGACATCACAGTGGTTTTTCTCCGGAGGATTCTCCTCCTGATGAGAAATAGACCCAAACATAACCGGTAATTAGCAGGACTTTGTGCTGTTGAGATGCCGGCAGGTGGGACAGATAGTCCTACCGGATGAAGCAAGTGAGTCACTGTCAAATACGCCGAGGAGACAGATGATACAGTGCACAGTTTTGAGTGACTGACTGAGCGCGGAGGCCACGGTGTATCTTGCTAAAGCCGGATATCTACTGGTTGCATGAGGAGTCGGCTTTACCTGAAGGGCTGGCAGCTTTTGTGAAGTGGAAGCTCACCAGGAATAAATGTGTCCACTTTCTTTAGGGTAGAGCCAAACGGTTTGAGAGACCACGCAGGCAAAAGCTGAATTTTTGGGAAAATGAATCACATGCTGCACGGAAGCCCCTGTACAAATACTGAGTAGCTTCGTGTGTATAGCCTTGAGGGCACGGGGAGCGGTCAGGGGAGTCTAGAAAATACCCTTTTGGATCTTACGAAGCCAACTCTTGAGCATGGCATCAGCTCCTCTGCTTGCGAATGGACACAGTTCCCCCGGGCTACCTTCAACACAATTTATTCACTGTGCCGGATCTGTATGTTTGGCTTTCGACTCCACAATCACATCCATCTTGCCCTGTGCGTCTCGTGCTGCCACTATCAATAAAGCTGGTTGTGTTTTCCACAAACAACAGATGCCTCTGATCTTAGTCCACTCATCAAAAGCAACTCTGCAAATGAGGTTATGTCTCAATTTGGCCCCATGGGCAAGTGCCGCTGAGCCACGCAGCTACTGTACTGTACTTTAAATACCAAATAGACCGTGACAGGCATCGGCTCCAAACCCTTCCATTCATTCACCCTCGCAGCCACTATCTTTTCGGATTTCGGATTTGCCCTGTAGTGCTGTCGTTTTGCACCGCAGGGAACCACATCGCCGAGTTCCGATTTGCTGCCCAGCTTCGGCACATAAGCCGAGTCCGCGTTCATCCAAACGGCGCAATGTGGCTCGTGTCCTCAGCGAGCGATTCCTCAGCTGGGGGTGCTCGGAGTGAAGCGGGCTCGCGTGTGCATCTATGTCGCTTAAGACGTCCTCTCGTTCCCCATACGAGGGAGCCTCCATGCAAGTGACACCGGTCAAACGTGAATTCGTGAATTTCTGAGGCCCCGGACGTGTGCTCCTCTCCCCCAAAAGCGCATGTTTTGACCCGTCTGCCAACCTTTTGTCGGGCTTTCTTTCTCGGGCTTTTTTTTCTCTACGTGGATGTAGATATGACTAACACCGGTGGCGCATCTGTCTCACCGGCTGCTGTATGTGGCGAGACGTCCCCTTCCCAGGCGGAGGAAGATGCTGCCGTGGCTGCTGCTGGACCCCGTGCTGGAAATAGTCGCTGCCGGCGGCTTTGTTGCCCGCCACCCGGTCCCTCTTCTGCCGCACGTTGGAGCCTCCGTTCTCCCTCTCTTCGCCGGAGTCGAGGCTGCTGAAGTTCCACACTATGAGCGTCTGGACCAGCAGCACCGTGAGGGCCACTATCAGGGCGGACCGTGACCGGCGGGCCAACCTGCGAGCGCACACGCCGCCGACCATCTTCGTACCGTGGCGCACGGAGCTGGAGGACCGTCTGTGGCCGTGCGCAGCGCGACGGGAGAAAGGAGTGGAAGTAGGGGAGGGAGGACGGGGAAGCGGAGGAGGAGGAGGAGGGGGAGGAGGAGGGACGAGGGAGAGGGAGGAGGGAGCGAGGCTGAGCTGACGGTGGCGCAGAAGGAGAGGCACAGGGCCACCGTGTGGCGAGAGTCTTTGCGATGCGAAAGGCTCCACTGTTCCGTCGGCTCTCCTTCTAGTCGAGGAAAAAAAAAACGACCGCACATTTCTATCTATCCAAGAGGAGTCTCGCTACGATTCGCAAATGTCCTCATTTGCAAAGCTTAAAAATGATTATTACAAGGTACAGAGCAGCCGTATTATTAGGCCTCCAGGGGTCCACGCGCACAGGGGCACAGCCCCTCTTGATGTCATGATGCCTCAAGCACCTTCTGACTAATTCAAACGCAGATTGTTTCCGTTTAACACCCCACTGGTGGCATTTCAACTGGCTCTTTAGTAACTGAAATCCAATAGAAGAATGTACTTTTTCTTCCCTGCTGTGCAGTGGAGCTGGTATGGATTCAGAGACACTGCCTGGGTGTGTCTGCATTTGTTCTCGCTCCTTTGCAGCTAACTGTAAGGCGGAGCGGTTCCCTCCCAATGCTCAGAGCTAAAATTAAAATTCCTCTGCAATCCCAGGAGTAAAACTCTGTTGTGTTTGGTTTTTCTTATTGTTTTTTACCCCTCCAATATCCCAGAAGCGTCCCAGAAGAGTGCAGAGCTTTCAAACAGATTGTACATAGTGGCCAAACCACATCTTTACCACATTCGAGACAGTCACATGATGTCATTGGGCCTGAAAACACTTTCCCATAGATTTACATCTGGTAGCAATGTCTGTACTTAAGAAAATTCAATTGTTGTATCCAGTATACATCCACAACATCCCAACATCACATTTTTGATCAGAGTGAAATGGGCTGCTCAGTAATAATTCACATAAAAAAATTTCCTTCAACATTGGGACTGTGTTTTTTTGTACCTGACTGCGTCCATCATTTCTGTGGTGGTCTCTTGTGGTTTTTAACTAAAAAGCCCATGTATAATTTCTGCATCTTTGAGAAGGGCACCTTTCTAAATGAATGCACATGAGGAGCCAAAGTGTCTTAATCTTCGTATTATCAGCGTCTGGTAAATGCACAAATATAAAAAACAGTTAGTTGAAGTCGAATAATCTTCAGAAAATTGCAGGCCTCCAAAGATGTGTGGGGCCTGAATCATATATCATGTTTTAGTGCACACCTCAAAAAGCACACTCCTCACACATTTCACCCAATGTTACAATATGCGAATTGAGAAGAATCTCATTAACATTAGAATGTTCTATTGTATTTATATGATGGAGTCGTATGGAAATGTGTGTGATTAGGACCTTCATTTAGAAGTGACATGTCAAACAGTTTGCCATACCAAATATTATGGTAAAAATGACGTTACCACATCAGCATTGATCTGCAATTTTATTTTCATCCACATAAACATTGCATGGCAGTATTCTGCTGCATGCAGGACAGATGCAATAACAAATGTAAGCAGTAGACATGAAGGCTACCATCCTTCCATATCTTACATCCATATCTGAGCTGAAATCATTAACCTTTAACAACATTCTACCATTCGTGTTCATCAGCAATACACTTTAAAAATTATTTAAAGAAGTCAACACGTGCCAGCCAATCAGCCATATATGGTGGGGAAAAAATGATCAAAGTACCATTTCAAGCCACGCTACTGCCAATGGCTGTGAGAGGGTTCATTTGCCGTGCAGATGAGATAGCACTTGAACAATTCCCCCCAAAATGGGCTATTTATGAAGTTTCTCATCAAACCGTTTAAACTCTCTTCAACAATTATTGCAGGTTTACTTTTAAGTTACCACCTGCCACCATTGCCAAAGGTTCCCTACCCCCTGTCGAGAGGATACAGAGAAACGTTCATTAGCATTCATTTGGATTCATCCTGGTGAATTAAGTCAAATATTCACACTGTTTAGTTCTACTCTAGTCTCCACCTATTTCTTTTCTGTCTCCTTTTTAGGCAGCTAAATGTTCCACTGTGTTCAAAGGGTTGTCTCCAAATGGGTAAAGCCTGAGCACACTAAACCAAACTCCCCCCACGAGGACCCCATTGTTCTCCTCTCTACCCTGGCTAACAACACTGTGATATTTATTTAAAGGCTTTGAGCATGCTAATGTGAAAGCTCCCACAACTGTTTCAACGGTGGCATTGGTTGGCCTTCCCATTCAAAGAAGACTTGTGTGTGATATTAAGGTCACGGTTTCATTCATATTCAAACAAGAACTGAAGCTCTTAATAAAATTGCTGTAATGTTACCAAGATCTGACACACAAGGGATGGTTACATCAGACTCCTTGTTGATAATTGAATGAACCCCACATTGAGGCATTCATCATCTTTACTGTGTTCAACAAGTGATAGAGCTTTGGGCAACTAAAGTCTGCAGATGGGATAAATGACTATAAGCAAACAAAAAAGCCCCATTGAAATAGATTTGAATTTACTTCGCTATTACGTGTATTTTTGTGGTGTAAGGAAGACCTTGGATGACTCTGTTCCCTGTGAATCGCAATTAAAACTCAGAAAGCTTTGGGGACAGTGTAGCATTATTCAACACTAAAGAAAGGCAATACTCTTAACACTTAATTGAATAGTGCTGAGAAAACACACTGACACCCTCATAAAAGATGTCCCTGGTCAAAGCCATTATTGGTCTGTTTGTTTCTGAGCAACAAGCCGCTGAGGTGAAAAAATAAGATTGTGGTCCTGACACGGACAGCAGATACAGCTTTCTGACACTTTGATAGCTGGTTATATGTTGAATGACAGGGAAAATAAGGTAATTGGGGGACAAAAACAAGAAAATTGCTGGATGTGACACCAGACAAAGTTTAGCATACATCAAGCCTTGAGCTGGGAAGTGAATTATATACTGTAGTGGCTGCTGAAACACTAAGTTATTATTAAAAGAGCCGTACTGTGGTTTTCATCCCCAGGATTTTCTCAGCTGACACGCAGACAAAGCACTAAAAGCAAAGCCCAAAACAACCATTCTGTAGGAGACAAAGGCAGATATTTCTGTCAGAGTGCGCTGACCTTGTGCTTCTCAAATCGACAAGGCAATTAGACATTCCTCTCATTTGCAGAATTACTTTTGGGCTGCTCACAATAGCTGCTCATTTAAAGCTTAACTGTGTGTTAAGCGTATCCCTGTACTCTCGCCCCCCGTATCAAACCATTTCAAACAATGGCCAAATGAGAAAGGCTGTCAAACTGTAGACAAAAAGAGGGGGGGGGCAATTCCTTCCTGTCAACAGTTTTGCAGGACATCGCATAGGAATATAATATTGTTGGATTGTAGCACTTCTCCAAAAGGTTGAGAAGTTGAGAGTCTGAGATAGGAGGAGAGAGAGGGACAGTGAGATATCGACAGACACAGAGAGAGGGAGAGAGAGAGAGAGAGGGGGAGAGAGAGAGAGGGACAGAGAGAGATCGACAGACACAGAGAGAGGGAGATAGAGAGAGAGAGAGAGAGAGAGAGAGAGAGAGGGAGAGAGAGAGAGAGACAGGCAGAGAGGAGCTGCCAACAAATGAAATGTAAAGTTGCTAATTACGGTCGAGATGAGAGACAGTATAAGAGGAATGAGGCAGGAGATGCATGTGCTGCCATAAACGAGAGCAAAATGAAAGAGGAGCGAGATAAGGAACAGTTACAAGACAAAACTAGATGTAATTGGAAAGAAGGGCCAGAAAGACAGAAACGGGAGAATCAACGCGTGGCAAGCTCGCCTAAATTAGTAGAGAGCCCGCAAGTGACAAATGAGACAGACTGAGAGCAGAAAACCATAACCATCCGTGAACTCAATGTAAAGAGATTACAAAACTGAGAAAATAAAATAAAAACAAGACTGAGAGCCAGCTCATGCTCCCCACTGCCTCTCATTAGCTCCGGCTCCGTTGCTCCGGGGACCGAGTGGGCCGACTGCCGCCACGACAATGGTTGCCGTTCCCCGCGGCAACAAATGCTGATTTTAATTAGAGCCGACCTCTTTGTCACTCAGACAGATGGACACGCGCGCGCACGGACTGACCAGAGTGGCTCCCCGCGCGACTCAAGCGAGCACGAGGTAGATGGCGAGACAGATGAGCAGCCAGCTGGTGGAGTGCGTCTGGGACAGGAGGAGGGAGGGGGGGAGAGAGAGGGAGGAACCCAGGGTGGGCTCCGCACACCACCCGCCTGCAGCCTCAGGCGTCCCGCTGTAGGACACCACAGAGCGTTCAGTGTTTTATGTAATCAGGCAGCGCGCGGACTGGAGTGGAGTAAGAACACAGCGCATCACAGCGGCGGACAGGTGTCCTTGACAGCGAGGCCCCGGGGGAGCAGAGAGAGCCTTTTTCTCTCTCACTGCGGTACCACAAGAGACGATAGAAGCCAGTGGGTTGTTCTTTTTTCTGTCTGGTGCTATTCTATCCACAGTAGGAAAACACGTTTTTTATTACTATTTTGGTTTTACTTAACTTGCTGGGCGCTAAGAATTAAGACTTTGCCTTTTATTGCCAGTGACGAAGATTGATCCCTTTTTAGTTTTTGAGAGTTTTGAAGGCTTGTTGGTGCTTTAGTTTAAAGCTGTTTTGATGATGTTCTCTAAACTCATAGAAATAGGAGTGAAATGGACATTTAATGGTTTACCGTGGTCATGTGATCAAGAACGTCACACTTCAATGGAGAGGTATATTGTGGTCATTGCTCATCAACACTGGTGGCCATCCTGCTATTTGAATGGCATTTATTTTCCTAATGCTATTTTGTGTTTAATGCAAAGCTCTTACACCCAAACAACAATTATCCATTTATACCTAAACATATGGATTTCCCCCCATTGGCAAAGTTGCTGTCTGTCAAATAGCCAGCAAGAGGTGACTTCATATGTCATATTGTATTGTATTGATGAGACCAAATGAGAAATGAGAAGCCATCCTCTATACCTACTTTAGACAAGAAAAACAAGGTCATGCACTTATGCCTGTTCTGTGTCCCAGAGCTTTTACCACCAGTGCCAGGGGTCACAAAGGTCACAGCAAGGTTTCTAAAAGGCAGTATATTCAAATATTCCCCAAGCACATGAGACATCGTTGATGTGACAGTGGCGCAGCGGTGGCAGCTTGCTGCAGTGATTGGCTCATTTGCCGAGTCTGGTGATCTGAAGTCAGTTATCCCATATGGTGAGAGGGCTGCACATCAGCTTCCAGTGTGCACGTGTGCATGTGAATGTGCTTCCTGGGGATATGGATGTATTCCAAGATAGTAAGCTTTTCTCACTTCAGACAGCCATATCCTGGAGGAACACAGCACCTCTTATCAGGCGTACAGCTAAAATCACCACCAGGGAAAACAGGCCGATGTGAAGCTGCAGCTTCAAAAGGGCAAACGGATAAAGAAGTCTGAAACCAGCAAACAGAATATTTCCATCCATCTTAGGTTTTTAAAAGTGGAAAACCATTAAACCATGAAGAAATGTATTTGCATATTGGTGTGGTGATTTGATGTATTGTTTGGAATGGGGTGGTATTACTATTAATATTATGGTATAATCTGGTTTTATGTGTCTTCATGTGGAAAAGTAATTGGATTTCAAAGCAATCATTTTGGTCCCAATGTTCTCTTTAAAGACAACTGTCAACATAGTTGAAGGTCAGCCCTTGATTTGTTACTGTTGCTTAGCGACAAAAACAGCACATGTTGAGTATGCTAGCAAACATTTCCATTAACAGAAGTTTCTTATTGGATAACAATAATTATTTGTTCTGATAATTGCTTTGTTCTTTCTCCTTGATATGAACCTGTCCTCCATAATATTCTATTTCCTGCATTAGTAAACAGCAAACATGCTCATCATTTGTTTTTTGTTGACAGCAGATAATCACGACAGAGAGTTTCACTAGAGTCAAGTGGTGACGCCAAACAATAGCAACCATTGAACACCATTCGCGCTAAATGCTCACATCAGCATGCTAACATGCTCACACTGACTCTGCCTGCATGCTGATATTTAGCAGGTGTGATGCTGTACCCTGTCACGCTGGTCTCATCCAGCATGCACTTAAAAGTGGAATTCCCATAAGAATGACGTGGTACGAGATCCACGTGAACGTCAACAGAGAAGTGTAATGACACAAAGCAAAAATCCCCAAATCCTAAAATCCAAGCGTTCCCTCTCAGAACCCGACGGTATGGATGTGGTGTCAAGTCATGTCGGCAGTATTAACCTTTGGGAAATAGCACAGTTCTCTGTAGTTTTATATCTATTAGTAATGGTATTCTATGACCTTATAGCTATTCTGTTTGTCCCAAGTCCTTCAGTGAACCTCCTCTCCTGAGGATGCACCAGTTTACAGAGTAAATTTACCCTAGTGCACCTTCATTAAAGAACTGAATAATTTATCCTTCCCTCCAGTTTTTCTGCCGACCAGACAATCTAAAGCACAGTTAAATAGTTTTAAATGAGTCAGACACACACTGACGTCTTGTGCATTGCCATCCTCTCCTCTGATCATGAGTTATTCATTTGACATAGAAGCCAGAGATACATTGATTATATCAAATGGACTGCGTGAGCTATGCCAGTAGGAAGATATTGTATTTCATACAAACAGAACCCTCCATAACCCAGTTGAGCATTGTACTTATATTGTCACCATATACAGTGTGTACTTTGAACCGAAATAAGGTTTTGGCATCATGAGGCACAATCTAATGCTTTTGCTAATCATGTTTATTGCTAAGGCATCACTAAGTCATATACATACACTACGTTACCACAGTGCTGGTTGGTGGATCTTTGCCTGGCTAATCAGCTTTTGCTAGGTTGTCTGTTTTTTGTTTTTGTCTATAAATATAAGGACAATAGCAACAACAACATATACAGATAATAAATATAATATAAAGTGTAAAATATTAAATGGGGCCAGGTGGTGGTTAGCTTAGCAAAACGAGTGAAAAGCGCTGACATGGCTCTTTTTAGGATGACTCAAATCCAAAGCAATAATTAAATAACTGATGCATTTTATTAAAGTTAATATGGGAGAGGGTACAAATCAAATAGTTACTTGGTCGTTCCACTTTATTCAGTATTCAGTACCTTTTCCTTTTAGATTTTCACAGGTTTAACTTTTCTTCCCCAATGACACCAGACGACCCTGATTTAAACCCTGAATTCCTTTGTATTCACTCAGCTCCTGGCGGATTCCTTTCATCTGTCTTCCAAGTGAAGAGTTTGTCTAGCCATCGCCTGGTCTGCAGCAGGAGCTCTTTCACCCTACATCTCTACTTTCTCTCCCATCTTTCTCCATCTCGGAGGGAAGGAGGGGGGGGGGCCCTCCACTTTCAGCCCCAGGGCCCTTTTTTCTTGGGCGCCGACGTACCAGAAGCGGCGTGTCTGCATCTTCGATCTCAGGGAACATTTCTCTCCTTCGCTGCTCCTCACAGTCCTCTGTGACCAGGCAACCTTGTTAAATTAGCAAAAATAGAAACACCAGCGATGATGTGCGAGAAGCAAGACACTGTTTATAGAAAGGGCCGAGGGAGGGAGGGAGGGAGGCAGGTAATGAGGGAGTAAGAGCCTGGGAAATATATGTGCCAGCTACAGAAGCCCTCAGAGCAGCCCATCTTTCAGCTGCGTAGGTGAGAGAGATTATATGCCCCCGCTGGTTTGCCTGATTAGCAATGACCTCTGCTACAGAGGCTGCGACGTCGCAAATGGCAGAGTTTACCTCCCTTAGATCAGAATTCAAATTGTGAAGCTTTCCTATTTGAATATTAAAGGGAGACTTTTTATGTTACTTATGTCCCTTCTGTCGGGAAATTATAAGTAAAGATCTGTGGTTATGGAGTCAATAATTGTTGCATTTAAGGCTAAGGTATAAAATCAATCTAAAAAGAAAAAAAACAACAGATGGTCTTGAACGGCATGCATTTCCTCTTGGTATTTAAAAGAACAACCTTGGACAGGACATTCTTGCCTGCAAAGCTATCAAATACATTTGGAAACTTCAGAAGGTTAAACTTTAACGTTACGGCTGATATCTCAGGGAACGTCCTGTTAAAGGCGGCGTTAAAAACCAATTTAGCTTCCACCCAACTTCTTCTCTATCAATAAAATGCCAGTGCAAGCGAAGGAATGAATTGGGAATTCACATGGTTTTGTTCCTCCCCCTCGCTAGTCTCCGCTGCTGTTGTGTTTCCGCTGTTGATGCTGGTGGTTAACTCTTCCCCCTGATAATGGAACAGCGGACTGCTTATCGATTTGTTTGTCTAGATACAAGTCAGCGCGCTCTCTCGGCTGAGCGCTGCTGCCACGTTTCTGTGCATTGTGTGGCCGCCTGGAGCGCCTATAATTCAAATTAGGGAGTGACAAGTTGGGGTTGAAAATAGGGCACATGTCAGATAATGACAAACATTGTACAGTTTCAGCCAATTTGTTTTCTTTGTGCACTTGATGAGTTCAGTGATGAATCTAATCTATAAATACCCCTCGCACTGACAATGAGCAATACCTCCCTGGCAGGGAGCGCTGCATGCATCAGGTTAGTCTCCCTCTCTGAGCATTGTGATGAATGAGAGCCGTTAGAGTTGATGCATGTGATTTCTGCCCCACTTAGACCTTTAATATTAGACCGACACCCTAAATGTATATATAATGGGGTTTTTTTTTTCATTTCATCCGAGCCCGATTTCCCTCTCTCGCTTGTTCTGGGCAACAGTAGACGTTCAGTACATCTGATATCCAGGTGGCTCTGTTCCATCAACAGGTCAAAGACCTATTATGCGATAAATGGAGTTGCCTTTTAGCAACAGGAGGGCAGGTGCATGTGCTCAGAGTACGGCATATGGAGGTGTGTGTGTGTGTGTGTGTGTGTGTGTGTAAGGGGGTTGGGGTTGTGGGCAGCTTTCATCTCAGCAGTGCTTTAAGGCCAATATAGCAAATGGCGCGGACTGACCAGCTGCTTGACGTGCTGTTCAACCGGCAGACTTTCTCCAGAGTCACCACTGGCTCGCTGCCCGCATCTACCTAACTCTCTCCTCCACTATCTCTCTGCTCCTGCCATGCTTCTGTCTTTCTCTCTGTCCTGTCATTCAATTAATCAGGGTTTGTCGTCTATTTGATCTCAGGCTTTTTTATTTTTTTCTAAAATTTACACAGAAGAATTTGACTCACCTCCTGTCGCCGCTACTTGTCCCTGAGCCTGCACATTAGATGGTTGTCTACTTTTCAGGCAGTTGTCCCCCCCCAGGCCTTTGTTATCTAATTCTACGTTACGGGCACTATCATAATTATCTTGACAGTCACGTGGTGAGAGAGGCCTACAAATAAGTGTGGGTGGAGTTCTCCTCACACACAGATTTAGCGCTGTCAAGGTCCTCCTGTCCTTAGCCCACAGCCTCTGGTCATGGCTGGTTCTGTTGTCTGAGCAGATTAGCACAGCGCAGTCATGCAAAACCATGCTCAAACAATACAAGCAAATACACTCATGTGCTCGCCTATGCATGTTGCTGATACATGCACCGTAGGGACGCATCGTAGGAACTGCCCGGTCGCCGTGGCTCTTTGCCTTCGGACGACCCAAAAAGGATGTTTTGAACCAAAGCTGTGTTTTGGATCGGAATATGTTTATTTGATGATTCAGCGCAGCTGAGATTCTCTCGCCTTGGCGAATGAGTCTCTCGTTTATCGGACAGACAGCAGTCTATTCCTGGACAGAGCTCCGCTGCTTTTTGGAGTAGAAATTGAGGATATCATTTAATTATCTTCCAATTTTAAAACTGAAGAAAAGATTGCCCTTGCCAGCCTTTGTAAACAAATAAACAACAGCTTCGCCCCCCCCACACACAATGTAGAACTTTCCATACTGTGGCCCAGTGGTGGCTGGTCCATAGAGGGCAATGGGGGGCGGGGGGGGGGGGTTGGCCCACCTTGAGCCCCTCCCCCCAAAAAGATTATATATTTTTTAATTATTATTAATAACAAACAATCTTTCTACATGGCTCATGGCACACAAACAAAGCAATCAATTAACAGTGCACCTGTTAACAGTCTGACAGTAAATCATAAAGACAATTAAATTCATAAACTGACTCACGTTAATTCACGTAGACGCACACAGTACACATCAGAGTGTAGTGCAAAGAATGAGGCAAAGGGTTCAAAGGGTTCAATTTATAGGCCACAGGTGAGGCGGGCGTGGTCAGGTGGCGAGTATCTCTGAAAGAGCGAAATGGAGTGGAATGGAAACGGAATAGATTTTACAAATGGTCTATTTGGGATTCTACTAATATACCCGGTATTATTTGTAAATTAAGATATCGGCACAAAATCTATGCTTTTCCTGCACGTCCTCGCCGCATGTCTCAGCTGGGCTCAGGTCCCAAAGCGCCGGGTCTAAGAAGCAGTTTAGCCAATCAATACATATATTTAGTTTGTCATATATTTATCCTTTTATTTAATATATTTATTATATGATATTTATATTAAATATTTATAATAGTTACAATATGGAAGTTATGTCATATTATCAATAGAGTTTGATACTCGTTTCCTGAAACTGATTGGCTGGTCCTACCAAAATAGAAATCCAGCAGCCACCACTGATGTGGCCAATAAATACGCCTTTGATAGTTTATATTTTAGTTTTACAGACAAAGTGGGTAGAATTCTTCTTTAGTTTTACCCTTTACTCACCGGAGCGGGTGTGTGATCAGTATTTAGCGGGGTTTTGGGTTGAACGTGACTCCCACAGTCTTTACGTTTCAGTTGAGACCATCTCTGCTCCAGTTTGCCAGCTGTGACTTTTAAGGCAGGCTGAGTGCTTGTCCCTAAATTGCTGTTGTTGTCGCTGACTTTGAAGCAAGGTGATGACACAAACATCACTCAAAATGCAATTACACCCAACCTCTTTCTTTTTGAGACCCAATGGAGTGTTAAAGTGAATGAAGGGAAATGTAGTGTGAAACCAGTTAGTCCTCATGGGCCGGGCTGATGGAAGCCACAGGAACCAGTCTATCTACGAGGACTCCCTTCTCCTTTTCCTTCTCCCTTTAAAAGTCACATCATGTTGATGGAGTGAGAGGAAGATGGCGGGAGGACTGAGTCAAACTCAAGTGAGAGTAATTGAGGATTTTATACAAGATGAAAAGCACTATTCATCGGAACTGGGATATGTGTTGAAGCACGGTCAGACCCCAGAAGGTGTTGTTATGAGGGGGGCATGACTTGAACGTGTATGTTCAGTGTGTGTGTCTTTAGCCCATCTGCGTTGGGGGTATGTCACTATTCATTTCTCTCACTTTAGGCACCATTTTAAGTTACAGGCACGAGCAGCATCCTCTTGCACGTTGCAAACCGCTGAGTGTGCGGCAACAGCTCCATTGGCTCTCTCCAGAGGGATGAGAGAGATACAGAGATGGGGAGGAGAGAACTGTAATAACATGGTACACACTACATATGAGGAAAAAAGAAAAGAAAGAAAGAAAGAAAAAAGAGCCATAGTACAACAAAGTAATAAGTGAGAAAATATTAATAGAATGTAGCGTGTCTCTGCAGAGAAGCCAGACTCGCAGAACCACCAAGGGAAAGAATGGAGAGAATGGCCTGTATTGTTTTCCCTTCCCTTTGATTTTCTGCCCTCAGCAATACCCACACCCCCCTGTCCAGTTACTCACATGTACAGAAAGATTCAGGGTTTGTTCCTAACCAAAGATATTTCCCTCCGACAGTGACCAAAAAACATGAAACACTCCTTATTTGCTTCTAAAGCTCTCTAATGTCTTCAAGGGATAAAATAAAACAGCTCTCCAAGAACCTAATATTCAAGAAGGTGCAACAAGTTCAGTTTTTAACATGCACACCTAAGTTATGCACACCATCACACAATAATGACTTGATATGTTTGAAATTAAGTCATTATTATATATATATATATAAATTGCTGTACTGAAAGATTCTTCTAATCTTTTCTGCAGTCGCATTTCTGTTTTTGAGCATAAAGTTTCCTTCGTCTCAAAATGGTTACTTCATGTCCCAAAAGGGACATAAAGTCAAGGACAATTACAACGTAGCCACACCCTAAAGCATACCGTCCTTTATGGTCCATTTTACCCTTGATGGGACCATGATCTACTAAATGAACATCAAGCTGTAATGAAAATGATTTGCCACGAGCAATTGAGGCCATAAGCTCATGTCCACAATGTTTACGAAAGTAATAAATAGGCAGCGTAATTTTCTCTTGGACTTCAATGTGACCTAATTTTACTAAGTGAGAAGTTGCCCCTTGCCGGGCCATTAGAGTGAATGCCGGTTTAAGGCACTAGAGAACTAACACCTTAGAGTCAAAGTAACCGTGTGGACGAAGAGTTAAACAAATTAAGTTTACTAATCAACCTCGCGATTAGTTGCCAAACTGAAATTTACGAGTGAAACCAAACCAATCATCAACGAACCAAAGAATTTCCCTCTGCTGCTCACTAAAAATTGTTGTACTCGTACTTGTCAGAGAGAAATGGCGCAGGATCACCTCAGGACTTCCTGTCCGCTTCTTGACATCTTACAAAAGCCTGGCGGGGCGCTGAGGGATGCCAGGCACGAGGACCGGAAGCTGTGCTTCTGAATGCCAATCAGAGACTCTGGAGACACCTGATCCCTAAAACCTTCTCTCCTTTCCTCTCATCTCATCTCTACTTTTTTTTGTGTGTATGCTCAGGGCTACACGTGTTGAGCAGATGTGAGGGAATTGGTGAAAACATCAAGGTTAAGATGAAAGGTGCAGAGAAAACCCCAGGCACCTGTGTTACCTGTGTAAGTATTAGTGTGGTAGAGTTGGAAGGGAAGATTATTTGTTTGCATACAGTTATTTGTTCACATCAGAATCAGAATTAGAGTCAAAAGCCATTTATTGCCACATATGTTAAACAGGAGAGGAGTTTGACTTGGTGCATTTGTGCAATATAAGAATAAGATATAAGAATAAAATAAGAGTAAACTAAGATAAAAATATAGAGGCAAGAATAAACAATGTAAACAGATAAGTACATTAAAACATGTACGTATGTCGATATGTTTCCATGCTGAGAAAAACCACTCTGCAAATGTTCCAGGAAGTATTTGGGTCAATGAGGGACACGGACTTGGTTTAATAGACCAACTGCTAACGGGAAAAAACTGCATATGTGTACATGTGTAGCATGTTCATTAAGTGCATCCCATGGTTGATGCAGGTCTGTTTATTTATCAGTGTTAATGTTCATTTTAAAGAGCTTCTATGTTGAATGTGAAAATAGGATATTTATCATCAAATTTAAATGCCAGAGCGCATGATGATATAAAATAAACAAAAATTCATAGCCCTAGTTGTGCACGTATTTGTGCAGCATATTTTAAAGATATGTATTTGGTGTGTTGGTGTATCTTGGCTCATGTATCGCTAACTATAGTTTAGCCAATGCATACACACATGCGTATGTGAATGCATTAAATGCAATGTACTATGTATAGAAATACAGGATATCCATGAACCCATTCTTATAGAAGTAATAATTAAATAGATGTGTTCTGGGTGTGCACCTATAGTTTTCATAATGGTATATAACTAACCATTGTAAGTGTCATGTAGATGCCATAAGGATGTTTATTAATAATACAGGGTGTTGGGAGTGGAGAGCAGTACTGTTCACACATCTGTCAGAAGAATCCATGCAATCAGGGTGAAGCCTGCTCGCATGGATCCAGCTAGCGTTTCTCTCTGTATGTTTAATGAGGATGACGATATGATGATACAACAACAACTGCATTCAGCCGCATCATTTCAACCAGCTTCAAAACTCTCTCTGATGGGATGAGAAATCCTCTGCTGTCTCCACAGGTAACGGTGATGCTGACTTAAGTTGTGAAGAACAAAACCTGGATAAATAATGGACTTGTTCTGAATGAAGAGCCATAGAGGAGCTTCATGAGGTTGTTTTCAGTCTATGACACTAATGGCTAAGGACCTCTATAATGTGTAATACATCCAGTTCAATTTGAAATATCTACTTTCTATGTTTGAAATCAGCTCTTGACTACATACAGAAGTTATTATAACTACTACTTCAATATATATGGGACGGAATCACAAGTTAAAAATCAATGTGGCATTCTGAACATTCTGGTCTAAGAGTATCGACTCTCTTTTGGAGCCGGGAACCTACCTCAACAGGTTTTCCAAAACTAACAGGACTGTGAAGGCAAAGTCAACCAAGCACATTGCCCAACCAGTCCCAAGAATAGACCTGACGGGAATTATTCAAATGAATGAGTCGTCCGATATACCTAATCTATTTTTTTTTTAATCATCTTACACACCTTAGATCCTTGGCTGCAGTTTTTTTTAAATACCAAATCACACAAAAATCAGAAAATTGGTAGCTCAGAATCTTTTAACGATGCAATAAATCTCTGCAATTGCCAAGGGTATAAGAGATGGTAACTAAAGGAACTTTGTTTTTAACAACAATTCTTTCTTCTATTTTCCTTTGGGCACTTGAATAGCTTCAGCCTCAAGCACATCCTTTGGCAGGTGTAACAAAAATAACCGGAGAATGACAGTGATATTGATTAGCTTAACTCTCACAAACAGTTCTGAGAAGAGTGCTAATTAGCCTGAAGTGGAAACACCTGTGTGTGTGTGTGTACCTATGCTGCTTGAGCATTGTCTTTCATCGTTATGGTAGAAGACCTATTTACAAATGCTGATAAAAATATCCATGTCTAAATAGGATTATAGTTGAGCTTCTCCGACCAAGTGCATTTCTCACCATTCTTCTTGTAGAATTCTTTTTGTTGAAAAGGTGTCTCATTATTATTATTTAAAAACTGCCACCGAACAGGGAAAGGGTACATTAAATCCAGATGAAAACTGACTGAACTTATCTATTCATTAAAAACAATATGTCGAGTGCCTTTGGCAGCTCAGGTTTGCTCTTTTATCAAAAGACTTCCACACCGAAGTTCATCAGAATCAGAAAGAAAGATTTATTGTCAAGTATGTTGCATATACAAGAAATCTTTATTGTAAAATAATGAACATCATCAACAATAGAAATAAATAGACAAACATATACAGACAAAAAGTGCAAGAAAAGTTCGTATATATTAAAATAAAGTGCTGTTTATTAGATGTTAGAAATTAAATAAAAAGCAGAGAGGATGTGCAAAAATTGTCTTTGGAATGCAGGACGTGGGAGACAGAGTCATGAGTCCTAATTTATGAGCCCAAGAAGCTGCTTTTATGGTGAGAGGTCTTGGTCTTGATGAACCGCAGCCTGCTGCCAGAAGGTAGGGGCTCAGGGAGGGTGCGAGGGTGCGAGGGGTCGGCTACAATCGTCCTCACTCGCTTCAGGGTCCTAAAAGGGAACAATCCCTGCAGGGCTGGCAGATTTTGCCAATCACCCTCTCAGCAGAGCGAATAACATGCCGGTGCAGATGGCCGTGTGGAAGTGCACCATCTTTGCATTTGGCAGCTTGAATCTCTTCAGCTGTCTCAGGAAGTCCATCTTCTGCCGAGCCTTCTTGGCGATGGTCCTGATGTTCAGCTCCCACTCAAGGTCGTCTGTGATGGATATCAGGTGGGACAGGTCAAAGCATTCAAAAGAAAAACTGTGATCAAAATTAGTCTCATTTCTGTTTGTCATAATATTCAAAAGATATTTCAGTTACACAAAGCATAAACACCTATTCTTTACATTAAGCACCACTAACAACCTCACAATCTACATATTATCCCTGTGGTTGTCAGCTTTCACAACAAAATGTCAACAATTATGAAAGTAAACGGTAGTGTCAGCAACGACAAACAACACAGCCTGTGAAACTAGGTTGCACAGTATATGTGATCATAGAATTTGTTAGTTTTGGTTTCAAGCACCATGCCAAGATAATGTAATTACTGATCAGTGAATGTCGTCAAGAAAGCACTTCAGTTTTGGGCCGTATAGCTGAATTTATAATCAGATGAACCCTTCAGATCAAAAACCCATTTGATGTTTTGCTGATAGCAGAGTACACACAAAAAGAACGATACACACGCACACAGACACTGCATGGATTAGTATGTAGTGTATGTCTACACGGGAGATGACAAAACACACATACATGCACAACAATTAACATGCAGATCTGCCCTTCTTCCTTTTCTTCCTCAAACATGCTCTGTCTGATGAACACATGCTGAATAAATACACATTATCATAAATACAATACACACATCTTTGATCTCACATGTTCTGCTGCCTAATTAAGATTAGCAACTAAAACACAACATGAATGCTAGCAGCAGCGTGTAATATTCAAAAGTCCACAAGTGCCCAGAGTGAACAGCGTATACCAAAGAGTATTCATACCTGAGGCGAGTGAAACCCTCTTCCTCTTCCTCTTTCCCTGTTTGGAACCAAAGAGTTAAACCAAATCCTAAACCAAAACTTTTCTGGCCAGCCCGTCCAAACCATGCACGGGTCCCAGCTGTCGCTCTGCAGACATGCGTCCCAGAGAGAAACAAACATAGAGCGCTGCTCCTTCTCTGAATGCCACCCATCGATCATCAACAGTGGCGCCCCGTGCCTTTGTGCGTTTGTAGGTGTGTGCGTCTCTGTGTTTGTGCAGATACAACAGATGACTGCAGGACATTCTGGAGACATCCTGTGCGGTACCAGCCAGACACCTGCCACCTCCCAGCCGCGTGCCCTGCTGCTTCCTCCAGCAGGTAGACTCCATCCTGCTCCCACCATATGTGTGAGGGCGGTTGCGCATTGGTGGAGAGGGACAAATAATACAGTGGGAGGTTGAAATGAGATAGTGAGATGAAGTAAATGAAAAATGTATCCCACAGGGACTGAAGACAGGAGATTAAAGGGGTAAACAATACAAGTGGGTGGGGAAAGGAGAGGAAGAGTGGGATTAGAATCACAGCGATGGATCCCTTTCTTCTCGCTCCATGCTCACATCCAGGGGCTATCTTCATCCCCGACTCCCCCAGCCTCATCACCTGTACTCCCTCCCCCAGCCCACACGCCTCCAGGCTGTCTTCTCTCTCTCATCACACCACCCTCTGTCCTGAAGAAAAGTTCAATCTTTGCATTTTCATCCAGGTTGCACACACCAACCCCTGTGCCTCATGAAAGTTTCATCCCCCCACCTCGCTCTCTCTCTCTCTCTCTCTCTCTCTTAGCCTCTTGTCACACATGCATCGATGGCTGGATACTGCTCCCCAGGTGAGGAATGATTATGAAGAAGCAGCAGGCAACCAGCAGAGATATTGCATGCTGGTCTATAGCCAGCTCTGCTCGGGGGTGAATGAAAACAGCCCGCGTGGAGAAGACTGGAGTTGACTTCATATCTACGCCACATAGCCGAGAGCAAAAGGATGCAGCTCGTCTGATTTGAGACCTTTTTGCCTCACTGGTACAAAGGTCTTTTGGGAAAATACCTCCCTGGATGAATCCAATGTATGCTCGGGGCACACGGCCGAGATAGCAGACACGAACGGAGACTCTTAGTGTCAGGCTCATGCATGCCAAGTGAAAGTCTGCATGCACATGTAAGCGTTTGTAATATTTATTCATGTTCACATTATCACAAAACAAACACTGGCAGCTGAGAACAGGCCCAAGTTGTCGTGAGCCAGAGGGGGCCTATAAAAAGGCCCCTGCTAGCATGCCAGGCATTCACATTATCGGGAAAGGTTACCACGGTGACTACCTCAAGACGGAAGAAATTTGATATGATTAAAATGGCAGAATCCTTTTTCTGTTCCACCTGGTAAACAGCATTACCTCAGCAGAACGAATCCAATCTATAGCTCCGATGTCACTGCAGTAATTCCTCAACTCAGTGGTTCCCACCCCGGGGGAAGAGGAAACATCGCGAGGGGTTCACACACACAGAAAAGTGCTCCCAACTACTGCTGCTATCGGAATTTAGATTAGCACTTATTTAGACAACATGTTAAGTTACAGAGTGGTTTATTTTTGGCAGCATAGGAGAAAGACAGAAGTGTTTTTTATTATCAAAAAATGGCAAAACCTTGTCTCAGCTTTGCTTTTTCATCCAGATCTAATAAAGCCTGTAAAAAACGGAAGATCATGATTGGTTTCAATTAAAAATGACAAAATATCTAATATCTTTTTTGCTCTGGTTCATAAAAATGATTAAAAAAAGAGACTACTACAGCCATGCTGGAGGTTGTACTTTAGTACAGCAGCCTGAAATAGAGTTAACATCCTCGCTGAGACATTCACTGACAGATTTTCTCCAAACCGGTGAAGCTCTGCCTTTTATTGATTGTTCAAATCATGCCTCCTGCCCAAAGAAGCAGCGAGAACAGCTGTCATGGATCCTCTATTGGATCCCTGGAAGCCAGCAGGCACCTGATGTCAATTCAGATAAATCAAGCAACCTCTAACAAATAAAAAACCTCCAGCGAGAAATCATTTTGCTTATTTACAGGAGCTCCTTAAACCAGAATGTCAATGTGTTGCTATTACTAAGAGTGGGAGGGAGAAAGAGACGGAAGAAAAACATTACCTACTTAATACCAAATTATAGTGGGCCGTCAGAATGAGGGGGAAACACTATCATATACATGTCAGGGTGACGGCTTGAGGATCTCTGTATCAGGTGCGGTTGCCCATGATTAATCTTTAATGCCAATGCAACACGGCCTTCACTCCTTCACTCCTGCCGCTCCCCTTCTTTGGAGAAGAAACCCTTCTTCAGTCGTGTTCACATCCTTGCACCGCTCCTCTTCCACATGTTTGTCTCTCTCCCTAAAACTCTTGTTACATTCGTTTCATAACCCTATCCTGAGACATCCTTAATGAGCAAGCGGAAGAACTGGATATACTTGTAGCAAAAAGTCTCTTCTCTTTTACAGTCCAATATCAATGAGTTGATTTTGCATTGTTCTTGTCAAATCTTTTGCTTGCATCTACACTTTTAAGCGATTCGATGAATACCTACATAGAGGAGTAGGTGAGACAGAGGCAGATGGGCTGTGCAGATAAAAATGACAATGCAATAATTGGCATTAAGACACAATCTAATTCATATAAAGATTTACTACTTGGATTCTGGAGTATCAAAAACATGAACAATGCTCAAGCATCTCATAGGGCTGAGTTGGTGGCGGTGCCTTGGAGCAGATTAATGGACAGATTACCCTGCTTTTTTTAAATTTTATTTTTTATTATTGATATGGGAATCGATTTGTCCAAATCAATTTTCGGATTTGTTGGGAATGCCTTCTGTCTTTCCTGCCATAAATAATCATGTTCTCCTTCAACAGCAATTCAAGGAGGGATAAGGTTCAACTATACCCTCCATAGCTTTAGCCTACAAATTAAACTACTGGCTTATTTATCCTTCAGATTCACCAGCATTGCAGATGTGTTGCTTCTACACAATTAATATAAACTTTCTCTTTTACCTAAAAAATTATACAGGCTTGTGTATCTTTCTATCTGCCTTGGATCGATCAATATGCTGCAATGAGGAACTAAAAACAGTGATAAAGGTTATCAGACCTATCAATAGCTCAGCCTACAGCTTAGCCTCACTGCTTCGTGCTTTACGGCTGGATCTATAATACTATTCTGCACCTTGTGCACCATGATCACTATCTGGAGTGTTGATGCTGCGATCCCCACGATGCTGGAGAAGACTTATCAGCAGAATTCCCACTGCACCGAGAGGTCTGGTGAGAATCAGGTGGGCGCCTTAGCTCTCTCTCTGGGTCCAGTGTTTGGTTTATCATTTTTCTGGGACCTGCTCCCATCTAGATATGAAGTGTTCTTTCTAATGAAAACATTGTTTTCACTATTTCATTCCATTTCTGTTAATAGATTACTCCGAATGCTCACACTGGCCCTTTAAGATGGTGTCTAAGTCGGTAACCATTACAACATCAGCCAATCCAGCAAAACCCTACTGTCTTCACATACCCGGTCTGTTGCTCTGATAACATGATGTGTGCAGTTGCCATCTGCTACCAGCACTTGTTCCTGTGCGATTATCTGAGAGGTGTGTACCATCATCTGACTTCGCTTCCATGTGGCTGTTATGGATCCTGAGATATATTCAGACATTCTTGAGCAGCTCGACAGAGCCTCTTTGTAATCAAACGCCGAAGGAGGGGGAGGCAAATCAAAATGGCTCTGATTTCCAATCATTTCAGCCGTTATTGAGTACATATATTGATGGGCAATGATGTGTGTGTCATTCGAACAGAGCTCCCAACCGGGAGGGCCCCCACAGTGAGAGCTGGGGGGGGGGGAGGATAGAGCTTTGGGCAACGCGTGGATCAAGATGGATCAGGAGACAGAGACAATTTAAGCACCCGCGAAACGGATGGGTGTATAGATACAAGAAAAATGAAACAATTCAAGACATCAAAGGAGAACCTGAAACAGAGAATGCTGTTTGAGTAGGCGAATGTGTAGCGATAAAGGGGGGGAGGATGCTGATAGCTGGGATAAGATGAGTCTGTCTAGGCTAGGTGAGATGGATTAGTGTGTCTCCTGCTACCTGCGCGGGGGTCAGTGTTAAACTGCCGAGGCCAGATAAGAGCCTGGCAATAGCGCCAGTGTGGGCAAGCATTGACTGGTTACCTCATTGATTTAGCTTGGAGGGAGCACAGAGCGATGAGCAGAGGTCAGACCTGCACAGGTGTTCATCAATGTGTCAGGGACTGCAGCGCCCACCAAGGCCCAGGCCCTCTACGACACAATCACCTGCCGCTCACTCCGTCTAACGCCGACGAGACGCCAGGGACTGAAATATGGGGCGTGATCTGAACCTTTTTGGACCTTGGTGTACACAATCTAATCCAAATATAATTTGTCACCCATTTTCTCGATTAGACGTCCAAAATGTGACATATTGTCAGATGTGTGTATTACTTACATGTTACAGTAAACACATCAGTACGCACACATTTCAGTGGTTTCCATTAAAATGAGAGGGACGGAGAGATGAATTACTCACAGAAATGTAATAAAGCGTTCAAACGGATCAATCACTCAAAGCCCACTAAAATAAAACATTTCACTTTCTAATAAGCCACTCCGTCTTACATTAGACTAATATATTACATGGCTGCATGACGGTTCACTTTGGAAGCCCACTTGTGCTCAGCTTAACATACGGACTAGAGGCAGAACTACACAAACAAGATATAATATGTTAATTTGTGAGTTTGTTAGAATCCAAAAAACATTAATTTATGTATAAAAATTTAATTTAAGTATACGAACATTCCATTTTCAATAAAATATAGAAGAATGTAAAATAGAAGGATTTGAAATAAAAATAAAGTGCACAGTTGCAGTTTTTGAGAGTCAGCTACAATCTTTCAAGCTCGCTTCAGGGTCCTTGAAGCGAAACAAGTCCTGGAGGGACAGACGACTGCAGCCAATCATCATCTCTGCTTTGAGACATTGGATGAATGACCATTTTTCTGATTATTTTGATCAACTTATTATTTAAATCTCATCTTGTTGTGCAACTATTCCCTTACTCCATCTGTTTTCTTTAGCTTGTGTAGCCTTGAGCGTTTCACTCAATGAGGCATTATACAAAACAAATTAAATGTGCACAAAGTTGAACCAAATCAAGAAGAAGCAAAATGCTAAATGGCTGAAGGACACACAAAACTGTGCATGTAGAGACAGTGAATCCCCCGAAACACAATGCTGTACTCAGCAGAGAAGTCTTCTATTTCTCGCTTTCTCCTTCGGGGCGCAGTGCTGTTCCGACATTTGTTGTGGTAGTGGTGGTGGTGAGGGGTGGGGGGTTAGGGGCAGGTGGTGGGAGGTGGACGCTGGGAGAGGAACGGCCCAGGGTAGGATGTCTATAATTACATATTGATTTCTCGGGGGCCGCTGTTCAGCCAGCACTGTGAATGTGTAAAATAAATCACTTGGCCCTCTATGATAGCTAAGTATTTATTCTTTTTAATTCTGTTTATAGTGATCTTGATTCATGCCCTCCAACCCCGGTCACGCCTCAACGCGGCTGCCACCTTCATGTCAGGGGAGACGCGGTACGTTGCTTTTCGTGTTTTAACATGCACGAGTATGAGGGACAGTGGGTCCCTGTGAAAATGAAGGCTTCTAGAGTAAAGGGCCCTTTACAGTAACTGATCCTCATCCCAGTCTGGGAGATTATTCTTAAAGGCCTTTTCCTCATAAGTGTCAATGAAAACAGACAGTTACGGCTACTACTGGAAATGTGGCTTTCTTTCTGGATGCTTTGTGAAGCAGAACTGATTTTCTAAAAACATGTTCCTCTCCTCCCTGCATGGTGATGTTTCCAAAGAAATTAAACCCGATTCACTGATGATATCTAAGACAAAGTCCATTAAACAACTGGAGAACTGACAAATAGTGAAAAATATAAAATGTGTATAATGGCTTGTAGTAGACAATTCTATGGCTGCCCTGTTGTTAGTGGAGTATTGATCCCTGAGGATAAATCTAATAGTACTGCAGCCAAAATATTGCAAAGATAAAATATAGTGCAACCAGCGTATTTACTGATCATATTAAAGATTAGCAATAGGTTGCATCTAAAGGATTTCCAGCTAAAGTAACAATTTACAGATTCGGCTGCAGATCTTTTTCAGTGCACTGCAGCAGCATGCTGGATGTACTTTGTGGAGATGTGTATCTTTGTTGCTGTCTAAGTGATGGCTAAAGGCTGTGTAACGTTGGCTGTGTAAAGATGAGATGAAAGTGAACAAATGCTTCTTTGGCTTTTTGTCTCACTTCAAATTAACAATTTTGTTTTATAGCACGCTCTGTTTAAACTCTGACATCTGCACTTTATACATACCTACAATGGTTCTAATAGTTACACTCATTGATAGCTTTCTTTCTGGTCTTCTGGATGTGTGTAAAGCTCTTTGCGGTTAAGTTAACCATTTACAGTCTATAGTGGGATAAACACTTCATTCTGGCCTAAATAACATTTGTTGACATGTTATCGCATGACAGTCTACCAGAGTGTCTTATTTAATTCAAAGGTGAAATAAATTCATACCATTATGAAATAAATCTTTAATTTAATTCAAATCTGGTATGATTGGCACCATCCATAAATAGAAAGATGTTACGGTATTGAAAGGAAACGCACATGGAACAACCAGCTTGTCACTGCGTCTGGCGGTCATTATTTCTCTGACTGCCTCGGGTGCACTTTGAGCAGCGCAGTGTCATTTTGTCAGCTTCTGAATTTGATCAAGACAGAGGCACAATGAGAGGCACCATTAATGTGATTTATAGTTCTCATCACGGTTGCTATGTCAACCCAACTTTCAATACTCATACCTCTGTAAAAGCAGGCTGGATCCCTATTGCTAGCCCACTAATGCACATTAGTGTCGGCACACTATGGTACGTATGTGAAAGCACACAGAGACCATTAACTCTATATAACACACACACCACACTAACTAGCACCCACACATAGCTCGGTGAAAGGCGCACTATTCTCCGAAGGACCTTGTGAAACACTCATGTGACACCTTGAGCTAAAAGCATTGCAATCAAATATGAATTCAATTCATTTGCCCTAAAATAAGAGCACACAAACAATTTAAAAACACACTTTCCTCCCTTCACTGCAGCAGCTGAGTGGCTGCACCCGTAGCATGAGTCATGGCTGGAATAAAAAGACAGAGAAATCCAATCCACCAGTGCTGTCATTGTGCCTGATGAGTATGTAACCGGGGCGGCTGTGCGCCTGATCACAATGGTGACAACGCCACGTTGGGATTCTCACCCAAAGAATACTGAACGGTTCGTTATAATAAAAAAGGACCAGAGAGGTGAATTTCTAGTTTTGAAACAATGTCATTTTTTATTTACAGGTAAGTTTAATATTGAAAAGATGGTCAGTCCAAAAATATTGGCTTAAAAGAGATCACTATACTGAGGTACTCTACCAGCACAAGGTGACCACCAGAGAGGCCTACAGGGGTGGGGGAGTGAAAGGGAAAAGGGGGCCACCACCAGGTAAGAGGGAAAACGAAAAAAGAAACGAAAAGAAACTAACTGGAGAAAAACACAAATTAACGATTCATGATCAAAATGCTATATAGACAAGGTTACCATAGGTTCACAAAATATATTTCAAACAAGGGCACAAACAGCAGTGACTAGGGCTCGGCGCTGCAGCACAAGAACATCACTTCCGTTCCTGTTACAAGAGACAAAGGTAAATAACTCCAATAAACATTGACACACTGCTAAAAGAGCATATTAAAACATGAAACGATAAGGAAACCACTGCTCCAAAAACCAGACATACCTGTAAATTTCGCTCTAAACAGGCACCACTCTACACATGGCGAGCGCTGCACCGATGCCGTGGGAGCCCTACAACAAGCCATCATAATGCCACCTCAGCCCATCCCTCAAACTCTCACTTGTGTTTCGTCTGTCTGAGCCCCAGCACCTCGTTGCTGTTTTGCTCCTGTTGTCACCCATCAAAGTCAAGGTAAGGTTTCAGTCATGTGGCTGTTTTCAGCTCTTATGTTTTCACCCAGGTGATGCTTTTAGCAATCGCCCCCATTGGCGTTCATGAACTGCATCGCCACAAGACGGCACAGCGCAGCAATTCGCACATGACGGATATAGAGATACAAAGTGGATTGAATGTGTAATCTGCGAAGGGAGGGGTCGAGCAGACTTTAAGAGTCTCTGTGAGGAATGAGAGACTTTCGCGTTTTATGACAAATATCCTGTCTGAGAAATCCGCTGGCTGCTTAGAGGGATTACATTGTTCCATCTAAAATGTTGCTTAAGCGACATTGCAGTAAACAAAAAACTTTCCCCAAGCTAAGTTGCTCTCAATGCCTGAGGTACACTACTTAATAAAAAAAGTAAAGCCGAGAAAGACTGTACTGTTCGTCTAGAAAAGGCTGGATCCGAACATCGGCAGAGCGAAGGTGCCCCTTCGCTGTCGCAGCAATCTCAAAACACCACATCAAACTGTATCCAAAACACCATTACAGTTTATTGTTGCTTTAATGCCGCATCCATGTGAACATGAACTCATCCGTGACCCCCTGCATTCATTTCATCTCTACTCTACTTCACGCTCAAAAGGACCATGTAGGTTCTCTCATTTAAAGCATCACAACAGTGATTTGCCAAATGCTAACCTGAGTAATGCTGTGAGGGGTGATGAACTGATTTAGTCATTTTAATGTCTTATAATAGAGTAAGTAATGTGAACATACTAAGCAGAGGTAGCCTGATATTTGTATTCCCTCTAAGTGAGCTGATTTCCTGTCAAGAAGGGGGATTACTTTGCGGTTTCTAACCATAACCATCGGCCAAGTGCAATAACATCACATAGTTTTTGTTAGCCTCTGATGTAAAACTACTTGTTTTAATGTAAGGTTTAATGACTAAATGACTGATTGATTTCAGGTAAAGACAACTTTGCCAACTCTGACAGTGAGTGACATTGCCATCCCAACAAAGTCATTTCCGGTGTAAACTGTGCAATTTCTGAGCCATTCCTATTTAAAAACATGTATTTAAGTGTTGTTATTTATGCGTCTACATACAACCAACAGCTGTGTTGGCTTCTTTCATCTTTTTCTGTAGCTAGGTGGCTAGCTAGTGTATGTAGAATGATGAATTCCCCATTAATAGTCTTGCATTATAAGCACATATTTTCACAGTAGGAAAAGCACAAGTTAAATGGATTCATTTACATTACATTAAGGATTCCATTTAGCTATTCCAGTGAGCCAGTTTGCAGAATGCCAGCGCCTCCACTTAGTGGAATGAAACTACCATTAATGTTATTGAAAACACTTATTTATGTCAAAATGTCTGCTGTGAAAAAAAGGTCCATTGGTAGACTGTTTCCCCAGCGATGGGATGCATCCTTACATGAGCGCAGCACCACGCACTGCAGAACCAATCAGAGTGTGTCGGCAGGAGTTTCTAAGGATTAGTCAGACACCTCAAGTGTCTGTAGGATTTCACAGATGAAGTAAATCAATCCGAAACATTTGGCCGTAGTGTCCCAGTCTGCATGCTGTGCTGTGCACCTAGCGCCTTCAAATTGGTTTTAGGTTGATGTGATGTATCAAATCAATGCAAAGTGCAAAGTCATACAGAGAGTGATTAAAACAACGGTTGTCCGGATATTCCTCAGTGCTTGTTTACGTTTCCCTGTAACTCGACATGAAACTTTTTGCCAGGTCTAGCGTACTATTGTTTAGGGGTAAAAAAAAGACAAACAAACAGCCAAAACATCAACCCAAGGTTTGGTTTGGATTGCAATAATAACTTTGTTTAAAGCCAGCCGAGGGTTTAATAATCCTGTAGCAACATTTTACCTGCCAAATGATCCATATTATTTAAATGAGTCAATGGTACAATGAAGATTAGCCACATGGGCATACCTGACCTGTGAAGTACGCTCCATCCATCTCACCCGTCTCCGTCTGTCCTCCCACTTTATCTTGTTTCATACTGTGTCCAGGTGTTTAGCTCTAGCCTGTTTTTATATGATAGCTTTTCTCTCTTTGAATTTAGAAACGTGGTAAAACTGGACATAATTAAAGAATTCCTCCCATTGGTTTTAAAATAAAATGGTAAAGTGGCCGTTTCACATGTGTGGCATTTTGCAAGGTTGTTGTGGGTGTCGATTTGTGCCTGTGGACTATTATTTCTCTCTTTGGCCTGTCCTTTTCTTGGCTGCCTTTACCTTTTGTTTTTGCCAACAAAGTAATTTCACCTCAGCCTCCAACTTTATTTACATCTCCCTCGATTCCCTCTGCAATAAAGGCCACAGCTCAAGGCAACCGCAAGGACATGTGCTCGAGCTGGGGGCCTTGCTTTATACGTGTTTATGCATGCCTGCGCGTGGTATGTGCGTGTTGTGAATTCCTAAAACTCTACTCACACACTTTACATGATGTTCGGAGGAGAAGAAATGTTAAAAAGGGTCATTTAGCATATGCAGAAAATTCGAAAGCATGCGAAATAAAGTCCGCCCTTCAGCCGTTCAGACTGTCTCGTGTCCCTCAACCTCATCTCTGGGTCAACAACCTCCTCGAAAAGTCCTATCAGAACTTCACAATTAGTTTATTGAACCTGCCTTCAGTGAGACCTCTGCCTGGGCACACAGTGGAACTGATGTCCTCACCTGCCAGAGGCAATTAACTCTAAATACGGCGCTCTCCGCTCATGCACCGCAATTCTCCTCCCAGCTGAGTATAATAAGGTTGAACTACGTTGAAGTTGAAGAGGCGGCGGGAGGCCCGCTGACGGTCCCCAGACGCTGATGGGTATTTACTTTCATCAGATTTACTGGCAGTCGTGCGGAAAGGTGGACGACTGTCTTTTGACCCCTGTGGGTAAGAGGAAGCTGCGATCTTTTTTCCCCCTGCGGGTCACCTGGTACAGGAGGGTGAAGAGGGATGGAGGCGAGGCGAGTGGTGGCTTCAAGGGAAGGTTAGGTGATTAATCGGAGGAGCAGCTCAGGGTCAGCCTCCATTGTTGGGGTGATGGGTTAAATGAGTGCGACATTGAGTGCGTCACCTGATGTATGTCCTCGTCTATGATTGAAAGATGAAGTTGTAACTCAGAGCGGAGAAAGTGAGGAAAGGAAGGTACTGGAGAGACAAAAAAACAGATTCCTCTGATTTGGGGTCCCCGACTCCCGACTGACATTTCAATTAAATTTCTATCAAGAGCATTGTTGACCTATATATCTCAAATCTGAAGGATTTGAATTACTTCAAAAAGTGTAGGGAACAACTAAGGAGAGTTGTAAGTCGAAGTAGTAGAACCTACTAGACTGTCAAAAGCAACATTTTCATTCGTTCGAAAAACATATAAAAGTAAGATCATTCCTGTTCACTGTTCTATTTAGTTTTTCTCCCTTTATTCAATTCCTCAGCGGTGTCTATGGTGCAAAATCCACTGCAGCTCCCTTCAGCCGCTGAGCCATACGACAGATCTTTGACGGCTCACCCCTCTCTCGTCCCAGGTGACGTTCCTCCGCTTTGTGGCCTGAAATGAAGAGAACTTCGAGCTGTGTGACATTACGATGCTGTATGTCAAACCCATTGCCACACTCTTGACAGTGGTGCATGTTTCTTGACTATTCCCTCTTTATTCTTCACACTATCTCCTGCATGCCGAATGTTATTTTTTATGGTGCTGTATACTGTACCCCTGATGTCCTTGGAAGAAAAAAAACAATGAAGATCTAGAGAATTCTATGATGAGGCACATGGGCGTATCATTGATAGCAGCGGCGAGCTATCAATCTCTGAAACAGATGGCCTATCAGTTGCACGGCTTTGTCCTTGACATGCCTAATATGCTGCATAGAGGTGACCTTTCCTAGATAGGGCCCAATAAAGATGATGGCATGTGCTTGATTCCTTCCAAAAGTAAATATACTTTACTTTAATACATGGAAAGGGTGCATATCTAAAGTAGTTTGATACAATTGATAATCACAATGACTGCAGATAGATTAACATTATTCAATCGCTTTCCATGCACTATTTTCCTGGAAGCTAATGAAAGCTGGGATGAAATGTGAAATAAACGACGAGGCTGTAACCAGCTGCCCATTGTTCCAGCACCACATCCGACTTATCAACAGCTCCATGTTGGCTTTCACGGCACAAGAAAGAGCAGCCATGTCAATCCTCATTAATTCTCCCAGTGAATTAGAGTAGATGATAGGAAATTAATGTCTGCAAGGAGATACTTAAATTATTCAACAGTAACAGGATTATGATGAAAGATCACTCTGCTGGATTCTTTCTCTCCATCCCCATCTATTCTTCCTCCTCTCAACCTCCCACTCTTTTTTTTTGTGCATCCTCGCTTTTCATTTATTACTTTCAGATGGCAGCCATTGCCTGTTGTGTGTGTGTGTGTGTATATATAAATATATATTAAATCCTGCCCTATACTTGTGTTGTCCCTATTGTTGGTGTTCAACCCACGTAATATTACTTATCCTTTAAAGTTTTTTTTTAAATATGTTCAGTAGAAGAAAGAGAGATTATCTTTGCAGTCCTGATAGCAGGAGAATCTAAAGGAGGAAAGACAGTGAACTGCAAAAATGGTGAGTTTGCCATCTATCAGCGGACTTGTTACTTTTCCAAAACAAAAAGACTTTATTTGCTGGAGAGCAAAACGCAGGGATGTGCATGTAACGAGACTCACCAACAGTGAATGAGGAAGCGGCGTGGTTTAAATCCACCAGGGAGGTGCAGGTGATCGGACACAGCAGGAAACAATCAGTAACACAGCAGACAATCCCACTCACAGGGGAAAAGAAGGGAAGTTAAGCCAGGGACACGAGAGGCAAGGGACTACAAAATAAAACAGGAAACAAACCCTCACCATGACATCGGCTGTAGGAACAGTATTTTGTTTGTGTTATAAATCTGGATTCATATATTTGTTCAGAATTTGTCACTCTCACTATGATAAGATATATACAATCGTGTAACAAATTGTTTTGTGAATAAATAATGGTACATATGTATATGTAGTTGAAGTGTTAAACTGACATATTATGTCAGTTTTGAGGAGCCTACTTGGATTAAACATGAAATTGTTTTTTGTACAGATTTGACAGACCAGATGTAGCTTGTTCAACAGTGATAGTTTACCTTTTTTTCAGTTTCGAACATGACAAACTATTTATTTAAAAACTTTGTTTCAAAGAATTAACAAATAATCTGTAGTTGAAAATACAGACAGAAAAAGTTAGAGCGTGCTGGTGTTCCTGTACTTTTTAGAGTTTGTGAGGATAACCTGAACTTGGGTGTAGCTTCAGTACTCAGCCGACCTTCATATGAGGAGAGAACAAAACACTTTTTTCAATGAAATACCAATCTTTAGTTTTCCACCTGATAATTACCAGTGTCCACAGGTGATAAGAGTATTTTTCCCAAGTAAAAGTACTGTTCATTAAAATAAATGATTCTACTCAAATGAAAGTGTCAGTTTAAAAGCATTACTGGGTTATTTAAAGAACATTGTAGAAAATGTATCTTATTAAATGTCACACACCGTTTATCACAAGTTTATCTTGAGCCTTTTTTTAATTTACAGGTAACATACCTGTTAGTAATATGACACATCATACGTTTTCTTAATCTTGAAAAATCTGACATGCTATCTTTTGGAATAGATTATGAAGCGTGTTACACAGCATTTAAAATACACTTTTCCGACACAGTCAGGAGGAATACTTAAATGCACAACAGTTGTTTCTGCAGACTGTCGCATGAAATGATAAAATGCAGCCATTGCTTTGTCCTCAGACGGCACTGCAGGATGTCTTCAGAGGAGCAACCCGAGGCCACGGGGTGTACAACCACTGTGCACCAATTATTAACTGCTTCTGAAATTAAATATTCATCTGTGATGGGCTACTGATACAAGACAACATTGTGAAAGAAAATGTTTCAGAGATCTTTATTCTTCTGTATCTTTATTCCAAAAGCACTATTGGGATTTTGTCTGTTAACACAATAAAGTTGTCAGGCTGATGGTTGTGACAACATTTGATATCATCCATGTCTGACTTTATTTACAGTATCGAGGAATCACAGAATTTATTTTTCCGTGACCTTATCGAAAAACCTAATAATTAAACATTATATTGAGTAATGGCACTTGCAAACAGCGTAGATTTGGAGTGAATAACTGGGTGAACAAAAACAAAAGGTCCTTCTAATGTCAGGGAGCCTGCAGGAGAGTGGGGGCAGGGGAGGGGGGGGGGGGTAGATGTGAGGCGTTTGATGAATTAGCTCTTTAGGCTAAAAAAAAAAAGAATGAAAAAGAAATGATACGGGCAAGTGGAAGAAAGGGACAGTGAGCAGTTGGGTTTCTTTCATTGTTTTTCCTGAGGTGAGAGAAAGGAGAAGAGGAAAGAGGTGGATGTTCAAAGGAAGGGGTAATTGGACACTAAGAGCAAGGAATCTTTTACAGCACAGCGAACATGCATCATGCCCTCGCATTGCCTCCGAGACATCCTCTTTAATTCAATAGTTTTCCTGTTCGTTGACTGAGCTCCACAGATTGAACTACAAATAATGTAAGAAGGTAAGAAGGCTGACTACCAGGCAAAAAAAGTTTCTTCAGGCCACTGGAAAAGCAGCAAAGATTTATGTTTTTTTCCAAGATATTAACACTTTAAATATGTTATCACTTTATAAAGTTGTTGTTGTGAATGCGTTGCATAGTTGCCAATCCAGCAAATACAGAACAACATGAACATCCATTTGGATTTCCTTAAACTCCTGGTGGTCTCTACTAATTTCTAATGGAAATATCTGACTCTCTATTCCCATCTGTCTGCTGTTTTTATGCTGCATAACGGTATATTTTGAGAGCTTCTCCACTGAAAATAGTTGACTGTTGCAGTCAAACAAACCACACTATAAGAGTTGAGACAGTGATAGCGTGTAAAATACTAAATACCAAAACACTAAAGTTACTAAAGTTGGGGGTCTGAAAACGTAAAACGGGCTGAAAGACATATAGTCACTCGAATCATTATTCATATAAGAAGATTTCTTATTACAGTTTTAAGTGGGAATTAAATATGACAAGAACCAACATTTGATTTGTTTGATTGAAACAAATTAAAACTCTCTGAAAATGTATGAGTGTGTGTGGTGGCTTAAATTCTTAAACTGATGTCTTTTATGACGCAGTTTGGCATGTCTGTTTCATCATCGTTTTTATGAGTTGGTGATCTGATCAATTTAAAGTTGACGCATGCGATAATCAGACCTTATCTAAAGTTTTTTTCTTTCACTCTTCTGTTTTCATGTTGTTTAAAAACATTTCCCATGTGTTTTTCTTGTCGCTGCTACTGTAACTACTATATGGTGTACAGTTTGTATTACAATATTTTATACTTCATACACAAGATATTCATTAGATATTTCATTTCCAGCAGCAAGACATAAACCAGCCAAGAGTTTCCTTTTGCAGCGACAATAACACTAAAACACCAAAAGTAACATGAAGGGATCAAAAATAGCAGCAGTGGTTCTGAAAGAAAGACACGCTATTTACATGTAAACCTTCTCCCCACATTGAAACCTACTCAAAAAAGCATCCACTTCGTCGCCAACTGAGAAGCTTTCCTAGCACCTTCCACAGACACTGCTCAGCCTAATGTCACCTCCCTTATAGAAAAGAGGGAGTGAACGCATTACCGAGACAGCATCTATTCAAAAGCAGCCGATCGAGTAAGCCAGATGTCAGATGTGTTTTCATATTAGTCACAGCTCACTGGCACAGAGGATGGAGTTGGCTGCAGCAACAGGACACTCTGGCAAACCGCCGGAGTTGTGCAGGCATACGCAGGCGACAGCCCCATCCACGGGATGACAAAGCCAGGGGGCTAAGATAATGTGCCGTAATTCATTGACATTTGAAGTTTGCTGAGCCATTCAAAAGGCTTTCTGCAGAAAATGGAGCTAACAGATGCCAGATGAGAATATTAAGCTGGCTGGAAAAAAAGATTTTTGAGAGTCTCTCGTCCATATTGATGTTCAGCAGTGAGTATCAGCATCGGCTTTGTTTTTTCCCCAACTCTGAACACAGGTCTCTCTTGCGTGAAGAAGAGTAAAAACAACATGCATGTTTCAAGCTGAAACCTGCAGCGGTTTCCTTTTTTTTTGCCGAAACTACACCACCCTTTTGTTTCTGTAATCACCTTCTGCAGGTTAAAGAACTTCGAAGAGATCTGACAAAGGTTGTTCAGGGAATTACCCAGAGGCGTTGTGCGCTAAACTGTCTTGGTTTTTCCCTGAAAGCATGCAACGCTCTCTTCATTTTGACAGGATCGAGGGCCTGGAGCAGCTTGGGAATGCAATGATAGCGTAGTACATACTTTTCTTGGTTTGATGTAACGTACTGTGAACCCTTGGAGAGGTGTAGCTGCTCACACTTGTACCCATATTCAAACAAAACGTGCAATTATGAATATTTTTGCCCTTACGAATGCTTTCTCATTGCAAGCGTGAAATGCTATGTTAATAATATAGTAGATAAAAGGATCAGGGTTTTTTTTCTGATGAGTTCTGATGAGTTTGACCAGAGTTTGGTGGCTTTGGAGATATCCTATTAGTTGTATGATTGTATGTAATAAACAATTGTGCATGGTACATACCTATAGATTTTACATATCACATTTTCAATTCAACACGTAAAACATAGCATTGCAGCAGAAAAGGGCGTCCACAAGGGTTTCCATAACTTCCCGTTGGGTGCTACAGCTATTAAAGGAAGTGGTCTAATATGAAATAAGCTGTATAGACTGTCAAGTACAGACGAAACAGGACATGTAGGTGGCCGACAAGATGGATACAAGTGGAGTGTGAATACCTACTGTTTTATTTTCGCTCTGACAGTGGTATTTTTTCCTGTGGGTGTCCAGCATTGAGAGAAACAAACTCTTGTCGCTTGAAACAAAAAACACCAGAACATAAATTACAAAAGTGCACGGGGTCAAAGGTCTGCATGTCTGCAGCGGGACAAAATTTAGCTTGAAGCAGGAAAAACAGTGAGGTGAGAACGAAGGTCGGGTCTCTGGTTAACAAGGTCAGACCTAACAGTGCAGTCAATCCACTGCCAGACATGAACTCCACTTTGATAAAAGACCTCTATACAAAGGTCAAGTCACTGGACATGAAAGTTGCCTGAGTTTCATTTTGTAAGAATAAAATCAACACTGCAACAGGCGCATATTGTACAAAGAAGCTGTTGATTAATCTCCTCAGTGTTGAATGAGATGGATGTTTTAAAAGACCTCAAAAGCTTCATACAGGGGGAAAGGACATAAAAAGAGTTATTTAACTTCTCATTTCAACAGTCTAAAGGATTTTTGAAGGCATCTTTTTTTGGATGGTTGATTGAACTCTTGTTAACGTAATATGCTTTAAGGTCTTTAAAGAGCATTTCATTAACCATACTTCACAGTAAAGTGGTTCTGGTTCATACTCGCTGCCACTCACATTTCCTCTGCATGCTGATGACAATAAATCCCCCAAAAGCCCATTAAATGCCTCTGTTGTGAATAAAAGAAGGACCAGGCCAACAGCTTTTCTGATGCAATCAGTGTAAATGTTTTCCTAAATGTTACAGGAACAAATTTGTTACCCATGGACTGCCATTGACCTGGAGCCACTGTCTCTGCTCTGAATGGCACCACAATGCACTGAAAATAAAGCACCTATGAGTCACTACAGCGGAGGTGGAGAGAGCTTCATTTTTGTTCACGGCAACGCAAATAAAAAGTGGGATACATAATGTAAAGAGTTTCCTGTGACAGACTTTTGCCGGAATGTCGGTGGCTGAGTAAGAAGAGAAGAGAGACAGCGATTTTATCAAGATTATGGCTCCCTTGTCCTTGCAGTAGGTTTGTGAAAAAGGGCTGATTCTGAAAAGCAAACCCATCTGCAACCATTTCGGCGTGATTTTAAACTACCCCTCTCCCCCTCCCTCCTCTCGCCCCCAACTCCAAGATATTCTTAGTGATTTATTACCCATGTATTACCGTATCTCCATGTCCACGACACTGGTCCAGCCCCCCGTAAATAACCTTGTGTCCCCCTCATTAGCAGGACAGCCATGTCTCCCTTGGTCTTATTGGCACATAAACACGCGCCATCCCCCTCAGGACCGGGCCGGCCATCATAAATCCATCGGGCTCACAGTGGGGCAGCGACGGTTGGGCCGCAAATTATTCAGTCAAGTAGGGAAGGGCATGCAGGGGACCCAGGCTCTCCGGGAAACCCAGAGATACAGAGAGCGATACACGCTGAGGGAAAAGCCTATAGGGTCCTCCACTCAAGGGGGGGGCGGGGGGGGCTCTCTACTGAAAAGGAACTAATCAATTGTCCACTTGTTGCTAATTAAGAGGGTCTAAAGTTCTGATGCACCGAGTGGATGGACAGATTTTCACCCAAATGAAAAAACAAAATGAAGGGAAAGGTTCTTAGACATTGTACCCTCTTGGTTCAATGCGTGCATTGTAAGTTGCTTTGCATGCGAGCGTCACCTGAATGAAAAAATGTATTATTGTGACATGTTTTATAACTAGTTAAGAGGTTGCCTCCTCTTTTATATATTAGTCTTTTAGCTTTTGGTTTATGGGGTGCCATTTGTAAAATGTCTCACATTCTAAAATCCTGCTCAGTTCTGTTACATTTAGCATTATCATATAATAAAAGCAGGACAATATTCATATGTCACTTTTTTTAACATTTACAGAGAAATTCAGTAACTTTTCCAAAGATAATTGTGAGGAGCGTGGGTCGTTCGGGCTCCTGGACGGAGGTGACTCGACACCAGGATCGTGGTATAGAATGCTTTTTATTTTTATCGGCAAATGCGCCGGCGTCCAGCTCACTCGTCGTTTCTCTCTCCTCACTCGCGCTGCCTTACTGAACATAAAGAGAGGAGAGCACACACACATCAATCACCGCCAGCTGATTGTCATTGTTTCCACCTGGCACTGTTCCCCGAGCCACTCCCCCTCTCTCCCCCCTGCAGTCGAGCCGAAACCACGGCCGCCACCACAATAATGACAGTAACACAAAGTTGTTAAATAATATAAATATTCAATGTAAATGTTAAATGTAAATGTTAAATGTAAATGTTAAATGTAAATGTTAAATGTAAATGTTAAATGTAAATGTTAAATGTAAATGTAAATATTATATATACATGTTAAATGTAAATGTTAAATATAAATGTAAATGTTAAACGTCCTTTCGTCAACGGGGCTGGGGGCACAATCGCGAATTGTCGCGCAACCCTCGTCTACAGGACCATCCCTATTGTGCCCCCGAGGCCCGATGGTTTCACTGGTCCGGCCCGCGTGACATGATAATGCTAAATCAGAAAATTTATATACCAAAACTTCTCAGGATTTTAAAACGTGCGACATTTTACAAACGGCACCCCATATGTTGTCATTATTGTACTGTCTTCTGTCATGCACCAACCGCCGAGACAATTTCCATGTATGTCCAACATATTATGGCAACGTTTCCTGATTCCTGATTACTGATATTTGTTGGCTTAGTAATTTGTTAATTGTAATAATCACTTAAGATAACTGTAAAAAAAAACAGCAGATCCAATCACTACACCATTTTTTACCTCACAATTTACATTCCTCAGGAACGCGAATGCAGGATGCCGTGTGCCCTTTATTGAGCAAGATGGAATGTAAAAGCATGATGGATGAGCAAGTGGACTTGAATGTGGACGACCAGCGCTCCTGACAAGCAGAGAACAGAGTGTTTTTAATTAACTAGCCGTAATCATAACTTAATCAGGAGTAATGTGCTCATCTTTAATTCACTATAATCCTATTATCAATGTGAAGGTATTTCAGATATTTGGCATTCCAATATGTTGAGAATTTTCTCAGCAAAGTAGGTTCTTCGTGTCTGAAAATAGATTACATTAAGCTTATTTGTTTTCACTCCCCTCAGGCGGGAAGCTGTTTCCATGCGATGCAACGCTGTCATTCTTTCTTTCTGTCTTCAGCGCAGCCTTTCATTTCAACATCCCTCCATATTGCTTTGTTCCCTGTTATATCCCAGCACGGACTAAGACTCTCTGATCATCATTTGATATTAAAAGTGAAATTCAGCCCAGAGTGAGATCTTTGAGCTTGTGAAGCCCCATCATCTATCACATTTCTTTCACTCCTACCGTCTCCTGTCAGCACCTGTTTCCACTGCAATCAGACCTGTGTTCTGCACATTGCACAGCGGCTGGATACAATTTGACAACCCAATCAAGACAACCAGTGGGAAACCAGTAGTAGGTAACCACACTCAAAATTGTACTACAGCTCAGTTAGCAGCCAACCTAAAGTCACGGTGTCTTGATGATTTCTGAATCATCATTTTTCCTATTTCTGTTCTTTGGTTTGGGTTTGGGCGGAAAAACATCTTAAAAAACAAACATGTATAATCTCGAAAAAGCCCGCTATTTCCTTTTTTTAAAATTAGGTCTGAAAATGAACAGGTGGTTCTGTTACGAGCAGATGCAATTTCTTCAACCACTTTCACTATCACAACAGCCCAGAGATTTGAATCAAATAGTCTGGGCTCTGTAAAATCGCTAAGGCTAAGAATATAAGTCTACTGCAGCCTAGAACAAAAGCTGTCCCTCAGTGACACCCTTGTTCTGCTGAGGAGCTGAGCAAGCGAGGGCTTACTCCTCGCATAGAGTGTGTGTGTGTGTGTGGCAGAAAGTGCACGGGAAGTCGAGGTTTGACTCCTGCCACCTCAGCAGTCATCCGACAAATCCATTTTAGCGACACCGCTCTTTAAACTGTGGACCTGCCAACCTCAAACACCAATCAGAAAGAACCATGCTCATTATTCAGGACAATTAGCCAATGGGCTGGGTGTTCCCTGTCGTTACTCATGGCCCATTTGGTCCCAGTCGGATGACGGCGCCGTGTCCAGTCAGGTTTTATGTCACTCAAGGGGGCTGACACAGAAAGACGGAGAGAGAGAGAGAGAGAGAGAGAGAGAGAGCGAGAGAGAGAGAGAGAGAGAGAGAGAGAGAGAGGGCGAGAGAGAGAGGCCAGCTCGAGATCAGGCTCAGCCAGGAACCCGGCCCTCGTGGAACGCGTGTTACAGAGTACACACACACCTGCCTGCTTTGCTGAACAAAGTGAAAAAAGGAGAGGCAAAGAATCTGCTGTTAGGGATAACAAGCCAATAACAGCACAACACAGTGAGCATGATCAAGTTTCTGAGGAGGCAAAATATCTTACATCATTCATCAGACCTGAAGGAACTCTAGTTGGCAGCCTGGCGGCCAGAAATACTGTTTATGTGCGGACACAGAACTACACATACACACACAAATTGACAGATGAAACTGTGTATGCATGACTAATCCAGTTAACACTCTGGCCCCCGCCAGTCTGACACGTATCAACCAGTTACCCACAAGTTGGATGCTCCACTTGCGTGTGTGTGCACGTGTTATTGGCCATTTATTATCGACATAAAAAGCCAATGCCGGAAATGAATCATCAACTAAAGATGTTGCTCAAGTACTTTTGACCTCAGTGATTTTTTCTTTAATGTATCAATTTATCTACAACAAACTAAACGCAAATTATATTTATATATATATTTGACCAATATATAAATAACACAGCATGTAGTTGTTAAGTTCAGTAAAAGTATTTTTAACAATCTTATTATTATATTTATGATTTATGTCATTTGATTATATCTAGAAGCACTCTTGTGTTGTATTACTTAAAATGTAATATTATTATCCCAGTTTATGGGGCCTATTTGTCTGAGATCATCACCTTTCAGCCACATTAATAACTGCTTGGCGCATCGCTTGTTGAAAACTAGATTCTTTACGAGAAAAAACAATTGTTTTATTGTAAATGTGTTCACTAACATCAAACTTGAATCAAAGTCATCAATCAACCTTGTAAAAGGCCGCACAGAGAGCCCGTTGTGCAACAGGTGTTGAGGTGAGGTATGAGTGATAAACCCTAGAGTATGTACTGAGGGGTTGGAACAGATGTCTTTAAATCATTTATATGTTTCCCCATGTTAGAGAAAATATTGCATAATACCTTTGGTGGGCGGATTGCAGACAGCAGGGTCTAATCTCTAGGATTTACAAGCAGGTGAATATATTAAATGACTCCGGTTTCCATTAGGCATGTTGCACCAAATTGTTTATCGACCCATATCTCTGCGCTGACACTCCTGATTAATGATGTTATTAAGGAGGGAGGAGCGGCGGAGGGAGAAAGATGACAGGCCATTCTCTGATTGACCATTTACAAGTGTGTGTGTGTGTGTGTGTGTGTGTGTGTGTGTGTGTGAGAGAGATTGTGTGTATATTTGTGCATGTAGTTTTGAACAGGCTCATTCTGCCACGTGTCTGTACAGAAAATTAGCACTTGAATGTGCACCTGAGCACGCATTTGTTTTCAGCGATGCATTCATGCAAGCAGTATGTCTTTTGATGTGTATCAATGCATATATTCTGATGAGCTGTGTGTAAGGATATATGAGTGGATGAAAGAAAAATGCATGCACAGACAGTCAAAAACAGCCTGACGCTGAAGAGCTTTGGTTCTTTTCCACTTTTGTTGGGTAATTTCCCAGATAAACCCGTATGACAGTAAATTGCTGCTACAAATACATATTTTTAAAAAATCATCTCCATACCGCACTTCAAATTGCCAAATTGAGGTGCTTTCATTCGGGATGACAATGACCCTTTAGCCTGGTTAAGTGTTCAGCTGCTGTTTTGAACAGCATGCTTATATTGTTAAGCACATTCCAAAGAAATGATCTAAACGCCAGCTACTATGCTCCAATCGCCTACGACGCAGAGGAGGCCTCTTCCACTGCAGATTGAAGGGATGATGTCTCAAAATCATATGTTAAGAGTGATCACCAATCAAGAACCACGGCAGGCCGAGCCCCCAGCAGCTCAGGCATGTTTTAGGGTTGATTTCCCCATAAGTGACACTTCCCATCCCCCTGCATGCGACTAGACATGTTCTGTTCAACTGCTGGCTGTGATCCCATCCATCCAAAGACTAGTAGGTCTAATTGACCTTTGAACTGTGGCCGACCGCAAGTCATCTGACGCTTTTCAATCACATCTCTTCCAGGACCATGGGTCGCTGATTTGAGTATATGCGTGCTTGCCTCGCATAGAGAGAGAGACACCTACAACGGATCAGTTGGGGGGTGGGGAGTAGGAGAAAAATGAACTAATCAGACTCTCCAGTGGTGGAATCTCACCCAATTTATTTCCAAGCTAACAGGCTTTGGCTAATGAGCTGAAGCAAAGCATCCTCTCTCTTCCTTCTCTCTCTCCTCTCCTCCTGTCCTCTGCCGTTCCACTGGTGATTCTGCGGACCGAACCAATTACTCGTCAGCGCATCCCGTTCATGTGCACATGCATTCACATTTCTGTGTCCAATCACATGTATTCACATCCAGCAAAAATAAAAGAGAAATACACACGCCTTATGAATAGACATGCTGTAGCCTCACACACACACAAACACACACACACACACACACTCTGAGCTCAGTGTTTGGTCTGCCAATTACTGAAAGTTTGTGGAAGGGTAAAAGGCTCAGTATATAAAGAATAAAACTGAGACCCAGACAGTGTCATTACCAAAAGATTTTACCAGACATAATATCCGTGGTAGTCAAACTGAAAATAGCAGCTTTTGGATTTTTGTTGAGAGCAAGGATGCAGCTGACACCGTCCTTTCGGGGATAATTCCTTGCAGATTGTAGGAAGGCAAACCCACTGTGGTACATGATTGTTTCCGTGTTTTTGGAGCAGAATAAGAATTTACATTCAGGTCTTATTTTACTCAGAGTTTCAACAAGCTCTTATGCATGAGCTTGTTGGAATGCAAATATGCTCACAGCATTCACACACTCAACGCATTGTCAGCTGGAGAATTTTCATTGCAACACTGCAGAGTTAGTCCAAGAAACTGTGTGCTGTGACTTCAAAATGTACTGTCTGTGGTCTGCAGCAAACACCTACAGAGAACAAAGCTGTCTTTAGTAGTCCATGCACAGTATCATATAAGAAACCCTTCATGCATATTATCCTTTTTGTCAATTGTTTGACAAAGAAACACACAACTGTAGTGTACAAGTTAACAAGTCCCCCACATTGTGTCAATTGTCTATGTCCCTCTGGAACAACAGAATTTCTTTTTTTTCTGATCCAAAGCCCCTCTCAGTCATGGTTGTGTGGGGCTGGAACCAAGAGCAAGAACATCAGGGCAGGGGTAATTCAGCTTTCTTTATTTTAACAGAGCCAGAAGTGTGACAGGTAAGGGGTCGGGGATAGGCGTCCTATGCGGGCCGGCATGCCTCAGACCAGGCGGGTTCCGAGGAAAGCGATGGTTCTGGCTTGGAAAGCCCAGACAAGAAATGAAGGGATAGCTGGAGTAAATAAACTGTGGGGCTTGATGAGTGAATGGGTTGCTTGTGTGCAGGTTAATTGGCAGATGGGGGCGGAACCACACCCAAGCAGACACACACCTGCATACAGGACTGTCACGGATCGGTGCTGGAGGTGCGGGCGGAAGCAGGCAGGACTCAGGCGCAGGATTCTCAACAGAAGTGTTCTTTATTAAACACACAGAAACAGGGACAGAGGCGTGCTCCAACGGACGGTTGACAAGACAATGACGCGACCAAGGACAACTGGCACACAGGGCTTAAATACACAAGGGAGGTGCAGGTGATTGGACACAGGTGGAAGCAATCAGGCAATCACAGGACAGGAAGTGAAGCTCACCCAGAGACACGAGACACAAGAAAGCTACAAAATAAGACAAGCAGAGGGCCCAAACCGTGACAGAACCCCCCCCTCAAGGACCGAATTCCAGACGGTCCTAAAGGGGAGCAGAACCGGAGAAAATCAGACAAGGGGAGGGAGGGTGGGGACCCGACGATCCTGGACCGCGCGGGGAACTCCGGGTGATGGCGGCCCTGTGTCGGGTCCTTCGGGGGGCCGGCCGGGCCTCAGGGTCTCGGGGGGTCTGGCGGGGCGGCGGCCGGGCCTCAGGGTCTCGGGGGGTCTGGCGGGGCGGCGGCCGGGCCTCAGGGTCTCGGGGGGTCTGCCGGGTCGGCGGCCGGGCCTCAGGGTCTCGGGGGGTCTGCCGGGTCGGCGGCCGGGCCTCAGGGTCTCGGGGGGTCTGCCGGGTCGGCGGCCGTGCGTTGTGGCGGGGGGCGCCGAGCTGTGCGGCTGCGGCGTCGTCGCGGAGGGGGGCGCCGAGCAGTGCGGCTCCGGCGTCGTCGTGGCGGGGGGCGCCGAGCAGTGCGGCTCCGGCGTCGTCGTGGCGGGGGGCGCCGAGCAGTGCGGCTGCGGCGTCGTCGTGGCGGGGGGCGCCGAGCAGTGCGGCTGCGGCGTCGTCGTGGCGGGGGGCGCCGAGCTGTGCGGCTCCGGCGTCGTCGTGGCGGGGGGCGCCGAGCTGGGCGGCTCCGGCGTCGTCGTGGCGGGGGGCGCCGAGCTGTGCGGCTGCGGCGTCGTCGTGGCGGGGGGCGCCGAGCAGTGCGGCTCCGGCGTCGTCGTGGCGGGGGGCGCCGAGCAGTGCGGCTGCGGCGGCCCAACCCCTGACCCCACCCCCCCCTCAAGGGCCGGATCCCAGACGGCCCCCAGGGGTGGGGGGGAGAGGACCAAGGGATGGGAGGGAGGGGGCACGATCAGGGGCCGTGGGGACGGGCCAGGAGACTGGACTCTGGGGGCCGGAACGGGCGGAGACTGGACTCTGGGGGGCGGAGACTGGACTCTGGGGGGCGGAGACTGGACTCTGGGGGGCGGAGACTGGACTCTGGGGGGCGGAGACTGGACTCTGGGGGGCGGAGACTGGACTCTGGGGGGCGGAGACTGGACTCTGGGGGGCGGAGACTGGACTCTGGGGGGCGGAGACTGGACTCTGGGGGGCGGAGACTGGACTCTGGGGGGCGGAGACTGGACTCTGGGGGGCGGAGACTGGACTCTGGGGGGCGGAGACTGGACTCTGGGGGCCGGAACGGGCGGAGACTGGACTCTGGGGGCCGGAACGGGCGGAGACTGGACTCTGGGGGCCGGAACGGGCGGAGACTGGACTCTGGGGGCCGGAACGGGCGGAGACTGGACTCTGGGGGCCGGAACGGGCGGAGACTGGACTCTGGGGGCCGGAACGGGCGGAGACTGGACTCTGGGGGCCGGAACGGGCGGAGACTGGACTCTGGGGGCCGGAACGGGCGGAGACGGGCGTCTTGGGGCCCGCTCAGGCTGGAACGGGCGTCTTGGGGCCCGCTCAGGCTGGAACGGATATCTGGGGGCCGAGTCTGGAGCCGGGACTGCGGGGGTTCGTCGGCTCCTTCTCCTCGGATTGAGGAGGTCCCGGAGCCTGAAGCATTCCTCCTGGTAGCTCCTGGGGCCAACAACGATGTTAGTCTTCCACTGGAAGAAAGGGCTCCTTAAATCGAGGTAGTCAGGCCCCAAGTCGCTCCAGGAGTCCGCTGGCAAGCCGGTGTTGCTGTTGCGCCGGGCAGCCTGCTGCACGCTGCGTGGGCCCCCTAACGCAAGGCGAGTTCCCAAAAACTCCTCCTTTGGGTAACACCCTGCTGAGTCCTTTCTTGGTCGCGTCATTCTGTCACGGATCGGTGCTGGAGGTGCGGGCGGAAGCAGGCAGGACTCAGGCGCAGGATTCTCAACAGAAGTGTTCTTTATTAAACACACAGAAACAGGGACAGAGGCGTGCTCCAACGGACGGTTGACAAGACAATGACGCGACCAAGGACAACTGGCACACAGGGCTTAAATACACAAGGGAGGTGCAGGTGATTGGACACAGGTGGAAGCAATCAGGCAATCACAGGACAGGAAGTGAAGCTCACCCAGAGACACGAGACACAAGAAAGCTACAAAATAAGACAAGCAGAGGGCCCAAACCGTGACAAGGACAAACGGGGGACCAATGCAAATTACAATGAAGAGAAAACAGCTTAGCATCAAGACATGGGAAGATTTAATGGAATAATGGTATTGTGTCAGTGCAGTCCAAAACAAGCTGGTCTATTATGGAAAGGTGTATTCAGCAAATCTCTTCTCTTCTCTTCTTAAGTGTTAGAATGTAATATAATAGAAATATACTGATAGTATCAGCAGAACGCACTATGACAAACAAATCACAAATAACAACAACAAATAACCTAACTGCTAAGTAGACTGCAGAAACTTCCCAAATAATTAGGGCCAAATTAACATTTCGAGGCAATAACACTTCTCTGGATTGAAAAACTTCTTCAAAGTAGAAGGTGATTTGGGGGAAATGGTGATAAAACCTCACATTTCTATTTCATATTTCTTCTTTTGGGCCAAAAACTGATTCAAACACAAATAATACGCTTGGTATCTGATATATAATAGTTTTGCCTTGCTAAAAACAGACATTAATGCAAGAAAGAATAAAAAGTCAATATAACTGGTGACTCCAAACTTTTGGACACAATTCTGCTTGCGTTTGTGTTTTCCAAAATCTTTTTAGGAAGGATTTCGTCACTAGTAGGGGTAAGTATCAGAAACCACAACATATTAGTGTCTGACTGCTTTTTTTCAAACCATTGCCCATCTGAAGAGAACAGCGTATGCGGTTCAAACTCAGCTGCTTTTACATGTTGCACATCATCTGATCCCATAACTCTGCACTCAATAACTAGAACACTCGAGGACTCGGCCCACCTAGAGGTGCCAATACTATCGGGCGTATCGGCAAGGAAGCATATTCTAAAAGTCAAATAACATAAGAGTAAATGGTCCAGGTGACCTTTTGAGAAAATGCCAGTGAAAGCTTCCAGCTAAATCCCACATTCGTGGAACAGCAGTCTTGACATTATGGAGGGGATTTGAAAAATCTTTAACAGTGAAAGGTGACCAAATCTGTTTTCAAATGAGGACAGTTAGCTGACGGAAACTCACAGCGGAATTAAACCCTGATCACCATCTTCAAGCCTTCTAAACTTTTACAAAAACTGGGGGACGTCCGACTGGAAAAATCAGCCAAAGACTGATGAAAAGGACTGAGTGTACTATATTCATTTACATTTCATTGGTATGAATAATTATCTGCATTATACTGTAGTTATTAACATTGAATATAAACTGTCTTAGATTTTTAATAAGCTTGTCACATATGTCATCTGTCTGTGGCTCTGTGCAGCCGTCATATAATTAAACAAGAATATTTTCATTAGTGGCAGTCTGAATAGTGTTATACTTGAAAAGTAAAGGGGGACTCAATGATAGATTTAGTTTCCTCCACTGAATATTAATGGTAATTATGTACTCTGCAGTGATAGATAATCCTGAATTTTCATTCAAAGGTTCCAAACTGATAAATGTCCTGGTTTGATTGAAAGTGACAGCATCTTTTGTATGAAAAAAATTAAGTTGTCAAAATGTACATCTGTGACAGCGTTCATAGGAAAATAATCTCATAACCGAAAGCATATGCAGCAGAATTTGTGAGTGCAGAGAAATTGATGTGTCAACTCTGATAAATCATTTCATGATTTCAAGCCCTTGAGGAGTCCTTCGTTGAGGTTACATGGACAGTTTCTGCTATTTTTAAATGCGCGAGACGTGCACCCTTGAAATGTAATGTGCTCAGGTTAAAATAAGCAAGAAACCTTTCTCCTTTGTTTTTTACATGACTTTGTGTTCTTCTACCTTTGTGGCACCGGAACCTATCAATCATTTACGTGTATATCCCCCCATAATCTCCGCTCATCACTGCTAACCCGAGGTCTCCTGTGAGGGCCGATCGTTTGATGCAGAGCCGCAGCAGAGGAACCCAAGAGATCGACACCAAACCCCCCTGCGCGCACACTGGGCACCTGCTCGTCATGCTCCCACGATGGGAGTCCCTCCCTCCGGCCCCGTGGATACCAGGCGCCCTTCTGGGTGCCGAGAGCAGGAAGACACGGGAGAGCAGGCTGAATCGCTCAATATTCTATCTGAGCAGAGCTTCATGGAGAAATCGATAAAGACACAACATATTTAAGCACACACGCTGTTTGGCGCTGTACAGGGAAAATTCCAGGGGATGTCTCTCAATCAATACCAACATCTAAGACACTGACAAAATCCATGAAATAATGTGCCCACCGCTCTCAGCTTTATTGTAACATTGTTTATTTTCGTCTTTTCCACTGCGGCCTTCTCCGAACTCCTTTCATAAGGATACAAAAGAGAGGCTTCTTTTTGCGGAAGGGAAGAATCGGCAGCAATTAAAAGGCAAGTGGCTTTAACATTCCAAGCGTATATCTGAGTGCTGCTTGGGCAGTAATTAAGTCCTCCAGAGTGTTTCTGCCATTAGAGCTACGATGCAACCAAACGAGGACACACCCGGCCCAGTGTGACCAGATTAAAAGAAGAGAAATCCGCTTCCTCGCTGCTCCGAAATGGCCACCATTGCCTCAGGCAGTCCATCAGTCTACAATGTACGACTTGAATCCCCATCCAATCAGCATGAAAGTGACATAAACCTCCCAGTTGGCTGCTTAACGACTGTCACTCTAAACTGTATTTACACCAAATGTAATGACAAAATACTGTCTCAAAGCTTTTTAAGAAGTCTTCTGGGTGTATTTTGTGGGATGATAAATTCCTTGCTAAAATATGACAAACAATAACTTACTTTCAGATAATATCCCATTCTTGACATCTTATATCTTTCATTACACAAAATTGGCAATTGGAGAAGTCAGCCAATGTAACCGGAGACAATAATAACAGCCTTTCAATCCAACGGGTTGCATAATTAGCTAGCTAGCAGGCTAAAGCTGATATAATGTGCCTCAACCATCGGCGCTTGAGCGGGAGTTTCCAGCTAGAAATGATAAGCGTGCTTTTGTCTACTGCCGTGTGAAATCAACAACCCATTTCTATAAAGATTTTCATGTGGCAAATTGTCTAACCGCAATTCTGCATATAGTGGAAATGGAAATACTGATGCAAAGCGTCATTACCTGAGAGGGCAGTGTTTAGCTAATCGCAATATTAACAATATTTCTATCATCCTTTTCCCAAACGTTGTTTACATGGTCCCACACGGAAAAACAAAAGAAAGGAAAGAAAAAATATTTTGTTGTTTATTATATTAAAAATATGTTTTACAAATAGTCAATTATTGTGTTTTTAAAACGTGCATTATGAACCCGGTAATATTTTGCTGCATGTCCTCATCCACATGTCTCAGCTGGGCTGGAAAACAAGGACATTTTATTCAAAATAATTCATTGTGTGAAGTTTTGTGGGGCTTTTCAGTTGGTCCTTAACAAACTGATTGGGTGTTTCCCCAACTAGATTCATTCAGTGCATCTCAATATGGACGTATATATACACATATACACGTTCTAATAGATTTTATATAAATACATTTATATTGTAATATATCTATCCTTTGATATATTTTTTATATGATATTTATATTATATATTTATAATAGTTACAATATGGTAGATTCTGATTATTGTTATATTATTATATATTCATTGGTATACTAAATTGTTTGAATAAGATGTCCTTATTATGTTAAACTGTTAGAACAAATAAATATTAAACTGCAAAATAATAATGCGTGTTTGATACCCTTTTTTTAACTGATTGGCTGGCCACCAGCTGCCACTGGATTCCAGTGAACATACCAGTCAAGCACAGTCTACCATCAGTAGTATCGAGCCCACTTCTTTCAATTGGTCTTCTACTTCAAGACCTCCTGAAGAAATATGACGCAAGGCTACTTGGGGGGAAGCAAGGAAAACTCTTTCATTACCCCCGGTGTCCACGGTGTGGGAGAAATCAATAGAGGTGTCCATGCTGGATTCATCTATATTCTACAGTGTGAACCTAATACCCTCACATGGGGAAAGGAAGACGAGTGGGTGGCTTGGGGGGGAAGAGGTGAGGGAGTGTGAGAGGAAGGGAGGTGCACTGAAGGGTAAAAGAAAGTGAGGGAAGGAGAGATTAGAGCGTTATCAATACGAAACGTTTTCAGGTGCACTCACACAGGTTGGAGTAACATGGTCGGGTTGGAGCGACTTTGGGGGAGAAATTGAGGGACTATTCTAGATTTAGATACAGGTGGGATTCAGTGGCTGCACAAAAAACCCTTGTGGGCTGTGCACAAAGCCCGTGGTCATCTCCCGAGGCTTAGAGATGTACAAATGACGAGAAGCATCTTCAAGAAGCGCATGTAAGAGTAACATGACATGCTGGATACATTAACAGACACGCTAACGAGACGCTTGTTCAACTGCTGCGAAAATCCTTTGCACGCACACACGACCACAATCTAACAACCACATCACCCGTCAGTGAGAGCCTCATTAAGCTGACAGGCGCTGGCCTCTCAGGGCAGGCCAGGATGTCAGAGCCCTCTCCTTCCTGTCATGACATGATGGATCCCTCCACCACTGGCTGCCAAGCTGCCACTCAAGTCCACCTTCCTGTGGGCGTCCATCAGGAAACACTTGGTAAGCATTCTCTTGATCTCATTTGTATATATTCACCATCGCTGTTCACGTCAAAATGTGATTGCAAGTCGATGGGACGATCGGGATTGGCTCTATTGGGAAGCTCTTCCCTGCCTCTCACTCTCAACATATGTATGGATGTATGTTGTGCTTAACCAACAGCAAACTCTACATCACACTATATAGCCTGCAATTTGTCCCACTATGAAAACACCTCCAGTTTGTTCATTGATCCGTAATGGTTTGGTTTAGTGTTCGGCCATTTCCCTTGTTGGAAAACATTCCTACCAAGCGGAGCTCAGTAGGATTGAGAACAATATTTGTAAAATTGAAAAAAATTGTGACACTCTCTATACCACTGTCCGGCTGCTGAATGATGGAAAATGAGACTAATTGGAAGTTCAGTTTAAGATTGGCCGCTATAACTGATATTTCAAAAATACTAGTATTTTTTTCTTTTTTTACAGCATTTTATTCAATGTTTGACGTGAAGCTGTCTGTCAGCGTTGTGTTGGAATGGCTTAAATCCACTTAATTCCTTTGAGGAGTAAAGGTTTTCATGTAGAGGGAGAACCCCTCAGCAGCTCATCACTAGTGACAGCAGGGCTTTGATGGATTCCAATACAAGTGTCAGCATCTTGAGGCTGGAGATTGAGCCTGATTGGACAGCTGTCGGAGCAGCACAAATATATTATTCAGTGTAGGATGCAAATTTGTTTGTTGTGGTCACAACAAAAATCTTTTCTTACCATAAAGAGATGTGAATAGAAATAATTATGAGTTTAAGAAATGATTTAAGCTTTCTGAGACGTGTGATGCTCTAACCGTTAGACACCACTTTGTTTGAAATTATACAGTCATTTTTAGTTTTGTATCTGCATGCTTTTACTTCCATTTTTATTGTTTGCATGTTTTTGATTGTCTGTGTGTGGTGGTTAATGTATTATTGCAGATGCGGATTTATTTGTTTATCTACCTTTTATCAAGTGAGTGTCTAATGGTGCACCTCATTAGGGCCGGAATTGACGGAAGGTGTGCCACTCTGCACCTTAAAGAGTCTTGTGCAATACGGGGGAAAGGTGGCAGTTGGAGCAGCACGGCGTTGGAGGTGGAGGTGGACAGGAGGACGACAGGTTGACAAAAAATGTTGACCAGTGTGTTTTTAAGAGCTTTTAGAAATCCTTTTAATACATTGGTAAGCAAATTGTCCTTGTGATGTAATTACCCACGTTTGTCCGTGCTGGCCCAATCTGGTGTCCTTTTTAAATTGTCTTTTTAAATATAGTTGCATTTCTTTTACTGGGCCTATCATTTTAGACATTGTTTTTATATTGAGTTTGACTGTTTTAACTGTAGTTTGTGGAATAAATGATATTTTAAGTTAATTTAGTCACAACTATTGTGGCATATACACCACCTAACTGAGAAAGCCACCCTTTGGTTACAATGCCTAATAAAGAATAGTACTTCATAATATAAAAATTGATTGCCTACAGATTGAATATTTCATTTTACTGCCATTTTTCTTTTTATTGTCCATGCTTGAATGGATGTTTAGTTCTTGTTAAGGGTCTTGCATGTTATCTAATAAAAAATAAGAAACGATCGATCGATGAAAAGCATGCTTCATTAAGCGTGGCTTTGGACTACCGCTTTGATCAATTTCTCTAAATTGACTTGTGACTTCTTTAGTTAAGATGAATGAAGTCGGTCGTTATGTGCGGTCACATAATTTGTGCTAATTGAGTAGAGAACACAACACACTGCAGTTAACAAAATAACCATCAAGGAAGTAGCCGAGTTGTCGTTTAATCAATGAAAACCAGGCATGAAGTTATAATTAATATGAAAAAAAGATGAAAATAAAGTTTCAGCATTACATTTTTTACTCTGGATAAAAATGTTTTACATTGTTTTTCAGAAAATATTGATTTAATTGTCATACCCAGATTTTGTCAATGAAAACGGACCTGGTGGAGACCAAAACTGAGCTCAAGGGGGAGTGACTGCTTGCTAATCTGTTCAAATTAAAAACGTTACCCCCAAAAAATATCAATTTAGGTTTAGCCTTTTTTGTAAATTAAAGTAAGCAATGACTGTCTATGTTTGATTGTATCCTACCTTCAGACACATACATGTATGGGACACAAAGTTGCATGGTTTGTTGAGTCTTTTTTTCGTTTCAAATACTTCTCTTGAAGCGCATCCAGACATCTCGCAAAGAGAAAGAACAGAGACATAGTCCGCTTTGTTGATAACAATCTCAGACAACTAAACCCCCGACGCCAGATCCCTCCGTCCAACATTCCTGTGTGAGCCTCTCTCTCTGCTTGTATCATCAAAGTGCAGCTGGTTGCACGTGGTGCCCCGTTGAGATGTGTGTGTGTCCAGCAGAGCCATCTGACAGCACAAAGCTAGCGTAAAGCACGCAGGGGCCCGTACAGGTCGTACCGATTTGATACCGACTAGTCTCATAATGCGGGTCCCAGTGGTGAGCCAGTGACCTGGGCGCTACAGAGCGGGGTGCAGTTAATAGCTTGGTGGAGACCTGTAATGAGGTTATCAATTAGAGGGAGACTTGCTCTCATTTGTCCCTGTTATGATAGTCTTTTTAAAAAGGCTTCTGGGAAAGAGGATTTCAATGTGAATTTGTAATTGTCAGTACAAGGACCTAGAAGCTGGTGTTCCATTATGGGCAGATGTTTCCAATGTGAGGTTGAGGATGTGCACAATAGCTTTCCGGAAACAACAAGTGATGATGGACCATTACCCTAAGAAGGATAAAGGTACACCCTTGAAAGGCAGCACATGATTAACGTTTTGGACATTTTATCTGCACAAAGGTCTTGTGCTCATGCGTAGTATACACGCGTTTGCATATGAGTAACCTGCCTTTAAAAGGTGTAACTATGTGTGCGTTATAAGAGATCACTCAGTATTCCTCCCTGCAGCTGGCCAGCCGCTGTGAGGGTCCCAAGAGGTGAGCAGACAAAAGAAATATCCCGGGTCAGGGATCCTACTCTCCCTCCGAAGCATCAGAGGTTATGTATTATTCACATTCAAAACAAGGCACGTGCTCCAGTCGGAGAGAACTGGAGATGGCAGCGCTCGGGCTACAGGGCCCTGTGAGAAGGAGAGCAACTGATGGAGGGGGCCGATGAACATTAAGTAGCCAGATCAAAAGTGAGAGGAAGATAAACTTTGTAATGGACCAAACAGTGCGCCGCGGAGAGCGTTGCGTCTGTGTCAGACACTCAGAGCGTTTCATTTGGCTGATTAGCACACCTTCAGTCAGAGGGGAGGAACTAATCAGTGAAATCTCCTGCTCTTGTGTTCAGCTCAGACGCAAATCTGCGTAAACATGATTTCACTGGCGAAAGACCACTGAGCTCATCACTTTGATTGGGATAGTTTTTTCTGGAAAAGATGCACAGAAGCGAAAGTATGACTCACTTTTTACCTCTCCATTCTAATACACAATTCACATTCAAAATAATAATGTTTAATAATGTTTTTATATTAAGAACGGATGACTTAAAAGAGGATTAATACCCAATTCTGCGGTTCCCCTCAGCTATGAAAAGCTGTACGTATTGGTTTGCTTTCCAGCCAGAAATGTTACTGTTTTCTGTTTGTTGTCACTGTGCTCACAGCAGACTTTAAGAAAAAAAGAATAAGAAAAGCTCTGTAACGCACGTTACCTGAACTTTACCGTTTAGCAAAGTTAGCTATTAGCGTCTCAGCATATAGTGGAGCACTCAGCAACCAAAGAGCCCGATGTTTCTGCCTTAATGATGTTGTATCTGCTGAATGTGTGTGCAAATATTTCACTAAATCAACTTAATGCAATAATATCTCAGTGTATTTATGACTTGTTTCGACGGCACCTGCAGTCTTTTTTTAGCCGTATTTTATGGGTAACCAGTTTTTTTTTAATCACTCGACCCAGCCTCCACCACCGGTGCCCATTGGGGACCCCGTCCTATTGATGGGAGAATACTTCATGTGGATCTTGTCCATTGAGTTCAAGCCGCTGAAGGAGCTCTAGCTCAATTTCCACTGGATACGCAGTGCATTATTACTGTGGTCATGGAGCTTTCAGCACAGTGGGGTGTTATTTAAAACGCAGGAGTGGCTTGTAGATACCACCAGTCGCCTCGGCTTTGATTGTCCACGCTGAAATAAACATCTCCAGACTAATGTTCAAAGGATTTTAGGATGATTAAAAAGCGCATCAGATTTCTGCTAATGTTCCATCTATGTGTTTTCCCTCTTGCACCAAAGGCCGCCCCCACACTAGCTTACCCGTTCCCACTGTGTCATCTCTTCATCCTCAGGGCTAACCAACAGTGGAGGTCAGTGAGGATAAGTCTCTCACACGCACATACAGGCGCACGCACGTACACCCATGTACCACTTTTTTTCCTCACTCTGACAGCCTCTCTGCTTCACAGAAACACACACATCAAATTAGATTTGCACACAAAACCCTGTTATGCTATCACTTGGCTGACTATTCAGCCACTTAATTAATCCAATTAATCAAAAGAAGGTATAAGAGCCTAATGAAAACATGTGTGTTGTATCCAGCAGCATCATCAGTATCTCCCCCCGCTGCTCATCAAAGTGTGAAGGGCGAGTCGAGGAAACTTTAATTCAGGATTTCTTCTCCTGTTTTCATTATGTTTAATTATTTTGAAACATGGAATTTTCCAAAACTATAGACTCCAGAGCTTTTAAAAGCTGCCGTCAGACACATGGAACGCTGGCTTTGAGTCCATAAACAACGTCTTGTTTGTTTGTTTAATGTTGGCGCAGCCGGGTCTTGAAACCACCTTGTGAAAATCCTCGTTAGAAGAGTGCGTTCACATTTGCCTCCTCGGTAAAACACAGATAAACAAAAGCGGAGCGCACATTTCACCCGACAGTTGTGGAAATCCATGGGCCAAGATATGCGACGCAATTAAATTTAACGAATAGCTGCTCTAACGAAAAGGTAAAACATCAGAACCACACCTTTCACACAAACAAACTGTATTGTGTTTGAATTAAGTCAGACCCCCCTGGTCTGGAAGGAAAGCTTTAATGACTGCTCGGGCAATAATCAATACTGGTAGCGCCGCTAGCTGCTGTTAAATATTCAACATTCAAGGCTCATCCCACTGATGCACTAAGGAAAGGTCTTCGTGTGTTGAATCCCTCGGTTCAAAGCCCCCTCCAGGGTGTCAGCAGCCTCTTTCGTCCCACACAACACGACTTTAGTCAAGGACTTCTGAAAGTTCGGTCAACTTCTCCCCTGTATGCGCACACGCACATGCCAGACATCCCTCTGTCTCCCTGTGCCCCCTCTGCCTCACTCCTCCTCCTCCTCCCCCCTTTTGTCAGGCTCCAGTTGATCGTACAGATGACAGTATGGACTCCGGCACCAGTGTGTCGGAACCAAGAGCCGAGGAGAGCGATGTCTGAGGGAGAGGAGAGAGGACACAAAGCGAGATGGATGGAGTAAGGGGGAGCGAGGGGGAGTCAGTCCTTCCCCAGAGCCCGGCAGCCTTTATATTACCATAATGTCTGTGCTTGTATCCTAATAGCCAATGGGGTGGCAGCTACAGAGACCTTACTGAACGGCGAGTGGGCCCGAGCGCTCATTTGATCAACGCGGCGTTTGAGCATTGCAGGCGAGACCTCGAGGGCTGGAAAGGGCTGGAAAGGGCTGGAAAGGGCTGGAGGGCAGACGGTTCACCTTGTGCAGGATGGAGGGGGATGGCGGACTGCATACTGAGGACAGCCAGTGGCAGTGGGCCGTGTCACACACGTGTTCGAGGAGAGATTTGTGGACAGGCAGAGGATTAGAAGGCGGTGTTCGTACATGGCTCGCCTTCCGAGGCTCTGAGATGTTTTTTTTTTTTAAGACGTCAGCGCTCATGTGTCTGAGGGGAATAACATGCAGGAAAAGCAAGATAGAGAAACAAAAAGACGGATGTGAATTAATCTAAAATATTTTTACTTAGTCACCAATTAATCCAACACCCAACATGCAGAAACACTCGAAATGAAGGAAAACAATCTGCAAACTCCACTGCATTGGAATACACGGTCTCCCTCTTTTAGCTCTGTTTTTGGTCTCCACTACCCCCTGAGGGAAGTAGCACCTAAGCACCTTTTGGTGCTGTGCAGGTAATGCACAGTGGCTTTTTTTCTAAAACCGCTGCTACTGGAAATGATGCCGATAAGTGTGAAACTCCACCGTGAAAAGGCAACGTATTAGTACCAATCTTTAAGCCAAGCAGAGTAATATAAAACTTGGTGTGCACAGTGGCTTTCCTCGCTCTCAAAGGTCAGCAGCAAAGGTCAAGAACACCATTTGCAAATGATCAACCGTACAAATGTGCATATATAAGTTTACCACTGAAATGTTGCTGTCACAATGGCTGGTGTGACTAAACGCTTGTTGCACAATACTATTGTGATTCTAAGTCACAGTGTGCATGAATGATGCCAGACTTTTAATGCCTTCTTGTGCACTTTTGATCTCTCTGATCACATGTTAAGAGGCGCAGACGGCTCCGCCATTATCACATCCGGCGTACAGTAAGCAGGTATTAGCTTTTACAAAAAGGCGCCATGGCACATTCCTCGCTCTGATAGAAACTGGCCCTCGAGAGTGCGTCTGGGTTGTGTCGTCATAGACACCGGCTTCGGCTCCCACAAAAAAAGCAGCCAGTAGATACTTCTACACATCATCCTCACCCCTGCACGTCTTGTCATCATCGCTCATGAATATTCTATTCTATTCTGTTCCTCTCGCCCGTCTCTAGCCTTCCCATCAAACGTCTTGTAAATGTGCCACAGACTGCGTGCGGCGCCCTTCTCCACCTCCTCCCCTGCACTACAATGACTTGTGTCCTGGCCAATGCATTATGGCTGGTAGGGGTGACTCAGGCCGGGCAGCAAGCCACTCGAGTGTGGGGTGACATGAACAGAGACAGGGATTACGTCCGGTGACACGATGTTGATTCAAGTGCAGCCGACTTCGGAACGGTTTTTTATTTCTTTTGGACAAGACTTCATTTTTATTCAATAAATGATGGAACAGGTTCACTTAGAGCAAGCCAACCTTCATTTAAAAGGTTATGCGTGGTAAAGATTTAGCAGTAACAGTGTAGGTGCAGAAAGTTCTCACAAGAAGACAAATACTTCACATTATCTGGTTTAAAATGCTTCCACTAATCTACGCTTTGATGGGGACTTCTTATAAACCCAGAAGGATCTGGGAAGGTCCCTGAAATATAATCCAGGAGCTACTTGCCGGCTGTGTAAAGCACACAACTAGTGCTTTGAAAGCGATGGTAATGACAATGAGTTAAACATCTTCTGAAAAACAGCGGTTGGCGTGAAATACTAGTTGAATGTCACTCAATTGTATCATAATCATCCCTGTAAGGAGAAATGGCTGCAACACAATAACAGCCTAAACTGTTTTTTAAAGAAGTATAAAATAGCGTTGCAACAGGCTGCCATTCAGTATGAACTCGAGGAATGTCACTGCTGACCCTGATGTGTTGTTGTTGTTGTTTGTTCCTTCATTCCTCGGGTCGCTTCAGACAGACGTCGATCTGAGCGCCTCACACTAATTGGCTGCATCTCTTTGAGACTAAAGGCAAGCGGATAAGCCCAGCTACCGTCTAAAGGCCGTGCATTGAGCGGCCAGCAGAATTCTTTAGCATCCTAATCTTGTGAAACTCAAGAAAGGAAAGTCCTTTTAACAAAAGATGTTACAAACATTAAAAGTCAAATTAAATAATAATTTCATTGTTATTGTTTTTTTTGTTTATGCATTAATGTCACAGGCTCCGTGCAGTGATATTTGATTCCCTTTCCCTATTTCTAAATGTGGCAAAAATCTTTGAAGTAACATATCTTTCAGGTGCCATCCATCTACACACACACATACACACACACACACACACACACACACACACACACACACACACACACACACACTTTTAGCTAGAAAATAAATTAAATTCAAATTGTAATGTGTCCGCTTCTTTTTAACTGTATTTCATATTAGCTATTGTAATCACAACTTATCTTATTATTACTTGATTAGGATTCACTGGCACTCATGCACCATTTTCAGTTCAAACACTCTCATTTGAATGCCAACAAAACAGGTGTCTCTTCTTGTTAAAATGGCAATTACTTAACTATTGAAATACAGCCGAATAGAGCATTGGCAGAAAACACTCAATAGGTGCCAAGTTTCATGTTGAATCACTAACAATTATTGGCTTATAGCAGGGCCAGGCGACCATTTATTCATATATCTACATAGACACCAACATGCCCACTAACATTAATAGTCATATAGAGAACTAGCTCGGTCAACAAAATGCACACACCAGCACAAACCAGATGGCAGACGCATTAAATCCGTGGCTTATTCCTGAAATGAGTATCTTTCGAGGAGAGCAGGGACACACAGATCAGTCCGTGAAGACCTGTTGCTAGATACAGTGTTTCATTCATCACTGTTGGTGGGAATCTGAAGCAGGAGTAGGCCTTTGGTTGACCATGACTGCCAATCTATTGGGCAATTTATCTTCCTCTTGCTCCTGATGACGTTGTTTTGTGACAACCTTCAGCAGAATTAGATGTAAATTTATTGGGAGCGATATAAGGACCGTTCACCTGTACCGGTTCAAAGAGTCACCGTGTTATCTGGTGGTAACTTCTGCTGGGTGATTGGTCGGCGTGGGCAAATAAACAGAGGTGGGCTTTTATTTAAAAACTGACAAGTTAAAGGCTTTCTACTTGTGCTAACGTTACGTTGCAAACAGCTCGCTCAGAATAACATACCAAGACGAAGTGAGCACGTGCAGTCCATTTCTGACTATTAAAATAATTACACAATCTTTTTTTTTTTTAAATAAGGCAGAATTGGCTTTTTCAGAGGTTTATCAGTATACTTCAGATACGGTTCTACTCTTCTAGTGGGAAGCTCACATTTTAGGAAAATCTTTCAAGTAACCTCCACAATTGGCAGGTGTGTCAAGTTTTTAAATGTTGAAAACATGGGTAATAACTACAACAGATCTGTCCTCAGTAAGGCAGCGTGAACATTGCCTCGCCCTTAGAAACAACTGCAGTCATCATTTGTATGTCAGAATATCTTTTGTGTACATAGCAGTTGCATCATTAATCCAGGTTCAGTTCAACAGCTCGGGAACAGGTATCCTAGTGACAGTTAAATTTTTACTTCAACACTATTTAGAACAAATAGTGTCCACAGACCCAAAGCAGCCCATGACACCACCCAGCCACATTCCACGTGTGGCTAAAATTGCAGCATCCTCACACCAGATCTGTCACTGTGGTTATAGTATTGAAGACTAATGTGTTCTGCCTTTTATGAGCCAACAGTGGAAGCTAGATTATATATCCTCCCCGCCCCCCTTTGACACTTCCAAACCTCAGAGGTTGAATATCAGTAAAGCAATAAAAAAAATCTGAGAGGATCTTAACCTCCATTAGTTTGTCCTGGCTGCACCCTAAATGTACTCTAAAGAATTGTATATCATGAGGTGCTACAGAAAAGACATGTTTTGTTGAGTTAGTTTTTTTTTTTTAAAAGACTTTTTCAAAGACATCTGAACCTGCACTGCCCCCTAGAGGCAACAACACAAGGGTCCTCCAGTAAAACTTTATTCATTATCCCAACAAAAACAATTAACAGATTCTGACCAAATGACAATTACACACCCCCCCACCCCCCAAACAAAGTAATGAACTCCCCCTAAATGTTGATTTATTGGATTATCTTTTAACTCAGTAAGTAGTCTGCAGCCTTTTCATCTTTCAGTTAGTCAGGGACAACTGAGAGAAGATCAATTCAATACAGGAAAATAATTGGGGTCCATAGTTTACACAGTGCATTACACAGATCAGTGGTAAGACACGGCGCTTATGAAATTACAATTTGGTCTTATCTATTTAAGTTTAACTGAAGGTCATGACAGACCCTTTGTAGATACTCAAATTCATTTTTTCAGCAGATGTCATTCTTCTTGAATCCAACTTCTCAAACTTTATCTTTCAAAAATGAATACTTCTGAAGGATATTCCCCAGCATACAAACTAGGTTATCATTCACATTTGATTAGACGTATTAATAAATTAAACAACTATCGGTTATCTCCTTTAACTCCAACTGCCACACACAGCAAAAAAACAAAATGTCTCCTCAAACAGTATCCAGCATCCACCACATTCCTGAGCTGAAGCTGATCACACTCCACAGCTTATAAAATATACCATAAAATACCATCAGAAGAGGAGTGCATAACAGTAACTCATGGGTCTTTGCATTTAACTAATGTGACATGATTGACAATGATATAAAGCAGTTATTTGCTCGCGGCTTTGGCAGTCGTTCAATCGCAGTTATTAGTTACACAATCCCACATTTGCGATGGCATTTAGGAGTTACTTCAGTTTCACCATCAAAGCTACTGGGTCAAATAAAGGTCAAAAATATTTGAAGCTTGTCAAATGAAGTTTTAAAGTAAATAATATTTCCAAACATTTACAAATTTCTCATGCAACTGGTAATACAAAACAGATATTTCTGATCATTTAACAAGCTTAAAGTCATATTGATATTTGATTTCCCAGTAATCAATTTAATGAAACTATATATTTTTTAAACATCCAATGTTGGAGGTTTTTAGATGTTTCACACATTTCTGATGATTGCTTTTTGTGTATTTTAATTGAGTCCAAATGCTGGTGATCAGCCATTATGCCTCACAGTCCAAATTCATGTCAGAACTGATATCAAAAGCATACAAGTGCCTTTAAAACACAAGCAAAAGATATTAGTTGACCTAGATAAATTACAAAGGTATAAAAATGGCTCATATTTTATCACAAATATTAATAACGTTCTGAAACAATGACCATTCTGGAGTTCTAAAAAAAACAAATATATAAAAAAAAAAAAAAAAAACCTGTAAAATGTCAGCTGAGGTGGTGATGCGCACCGAGTGGATCGTGTTGGGCCAAATAACATCTCAGTGCACTAAATAGTTCTGTAGCACCCGCCACAAACCACTCCAGACTTTGAGAGGTTTAGTGGACCGGCATCTCCTCGAGGAGCTACTGCCCACGCGGTGCCGCGTCTACCATTTAGTGTACCGGGTCTGAGGGGAGCCGTGAATGCGTCCTCATGTGCGCCGGGCCTTCGGTCTCTTGGCCTGACGCTTGGCTTCATCCAGAGCGGCGCTGTCCCCGCTGGCCTGGGCCATGCTCCTCACTCCCTGGATGCGGTTCACCAGCTGTAACAGGAGGGGAATCACCTGCAAAACAAGTCCCCAAGAGGCATTAGACAGCAGATGCCTAGTTCCGTACTAAACATCAAGGAAACTCTCTGGAAGCAATTGTGGTTTAAGTGAAACGGCTACAAGAAACAGAACGCCCTTGATGGCATTTCACAACACATTCGGAGATTCAACGGTCGAGAAAGACATTGTCCGTGGCAGGCAGAGGTGATCGTGTACCTTCTCGTGGTTGTACGCCGCTAACAGGAGCAGCAGAGTGAGGGGCAGAGCGAGGTAGGAGCCCTGGGCCACATCCTGGTCAGGCACTTTACGCTGTGGGAAAGCATTCATTCATTATTTACCATAATGAATTGTTAAAAATAAATAAATCCTGCTTTCAAATAAGCTAAAAAAGGTCATTGTTGTGTGGGTTAAAGCGTGGTCTAGAAAGAAGCTCGTCTTACAGTGGGGTTGAAGGTGAGTGTGATGTGCTTGTGGTAGCCATTGGAGGTGAAGGTGACCTGAGGCAGAGTGAAGTCATACTGGGAGCGGGACAGTGTGGAGTACAGCATCAGCAGGTAGCTCTACACAAGAAAGAACACAGACTTTAGATGCATTGGACATACAATAGTGTCAACATTGAGAAGACTTATAGACCCACAATAACAGACTAGAAAAGGGGACTTGTGTCACAGTATTGTTTTTTCTCTCCATAAAGAGCAGAAATACCTCTCCATCTCTGTCCAGAGGAGGGAAGTTGAAGAAGAGGGACTGTGCCAGAGAGACACTGTTGATTGGGTTGTCTAGATTGTCACTTTTGTAAAGCTTCACCTGCAAAAAGAAAGAGAAAAAATATTAAAACGTAACACATTGAATTGCAGGGTTCACGTCGATAGTCGAGGCCAAGCAGTCCTACCGATAGTGTTGCGAGATGTTCTGGGGATGTGTGGACATTTCCACTGAGGTCAAACTGATTGATTTGCCGGAAGGCGATGATGTTGACCCCTTCAATGTCACTACTTCCGACCTGAGGGGGAACACAGAGCTTAAAGTACAGATACATCCTTGGGCTCACTCCGAATGGGAACTGTGGATAACGCTTTGTACGAGTCACTCCATGTTGTAATAACTGAGAATTAAAGAGATTTCCACCCTTGCCCAAGAGATTAGGAAGCTTGCACTTTTTCACACAAGCTAAAATGAGCAACCGAGGGGTTTAAAAGTGCAATGGGATTACCGCTGTTTTTGTTCTGCGTATAGAAAGGACTCATGTGATGAGGCTGCCGATAAGCTACAATCACAGGGTTCCCACCGTCAGTTTAACAATTCAATTACCAAAGTTTTTCTCATTCCCTCCTATCTAGCTTTACACCGGGTGTGAAAAGAAAAATGCTATGATTTTTTTAAAATGCTGCATTACCGTCTGGACTGGCAATTGGGAGTGTTATTCAAGTCAAAAACCCTTTAACTATGTCCACGTAGTAGCTGCTCCAGAGTTATTGATCATTTCACATTATTCATCAACAAATGGAGATGACCAGATGAACATTTCAGCAGTGAGAAGTCCTTAGGGTGCTCACAAAGACATTGATGTGTACACATCTTTCCAGGCAATTAGGCAAATTCCAATCTGCTGATGAAGACCTCTGATATAAAAAGCCCCAGACAGCCTCTAGATGGACCTTGGGGTTGTTCCCCCAAAAATAGTGTTCCTACCGTTTGCCTCAAGATAAAATACTTGCTGCACTCACCTCAAAGCAATTGCATTACAAACCTGCTGCGTGAAACAAGGAAAGCCTTTGAGGCTCCTTACCTCTATAAGCCGGTGCTGTGGTAAGGCCCTCTCTATGTGGTCGTTGCCTTCTGCTCGAAGCTGAATTACATATTTGCAACTTGGCTGCAAGGGAACAATGCTTGCATTAGGTCATACGATATGTACTTATAAACAGTGGAATTCAATGTGCTTGTACAGGTGTCTGATGCCGACTAAAGTGCTGCTTACAATTTGCCCTTGAATACTCACCAAAAGGCCTCTGAGTCTGAAGCGACCCTCCTCATCGGTGACGGTGTCCTCGCTGTAGAGGCTACACTCCCCCTGCCCCACCGCCTCCACGGCCACGTCCCTCTCTGCGTCCCCACTCAGAGACTGCACAGCGCCGTAGCAGCTGAGGAGCAGAGTGCGACAACGTGACAGCAATCAGACACACACTCTGGGGACATTTTTGGACTAAAAAAAAAGTAAGAAAAAATAAGCACCAAAAAGCATTTGTATACCTGTAAGCTGTCTTAATACCAGCAATGTCAATACTGAGGTTTTGACCTTCCTCCACGGTGATCATCTGAGACACTGGCTCAAAGCGAAACTCCTTCATCATGGGTTTAAAGTAATACTGGCCGGGACTCTGAGGAGAGAAGAAAGCAGTGATTTCATCAAATAGGAATTGGCCAGAGCGTCGTTACACAACAAAAAGAAAATAGTGGTGAAAGCAAACAAATTGCTGTGTCTGTACCAGGTTATTAAAAGTTAGCAGGCCGGTGTCCTGAGTCAACAGATTGGATCGAAACTGTCCTCCACTCAGAGACAGGAGGACACCCGATAGGGGAAGACCATCCTCCGATTTAATCTAAAGCCCAGAGGGACAGAGAGTACAGGTCATGGATCTCATGTCAATCGGAGCACGAGTTTCAGCAAAATGAGTGCAGGTTTAAAAAAAAAAGCTGGGATGAAAAATGTATGAGTCAGTATTGATGACATTGTACCTTGAAGGTGACACCAGCGAGAGCGAACGCCTTGAAATCGCCCTGCGTTCCCTCCACAGGACTGAGGACGAAGCCCTCCTTGCTGGCGCTGATGTTGTACTGCCGGTCGCTGTGCAGCGGACCCACACTGAGGGAAGGAGAGGGGCCTTGTGATTACAATACTCTCCCACATACTAAACTAAATTACATTCATTCAGAGATGAGACTACAGAACTAGATTTAACTTAACCCATCAACCCTCATGCAGTTAAAAACATAATAATTGTCCCTTTTCACATTCTCAGCCGTGGTGCTCATATGGTGCAGCCTTTGAAGGCGTGCAGAATTGTGATCGAGGTTCTCATACCTGTATCCTCCCATCTCATTAGTGGCCACGGTGATGAGCGGCGCAGCAGCGCCTCTCTCAGTGATGGAGATCTCAACACCCTGTAGCTCCGGCGACACCTTTCCCTCCAGGAAGAGACCAGCGCGACCTGCGATGTCCACGGGCCGACCTGGACACGACTCTGTCCAGAGAGTGCAATTACTTTTCAGGTCATACAGGGAAGATATAATTGATCTACTACTGTGTGTGAGTGTGTGTATGAACATACCTCCGGTAATAGTGGCCTCTACCTCAGGCGGGTAGAAGAGTAGTTCCTTGGATGAGGGCGTCACGGTGATCTTCTCTCCAGCCCTGTTCAGTCATACAGTCCATAGTAAGTCACTGCTGCATCATCACATGGGTTCCGGTCTAAGCAAGACTCCCAGACATGATAGTATTATAATAATAATAAGGTTGCAAAGTGATAGGATGTCTGTCTCCTTCCTGACTGCAAGTGGCAGTAGACAAAGAGGATGTGACACAGAGCTCCCACATAAGAGCTGTTGAACCTCTCGTCTGGATATCCTGTGCTTGATTGCTAGTTTATTGAGCCGGCAGCAGGCTTGGAGCTTACGCTACAAAATGTGTCTCAGCAGTAGAGCAGGGTCCGACCGCACACTGTGGTCCGCCACAGTTCCTGCTTGAATTACATGGCTAAGCGGCTATTCACGTGCGCAGGCTGGCAGCTGGATGGATTAGCCTCTTGTTTGCTGGTGTGTTAACGTCTGCCTTTGAACTTTGAACAGAAAAGATGTCAGTTCGTGTAAGCTGACCTGGCCCAGTAGGAGAACTCATAGTGGAAGGGGCCGGCCAGTTCATCGGCCTTCTCTTGGATGGGAGGACTGTCGTCTCTGGCGCCGGCGTCTTCTTCAGCAGCGCGCCGCTCCCGTTCCTGACGCCGCAGTTGAATCTCTTGCAACTGCTGCTCCTGCCTCGTCTCCTCCAGGCTCCGTAGGGGACCAAGCACCAGCGCCGGCTCACTCTCAATAGACGATCTGCGCAAAAGGGGAGGAAGAAAATAAACAAAAAACACAATGGCGACGGAACATTTGCATGGGGATGACGAACAGGGTTTCTAGCGTAACCACGGCGAGTCATTACTTGATGGTGACTGTGACGTCTAGCATCTGGTCGGTGGTGATGAGCCCAGTCATGTGATGCCGCACCGCGGTCAGCACCAGGATGCTGGGGGCCGAGCTGTTGAACACAGATTTACAATAGACGGTTCAACTGAATGTGGGAAAGGCTGATTTGCAGCGGAAATGGTTTGTAAACGGCATGGCCATACTTACGTATCGTAGGTGTAGAAATCCTGCTCAAACTGGTGACAGGAGCGAGGGGTGACTTTGTAAACACCTGGAGGGGAAGGTTTTAGTTTATTCATTACTCTGCTCAAAAGGCCTTTCAGCTCAAAACGCCACAATGTAACAAGGTAGGGAACACTGATACTTCTTCAGGGGCTAATCCATGCTACGTTTAGCTGCTAAGAGGCCGGGACAATGAACCTCACCAGGCTTGGAGAGGCAGAAGCGGTTGACTCCCTTAGAGAGGTTGTACACGCCGACGTTCTCGGGTTGGCTGCCGTCTTGGAAAAACTCCTGTGCAGTTGGAACCCAGTCAGTTCAGAATCAGAATAACAATTTCAACAACTGACACGACCCACGCCAGGTACCGCTCACTCACCAAAGTAATGGCATGGGAGAGGGAGCAGCGCAGGATGTAGCCGATCTGTCTGAACTCCACCCCCAAAACATCAGAGTCCAGAACCTCCACTTCCATAGACTTGTGCTTCCAGCACCACTCCTCATGAGGAATACTCACTGACGGGGAAAAGCATGAGAGGAAACAACAAATAGTCATCAACAAGGACCAACAGTTAGTCAGATTGTTGAAAAGGATTTAATCCATCACACCAGCCAAGGAGGAAAACTCTCTGAAACCATGATGGCTTCAGGTTATCATTGTAAAAAGATGTTATCTCAAAGTAAAATAATAAGTAACTCACTAATTGGGCCAGGCAACATCACAAGCCGTGTTAATAAACCCTAAAAGGTACACTGCGCGCAGATAGATAGCAGGCTTGGAACAATGAGGTGGAATGGATGCGGCACCAGAAGATTCACTCATCGGGCTGCTGCTAAACATCAATTATGATTTGGAGCTGGTAATTACCAATTGATTTCACCACAATCCTTAGGGAGTAATACAAATGGGATGGAGGAGGAAATGGTTCATGAGCTATCCTCAGTTGGAGTTCTCTCCGTCAAAATATGCATGCCGACTTTGGATTTGTGCACCCCTTAAATGAAAATTTACAAAACTAAGACTATTTAAAACCGCTGTTTTTAATTTCTAAAAATAATTCCCAAAGTAGTTGCAAAATATTGAAACACCACGATTATTAGAGGTGGTAAGTGTTATGGAGAGTGAGTCCTGACCTTTGTATTTCCCCGGTAAGACATCGTCAAAGGAGAAGCTGAGGATGTCACTGCTGCCAGACAGAGCCACCGTCCTCCTCTCTCCCTGCCGACTCACCGGCTGCAGGGTCACCGACAGGTCATCACAGGACGCTGGAGGTCAATCAGAGGACACGGGCTCAGGAAAAAAAGCCTCACAGTTCCATGGGGTTGACGCCTCATGCAGGACAAGAACTGTATTGCAGAAGTGTAGACGAGCCGGTCCTCACCTAAGCAGTAGACTTTCCCAGAGACAGAAGCCATGAATTGGGTGAAGAGCAGGTCGGTGAGGGGCTGGTCCACAACGGAGACCTCCAGGGCTTGAGGCTGCAGAGCAAGGCCGGCCTTCACCTCCAGCTCGGGGAGCGACACCTGAACAGTCAAATATGATGCAAGTTTCCTTATAGTGATCTACTTTGCAGGCACTGAAAATCACTTACATCACATTGTAGATAGTTTCGGTACATGTATGAAAGATTTGGACTGCTGGGCTTTCATTAGTTTTGGATTATGGTCATCATTTTTATGTATATTGTAATTACACAAATACTGGCAATCAGAAAATCAGTTGAAAGTATGCCTCTTGTCTTGCTGTGTGCGCTGATGAACTGTCTTTTTTTTTTAAAATATCCTTGTCAAAGTGCATTTGGATTTCGTACGGACGAGCTGGAAACATTGTGCCGCAGGGGGATGATAATAAAGTAGGTGCTGGCAGCCTTACATGGACACTGTACTCTCCGGGTTTGGCCTGAAAGCAGAAGGCCCCCTGAGGATCAGAGTCGACGGTCCTGCTGGAGGCCTTTTCCTGTCCTCGCTGCGTCAGAGTGATCTTGAAGCGGCCCTGCTGCTTCATGCCTTCGGGCAGCCGGCTGATGGAGATCTGCCCACACACGCTGAACCTGTTTGGGGGCCGGCAGAAGAGTTTTACATCAAGCCAATTAGCCGCGTCGAGACCACTGAGGCGGATGTTTTACTATTCATTTTGAAACACGTCCAGTGTAAGAATTTCATTTCTTTGTAAAAAAAAAAAAAAAAGGCATTCAAGCCTGACGCACCCAGCTGTGATGATGTCGGGGAGTTGTGGTGTGCTGGGGGCGATCTTCACTGTGACCGACTCAAAGAGCATGAGCTCCTTGCTGACCCGGATGGTGTACGTACCGGCCGTCATGTTCTCCAACCGGAAAGAGCCGTCCTCCTTGCTGAGGACTGTGAGGACACAAGGGTGCACTGTTAATGTGTGTATACGTACCGTAGGAACAAAGGAATGCGGAACTATTACTTACTTACTATTATTTACACAAAGTATTGACATATTTGGGGAGTCTTCTTTACCTTTGATCTGGTTGTTGAGGGACACTGTGGCGTCAGCGACTCCTTCCCCACCGACACTGTTGAGAACTCGGCCCGTCACAGAGAAGCCCATGACGCGGAAGATGGGCTGCGTGAAAAGACGAAACGAGGTAGAATACTTTAAAAGCTTTCTAGTTCAAAGAAAAAGCTCAAATGAATAGTTAGAAATAATTGGATTCTTTACCTCCAGTTTCAAACTGTTGTGTTCCACCTTGAAATTCATCCTTGAAGGAGCGACATCGAATGTTATTCTCTCCCCTCGGTAGAAGGGAACCTGAAGGGAAGGAGTTCACAAAAGCAGAATTAGTGAAAGAAAACACGAGAAAAACGAGTTACATTGTAATGTAATCCAATTAAGCTCGTCCCTTATCCAGCAATAGACACCCTCAATGTTCGCTATTTCACTAAATTGTGAAGATGTGCTGCTTCACCGGCAATGCCCCCAAGATGAGAGCTTCACTCTTAAGCAGAACCATTTTATTTACAGTATCTGCCACAGTAGCGGCGTGCTGAGGTTTTTAGACTGATAGCCTCGGGTTGGATTAGAACAGGGGCAAGTCCGTCTTCTGCCTCACGAGGGAAGCTTACCACGGTGTATTCGCCGCTGGCCAGTGAGGGGAAGGTGAAGGTCCCATCTTCCCTGGAGAGAGCGCTGCACAGGTAGACCAGGGAGCCGTCCCCAGGATCTGCCCCTACCACTGGAGAAGTGTTACAGACCCCGACGTCCTGAACACAAATAAATTGTGGTTAGAATTCCTTGATACTCCTGGAAAGGACTGCAGCCTCTAAAATGAGAGTATACTATTTAGGTTCACCTCTTTCTTGACTGTGGCCGAGTACAGTAGGAAGGTGACCTCCTTCATGGGCTCGCCATCACTGCGCACCTCCCCCGAGACGTCGTAGCCCCCGACCACCAGATGGTCGGCGGCCGGGGCGTTGGAATTGGAAACCAGCACTGAGGTGGTGCTCTATGGGAAGAAGGGACGGGGAGGATGGGAGTAACGTCCTCATCAGGAGCAGTGAGATTACTGCTTGATATCATTAGTTATAAACCCGCTGAGCTGATTGAATTAACAACGCTGCTGACATTGTGCATTCTACGGGACCGAGGACACTCCTCGGGTGAAGATCTGCATTACTGTGGCGGTAGAAAGAAACAATATGGTGATCAAACACAGGTTTATTCTGGATGAAAATGGATCCACGGTTCTAAGCAGTGTGTTGTTGTAGTGCAAGTCTTATTTCCATTGTTTAAATCACCGGGTATTCTGGGCTAAATAATGGATATCTAGTCTGCAACTGTATATTTCCTTGTTCAGGGTTTGTGATTTAGTGGATACAAAACGTGTGTTCTCCGATGGCTCTTCTAGATAAAAACCGTTAAGAGATTGTGGGGAACATTTTGTAGAAATCTCAAATAATAAAGAAAATGTGACCATGACAGCGTCTTGCAAAGTCATTTAAATCAAGGAGTCAAGTCAAGTGTTTATGAAAGAGCAAAGATTCTTATAAAGGACTCCATGACCCCTAGAAAGTTTAGTCTTTAGTCTCAATGATCCTTAATTATCATTTGCAAAACAGCAAATGCATATTTGGGTCCCTAAAGCTTCTTAAGTCGCATCCTGAGTTTACCAGCGTATCACGCCACAGCTCCGCCACAGAGTTTGACCCTGTAGCTTTAAAAAAACAGCAAACTGAAAGAACACAACCTAAAATGAAACACATCTTTAAAAAGCATGATACGTTCATGTGTCTATGTAGTCCGTACTGTTGATAATGCTTAAATAAAACTAAAGTGAAGGGACCAACCTGCTCCAGGGTCCAGGAGGGATGGGCAGCTGTGATGTCATAACTTCCAGGTAGTACCTTTGAAAAGGTATACCTGTTTTAGGAAGATGAAAAAAAGAAAGCCAATGAAATGGCGAACAATTTACGATTTACATTTGTTTAATAACAGGTTCGGAGCTTTAAACAAAAAGAAAGGTGGGAGGAGCCACTTGCTTTCCTCCGGGCTGCGTGACCACCGTCTGAAGTCTCTCCTCTGTCCCCACTCGGGTGAGTTTGACTTCTACACCAGCTGGACCCAGGAGATGGCCTTTACTCAGAACCTGAAGAGAGATTTATGACTTATTATTTTGCCAATAAGCCTTTAGGGTGTTCAAAACAAAAACTTTTATATGATTGAGGGATGAAATCCTTCAGAATTCTCACCGCTCCGGAGACTGAAAAGCCATTAAAAACAAAGTTGATGTCCTCTTCTTTCGTACAGATGTCAGTCACTCCATCCACGTGGAGCTCAACGCTAGTGGGCTCTGGGAAGAATGAAAAAACACACACACAGCATTTTAGCATTTCTTGAACAGCCGTTTAAAAAAAGATTTGATGAATCTTAAGGATGCAGCAGTCTTACCAAAGCTCCATCCCAGAGGGGGCTCAATCTTCAAAACAAAGTCTCCCTGTGTAAAACAGAACACTTTATAGATTACAATCGCCATCAGTGATTTTAGTTATATAAAAAAAGTCAATTAAAGGTTACCTTGTCATAGAGAGGGATCATGAAGTAGCCATTGATCGGAGCACAATCAGTCTGATATTTCAAGGAGCCTTGTTTGGTGTAAAGTTTGATCTTATCATGGAAGACAGAAACGGATCATTGCATTATTTTAAACTACTGTACATTAACTGAACGGGTAATTGCTTGAGTATTGAGCCTCAGCTGTCATTCACAAACGCAGCGGTCGGTCCGGGATTTAGTTAATGTCACTAATCAAGCTAATGGCTAATCCGATGCAGCCTGTGAATGAGCCGGGATTACGACAGAAGACGAGCACTTCACGTGTTCCTTTACATACAACAACAGCGTTTAACACGGATAACTTATAACCACGGTGAAGTAATGCACATCCCGGGTACTGGGTGGACCGTGACCGCTTATAGAAACATCCGCAGTAATAGCAGACTAACGTTAGCAGGTGGCTACATTCTACATTCTCCCGATTTGTGTTTTCTGGGTAGAAAAAGGCAAGTTACAGACACAGTAGACTCGTGCTGTGGTGAATTAATTCAAACTGTAATTCAAACAAATCTCCAGTGTCCGTCCAACCTTCATCTTACTGCGTTGCAGCGGCTAACTGCTAGCTAGCTGCTAGCAAGCTAGTTGCACTCTCACCTCGATCAGTGAGTAGTTGATCTCAACGTCGGACTTCACGAAGCCCCCGCACGCCACCACAATGTCATCCGAGGACACGGTCAAGAACTGGGAATAGGTGATGCAGAAAAACACCCAAAGGGCTCCCACGTCCGCCCGGATCGTAATTCTCAACATTTCTCTTTTTTCCTTCTTCTTTCAGCTGACTGATCTCTCGACGAGCCGAGCAACAGCACGCTGCCTCCGGTTCCGTAGCAGCTGAGCTGCTGTCACTGACGCACGAAACGTCCGGAGCGGCGACCCCTAGCGGCCCGGAGGCAGAGCGCAGAGCGGCGAGCAGCCCGCACGACCGGCGTGTGGTCAAAGAGACGAAAGAAAAGCTTGCTGCGTTTCAGTGTTTATTGTCCAGTCACCAGCGTTACAGTGAGTGAATGATAAAGAAGTAAGACAACCCAACATCCACAATGAGTCAGCAAAATGTCGACAGTTGTATGTAACCTTTGTTATATCATTTGAGTGAGTAAAAATACTGGATCAAAATCCTACGGCCAAGATGTATATTAATAATTTGTTCTTTGGTAGACAGCGGCGCTTCCATTTCTCCACATGATTCACATATTCAGTGGTAGGCACTTTTTGACTTAATACATTTTTTGATAATTTGACGTAATACAAAATTTGTTCAGGGTTTGTGATTTGCGTTTGTGATATATATATATGTGTGTGTGTGTTTTTTTTACCCTTAATATTAATTGTTTAATGTCAATGGGGGATGTGTTAAATGTAGATTTTATATACACTATTTGGGTGTATAAAATCTTTAAATAAACAATATGTTTACGTAGTTACAGGTGGAAAATGTATTAGTTTGCATTATTATTTTTGATCATGATAAAAACACACATTGAAGACTGAAAACACAAAAGTTATAAAAATAGGAAAACACTAGTGTTAATACATTTAAAGTGCAGACAATATAGAAAAGTCTTTCAAACTCCAGCTATAGCAATTCAAGTCCTTCTCAGAAGGAAAAAATATTCACATCACAAGAAAAAATCCCACCACAAAACACCATACAAGCAATAATAGTTCTGGTTTAAAAATACTTAAAACATTGCAGCCCCCTAAAAGCTTTATAACAACACATACATGTAAGGAGGGCCATAGCAGCTAATATCCTTTGTCCCACATCCGGTACCTGGCTTTTGTTCTGTAATATCAGGCTTCACACATGCGTGGAGGAGTTAGGAGGTGGCTGTGCCAGAAACACAGCTTCATTAAAGTTGTTGGAGAAGCTGGTGTGATAGCTGGGGCTGCTTCTGCTGCCGCTTCTGCGGGGTTGGGATTTGGACACCGGTGATTGGACAGCTGAGACCTTCTGGGCCTGGCACAGCTTTTGGATTAAAAAACGCTTGTCACGGCCGTCCTAGAAAAAAAAAAAAAAAACATGTTGCACACAGGTAGTAGATCCCAATTTCTTTTAAAAACTCATAAGATGATTCAGCATGGACAATGTGTCATTATGAGAAAACGAATATAGAAAAATGGTAAAATAGATTTAACTAGACTTGGTTTTGGAAACACCTACCATAGCTAGTTGCTCCCTCAGTTGGTTAATAACTCTCTTGTGAGCTCCAGCCAGTGCGATCACATAAAACATGGCCAAACTGCATGGGAAAATAAAAGTGTTGGAAGGTACAACCAAGGAGGGAAAACACCAGTTGTTTTCAACAGATGGAACACCCGAGGGAACCACGTACCACGTGACAACAAAGAAGGAGACAGCGAAGGCCTCGGATGAGAGAGCAAAGAGGAGTGTTTTGATTCCATGAGGCAGCTGAGACACGGTCTTTGGCAGCACCTCCCAGGAGGTTGTGTAATTAACAAACGGTCCACAGGCCTGGGAAGCCTTTATTCTGTGCAACAGAAGGGGGGTGAATGAGCCACTAGTAAACAAAAGCCATGAGCTGTAAAAATGACGTGGTTATCGACAATGCGTTTACTCACTGTGCCAAACTAAAAGAGACGGGCAGACAGGCCAGAGCGAGGCCTATCAGCAGCACGACCAGGAAGAAGAAGTTGGAGCTGGAAGCTCGGAACGGACGCGTGGCCGGACGGCAGTTGTACATCAACGTGACCTGAAACAAAGAGCCGATAGGACGTCCCACACTCCTACGACATCTCATTTCCATCCAAGTTAAATAAAAAACAAAAGAAAAGAAAGTGTGATGTAGACCAACCTTTTTGATATAGAAGATGAAGATGTATTTTATAGTGCAGATGGCCGGTAGAAGCGGGCTGTAGAACGTGCCGATCCAGCAGATGGTCTGACCGTAGACGATCTCGAGCACATTCTGAGGAATAGCAAACTCCTGCTGGCCCCACCACTTAGCCAGGCCACAGTCACAGTAATTCACAATCAGCCTGGGGAGTAAAAGGGGCAACACAAGGACGCCATTACAAGTGAGTGAGAACTAAGGCGAAGCGAAAGACTTCCACCTAAAAGTATCGCCACAGGAAGGGCCAGAAAATGTAAAGACACATTCAGATTCAGTCGAGATGATGGAGATGTTGGTTTTAAAGACGAGAACTTACTTTCTGGGAAACTCCACAAAGATGGTGACTGCGACAATGATGATGAAGTCAAAGATGGTGAGTTTGTACATCTCCTGGCCCACACGGGTCTCCCAACACTGCAGACAACAAGAAAACAGGGTATGCATGACAGAGATATAAGTGGGTTTGATGCTGGCACCTGCGCGTTATTCAAAGGAGTCAAATGTACACTAGGATCGTCAAATAGAGACCTCATGCCCCAGATTCGGATTGACTCGTTATACATTTAATCATGAGCCCATTTTGATTTTCCATAGGTCACACAGCTGCAAACTTTAATCAGATGTTCATGATTGAATACCTCAGGCCATGCATTAAGACGCCGGAACGCCTGCATCCAAGCCGTTCTGTAGTGTTTTTCACTCTTTCATGTTTTTTTAACAAAACAATACATGAAATAACAAACCCTCTGATTTTTGTCACTAACAAAAATCACATCTCTTTTTAAAATGCAAGATTGCGTTTTGATTGCGTCTCCGTTGCAGCTTTGGCCTTAGTTCCTTTCAGTTGCCCAAATGAATAATATTGCGTTACGTGTGTACTTCACCGATGTAAAACAAAGCATGTGATGGTATAGCTCAATAACCAGTATTGATCATTAAAAAAAAAGCATTTATCTGCCCCAGTACGGGACATCCCCATTGTGTATTGTAGTTAGGCAGGAAAATTACTTACGGAGTAAAGCTTGTGGTTATAGCCACAAATGCAATCCCCGTTATCACATTTAGTGACCTGAGACCAGAGAGAGAAGAGCAAAACCCCAATACTGGTCAACCGCATGAAGACGCACCTGCAAAGAAAAGGAAAACACATCAGTAGTACAGAAGCGGCAGGATGACCAAATTGTCTTCTTTTACACCTATTGAGCGTCATTTCTGATTCTCAATAGTCCCTTGTTTCCTGATGCAATTCTTTTTCCAGTACACCTGAGCCATAAAGAAGGGAGAAGTAAATGGTCCACAAATGGCAGTCCACCGTACCTCATCAGCGTGAAGCGGATCTCGAACGCAGGCGAGTAGTCCTCATAGTTGATGATAACGGAGAAGAGGAGTGGGGTGATGAAGTTGGCCATGGTGATGACAATGGAGGGTAGATACTCATAGACAAGATCCACAATGAAATTCTCCTGCAATCAAGCAAACAGTGTCGTTCTGTTGAAGGTCTTTGCCTTTATTGGTCACATTTTACTCCAAGAGCTGATTTTAAGTTCTGAATAAATATTGATATCACCTCACACAAAACCTGATTTTAAGTTGCTGACGTGCAGCAGTGACAAGCAGTTACTCAGAAAGAAAGAAAGAAAGAATTAAGACCAGCCAAGTGGAGAGCAGAGGACATTGTTACCTTTTTCATTTTCATCTGTTCTCTCTGTGAGAAGACGGTGGCTTCATAAATGCTGTAGAAGCAGCTAGCCAGTACAGCAATAACAAAAAGGTTGAGAACCAGGCGGATGAGGTAAATCCGACATCTCTCTCTACTGGTGCGATCTGCTATTTTCTGTTTGATTCTCTCCTCCTCCAAATCCGTCTGGGGATATAAAAATGTGCAATTTTAGAACAAGAGACAAACATTCGGTGGATGTAAAGATTAATAAATTGCAACTAACCCTAAATTCTGAGAGAAAGATAACAATGATTGGTCTACATTCCTGAGAGGAGCTTTTTGAAAGGCTCCTAAAAATAAAAAATTCCCAAAGAGAACAAAAGTCAAACTTCTGCCGTTTTTGTTTACCTGGGACTCTGAGCATGCTTCTGTTAAACGAAGCATTTTGTCCTACAGAACAATTGGTTGAGTGCAAATGACTTACCCTGAGCTCGTACAGCAAACTGCTTCTCTTCAGGCGCACGGCGTTCTCGTTTGTTATGCAGAAGTCCCAGCCTGAAAAAATCTTATTGCAAAAGCTCTGAAAGCGATCCTCATCCTGAACCAGGTTCCGTTTAAATCCTGTGGCAGACCTTGAAGAAGAATGATTCAACGTTTAGAATGTTGCCAGAAATGTATTTATTTACTGATGATGATTTTTTTTAACCTTTTAACAATCCATATGAGACTGAGGAACAGGTAGGCAATAGTGACGAGCAGGTAGGCCAGCGGCAAATTGTAAGTGGCTTTCGGAAAGTGTATTTTGTCCACTTTGTAGTAGCCGTAAAAAAGATAGGTCTGTTCCAGAAAGCCCTACGGATAAAGCACAAAAAGGTGAGTGAAGAAACCACCTTCAAACTACTTTTGTACATCCAGAATCCATTCATTACAGTCCAAGTGAACAGACTTACTCCACCAGACAGCAGATCTGTAATGTGCTGATGGAAGATGACCAGACCCCTACGGGCGCTGCTTGGATAAACCCCGCACGGTCCTCCTGCAGTCAAACACAGGAAGAAACAAGCTTTAAGGCCTAAGTTCATGCTCGAGGTCGTACCGAGCAAGCGTCCTCTCTCACCGTCGTTCTGGCTGTAGGTGATATTGCCCGAAGCGGTCGGGGCTATGATGATGGGTAACATGACGAAGCTGAACATAAGCACGAAGATGATCAAGTTGAGCGTGACCAGGAAGCGCAGAAAGGAGAAGTAGGACAGGATACCTGTGCCGAACATCCCTATTCGGTTGTAAAGGAGAAGAGACGGAGAAACACACTATATGTTGGAGCAAAACATGTGTTTACTCATTTGAGCCATCCTGAGTAGAAGTCAGTGAATGCATCTGAGGCTGCAGGACGGTCCCTTTCATTTCTCGCCTCTCACCCTCTATGAGGTGGATGTCCCCCCTCCAGAGCTTCAGTGAGCTCAGCCATTCATGAGCATCCTCCCTCAGCCTCCTCAGAAACCTGCGGGCGCTTAGCCTCAGCTGTCCCAACCGGTCGAGCTCTCGATTCTCCTCCAGGCGCTGTGTTCTAAGGAAGAAAAAGAGCTGAGCAAATGGGGCGAGTCTTTTTTTAGTAATGACGCTACAGTGACGGGTACCCTACTCGTCTCTGCGTTTCTCGGCCATGGTCTTAGGTAGTTCCCGGACGGGCCTCTGAGCCGCCTGGCTCTTTGGTTTCTCCTCATTTCGGCCGAATGTGCTCACGCCCCATTTGCCACTGCCAGAGGAGCCGAGTCGGGCCCTGGAGCTGCTCCTTCGCTTGGAGGCGACAATGGACGACTTGCGGCGGTACAGCAGCGACTGGTAGCTGGGAAGCTGGTCCAACAGTGGGTTGCCACTGACTCTTCCACTGTGGTCAGTGTAGAACACTAGAACACATGAATACAAACCATTAGATTAGAGTATGACCTTCCAATAACATATTTCGCCATAGTTAGGATTCGGTTTCAACTGGACACAATGAGCGACAGGCAATAATGTTCCTGGACGAATAATCACACAACAAACACAGCTGCCAACATTAGCGTGCAATTAAAACCCACTGAGATCAACATCAGGATATGAAGTCATCTTTCATGTCTTATCATGACTTCCCGTAGAAGCTTTCAAAGTGTACTTTTCCTGCTGTGACTCATATTGCATATAAAAACGGCATGACTTCATGATTCTGTATTGGATCGTAAATGTTAATATTTACAGTGGGACCTACATATATCCCGGTGAGAAGACATGCGTGTATCAAACGCGGGGCAAAATGACAACAGTTTCACACCGTTTAAAATAACGGGTGGAGGGCATTTTAATAGCTTGTACCCGTTAAAACGTGTGAGGACAATAAGACAAACACCAGAGAACGTTAACGTCGAGCAACACGCAGACTCAGCAAGTAAAGTCAAAAGTAACAACTTAAGGGACAGACTGAACCGAGACGAGCTTAAAACAATTACCCCCCAACATGCGCTGTAACGGGTGCTTTAGCTGAAGATGAGAGCCTTTTATCGGACTAAAGCGGGCACCGGCCGTGGCTCTGTTGTTGCGGGCTCCGTGGCTGCGACGGGGCGGTTAGCATCGTTAGCTGCTGAGCTAACGTTTGCGTCACTTGGCCAAAGTGCAACGCACAAAACACAACGACCGCTCTAATTTAAAGTTTACCTGAGTCGACCTCCTCCATCGTCTCCTTGTGTGGTTGCAACAAACAAACAAAAAACAATCTATTAATGGCCTTCTATTAGTTACGAGTGGACGTAGAGGAGTTTTTCCAGCCTCCCTCTGCGGAGCCAGGCAACTTCCTGAATGCGGATGGTGTGGATGACTTGAGGAAAAGTCTGTTTTTTTTCACTGTTTTGAAAAGATATAGTCAATCTAGTATGTTTCTCACAATTACTGCAATGCCTCATCTAGCCTCATCTAAGTTACTATATGGAGTTGGGTTAGATTTTTAAAGAGAGAAATTGAAACTCTGAATGAAAAGGTTCTTTTTAAAGGCAGGTTCAACCAGACATAATGGATATATAACATGATTAGATCATAAGGACTTCATGTGTTTGGTAATGTGGTGCCCGAGGCAACTGTTTAACAACAACTTTTCAAGTTATGAATAATGGTTCAAATTGACAAATTATGAAATGATTTTGTTCCTACTGGATTGAAGTAAATTATAGCTATATTTAAACATATACGTTATATCTCTTTCTATCTCTAAGAAAACTTAAATAATTGAGACAGGCAAAGCCATAGCAGATAGAACATGGACTCTTGGATACCCATTTTAAATCCTGGATGCCTATTAAAGTTCAACCTCAGGGGTTTGGTTATTTTGTCACAACACACGATGTCCACATGGAGTTTGCATGGCTTATCCAGAGGCAGTGGACTTTTACCTTTATGAGCTCTGCCCACATTTCCTGGTAGCCACACAGTGCTTTGTAGTTTCTCATGGACGGTGTTTCGCAGACTCTCAGTTTAACCCTCTGGCTTGCACTACAAACAAGAAGAGAAGCCACAGTACTTTCTTATTGTTGCTACCTCCCACCATCACACCATTACCAGGTAAGGGTTTGAGAACAGAACCGAATAGAATGTAGTTTGTCAATAACAACCATCATCTGCACAGAACAGTAAATATATCAGCTCATACACAGCTTTTTTAAATATTTGAATTTGAACGTCCATTGTTGATGTGTCAAACTGCAATTATCTGTTCATTGTTATTGAGATTTTCCTATTCTGCCATCCACCAGTGACTCCAGTGCGTGAGAACTGTAGAATACTGCATGGGATGGAAACCAAGCCTAGTGTATGAATTAATGATGAACGGAGGAGAATGGCTGCAAAAGATTAAATTACACACGCTTTTCCACCCGACAATGTAGCTGTCACTATGAGCAAAGGGCAGGCACTCTGCCTCAACATGTGACACTACTTGTTTGGGCTATATTCAAATTGACTTGGCAGAAAACTGAAGCCTCAATATCTCGTGCGATAAAGGCATGTAGTTTTATCTTTCTCAAAGAACTTAATATTAAAACAAAAACTTTAAAAAGTACTTTGTTGTGTATTCCTGAACCTGGACCAAATAAACAGAGTGACTGCCACACGGTGAGCTGAAGGATCGCCGCTGCCTCCAAAGAAGTGAGAAAGGAACCTTTTGACAGATCTCATGACAAGTTACGGAACTGGAGGATTATTCAACCCTGCCTACCATGACAGCGAAACTCTGGAAATTGATAGAAGGTTTGTGATAATAAAACATCAATGTGTCCTTGAATGTTCATCACTGAATCGTTAATTCATCAAAGTGCGTTTGAGTGAGTGCTGTGCGTACTTGTTATCAAATAGCTTGTATGTCCTGTGTCGGAATGAACAGGATGTCCTCAAGCAGCAGCCGGCTGGTACTTATCCTCCCCGGCTATAGAAGGGATTCCTTTCATTTTTTTACCATTTGGAGGAAAAATTTGAAGGTCTTATAAAAAGTGTCCAAAAAGCCATTACAGTGAACTTGAGAGACACAATATTAGCTCATTCTTTTTCTAGTGTGGAAACTAAATCCTGCACGTCTTTGAAGGGTATTATATCCTTTAAATGACCAACAAGACAAAAGAAATCCCCTGCAACTTTACCTTTGACACATTTATAACACTTAATCACGTTTACGATCTTGAAATTCCAGTTCCTCCCCTGAACTGATTGGACCCTTTACTGTACCGCCACAACGATTCACCTCTCACGTAGCTATACGTGCTTTGTTCCGTGTGTCTTTTATGTCTCGTAGTAAAAGCCTGCAAGCTAACCCCTATGCCAGGGTTGAGAGGGCAGACGGACTCTACTCGCCCGGTCAAACCAGCGCTGATGGCTCTGTGGGGACAGTGCCACTGGGGGGCTGGCATGAGGAGAGCCGCAGGGCGGGAGAAAGCTTCCCCATGGGCGTCACCTCATCTCACCCAGAGAGTGCTGCGTGGCAGCGTGACACCGGTAAGTGACCAGGTGGAACTAAGGAAACAACATTAGTCCTGATACCTGAGCACTGGGTCGCAGGGAAAAAAAGCTCCCAGCCGTTTGTCTCTCTGAGTTTATGTGTTACTAAGTGACACTTCTGTTGATACTTTGATTGTATATCTTCTTTTTTTATGAAGATCACAATAGGTTCCCCCCAGACTCTCTGTATGATCGATCACCTCCTGTGCGCCTTTCTTCTGCAATGTCAGGTAACGGTTGAACCAATCTTACTTTATACACAATAGGTTTTCACAGTTGTTGTGAGTTCTGTTGTTGTGGTAACGCCAAAAACACACATGTTCATGTGTTAAGAGACAATCTCTGACCTTTCAGCCCTGGTTGGTGTAGACATTTTTTTTTCTAGCAATACACTGCCAAACTTTCATTAGAGGGCCATATAGACTCAATCCCCCTTGTGTTACCACAGTCACAGTCAGTTACAAATAAACTCCACTTTAAGTGCATTACAAAAAATAATTGAAAAGAAATGTTCATTTAGATCAGTTGACTTTATCCTTCTAGAGAATTATTAATAGAGGCTAATCACATCAAATAAAAGACAAGGAAGTTGGCAAAGAAAATGTAAGGGGGGAAAAAGGGCAATGAGGAAAATGTTGTCTTGATCTGAAGTACATTAGACACATTTAAAATAACTCACATTACATTCCTGTCTGCTGGAATTGTACTATATGTTTAATTATAATTAGCAAATGGTGGCATTTTAACAAAGTGGTGAACAACATTATACCTGGCAAGCATCAACGGGAAAGTAAATCAATGCCAAGCTGTGGCATGTTTACACGTGCGAGTAGCTGCGATTGTTACATTTAAAAAGCCAACCTCGACGTCACCTTGTTCTTGTATTCCCCATTTGCCTCGTGAGTTCACTGTTAGTTCCCAAACTCTCACCGGCTCTCAGTACTCCACATTTATCTCCACTCCCTTCGTTCATCCAGGTAACTTGACGATGAGATGGAGGGGACTAACAATGAGAAGAATGAGCATGTTTCCTAGCGGGGACCCTGCCAACGAAGCCTTCACAGCGGATGCCATCAGGAACGAGATGGAGAATGGTGAGAGCGTGTGGCCACTACGCGGCGAATTACTATGGGAAGAGTGACATGTAAGTTCTGTGTAAAGATCACAGGAAGGTCTTATCTTGTCTTCCTGTGTTTGACAGAGGAACAGAACCTAGTAAAGGAGCTCATTGCTTTGTCAACACGAGACCAAATTCGAGCCATTCGGGATCTTCCAATGACCTTTGAGGAGAAGAAACATATCAGGTGGGTCCTGACGTTTATAAGCTTCCTTGTGGTTAACCATTACACCCTGCAGTGAACCATAAAATAAGGGCAGTGTTTTAATAGAGATCACTGGATGAAAAGATCAATATGTGTGCACAAAAACACACATATACTCACTGCTCTCTTGTTTCAAAGTAGATTTCACTAGAAACAATAAAAATGACAGAAACTTTTTGGGAGGCATTATGTCACACTTCAATAGATCAATTTCATCAGGAGATTACGAGATTAAGATACTTTAATGGTTCTTCTGTAATTATCTCACAGATATTGTTTTGACTTCATTCCGCAGGAGTCAAGTGCTGGCGTTGAAGTCTTCGAAGCGATCTCGCCAGTTTCCATGTTTTGCAGATTGCTCTGAGAATGTGTCACTGGTAAGTAAACAACACCCTGCAACACCAAGCTTAACCAGGCACAGTCCTCTGGTAATTAAAAGTAAATGTGGCGTTCATTTAGATCAGTTGACTTTGATTTGTACAGAAAAGTCCTTCTAGATAATTATTAATAGAGGCTAATCACATAAAAAAAGACAAGGAAGTTGGCAAAGAAGATTTAAGGGGGGAAAAGGGGTTGTGAGGAAAAGTCACAAGGTGTTCTTTCAGTCTTTCCGCAGGTTTGGCTACAGTCTGAGTTCAGCCAGGCAGACCCTGCAGCTTTGGCAAGGCGTCATGAAAGAGATCGGTGGCAAATTCGGCACCAGTGTCGTCATCTATTTCGTGTTCCTCAAGTGGCTGCTCATGTTCAACATCTTCTCATTCCTGGTCAACTTTGGCTTCATCACCATCCCGCTGCTTGTTTACGACGCTTCCCCCAACATTCCTGCCAATGTGAGCTTCAGCGGACTGGAGATACTAACTGGAGCTGTAAGTGGAGACTTGCTAATGCAAAGCTATCCCAATGGTCCCTAATGGTCCCTTCACATCATTTGTTTTCTTTATGCAATTTATATCAACTGTAAATTAAATGAGTTTGATTTACATTTAAAAGTGGTTCATGACCAAAGAATAAATTGTAGACTAAAAGTAGTGCCCATGTTTTTTCCAACGCATAGTAAATGTGTCTTGGTTTCTCCAGGGTTACTTCCACTACACTGTCATGTACTACGGTGGCTACAGCAATGAAACCCTGCATGGCCTTGGGGATTACAACATGCAGTTGGCCTATTTCTTCACCATTTCCGTCTACATGGTTCTGTGTGGAATTGCACTTATCTTCAAGTTAGTTCACAAAAATGTAGTTTACAGTATTTTAGGTCTATTGCACATTCCCTTTGCCTTTACCCCCCTGAATTGTCAAACAGGTTGGAAGCCCTTTGAATGCAAAGAAATGTATGTTGCCCATTTTCCATCTTGCAGCATGGGCAGCTCATTCATGAAAAACTACGTCCTGGCAGACCCAACATCAAACGGTGCATGGCAGCTTCTATGCAGCTGGGACTTCAGTATTACCAACGAGAGAGCAGTGAGACAGCGCAAGAACAACCTACGCGTCCAACTCAAGGTGACCATCACACTGTTGCTAACCCCCTTCTCCTCACTCAACACACCTCTGTATCAAGGGATCTATCTGAAACAAGCACTTTTGAATGAATGTTGGTGATTGTGCACTACCTTTCCACTGTTTCGTATTGGCTACTATAAGATTTGCATTTCCATGATGCAAGTCGGCTATTCCCACAAATGAAAATAACGCAATTAACTTTCAAAAAAACTTCTGACACTTTGCTCTGTCAGATGTTAAATCCTGTTTAAAACCAAATCACGAAGCCTCATTGTTTTCCACATCCCCGATCATCCTCTCGCCGTCTCTTCAGGAGTCCTTATCAGAGAAGGCCCAGAGGGAGCTGCTGACCCTCTCGGAACAGCTGAAGCACTTTGGGATTTATTTGGGTTCATGGCTCCTCTCCACCGGCTTGGCTGTTGGGTGTGGAGCTAGCATCTATTATCTCTGCCAATACGAACAGAAGGTAAAGATCGAAGAATTACACCTCTTGTTAAATTGGAATCATTGTTTTCATTTGATAAAAGGTTTTCTTTTTTCTCCGCTTGGAAAATGATTGAACTAAAACCAGTGTTAACATCTATAGAAGTGCACAGTTGCAGATGCCTTTATTGGCCTCAGATACACTGCGTATGATAATACTAAATGGCCTTGCAAAGTATTTGGTCCCAAGATCTGTATGAGCGTGCGTCATGAGATTTTTTTTTCCGCAATGAGTCAAGTATTTGACTGGCAGATAAGGGTTATCTAAAGGTGACATATATCTTGTATCTTTATAGCAGGCAACAGATGCCGCCAACTGGTCTCTGCTTCAGGATGCAAAGACTCTCCTGGTTCCCTTTGTGGTGTCTCTAATCAACCTGGTGGTCCCACTCTTCTACTCACTCTTCAACAAGTTTGAACACTACTCCAGCCAGCGCAGACAGATCTACGCTCTGGTAGTCAGGTTAGAAAGCAGAGACACATTCTTTTATGGCATCAAGGAATGTGAAGTTTAGACATGTTGCAAAATGCATGTATTTGCTGTATTACCAAGAACCAGATGGGAGGATTCACAGATCTGTCAATTCAAAAGGAAACATCTATGTTCCTCTGTTTCTAGTCTTTATGCTAAGCTAAGCTAACCCACTGAGGGTTCCTGCTTTGTATTTACTGTAGAGTCACATAGCGATACATAGATCTTCTCATTTAATTCTGAGCATGAAAGCAAAAGGCATCGTTTCCTTAAAGTAAATCTATACCTTTAAACGCCCATAATCCTTTTTTTCCTTCCTTCCCAAAGAAACGTGCTTCTCAAGATGTCCATTCTGGCAGTCTTGTGTTATTACTGGATGAACGTGGTGGCAAAGCGGTTTTCAGTAGGTTTGAAAGGGGTCAACTCTTTCTTGCCATCTTTCAACACACAGTTATTAGTTTTGTCAGAACATAGTGAGTCATTTACGAAGCGGTTGTGTTCTCCACAGTGTTGGGAGTCCATTGTGGGACAGGCTTTGTACCGTCTGGTCATTGTTGATTTCCTTTTTCTGATGTTGGGATCCTTCTTCGGAGAGTTTCTTAGCAAGTGAGTTCTACATTTTCAGTTTACTGTTTTCAGTATTCTTTTCCGTATTTTAACCTATACCAAATCCTAATTTATTTGTAACAGTGTGATTGGGACTAGATTACTTCCTCGTCTGGGAGTTCCAGAGTTTGACGTGGCCAGAAATGTCCTTGAAATCATCTACGCACAGACTCTGGCATGGTAACATCTGCAGACACCTCAATGCAATTAGAATCAGGATTTGTGTTTTCTTTTTCGCTCTCAGTTCAAATTTGAATTTTAAAAGTAACTTTACGCTTTTATCTCCTCTTAGGATTGGAATCTACTTCTCTCCTCTGCTGCCTGCCATCCAAATCCTCAAGTTTTTCATTTTGTTTTACTTAAAGAAGGTAAATGCAGGTCCATACATTCAGAGGAGTTGTTGCTCTAAAGCTGAGCTGCCACGATGACAAACGGTCATACGATACTATGCCATTGCTGCCTGAGCTGCTCCGTAGAAGGTTTTGGGCTCATGTTACACTCTTTGTTCCCCTGCTTCAATTATTAAATTAAATCCTTTCATCAAACTGAAAGAGTAAACCTTTTGGTTTTTTTATGCCCTGAAAAGGCAATCATTCCCAGAGTAAATTAATTCTGTTTGAATGCTAACTTGAGGCAGGTAAGAGCTGGTGTTGTTAATGTTTCCTTAAGATGCACGAGTGACCTTTGAAGCAATGCTTTTCAAACCTCTTAGGAGATTGTCAAGTTCTTTATTAGGGAGTGAAACAGATTTGATGTTCAAAGCTTTAATAATGTGTGTGTGTGTGTGTGTGTGTGTGTGTGTGTGTGTGTGTGTGTGTGTGTGTGTGTGTGTGTGTGTGTGTGTGTGTGTGTGTGTGTGTGTGTGTGCTCCCCAGGTCAGCTTGATCCAGAACTGCCAGCCTCCCCGACGGTCGGGGAGAGCAGCTCAGATGCAAACCATCTTCATGGCCCTCCTCTTCTTCCCTTTCTTTGTGGGAGCCCTGTCCATGGTTGCATACACTGCCTGGAGGTACAAGGACATGACCTACTTGGAATATTATGAACTTAAATTTGACCTGTGCACAAATCCCACCAGAACAACCCTTGTCTTGTTTTGCCCACTCCTTGTAGCCTGAGTCCCTCGGAGCAGTGCGGCCCTTTTCGAGGACTCAACAACACCTTCAGTGTGGTAGGAGTGTGGATGGAGGATTTGGAGAAGATCCCCGGTTCTCAATGGGCCGTCTGGATCTACCAAAATGTCATCAGAAGTGAAATCTTCTACTTTTTTATCTCACTCATCATTGTGTAAGTGTGTAACACAGATTGTGTTGGTGCAGATGAAATGTGGTTGAGATCTATATAAATAAATTCAACATATGCATGTATATATATATGTGTGTGTATTCATGTACAATTAACCATATTTGTGTCATGTATGTTATCATGTTTTCCTATTCAGTGTCATTATATACATCTTCTGGCAAGTCACTCAGGGCCGCAAGCAACTTATTCGTCTACTGAAACAACGGATAGTTAATGTGAGTGTATTTTTCAAACTATCCTTTGAATGTTGTTTTGTGTATTTCTGCTTAACCCATGGCTGTATTTTAAATCATTCTCTCTCTCTCTCTTTCTCTCTCTACACTCAGGAGGGGAAAGACAAGTCCTTCTTGTTAGATAAGCTTCAGAACCTCCAAAAATCCCAACCCGATAAATCCAAACAGAAGAATCAGAAAAAGGTTTGATTTGAATATGATTTCATGGAAACTAAACCTGAGATTAGTTATCAACATCGCTGCATTTATTTTCTCCTGTCCTTAGCACTCCAAACAGCGTCGGGATGACCACTCCTCTACCGGCCATTCCAACTCAAATGCCATGGTTCAGGCGCTACTCGCTCGCCAGCAGCTTGAACAGGAAGAAAAGACTGGCAGCGCTGGTGGAGTGCCCGTCCCCTCCGACATCTCCTCCTCCAGCGCGCTCACTCAGGCCATGTTGGCCCGCCAGCGAGCCGAGGACCAGGACGCAGACACGCAGCGGCCGTTCTCAAGAGCCTTCGCGGTGGCCGCGCAGGCCAGGCAGAGGGATGAATACTTCAGCGTGGGTTTTCCTGACACCCCAATCGGCACGTCCAGCACGTCCAGCAAGGTCACACGGGATACGCAAGCCGGGCAAAGAGCGGAGGAGCCGCCGTCCTCCGCTTCAAGTGTCATGATGCAAGTCATGCAGGCCAGACAGAGAGCGGAGGAAGAGGAGAGGCCTCAGTGGGTGCCAGCTCCCCCACAGAACTCAGCGCCAGCAGGCTCGAGTGCTCTCATACAGGCCATGTTGGCCCGGCAACAGGCCCAGAACGAGTATGATGACGGTTACTGACCAAGGCCGACTGACTTCATCTAATTGTGTGGGGGGAGGTGACAACTGAAAAGAACCACAGCTGACTGGAATTACACTTTTCAATTTGTGATTTTAGTTGTCACCCATAGATACGTTAGCATCAGACAGTAAGATTTCTCCAAACTGCTGTAAATGCCCAAGAACAAAGGGCTGACATTTCTAATGTAGCAGGGCTAGAAACGAGTGCAGGTCCACTTATTTATGCTCTATTTTTGTTTTAATATGTTTTAGTGACCGAACACAAGCCTTTAAGATAAATACTGTATGTATTAAAACAAATATACACTGGGCCTAATAATGTGCCTGATTTTAATTCTGTATCATCAACACCAACTGTTTTATATTCTCTGGGAAATGTAGTTTAAAAGAAAGTCCAAAAGGCACTTGTCAATGTCCTTTTGTCGTGCTGGCATAAAATATGAGGGCTAAGATGGTTTAGCCAGGTTAATGAAAAAAAGTACTGCAAAGTAATTTATCAACATGTAGTTGACTATTACAAAGGGCCAAAAAAAAACTGCAGTTTCAGTGAGAATGAATAAAAACTACAGCAAACAATAGAAAGCTGCAGCCCCGAAGCGAGCAAAGCATTCACACAATTATTACACCACAATTTATTGAAGATTATGGAGTTTCTGCTGACAACACAATTCATATATCAATGTTGATTACATAGCAATGAGCCCCCACGAAGAAAACACAAAAAACTGTCATTTCGAGCCAAGTGAAAATAAAGAATGCAACTTTTTCACACTGAAGGAGAACTGTGCCTAAATAATCCAGTATCCACAAGCAAGAAAACAGTTCCCAGTTAACATCCAGTGGAAGGCATTTTGTACAGTCTGCTATAACAACAGTGCCCTCTGTAGGGATTAGGAATACAATGCCACAGAGTAGCTATTGGGTTTTGGGTTTTATATTGGATATTATTTTTCCAGTATATTAGTCTTAGGACAATGAAAACACATTCCCACATTACTGAGTATGTATTTTACTGTAAAGCGGAAACATTTAATGTAATTACATTAATGTAATTACATGCTGTCCTGAAAAGAAATTAAAAATACTGCAAAGGTCTATGGTATAAGTAAGTACTTAATCAGGCATAATATAGAATACAACAGTAACAGAAAAATGATTTTCCCGTCGCTCTGTGTACAAATACAATGCACACTTACACACCACAACGTGCTAACAATTTATATATGTAGGCACATCATTTTTGCAAAAAAAAAATGAGAACCAGTAACCACTGTCTGCATTGATTTATTGATTGACTGAAAAAGGAACTTTCATTTTTTCAATTCTTGCGGCGTCTCTGAGCACCACAGTCCCCTCACAGACTTACTTCCCTGCAGCAGGGGTCAGACCGTCTGCCCCTCTCGGTCCCGGTTCCAATGGGTCTCCCTTTCCTCCAGCGGGGGGGGAGTGGGGGGTCCAGCAGCGAGGTGTCGACTCCCAGCTTCTGATGAACCATTATTATTTCATCTGATTCCACACACAATCTGTCACGGTGGACCCAATTTAAGATTGAGAAGAACTACTTCAAAAAAGCCAGTCTACTTGCCGATGGTCTTGTTTAGTCATGTAAAGTGATACAGAGGTTATTGATGTTTCATAACGGGTGAAAAGCTCCTCACAATGACTTCAATAAGGCTATTAGCGTCTGAGAGGCCCTCGCTCTATTTCTACCGGGACACATGGCGTTTTCTTTTAATTCTACATTGTGCTGGGTTACACAAACCGGGAGATTAGCTCATGTCCACTTTTCCCAGTTGAATCTGTTTGACCCAAAATTAAGGCAGTAAAACAGGAGATGACGATGCTTCCTGAAATCCAATCAGCTGTTTATCCCTAAATTGAATGCCGACCACATACGGACAACAACCATCCATCAAGCTGCCACCCTGCAGGCGAAGCCACACTCCCCCCCCCCCCCCCCCCCCCCCCCCCTCGCCCCGCTCAGCACTGCTCCTCCCCCAAAGATGCTGCAATGTCACTCAGATCCAGAGAGTCAGCTGGTATGGGAGTTTTCCTGCCACTCTTCGGGGTCTGGCTGGAGTAAACCTCCACAGATTTGGAGATAGAGTGCAATGAACATTCCCGGAAATGTCCGAAAGCCTCTCGTGCGCGCTCCTCGCGTATGCTTTGTTCGAAGGTCTTGCGTTTGTGCCTGAACTCGATGACGGTCTTCGTGTAGGAGTTGAGTGTGGTGACCGATGCGCCCATGCAGCAGGTGAAGGAGGCCCAGGCCATGCTGAAAACAGACCAAAAAAAGGGATGAATCCACTTTGAAATTCTGCATGGGGTGAAAAGCGCTGAGTCCTCTCTAAGGACAGAATTCAGGATGCGTTTGGACATTTCCTTCCCTCGCTATTTTTGTTTTGCAGAGATTTGTGTGAACCACTTTAAATCCTCGTGCTCCCCTCAAGCCATACCGGCCCACATGGGAGATCGGACTATCATCGTCTTATGTATTTTTCATGAGTTCTGGTTAAAGCCCACAAAAGGTCGAGAATTGTTTAGCCCCCAAAGCAAATTGTCAGCATCCTGTGGTGTGCATATTGTAAGGGAGTGAAATGTCATCTCTTTATGCAATTCCAATCACGCCTGTATTGGGGCTTTGGACACCAAAGCCTAATCCTGCCATAACATGAGAGCTTTGGGATGTTTTCATTAGACAGTGACGGAGGAGTGAGAGCACAGCTAAGATTCCACTATTTGAGGCCGCTGCCGGCAGTACGGAATCCCTCATCTGGTCTCTGCGAATGGGTGAGATCGCTGGACCTTATTTATAGAGCATTGTGCGAAATTATAACTGTCATACCAGAAGGACCAGCCGTAGTCCCAGTTGTAGGGCCTCCAATCAGGCGGGCCGAGGCTGACCGTGACCTGGAAGACCTGCGTGTACATCACATGAGCCACCATGCCCAGAAGACCTTAAGTAACGCACACAATATGTAGGTGGTTAGAGGCTGCATGGCGGGTGGTTCAAATACGAAATGTACACAAATAACTCTTCAGCAGGTTGGACCATCTGTTTCCACCAGCCTCTGGGTTGATGAACAAATGAAAGGCGACTGACCAGAGAGCACGGTGAAGACAGCGGCGAAGGCGTTGAGCTTAAGTCCGTCGATGACGTTGCTAGAGCGGACCAGGTCCAAACACATGAGGCTGAAGCCCACCACCAGCAGAACAATGTACAGCAACTCGGAAACCAGCGACAGCCACAGCATCCCTGCAGGAGGGGGCCCATTTCATTAATATCCACATATAACTTGGTGTTTTTACAATATGTTACAACAAGCCCATAGTCACTCTGAGTACGGAGTTTGATTGACAAGTCATTTTAAACATACTGCTGGTAAATAGACTCTAATTAAACTGATTTTTTTATATCATATAAATGTGGAATAAAAAAAGAGTCGGAGAGGTGGACTTTTAACATCCCAGTGGTTCACCCGGCATTAAATTGGGGCTGATGTTTCACGTCCAAGTTGTACAATGCAGAATTTCAAATGATGTCAGAGTGCTAAAATCTACTCCGAATCTTATTTAGCTTTCCAAAGAATCAAGCCAAGCTTAATCTCATCTCCATTGCAGTCTTCCTCTCATCTTTGATCCCATTGAACCATTTGACAGAGAGACAGGAAATGAGTATTTCTCAAACCATGGCGCAAAAATCTCAAACATCAAATGTGTGTGGCTGTATTTATGGCTCCGTGGTTTCATATTAAGTGAAAGTTAGCTGCTTATTAAATTTGGCACGTGGGAAGTCAGAGAAGAGGACCAAACATGGTGCCATGTAACACGTATGTATTTAACACACTTGGTCACATTCATCCTCCGTGTCTCCATTATCATTATAAAATGATCAGTGGGAATTGTATATCACACCTGGATCAATAGGTACAATTGTTTGGAAAATGAATACATTTGAAGTTGTAGGAGCAACCAATGACAATCAGATCATTAATATCGCAGCAAACGCATGTAAGTGGTGTAAATATGATGTAAAAAGTGATGCATCTGTCTGAGCAGAAGAGGAAGTTGCTATCATTTGATCATCAAAAACATGACAGTTTTTTTTTTCAGAAAGACCGAGATGTTGTTCCAGCCGTTGCACGTTGGTTCGTGAGAATACAACAAGCCGCTGTAACCCAAGTCAAGCAGCATTTAAATAGATCACACTAAATGGATTGTCATTGTTGGACCTCCTGATGATGAGCAGCCAACACTCACCTTTCTCTGAGGGTGGGGCCAAGTCGATGAAGCTTCTGCACATCTCGCCTACGGCAGAGAGACAACGTATTGTCAGAACTGGGCGGGATCTTTAGCCAAACAAGTAGCGAACTGAGAGAGGCCTAAGTCCAAGTCCTATGGAGCTATTGAATACATTGTATTCACACACCTGGACAGACATTGTATTCCAGGTTGTCCAGGTTGTGTGTTTTTCTGTATCGGCTTAGACCTCTTGGCCAATGACCAGACAGCAACAACAGAATCAGAGTTCACAAGTTGCAAGATGGATGAACAGAATGTTGAATAAGAGGCATATGTGTGGTGTCTGCTTAGCATCCGGCTCCTATTCTATTGAATTACAGACATTCTGAATGAGAGAAAAGAACACAGATATGATTCTGAAGAAGAAATAAAAAGAAAAGAGAGAGAGGGGGGGGAGAGAGACAGAGGGGGGGAGAGAGAGGGAGACACGGAGCGCCAGACCACAAAAAAAATTGGGGTTACAACTTATTGTAAGTCGCTTTGGATAAACGCGTCAGCTAAATGACATGTAATGTAATGTTCTGAGGACCTGCCACTGCTTTAGGGGACCTAATAGCAGCCCGTTTCAATCGAAATAAACGGGACGTAAATAACTAAACACATTCCAGGCAGATGCGCCGCTTCTTCCTTCAAGCACCGAGCAAAGTGTGTCGCTGGATTTGTGAAATGAACCCTTTAATCAGGTACAAGGAGGATGGCAACAGCTGTTTTGAGGAAAAACTCATCAAGGCCCCTGTTACATAATCCTTATTAACTCAAGCTGGCCTCGCACACTTGATGAGATGAACATGTGCTATGAGATCCTTCTTAAGTAATCTCCTCATTTAGTTCATTTTTAGTTTTAAGCATCATGAACATATTCATTATTAGCACAATATCCCCAAGCTATAATTGACTGAATTTGAAGTAGCCACATCAACCAGAGAGGATTAATCTGCCTTGGTCCCTCATTTGACCTCCTGTGAAGAAATGAAGCTCTACTAGGTATAATTCACGTTTCTCTTCCGTATGGCCGAAGCTGTGAAGCAATCACATTGTGCACCTACCAAAAGCTGCTCAGTCTCCCACTTAAGGCCCCAGAGTATCTGAATCTGTGTAGGAGGGCCTTCTTTCGGACTCTCTGTTTTTTACTCTGCATTGCATGCCAGATAAAAACCATCCCACCAGATTCCTGCAAGTCAGCGTATTAGGAAGGCGATGATCCCAAAAATTGTCATGAAAGGGAATCAAATGAATTGAGAGCTTCATTGTTGCAAAGAAAAGGAGCGAATGGGCAAATTGATTAACTGAAATTATTATTATTATCTTTGTTTATGTGAGGGATTGTGTTTTAAAAATGGGAATGGCCACTGGTTGTGTATGCTATGTCTGGTTGAGTAAACCGTGATGGTGATGACAATGGTCATCTATTCTGCTGTAATAATAAAGATAATAATAAAAAGTAGAACTCAAGTAAAATCAATTGCATCATTGACAATCAGCAGTGAAACAGCACATCAAAGCTTTTCAAAATGTCCTCATCAACGCTACCAATTAAGTAGACCCCCCCCCCGCATCCACACACGCGCTCCTCTTACTTTCATCGTGGATGTTCTCCGCGCACGACAGCCAGATGCCGGTGTGGAACTGGCGGAACAGGAAGCGGTCGTCCCCGGTCTCCCAGCTGTAGACCACCTTGTTGGGGTCCGTCTCGTTCACGCCGTAGTCGATGCACTGGTGGGTCCGCAGCTTGCTGCACTTGGGCTTCGGGACCCTCTGCGTCCCCACGCACCAGTAGGTCGTCGCGAACGCGGTGATTGAGAAGAAGAGGGCGAGGAGGTTCAAGCCGACGGACCACAGGCTCCGGCACTTGCGAGTGGTCTTCATTCTCCGCAGGGGGAAGGGGGCGGCGCGCGGGGGACCGAAAAGTTCATGGGTGCGAGTCAAGTGGAGAAGGCGCGCGCGCGCGGGTCCCGTTAGGCGCTCCACAGAGGACCGGACGTCTCCGTGGACGGATGCAGTCCGAACAACATTGAGATCAGCCGCGTGTCACTGTCCCATTGTGAGACCTTATTTTGTCACTACCCCCCCCCCTCCCCCCACACCACCACCACCACCACACCCCGCCTATAGGAGGCCCCGTTGTCAAAGGATTTAAGGCTGCCAATTGTGAGATTTTCTGATGATGCAGAATCGACCCCCCTCCTCTCTGTTAAGGATGCATCTCCACGCTCACAAGTTATCAACCAATATGTTAAGAACAGATGCAGCAGAGGTTTTAACACCAGCTGCTGCACAATAATTCAACTGCAGTTGAACTGAAATGAGAATTAAGGGAGTTTAAGGGTTCATTCTGAGAAAAGTTAGGAAGCATTGAGTTGGGGACACCAGAGATGAGTTACGTTCTATTTAAATACTTGGATATATTTATATCTTTGTTAAAAATGCTTTTCTTTTTCTGTTGTCCTTTTTTAAAAATCTCATCTTATTTTTGTTTATTTATTAAATGTGTGCAGTATGTGGAGAGCAACACAAGGGAACAACTGGAGTCAAATCCCATGCGCGTAAGCTGATTCTGACTCCAAAGTGGGGGAGATTTAGATCACTTCCTCTAAAGGCAAATAATAACTATTAGGCATTTAAGAGGTATAACTAAATGTGTAAAAATAGAGTCACAGCGAGGATGGTGAGCTTCTCCTGGTGACCACACACAAGTAGATGATCGGCAGCATGGTGAACACGTTCTAATCTGGACCGTGCTGGAGTGCACACACAACACACGTGTTGGCAGTGCAAAGACGTTTCCCGTGACTCCAGCGCTTCCTCTGTGTAAGTATTACTCACAAAAAAAACAGTGCCGCCTAAGCTTACGTGCCAACCCTATTTACAACCTCAGAGTGAATGAGGCCAGATAGGCCTGATATCTCTGTTACCTCAGCTGCACGCCTTAATGTCCAGCCCTGCGGAGGCTAAGCCGCTCTTCAACATGACTCTGAAAATGCACGAATCGGGCTGGCCGAAAACCAAAAAAAAGTGGGTCACATCGCTCCAGCTCTGAGGTCTTTGCACTGACTTCCTGACCAATGAACGAATTGACTAAAAAATCCTGCTGCTGGTTTTATAAAGCACCCGATGGTTCAGGGCCAAAATGCATTCCTTATCTGCTGCTATCTTTTAGAAACCATCACCGTTTGAGTCCGAACCAAACATGAAGAGGCAGCGTTTCCCTGCTCCTTGAATCTGGAAAAATCTCCCAGAATGCTGCATGTCTGCTGAGAATCAAAGCTGATTCAAAGACTTTTATGTTTGCGGCTGCCTGCGATTGAACCAGATTGAAGGATGTGGATCAGTTTCCTGCCGTTCTGCATTTTACCACAATATCTTTTTATCTTACGGCAGGGCAACTATTATTCTTGTTGTTAAATGTTTCAATGACTGTTTTAATTGAGGTTCTTAATTGATTTGAAATGTCCCCTTCTTTTGCCTTATGGATGGACCCTTTAATGTTTTTATGTGAAGCCCGTTGAATTGCGTTGAATTGTTGTTGCTGTGCAAATAAACCAAATACCACTGGTGTTAAAGCCTCCAAGTGGTCTTGAACGTGAAGGTTAACACGTTCAAGACCCGTTGAAAAGGTTCCAGGAGAAGAGCCACTGGAATACTGCCGGGTGAGTCATCGCGTCACCACGTCTGTGTGGAGCATCCCGACCATCGACACAACGCACAGCTTCAACCAGTGCCTTGTGTCCTGAAAACACCCAACTCTTTTCTTGCCAACAGTTGCCAAAGTCTTATTGAATATCAGCAGCACAAGTCAGAATCCTCGGTAAACACGACTGATGACTTTGACGAGGCCGGTGAGAATTTGTGGCGTTAATCTCTGCTCTTAAAGTCATTTTCTGCAGAGTGTGTGGGAATGAAATTACATTCGGCGTATCCACACAAAGCCTTTAGGAGTTCACTTGCCACATGCCAGAAGAGGCACAGAAACCACGCATCCGACTTTTTATGACATAATACAAATTACTCCATTCTTTACATTTAGCTCATCAATGATCCTGATCATTTCATTGTTGAGCACCAGGCTCTAAATTAACCAATTTGAATCTAGCTGTAATGGACTGAAACTGAACTGTTCACTTTTGTGGAACAATCTGAGGGTTCAGAATCATTTAAGCTCAGGTTAGCCTGGACCAGCCCTTAGTTAAGGTGCTAGAGGCCTCGGCTGCCGGGGGACTCCTCTCTCACTCTCACTCTCTCCTTCTACAATGATCCACGTTTCATTAATGCACATCACTAATTAATCTTCTTCCCTAGAGTGTTTTGTGCTTTCTTGCCTCGCTGCTCGCCATGGATTGCTGACTCCTGCCTGGCTGTGGACGCCTCTAACACCATTGATATTCCAATTTTTTGCACGTTATTGCGCTTCACTAACTTTGTTTCTTCCATGGAGTTTGTGTGCTTTCTCACCTCACAGGTTTCCATTGATCATGGCTCTATCTGGACCCCGTTCCTGCCTCCTTCAGATTTATAGAGTTTAGGAGGCTGGAGTCTTCGGCGCCGACCAAAACTACATGCAATCATATTCAGGAGTGTTTGCGTAGTTTTATTTTTACTCTGCAAATGAAGAAAACTTAAATAAAGTTAATAATACAGTAAATATGTAAATATTGCAATGTATTCATTAGTATGCTATGATTTGTTCTCTTTAAAGTTAGTTCTCATGGTTCTTTTTCTCTAAATTAAATGTAATGATGAAATCATCATTATAAAGATTACTATTACTACTACTATTCAAAAGGATGTGTTATTTCCTGATTAGGATACATCTAGGGCTGTGAGATTTCTTGGAATGTTTTTTGTACACAATATTAATACACATTCAGACTTCTTTTTAGCTAATTTAATTTAAATAGTAAAGGAACTTAAGTATTTTATGTATGGTATCCACGTCATCTGACTTCAGCCATGTTGGATTATTGCTATCGCATATTATATGTAGAAATATTACATAAGTTATTTGAGAAGGAAACAAAATACATTTCTCTGGCTGCTGGACTAGACCTGATCCATTAGGATTTGAGAAGATAAGACAACACATTTCCTTAAAGCTTTGCCTAAGCCGGGGAATCACATGGACATAAGAAAATAAGTGACAGAAATGACAATTTCTTTTGCTCCTCAGAACGTCATAGAACACGTGCAGCCGCACCCTCAACAGTTTGACACACAGATTAAAAAGCATGATTGCTTTCTTTTATGAGATAATTCCATATCCATGTATGGTATCACATCTCACACAGCTGCACTAAACTCGACTGAAAAATGCACAAACCTAAAAGGAGCCATTGGCATTGACGTCAAAACGGATTAAGAACCGTTGAATAGCATCCTTTTTTTGGCCTTGAACACCTTCCTCTAGAAGCCAATGTGGCTTCAAAGTTCACCAGTGTAAGGCCCAAGCTCTTGATAGACTTGACTTCAATTTGTACTTCAGTGACAAATTCTACTTAAAGCTGCTAAGAGTAGAATTTTCCTCTAAAGAGCCCCCCAGGATTAGTCTTGATAATCTGCCGTTCACTGATCCTCGAAATCATACTGTCTGGGTGCTGTGAAATCAGCTTAGTGACAGTAGATGGTGTGTGAGTAGTTTTATGATTGGGATTGCATGCCATGGAAGCATTATGTACAGTAGCAACAAACGGGGAAAAAAAAGACAATTGTTGAGGGAGAATGTCACTCGCAATCCGCACGGAGTGCCGTGGCACCTGCATGTCTAGGGTGTGCGAGGGTGAGTTTAAGGCCTCTCCGTCTGCTGCGCGCCACAGAACAGATGCCTGCTGGTGAACTGAGCATTTCTGGTTACCTCTGGGACTTCCATGTGAAAACACAGTGCACGAGTTTCTATATCTCGACGTGCCGGTGCAAGGACAGACCACACAGACAAAGTTTGTTTCCTGCCAAGAGGTCTTTATATGGATGGCAATAGGACTCCAGACAGGATCTAAATCAAACAACTGTCCCTTTAATTGAGACTTAACAGTATATAGAAGTTTGGTTGCAAAGACACTTGGGCAATCATTGGATGCAAAATACCAGATGGGGATGATGACTAAAATATACGGTGGCTTATAAAGTTAGACATCAATCTTAATGTTCATCATTGAAAGCTGAGTCGGTTGTGTTGATTCCTCAGAACATTAATCCTATTATTCAAGGGGAATTGTCTTGGAAAACACAGGTATAATCCATGTAGGATTCTCAATCTATATATATCAAATAGACTGATTAACAGGTCATCAGTGTGACGACCGACAAGCCCTGTGAACATTTCTTCAGAATTAGAAAGTACTATCATAATTTATTAATGAGAAAGTTATAAGTATATCATATATAGCTATAGACAAAGCAAACAAATACGAGCATTCTATTTAAACAGCAACTTTAACCCATTCTGATGCAGGAGACATACATTTATAGGACAGGACAAACAAAAATAAAACGAGAAATGATTGGTCTAATAATTCACCATGTTACATGTAATATCAAATATTATAAGAAAAAATGGATTTGATATTGCTTACATGGACTTTTTCACATTAGGAATGTGTTTCCCACCTTTTTTCAGTTCATTTTGTAGCATAAAGGTCATACTTTGCTCCATGAACGACACATTCTAGCAAGACAATAGAGGCGACTCTCTGTTTGTTAGTTTGTTTGTCAAACCCAAACAAACAGGGAAAGCAAATGTTAATGGATCCCGATTTCATGAACGTCTGATCACTTTGTGGTTCCACAGACGTCTACGCAGAGCTAGAAACTGCCAGTTTCTTCAAGTGGTCCATGAAGACCTGCAAGCTGACGTCATCTGTGAGAATTGGGGCACCAGTCTCCTACAGATGCACAAGAAGAAAATTAGACAAAAATCATTACTCTGATCCCACGATCAGTTTTAGTAGTGCAACTGGTTAATCACTAATCACTTATGGAGGGCCTGGTTCTCTTGATAACCTCATTGTTGGACAGCTGGTGGATGTAATCACAGCGTTTATGAACAGCGGGGTTGGGTTCTTAACGTGGGAAATAAGAGATTCATGCTATTCAATCAGCTTTAAATCTCCCATCATTTATTTTATTTAGAGGTTAGCAAATCCAAGACCTGTATTTTTAGGGCAGTTCCCTTTTCCCCTGAGGGGTACGGACAATTTTGGTGGTATTTATTTGGAAGGAAACATAAAATGACAGATTTCTAAAAACTCATGAATTGTTGTTTTGTACTGATATGCTATGAAAGCACTGTAGAACACTGCAATTCATTTCAGCCCACGGACGCTGCATCGAGTGAAAATCCACTAACGTCTTTACAGAGTCTGCCTGAAGTGTCATTGACCTCTAAAAGCAATCATTCCGCATGTAGTAAGTTGTGGCTTATAGTACCTGTCCCCAGGCGTAGAGATTGTTGTGCGTCTGTGATGGGTTGACCTTCGAGAGCAGGAAGCGAGCCTGCGAGCCTCCGTGCTCTGTGTCAATGTAGCGCGGCATGGGGAAGCGTGTCTGCAGGATCTCCTGGGCATCATCCAGTGGCGCAAGCAGCAGCTGTTTGAAGTTCTCGTACTCAGCCATTTCCTGGTAGCCGGCCTTACGCCACTGCGCTATGGTCTGGAAACGACATGAACAATCACAGCGTTAAGAAATGCTTTGTGTATCGGCTAATGTGTCCTATCCTCCAATAAGACAGTAATGACCAACATGAACGTTTTTGGAATGAATCAAATGTTGTCCTGCTAGAGATTTAAATGAATGAAACCGTCTCACCTCTCCATGGTAAATAACCAACTGGAAGAAAGTGTCCATCAGCAGGATTCGATCGGGCAGGATACTGCTGCTGTCCAGGAGGACAGGCTGCGAAGAAACACACGTTGGAACAACTTATGAGACATTGGCACACAATGCGTGCTTACTGATCTTAACAACCGTGTGGAGAGTGCGTGGCTGACCTCTGGTGGTCCATGGAAGGAGTAGGAGTAGAGGATGGGCTGGATCATGATCAGGGACTGGGTCAGGTCCTGCCTCACAAAGTGGTGCCTGTAATAAGACGACTCATCGGGGCTGTTGTTGAAAACCTGCAGGAAGGGCGACCGCCGCAGATGGAACATGAACTGCAGGTGGAGGAGAGGAAAAAGTTAGTTATTCAAATACAAATTTGAGTTAGATCTGGAAAAATTAGTCATTATTATATATTCTATTTGAGAGGTTCCCAAGTGGGGACAGGTTCACCTGTGGGTAGAGCGACAGAGACTCCGACAGTTTGAAGGAGGTGGGATCGTCTTTGTTGAACTGGCCAAACTTCTGACACTGAAACCGTGGGAGACAAAAACATTGTTCAAATGTTGTACATTGCCCTAACGTAACCCAGCACATCATACGTAAGCAACCAGGTCACTATTATTAAAAACACAAAAGGCCAAACAATGCCAACAATACACAGTTGTCGTCACTAACGCAGGTATGTAGGCGTCACTCACCAGGCGGATGAGCTGCCTGTCGAGCCAACGCAGGACATCGGGTCCCTCCTCCGACTCGGCTCTGAAGACTCCAAGGCGAGCCATGAGCACTGCGGCAGCTTCCTGGTCAAACGACGACTCGATGTGCTGAATTTGGGACTGTGCATCCGCCCAGCTGAGGCGGGGACAGGAAGAAAAGGAAGGAGGAGAGGTGCGGGTTAGTGTAGGTGTGGTGGGAATGACGTATGCACACGGCTTTGGAAATGTTCCAGTACATCACTATCTAACACTTCTAGGTCCATAATGTGGATATTTAGTGGACAGCCTTTACTGCAAAATAACTTAGCTTGTTAATAGCAATAAGAATAATAATGTTCTAGGTTGACATTGGAGGAGGCTTTCTTACTTCCTTGCGATGGTAGTGACCCGTATCCTCCTCTGTGTGTTGGAGTGCTGGTACTGGGTTACAAACTGGATCGCCCCTCGGCCGCCTTGAGGGACTGGTGCATTGTGCTACACACACACACACAAAACATTAAGGAGCCAGTAAGATCACTATTGTCAAACACCTCGCTTTTAACAAGCTTGATAAAAATGTTTTCTACCAAAAGGAAAACATCACAAACAGAAGCTAATGTTTAAAGTAATTAATTAAACAAAACCTTAATTACATTACAATTATTCACTTGGTTGATGGTATTAGTGGGTGACTTAAATAGTAATTAACGGTAGCCCCATCAGAGATCACAAAAGGTTCAGGCTGGTTTTATGTTTTTTCATTTTCTTTACCTGATTCACCACTTCAAAAAAAATGCCCAAAGTAGTGGAGGGGTTGAGGCCGCACACTTTCCACTGGTTCGTACCACCAATGCCCATCTCCTACAGATGACAGAACATATTGTGTTGGGTGCCAATAAACAAAAGCTCTCAGAGAACAATTCAAATGCTTGAAGGAAGGAATCTGACTCGCGGGAAGCGACTTACAGTCTCTGAAACACAAGAGCCCTTTGAGTTGAGTGAAACACACGGTCCAATGGACCCGCAGACCTTCACCTCCCTTGATGTCTACAGAGACAGGCAGACACACAACATAAGTATGCAAGTACAGATCGATTTTGTGCTCTTAAAAAAAGAATAATAATTAAGTTTAAACGATAAACACAAGCCTTCTTGTCAAGAAGCAAACAATGATATTCATTATGATTCCGATGACTCAGTCACTTCTTTACCTTGATTTCCAGGACACCACCAAAGGCCATGCGGAAATCTCCATTGAGGTCCTTGCTGAAGACTCTTTGGAAGGTCTGCTTGAACAGGGAGGTGTTGAAGGAGTCTCCCATAACAATGTGCCCCCTGAGAATAGATTAAAACCAATTGTTTAGAAATCCCATTTTTTGTAGTAAAACAGTAAAAAAAAAAAAAGAATGAAAAAAATAATTAACACATCCCTTTGACAGTTTGACTAATATAATCCCACACCCTAAATAATTAAACAGTGCTGACGTACCCGGTAAGATTAGATAAGCACTTCATCTCGAGCAGTCCCGTCTGGTCCAGGGCACAGGCGTAGATGTCAATACAATGGCCATTTACTGCAGAGCGGTTGGCCATGGCTTCATAGTACTGTGACACAAAAAACATGACATGAGGAACTAATGGCAGTAACCATAAATGAAGTGTGTTGAGTGCTAAATGCATTTGACTTGTTGCTTTTTGGGGGGGTTGAAAACAACACCAGAAAAGCTGTTGCCTACCTTGGTGGCTTTCTTCAGATGGCGAGCGTTGTCTTTCTGGATGTCATGCCAGGAACGAATGGGGGTTTTCAGCTCGTCTCCCACCACCATGCCTGGGCCTTGAGTGGGGGGCCCACCGATGAACAGCATCACACGAGCCCCTGTGTTGGGGAATGTACCCTGAGGATAAAGAGAGGAATAAAGACTCTTAAACAAGGCGCTGGCTTGAAAGTATAAAAAAATAGACATGATTGTCGTTTGCGTTCTATAAGGAGTGTCAGGGTCAAGGGTCATGAGTTACTAGCAGTTAAAAACAGTTAGGAGGAGTTCTTTTGATTGGATAATTTAAAAATCAAAAATCCAATATTTAGTGTGCCGTCTCAAGATTACAAACCCTAGCTCTGACTGTATGTATTTATAGAGAGTATCACAAGTCTGACTTTTGGTTTTAAGGAATCAGTTTTGAGAGCCAACCTCACAGCCAACACTAACACAACTAACTATGTAGTCCAGGAGTCCGGCAAAGTCAGAGAAGTTGACCTTTGGAAGTAGTCACAAAGCCACTGAAATCAGCTTTAAAGTAGCACTCAATCAGGGATTCATTTATAGAAAAAGGGACAAAGTGTACTCATACACAGACAACAATCAAATAAATAAGTGGTGGATTCTAAACACTTTGTGCAGTTCTACTGTTGATGTAAAACAGCTCATCCATCAAGTCGAATGTCTCTTGAACAATCCGTCCACCTGGAGTTACCGAAAGAACCAAATGTATTCTAATCAAGCCTCATCTCTCCTATCTGCTGAAGGGGAGCACGGCAGGGGAACGCTTCGTTGCATCAGTTATATAACCACTTAGATTAGCTGGAGGGTGGAGAGGATAATGATGGTGAAGGAAAGCGACAGAAGGTAAACAAGGAACAGGCCTTTGACCTGACAAAGCTCATGTGGCAAAATGCTATTTCGAAGGCCAAAGTTCAGGTTACAGAATTACAACTTAATAGTATCCAGAAAAGAAGGGGACAGGTAAGCTACTCATACGTATTATTTGAGTTCCACTGTGTGTACAGTATTATTCTGGGCTTCTGCATGTGTGTTTACTATACCTCCAGCAGGCCGACAGCAACTGTCAGCGCAACGCCGGTTGAGCGGAGCGGCCGTTTGCCCTGAGGAACTGGCCACGGGTCCCTCTGAAGCTCACCCAGCAGGTCTGTCAGATTCATATCAACTCTGTGAACGGGCTGAAGGAACCTGTATTCCAAGACAAACAGAGACTTGAACACACAAGGAAAAGCTGGGAGTGAAGTTCATTACTCTTGGAAGCCGCTAGCGTTAAAGTATTAATGCTTCTCTTTACCTGCAGGAAGCGCCGGCATCCTGAGGTGCCAGAGGGCGACCTTGTTGTGCTGATGCTGCTGGTTTTGTTAACCCAAGCATCTCCTGAAACACACACCAAGAAAAAAAAGAAACTGTTAATAATATTGGCTTTTCACTTGTGAATCTCTAAATTTGTGTCATTTCAAAATTGTCATTTCTTTGCTGCGAACCAACCTGGATTTGTTTGGAGGAGAGGTCTTTGGTGCCCCTGAACACGTAGCTCTTGGCGATCCCCTCACAGCTGAGCTCGTGAACCTGAACCATACGCCCGAATGTGATGAGGCCCACCAGGGCATTGGGGGGCAGCAGGCTGAGCGACATCTGGAGGGACTCCTTGAGGGCCTGAAGGTCCTCTTCCTCCAAACAGGTATCCACAACGTAAAGGAAGATCAGAGGGGCCGTGGTTCCTCGCTGTGAATAGGAGAGAGAAGGAAAGTTACATTCTGCTGAAATCACAAGTTCAGTGTCATACTTTCACTAGTAGAGACAATAATATTAATTTCGAAATTCACATGTGTTTGCCAAAATAGAAGTCAGGCCTAAGTTGTCTGGAAAGGTGAAGCTGTCTGCATCCCTTCAATCATTGTAACACATCAAAACACGACATCATTCTGACAAATATGTTTCACTAATAACATGGATCCCAGTTGCTGAGTTCAAGGCCTTATTTTCTCATTAAGACATGCATGTAGTTATTTACCTGTACTATGTACTCAATGGTAGAGAACTGAGGCATAAGTTCCGCTGGCTGGTTCACTTCTGATATGCCTGCATAAGAGGGAGGGAACTGCAGAGACACAATACCAGATTAACAACCTCAATAAAAGAATGCAGCGAGTCCAAATCATCGATGTTACATGAACATCTGTACTTACGGGGTTTCTCTGAAAGCAGAAGTTGCACGCCCATATTTTTGCTCTGTAGTCAACTTGACTGTGAAGTAGTGAGCAAAAGAATCGGGTTAGGGGAGCACCCATTTGGGAAGAACGTGAATATGACTGATAGTGGGCTACATATGCCCATCTGAGATGGTTAAACACAGATCTTCCGTAAAAAAAGATGGCAAAAAGATTCCATATGTTGAAATAAAAAAAGTCTGAATTCTCAAATTCTTGCGTTTGATAACTTGTCATTAAAACAAACAAAAAGCAATGTATATCTGTGAGCAGGGGCATCATTTCCTATTGGACTCACCATAGGGGGTTCAGCACTGCCTTACAGTTGGCCCGACTGCATAGAACCGGTTCGTACTGGACTGGTGGAAGGTCGGGCCTCTCCTTGAGAGGTGTGAAGAGACAGGAGACTGGGACCACGAGCCTGGTGGCCTCCAGCCGGCTGGAGGGCCAGAGGTTCCAGCTGAATCGCACCCCGTCCCTGTCCTCGTTCTGTTGGATGAACTCCTGGTAGGACGCCATCGCTGAGCTTCAGCAGAGAACGAGCACGACAGATCACAGTGAGTTTTGAAAGGTCCGACAGAAGAACTGGATGTAGTCCCTGTGACAACGGCAAGTTTCTACTCTCCGCTGGCGGCAGCGAGCCAGTCTTTATTCAGACGCTCTTTTCCCTCCCACACTGAAATACGCAGATGCTAAAAACCATGACGCACAAAGGCGTCACTACAAATCCTGAAAAGCGTGTTTTTGTATAGAGGATTCCAAAGACTATTTTAGGCAACACCTTTATTGGCGTATGTTAGGGAGGCGTCACACCTTTGTAGCATTTTTTCCCACCGTTATCAAAGGGACCGCATGTTTCCGGGGCGACACAATAGTATTTCAGCAGGGTAAAAAAAAAAGACTAAATTAGAACTAACAATATTTTGTTGTCAGCCAAGCATAAGATTACAATGCGATTTGTCAGACAACTGTGTAAAATATGTAATAACTACTTGAGGGATGCCGTTTTAGTTGAACATTTCCATTGACCCTTTGCAGGTCAAACATTAAGATATGAATAAATTATTGTTGAGAACAAATTATTTATTTTGCTTCAATAGACTAATCCAAATTTGACACCCACATTCACACTAATAGTTTTACCCTGAAATAAGTAATAACTAAATAATAATACAGTACCTTTAAAATCAAGAGTTTATAAAGTTATTTGGGCAGCAACAGTAAAAACAATAATTACAATAACAGAAAGAACAAAAGCTATATTTAAAAAAAATGCATTATTTGTGCCTCTTAATAATTATTGTAATATAACGTCTAACAATCCTTCCATTATTTATTATTGATGAATCATTAAAACCATGTTGTATGTCCTCCTTGAAATTTTCTTTGAGATTTGGACCAACCAAGCAACTTAAAAACATTGCTTTTAGAAGATGAATGCAAGTATAAACTTTGTGACTTAATGAACCACATCCACGGTGGTTCTGAGCCTCTCTGCCCGTGTGTGATGAAGGGGGCGTGGGGTTGATTTTATTGGCAGTATCCGTAAAGTTATTTGATGTTTCACCCCTTTTGCTACAAGCTACAATGGAATCTTTAAACTGTGGAAAGAAACACTGCTTTTTTCCATCTTTTACAACGGTTCAGCTTTACGTTAGATAACGCAGGCCACGTATCATTCCTGATGGACACACCGGTGAAGGTTAAGACACTTAAAAGGCAGTGAAAGGCATTAAAAAAAACACAAAAAACAGTGTTGACGGTGAGTCTATAACGGTGCACGTTAGCGTTAATCGTCGTTGCCAAATTATTCTACGTTGCCGTCACTCAAACCCCTAAAAACCAACGATTAGTTGCGTGCTAGCTAACGGAATGTAGCATTAAGCCGCTTCCTGTCCCTTTTGAATGGAACCGGCCTGCTGTCGAGCAAAGTTAGCTCGAGTCCTTACCTTTTATTTCAGGTTGGCCTCGAGGCTAGACACGGGCAAAGTGGTCCGTTGTGTTCAAAATAATTTATGGCACTTTAAGATGAAAGCAGGCGGATGCAGGGGACAAAATTGCGAAGATGAGGGGATCACTCGCTAACAGGCGGCCCTTGCGCTTCACTAAAATGACGTGTTACTCTACGTTGAGGCGTCTCCTATTGGCTTCTCTCTCTGCGACGTCGGCAGGGCGTGCTGCGCATGTCTAAAGGCTGAGGGTAAGCATGGGAAATGTAGTTTATATTGTTGGGGTAGCGCAACGTCGATGTTAGCCCTGAGGGCGTAGTAAGGGAGTTGCAAAAATGTATTGGATTATGTATTTTTTGTAGTGTAATGACGTGCCACTGTTTTTTTTCTCACTCTTTTCTATCTCACGTATTGGTTGGGCTTCCCACTGAGGTAGTTAATTACTTAAACACAGTCCTTCCAAAGTAGAAAATAGAGGTACTGAACTACAATCTTTAGGGGTGCTGTTTTAGTTAAACATTTCCATTCCGCCTTTTTAGGTCAATCATTAAAGTATGAACAAATGATTATTTATTTAGCTTCAATGGACTTATCCAAATTTTACATCCACATTAACACCAATAGTTTGATCTTGAAATGCACTTCATAGAATGTGAGGAGACAATTGACATAGCCTACATTTGACTTTTAATTGAATTGTTGGCCTGGTGTGTGTTTTTATAAGCCCAGTTAATTACGACAATAAATTAGGTATTTATTAAACTGTTAGTAACCTACATTTTATTTGCCAAATGAGGTCGTGAGAGATATCAGAAGGCGCTTTTCAAGTAAGTCAATTCAAGTAAAGGAGGTGAAGTCATCCTTTCACACCGCGTGTTGAGAGTGTCTTTGAACATTAAGCGGCGCTGTAACCAAGCAACATTTTCCGTCAAGCTTAAATCCCCGGAGTGAGAGAGCTAGAGAGGGAAAGAGAGAGAGAGGGACTGGGAGGAAGAGCTCTTCCCTCTTCCTCTCTCGGTGTTCGTGCCGTACACAGCGGACCCTCTCCCCTGTCTTCTCCCCGCGCGCTCACCCTACAGGCGGCGGCAGGTGTGTGTGTGTGTGCGTGCGTGCGCATGTGTATGCGTGCATGTCCGCCGAAGCTTTTTCCACTTTGCCCACGCTTGGCGGAGACATTTGGATGTCTCGGCGCTAACTCGCACCGTGAGCAGCCCGGTCGCAGCCCGAGGATGCTGCAGTGATCGACAGCAGAGCCGCTTCTCCGCCCGGATCTCGCGCTCAGCTGTTGCTCCAGAGGGGGGTGGAAGAGTCGCAAGCAACAGAAGGAAGAAAAAACGGCACACAAAAAGCCTCAACCATGCGAAGGACTTTCTCCCGGTAGCCGTTTTCCACTTCAATTTGACCGGGGGAGCGGATGCGAGCAGAGGTCGTCCACGAGCCTCTCGTCTATTTTCTGCCCCTTTTCGTCGGAGGAGCTGTGCCAAATGGAGAAGGCGACTCCGCCGCCGCCCCCCCAGCCGCAGCTCCAGCTGTCGATAGCGAAGGCTGAAAGTCCGGCGGAGGACATCTCCGGCGTAGCCGACGAGGAGCTGCTCAAGTGGACCAAGGAGGATCTGGTGCGGCGGCTGAGGCGATCCGAGGCCGACAAGATGAGCGTGATTCTGGACCACGGGAATCTCATCCGAGAGGTCAATCGCAGCCTCCAGCTGCACTTGAACGAGATCAGGGGGCTGAAGGTGAGGGGGCGCGCGTTGGTGAAGGATGAGATCATAGTTTCGGAGCGCACCTGAGAACGCGCATAGTATTATGGGGGGGGGGGGGGGGGGTTACGAGAACAGATGGCATTGCTGGAGTTCACTGTGGCATTGGGAGGGCCTGGATGAGAATCTGAGGTGGATGGGTGTAGACTCTGGGTTTCATGGGCAGCTCAACCTAAGTTAGGCGTTTAGGTGCATGTTTTTTGGGCGGAGGTTTTAGTCTTATAATTAAGAGTCCACATTGGAAGGGAAATCAATGTCAAATTGTATCCTTACAATGCAGCTTAGAATAGAACAAGTATGTTGGCCAATGAGGTTAAAAGTCATCCTCCCAATAGGGCGTGATCTTCTATTCATTCCTCTAGCCAATGCTGAAATCTGGTGTGCAGATCTTTCTCTCTCTCTGAGCCATGCATAAGCACACACCTCACATTCCTAGACAAATCCTGCACATAAATCTATGTGTGCAGTATCATTTTGCCTTCACAACCCAGCATGCTTTGAAAGTCAATGCAAACATTTACCTTTTCAATAACATTGTATACTGCCTTCAACTTTCTCCCCTGCTATAATATTCACAAATACGGATGAGACCCAGCCTGAGGTGGCATGGGAAACACATGGGGATCATTTGCCTTTCTTGGAGACCTTGTCACCTCTCCACCAAGATGCCTAATTACACAGGAAAGAGCTGCAGGGTAAGAAAGGGAGAGAGCGTGAGAGCGTGAGAGGGAGGGGAGAGAGGAAGGAGCTCTTGGGGAGGTGAAGGAGGGACCTTTAAGTAAATGTTGGTGGTGTTAAATGTTAGGGGCGTGAAATGTCTCTGCTCAAACCTGTTCTATATCTGTGTGTGGCCTCTCCATCCCCTGCCGTGCATTGAATGGCACACAGTGAGTCAGTGCTTTTGTGGAGAAGACGGAGGATTAGGATTCCATTGCATTGTGATTGCACACAGCGATACACTGATATCTAAAAGAGTGATAAATTGCTTGAATTCGGAGAATGGTTGCAGTGATTTGTAAGTGATCAGTGATCTGAGTTTTGTTGGAATGCATGGAATAAAACATTATTTGGTTTTCAACCAAATCTGCCCTGATCAGCATTGACCTTATTTTATGAGAGCTTCTTAATTAGCTAATCATTACATCCACAGTTTAAATGTGTCTTTTCTTCTTGTAATTTCCTTCCTCTCAGGATATTAATCAGAAGCTGCAGGAGGACAACCGTGAGCTGCGGGACTTGTGCTGCTTCCTGGATGACGACCGACAGAAAGGCAAGCGTGTATCCAGGGAGTGGCAGCGCTTGGGACGTTACAGTGCCAGCATCATGCGCAAAGAGGTGGCCCTCTACCTCCAGAAACTGAAGGAGCTGGAGCTCCGACAGGAAGAGGTAATCCGGGAGAACCTGGAGCTGAAGGAGCTCTGCCTACTGCTGGACGAGGAGAAAGGGGTGGTAGCAGGAGGAGGTGGAGGAGGAGGAGGGAGTGCCGGGCTGGGAGGGTGCCGCAACTCCATAGACAGCCAGAGTAGTTTGCTACTGGTGCCCGGGCAGGGCCTCCTGCTGAGAGATGTCGGAGACGGAAGCAGCACCTCCAGCGCAGGGAGCATTGACAGCTCCGATCACCCTCAACATAAGCAGCCTCACTTGGCTCCGGGGGTGTGCGGGGTTGGTGGCGGCGGGGAAAAAGGGAGCCCCGAGCTTGTGCACAAACCCAGGTGCAGCAGCATCAGTGGAATAGGAGGTATAAGTGGGGGTGGTAGGGAGGTTCCCAGCCCTGAGCACCCTGCTGGGCGCCACCGGAGTACAAGCCTGGAGTACCCATACACGCTGCCCCAGCTATCCCGGCCGCGCTGCGGCTCCATATCCGTGCCTGACCACAGTCGAGCCATGAGGGGCCTCAGCCCGGAGAAATACGGGAGGAACGTGGGCCGGCGCAGTCCGGAGCAGCACCCCAAGCACCACAGCTCCGATCTCCTCCTGGGCCAGAGGCAGCACTTCCTGGGTCAGGGAGGCAGCGGGGAGCTCTACCAGAGGCACCACAGGAGCAGCATCAGCAGTTTGGGCTGCGGGAGCCCCGAGTCCCGGCAGGCTCATTTAGGGGCCTCTGAGCACCATGAAAAAGGCTGCGTGTTCACAGGAGGAAGCCCTGAAACTCAGAGGCACCAGTACAGCTTGAGCCCTGACCATGTGAAGTTTGGCAGCCCTGTGAGAGACGGGCAGAGGAGGCCCGCAGGAGACGAGCTGTCGCCACACCATCGCGGCATCTACAACGGCATGAATGGTAGGTTTGTTTCTGTGTGTGTGTGTGTGTGTCTGTCTATGTGTGTGTTTCATTGTGACTGCAAGGAATGTGATCAACCCATGATTTTTTTATTTTCTAATAACCTCTAAAAACTTTATAGAGGATGATTTACACTGTTTCACTCAAACCACACACACACAGACATACACACACACACAAACAAACTAGTACACTAACAGTTAACACAAATGCTTCTCAAGGTCGTATCTGTATGTGAAGGACATGGCATGGTAGACACAGTTGTTATGTAAAAATAAAAAAAAGATGCTTGATATCGGATGCACTTATTTGATTTAGAAAACAGAGATCTCTTCCTTGTTGTGACTGTTGACATATACAGCAATATTGATTTTTTTTGCCTCTCAAGAGGACTGTGGGCGATTATTTCATTATTTTACACGTTCTGTATCTAAATCGAACCGATTCGACTCAAACGAACGACGCTCGGAGAGCGATAGCTCTGTAACACGTGTGCGTCTCTCGGGCGACAAATTACCGCTCTGACTTTGCTGCACTATCTCAGTGAGATAAGTGAGAGTAAGGGATGTCAGAGAGAAGGAGGAATATCAAAGCACCAACTTGGCTGCTGTTTAAATACCCCACCGTGGCTGATAATGATTTCTGGAGTCCGAGGGAAAAAAGTGCTGAGTGGCAGACACAGAGCTGGCAGAAGCTAAAGGACAAATTCCTCAAGGTGAAATTACTGCCTGACTTTGCAATACAGGCCTGATATTACAAGAGAAACCGTGTACACAACACCGAGTAAATCCAACACAGGAAGGAGTTCAATTACATCTCACAAAGTAATATCAGTATTTATGTGCTTGCATGCTACAGGATGTTGAGTCATTTATGACTATTGATTTTTTGGATTGATATCTTTGGTCATAAAAATATATTTAGAAAGCAATGAAATTATGTGTGTGCTAACTTTCTATCTCATTAGCATTTTACTCATTTGACACATCAGGTCACAGGGAGCACTACAAAATAGACGTCGTATTATGTAACCTGTAGCCGTGGAGGAGCTCTGCCGTGGCTAATGCCCTGCGGATGTAACTGTGATCAGGGTCATCTTGTTGTTTTTTAGGGACTGAAAAATTGTTAGAAACATGGTGTAGTGGGGTTTGAGAAAAACTACGGCGAGGGATGACCCAACTATATTATGCATTCTCCCCATTTATTTAACTAAAACACTACATTCCTGAAGTGCAATAACCATATTACAGCCACTGTAGCCTTGTAAAAATGCTTTTTCTTGCCATTTTGCAATCTCTACCGATTGCAGCTGACACACACAACTTTGAGTTGGATCATCATTCCGTTTCTATCTCAAATCTCCTTTTACTCTGTAGCCCTTTATGAGATTTCAATCTTCTTGTAACCTGAAACCCTTATGATGTCTGCCAAAGGCCACGGCACATTAATGCTTTGCAAATCCTTAATTGGAAAATGTTGTGAGTGCAGTGGGCCTCACGTCCGGTGGTTTGCCAATTGTGGCATAACTGTTTATGAACTTAGCTAATCGGGACCAAACAGCCTTTGACCAGGTTCACAAAGGCTTCTTCAAGCCTGTGTCTGAGAGAAACGTGTGTGTGTGTGTGTGTGTGTGATTTACAGTAGTAGTAGACCTATCATTATATCATTCCCCATGACTCCACTGAACTGACAAGCACTCGAACTTCAAGTGCCAGAGTATTTACACTTAAATCAAGACATGCAATCACCACAGTTGAAGGTTATGCTTTTGTAGTGTTGATACTAAATTAATTGTGTCAAAATAGAATCAGACAGGCTGTATTTTAGTGTGGAATTTAGCTGACAGATTAAAAAAAAACGAAAACAAAAAAACACACTACAGGAATGAAAGTGTAGGTACCTGATGCGAGGTGGAAGTAAATAGAGCGGCTCTGTGTCCGTGTGGGTCGTCTAGTGACCCGTCCTTACTGCCATGTCCCTTTTTGCCCGAAGAGGGAATTTGATTCCTGTGACGATGTAGTACACTCCACTCACTTGGATTATCCTCTAAGCCCCGTGCACAGTATTATTTCATTTTTTTATGTGCTTGTGTGTGTGTGTGTGTGTGATTTGGATGGATGTGTCCCATCCAGTGTCAATGTAGCAGTGTTTTATTCAGACAAATGAAAGTTGCATGTTCGCGTGCCACTCGACAGCACCGAAGCTCAGGCCATTTCAATTCGTGACAAAAATCCCAGATGACAGTGACACATCATTCTGACCTTTGCCCCTCCTAATGCAAATGACCTCTGCATGTTTTAGTGAGCTTATCACACATATTCGGTCATTTCTACAGCTGGGGGAGGGGTACAATCTTTAAAGCCACCAGAAACATTCTTAGTTTTGCTTTATAAACAATAAATAAACCAGAAAATAACAAAGGGGTGTACCTACCAAGGTATATAGAGCATTCAGAGAGTACAAAGTGCATAAATTATGATAAAATAACTGCATGTCACTTTTTTTCAGTTCCTGAAACCATTTTGTTTTGCACAAATCAAATGATTGGCCTGTAATGCATGTTAAGAGTCAATCTGACTACAAATAAACGATGAAACCGTCTGCTCAGCTGGATCCAATATGCCCGTCTTCCCAAGTGATAGACTCGCTCATAGTGAAAGATAATCAGCCGTGAACACTGTAGTCTCCTGACCCAGACGGTTTGCTAAGCCTATAGGATCTCTACACTGCAGAGGGTCTTTTTCAGAAAGAGGAGAGGCTTAATCATGTTTTCTGCTTTAGCAATCACAAGTTCTGCATATTAGCTTAAGCTGCTCAGAGGATCGTGAGGAGAAAAAAAAAGGCTGCATGGGAACAAAAGAGTGTGTGAGAACCTCTGCCCTTGTGATGCCAATGCAAACACACACACACACAGTGTAAAATCCAGAAATGTTCTGTGCATAAAGCCAAGCTCTCCCCGCAGTTTACACATGTGCGTAATTTCTATATCTGAAAATCCAACAACAAATGTGTCACATCGTCCCTCCTCTCCTGGAAAAGGTTTCCTTCTCGCATCGCCTCTTCTGAATGCTGAACATGTCTTGTCATGTTGAGGAATATGTTTTCTACATGTTAAGCCCGTGTTGTGGCAGAAGAGGATTCCTCTTTGCTTGTGTTGTGTCCCCTTCTATGTTCTTCATTTGCATTGCGTTTAACTCTTATAGCGCCGTCAAGTGACAGACACTGACGGCATAATCCTCCGTTCTTGTGAATTTTATGGTGTTTTATCTGTTTGAATTAGCACGGATCATCCCACAGCCTCATTCATTCTCATTCTATTAATTTATAATTCTAGCATCATTTCATCCAGCTCCTCTGGCTGTTTGAGAGTGCTGCTGCCGGTTTGAAACAGGAAATGTTCACTGATGCTTTGGCTTCAGATAACGCTCCCCCACTCTCCACTGTCACTGTGAAAGCCAGGCGATCTCTCTTGTCTCCTCGCTTGCCTTTCTCTCTCCTCCCATCCTAATTGGCTGCCAGTGTTAACAACCAGCTGTCGGACAGAGAGAAAACTCTGAAGACAAAGTCCTCTTCCTGGAGGATGTCTGTTTGCCAGGCTGAGCCGAGGGGAGAGGGTCGAGGAAGGATTTGACCGTATTTTTCTAAGTTGTTTTTCTTCCCCTCCAAAACATCTTCTCCTCTTCCTCTGACTCCCCCTCTCTCCTCTTCTTTTCTCGTCTGCCAGGGCGAAGGATGGAAAGCACCCGCCTGATAATTTGTGGAGTCTCGCAGCCTAAGAGGCATGAAGAAACTCACATGTTTGTCGCAGCTGCTCGGCATGAAAGGATTTGGGGGAGCATAAGGCTGCAGTAATTCAAATAGATTAGTTCACCAAAGTTGTATGTTGCATAGATTGACTTTGTATCGTGTTTCTATTGCTAAAGGCTATTTAAAGGAGTATTTTATGTTTAGTTTAATTGATCACAGTGAAGGAATGAGTGCAGGTTAGAAGCTTCAGAGAGAGTTTGGCCTGAGGCCACCAGAGGTGTTTCCCAAGGTGGATGTCTTTGTCACAACCCTGTAAATGGAAAAAAATCTTACTTTTAAATGCTATGATGGTATCTGAATTTGTAATCACACCTGAGACCAATTACCCTAAACACCCCCTGTAGGCCATCAGTGCAGCTATTTACCAAGGAGTGCATGATTAGGCTTTTTCTTTATCTACCTCCAGTGCATATCCTTTGTCATTCTTAATCAAGCCGTCTCAGCTTTTTCTATTTAAAGCTTGCTTCTCCTGGAGGGATCAAACAATGTACAATCCCGGTCCTTTGCCCAAAATTCCAGTCAAAGGCTCATGACAACAGGAATATCTTTGGGAAATGGAGTGTGAAATGTCTGAAACAAGAGAACAACATTTTTGCATGGTAAATAATAAATCAGGGGGAGGCGAGGAGAATGACAATGTACTGCAGATCTAATACATACAAACGTGTGTGTTCATCTTCAGCATTCTGTCACTCTCATGTGTCTCGATTTTTTTTCTTTTAAAACTGCTTATTCAATCAGTATTTATGTAGACATGGAGCAGTTGGCCACTGCATGGTGCATCCCAAACACCCCCCCCCCCCCTACCAGCAGTAGCTGTGTGAGTTACGAGGGAGGCCGCTCAGCGTGTACGGGCGTCGCTGCAGCCCAAACCCCAGAGGGATCTGCCAAATGTGCCGCAGTAGCTGCAGTCCTTCGGTAGACACGCAAACCCAGTGGAAGCGGGAGCAGTGTTCGCCCTTACCACGCCGCGCCAACGGGGAGCGGCCCACTGGGCTGAGAGGGAAAGAAGCTTGCTAAGCCAGGTAATTAACTGGAAGTTGAGGAGCTGCCATGCGCGAGGGCGGGACTGCGCCCCCGAGGGAACGTCTGTCAGTCCCAAAGTCAGCAGCAGTAACCGTACGTCGTGTTGCCATGCGATGTTGCATGATGACGCCGTTTCTCACGCTGAGTCTGAGGGCAGCAGGGGACGAGGTGAGCGGAGCTGGACAAATGTAACTGAGTGCATCAGGTGCACGTACACGTACGTGTGCAGCTGTTTGTTTAGCAGCTGTCAGGCATCTCCATTTGACACCAGGAAGATGGGATACTTATTTCAGTCCATGCATTGGGTGCAATGATTATATTGTTTATTCAGCCTTTGTTAAGGAGCATTCGTAGAATTAATAGGAGAAATAAATGGGTTTTCAGGTTACGCACTCATAGTCAATAACTGCATGTCATCCCAAAATAAGAGAAGTGCTGTTAATTATCATCTCTTTAGGAAAATGATTTAAATCTGATTTTGGCATTTGGCGGAGTTCAATTTCAGCCCGGAGGAATTTTTCCAAAATTTGACGGGTTTGCAAAGAAGAAAAGTATTAAGAACTTTATACAATCCTGTCGCGAATGGCCTCTACATCTACATTTAAATGTCCCATGGAGGCCTCAGTAATGAATTTAGACTGTTTCATAACAAATTCTATTGAATTCAGTGAATTCCTGTCATTAATAAAGGCTTAAATGGAAAGATAATATCCATGAGTCCTTAATGTTGCATAACAGTTCCATGTATTCCATGTCTGGAAAGGGGATCAAAGTTTAACCTTCAGAAGGTACTGCTCATTCCAGACCTGGTACTGGATTGAATTTAGCAATGGTACATTCTGTGCAGGAGAATCCAACTTTTAATCTCAGAGGAAGAGGAAGATTTTAATAGTTGTGCATTTGTATCACTCATCAATCTGTAATGATGAGCTTCTTTGCTGCTACCATCGCATGTGTGGATGGATTTTACAGCCTCAACATCTTTTATAACACGTTTGAACAGAACGTGAGATAACATATTGGGACCATAACAAGTCTAAACATTTTTATACCTCCCTTTCCCGACACGCAGGATGTAGGTTTCCATTTCCTGGGGCATAAATCTCTGGTCCGTATTGTGCATTATGTGCATTTGATGTAATGTTTTTCCTGATGAGAATGACAGCGAGGCATGTGTGCAGCTCCCATTACTGCGGATGAATGGGTTTATCCGACCGAGGTAAAAAGGACTGGCCATGTTCATATCGTTATCGCTTAGTTCTCTTCTAGAGAAGTCTTTTAGTCTGTGCGATTTCCTCTCTGAGATATTGAAATCAATTTCACTGCTCCACACTAACTGGCTCATTTCCTTTGCTCTTACTGCAAAAAGGTGCTTTTATTTACATCTTTCAATGGGCTTTTTGAGCACTTCAGCTGCAGGTAGAACATGTCAATTAAATAATTCCTGTGCTTGTTGCTTTGAACTGTAGGTGTTCTTTTCTGTGCTAGTGTGCTAACATCTTTTCAATAGTTAACTGATGAATTTACCGTAATTGAGCAATTAAATGGTATATTGATGCTCTGATTTGAATTACGGGATGCAGTCTTTTTCGGCACATAGCCGTTGTTTCCTTAATGTGAGGAAAGCTGTGTGATTTATTTGTGTGTGTGTGTGGTTTATTTTAAGAGCAAAAGAATGTAAATGTCCACACCTAATTGTAACCCCAAAGGCCCCGTACAGCAGCGTTAATGTCAGCCCATCCCTCAGGCTCCCTCAGGCTCCCTCGGGACACGATCGTACATAAATCCTATACTTCACTAAAGTGCTCTGAAGCAAACTGCCTTCACATTGTTTTTCATTTCTGATGCAACACATTGTATTGTTTCTATCTTAATACAAAGCGCATTTCAACATGCGCAACTACAGAAGGATTAGTTGTTTTCATCAGGGAGAGGAGGGATGAAACAGTGTGAGAGAGTGTAAACAAGTTTCAGCCACAGGACATGGGTCACCAAGGTCCCAAGGCTTGTGGGAGTTGAGGAGACACAAGCCATTAAAGGAAGAGAGGAAGCAGCAAAGCATCGTGGGCTACTGGAAATATGACATCATCCACAGCTGGTGCAATAACCAATATTGTGTCTCATCCTCACCCATCTGAGCCCCTCTCACACACACACACACACACACACGCACGCACGCACGCACACACACACACACACACACACACACACACACACCATAATGTTCGACACACCACTGTATGCCTGCCCTGTTATTTTATTCAACAGCGCTGAGCAGCGATGTGTAGTGACATGTTAAAAATGGAGAACAGCAGTTTATGAAGCAAATGTCTGCTTAAATATGAATGCATTCACCTTTGCTAGTTGTAGCAGAATGAGGATCCCACACCACTGTGAACACAAGCCTTGTAGAACTTGAGCACTGAGGACAACAGAAGAATTGAGGGCTGGCGATGTGCCCTCGCCTGTATAAATCTTTCTGATGGTATTTTTCTTCCTACTCTGCTGATCTCTTTTGTTTAAATATTAAACACAGAAATGGCTTCTGATTTAAGAAGAATGAGTTCCGGTACACTTACAATAACAACAATAATTCCTGGTAGTATTTAAAATGTCAAGAGCAGTAGACTCTCTTTTCATGTAGATACGTGTAGCTCTGTCTGTGCCACTGAGATCACCAAGTCAAAAGAACCACACGCACCCCCCCCCCCCCCCCCCCCCCACACACACACACAGTCACACAGCTCTTCTGGCCTACCAGGTTCCAATTATCCAGTTTACTCCAGTGAGTTTCATGCTCTCATCTCTTCAGCCTCACTGTGAGCCAAACTGCAGAAACTGTGGCTTCCAGTCATTTTCTGTTTGTTCCCGCTGCCATCTCTACCTTCATTATAGTCCTTACACAGTTCACAGGCTACACGTACGATTAGTTCGTGTAGCCTGTGAACTGTGAACAGTGTGACAGCATCCCCTTTCTTCTTCCTGTGTTTTGATACTCGGCATAGTCTTGATGTGATAATACATGTGAGCTTTAGTAATAAAAAGGGGTTGGAGCAACACAAGGAATTAGTTAGACCCAGCCTTAAATACATATAATCATAATAATGAAGAGTAATAAAATGATTCCTCTGAAAACAGCAGTAATTTCTCAGAAATATGCGTATGTGGACATCCAAATGGGCAGTAAGGCAATTCCTCACTCGGAGTCCAGCTGTTTTTGATAAAGGATTGTTTCACATGTCTGGAAAGGAGTTTATTTACTATTCTCATTATCTCACCATGGAGCTAGAGCCAGGAGCTTATTTAACATAAAGACTCCACATAAAACAACAAGGGGTAGTTTTTCATGTTCTCTGTTTGTGCACAGATTAAACAGTAGTCAGATACCCCCTGCTTTCATTCTCTCTGCTATGCTAAACTAATGACCTACCTGCTCCAGCTCCACCGTTATATTACGAGGAAGCAGGTGAAACCAATCCGAGTACAATGTTTTAGTGTAAAAAACAAACACTTACTGCATTGCGTAAGTGGGTAAAGCTGATAAAAAATATGTTTGCATGAATTCATCAGATTAAATGAACTATGCGGTAGGGCGAGAACAGGCCAGAACACAAAGTGTACTTTCTTTGTGATAGCGATACGAGCAGAAAGCACAGCCACGGCAACACGTTTAAAAGTTTAAACCAGGGACTCGGGACCGTAATTCTTTTTGTTCTGCACGAACGTAGCCTCAAGGAGCAATTAAATATCAGTGTGGCGAGTAGCATCAGGATTTAGAGCAGTGATTCTCAACTGGTGGGTCGCGGACCCGTTTTTAGCGGGTCGCGGGCCTTTGCATGGGAAAATAAAAATTAGAAAAAAAAGAAAAAAAATCATCCTGTGATTTTATTTTGAAGGGACTTTTTTAATGCAGTGAAGTGTCGTTTTTTTTGCCAGCTTGATGTTGAATAAATTTGAGATGTTGAGAATGTTCCTCGATTTGGGTCGCGGCTTGTCATTAAGGGGTAATGGTGGGTCCTGGAGCCAGACCAGTTGAGAACCACTGATTTAGAGGACGGTTTATTAGGATTTCAATTTGTAATTCTACAGGTTCCAACAAGTGAAAATGAAACTCTTCACATTCCCTGTCTGTGTAGCCTGTGTGTCTGGTCTGGATTTGACCTTTAAGATAGTAGATGTCAACAGGCTCCAGCTTCTCCAAAACAGGACTTGGACCTGTGCGCCGCTCTCCGGCAATCTTTGGTTGAATTTGAAAAGTGCAGCCTCAGTAAATGCCACCGTGATGTTATTAATTCTTTACACATAGCCGTTCATAAGAAAGACAAGCCCCGCGGTGTCTCTCCAGGACTGACTGGCCAGGATTAACCACCAGTGTAGTCACTCAGCCGACAATCCAGTGCAGCAGGAGCAGCCAAAGCGATGAAGCACCTCAGATCTCAAACGACATCCACTTGGAAGTCTAGTCTCACAAGACCGGGGCATTTCTCACATGAATCCATAAACACCCTACTCTTTTTTTTCTGTTCCGGCTAGTTAAGGATCTCTGTACTGCACACTCCAGGGTTCATCCGCGTGCCCCAGAGTGGCTCGTGACGGCACTGACTTTTAGCGGCCGAGGGGACGTCAAAGGGAAGGCCCCCCCGGAAGGTCACTGATCCACCATGCATCTCCACATGCCAGCCAGCCTGAATAGTGTATGTGCCAGATTGTTCAGAGATCTGAGGGAATGGACGTGTGAAATGACGTTGCATTGATCAGTCGAGAGAGGGAGGGGGGGGGGGGTGTGACGAGGATCAAAGAGGATTGGGAGAGCAGGTTCTCGTGTTTACTGGCATGGTTCAGACTTAAATAACAACATTATTTCCTAATTAGGAGACATTCTTACAGATACACCACTCACTCAGACTTTACTTTTCAGCGCTACTCTGAAATCCCCAAATCTTCTCTGGAATCAATAGACGCCCGATTTCGTTATAAAGCGCGTTGAACCTCTGTGGGCTTTAAAGATTGAAGATTAGTACTCATATTTTGATTACGGGTGTCTGGCAGGAACAGTGATTCCTTCCATGTGGGAGCAGCTCCTTCCCGACCAATCGCCCACATCACTTTGTGGGGAAATTTCGAGGCTTTCACTTGAGCTCTGGTGTACATAGGTGTAATTCAAGGGAGCTTAGGCCCCACATTATTCTTGAGTAATCACATTATCTTGCTCTGACCCTCACACAGGCCTCTTTCCTCTACACATCTCTCACATACCCTCAAATCCAATTTGGGGTTCAACGCCCTGCCTATAACTAAATCAACAAAGCCCCTCCAAGTGCTCTGTATGTTTTCACGCTATACAACTCTCCTTCAACAGATCTCAAGGCAAGCTTTATTAGACATGGATCAAGTTCACTTTAAAGGGATTTTCCTGGATTTTGGCACATGGCGTCTGTGTGTTCACAGGACTCCTCTATCACTAGACCGCAGTCTGTAATCTTGTGCCCCTTGTGTGTGACTGCAAACCGTGGGACAGAAAATCCATTAAAGCTAATTGTTCTCGTCCATCAGTCCAAAGACCAAGTTTGCTTCATACCAACTGTATCGTTTCTGCTCGCTCTTTAGATGTTTTTGAACCAAGCATTTCTTGTTGCCGTTGTACTCCTGACCGTAAGCATTGCAGGTGTATTCAGTCAGGAATACAAATATGACCCGCCCGAAAATGATGCAACAAGACAGAAATATGAAACATGTGTGAAACTGATCTGGAGCTAATGAGCTTAAGAACAGGGAGGCGGCCACCTTCATATGGCAGGGTGAAGACGAGGCTCTGCAGACATGTGTTTATTATTAAAAATTCCTGTGGAACACATCTGGTACAAATCACATTGCAAAGCGTTTATTTTGCCCCAATATAACCAACGTTCTGACATGAATCCCTAAAACATTGTAATAGCTTCAGCACTCTGAGATCTAAACGCCTATCATGTACAGTTCCCATAGATGTCCTGTGTCTTTGTGTGTCTTTGTTTGTCTTGTCAGGACGAATGTGATCATGTGTCTACTGCTCTCCCTCGAACCGATCTATGAGCTTGGCTCCGGCCGTGAAAACAATTCCATTCAGTACATTCTGACCTCCAGATGAAAATTCCCCGCAGCCCTACACGGCATCTCACGACTAGTGAGGGAAAGGCCAGGAAACTCAACGAAGGTGGCTCGCAGAATCTTTCATGAACTCAGCGGTCACAGGAGCGTTATGAATCTTTAATGAGAGACGTGAGCTTGCCAAGGAGAGGAAATGTGCTGAAAACATGATTATAGGCTCGTGAGAGAGAGAGAAAGAGAGCAAGGGAGACTCAAACAAGGGGGCAAAGATGAAAGAATTGTTCTGAAGGGCAAACTATGTACAGAGAGATAATATCTTTTTAAACTTGGACCGCTTTAAGGTAAAGGCATTTTTCACATTTTCCCCCAAACTAAGTTGTGGCCGAAGGTTTAAACTTTCAAACACCTTTACACTAACACAATTTTGTTTGGAAGCAACATTTTTCTTGCCAAGCAGAAAAAAAACCCCCACAGAATTTTGGTCAGGGATGTCGAGCTAGAGACCCTTACGTATGTTTACGGATTGTTGTTTATTGCAATGTATTACTTCTTAAACCAAATAAATCATCTTCCAGTGAATTCTAAAAGCTCATTCACCTGCACAATTTGGGTGTTACTATTGTCTCCAAATTCTTTGAGGTTAAAGTAGAGAAATATGAAAGCGTATGAGATTACCTGTACTGAAAGAAGGAAATGTGCTTATTAGCTTTGTAGCCTTTGGGTTGGATGAGAACACTGTCTTGTCTGGATATGATGTTGAGTTAGAGCCTCAGGGCAATAGCTGTATTTTAGCATAAAGGGTCTAAACACCTTTGCCACCAGGCAGCTCTGAGCCTCACTTATTAACACAAACTATATATCTTTTTTTTATCTGTTTTTTTAATCTGTTTTATCTGTTTTACCAAAATAAAGTCGTACAGCAATCTGCGGTTTTGTTGTTTCAAGTGTTCTTTTCCAGGCTATGCTTCCGGGAAAAGGCTCCCTTCATTTTTAGACATGAGCGGGGTAAATATTCAGGCTGTTTTTGCCAAAAAGGGTGTCTCGGACAATTACCAATCATATCTATTCTGCTAATAAAAGAATATCTACAATCTCCATAATCATCTTTTATTAATGACTACATTTCCCATTTTTGTAGCAGTATGAAAAGACGGAGGTCATGAAATCATGAGATAAATCTGTCCCTCTTCTTGTCAGAACCACACGTTCAAAACATGTCTCGCTCTTCTCCTCTCCTCTGTCACAGCTTTGATATCAGCCGGCTGCTGCACCAACAACTGCAGAAATGTCAAGCTATGGGACAGGTAAGAACACTCCTCAGAGTCTTTCAAAGAACGAACAACGGCCTAATGCTGTAATACCGTAGCTCACGTTTTTAATCGTACCTTTGGCCCTCAGCCCTGACACCCTTTCACATTCACCACTTGGGTTGGATTGTGTTTTTGAGGACAAACAGCAATAGCTCTGTTGGGATTGGACAGAAAAACTGAATATTTTCACCCTGTCCCCGTGTGAATGATTCAATGAAACAATATCTGAGAATAATATTCGGAGGCGATGGCATGTCATTGCAGGGTCAGCCCTCGAGCTAGCCCAGCGTGCTAACTCCAGATGAGTGATGTGTTTGCGTTCTTGGTGTGGCCCCGGTGTAATCACAGTGGGTTTACAGTGGGGGTACGGAGTCAGGGGTGACCCTGTCCCGTCCCTCTGTGTGCCATCCCACATCTTCAATCAGGCCCCAGTGGGAGTGTGTTAATATTTAATCACTGCGAGACAAGACATACCTGCTTCCTGCTGCATCGCCGCGCCCCCACTAGGCAGAGCGCATGCACACATGAACGTGCATAAAACACACTTATTCTCACAGTCATTCTCTCTTAAACAGTGATCTTTTCAACCCGTGGACAAATGCGTCCTCTCCTTTTTCTTTCTCATCAGTCTTTTTCCGTGCTATTCCCTCTGTGCCTGGCCTTTTTCCGCCCACTCCAACTTACTATCACACAATCATTTCAGGGACTTGAGGATCGGAAGAAAGTGTACTCCAAAAGAAAACCTTTTTTGGAAAAACCCATTGGCCCTCATGCATCTGGACCAAAATCCACTTATTAAAAATGTATTAGCAATTAGCAATGTATTGTATAAGATTTGAATATTGGCTTTATATGGTATGGTATGGTATATATGCTCTATATGGTTATGGTTTGTGTTAACATGAGTCAGTTGATCTTTTTGGCAAAAGAAGTTACAGTTAAAAGTACCTATTTTATAAATGTTTTAACTAAGCCTAACCCAGCAGAGACCGGGCTCAATGGATGAATAATCAACAATAAGTCAATTTAATACCGCACATATCATCAAGCATCTCATGAAATACGCGTGTCAATCCAAGCACAAACATAAAATCTCTCAAGGACGATTTGCATTCAATCAGAAGAGACTTCTGAACTTTTAACAATGATTTATCAAACTAGCAAAAGTATTTAAAGGGCATAGTTGTTGGTGCTTGGACTCCATCCATCCGTAAGACGGAGCAGGGGCCGGGATGCCGAGATGAGAGAGGAGGCATTTCCCCCCCTCTGAGAGTCCAGACACACCAGGTGGTAGTAGCAAATGAGTCGCTCCAATCCTTTACATTACATGTTATTTAGCTGACGCTTTTATCCAAAGCGACTTACATTGCATTATTACCCATGCATTACATTTTTGCCTAGGGAGCAATTAGGGGTTAGGTGTCTTGCTCAGGGAATCCTCTGCTACCTTGGGTTTTCCTGCTGATTAGAGGTGAAACCATCTACCAAACACTGTTGCCAAAAGCATACATTGGCTCGGCCACATTTATCCGTTGCTCTATCAATACTACCTTGCACATATTGTGTAAAACATCTCTTCTTCCTGTTGTTCTCTTCCTGTGCAGCTTTGATGCCTCCTCTTGACCCCAGCTCCCCTCAAGCGGAGCAGAGGTCACAGTGGTAAAGCCCTCCTCTGGCCTTCATGGACACGAGAGCCCCTGGATGCCATCTTCTCCGACTCCGGATGGCCTGCCGTCCACGGCTCCTTCCACGTCCATAGCCCTGAAACAGCCCGCCTCCATGTTATCATTTCTACATATCGAGAGTTTATGAGGAGAGGGGGTTTTGGGGAAGGATGCTATTAGCACGGATGGAAAATCTCGCAAAGACTGCCACAGCTCAATGGATTAGAGCGGATATCTCTCCCTTCCGACTGTGACACAGCTACGTCCCAGAGACACGGAGGGACGCTGGAGATCAGTGAGAGAAGATAGAGGACTCTTTAGTATTTGTGGCTGCTATCCTCTGTTTACAAATGTTCACCATTGGCGGAGAAGCACATGAATTAACATTTCTATCTTAACCTTTATTTGTCCGCTGCTCCCTGTCTAACCTCTTCCTCCCTCGTCCCCTTCATCTTCAAATACCCCTTATCTTCAGTGTGTAATGAGACTGGTGTAATCTAATGTTTTGTCTCTCCAATCCAGCTGCTCACATGGTTGCCATTTTCTTCAATGTTTTCAGACGTTTCAGCTGAATTTAAAAAACAAACAAAAAGCATATTTGTCAAAGATGTTCTAGCAAAGTAAAAAGAAACCTCTTCCTGTGTCTTAAACCGAGATGGGCATCATTACAAGCTGCTGACAGATGTTCTAGTTCTATAAGATGCAAATGTTCAGGTGTAATCTTTCTTTTTTGTATCATCTTCTTTGCTCTCTTAAAGCGCCTATATTGAAGCTGGGGAGAAGATTATATGTTTCTCCATGTGTTTTTTTTACAAGGAAGTAAAGTCCAAGTAAAAAGTAGATTATTGGAATAGTTTTCTATATATCTATATATAAATATATTATAATTATTATTTTTGACTTACTGGTGTTAGAACTATTATATGAAGATGCATATGATATATAACCAATAATAAACATAACTTCTTTATGTAAAAGTGCATTGCTTGTTCAGGTTTTATTTTGGTTTGCTGTATAATGACTCAGGCAAGAGTGTGCTGACCTTTACAGCCAAATGTCATATTAGACACATTTGTTAATGCCGATTATAGGTTAGGAAAGTCACATACACCAGGAATGAATATAAAGGATCAGAGCTAGCTGTTTCTCAGTTATTTGGCGCAAACCCATATGGTTCAATAATGATTATAATGCCAGAAGGGCATCCTAACTGTCGCACATTAAACATCCTACGTCGCCTTTTCCCATCCTGTCGGTTTTGAGACAATGGGGTCAAACTGGGAGGAATTTCCTGTTAAGTCACTGGAGCTGTAACAAGCAGATCCCCTTCCTCTGCACCCGTCGCCTTTCCTCACATCCTGACGCCTCAATCCAGTTGTGCTACAACATCTGCTACACTGCTAAGGATTTCTGACACCTATATATGTGTGGGGGGGTGCTTTTATGATTTGATTAAAGGGTAAAGCTGAAGATGTAACAATGATGTGGACCATCTCTTGAAAACTTACTGTCCATGGCTCTATTTCTACTAAAAAGGTACAACTTTAAAAGCTGGTCACGAAAATAAAGTTTCATCAAATGAATTAAATTTCCTGAACTTAGCAGTGAGTTTTTTAACGAATGCAGTCAAGGAGAACTAAACACAGCATTTCTCTAACATTTTGCAGCCGGAAATTAACAAACGTTTGGTGCTCTTTTGAGAAGTTAGAGGGCAGCAAATGCAGCATCGAATCAAAATGAACTACAATGGTCATATTTATCATAATAAAGCGGTGTGTTATCCAATAGTGTGGCTCAAAGGCTTATTTTTAATAGTTTGAAGAACAAAGGCTCTCTTATGAACAGAAGAACAAAATATATCAGACTGCAAGGTCACAACAAATACCAATATGTATTAGGTCATCCACTGGGTTTAAGGATTATCAGTGCACTCAGCGACGCAAACTCAGGCTGATTTAGTTTGATGGGATTGCTGCGAGTGATTAGGATTTACTTATTTGCCTCAGAAAATGTCTTTAATGAGGGTCTGCGCTCTGCTGGGCTTAAATCAGAAAACTTTGTAGTGCTGCTACATATGGTCCTCCTATGGGATGCCCTGCTAGAACCGAGTAGTCGCCTTATCTGTGAAGCAGCCACTGTTGTTGCAGCGCAAAGTAAAATTAACCGTGATAGGAAGGATTTTGCTTACATGTAGGGAAAGGGGAAAGTTATTTTTGGTCGTTCTCGGGTATAAATGTTGGAATCAGTGCAATATTTTTAGTGTATGTAATTAAATTAATATGGTGGCATGAATGTAGAGTTATACAATACTTAATGGGATTGCTCATTTGTTACTTCCACATCAAAGTACCTCATGTGTGTGTGTGTGTGTGTGTGTGTGTGTGTGTGTGTGTGTGTGCACCCACAGATATTCTCCCTCTGTGTACATGTGTGCATCTATAAAGAGATGTGTGTGAGCATGCGCCTGTTAACGCGCGGCTGAACATGCAGAGTCATGTGGGTGGGTGCATTTCAGCCAGCCAGTGGCAGGTTGATTAAGACACACCCTCGACTGCTTATCCAGGAGGAGAAAGTGTGTGTGTGTGTGTGTGTGTGTGTGTGTGTGTGTGTGTGTGTGTTTGTATTGATTTGTCTTCCACAGTGCTGTATTTATGTAGAGTAGGTGTGTTGGTGAGCTGAGGTTTATGTGTTTGAGTGTGTGTGTGTGTGTGTGTGTGTGAGAGCATGCAGCGCCACTGATGTGCTCTGCTGCATTGCAGCATGTCCTGCCCATCCCGAGGTCGCCGCCGTCGTCCCCCGTCAGGGTTCTGCTCCAAGGTCGCAGCAGGTCAATCCTCCCCGTCTGCACACCCAGCCGATAAAAAAACCACACCAGATCCTACGGACACCAGAAGAAACCAGAACCGGAGATAACCAAACTGCAACTTCATGCAACCATACTGCATACTGCACAATGAGCCATCAACGTGGGGAACAAATAAAACATATTTGACCATGGGCGTTTCTTGTGATTGTGTTTAGAAATGTGCTTTTGGTTCACTGAGTTATTAGCAACTAGTTGCTGGTGAGTACAATTCAAAGGGGGCAAATAATGATTCATCATCTAGAGGGGGTTCAACGGAGACGCAAACAAACAGATCCTCCCTGTGGGGGCGTCGCGGTGAGCTCTCTGGTGTAAAACATGAACCACTTCAGAGGTATCGTACAGGAACGGGAACATCCCTGATGATATTCTCTCTGTACTACGACAGTTGCTCCTCTACACACAGACAGAAAGGAACAAGGAGCATCATTTAGCTGTGCTGATTTAAAGAAATGCACACACGGGACATCGGACAGGCTTCAAGAAAAAACTCACAAAAGCAGCGTGTTCCCTGAGCACAAACACTTTCATATAGGGATGAAAATTTTTGCAGTTGTGCATCTGCATACCAAGTGAGGAAACAATATCCTTCATCTGCATTCTGTGGGCAATCATAGAAACACAACTGCTGTGTGATCACACTTTGGTGTAAACACAGCATCAACAGAGCCTGGCAGTCACACGACAAAGCCGGTTTAACATGTAGGTCACCACCAAACCGAGTCGATGCTACGTGCGCCTTACAATGGTTTGCTAATGACCCGTTTCTAGTACAATAGGAGTTAATTACATCCTCTGATGACTTCACACACTAAGGCCAATGGCCAAAAGAGATAACTGATCCGTCATTACTGGTCCTATATCTTAGCTTAGATGATGGACTCATCAAACAAACTTTTTTGTGGGGACAGTTTAATACGAGGATAATTCCAGTGCTGTAGCGGGGTAACATCGTAAGACCAGCAAGCGACCATCATAGAAAGGCCAGTGTGATTCTACTTATTGCTCTTTCAGAATTTTGTCATTGTTCTTGATATTTATTGGGTTTCACAAAGGCTTTTGTTCCTATTTTACCATACGTTTGGTCATTTTAGTTTATCCTTTGACATTTTATATTTAGTTTTTTTTAATTTTGGGACTGCAGTTGTTATTATAAACAATAAAAATGTCTTTATATCACGCAAATAATTCTGCAGTTTTCTCTGTATGATTTATCCAACTTGCAGTGTACATTTCTAGAGCTGCAAGAGGCTCTATCCACAGTTGTTGCTGCACATTCAGACTACTATGAAAAATCTACCTGGATCTGTTTTGTCCTTCACACCAATTCGGCTGCACATTATGTACCATGCATTTTGGAAGTGGAGAATTTTGCAGTAAAAATGACCCTCACTAATTGGGTGATTTTCATTATTGCGATACGTACAAATTCTAATCCATAATATCAGAATCAACATTTTCTAATCATTCTCTTATCTAGGCTTATCTGTGTCACATATTGTTCCTCTCTTTATTCTTTTCTTTTTTTTTCTCCCTTCTCCTGATTGGGAGAGCAGAGTCGAGAATGGTGAAGTGAGATATTAGCAGTGACCCAGTGCTGATATGCAGTGACAGAAGAGGAGGCAAGCAGTGGTGGAAGAGAGAGAGAGAGAGAGAGAGAGAGAGAGAGACCCAGGACTGATGTTCTCATCCTCTGTGACCTTTTGACCACATCCTGTCTTCCGCTGCCTCTCTTTGTTTTAATTTTTAATCTTGCTATCTAGGAAGTGTCACATCTCTGTGTCCGCCACTAATCGTTCATTTCTTTAACAGAGAGAGCGATATTACCCGCTCAAATCTCATTACTGCGTCAATATGACAGCTCTGTTGTAGCGAATGTAACTATGCTAATGTACCATGCAGGCAATGTAACACAGAAAAAATTATGTTTGCCTTGCTTCTTTTCCTACTAATAATTTTCTAGTAGTAACAAAAAATACTACATGGACCAGCTTAAAGAAAACAATATTTTCTTTTTTAGTAATGCTGGATAAATGATCACATAGGAAAGGCCATTTTTACACCAAACCTTCTATTTGCTTTCTTGGTGCTCGTAACACACAAACTGTAGCACTAACAAATTGTAGCACTTAAATTGTACTTATGACACTTTTCTGTAAAAATGTTTTGAAACTGCTTATTTGACGAAATTGTACTTTCTTCTTACTTGTTCGTCTGAGTTTGTATCTCTATGTGGAAATGCACTTATTGTAAGTCGCTTTGGATAAAAGCGTCAGCTAAATGACATGTAATTGTCAGAGGGTCGAGCTGGTGCAGGTCGAAGAAGGCAGGCAGGAAGGACTCAAACGCAGGGTTTCCAATGATAAAGTGCTCTTTATTGCCAAAACGAAGACAAGACGTGCTCCAACGATGAGTGACGTTAGACAATGACGCGACAAGGGACAACAGGCACACAGGGCTTAAATACACAAGGGAGGTGCAGGTGATTGGACACAGGTGGAAACACTCAGGCAATCACAGGACAAGGCAGGAAGTGAAGTTAACCCAAGACCACAAGGAACATGAAACTTCAAACTAAAACAGGAAGAGAGACCAAACCGTGACAGAACCCCCCCCTCAAGGACCGAATTCCAGACGGTCCTAAAGGGGAGCAGAACCGGAGAAAATCAGACAAGGGGAGGGAGGGTGGGGACCCGACGATCCTGGACCACGCGGGGAACTCCGGGTGATGGCGGTCATGTGTGGGGTCCTTCGGGGGGGCGGCCGGAACGGCGGCCGGGCCTCAGGGTCTCGGGGGCTCTGGCGGGGCGGCGGCCGGGCCTCAGGGTCTCGGGGGGTCTGGCGGGGCGGCGGCCGGGCCTCAGGGTCTCGGGGGGTCTGGCGGGGCGGCGGCCGGGCGTCGTGCTCTGCGGCGGCATCGTCGTGGCGGGGGGCGCCGAGCTGTGCGGCTCGGGCGTCGTCGTGGCGGGGGGCGCCGAGCTGTGCGGCTCGGGCGTCGTCGTGGCGGGGGGCGCCGAGCTGTGCGGCTCGGGCGTCGTCGAGGCGGGGGGCGCCGAGCTGTGCGGCTCGGGCGTCGTCGTGGCGGGGGGCGCCGAGCTGTGCGGCTCGGGCGTCGTCGTGGCGGGGGGCTCCGGCCCAACCCCTGACCCCACCCCCCCTTCAAGGACCGACTTCCAGGCGGTCCCAAGAGGGTGGGAGGGAGGGGTCATGGTCAGGCGCCGCGGGGCCGGGACCGGGGGCGTGGTTCTCGGGGCTGGAACGGGCGCTGACGGGGTTCTCGGGGCAGGAACGGGCGCTGACGGGGTTCTCGGGGCAGGAACGGGCGCTGACGGAGACTGGAGTCTTGGGGCTGGTTCAGGCGGAGACGGGGGTCCTGGGGCCGGTTCAGGCGGAGACGGGGGTCCTGGGGCCGGTTCAGGCGAAGACGGGGGTCCTGGGGCCGGTTCAGGCGGAGACGGGGGTCCTGGGGCGATGGTGTCGTACAAGGTCTGGATGTGGGCGGCCAGCTCCATCATCTGCTCCCAGCGTGCGCTGATGACTTCCCAAAACGGGTCTTTAACGTTGAGCCCTGCCGAGTCCTTCGGTGGTCGCGTCATTCTGTCAGAGGGTCGAGCTGGTGCAGGTCGAAGAAGGCAGGCAGGAAGGACTCAAACGCAGGGTTTCCAATGATAAAGTGCTCTTTATTGCCAAAACGAAGACAAGACGTGCTCCAACGATGAGTGACGTTAGACAATGACGCGACAAGGGACAACAGGCACACAGGGCTTAAATACACAAGGGAGGTGCAGGTGATTGGACACAGGTGGAAACACTCAGGCAATCACAGGACAAGGCAGGAAGTGAAGTTAACCCAAGACCACAAGGAACATGAAACTTCAAACTAAAACAGGAAGAGAGACCAAACCGTGACAGTAATGTAATGTAAAAATTCTTCTTTCACTGGTAGAAGTGTTTTGGTGAAAAATTGTAATTGTAAGCTAAATAACATATATTTAGCATGTCCATTGTACTAAAGGTCTAACATAGTGAGATTTGATTATGTATTAGATAACATCCATGTAAATACTTTGAGTGTAACTTACACCACTGACCTATAATAATGATCTAGTGTTTCTCTTTAACTCAAGAAATCAGAATCTTAAAAGTTTCCTCATGTTTTTCATTTCAATCATTACATGTGTTGCGTAATAGTTAAGAAGGTGGGGACAGGCAGAGAAGAGGTGTGCGGGCACGAGGTGCGGTTTCTTCTCAAAATATACACACAGGACTTTCATAAGATCTCGGTAGTAACACATTACACCTTTATTCAATTGCATATTTCTTTTTGTGATTCACTCTGTACATACACTGGGTTTTAAGAGAGTAATAAGAGTATGTTTTAATTCATTTCAATAGAATACACCACAGTGCTGGGAGATATACCATGTATTGGATGCATGGAACAATGACACAATAGTTTTTAACCAATGAAGAAACATTTTATTTTATTGATAATCTGCTGCTTATTCACCTGCTTATCTTTCAGGTATTGTAGCAAAAAAAATCACAAGTGGATGTGAAATTTTAAAGGCAACGTTCTGATTTACAATCTATCTGTCAAAGATCAAATTAATGGAAAACGGTCCCTACCTAAGCATGGCGCCAGCAATAAGCCATCAAACCCATAAGAGCAATTTCATTATCATTTGACCCAATTTAGAAGGAACATTGGACAACCAATCTGCAGCTAGATGTTTCCAGTATTTAATTCAAAGAGATGACGGGTGCTTTGGTTGGATTCTGAAAATGGTAACTGTCTCTCTGATTAATGATCAGCTTAAACTGATTAAAATGATTCCTTAGGATGGGAATATAAGGAATTTGCCATGTGATGGTTATGTAAAACAAAATAATGTCAATGCATTGCTAAGGTTTCCAATGGTGGTGCCATTGTGTGAGGTCCCTTCAGTTTAATCTTCAGCATCTAATCTTCTATCTATAGACAAATTGCTTAGACCAATGGGGCACCATTCTAGCTGTTCTGGGCGATGAGGGTTAGAAATAACGGACCATCTTAGATCGTTTCACTATATTGGTTTAGCTACGAGGCTTGAAACGAAGGCTAAGACGGCTCCGTGGGGATATTTTTGATGACTTTGTCCCCTCCGGTCCTTCCTTACACTAACCTTCTCCACAAGCCCGCTTCTTAATATTACTGAAAATAACAGAAACCCAACAACTGACAGAATATGTATTTGCGGGTGCAAATATGGTGAGTGTGAATGGATTATACATCCAAGCATTTAACATTTTAAAATTAAATATCCATTTAGAAAATTACTGCATTACTGTATTTTTAAGGGATTTAACAAAGTGAAGTATTAATTATCATTTTAAAAAGATATACCTGTCAAATGCATAGATGTATAATCCTTTCTCACTCACCATATTTCCACCAGCAAATACATTTTCTCTGTCATTCCTTAACTTACTGTATGTTACTGTATTTTTTCTGGTCCACAGTGAATCAAAGGGATTTAACAAATCGACCACAATTTGGCTCATACAGGGTGTTGCTCATGCTAATGTACCCTAGTTCAATGTAGGATGAAAAAAGACAAAATGAAATTCCTGAAATCAAAAAGGATTTTAAAAAAGCCCTGAAGTTGGATGAGAAAATATACTGATATAAGTGTGTACTATCCTTACAGCATACACACACAACTATAATAATCTGTTAATCTGCACACATGTCAATATGCCATTAGTGTCATTTGAAATGCGAGGGAATACGTATCGTTCCTAAGAGACCATCAGTCCCGCAGAGGCTTTAGACGGATTTGTTCGGGCTTAACTTTTCTGATGATGGAGAAACTCTGAAACAAAAAAAGAAATAGACTTGGAGTGAATGAATGTAGGGCAGATTTAATTAGCTGGAGTTTGGATGAGATATACTGTAGATATACATATAGACTTTTGAGGCAAACATTGCAACACATCAAAAAGCCTGCAGAAAGGACATGTATAGAAATGTATGTATAGAAAGGACAAGTAGAAAATAACTTATAAAAGAATAATTCACTTATTTAACCATTTGGTGGTTTGTTTTCCTCATGCTGCAGCCAGCTGCTACCTCCATTGCTCCAACCTCTGGAATGGCATTGTAAACAATATAGACACAAATTCAGAGAAATAAACAAAGGAATCAATCTGCCAGAGCCTAATCCTGTTTTCTTGGCGTAATAAGAGTTGAAAGGCAAGCAAGCTGCTCTGTGAAGAAACACTGGACAACACAATGGAAGAAGTTAAAGTAAATTAATGACTTTCTTCCTTTGCATTCTATTGTTCTATTGTCCATCCTGTCTTTTTCAATTCTTGTCCGGTCTTGTCAGGTCTGTAAATTCAGCTACTCTGACGAGCCAACGCTAAGAGGGAGGGGTTGGGGTGGGGGGTTGTAAAACAGGGTGGATGGTGTGAAACAGTGGATGACGTGTGAGTAGCTTTGGGACAAGAATCAGGGGGCCGGAGACACGCTGCAACAGCCGCCCTGCTGCCCAGCAGGCCTTGGCCTCATTAGAATCAGCAGCAGTTTGCTTCTGAGTGAGTGTGTGTGTGTGTGTTTGTGTGTGCGCGCTTGCTTTGCACTAGCTGCAAGAAGACCCTCCGAGCTAGACCAGATGCTCCATACTCACACTCAAACTACCCCGTTTGAGTGTGCTATCTCTGTCTGGGGTCTTTGCTGTCTCCTCGTCTCTTTGGGTGTCTCTCTCTCATAAGGCTGGCCTTTCAATCTCTTACTATGTTTTCTTTCTACAGCGATTGCACTTTCATTACTGTCCGAAAAATGCAGTCTCTGGTAGAAATAATGAAATTGTGACCATGTGTTGTTTCTATGCCTTGCTTTAGTGCAGAGACTAATGATGTCTGAGTTTATTATAACAATTGCAAGCATTGACGACAGGAATTTCTTAGACCTTATTATGAAAACACAATTCAATGATGTACTATGGTGTGAAGCACTGCATTTTGTGCTCATTCGTATTTCCCCTGGATTCTCACAGCAGAGGGTCACGACCTGACCCGTGATAACATGCCATGCTCTCAAGCAGAGCCCGGACTGTTATGATCTGACATCACAGTGATCTTATTGGATCAATGTGTGGGGTCATGCAGTTTAGCAATTTGATACTCTGCTCAAGTTGACATTATTCCACTTTGTCTACACCAACAGTTGTTCGTTGCTACAGGAATTCCCTGAAAATTTGCAAACCAAAAAAGAAAGGAAAAAAGATCACAAGATTTGTATAACCAAAAAGCACAGTGGTGTATTTGGAAATTATTCCTCTGTGTGTCGCGCTGATTGACATTAAGCAATGCGGATAACACTTGAATATTCACTGTGAAACATCAATAAAACAGTGACCCTTTTACATTATGAAACTGTTGATCTTACGGTTTCACCAGCATTTGAAAATAATTATCACTGGTAGTAGGGAATTCTGAGCCTCATCAGCGCTTATTTATTAATTGACACATTGAGTATTCATTTAAACGTTAAAGTGTAAGCTGCCCCACATCGCCCACTCCATTTCTCTGCCAGCCTCCCGGCTTCCACTTATCTCCAACAAGAAGCTTTATCATTTTGTCTGAGCAGCAGTGTCTACATCCCAGGCTAAATGGCTTTTTACAGGACCCATTTGGCTCCAAAATCGATTAAAGACCCTGCCACCACTCTGGGTGCTAGTAGATGAGAGGAGGGGGAGGGGGGGACATGTCACAGAGGAGGCCAAGTGACGGAGTGACTCAACCTGGGCTGAAATCTCAACTTGTGTGAGCTAGATGGACGGTAGCACGAGCAGTACCGCTGAACCTCGTCATCAGTGAATAACCGATGGAGGCTGTTTTCGGGCACGTCATGGAGCAGGAGGAGGGACGTACCTCTGTATGTCCTGGAATTTCACCTGGAAATTCACCTGGAAATAAAAGTCTGACCTGTAACTCATGTGGATGAGACTTTTATTTCTAATGACGACTGTTTTATTTTGACATGTCTGCAACCATCTTCAGCACCTTCAAACTGAACATTTGTCGAATAAAGACGTGGTCACATAGAAAAGCGCTAGCGAGGAACACATTGGAAGGACAGGAATAGGAAAACATGATGTGACCTTCACCTCAGGGATTAAATGTCAAAGGTCACATCATGACATCACATGATTTAGACAATGATGAAGCAGCCCATTAAGGACTTTAAATCCTAAAATGTCTCAGCCTTGAGAGGTGAACAAGCATTTCTGGAAATAATTCAGAGTACTGTCTTTCTTTGTTTTGAATGTTATTGATTTCACAACGATATGCCACTTTCTATTCCAATTCCAATTAGATAGAAATACTGGAGAGATGAGAGTGACTAAAAGAAAGACATTTGGAATTTGAAAAGGTCATGCTCTAACATCAATCCCAAAACCACAAACAAATACTGTTAATAGTACTTATTTTTGTTAAAATCCCATTCTCAATATCGAATATCTCGAATGATCATTGTAGTAATGAGGCAATAAACTCAGCTCAGCTTAGAATGAAAGCAACTCTAAATTCACCTTTTGCTGCCACATACAACCCGTTCTGTATAAAAGCTGCTGCGAATTACATTTAATAAAAATCCGACGTTAAAGCACATATATTGGGACAAGAAGGCATATTTTAGTGGTAAAAACAGCAAAGTAAAGTGACAACTAACAAATCCTTGGATATGAATATGAATATGTATTGTATTAACAGACAGTTTAAGCCTAAGGATATAAAGAGTGCATCTCATGGTGCCTGTCTATTTTCCCTTAGACAGCAGAGTCTGGAGGGTTGCAAAAACAGGCCAAGCTTCTCTTAACATGACTACTGGGGTCTGAGATTTATCACACCACCTGCACACAAGTAAAAAGAGATCATTTGCTTCCCTCCCTCCATGCATAAACTGCTGTGTCATTCCGGGGAGTGCATAACATTCATCGTGAAACGCTTTTTGCCTCGCTATTGTAGCTTGTATAACCAGACGTGACGCCGTGACAAGGAAGCGTATGGCTCGGTTTTTATGTATCAGTACAGATCCGTCACCGCAATGGATCATGGTACGCTGTCGGTTAAAGTCAGCATCAACGTTGCATTCATGCACTTGGGTCCGGTTCGGAGAGTTGACGTGCATTTCAAAACATGCTTAGGTTTGGAAGCTCCAAAGAAACAAAGGGATCAAGCAAATGTTCCATATCTCCAACGGACAACCAGCAGCAGACAGGCTGAGTGCCACAATACGATCCCTCAGGTCCAGAAACCAGCTGTGTGTTCACATCTAAGTGTCCTTGACAAGAGGTTTGTAAATGAGGTCCTAACCGGGATGTTTAGCAGTGATGCTAATATTCAGCAAAGCTTGGATGGAAGTGTGTCAGCCTCACTTTTAGTCACATGGTATCGTGGGGGATAACAGTCGCCGTTTGGCTGAAGACGAGAGAGTTCTAGCTGCTGATAGACCTTTAAATAGAAGTACTTGTAGGGTTGTTTTAGACAAAAGTGGGCCTTGACATGGCGTTGAGTGTGCGGATACACACACACACACACACACACACACTTCCTCTCCATTTTCAAACACACCCTCAAATCAATAGCTTGATTGAATTTGGTTCTCCACTTCTTGCTCCCCAGGGGTCCTGTTGATTGGTCTTGGCAAACGCAATCTTGTGATTGCATGTGTAACAAAGAGAGAGCATGAATGTGTGTGTTTTCCCTCATTGTGCAAAAAGTGAAGCAGCACCTTTGATCTGCCTTTTTGATAGGACTCTCCAGTCCCAGCAGCAAAAATCACGCCAAAATGTTGCCCCATCCATGTGGGCGAACCGCTCCACAGTAAGTAAAAAACGGGCTTCTCCACAGGTTGTTTACAGCTGTCAGTGGAAAGGATTCTACAGCTGATGAAGCTGATTAACCGGATAATTGGTTGTGATTCACAATGAAACATGTGACCATCAAATCTCACATGCTGAGGTGGGAAATAGTCTGTAAGTGAAACAAGTAAAAAAGCCAATAGGTTTCCTCACTCAAGAGACAATAGTAGATGTAAGAGATGAATAGATTGATGGTTTCAGTTGGATATGACCAGCCCATTTTGCCGTTTATCGTTACTACCGATTTTTTAATTAGGAGCCAAATTATTGTCATTTAAAAAGCAACATCTAAAAAAAGTGACATGACAGGCCAGTTGCTACATCCCAGTAATGACTTCGATTTAGAGACTAACTACTTGTTTTATATTTTACAACCTCCATTATCTTTTGCCTGCAAATGTAACAGCTTTAAGACCAACTGGGGAATAGAAGGGGATAGAAATGAATAAATGAAATTTAAAGAAGAAAGAAGAAATGTGTGGCGCTCCCTCTCTCCCTGTCTATGACTTTGCACTTTTCTTCTTATTAGTGGAGGCGGATCTGCCAGTGTGCTACCGCAGACAGCAGCAGCCCAAAACTGTGGCCAGAATCTCTAATGAGAGGTCCAGATAGATAATTAATGACAATTTTGTATTTGTGATCTATTATGCAGACCTGGAACACTTTAATGAGAAATAAAGATTCGAAAGCAATGCATTTTATATCAATCAGGCAAACAACCCATGGGAGAAGAAGAAGGGAGGGGGGAGAAAGGGAAAGAAACACACAGTGTTATGTGTCTGAAATCAGCAAGCAAGAAGACAAAGGATTTTTAGGTTAATATTGTAAACATTGTGCTGTTTTGATATTGTTTTGTAATACTGTCTTAGGTATGCTATATGATTTCAGAATATCTCTCATTTCAGTGTAATTCGTCTTTAGATTATCCAACTGCGACAATTCCAGAACAAAACCAGAACGTGGCTTGTTTCCTTTTATACTTGAATGTTCTACGTGTTGACCAAAGCACACTCTGGGTTCAGTCAAGTAGAGCACAGTGGGTGGTCTCCCTTTTCATCAGTCCTCCTGTATAAAAGAGGAACACAATGTCCCGCTGACAGCCCTCTGGCAGACTGGAGATGTCAACTCAAACTGTCACAACAGGGACTCAAAGACGAAGAAAAAGAATTGGTGTGGAGGAATCACAGAGGTGGAGGAAGATGAGAGAGAGAGGAAGCCCCCCGACAATCAGCACCCTGCAGACGGCCGCATACAGTGCTGATGACATCAGTGAATCAGAAGGAACAGCCGGCTGTTTCTCACCCTCTGGACAGAGGACAGAGTTGGTCCCCCGTAACGTGACACGGACGCACATGTTAACGTACACTTGCTCTCAGTGACAATCACCACCCAGAAGCATTAACACAGATATTAGCATTTGAGAGGAATCCACCATTATCTGTTTGAACAATCTGAGTCTGGAATATCTGAGGAATACTAAAAATGTCCTTTCCCACAGAGACTAAAAGACATGGAATCTAAAAGACATATAGAATAAAACTGTGGGGACATTTAGTAGAAACAATAGTTGGTAATTCTACCTTTCAACACGTGGTATCGATCATGTTCTATGCAGACTTTTTGGAATAAAAAGTCGGGGTCATTTGTACCCATGAAAAGTGTTTCCAGCAAAGTTCCCATTCGAAAAGAAGCCTAATTCACTCTTGTGACCCGCCTGAGGTCGCTTTGATAGATAATTCCCTTTATGTAATCATCTTAACATGATTAATAGACTGTGAGAGCCGGCTAAGAGGTGACTTTTGTTAACCTTTCATGGCTATTTCCCTCTAGAGGGGCTATAAGAGGCTTGGCTATTGTCTGTTTTACCATCAGGGCCAACACAGCCTGCCAGAATTGATATACTTCTGTGACGTGTAGCCTCTCTCAAAGGGAGTGGCAAATGAAGTCCATAAACGCAAACTTATTTCCTAGTAAGCATGTGATATTTTATTGTCCTTGAGGGGTAAGGTATTTGTCCCAGGCAGTTTTAGGCAAAGCATGTCCACATAAAAGTCTATTCCAATGAGAAATCACCTCCTAGGAGAAGATTTCACTAAATAAAAACATAGTTGACCCAAACACAGCAATAGAAATATTGTCATGCACATGATGTACAGTATAGCACAGAGCACACACCGAACACGAGCCTCCCCGTTTTGACCCATGCACATGCACACAATATCCAGTAACAGTAACAGTGCAGGCTGGGTAGTTCCTGCTGCAGTGGCCTTTGGACACCTCCTCGATGGAGATTCAGAGGCAGCGCCTGCAGCATACTGGCACACTGGCACTGCAAGCATTTCAACATTATACTACTGTGCACACAGTTGAAAATAGATGAAATTTCCAGGTTTTGTTTAAAAAGATCATTCCCACTGACAAACGCTATTATAAATTCTTTAACATGCAATAACCTGGAAATAAAAGGTCCGTTTTTGGCCATGAATGAACATCACCGCGATCGGTGGCCTTCAGGTCACCATCAAGCTGACCAATGTGCTTCAAAATTCATGACAGGGGTATCTATACAGGAATCTGGAATCAGGAAACATTTATTGCCATAATATGTCAGACATAAATGGAATTTGACTTGGCGGTTGGTGCATAACAGACATTTAGACATTGGACAACAAGACAACATAGTGAAAGGAATAAAATAAAATATAATAAAATATAATGCTATGGGTTAGTAATCTTAAGCTAATCTAAAGCTATGGGTTAGTTAGAAAATAAAGAAATACATACATTTTACAGATGTAGGCTTTAACCAAAGACTTTTTTTCAGGCTTCAAGCAAAGAAACCACATTCACTTTGACAAAACAGAAGTACAAAAATGTGAAATCATTTTTAGGATACGGGACTATTTCCTGGACCACTCTAAAAATCTTATCATTAGGGCTGTATAGACTCTATTTTGACAATTAATTAGCAAATTTCCACCCAATGTTGTTTTTCACCGACAAAGCGCATACCTAGAAATCATTAGAGTCTAATCTTCCTAATCTTTCACCCTGTCAGTGTAGGGACATGCTGATAACTCCACCCAGCACCCAAACAGTGCTGCCCTCCACAGCCCTTCACCCACAAGCACCACAGAGGGCAACAGCATGATGCATGCCCCCTAATCCGAATGGTCATCCACTGCAGACAGGGCCGAAACACGTCTCCAGCCCTCTGACAGTGATTTCCCTCAAGTGTTGTGATGCAGTGTGTCCCCCCCGACACACACACACACACACACACACACACACACACACACACACACACACACACACACACAAACACAAACAGCAGACAGTTGGGCTGACAAGTCGGCCGGTCAGACATCTTCCAGCCTCCTTCTACACCTGGTTTCTACAGTTTATTTCCTGTCCCTGTCTGCTTGGCTTCCTTGCGTATTTTGGATGGCTGCCTTGTACAATATTCCACCTTCTAACTGTCTGGCACGCTGGCTTACCTCTCAGGCTCGCGAAGGGAACTTTCGGCAACAATCCGCTGGCCAAACTTTGCTCTTGATGGCTTAGTGGCCGTTATCCTGCTGATTGTCTGACCCGTTACCTGTCTAACTGGCTCCTCACCAAGCTCAAAGGATAAGCAGCTGGCTTTGCACCCGCTAAGCCAGCTGCAACTGTGTACCAGGGGCCCAGGGAATGCACGACATTGAACCCTTTAATAAGAAAATTGAGAAAGGCCCCTGGAGGGGCGGCTGCTGACAGCCACCGCTGGGCCTTTGGGAACAGGGGATTACCAGCGGTGATGGGATACACAACGCATCTACAGCGGTTGGTTTCCCTCTTTTTCTCTGCATGAATCTCCCATGAACTCAGAGATTCCTTATTTTAGCAACGTCCGTATTCTGGGTATATGGAAGTCAAAGAAAATACTTCACAAGAATTGAGGGAAATGCACACAAAATTGAAAATTTCAAAGAAAATATTTGCTAAAAATGGCACATTTCTTATTTCGTAGTTAAGAATGATTAGATAGATTTTGGATTGTTGAAGAACAAGTGTCCACAGGTCAACAGAAGAGGAAAACATGTTTAGGTCCGTTCCCACTAGACTCAGGAAGCCATGTGAGTTATAAAGTGCTAAAGACCAGCAACGGTTTTAATGCAATCCTCGCTTAGCAATAACATCAGCCCTCAGGTTGTTAGTCACTATCCGGGATGAGAAATCAATGGCGGACTGCAGTCTGGTTTCATTTGGCAGAGAGGAAAACATTGAGGTCGGCTTCGATACGCGCTGTTGTGCTCGGACACAGCTCACAGCTTAATGTGCTCCTTAAAGTAATAGGTTGCTTGTCTTATGTTTTCGGACTTTTGCCAACGTTTGCTTCTTGAACTTCTTGAAGATTTTTTTTAAAGGGTTAAAGATGGGCAGGGACAAGATTTTTTTATTTGTGTTTATTGTTGAGCTTTATGTGTCACCAGAATCACTGTTGTGCCTTCACTATGCTCATCTCCCCCCACCCGCCCACTAAACACACACAAACACTCCAAAGGCAAAAGGATATTATCCGGCACGGCAGAAACCAAAGGCACTGGTGGTGAGCCAATATCGTCATGACTGGGGGGAGTCGAGTTGAATGACTTACTGAGGAAAAATTGTTTGTTGTGGGTGGAAGCAACTTTCTCAAGACCAAACCGCGGGTGGAGAGATGGCTGCCCATAAGCTTGCACACAGATGGAGGGAGGGGAGAGGTGGAGGGCCGAGAATTATGGGGCAATAGATCAAGTGCAATGGATGATAAAAGGATCTGGTTGAAGTGCATCACACATAATGTACAGGAAAAGCATACATTTTTCATAGGAAGCCCAAAAAAAACTTGGCCTGCTCATACTAGTCATCAAACGACTTGCATTGAATATACGTTTGCATAAGTAAGCGTGTGATTCCAGTCATCATCTTGTGGATAATTCTGTGTCATGACATGTGACCGGCATTGTCCCACCGGATCATAGCGAGGAGGCAGGATATGACAAGTGACGCGGAAGATGCCTCAAAAGTCCCCCTCACAATGACTCATCGCTCACTGCCCCTGAGGTTTGTATGGCTGTCAATCAAACTGTTTTCCAATCAATACAACTTTAGCCGCATAGTTGGTGATTATCGCCTTAATGAGAGAGCGGAATTTGATTTATATTAGTTTGGTATAGTCCCTGATACCCCTGGGACCTGGTTTGATTTTCTTGGTATCAATTAAGCAACAAGGTACGAGAGGCTGTACTTTATTGTCCAATAATGTAACAGTTTGGGGGTGTTGATAAGGTACTGCCTCAAGTACCTTTGCTTTGATAATACGGTTCATAATCATTGATAATCAGAATGCTGGATTTCATCACCCGGTGTTATAATGCTGGTTCACAACCTGCCATTTATCAGTGAGCCATTGGAGGTCAGGGAATTAGGGGGACTTGATTTCCACTGGGGGTGTTTTGTTTGAATATAACATTATATTTCCATAATATATTAGAAATGCAAATGCAAACAAAAGACTTTTCCCATATCCCTGTTTTCACCACAGTCTCTATTACTCTGTCTCTACTCAGCGTGTACTCGCATACACAAGCACATGCCTTCTCCATCTACATGTAATATTTCAACGATTATAACCGCATCCTCAAACACTCTGCCAGGCGTTAAAGGGAGGCTTTGGAACCGTGGTTGGTGAGGCACGCAGGTGAGAAAATGAGCTCGGTTTGAACATCTTTCTCAACTTCTCTTGCACAGTGCAGGTCCATAAGCACTGCAGCTAGTAACGCCATGGCGTTCTGCACTTATTACAAAAGTCAGTCGTGTGTCCACTTTATTGTTAGTTAAAACCAATTTTCCATCTTAATAAAGTAGCAACTTATTGGCAACACTGTTATAAAATCATGAATCTTTTTGTAACTTTCGTTATTCATAGTAAGCTTTACTGATAATCTAATCATAGCTGGGTTCACACTTATCCTTAGTTAGCAGCTAACCTAGCTCAAAAGAATTGTCTATAGCTGCCGGTTAAACCACACTGTTAAATGAGATGTGACATCAGGGAATGGAGCATTGCAGTTATTAAAATACACCTTCAATGGCACCACCCCACATGGAAAGAACCTATATGTGGATATATGCACATATATGAAACCTATATGCAGTATATAAGTACATATATACTGCATATAGGGTACATATATGCTGCATATATGCGTATATATGCTACATATAGGCGACCTATATGTGGCATATATGCGCATATATGCAGCATATATATTGTCATATATGCCCATATATACAGCATATATGGGCATATATGCAGCATATAGGCGACCTATATGTGGCATATATGCGCATATATGCAGCATATATATTGTCATATATGCCCATATATGCAGCATATATATTGTCATATATGCCCATATATGCAGCATATATGGGCATATATGCAGCATATATGGGCATATAGGTCGCCTATATGCAGCATATATGGGCATATATGCAGCATATATGCGCATATATGCAGCATATATGCGCATATATGCAGCATATATGTGCATATATGCCACATATATGCGCATATATGACAATATATATGTTGCATATATGCCACATAAAGGCTAAATTGTGGTGCTTATATGTGCATATACAGACCATATAGGTCTCCTGTATTTCTTATATCCACATATAAGCCCAATGTACACCCAATGTACAAACAAGATATGTCTTATATGGCTCATGGCAGGATCTGGTCATTATGTAGCTCATATCTCACTGTCATACTGTCATACATGATGCCTAGCTCATATTATTATCAAAGCATTAATTAAGAACTAACTATAATAAAAATTCTGCAAGAACTTGTGTAAATGCAAACACGTGAAATTAGTATCACATGTAATGTGATGTTATGGAATTTAACTATGGCAATTAAGTGAGCGGAGATGGAAAGCTATGATGGCTATACAATTTCAAATATTTCTTGTATGAAGTGAGTGGTAAAGAAGAAAATGTATAACAACATCACTCGTGTTTTTCTTTTATTTTGTCAATCAAGCCTTTTTTTTGCAATGTCAAGTCACTTCCACACATTCACATTAATGCAGTTTCTAAATGGCTGAAAGGTCATTAGTCTAAATGTAGCAAAAAAAAGTAATCATCATCCCATATCTATCTGAGCATTTCACTGTGGTTAATTAATTTTAACACAATGTCAACATTTCCGTACACGGTTTTAACGAAGACACTTGTCTTTAATTTGAGATACTTGTACAGCTCCGCTACAGCGTCGCGTGCGAATGACGTCATCAACCGCGCTGGGCCGCTTGTGGATGACGTCATTCACATGCAGCTGCGATCGTATCTTTCGCGCCGAAAGATAACGGCTGGGACTAAGTAAAAAGTAGTAAAAATGGAGACATAGCGAAACGCTGATGTCTCCATTTTTACTGCTTTTTACTACTTGAATGGACTGAGGGTGATGATAGTGGGGCGCATAGTATTTTGGCGATTGACTGTGTCCGGAACTTTTCAGTTCAAGATTTTTTTGCCTCGACTAAACAAAACGAGAAGCTGGTGGAATGGCGAAACGGCCGCCAACCCTGGCCGGTTCACCCAGCCAAATTGACGTGGCAAGTAAGTTACGTTACATTCTTTATGTATATATTACATTAAATTTGGCTCGCACGTAAAGAAGTGTAAAATGGATCTTGTTACCTGACTAGCTTAGCATGCTGGCTGTTAGCTACATTAGCAAACATTAGCTATTTGCTAATGTTAATGTTAAGTCTCTTAATTCGGCAGGGGAAGACCGAGAAGGCTTAAAAAAAGGTAACTGACTGCACCAATTGGTGCTTTAGTTTAAGTTATCTCCCCTCTCTTGTTTCTTAATGTGTATGTTTGTAGGTTTGTAATTGTGTCATCTATGATGATTTAATGTGCTTTGCCAAGATATATGTGCAAGGTGGTGTAACGCAAGTTAATAAGAGTTGGGCTAAAAGTCAGTGTCTTGTGGGTTGACAGTAAAAAGGGAGGGTCTTCCAAAAACAAGCACCAGGAGGGTGAGAAGCAGGAGGAGGGTCATGACAGACTTTCAAAGAACAAGGTACACTACCTGTCTGCATCCTGTGTGTGTGCTGTTACATTACATTACAATACATTCATGGTTCCTCTGTTTCTCCCTCTCCCTCCAAAGGTTGTCGTGAAAAAGAAAAATGTTTCTAAATACGAGACAGGAGGAGGAGGAGAAAGTGGATGATGAGGCGCGTCATGACACAAAGAACAAGGTACACTACCAGTCTGCATTCAGTGTGTGTTATTAACTAAGCTATAGAGATTTTTATGTTTGGATAGTTAGTGGTAATATGTAATTTACTTGCCCCACATGCATAAAATTGTTGAAAAGATGTTTTTCTTCTCTAACAAGACTGCGGCAACAACTAAAAACTCAGCGAAACCACAGGTGAATAACATTATGTAGTAAGGATGAGTATAAACTGTATGCTTTGTAGGATCCAATTATGGCACTTTTCCACTGCATAGTACAGCATGGTACGGCTCGCTTTAAATGGTACCTGGTCTGTTGATGTTCTAAGCGTACCGTAACGGTACTTTAAACGTGACATGAACACACTGAAGTGGTACTTCTGCAGTGGAAAAGCAACTCAGTTAAAGCGAACCGAGCTGTGCCGTACTGAGACGAGTCGTACCACGCAGTGGAAAAGCAAAGCGAGCCGAGCCGAGGCGTTACATGCAGTGGAATAAATCATGTTTGTGTGCGGGCATACCATCGCTTTTTTACTTGCTATTTTTGTATTTCCTTGCACCTCAAGAAAATGTGATGTGTGTGTATATATAAAAAAAACTCTTGCTTACTCCACCTTCATTTTACCCGCCTTTCATAATAATTTTGAAATATTACTTTAAGGTGGGAAGCCAACCAGAGGGGACGGGGAGCAGCTGGTTGCCCTGGACAAAATTAAAAAGGCAGCCATTATTGGTGAGTAAATGCATAAAGTGTTGAGAAGGGAAAACAAAACTTTTAAGACTTTATAAGTTCACCACTTTAACCATAGCCTACTTGTATCAATGTATATTAGGCATCAATGGAGACTGGATAAGGTAGGGCACCCATTATTGTTACTGTATCTGCTTAGCACCTATAATACTAATTCATTGCTTGCTCACTTTTTGATCCCACCTTTCCTTTTCTAAAGCCACATTTCTGGGGTATTGCCCTCAATGTGCTGTAAGGTGTGTAGTCCTCTATTTTGTAGAACATATATTGTTGCAAATAACCTCATGGCATATTGTTGTTGTCTGAAGTGTTCATAAATAATATTCACCCCTCCTTCACCCTTAATCCCCTCTGTCCTGCCTTATTTTGTCTATGCCGGTAATTGATTTGCTTGATTTTAATGCATACCTTCTTCAAGCGTGTGTGTGTGTGTGTGTGTGTGTGTGTGTGTGTGTGTGTGTGTGTGTGTGTGTGTGTGTGTGTGTGTGTGTGTGTGTGTGTGTGTGTGTGTGTGTGTGTGTGTGTGTGTGTGTGTGTGAGAAACAAAAGGTCTTGTTTGCTCAAAGCCCAGCCCAGAGAACACGGAATGTGTTAAAAAGTCAGGATTTGTTAATTCAGAACAGATGGCTGAATGCCATTCGCTCATTATTGTTACAATATTATTATATTGTCTAATTATTTTTGTCTTCTCTAGATGCTACATTGAAGAAATGGCCGGCAGCCAGCCGAGGGCAGATAGGAACAGCTATAAATTCCAAGCTCGCAGAGATGCGAAGATCCATGAAATGTTTTTTTTTTTTTGTTGTTGTCATTTTTGTACATTTTGATAGTCCTTAAATAAATAATGTAAATTTCCACATTTTGGGCTTTTATTTTTGTTTCCTAGTTTGGATTTTAATAATTTTACTTATAGGTGGACATATGTGCATATATGTACCTATATAGGTACATTTATGCATGTATATATATGTGTACATGTATGCGTGCATATATGTGGGCATATATGTGGGCATATATGTGGCGCATGTATGCGTGCATATATGTGGGCATATATGTGGGCATATATGTGGCGCATGTATGCGTGCATATATGTGGGCATATATGTGGCGCATGTATGCGTGCATATATGTGGGCATATATGTGCATATATGTGGCGCATATATGTGGCGCATATATGTAGCGCATATATGTACATATATAACATATAGGAAAACGGCCAATTTTATATATGTCACATATATATATGTGGCGCATATATGCGCGCATATATGTGACGCATATATGTGGCGCATATATGTACATATATATTATAACATATAGGAAAACGGCCAATTTTATATATGTCACATATATCAATTACCTATATCAAAACATATATTAAAACATATATGTTTATATAGGTTCTTTCCATGTGGGACTGAATACCACCATCGCCTTTGTTGTCAATCAGTAGTATTACATGATGATCAATTGGTTACATTTTCATTTGTCTTCCTTAGCGTAGTTCCCAAGTAATATAATACCACCTACCATCTTACCACTTCCACTCTGATGTCCTGAGGTCATGACAGCCGTTAGGAGAAACCAATTGAGGCCAATCTTTCAAACTGGCTGTGTTAAGATTTGTGAGTATTAGTAGTGTGCTTAACAAACCAGTTATGTTCAATTCACATGCCCTGTCCGCACAAATGCACTTAAGCGCGTGAATGTGAGGATGCCCGTGTGTTTGCACTAGCCTAGCCTACGTGTGTGTGTGTGTTGTGCCTCTTCCTGCAGCATGAACACACCTACAGTGCAGACAGCCGGTGAGTTAAAGGGCTTGCAGACAGTCTTCTGAGTGCTCTCTGTGTCTTCCGCTTTATCCATCAGAGTCGTGAGGGAGAGCTATGAATTAGTCTCCTTCACTCAGATTTATTAAAATGATTTACAGTCACTGTCAGCTCTTGGCACACATAAACTGCATTTTTAAAATAAGAGCACTTTGCAACTTGAGAGCTGCAGAGAAATTATTGGGGAAATGGTGCAGACACTGAACAGTTTATATGTACAACACTGTACATATAAATGAACGCATGATGCATGAAACAATTGAAAAGCTTGATAATTACACTCCAGATAATACAACAGATTTCTCCTGTATATGGAAAACCCATCAGACTGAGTTCTCCCCCATGAGAGTGATGCTTGACATACTGTAATAATGAAATAATTTATACATAATGTAAAGCTCTACTACATGGTTTTGCTGGTGGAGCTGACTGTGTGGTGGCATCAATTTATCCTAATACCTAATTGCTAAAAATATTGGCCAACACCGAAAGGCATTTGCAGTTGGAGAAGATCACATTTCCATCAACATTAATACACAATCTAAATTTAAGTTTGGTAGGAAATGATTTTAAATGCTGTATATACATGGGATGCAATCGTCCAATAAAACTAAAATAAAGAAAATCGCAATAATAAAAAGACAAGACTGTCTGGCTGTCAGAAGCAAACAGGAAACAAACATCATCTTCCACGATGCATTCCCCAATTTGTTTACCTATTCATTCACCACAACTTTCTCACTGTATGCACTTTAAGTAATTTCACGTTGTTTATTGTGGTTTTTGGGCTCTACATCACAATCAGATTGCTCTTTATCCACTCAGGGCAGTGTTTAGCAAGGATCTGTTTTTGATCCTCCTCCATTTTCAATAAAACCACCGCAATGTAATGCGATGTTTAAAGAGTGAGGTTATGTCATGTATTTCTGTGAGATGAAGTTGTACACCAATGACACATTGTTGTCAACATCATTGATTCCTATCACTTGGATCATTTTATTTTTATTGCACAATGCCCAAAATATCAAAAATCTCGACTACCACAACTAATCCTTGGGCCAAGATGTGTCCGAGTCTCCTAGTCTCACCCCACAGCCAGCTCCCATTACAACAAACCACACTCACCACGGGGCTTTGCTCTCACAGGGATGTTACATGTAACGAGTGGGACGTTTTAGTTGGCATTTTACAGCTAAAGAATATTGTGCAATTACAACGTAATAATGTATTACTCTTATTCTCTCTTATTCAAGTATTAGAAAATGACATCTCTAATAAAGTCTATCTGTATTTGGTGTTAATCTGACGGGTTTCGGTCTTGTCAAAGGTTGAACCTGCTGAAATCTTTTGGAAAGATTAATAACGAGGGACATTCGGGATTTTTTTCTTTTCTCCAAAAATTGTTTGTTGTCATTGAAAAAGGAAAAGCCATTTTCTGTCCAGCCACTGAGCTTGGCCTGGCCTATATTGATTTTTGCTCCAGTGGGCAAGAGGGAACTCCCACAAAATGAATGACCAATGGAAAATAATATGCTGTTTGAGGTAGAAGGATGATTAAGGCCCAGAACGATTGTCCATAACAGTAAGATTGTGGTGTAGCTCCACAAAAGCACAGCGTACTGTTCAATAAGAAATGAATCCACAACACTCAACCCAAAAATGCATTACCACCCTGTAAAATGCTGTGGCAGCACTGGGCCTCACAATTTCACACTACAGTGTTTGATTATTTTATTTTTGCACGAGTGGTCCAAAGGTATCTGGTTGCAGTTTGAGCATGGGAAGGAATCCTGCATCACCAGCAGCAACCAGGACACATCGGAGAGGGACAAAGCTTGTTGGAGCGTGCTGTTCTCGTACATGTCTGGAAAACAGAGTTCTTCAAAAGCACCAGATATGCCATGAAATGATGTCATCCAAGTGTATGGACGGAATAGCACATGGACGGATGAGATTTTGTCGTGTACTTTATTTTCTTTTCAGATTCCTGTAATGGCAAAATATAATGATGCCATAATGTTTTATTAGATTAATGTCTAAAACCAATCATGACTTTAATTCTGAGAAGTTCCAAGACACCAGCTGTGTGGGAACTATCTGAGCTGCTCTCAAACATTAAGAAGAAGCTTGCCACTGCCTGTCAATGTATAGTTGTTGCAGACCTCTTCTTCCTTGCAAGAAATGAATGGAAAATACAACTTTGATTCACAAGAGACTTTACAACTGATTCCCGATTGCATGAGAAAATCTTCCACAACATTCCCTTCCTATGCATCTCTATTTTCTATCTTCCTCTGGAGCAGCTATCCTGCCATAGCACTCAAATGAGGTCTACATTGTGCAGTCTTCAGAGCCGCAACACACAGATCGGTTCTGACACGCACATAAACACAGTCCCACTCTGACAGGGGCGAGAAGTTGCTGTACCCTCGACTCTTCCAGCCACTAACTCCACTCGCATGCAACTTCAAATGTCAGCTTCCTTTCTCCTCAAAAGCAACGTCAGCTCGGGGAATTAGTGGAATCTTAAGGCATCAATGTATTTACTTAGTATATTAAGTCAGTCTAAGCACATAAACGGTGCACACCATGGAGCAAAAAAATACACATACACATCAAGCGTAGACCAAGTTGGAAAATCTACACACACTGGGTTTTATTCTGATGCCTCTCTATGATCATAGAAGCCTTTGTTTGTGAAAAGGAGAAACTACTCCAGGGACAAGCAGTGCTCTCTATGACATTTGAAAAACCTACACAAAGGAATAATATATAACCGTGTCCTGAAGTCACAAAAGAGAGTAGATTGGATTTTAGATGGAATTATCATGTGGCACAATGTTACATCCAGGTTTCCTTTGGATGTGCCGAGTAGCAATTATCCACACAAAATGCTGAAAACATGAACAAAACAAAGCCAAAGTCCTGTCTTTAAATGATGAGTATCGCGCTTCCTATACACGTGGTGTGGTATGTGTGGACGAATCCATTGCTTAGTGCTTTTCTCCAACCTAGTTATGGGTGCTAAGTCTGCGGTTTTTGAGAGAGAGGGAGAGAAATGAGAAAGAGCATATTAGTTGTGTGAGTAGTCAATGAAGAGGTGTGACGTTAAGCTAACTTACAAAACTGCCGATAACATTTTAGTGAATGTCAGATGTTTCTGGAGGTTCCATCATTGGAAATGTATATGGTTCTAACATCAAAGTAGCAAATATCAATATTTAGTTAACTTATATTTTCTACAATTTTTTTTAACCTGTAAATTGTTTTTGTAATATGTAGATCTGTCTAAAATACTTGATTGGCCAATTTTTTTTTGCTGTCTCCGAAAATGGCCTCAGAAAAACTCAAACTAGTTCTCAGAAAGATGGTAATACAAGTACACACACACACACACACACACACAATCCATGTAGCACCACTTAAAGGTCATTCACAATTTGCTTCCATCTCCCTGATAAACTGGATTAAAACAGTTTTTCCCCACACACTACCATGCTCCCCGTGTCCGACCGTATATCACCTCGTCAATTCATCTCCCTTGGCACTGCAGCAGACAGGTGATGAAGTTTTTTGCTCACTCATAATCCTATTATTGCTGCACCTTTCTGCACTGGACCAAGGCCAAAACACATATTACACAAATAAAACATTAGACAGACAGAGTGGGGAGAGGGGGGAGGGGGGCGGCAAGGTGCCTGCTCCAACCTCTGGCGCCTTCCTCTCATGAAGCTCCGTTGTTGAAAGCAACAGACCAGGATGAGAGATGGTCCTTGACATTTATGTCCAAACCCAGTGGGGTCCAAATGAACATCATGGGATCAACATTTATTAAATAAATTTGTTAGACATACAAGGAATTTTACTTAAGACAGATAAGACAACATGCAAGAAAATGGAAGGTTAAATTTACAAATTTACAATTTGACTCTAGGGTACAAAATAAGGTTATGGGGTTGGGAGATATAACAATTTAAATATAAAGGATAAGAAGAAATTTAAATTAAAAAAATTAAAAATAAAAGTTAAAAGTGCACCGGCGGACAGATAACCATACTGTAGACAACTGTGTTGTGAGTGTATGTGTATGTGCATGTGGAGCGTGAAGGGAGTGACTGGTGGAGAGGGACAGTCAGTGGGGGACACGGGCAGTGATGCCAGTTACTGTAATCTGACCATTTTAACGAGTAATCTAATGTGTTAGTATGTCCAAACCAGTAATCAGATTAAAGTTACTTGTTCAAGTCACTGTGCGTTACTATTTTGTCATTAATAGTAAAATATATATTTGATTTCTTGCGTCTCTGGGAGTGAAGCCACGTAGTCTATGCAACAATAAAGTCACGTTTTCAGCACGAGGGTCACGTCACGTGTGCATACATAGACCTACCACGCAGGGACACAAACAACAATGGAGGAGGAGAGAGAGATGAGCTAAAATTATCCCCCGCCCTCCTGAAAAAGTGTGGAATAAAAAATATTTTAGGTCAGCCGAACCATCTGCCCGACTCGACTAGATGAAGTGAGTGTTGGCATAACAAGTTGTCACTTTTTATGTTGAGGCGGCGGGTGTTGTCGGCAGCTAGTGAATGTAACTAATAAAGTTGAAATCTAACGTAGTTACTTTAAAATCAAGTTATCTGTAAAGTAACTAATCAGATTCCTTCTTCAAAGTAACTGTGGCAACACTGGACACGGGCATATTGAGGAGACTGACTGCCAACAGGAAGGAGGTCTTGGTCCTGATGGATCTCAGCCTCCTGCCAGATGGAAGGGGCACAAACAGTTTTTTTCCGAGGTGAGAGGGGTCGGCCACAATCTTTCTAGCTCGCTTCAGGGTCCTGGAAGCGAAGAAGTCCCGGAGAGACGGCAGATTGCAGCGTGTCCCCCTCTCTGCAGAGCGGGTGATGCGCTGCAGCCCATCCTTGTCCTTGGCTGTGGCTGCAGCGTACCACACGGTGATGGAGGAGCAGAGGATGAACTCGAAGGTGGCCGTGAAGATGTGCACCGTCATCGTCTTTGGCAGGTTGAATATCTTCAGCTGCCTCAGGAGGAACAGCCTCTGCTGAGCCTTCTTGGCGATGGAGCTGATGTTCAGATACTGTACTGTTTCTTTTTTTAGACATTTTGTTAATGTTTTTGTGGTTGTAATAAGGGAGTGATGCATCTGTTCTGAAGGGATTCTTAGTTGACAAAGAAGCGGTGTATGCCTTTTACAGCTGCATTAAATCACCTTTTTTTTAATTTATTTTTTTATTCACCTTGCCATTTATTGGCCACTTGGTCATTACGGTAAGTTGGCGCATGTTTTTGAAGCAGAGTAACATGTTAGAAAGATTGCATATTAGATGTTACTGACTGAGAACAGATTATAGTCATTCCTATCACCAGACAGACATCAGGGATTTGGCAAAATATTTGAAAATATTTGATTCTCTTCAAGTTTTTAGATTCTTTCCATGTACAATATCTGTGCATGTCAATTGCATTATGGTTATGGAAAGCTCATTGTGATGAAAATAAATCTGAATATTTTCATGGTAAAATTTAGAGCATATAAAAACGTCGCACGAGCAACACAATATATTTTTAATTGAAGCTGGTGTCTAAGCCACACACTGCATGACCTGCTATAAAACAAACATTAACTGGTCTCAAATGTATTCAATCCTGTTTTCGTTTCCTAAAAAATGCAAGAAGCCAGTTCCCAGTGTGACCACCAGCCATGTATTATTAACGACGTAACATCAACAAGCGCTCAATCAAAACTTCAACAGTAATGTAGCACGCCACTACGGCAACAGAGAGGGAGCACGCTACCACCTGCATTGGTAGTCTTTCATCTGCACTGGAAGTATGTTGTGAGGTGCAGAGTTGTTCAATACAAACGTATGTCAGACGGATACAAACCTAATCATAAAACTCATAACATTGGCTCTGGTTTGACTTGGTAAATCCATGAAATGGATAAACGACTAGACTGTTGCTCAGCAGAAAGCTTATGTCATGTTGTATAATAATCTGCTACGGGCTTATCTAACTTGTACAGAGAGCGAGCATGAATAGAGGTTGGCAGTTGTTTCGCTGGCCGATTGTTGTACAGCCGGGCTGTATGAGTGACGTGGACCGGGCACAGGGAACCTGACCTTGGGTATCATGTACCGTGAGGGAAGGAAAGATAGGGAAAGAACAAGAAAAAAGGGAACGCGGGAGAGGACGGAACAGAGGGGAAGTAGTAGGAGACCACTCCCTAGGCCAAGTTAGAATTAGTGTGTCTGTCTCCATTTAAGTGTACACTCATACACCTAAATGGAGGCAGAGACACTAATTCTAACCGCAGTGGAGAAGCAGGTGTGGACGTACAAACATAGACAGAATACTAAGGATCTGACTGGGAGTCACTAAGGAAGACTGAGAGGAACAAAGGGTCTGGGTAGGGGGAGAATTCATGGTTGTGTTTAGATGTCATCTGCTAAGGTTAGCTTTGCATCGCTGGCAGCAGCAGTCTTCTGGGAGTGATCACAGCTCCGTCAGCCCAGACTCGAGCCGAGTGTCACTACCTGGGAGCAGCCATTCGTTGTAGCCGCCCGAACGGATTCATCTGCCCTGCATGGCTTCCATAAATTAACATTTACTCCTCCGTTTGCACTCCTCTGGCTCTCCATTGCTTTCCTCTGGTCTGTACATCTCTTGTACTCTCTCTCCCTTGCTGTTTTTCTTTTTCAGTTGCTCTCCCTGTACCCAATTTTCTCTCTAGCTTTTCCCAGAAAAAGCAGAGCTGCAGATCAAAGCAAGTCAAAGCATTCAGATGGATGGTAAAATTGTCACTGTGTGTTCCCCGGGAGATTCGTCCATGCAGTCAATATGTTAGAACTGCACTGGAAGGTCTGACGAGTAAGGATTTTAACTTCTAGAAGCAGGTCTATGTTCAGGTAAATTACCTGAGCTCATCACTCTTGGGAGAACTACATTGTGTGCTCATCAGAAAAAGAATAAAGCCATATTCTAGCTCAGATGGTCCGGGAGTTCTAGCGCCTGTGTGACGGTTTATACGTGGCGCTGCGGTAAGATTTTACCTCGAAGAACAATGAAAAGAACATCTCATCAATTGACATTAGCATAACAAATGTGACACATGCAAATGTTTCAAGACACAGACATCTAAAAATGCACATAGTAACACACAGGCAGTCTGTGCACCGTGGGCGCCTGCAGCCCCCAGGAAAGTTCTGCTCCGTTGCATGTGAATCCTTAGCCCAGCAGAGTGTGAATCATAGTCCAGCAGTCAGGTCAGTTAACCCTCTGTGAGTCTCCACGCACAACATCCATTCAGACGGACGGTGTGCTTCAACTTTGCTCTATATATAAACATCTTAATGTTGGGGGGAATTCAGGGCAAAGAAGAAGTGGCGATGCTTTTCTAAGCGGAAGTAATGCATGCATTTTAGTGCAACAAATGATTTTTGTGTGTTGTAACATAACATTTATGTGTCTGACATAAAAAAAGAACATTGCAAATTAGTAAACAGAACATGTTAATAAAGGTACTGCTGTATAAGGAATGTTCCAACATTCATCTACGTTATTGTAAAACCAGCCGCAATCATTTTAGATTCATGCAATTTTCCCTGAAAGGTTAATAACAATCATCCACTCTTTTAGCCGAAAAGTGAATCTAATCAGCATTCTGCAGGGACACCGCTCTCATTCACTGACGGATCCCATTCGATTTCTTAGTAATGGGCCTCTCCTTGCTTTCTCCCACCAAAAATCATAGTTTTCTGTTCTTCAATTATGTGTGGATTAGACTGCATCATCCCACACGGCTGTCCAGAGGTCTTGCTGAACCAGAATGTCAGTCAGGGTGACAGAAGCAGTCACATTTACATGCAGCGGGGCCAGCCTCCGTAACACAGAGCTGAGTCACGATTACAGGCCCCTGAAGAGGCAATGTTCATTCTGTCTAGTTGGGAAACATCTCTCCAGGGAAGCGACCTTAGTTGCTGACAAACACGCTGACCTTTGCATCACATTGTCGTTTAACACATCACATACTGCTCCATTGTACAACATTAAAGACAAATGCTCAACCTAAAGCAGCTTTTCTGCAGAAGGAAAACAGCAAACCCCTCAGACAAATGCAATAAACCACAAAACATTATCTTAACACTGCCGATATGATCAGAATTTAAAATGTGCTGCTTTTACGTTTCTGTCTCCCTTCATGTTACCCAGCTGCTCGTTTGGCACACTTACACACAAAAACACGCTAAGGATTAATGCCACATTTAGCCCACAATTGAGGGGCCCTGAATCATTTTAGAAATGTCTGGCAGATATATATTTTTTTATCTGGGGCGAATTTCTGCCATGTCAGAAATTGTCCTCGGTTGTCTTGCAGTTTGAACAGTTCCATGGTCCGATTTCCCATAAGGATGCTGTCAAATACATATCTAAAGGGAATGAGCCAGCTCTAATAGCACTACTACTTGAGGTGTTCATTGGGTCCATTTCAATGTTTTAACTACTAGGCTAAATAACCGAACAAAGCATAGAAAGGGTAATTTGAACTATACTCATATTGCAGATAACAGAATTCCAGTTTATATTCTGTATAGAATTAGTACCTCAAAGATCAGCCGCTTGTGTCCACATTAGGAATTGAAAAGGAACAAGTCCGAACCTAAAACACTGCCCCGAGCAGCTCTTACAATACGCTATTTCCAAAACACTTTGCTTTTCTAAGTGACTCTTGTTCAGTAAGTGCACCACAAATGTAAAATCACACTAAGTCACACAATAACACTTGGAATGCAGTCAAAGTCAACAGACAGTTTAGGACTCAAGAGAAGTGATTTCAAGAGGATCATTTGTTTTACGACTACGTGGCACAGCGGCTGCCTCCTGCTAATGTTGGGCCATTACCGTGTATCTGCTTGTTGTCTCCTGATTGCAGGTATCATGCCCTTCAAACGTGCATCAGCAAGTCATGCTAGTCAAGACTGAAGGACAACGCTGCCACCTCACTCATTTCTGTAGAATTGTGGTTAATGATGTATTTCCAGCTCTGAGTGCTCATCTGTGCGACCTCCCAGTAGATACGCCTATTTAGGGGCTACTTTCCTGACCTTTGCACAATATTTAATATAGCTGCGTGCTGATGTGCTGCCCGATGCTGCATCCACCTCGCCGGCCAGAAATCAGACGTTTTTATTCAGTTTGTGTTCAGCGGTGTGTGGTGCAAATGTATGTTCTTCCCGGGGTTAATAGCAATTATACAAAAAATCACATATATCTTTTAAAAAGATTTAAGCAAATAAGTTAGCTGAATGGATTGAGCTCTTTTCCCACCCATGGTTCGGAGGTGTAACAAGAATAAAAGAACAGAGTATATACTCACAGTATTTCGTCGTCGCGGTGACCTCTTAAGAAGCTGTTCTCCTCCTCGGTCTGTTGAGGCTTCCACAAGGCTGAGATCCCAGCCCCGCCACGGCCTCCAGCATAGAGGCTACTGCAGCAGTCAAAATAAAATAAAACTTTTTGGCGAGTTTGGTGGGCTTCTCTGCAGAGATAAGTTATGCAAGTTATAATGTACAACATGATCAATTTACCCAACAATTCAAAGGGAAAACAGGACTTGCTCTGCTCCGTTTACGTATGCTAGTGGATTAAGTGCCAGGCCTGGACTGGTAATCTGGCATACCGGGCAAATGCCCGGTGGGCCGACGCACTTGGGGGCCGGTCGATAGGCCTATACGATTTTTGATTTTTTCGTTTTTGACCGGCCCATAAAGCAGGGACAGCGGCCCATTGGTTCATTTTCCATACTGACACTGGGCTGGCCCAATCATCTCTTAGAAGGCTTCACCCCTCCCTCTCCGTGTGTCAGTCAGATGCATTCAGTGGCTCGGACCCAGAAAGAAATCTGTTCATCAGGATGGAGAAACAAAAACGTAAGAGCAAGGGGGGTGCGGAGAAATTGCGGGCCAAAAAAATAAATAGAGGTTGATGCCTCAACATGTTCAAAAATAACCGACATGTTTAGTGCTGTAGCTTCAGTTGTCAAAACTACTACAGTACCTGACGACAACATAGGGTTGCCAACTCTCCCAACCCCAAATCAGGGACACTTTCGCAGGCTGATGGGGGTGGGGGGGGGGGCTAGCGGTCGACGGGGGGAGGGGGGTGCTAGGGCTTGCCCAATCAATTTTTTCTTTGCAGCTCCAGCACTGCTCATTTCCACAGAGAGGACAGCTCTCACCCGGCACCCGCGCGCACACTGGTCTGATGCGTCACACAACTTCACAACAACCGGGAGTTTTTCGCGCGTCATTGACTTAACAGGCTGTAATTGGAAATTGGGACTGGTGCTGTCCCGGCCGGGACAGATCAAAATTGCCCGTAATTCGGGATGTCCCGGGTAATACGGGGCGGTTGGCAACCCTACCCATGGAGGAGGAGAGGTGACTAGCCACAACGATAGCGGTGCTTGCGGCTCGCAGGCAGCAGAGGAGAAGGTGCAGCAGGTGTCTGAGTCTGACAGTGAAGTCAAGGAGGGGCAGAGTGAGCAGGAGAGTGTCATTGAAACGGTAAGCAAGCAGGTAGCTACATGAACAGGGAGGGAGTGTTAATCAGGGAGGGTGCATGAGGATAGTGTGTGTGGGCCTGGCTGGGCCACAACCAAGATGATGACGATTTAACAGTTACCTCAATTAATGAATATTATAATACGGCAACAGACATAATTGTTGTTGGTTCTTGCTATTATAAAGGCTGAGTGTCAGGTTGTCATTTGTCAAATTGTCACTTAAAAGTTACTGCAAAGGCCACTCAGCTAAAGTCAAATAACACAGCATGAGCTATTTTGCACTGTTTTTGTAGCTAGCAGAGTTGAGAGTTCACTTATTCAATTGCAACTTGGGATATTATATATATTACATATTCTAATGTAACCATTTAAAACTCATAACGGCCGTCGACTGCCTTTCTTAAATTTAAAAACTTAAATGATGCCATTTGATTATTTTAATTATTACTCGCCCACAACGAGTTACACGTTAGAAGAGGTAGCTAATGTATGTTATTTGGGGGTTAAAAACCCACTTTGCATTTTGAAAGCTGTATATTCAACTAACTAGATATTTTCTAATGTTTCTTCTGAATTTCCAATACCATCAATATGCAATATTACGGCAAGTGAATACTCTAAATTTTTTATATATAGAGGTAAATGTTGTTTGGTGTCATATTTAAGAGGTGTTTGTGCTCTTTAAAGGGATAGTTCACCCAAAAATGAAAATTGTGTCATCATTTACTCACCCCCAAGTTGTTTCAAACCTGTATGAATTTCTTTATTCTGCTAAAAAGATATTTTGAAGAATGTCGGTAATCAGACAGTTGATGGACCCCATTGACTTCCATAGTAGGAAAAAAAATACTATGGAAGTCAATGGGGTCCATCAATTGTCTGATTACCGACATTCTTCAAAATATCTCATTACCGTCCACGGCACTTACAGTAGTTCTCAGCTTTGTATGGGTTTTTGGGAACGGAACAGTAGATATGCTTATCTACAGGGACCGCAAGGATAGTGTACTAGTTGGTGGTTCTGTCCCACCGATTGTGGTGGGCCGGTCTGAGCAAAAATGCCAGGCCCCTTTTTTTTGTCCCAGTCCAGCCCTGTTAAGTGCCAACAGTGAGAGGCTGCAGGGGTGACGAGCTCAGACAGATCCAACACGTCTTCTCTGCAGTACACTACACATTGACATTGGATACCTGTAGGTCTGTTGTTTTAGTGGAGTTACAGCAACATTATACAACATTTATTCCAACAATAACATATTGTGTTGTTGTGGCAATACATTTGACCAGTGAGGTTTGTCTATTCAAAAACGACACGTCGCATTTGAGACTGCGATGCACAGCTGAATCCAATAGGCCTCAATCAGAGCAGGTACTGTGGGGAAAACACAGGTGTTACCAACGACACCAACGATGGCTCTGACCTATGCAAGCGAGCCATTGAGTCATAACAGGGTGATAGTGAGCCCGCATGAAACTAAAGCAGCTACAGGGAATCATGCCTTCAATTATTTACACGGATGGGAAGAAGGTCTAGATTGTGTCCAAAGTACCGGCCTTTTTACTCATTCATTCCAAGTATATTACGCATTCAATAGTTACTCTGTAGTTAGCAGTTAATCAAAAATGTTTAATGATTCAGGGCACTACGTGAAGTATTAGTACACAAGATACCGCACACCTGTTGAATGACAGAGATTAAACAACACACGGTTGAGAATAAGCCTTTATGGTTGTATCTGCATACCAGTAACTTGAGTCAGTAAATCAAATAGACATTTAAAAAAAGGGGGAGAACAGTTATTCATGAAAGATATATTTGGCGTGAGATTAGAATCAGTGCCACTTCCTGTAATAAAAACAGCTTTAAAGCATCATAGTGCTTTAGGAGTTTGCTCCAAAGCTGAGCTAAGAGTTTGTATTTGACCATGCAGCTATATATTGGGTTGGTGGGTTATTTTTTCTCCAAACATGAGAAAAAAAAATGTATTCCCGATGCTACATCTGTTTCCAGCGACAAGCTGTGCTGATGTGAGTAACAGTGAATGTGGTTGTGGGCAATTGTCTTTCCATTTCTGTTGTTTGTCTACATTTGTGTGACTGGGTGGAAAGCTGTGTGATGTGATAGCCGGCCGGCCGAGGGCTGTTGACCTTGGAGGACTACCTTCTGGCAACAGATCTGCTTCCTCCATTGATTTTTATGTTCATGGGTGGGTTATTTGGGTTTCTGCCCTCGAGTCTCATCTTAGCAGCCACCAAGGTCGGCCCCGGAGACGAGGAATCTGCTTTTGTCTCCATCAGTTTCACACTGTAAGTACATATGGGTGTGTTGTCTGTAGCCTATAATCTGTCAACTCTTCTGCTAACTCCACTGGAGCTCTGCCTCTCATGCTTGTTTACCAAAGCAAGAAAATGTACTAAATAAAAAATGCATTTTAATTCTATTTTCTTCTTCAGCAAGGAGTGTTTTTTCGCACTAAATGTACCCTTCACAAATGCTAAGCATTTACATCTTTTGACAATAATATCTTTAAACATATTTATTAAATATCAAAGTATAAAGATTCTAATTCTGTCCATGTGATAAGGACGTTATGAATGATTATGCACACATTGACTGTCTGATTGAAGTAGTAAAACACATATTGTAAGTCTCCAGCTAAATTAAATATAATGTCAAATATAGCAATATATCAGGTAGTGTGTTAGCAACTGGATTCGAATCCAGGTCTCAGGACAATGCACACTCTACCTGATCAGTACAATTAATTTAATGTTCTAGTGCACATGCATGTTTCATGGAGAAAGAAATAGAGTAAGATAAGGATGCAAATAGGAGACTCATACAGCCCTTTTAGAATCTAAACGGGTTCAAAATCTGACCTTTAAAACACTCCGTGGTTGCACTAAGTACCACCTTAGGAATGAAACCGCCTACTTTCATGATTATAGTCATAAGTTCAACGCTCCCCTCAAGCTAACACTTGAATGATACATTGCGCTTTTGCTCTTTCTGTCATAATTCACCCTTAAAAAACACAACACACACGTACACAAATACAGTCCAAATTTTGCACATGGATACGTCACAATCTTTTAAAAAAAAATGTACATACTGGCTTCTGTCAACATGAGAATTAGCTTCTGCTGGTGGATACCCAGAAACTATATGTAGAAAAAGTGATGGATGGAGCACACTATTGGACAACATGTCATCTGATCTAACAGCAGGACCTACGACTGATCAGACAGAGGATGAATGTATACATCTTGAGTATCCAATCAAATCCCAAGGATGACGAATTGACCTCCCCACCATACCTCACAAACACGGATCATAACTCTTGACAATGCCAACTGGATAGACTTGTCTCACAGGGGAGAAGCTGACCCACCTTTGACCTACTTCCACCGAGAATCCTCAACAGGCAAGATGTCCCCATCCCCCCATCCTGCTCCTTCCCACCCTGCTCTGTCCAGTTGAGTCCAACCCCCATTTCCCACCTGAATAAAAGCTGCCTCAGACAGGGACGGGGGAGTGGGACTAAGCAAAGATCAAACAAACAAAGGCTGACCCATGAGTTTCTGGTCATGAGTTGTATTTTGAACACCTAGAGGTAACATTTAGTCCATGACTACTGAGCATATTTGCAATGTTCATGCAAAACTCAAAAACACAATGTTCTTGCACATTCAAAAACACATTCAAACATACGAGGTACAATTGGACAAAGAGCGGGCTTTGTGTTTTATATAAGCTAAGTGCATTAAAGAAAAGTATTAGTGTCCAATTTCCATTTCACTCTGTTGAAATCTATCTGCTTGCACTGCCTTTTGGAACAAAATCGGTCAAAACACAGTTGCCAAACGACATGATCAATAGCTTTTACACAACATCTATTGTAAACTGAAGTTTGACATTCACTCGCAATTGATCATTTAGACAATAGCATTGTATATCTCTAATATTCTATAGCCAGTTTAGTTCATTTTTGTGTACGAAACCTGACCTACCCTGGACCAAACAATAACCTCCTTTTTATACTTTGTCGGTATGTTTGTGTTTATGTGTGCGAGGGGGCAGGGAATCAACGTGACATATTGCTGACTGAAGCACGCCAGTAAATGTTGGTTCAATAATTAACAAGGTCCTAAACCTGCTGTCTGTCCCCCCAAGACCTCCTTTGTAATTTGTCTCTCCTCAAGCTGTCCTTCCCAACTGTCACACACACTCACGGCTGCAACTTCTTTCTCTGTTGATCAATCTTTTATCCTCAATTAGCCATAACACTGGGTTTGAATGCACTCATGCATCTATGTGCATGGTTGCATGTATGCATATATGTGCAGAAACACTATCTGCACATGCACTACCCCCACAATGCTTCTCAAATAGTCCTTCTATATGTTCAACACAAGCTTCCATGCATCTGCACATCCCTGCACATGCACTGCTGTCGTCTTAACAGGCAAGAACGTCCACGCTGCTCTGCTGTTTGTTAAAATTGCACTTGATACAAAATACGGTCAGAGTCAAGCATGTAGTGATGGAGGTTATCGCACTCGTTGGAAATTGGTAATTAAGGTTTGGCTGGGTTTGAACTGCCCTACCACTCATAGGGGACATCAGAAGGGATCAGCTGTCTGAGGCTGTACAGGGGGACCAGTCTTTCCCCACAGGGCTTCTCTCACACAGCGGTGCCAAATAAACATGCTGCCATCTAGTGGATACAGAACGGCCAGTACAGCAATTGATGCCTGATCATTTAGAAATTAAGTAACCTACCAGATGTACAGGGATGACACTTTGCTTTTTGTGTCAATTAAAGCATTATTTACTGCCTGATAAATGATCCATTGGTAAGAAGCATTTATCACTACATTTAAACTACAGGTTTCCGCTTTTTCTTTTTTAATTGAAAGAAGCAACCTGACAGAAATATGACATTTTGCTTTATTATAAATATTATAATCTAACTTATATTGTAGTTATACGGACTAAGATATTTTTTCCGAATCAAAAAATGAATGGTAACATGTTACATGGAATTACTGGTACTTTTGAAAATGAGATAGAACACATTAGTACATCACAATTTAACCTTAAGAACCATATTTTTATGTGGTTATGATCAAGTATTTCCATGTGCATTATAGTGTCTTACATGGTTCAGTGACACAGCTTTAATCAAATCAGTTTTGTTCAATAATAATATCATTAACTAATTGATCATTTTTATGGGGCTGAAAGAAAAATAGAAATCATTTAACAAAAAAAACATAATGCATTAAGGATGTGTTGAATTTTAAACACATATTTCAAAAATTAATTTGCAGGATGAAAATGGAGAAAAAGACAAAACGAATAGAGAGGTTTGGCCTGAAGGTGGCAGCAGAGCTCTTGACTCAGCGCTTTTGAACAGTTTAGTCTCCGTTTGTTGAAATTTCCAGTACAATGTTAAATGTCAATAACATTTTAATCGGAAACAACTGCTGCTGAATAGAGGAGAGAATACTTTAGTGTAAAAAACCTTCAATGGCAGAAACAAAAAAAGATCACAATAATGTACAGTGGCTTTCAATCCTACTGCATTTTAATCACTCGTACAGCAGATGGTGGTCCAGCCCTTTTGAAAGAATGAGATTGAGCACTTACACTGCTGCCTTGAATACAGACCTGTGACATGATGAATTATTACCGTATAACTTGTATCTACACAATAGTAAAACTGATGGTTTCCTTTGCTTGTGTCTAACACTGTTTCTAAACAATTACACTAACCAACTCACCTCAATATTTTTTGTGTTGTATGACCATTTATGGCAATGCAGGGGCAGTTTGTTTTTCTTTGAAGATGTCTTACATCACGCATTTTTGGAATTTGCTTTTGCTTTTATTTTGTAGCAATATACGGCACACGCACGCAGTGAGTGTTTATTCCAAATGTGGAATACCACACATTATGACAATGGCTGAAAATAAGTCAATAACTACTGTCTAACCTGTATTCATGCACTTGAAAGTCGACTCCGCCCGTGGGAATCAAAGTGGTGCTTTCTTTATGTGCATTGCAACTGTCAGAACCCATCAGATCATTGCTCCACAATGTAACCTATCATCAAGCGTATATCATATTGCACAGAGACAAACGCCTCCGTAGCTCAAGCAACGTCCTCACACACAGACACACACAGGGAGGGACTCACAAATAAAAATGTAAGTGTCCACGGAACAGTGTCAGGCATGCTGACACTGGCACACGCCAAAAGAAAAATCTTGGCCTGGCTAATGGAGAAAGGGAACCAATGCTCCCAGTGTCAACAGGCCGAGACACACCCCCTTCTCTCTCAGAGGGGACTTAATTTTTCTCGTGTCACCTTTCTGCCAGAAGACACTGATACCAGTTCCTCCAAAAGCTGCTCAGCCTTGCTGACATTGCTTAACAAAAAGCACTGAATGCATGCGTGGAATACACGCTGACCATTAACAGGAAATTACATCATCACAGGGTTCGCTCGTTGATGATGCTCAGGCAAAGAAGGGGAGGGGAAGCAGAGCGAGGGTGTTATTTAGGTGTGTGTGTGTGTGTGTGTGTGTGGAGGGTTGGGGAGGGCAGCGCGGTCACAGGTGACTGTCATGTTTAATAATGATTATCACCACGCACCTGCGCCCCCACGCTAATTAACTGGACGCATATGCAAATGAGTCGGGGGATTTAAAAAAAAAGAAGGAGAAGAAAAACAGCTTCTGGAGTGGCAGTGAGCGGTTGTTCAGCTGCTGGATTTGATTAGGATAATGAACGGTCAGCGGTGGAGGCCCCGGTGGTGGTAAAAGGAGGAGAGATAAGGGAGGATATTCGGGTAAGAAGGGCGGAAGGAAGGAGTATTATAAATAGAGGGAGTGGGAGGAGGAGGAGAAAGAGAGAGAGAGAGAGAGACATCACGGTGGTCACATAACGGGAACAGGTGGACGAGTGCCCTGTTGACTGAGGGAATAAAGGACGCATGGAGGAGGGAGATTGTGTGTTTCAGCTCAACCAATCCAAAGTCTATGTTCCCATGTTAGAAGGCTCAAGGATTTCACAGCGTAAACACCGCTCCATCACTGATTGCTGTTATGTATAATTATGCATTCAGATTATTTCTAAGGGACAAAATGGTGTTAGTGAGAGCAGCTGTCATTTGTATTTGCACATACCGGCAGACACATTTTATACCGTGTTGCATAGTCAGAAAACTAATCTACGGCTTCACTTCCCTGACGACTGAGAAGAAAGAGATGCATATAAAGGAGAGTGAGCGCCGTAGAAACCCATTCATTTTTTCCGAATGCATTCCAAACACGGTTTCTATATCTCAATGCTGTGATCCGGCGCGTGCATGCATATACACCTACCTTTAACAAAGCAAATTGCAGTTCATCCAACTCGATGGCCCCAATCTCAGTCGGGGGAGGCAGGCTCGTCACTCACACAGATAAGAGTGAATTAGGGTCCCGCTCTGGGTTTTACATTTCAATTTAGCCTCCGGCTTCAGAGCCATTAGTGGCCTAATCTAAAGCTTGGTCCGCAGGGTTCTCCTTTCCTACCAATCGCAATATTGTTTTATTAACTTTCCTGTACGCCGGAATGAGACGCCAACAGATTTATTACTTTGCATTATATTCATATTATGGTTATTTGTGATAGGAAGATCTCTTATTTAAGAATGTACAAGTAGTCAGTGTATTTATATTGTTGTGTTGCTGGATCACCAACTGGTTGGTTTGGGCGAGCAGAGCAGAGCATGAGAGTGTAATTGCAAGTTGATAATTTGCCTGGGCATGAAGAATGACCAGGACAGCACTCGCCAACAAAGCGTAGAGGAGGGAGGGAACATTGTGCAGGTGCAATGTCAAAAGTGGACTGTAACTCTCTTAAGATAACTCTCTGCAGATCATGCAGTTTTTCACATTGCGCAGAAAACCCCGATAAACGTTTAGCCTCTGGTGTTACTTATACAGGGTTTGAAAGAAAACTGTAGAAATCTAAAAAAATAAAGATAAGTAAGCAACTGTGAGAGGAGCTGATAGAATGCATTATGTTGTACACATTTACCTATTTTTTAAAATGATTAATACATACATTACTTTCATTGATTAGCCCGAATCTGTCAATGATGTCTTTAGATCAAGTTTATAAGCCTCCATCCCAGGACTTTGTGGTTTGACAACAGCTAACTTTTAGCTGTATTAACCCCTTGGCCCTACAGAAATCCGGCCTTCAACTTTGAAGGAAACCAGAAACATGACATGCTGTGACCACCGTGCAGTGAAGCAACACACGGGGTTGTTGGTGCAACGCTAGATGGCAGTTCACGATATATCCCATGATGCTGCTTGTCTACTGCCGCTGCTCGGTGAAGGGAAAGGTGAAACTTCTTCCCGGATACTCACTTTGATGCTCTGCTTTCTTAACCTCCCACCAAGGCCTCATCCCCTCGTCCCCCCTCCCGCCACCACCGTCCTTCTTCTCCACATTTCATCCATCCAGTCTGAAGCTGTAACTGTTTATTTAACTCTTTTGTTATCACACACACACACACACACACACACACACACACACACACACACACACACACACAGTTTTTTCATACACAGGTTGGGTCAGTAAACCCACTCTGCAGCCTTTGGTGTGGTCGGTATTCCTGAGCTCAGATAGTAATGCTGGCTGTGGGGGATGCTTGACAACATCAGAAAATGTGCGTGTGTGTGTGTGTGTCTATGAGAGGGAAAGAGAATGAAGGAGAGAGAGAGAGAGAGAAACTGGAGGAACATGTGGTAGTAATCTGAGTGTTTTACTGTCTGGCTCTGGTGGTGAAAGTGTTGGGCAGGGGCTACGAGCGGTCTGGATCGTGTCAGAAGCCGCCGGAGTCAGGTTACCCTGACAGACCAGACCAAGAGAGAGTACAGTGGGGGAGAAAGAGCAGGAGAGGGAGGGGGAGAGAGAGAAAGAGAGAGAGTCGAGGGGATAAACAAGTGAATGAGCGATGAGACTGGAAAGTAAGAGACTGAGGTGGTGGACTTTGGAGAGCCAACCCTCTGACTTATTCTGCCTTCCCTCAGGACATTTTAATCCCAGTCTATGTGTGTCTACTTGTGTGTGTGTGTGTGTGTGTGTGTGTTTGTGTGAACCCGGGCCAGTGGGCTCCAAAAGACAACCACTTGAACCAGCCCCAGCTGAGAAAACAAATGGCCCCGACTCCGCTCTTTTCTCTTCTTCTCTCCTCATCCAATTTTCATCTTTTTTTCCTCGACGATGGGCATTTAATCAAGTAAGGGAGCTAATCAAAGCCAGAGGAAGGCTCCTGAACCCTCAGCTATCTCCTTCTTAATCCTAAAGCTCTGCTTCTCATTTGCCATTGACCTCGAGGACCAGACTTGTCCAATGAACCTCCTGCCACAAGGACAGAGGGGGGAGTTGGATTGCTGGAGAGTTTGGCGGTTAGAAAAAGGTTATAGCATGTGCATTCATGTCTGTGTGTGTGTGTGTATAAATCCATATTCTAAGGCACAGTAAAGGGAAATGTCAACAAACCTCTTCAACTGTAGTGTATGAAACATTCAGAGGATGAGATGAATAGGGTTGAGGAATGAGGGAGTAGAGGGGAGAAGTGAAGAGGAGAGGAGCAGGGAGGATGTAGGAGGCACAGGGGGGGTCACAGGGGTTGAGGTGATAAGTCGCCTGCTGGGGAATTAATAGGGAGCAGATGGCGCTACCTTTACTAAATGTAGGGGTGTGGATATAAGAAGAAGACATTCATCAGTCTGTATTTGAGTGGAGTCTGCCGACGGCTGACGGGCCGACTCCCCCACCTGAGGAGGATTTAGCACATTCCTGCCTCACTGTGAACTGGGAGGTGTCGGCGGAACAGCAGAAGTTCACTGTCAGAAAGGGGGATTTTAAATTGTAATATGTGTATTTTTTTTCTTTCGTTCATGATGAAATGTACTGAGAGTTCTTGAAGGTGAAGAGGTTTGTTGTTGTCCCTTTGAATACCCATGGTTCTCTGTTAATGAGCACTCAAAGTAGATGAAAGAAAGAAATGTGCTTATCAAAATGCTTACCTATTTTGATCCGGTGCTCATGCTCTTATGATGTCTATCCTATTTCACATTCCAGGTTATCTCTGAGTCTGTTACAGATAATTACACACTGGGCTCTTACATCCTCCTGACAGATAACTAATTTGGGTTCTACGGCGGGTACAACGTGATATGAAACACTTTTCTTCTAAATGCCATCCTGAAAAGAACACAACCTAACTACTAAAATAGTTGAAAATGAAATGATTTTCTTTTCTGTCCAAATCTGAATGTAAAATGGTTTATTCGATTAAAAAAAAAGAACATTTTACAAAACTTAAAACAACCGTCTTCTTGAAATAAAAATCTGTAATCTATGACCTGTTCCACTCACTGTAATGTCTTCCTCAACTTGACCCAGTCCGAGTTATTTCTATGGATACAGCAATGGACCCAGCGGGACCGAGTGGGCCTATCGCTCTTATCACTTTAGTGATAATGACCGTCACATAAAAGATAACCTGGTGAACTCCACAAATGCCAGAGTGGCCCAATTAGCCACTATGCATTTCATACAATTTGCAAAGGGCAAATGTTCCCAAGCTGTAATTATGTACTCACATTGCCCACCTCGGGTGACCTGCCAACCAGTTTTGACGTCCATCCATTGTAGAGGTCGCCATGACATCGCTGGCAAAAACACAAAGAAAAAATGAGCTTGGGGGTCTGTCATTGTGTCTGTAATTGGTCAAGTTGCGCTTGTTACCTGGTAGTGAATACATAATGGATAGTGCTGATTGCAGTGTGAGATGGACAGGGAAATATCACTGTGGGGGAGGCAGGAGTGGGAGTCTGTCGGTTATGTCCACAGTTTAACGCGACTACATCTGTCATCAGCATCGATCAGTGAGCAATTTGTCCTTTTATGACCATTGTAACGCCACGCCCCGCCACCGGTTTGATCCTGGAAGGAAACGTCTGCTCCAGGTTGACCAGTCCACTGACAAAAAATACCCGTCTCGCTTAAAGGAAGATGAGCCTACAACGTGATGCAGTTCAGGGTTGCCCTGCTGCCACGTAGAAAGCTTGTTTGGACAGAAGCTACAGGTATCGCTGAGTGTCTCACTGTGATTGGGTCACCACACAGTGGTTTTCAAATCGTCATCTCTGCTCCCATGAACTGATTATATCGTTGCATAGTTGCACTTTTTCACTATTTTCTATATTGAACTACAGTGTTCAATGATAACATACAAAACACTCTAATGTTTCTTTGACAAAGAAAGTAAGGTCTTTGGGGGCAGAAAGTAGCACACGACTTCCTACTAAACCACATGTTGTTGAATTTTTGATACAGAAGACAACAAGATATACATTTATACAATTTTAGAGTTTTAGAGGTACTGGTGTGTACAAATGTCTTTAAGCTAAGCTATGCTCACTGCATATGGAAAGCAAACAATTGTAATTTCCAAAGTGTTGATCTATTCCTTTCATGAACACTGACACCACAGATCACATTTCAAAAGAATCTGTTGTAGAGCTTGCTACACATTTACTCTGAACGTTTCTTAAACTTTTTTTTGCATGGTTTTAACTGAAATTCCCTTTAATGATGTCCATTATTATAAACAGTACCATTTCAGCAATTCAGGATGACCTGTCGTAACCCGTTCCAGCTTCTACGTCGCTGTGGTCGAGCAGTGTTCAGGAGATGCTGCTGTGAGCCAGGGCCTCACTAATGTCTCCATTGCCTGCACCTGACCCCGATAGCCAGCAGTGGCCAAATTTAGTTTGGAAACGTGCCACCATGGGAGAGCCGACAGGCCCATTAATCAGCAGGAGTCTCCCCCCTATTCATCCTGCAGGTCAGAGAGGGAGCAGCACACACACAATTACACACACACACGCTATGCACACAAACTACCTTCGTGTAAAAAACACAGTGCACAATAGTGCATGACACGCCGACTAAACAAACAGTTGCTGATACTCTAAAAAGGACTCTGACAGCAACCTGTCTCTTTTCCCTTTACACTAACTATCCTAAATCCTCCATCACCTCCTTTGCGCACACACACACACACACACCGGGTCAAGGCCCTCCATCACTCCCAGTCTGATGCGGTCTCATCTTCTCTTAGTCTGAGGCAGGTTTTCTGAGGCCCTGGTTGAAGGGGTTGACCACACCCTGCTTCTCCTGGCCTGAACACACATGAACACACAAAACAAACACACACAAAATGAACACAAACACTCGTTTGTGACCTTTGGGAAGCAAAACACTCAGAAAGACCATCTGCAAAATATGATGGATTGATGTGTTGGATCTGAGCCAGAGACCTATAGTTTTGGAGGAACAGAATGAATGTGAATAGAAAAAAGTCCAATAAAAGGCCTTGAATACATGAGGTGTAAGGACAGGTTGAATGCGACGTTTGTTATAATGTCTGAGATGAACTCAAAGTGCTCTTGCCTTTGGGAATACGCGGAAAAATCTAGTGAAGATGTCCAACTTTATCTGCAGAGTTACATCACCTGTTTTCGGAAAGTGAAACTGCAGCAGTTTGTTTGAAGCAGCGGCTAATTGACTTGTAATCAGTGTTTACTATCTCGCAATTAACACTCAGAGACAATGAGATCCGAGGATGTGCCACCAGCAGAAGGCATTTATTGGGCATTATCCCTGAGGTGCGGGATGATGCCAGAGAGTAGCCGGAGAGAATGCGTCTGATAACTGGTCCGCATTCATATGTAGTGTCACTGGTGCACTTATCCTTTCTAATGTGAAACTCTGCAGGGAGATGAATAGCGGGATTTGGTTAGATTAATGAAGGTTACCAAAGTCCCCAGATGTTTCTGTGGTAATTAGAGGCCTTTGTTTATCAGGAAAACAAGTCACATCAAGAGCACAGCATTCATTATAATTTTTCATAATCTTAATAATTCAAGTAAAGCTGCTTCATTTTGTTCCCAATTTATCATGCTAATGGTTTGAATACATCTGCATAATTGCAACGCTGCCTGTTGGATCAGCGAGAAACAGACTTTGATTGAGGAAATATGTTGAGTTGAATTTATTGATGCAGTATATTTACAAATAATCAATAGGTCAAAGTTTGCTGAGTGATAGCTTAATGTTATGAAGAAGTGCATTGGTTTAGTGATATGAATAATTTTCCCCTTTTTAAAATGAATTCTCGAAAACACAGCTATTCAGGAAATGTTTGTTCCGGGTACTTAATCTACCCCAGATAGCAGGCAGGAGGCTCAAAGCTGCATTTTAATATCCCTCTCGACTGATATCATTGCACCACTGAATAGCTTGCACAAAATAGCTTCATCCTCATGAAACACTTGAAACCATTGAGAGCTTAGAGGCAGCTGTTTAATTTCCACCAAATCGATTTATAGGTAAAGGTGGATAGCCTTTCCCCAAGGTCACTTTGCTACAGTGTGTTGTCAGTGTGGGGCCTTACAGGTTTTGCTGGACAATGATGCCTGCTTTTCATTGCGCCCCAATTGTCTTGTCAGAAATCAATCGGAGATCACACCATGGTTTTGTGGCGGGAGGTCAGTCCTCGCTACAGCGTAAATATTTCATCCTGGACTCACGTCAAGGGGCTTTCAAAGATGTGTGCTGGACCATGCTTCCCTCTCGCTGCCCTCTGAAAGTGACAGGGCTTGCATTTTAGCCCACTTCAGGACCAGGTTAAATCAATTAAAATCTATTATTCATTATGACAGTGCAGTGACCTCACTGAAAGCCACTGTAATTTCAGAATATAAAGGAGAAAATGAACTGGCAGTGAACTTTGGCTTCTCAAGTTTTCAAGAGGGAACAATTGACCTCGTCTTAAAAGTCAGGCCTTAAAATAAATGACTGTTTGAAACATGGCGTGTTTTTTTCCTCAGGTACTATTAGCCTTAATATGGTAGATGAATGCATGCAGATTTACATTGCATGTGCTTTCATGCTTTGGACCTCACGTGCATGTGTCCCCAGTTGTCCGATGCCCTCTTGGAAGAAAATTGTCTCCACATTTTGGATTGCAGATAACTAGAGTCTCACTGTTAGACCGGAAAATATCATCTTACTACCTTGCTTAAAAACCTTGACAAGATTACTTGTAAATGCTGTAGCTGTGCTCTCAAGGCAAGCATCGCAAGCCTTCACCTATTGTTAAGCAAAGTGCAACTGGCTTCTTCTCTTTGTGGGTAAGATTTTCAATGGCAGCCACCGTGGATGGCGGCAGGCTGTATGGTCGGATAATAAGCGAAGAGGAGTCAGAAGGAGGGAAGTCATTAAGACCTGCTCACATATAATCATCTTGATGCCATCACCATCACCATCTTTCTATGCCTTTTTTTTTTTCTCGGCTGTCTCTCTCTTTTGCTCCCCTTCTTCCAGTCAGATGAAAGGGCCGTCTCCCGCTGCATGGCGAATGGAAATGATGGAGCCTGATAAAAAAAGAAAGAAGGAAAAGATGAAAAGTGGTTTTGAAGTGGTTTGCCACATTAGTTGGCTTCCCGCTTCCAACCTTTCAATTTAAGCAAACAATGCGTTGACTAGGAGACCTGCCAAGCTTGAGTATTCATGGAGGCAAGAGTGCAGCTCAGAAAAGAGGTAAAAATCTGATGGGTGGACAGGGTGACCGGTAGATAGAAGTGTAGGGGTTATAGTACAACTGAAGAAATCCTTTTTGTACAAATACATTCCTGTTGTTTTTAGAAATACAGGTGGGATCTTGTTTCCCATCCGACCAAACATCATCAATTGGTTCAGAGGAAAAATAAACCGTCTGTATGTAGTTTTAGTCTTGGAGGAGAAAGCTGAAATGCTGTTTAACTAAAGTTATGCTGGCCGCCTTGTGAGGCTGTACTGTGTTTGGAGCTAAATGCTAACACTGCATTCTGTTACAGCTTGAAAGGACAATTCAGATAAATCATTTAATATGTTAAGAATCTTACTTTAGCGTGATTACAATTTGGACGAAGTAATAGTATTTATTTCTATTTCTACACAGGTATTTGATCATAGAGCTAAGGAGTGATTTAACAAATACAATTCAGAGCTAGTACATGAGTGATTACCAGAGTTAATTCATTTTTTTGGGGGGAAACACAATTTTCATTCGTGGCAGACCATCTAAAAGTATTGGGACATCCAATGCAAACCACAAGGACGAATGTTGTAGAGGCGGAAATTCCACAGTACTTCAAAGACATTACTCAGGACACTGTGGATGGAGGGTATTAATCCAATATTTTTCAAAACATTCATCCAAATATTAAAAACGTCAACTTCCTGAGATTGTCAATAATCGCTGATCTAATTCTTTACAATTGAGATGTCTGACCTGCTGGTGGCGCAAGAGTAAAATTAGGGTGGGTTTCTTGCTGTGCGGAACGTGAATGTCTTTCACGATCCAGCTAGTAGTTGTTGAGATGTTTCGGTCTTGAGCAAATCTGATGGAAAAACCAACATCGATTGATTGATAGCGCCATGCCGCTAGCACGCCCAAAAGTCAGTGTGTATTTTTTTTTAGAAATGCGAACTGATGGCAGCCAGTATGTGCGTATCGAGTGCTGAGAGAGCAGCAGATGCAATTCAAGGTCCTTCTTTTCACTCAAAAAGTCCTCCATGACCAGCCTCCCTCCTCCTTCACCCGCTCCACGGCTACACGGCTGCAGCTTTTGTTCTCCAGGGATGTCCCCTCCCTCTGAAACACTCTCCCTAAAAACCTCTGTGTGTGTTTGACTAAAACTAGAACTTCTTTTTATTGTATCCTGTGCTAACTTTTGTATATTTGGTATACTATGATGTAGTTGAAAAGCACTCTTTAAAAAGATGTTAATCATCATTCTCTGCATGCATGAATGTACTGCTCCTTTAAATACATGGCTTGTTTACATGCAGGTGCCTCATTCCCCTCCGGGGCAGCATCAGTAGGCGACTGCTGTAAATGGACTCTCACAAGCATTTAAGATGGCGTAACGCATCAGCCAATCGGATGATCCTCTACCCCCTCATACCCTCTGGCCTCAGCTGGTACCATGGCATTATCAGAGAAGCAAAGCAGCCATTTATACAAATATACACACATACTGTATACACACACACACACATGCACCACCTCCCTTGTATGGCTTCGGGGCCATTCCAGGAATGTCAGAGATGGTTTCACCCTTTGTATCTGTCCTCTTTCACCAGCACTGAATGATGGTGGCCTGCATGGTTTGAGATTGTCATGGCCCAGAAACCCATTCTGAGTGACTGAAATATAATAAGGCCACATAGCCTCTGAGGGTAGAATATGAAACCAGCACAAAATGGTGGTGAAATTCTACGTTGATGGCTGTCACTACCGGAGTGCGATTTTTTAACTGGTGCAGACAAGCTGAAAAATGTACAGTACGATGTAAGAATTTAAAACATGAGCGATTCAGATGTACGCTGGAGTTTTACAGCCTGATTTCATTTCTACTGGTACCTGGTGCTGCTTGGTTCGCTCTGCTTACAAGGTACTATCCACTTACTCCAGAAGAGTAAGCATATTGTTTCTATCTAATTGACACTAAGCTCATGGCTTTTACCATGTCAACACTGGATTACTGCTGCCTTTGAGCCTGTAGAGTGGTTGACTTGGCCCACATTCAGGCCTTGTTTTCATTTCCACTCTGTCGTCCCCTGCTCACACACGTATAGTCAGACAGGCTCACGTGCGCATAGTGCCACATGTGCACACACGCGGAAGCGCTCCCTCCATTGCTCTCACATTCAGGGATTCACGTTCACCATGTCTCTCTTTCTGTCTCTCCTCACACACACACACACACACACACCATGTTCCAAGATTAGACGAGTGTTCCAAGGCCAATTTCACCGCCGCTGAAAGTCCCCGTCCCCCAAAAGCCCCTTTGGTTCAGAGGCTAAACCGGCTAGCGATTGGCCGGTCAGGGGCTAGTTTAGTTGGTGATTGGCCAGCAAAGGTCCCTGGTGCACAGTGACAGTAATTAGCACACGCCAACCATTAACAAACACAGATTAGGCATGAACTCGCATGGCGTGCTGCCATCACCGTGGTGTGTGGATGTGTGTGCGTCAACAGTGGTATTTCCCCTTGAGTGTCTGAGTAGGTCTCATTTTTACAATTTGTGTTTGGCTGAATTCAAGACTTGGCATGTGTGAGCGTGTTATGCTGGTGGTTGCATATGGGTTTTTCTTTTTTCTGCCTGTGCATTTATCCAACCTGTCTGTATTCAAGAGTGTATCTGTGTGCATACAAGTGTGTCCGCGAAAGTGTGCATGTGTGTTCTGCCTCATTTCCTCTTTGCCTGCTGGTCAATTTTGGCATTTGAAGGGAAAGATGCTGCGCATTCCCAGAGGCCCCTTCCCTTCTAGCACTGAATTAGAGATGGGGCTATGATATGTGGAAATGATTTTTTAAACGCCTCCAATCTCTGTTTCCCTCCCCTTCTTCTTTTCTCTCTCTTTCTCAATCCCCCCCCCCCTTCTCCCCTCCTGGGCTGGTGAATCCGCCCTGCTGTGTGCGCTTAACGAAAGATAAGAAGAGTCCTCCACCACTGACACTGAGCCACGGACCCTCAGAGGACTGTGCTAATCTGCTTGGCCCCTAATGGGGGCCACTTTGTGTCTGCAGAGGATCATTTCATATCAAACAAATTGTGTCCTGTGAAACCCATTACATTTTGGGCCCTTTGGAGAAGCTTCGCCCTTAGCTGACACATAGAGGACATCTTCGGCCCGACTTTTGATGCTGTAAATATTTCTTTAAGCTGGTTTTACACTGAGCAACTTTTGTCTGTTCAAGATGAGCTTTGTGCATCTTTAAAACCTAGGCGTTCTTCATTAAACGGAGATTGAATGGGAGGGTGGGGGTTGAAACGACGACAGAGCCAGAAATATCTAAATGTGGAATATGGAGGATGGGGGATAACAGAGGGATTGATGAAGGGTTAATGAACTCGGACTCCCATCTTACACATATTCAGTTTTGTAATTGTCTCTCTGCATGGGGTTTCGCGGCATATGCTAACGACATCAGGTCTTCCAAATAATATTTGACACATGCTTAAAAATATCTTTATTTACATGTGACAATGCCCTTGTGTTATGAAAAGGTGCTGGGCTGCGCAGTGAAGTTGTTTATTTAAGGTAGAAAATATGGTCAAAGGTGGAATGAAAAATACAACATGAGGAGGTATGAAAACACCATCAGAGACAACATGTTCTTAATACATCTCCGCTCAACCTGCAAGGCGCAACTGCTACGGTAAGCAGTAGCAGCTACAACACATGTATTGTAAATTTCTATTTGTATTGACAATGGTGTAATCTGCTGGGACAGAGTAACCCCTTTGTGCAGGTCTTAACGTTAACGCTATGTGTTCGTCCATATGCATGCATGCATGCATGTGTGTGCTTCTTTGCACATGGTCCAGTGTGCCTTCCTATGTGTGCTTTTGTCTCTATGTGCACGCCATCAGTTCTGCCAGGGGAGAAAAGAAGGGAGGGTTCGATGGGTAGAAAATGATCTGGGGCCGATACATATGAAACAGGAGGGCTCATACATAAACATAGCTCCAAGGCCCCGGGGCCAGGCAATCTACGAGGCAAATTGCTCACCAGTCAGCCATGGAGGCCGTTCTGTTTACTATGCATGAGGTCCTGTGACATGCTTTAAAGCCACCCCTAAAACAGGATGACTAGGCCAGTGGTAGCAAGGAGTTAGCTTTTTCTATTGCTGTGGTGTTCTTTGCTGTGAAAAATATGTAGGTGGGTGGAGAACAGATCATCGCTTTACTGTGCGGAGCTGTTGTGTGGTGCACGGTAGATGCTGCAGGAAAGGCTAAATATGACGGGGGGGGGGGTGACCGTCTGTCTGTGTATCAGACAGTGTGTGACAGTGTGTTTGTTTGTGCTTGAGTGTACCAAGGTTCTGTCTCAGGTTATTTTGGGGTTCACTTTAGCCTTTGCAATGACAGACAGGAAACATGAGGAAAGAGAGGAGACGTGCAGCAAATGTCTCAGGTCACAATCAAACAGGAGGAGGATGGAATTGCACTGTATGCATTATCCTGTCACACCAGCTGTTAATGTTGTTGTTTGTGATAGACAACAACACTTCACGGGTCTATTGAAAAGTAGTATTCAAACAAAATACAACAACATCAAATTTAAAGCAAATTTCCCCAAAGTCTGCCTGATGAAATATGAATCACAGTGTCCCCTGCCCAAACAAGATCTTATGTGTAGGTTCTATTCATCACAGGGAAACCTATTTAAATAATTTAATTATAATACTCTTTTGATCTCTCTCTCTCAAACTTGAACACAAGAGTCGGTGATTGTTGGAAAGGTGGAAAGACTTTGAGACTGAAGTGACTTTTAAACCCCAGCAAGGTAACACGACTGTGGGTTTGTCATGACCGTGTTATTGTTAATGTTTTGTGCATTAGGTAAATATATAGTGATTTACCAAACCGTTGTCCGTCTCGCTAAAGACAAATGAATGAATACGACACTACCTTCATCATACAATGAAAAAATAGATGTTTTCTTTAAACTATTTTGTCGAACAATTAATTGGACAAGGAACAACTAAAACCAAAAAATTCAGAATTCACAATAAAACGGAAATTATTTTACACTCTCAGTTTCACATGTAAAGACAAAACCATTATGTCCTTTAATTAGCTAGTAATGATTTTGCAAGTGGAAACAGGACAGAAAAACACAACCCAAAGGGAAGAGATGTTAACAAGCCGCAGAGAACACAGCTGCTGCAGCCTGCATTTACCAGCCCAGTATCCCAGGGGGAGCCCTCCTCAATTCAATTTCAATCTGCTCGACCCCCAGGGTCCAGGTTCAAGTTCAAAGTCAGGCTGCCACAGCACCAACAGGAGAATTGCCCACCCACGAGTCCCAGCCCTAAATGAACTATTCCAATGATAGATGAGATCAGGACAAATCCAACATCTATTCAATTTTACAGAATGTCTTGCCATGAGTGTGTGTGTGCGTGTGTGTGTGTGGTGAGTTGTAGGGGGCGACACGTTACAAACACCTTTGCTGGCACTCTCTCTCTATTCCTCTGTCCGTCTGCCTCCCTCTCTCTCTCTCTCTCTCAGGCTATAATTATGCTAATAGTATGTATATAGCTGTGGCCCCGGAGGCTTGGGGCGTATTGAAGGCTCCCAGGTCTTTCTCTCCTGTAACAGTATTAGGGTGCTATTGAAAAGCGCATGGCGGGTGAGAAGGGGGGCGGGATAGAGAGATAGCGCGGGGTGGCAAATGGGACATGACCACCGTGCTCTCTGTCACGACGGCGGCCTTTGTCTGGCCGAAGAAAAGGGCCTCCACCGCCAGTGGGACAATAATAGAGGCGCAAGAATGGACTCTGCATATTAAAAAACACAACGAGCTGCTCGGAACAACCTGCATGAGTACGGTGAAGGGGGAAGAGGAGGAAAATAGACAGAAGGGGAGAGAGAGAGAGAGAGAGAGAGAGAGACGGTTGTAAAAGTGTGAAAAGGGGTGATGATGTGAAAAAGGCACTAAAAGAGGCAAAGGCACAGAGATAACTGTAAAACCAGAAATGCTGTTTTTTTCTTCTTCAAACAGACGACATATCCAGTTCAGAGTACAATACAGTCCTGATGTCACATCAAGGCCAACCTCTGTTAAGATAGCTCCTGACTCGGGAGTTAGTGTCTGGGTTCACTTAACCCTCTTACTTCCTTTCCTGGTTCCTTATTATCAGCTCAAATGACAGACACGAAAAAATGTTTCCATGGTTTCCAACATTCAACGCTTTTAGGCATTTTGTGCGTGTCTCATAGCGAGAGTTTAGAGTTGATAACCAACATGGGGATGTAGTGGCATACGATCGATGGTCAACGAGGCTGTCCCCAACACGCACTTCAAAAGTCCTCCCTCCAGCCGGATGTTTGGCTGTGGCCTCTCGACTGGCCTCACTGCATCAAGCTGGTGACATTTAATTGCTCAGAATTTTAAAACAAAGAATGATCCAGAACTGTACGATCCCTTTGTGGATAAAGGGAGGTCCACACTGTGTTTTTACAGGTATCTTACTTAAAGGACAGAAATCTCTTGTACAGAAGAGGTACACATCGAACCATCCAGTACACAGCGCATGAACCTGTGCCCTCCCCCTCCCTGCCTGAGTATGTGGAGAGGTGTCAACAGTAGAGGCGTGGGTGTGGGAGGCTCTGCCACGGTTCACGACTATCGTATGTGCCTCGGTGGCTATGCGGCGTGGCTACCATCTGTCCGCGTGTCACACAGTGTGCTGCTCTCTCACTTTCTCCATCTCTTCTTTCTGCCTCTCTCTGCACGTCCTCTGCCCTTCTCTCATTCTCCCATCCCGACTTCCTGTCCTCTTGTCATTCCTTCTCATCTTTTGCATGCATGGTCTATGCCGTGGTCATGAGGATCAGTTCATTAAAAAGAGACAAAGATGAGACTCTGAGCTCGGAGAGCTGGACCGTAAAAGCTTTATCATAGGAAGTGTGCAAGCAGCTGGCAGGTTGTCTGTTTTGTGTTGTATAACTTGAAATGATTTGTAATGAAATGAAACCTTGACCATGACATGGCTGTCAACACCAACATTTTGCAGCATCCATTTTTTAAGATTTAAAAAATGAGTGTTGCACAGATAGTGTATGGAATACAATCTTGTGAGAAAGACATTAGAGAAGACACAGCAGCACCTCTCACACACCAGTGAGTGGCAGTGTGCCACAGTTCGAGTAGACGTGCTCGCATTGTGTGGTACATGTTTGGTAAAGGAGTAAGTGAGCATGTCTGTTGTTGCTGCTTGTATCTGCTGCTGTTTATAAGAAATTCTTTGAATGGTTGTGGCAATTTACTTTGATTTGTACGCACTTCATGTGTCTTAAGGCAGGCAAGCAGGCTGACAAACTGAAAGCAGTAGCTAACTAACCTTTATATTGCCATTAAGGAACTCAGCAGATTAATAGCCTTAAACATGCCTGGAAATGTCCTAAGATCTTGTGTCTTTAGCTTGTAATTTCCTCTCGAGGTCCTAAGCATTAAACCCGGTGTGTTGTCTTTGGCATTCCTCAGTTGGACCAGAGAACATCGCATGGACAGCGATACCTTCCTCTGGGATGCATTCGCATCTCCATTTGATGGAAACCAAAAAAGGCGTCTTTGGCCAAGCAGCTCCCATTATGTCTCAATGACAGAGCCTGGGGGTGAAAAACGCTCTCTTCTTTCCTTGGCACACCTTTGGGTATCGATGAGAAATGGCATATATCCCAATGAACAAAGAAGCAAGTGATTTGCCTGCCAAATTCAGCCGCAGTTTGGTACAGGTCTGAAATAATTTATCCTTGTTATGAATGATCTTCCATCGCCCACCAGCTTAGTTGGAAAAAGTGGGAAACCCTCAGACACTCAAATCCTCCTCTAATGTGACACACACCATTTCACGTTTGAACTATTTAGTTGTGTTTGGCAAACATCACAATAGCCGTCGGCACTAATGATTGCCGAGTCCAGAGCCCTCTTTGCTCCCTGTCACATTCCCACCTCATGACCTCATGACTGGATGTATGCATTAAACAGATGTGGCTGGCTATGAGGGGCCTGAAACAGGATAGGACAGCCTATAGCCTCTAGGCTGGTCTTCTCTGGCCTTGAAGCCTGGGGCCTCCGGGTCCAGAGGAAAGGATAAACAGCGTGGATCTGTGTAGGTGCTTGTGTAAGGAGAGACACAGAGACCCTTTAACCGCAAACAACCCTGTAACAGTTCAGGCAATTTTCCATTTCGGCGTCACGTGAGAACGGCGAGTCAATTTTCGGTGTGAGATGCTCCAGCAATTCGCTTGCTCAGGAAAAGAAACACACAAAAGAATATGGTTTTGTTTTGAGAAAGAGTTACACCCTGCAAATAAGTAATAATAATAAGAACATAAAAATACAATGTTGATGCAGCCTAATTGTATGTTAAACACGCAGTCCAGCCATGTTGTATGAAACAAAATGTGCAAAAAAAGAAACATTTTAAATATGACTATGTAAACTATGTAAGCAGTACTAACTATGTAGTACTGTCCAATGTCAATCAATGATATAATGACATCCATCAAGATCCATTAATAAAATGCAATAAAAGAAGTGTGTGGGGGGCCCAGTTCTCTGTAGCTCCATATCAAACCACTTTCTAAGCCCCCCCTTGATTTAGCAGTCCATCGGCAGTCACACCGAATGACTTGACTTAAAATGTGCACTGCTGAAATATTCCGTTTCACTGGAGAAAATGTCACAGGTCAGAATCAAAAGGTGCTCAAATTTTCATTTTACTTTAACGCAGGCTTTATAGATTTTGTTGTTGTTGTGGCGCTCATTAGAAAGTAGGGAGAAACATGTAATATGTTGATGACAATGGATCAAAGCCACGATGGTAAAAATGGTAAACAACAGCCCAGACAGCAGTGATGAATTTTGTTTGTGATAGCAGCTACCCTGGAGAGAAGGCCAATGTGGTGCATCACTCCTGCATCTGCAGTGGGATTTGCCCATTTGCGCTCATTGTCCTCTGTGCCTCCTTTAATAGACACATTGTTCCACTGAGTCAAATAAAAGCAATAAACATAATCAGCACCAGAAGATAGATAATGTGGTGGAACGAGTGTATGTAGAGCAGCCACACACTGTGCTAGCAAGGCGAGTCGCCATTAGTGGGACTGTAACCGACCCAGGCGGTGCTCTTTAACTAGCCCGCAGCCTCAGACCCATCTATTCACAATATGCCACAATTTTATTCATTTTTTTCCCCGATACCTGACACGCAATCTGATGATGAACCAGTCCCATTATTTCCTGTACGCCAGCAGGAAGAGATAGATCTCCGAACGTGGTGCCTTCACAGAACCAACATTATCCCTCTATGTCAGAGGTGGGTAATATCCTGGCGGTGTGGGAGTCCAGAGGTGCATACAGAATGATGTCATTAATCCTCCTGGGCAATCGCTCTCTCTTTACCTCCCTCTCTCTCCTTCCCCAAGCAGCAATGCAAAAAAACCGAGCCATATTTGCATGCTGCATATGTTGCCTGGTGGCTCTGTGGGCTGCAGGTACAAATTAGAATTTCTGACAACAGGGTGTAAGGGACGGGAGAATAGCAGGAGCGAGCAGTTTGGTTTCTTTCTTTTGCTTTCTGGTCTCTCTGCATGTCTGTCGTTGTTGTGCAGTGCAATCATACAATTCTCCCTGGCTTTCGCAGAAAAAAAAACCTTCGATACAAATTAATATGGTATAGCGATGCCAAAATCGCATTCGGATGTGTGAGGTTTGTGTCTACAGTGTTTGACTTTGACACCCAAAATCATGGGATTATTCCCTCAGCGGTCAGCAACGTTTCCCTTAATGAGCTGTGTTTTTTTTTTTTCTTTCTTCCAGCTACGAGGCATTTGCAAATTACGTAGAGTCTAGACGGGTCCCGTTTTCACTAAATGGTGACCTATTGATCAGATCAATCTAAAACGAGGGGCCACACAGAGACAATCTGAGGCCTTCACCTTGACACTGGGTAAAGATGGGGGTGGAAAATAAATTAAAAAGACAGCTCTGAATGGGGGGCTTAAACTCTTCTGACTGGACTTGAAAGCTGAGAGATATATGCGTCTGGCCTGTTTCTGCTCCAAAGGGGGACATTGTCTGGGTCAGTCACCCTGGAACTAGCCTCGATGCTGCAAATGGCTTTAACCACATTGTTTACCATCACTTCCGTCTAGGTTGAGGATGACATTAACATTCCTTATATTCTTCGAGGCCCGGATCTCTCAGGAGACGGGGAGAGGGGGCATCAAACAGGAGATCGGAGCATTTGAGTGGGTCAGCGACACACTCATGAATGTGTGCTTGCTGTTGTGTTGTCCGCCGGTGTCGAAAAGCGGAACCTCCTGCCTTGTTTCCTCCCAAATCCAACCTCATTGATCCGTCTCTTCAATTAACAGCCAGGTTTGTCCCCAATCAATTCCTATCTCCCTCTGCTCCTCTATCTGTCTGTCTGTCTATCTCTCTCTCTCTCTCTGCCTTCCCCTTTCTTCATTTTCCACATTACCCCCCCATGTCCCCAGTTGTACCCCCCTCCCACCCCACCTCACACACTCCTACCTCACACCCTAAGGTCTCGGGTGCCACTCCCTGCAAGGTGATTCTTAAACAGCATCTTGCGAAGAAATCAATACTTTATCAACAAGCCACAACGGGCTTTTGCACTTATCCTATATGATCTTTGTGGTAAAGGGCCCCGAGCATCCATCTCCTCCTCTGGCTCGCTCCCTAAGCTCTGTTGCTAAGACAATCAGAAGAAAAGAGAGAGGGATAAAGAGGGGAGGAGGGAGGCAAAGGGAGAGGGAATTGTGCGAGAGTCTGGAAGCTCGCTGTAAGAGGAGGGATTTGCTGCTCTGCTGCTTTTTAGCTTGATCTGCATCTGATTAAGGAGAGAGGGCAGAGTGTTGTCCTTCACCCCCGTGCTCCCCTGTCCCACCATTATGTACCCTGGCACTGAGATCCATCATCCACCTACCACAGACCAGGCGGCCATAGCCTGGGGACTTATTAGACCGGCCCTGCTCCATTCAACACTGGCCCATTCTGCATACCAGGCCGGTTAAAAAGCCTCCGCTGGTACGCGATAATACGCTGTATATATTTTCCATGCATCCCAATGACTCAGATGAAGCCAAAAAATACACCCATAAAAGTATGAACCTGTTCTTTGTGGGGTCCTTCAAAGTCCTGGCACTGTAGCTCAAAGCATACTTAACATGGTTTTATCACATGGATACATCGGGGTGTTTCATGCTTTCACAGAATAGCGTAGACACAGCTGTGTGTGGATTGAAAAGGAAACCTGCACATTGGCACCTTTTTTCTGTGGCGATGTTGTTGGCCACCATCGGATTAATTCAATTCAATTCAATTCATTTTATTTTGTATAGCCCAAAATCGCAAATTACAAATTTGCCTCAGAGGGCTTTACAGTCTGTACACATGCAACATCCTCTGTCCCGAAACCCTCACATCGGCACAGGAAAAACTCCCCAAAATATGAAAAAACCCTTCAATGGGGAAAAAAGGGAAGAAACCTTAGGGAGAACGTCAGAGGAGGGATCCCTCTCCCAGGATGGACAGACTGCAATGGATGTCATGTGTACAGAATCAACAATGTAAAAGATGTACAATACATTCAATTTCTCTAACTGAAATGATACAAGTAATTGCAAGTAGCAGAACAGGTGTACGGCAGGACCACTGCGGGGACAACCACCATCAGATAGAACCACCATCCACAGAGGCTTCTGTGGGGAGGGAGAGCAGAAAGATGTTGGTTTTTGATGACAGTAATATGAATCATATTTAAAGTAATGATGATGGCAGCAGCAGGTGTCAGCAGAGCCATGAGCCAGGAGTCAGAACCGGGGTCCGCACGAAGCTATGATCCACGGAGACCTGCTAGGCGAGAAAGCACAAAAAACTCCCGGAAAGAAGCTTAATTAGTGATGTACATTAATAAAACATGGATGATTGTGGTAGGAGAGAGTGAGAGTGTGAGAGTGAAAGAGGGGCTCGGTGTGTCCTAAGAAGTCCCCCGGCAGTCTAAGCCTAGAGCAGCTTAACTAAGGGCTGGTCCAGGCTAACCTGAGCCAGCCCTAACTATAAGCAATATCAAAGAGGAACGTTTTAAGCTTTATCTTAAATGAACTGACCGAGTCTGCCCCCCGGACTGAAAGTGGAAGCTGGTTCCACAAAAGAAGCTTGATAACTGAAGGCTCTGGCCCCCATCCTACTTTTTAAAACTCTAGGAACCACAAGTAGCCCAGCATCTACGGAGCGTAGATGCCTTGTAGGGCAATACGGTGTAACAAGCTCTTTAAGATAAGACGGTGCCTCACCAGCAAGTGCCTTGTAGGTGAGGAGAAGTACCTTAAATTCTATTCTTGATTTAACAGGATTAGCCATCACTGCTATGCTCCATGTTTGGGATTGGTGTTTACAGGGCCTTCATTGGACTTTAAACACAGGAGGCCTTAAAGGAAGTGAGACCTACCTTGGATCTGGACTCTCGGTGGGAACATAACGTAAATCCTTGAAATGATGTTGAACATAACCCAGACCCATGTATAGTGTCGATATATCACTTCAGTGTTCTCTAGTGATATATCGTGAGGAAAGGCTTTTTTACGAGCTCTTAGTGAGGGACCTGTGGACAATTGAGTCCAATACGTACGTATCTTGATCTCGGTAACAAGCAGTCTTATTCAAACCCGAACCATGATCATTTCTTAAGCTTCAAAACGTAGTTCTGTATTTATTTAAAACATAAACCACAACGAAGTGACAAATTGTAAATTGACAGTATCTGAGCTGAATTGTAAGAGTTCCCTCTGCTGGACCACGGGACAAATGCCTGTTGCACTTACAGGTCGTTACAATTCAAATTAAAATGTTAAATCTTACATTCAAAGTGACAGCTCTACTACATAGGTTTTTAAATATGGATTTATTTGTAGTTTTCGGCAAACAAAAGGAATTTGCATTTGTTGTATGTTTAACACAAAACCAAACATGAACATTTCCCGGTTTGGGGCATCAACCAGGGTCATTCTGTCCGGTTCATACTATATTACCAGACTTATCAGAACCGTCTGCTGTATGTCCTTCACCCGTTTACTTTCTTAAAGGTTATCCATTCCAGCCTCAAATAATAATTGTGGCACCAAAATAAACGTGAAAACTTGTCTCCCTCAAACGTACTCATGCACGGCTTGTTTTTTTCAAAATGTAGATAACGGGTTTTAATACAGCTCTAAATCAGAGGGTGACGAGGATAGTCTCGGTGTGCTGTCTCGCGCCAAGCTGCTCTCGTCTCGTAAGCCTGCGTCCAACCCGTCAGACCGAGAGTGAAAAGTAGAGGAGCTCGACATGTGCAAACATCAATCCTAAATTTCCAGCCTCAATACCATCATGACCTTGGTTTGGAATGACATCTATTTGCTGGCTGGCTGCACACATCTCTTTGCAAATTGTATGGGCCAGGCTAATTTGTTTTTATGCACGTTTAGTCAAGAATGTGATGCCACGTTAGCTTTTGGGAGCACTGCCAATGTGGTGTGGGGTTTCCGAGTGACAGAAAGAAAAGGGGGTGATTGAGGATGATTGTTCTGCCGGTTGTGTTGATATATAGAAAAAAAAGACCCACTGAACGCATCCTGGAATGAGTTCACGACAGACAGGAGTCCTTCTGGGACCATCTAAAGCTGAATATCATCTTCTGTGCACAGAAATAAACAGTGACCTTTAAATCTCAAATCCTTCAGTAAAGAGAGGTGCTTAGAGGTAGCTTAACAAATCTCAAAGTAGGGGAGACTCTATCGTGTCATAGAAATCCTTGTGAAACACTTTTAACCATGAATCATTCTGAGTAAATAAAATTCATGGACAAGAAATGTGCATGAACAAAACCCTGGCTGAGCCGGTCTGCGGTGCGCTCCCTTGACCTGCCAGCAAAACAATTGCTGTGCCCTCACTAAACTGAAATGTAAACACAGTGCGTGCAGGAAAATATTTGCCTTCCTCATAGCTGAATTGACCCCTCGGCTCGACAGAGTCAACCTCAAGATGTTGTTGCATTATCTCCACGGCACGGAATTGAGTCCCAGGTTCTGCTGCCTTCATACACGCTGCCCTCATTACCATCGCTGCTTCCGGAAAGCGAGGTCAATACAGAGCAATCAACACAATGGATTATCATTCACGGGACGACATAATGAACCCATGCGGTACACATGGATGGGCTGACTTTACGGCACGTTGATAATGTACAGAGAACTCAGAGAGTAACACACGCAGAGATAAGACTTTATCGTCCACACACATGCACCGTATACAGTGTCCTCCTCGCCTTACACGTCCTCCCATGACCAGGGCCCCGTTTAGCCGGCGGACAAAAATAGTCCCTGCGGCCCTGACATATACATTCTGCCACACACACATTTAGGTAAATGCAGTCCATGTCTTCTTTCACACATGCCCTGCACGTACACACGCTACGCAGAGACACACAGATATGGACTTGTCCTCTCACACACACACACACACACACACACACAAGATAAATGTACACACATGCTGGACTAAAAACAACACAGACTGCAGGGCTGTAGTCCGAGGATCGTGTTTGCAAAGGTCGCAGTCCAAAGACACAGTTCACATATATCTTAATGTTATGTACACGACTGCAGAGCGTTTACTGGTCACAATGCTTCACACAGAGTCAAATGTGAGTAAAATGCGTCATTTCTCACAAAATCGCTTAATTTCCAATTATTCTGAATGGAATGTTGTGATCTTTTTCTTTTATCTACCTGAAAAATGTAAAAATAGTTTTGACTAATGTGACAACACATTTTGAAGCGTTGAATTTCTGTATGGTGATTTTTTTCCCAAGATAAATGGAAAGATATAGTTACAAAAGGGATTTAAATCAAATCCTGTAATTGGTTGCTACTAGGTATGTTTTAAGGCGACACAAGGTGATTGGACTTATCTGAATGATTTGTAAAGGCTAGGTTCTTTTCCAGAAAAAAAAAAAAAAAGGCTGCATAAGTAGTGAGTAGTAAAAGTGGACTTGAGATGGTCGGACAGTCTGAGGTCGGAAAAATAAATGCGGTCCTGTCAAGCAAAGAAGTTAAACCTGGCATCACCCAGTAACACATTTAGTTTAAATCCCTTGTGTTATAGCACATCATAATTCTATTGTTTTCCTTCTCATCATTGGGTCAAAGGTCAATGAAATTTAAAACCCTCTCTTGTAGTTGTATGAACAGTGAAGTGTAATGGTGTCTGACAAGGCTTTAAACCGATGTAAATGTGACTCAAAGTGGTCCTCCTGGATCATATTTCATGGTCTTACGGGGAACTGGAGGACCATCCAACACAGCACTATTTTATGTCTCAACGCCAGCTAACTTCAGTCCAGCTTTGATGTTGCTCTGCCACATCCAACAACGCAATGAAATCTCTCCCCTTTGTGTTAGGATCGGTTGAGCACTGAATGAGTACTAACGTGCGTCCTTTTGTCCTTGTGTATGAGAATTTAAACTTGCTCACAGGTCCGCAGATATTAGATGTCCTTTTATGTACGGGGGGGGGGGGGGGGGGTGCTGATGGCGACACACTGGCCTCGCACCCTTTCTGTTGCTCAAGGCTACTCCTCGCCTGCATCAAGTGAGACGTTTGACCAATGTTTGATTGAAAATGGAATGAAGAGATACAAGAGCATGTGATATTGCTTCGGGTATGGAGTGCAGCTTCGACTGCAATCTCACAGACAGAGTGCTATCAGAAATATCAGGTATGCTTGTATAGCCGGAGGTTATTCCACGGGATTAGAAAGCAGCACTATCTCTCCGCAGCTTGAATGTGAAAATAGACCACGCTGGGTTTAAGTGTGTGTCAGTCAAAGCGCACTCTGGCATGCCGTCAAGCAAAGGCTACCAAAGACATTATTTAGTATTCCAGATGTGTAGTGCAAAATAAGCATGAATATTCAGTATGTATGATTCACTGATTCACCTAAATCAATGCTACTATGGAAATTGGACGCACAGGATAACATTTTTTATCGGTTTTGAGAGGCGATACAGTGAACCGACCACTTAACCTGACATAGTTATGTGTGCAAAAAGATAAACAAAATCTATATATTGATTTTAATTACTTATTTATGAGTTCAAAGGGCATTTCTCCATCCAAATCAACAGTGGAACCATCAATTGTTTTCTTTTCTGACTTTCTGTAACTCACCATCTTTCCCTGTCCTCCTCTCCCTCATCTGTTCCTCCCGCTTTCTGTGCCGCCGTCCCCTCTTTTGCCTTCCGTCTTGAGATGTCTCAGGCTGTCACTGACTCGTGTTCACCTCCTCCCCCGACTCACGGCTCCTGCGTCCCTCCATCCGTCACTCCGCTGTCCCGAGGCGAGCGGGGCAGGAGCCGGGCTGACTGTACAAGAGGTCCTGGAAGGGTGACCGTTCCTCGCTGTCTGCTCCGTTTGTGTTTTGTTTGATGACTTAACGGCCCATTTAAATTGGTTCTGTGTGTGCAGGAGATCTGTCCTTTTATGCAAAATATTTGTAATAGTTTGTGCAAAAATGTTTTTCCTTATCATTGAAGTTCATAAGGAGACATTTTTGACCATTAGGCATATGGTCCCAATATACACTATTATTAAATGAACCATTTTGTCTTTTCTAGTGGTTTTTCCCAAATGTGTGACTAGGTTAAACAGGAAAAAAAGGTCTAACACCCATATTTTTTGTACTACTCTACTTATGAGGGCCTTTTGGCAACAGTGTCCCAAGAATATCATCCACATGTAGAACTTCTTCGTATATAATATTTTATTGCTGTTTTTTTCTGGTGTTAATTGACTCCATTCATCCAAGTGAATGAAGTGTGTCCAGACTTCTGGTTGGTACTGTACACTAAGATGATGATGTCTGGTTTTTGAAGCAGGGGTTTTCTTATTGTTTCATGTTTTAATATGCTCTTTTAGCAGTGACAATGTTTATTGGAGTTATTTACCTTTTTTTTCTCTTGTGACAGGGTGGTGCAACGCCGAGCCCTAGTCACTGCTGTTTTTGCCCTTTGTTTAAAATAGATGTGAACTTATGGTTAACTTGTTTATATAGTATTTTGATTATGAATTGTTAATTTGTTTTTCCCAGTTAGTGTCTTTTGTTTCGTCCTAAATAGACCAACTGTTACTGTGCCCTATACTGGGGGCCTCCTCAATGCCAGTGCAGGTGGGCATATAGGAGGCTTACAGGTGGCGGCTCATGAGGTGGAAGGCTCCCTCAGTTTATTTTGCTTGTTTCCTGTTTTCTAATTCCTTTTGATTTGCTGTGTTTTTTCCTTTTACCTGGTGGTGGCCCCCCTTGTCCCTTTCACTCCCCCACCCCTGTGGGCCTCTCGGGTAGTCACCTCGTACTGGTAGAGTACCCCAGTATAGTAAACTTTTTTTAAAGCAAAGTATATTTTGTAATAAAACAAACCAACATTTTTGGACTGACCATCTTTTTAAATATTAAACCTACCTGTAAATAAAAAATGGCATTGTTACAAAACTAGAACTACACCTCTCTGCTCCTTTTTATTATAACTAATATTCTTTGGGTGAGAGTCCCAAAGTGGCGAACAGCCGCCCCGGTTACATTAGGCTGGCTACATAAAAAAAAACAGGTTTAGGATAATAGGTAAGTTTCTTCCGTAATAAATTACATTGTGTTATTTTGGGGGCGCTTGTTGTTTTGTGATTTTTTTTTCTCCCATATATGAATTGTGAAGTTCTTGTATTGATGGTCATTTCATTAATTGATATGATTTTGATATCTTCTGTGTCACACTCACCCAGTGTCGGCTGTCTTTTGTTTGGAGGTATTTTTGTTTTTCTCATATTGCCGTGTTTCATTTTGCTCTTTGTTTCGGTAAACCTTGTTTTAAGAAAGCCCTTTTTTATTCACTGTGAGTGTTTGACAAACTGTTTCCCGATGCCAAACCATGCCATAGACCTATCGGGGGCTGCAACAAAATAAAATACACATATACACGATAACTATGAGCCAAAGTCAATTTTCAAGTCAAATACACAAAGAATGTGTATTGTGTATGTTGCGTAACTCGACAGGCTGTTAGCTATTCAGAATGAGATGTTTGTAGAAATACCTGGTTAGGCCACACTCTTTGTCAACACACAGGCGTATTTACGGTGAATATAGACGTTAAAAGAAGCTTTCCCAACCTTTACATCACAGCAGTTTCTGACAGTTCAGGACAACGTGAGAATACATTGTCCAAAACCGCAACTACTCTTTAATAAAAACATAAATGGGCAGACAGATATTAGTGTAAACAAATACTTGTACGTTAAAAGGCCGCAATAAGGTGTGCTGGTAATGCTTCGCTGTGCGTGCTGTTTCATGCACATGCTTGCATACCTCTATGTCCTTTTGTATTTTAGCCACTGCTGGACACAGCCATGCATGGACTTACACTCGTTGTTTTATTCTCAATCAACACTTATCTCACACGCGCACACATACACGTATCTAGGTCAAGGCAGCCAGGGGTAACGGGAAAAGCCTGAGGCATATCTGCCAGGCAAATGATCTTATGAAATGATTAAGGAGGTGTTGCTCTCACCGAAGGCGTGGATAAAACAGGACTAGTGGTGCATATGCAGGTTCACATGTATATATGTTGTGTGCATGTGTTTGTGCATGCGAGCAGGGCTAAGCCAGGCACAACATTATCCACCCAAAGAATCCCTGGGAAGAAGCAGTTAAGAGGCTGTTTTGGGGATGCATGGTGGTGTGGTGGTTGGAGAGAAGATCTTTCAATTGAAAAAAGAGGTTAAAACACCACATGCCGCCACCATATACTCAAGTCCTTCAGCAAGACAAACCTCACACAGGGGTGTTGGTCTGTATGCAGCACCTCTATGCATTTTAGTACCGCTGTACCGTGGAAGGAAGTACTCATAACATGTTGTGCCAAGGTTTTGAAGCACATAAAAAATGTCAGGATTGACTGGCTCCCGGTAGGTTTTAAACACACACACTGAAGAAAAAAAAAAAGGAAAGTCTGGTTACCCGCTTAGTTGAAGGCCTGCAATGAAAGAGTGCAGAAGTATGACAATTAGAGGAGGAAGTGGAGATGTCATTTTAAGTCATTGCAAGGATGAACTATGAACTATAAAAACAACAACAAAAGTAAATACCTTGTTTACTTGTAAACAAATTACTTTTTTTTTCTCACCCAAACACCAGATTGAGATCACAAATTAGCATATTATATAGATAGATATATATCTATAGATATATGAAGAGAAAAAGAGAGAGATAAAGCGTTTTTTAATTGAAATATTTCTTCTTTCTCTTAAAAATTATGAATTAAAACTGACATTTTTTATATTGATAAATCACCCCGTTTGCTTACAAATTGAGGAAAGCCTCCCGAAGGGGACAACAACAGATCATTTTTAACTTTGGCAAACTGACAGGTTCAGCCCACCATGTTTTCCGCGCCGAAGAGATCAGCTCTATTACAAAGTGCTGACAGATATGCAAACAAGCAGGCTACATGTTAATGACTGCTAGCTCGGTGTGCGAATAGCAGGGCGTTGATTAGTGCTGCTGCAAGCTGCTGAAGCCAAGACAAGCCTGGCCCACTGTGGTCAGTTATAGTATCCCTCAGCCAACAATAACTAACTTCTGTCTCCAGCAACAGCAACTCGCAGTCACTTCTGCTCTTGTCCTGACAGAGGCGATGCTGTCTTACTACACAGCTGAAGTTTGCCTTCAGGGGCCATGTGGTAAAAGAGGGGGAGGATGAATGAGAACCTTTCGGACAGCGATGAAGTGACCCACATGTTTTCTCTGGTCATTTCTCCGTCTCTCCTCTTGTCTTCTCTCATTTTGTTCTATTTCCCTACGGCCATCTCTCTCTCTCTCTCTCTCTCTCTCTCTCTCTCTCTTCTCTCTACTCCTTTTGCCTCTGCACTAATACTGACGCCCCACACCATTAGTGTTGCCACACATTGACAGCAGACAGATGTTTGGTGCCACTTTTTGCAAATAATAAACCCAGGACAGGAAGTGGATTCCTCAGATGCAAATTCACATACTAACATACCACACATGCGCTGCAGGGTGACAGCTGCATTACACTGTGTGTGAGGATCTCTCTGTTATATGCAAAGCACTGCAAGTAAATTCATCACACGAACACACATAGATTCGCAGTGCCCAATTCAGAAGAGGGAGGCTGCGGAGTGGTTTCCAGTGTCACAGCATCACCCTCACCACAGATGACAAAACAGATATAATCAGCTCTCTAGAGACCCATCCTGCTGCTGCCACAGTAGTTGCAACTGGATAAATATGTACATCAAACAATCAGGGGCCACTGGCCACAATGAGCTGTACCGACACACACACACACACACACTCACTTTCACACACATAGATGCTGAGGCACGTATGCGTGCACATGGAGTTATAGACACATAATTGCACGCACTGTCAACACTCATTGTCGTCGCATCAACACATCTCATATCAAAGAACTTGTCCCTTTGACCCTTAGTGGCATATAGACCAGAATAATCGTATAATCTCCAAACTAAGAAGCAATCTGCATATCTAAATGACTGGCTGTGCCGTCCTGTCATTCCATCACGAAGGATTTGCATGTGTGTGATGTGTTTAATACATTCTCCCTCCTGATCCATTGCATCATAATAACACAGCATGCGAATCAAGCCGAGGAAGACCTGGAGCTGATTTATAGTCGTACCCTGGTTGGAGGCTCCGCCCGGGGTGTTTGAAGTGGCGTGAGTGTGTCTGTGTGTATGAATGGATGCGTATAGTTAGAGATATAGGTGTTTATGCATGTGCTCGTTTGAGAGGATGAAGGCATCTGCATGTGGTTGCGTCAGTGTGTGTGTGTGTGTATGTCTGTGAGGGGGGGAGGGGGGGTCATCTGTCTAAAGCATGTCGTCTAGACAACATTTGTGCCCTGCGTCCGAAAAGGGGTGATTGTCTTATGCAAATGAGGCCATGCTAGCTGGGACATGTCGTCCAGCATGTGGGTCATGTGATGATAGAGAGAGAAGGCGAAGGAGTGACGGTTGATAGCTATTTTTTTTTTATTGCCACGGCCATTGTTTGCCATCACCTCTGACTAGGTTTTATTAAGGCCGAGCGAAAGAGTAAAATATGGCTATAACCCCAAGTTTTCTTATAGTTTAAATTAACAAATACAAAATACAAGTGAGGCCTCTGAAGTTTTGGGTTTACATTAAAGTTTTAAGAAACCTGCCAGTGAGATTTCTACCACCACTTGAATTGTTTTTGGTATAATCTTTGTTAGGGAAAATTCTTCTCTGTTCTGGACTCTATATAAGTTTAGTGTCATCTGCAGAATATCCAGAGTTCTTATTAATTGATTCTAGAAAGAAATGCTATTTTTAAATACCAGTTACCTACTTTAATCTTTAATTTCCTTAGAAGATACAGATTTTTTTTCAATTGGAGTTGAAAATTCCAATCATCTAGTTTTTTATTAATTAGGTTAAACTTATTCATTACAAGTTTAAATCAGTTTAAAATTGTAAGTTTCTGTTCAGCACGTGAATAGGATGTGGTTTTGCTTTGTACTTCTGTGAGTGAATATGATTTGTCTCATTTGAAATTTCTGGGGAACCGACAAATTTCTTCCCTTCCAGAAGGACAGTGTGTGCGTGTTTTTGTTAAAAGACATATTCAACGCTGACACAACATGTTCTCTTCTGTCCATGACAAGGCGTGAGAAGCCTCGACATAATGGCGAGGCCTCATGTTCAGCTCTGTGGGATACAACTGGTCTTCATCCCATCACACTCTCCCAGCCCTTTCCACCAAATGTGGCAGCCATTTTCTCACTGCTCTCTTTAATTATGGAAAGCCAGAAAGGGTTTGTGGTAAAGGAAAACACTGTGAGGCCTGAGATATGAGGGTAGAGAGGGGGGGGGGTTCTGGGACGAGCACTGTGGACTTGACAACCCAGGGCATGAATCGTGTAAATGGATTTCAAAACAGATGACCTGCACACTGATCTCATGATCTGTGCCTTCCAGTCCTTCCTAAATGCCGGCTCTTTACTTCTCATCTCTCTCTCATCATTCGGCCTGTTTTTCTCTCTTTCTCGAATAGAAGCCCCCCCCCACCCCGCTCACATGACACAGCCCGAGGTATTATCATAGGATATGTCCAGAGGTCCATGCTGACCTTTAACCCCGGTCACGGTTATAGAAGGGGGCCCTGTTCCTTGCCTAAGCATAAAGAGTGGCGGGGCCAACGGCGGTATTGTTGCAGGGGGCTGCTGACTGACAGGTCATTTTTCACCCATTGTTTCGTTTTTTAAACAGCAATTTTATCTCGCAAAGTAACGCCTTGGCAACCGTGAAATGTGTGGCTTCTATGTGCTTGTTATTGTTAAGTGATGATCCGATGGCATCCAGTGCAGAAAGGTAGCCGAGGATTTCACCCGGGGTGAGTTTCAAAAAGTCCATTCTTTGTAGCATGACTGGCATTTTCCTAATTTATATATGTCTGCTCTTTTAGTGTTAATGGAAATCCATTGAAACAACACCAGAGCCAAAAAACAAACAAATGGGAAAGCACAGCAAGCAGCCACAATCAACATATTTTTCACGCATTTGTTTACTTGTGTGTTTACAGCGACTGAAGCTATCAGTAGCCGCGGCTCTCCATCTTCTGTCAGTATCTGGCGCTGTATCAAAGCTAGGGACGAGGCGCGCTCCAAGTCTTAAATTGAATTTCATGCTGGATTAGTGGCCCTCTTCTGAAATGCATGTGAGCCTCCTTTAATGACGTGCTCATCTTCACACTCCAGACAGTTTGTGTATGTGTGTGCGCTTATGTTCGTGTGTGTTTCTCCATTAATTAGTGCAAACAGGCCAGTGGAACTCACAAGGCATGTTTGCCTTATCGGTAAAAGTATTGGCTTTGTTGGGCTCTGTTGGCCGACTTCATCGAACTCTCGACACGTGAGCAAAGGGAACCGTTTTCATTCAAAAACCTTTTTAGATTCTACAAACATATTGTCTGTGGAATATATCAAATGTGCTTTTCTAACCTACCATGACTCATCAATCATGAACTCGGAGTACACACTTGTTTATACACACATCCGATTTATTGTCCACCTTCCTCTGACTGTCCCTAGCCACGCAGGTCTGATGGGGTCCAGGCAGCCTTGGGTCTATCTGTCCTTTGCCATGTGTCCTGTTTAGCACTGACCCATGCTGGAGGAGCAGGGACTGAGGCCCGCGGGGTTTGAGGTGGTACAGAATGGAAGGAGTGTGTGTGTGTGTATGAGAGAGAGGAGAGAGGGGCGGGGGGCGTAGGGAGGGGGGCTCTGCTAGAGGCAGTGTGTGAGCAGAGGGCAACAGTGTGGGGGTTGAATGTAAGCTATGAAAGCCTCTCCGTCCCTTCCATCCGCCACTTCACCCCCCCCCCCCCCCCCCCCTCGTGATCGTGGCCTGAATGACGTGGATGCATAAGAGAGACGTGCAGCGGTACGACCCGACCCCGGCTGCCAGGATAGCAACAAGGCCTGTGTCTGTCTGCATTTATGTATACACACATATGTGTGTGTGTGGAAGTGAGTGTTCAGAAAAATGTCAAGTGTGCATGTACACTATTTAATATCTAGGCGTGTAGATCATTGTGTGTGTTCAACATATCCAAATTTATCTGTTTACGCATGTATATGTGTGTGTGTGTGTGTGTGTGTGTGAGTGTGTGTGTGGCCAGCAGGAGAAAGTAAACAATGTGCTCTCCTTGTCAAAGGCGAGGCTCCAGGGCTGTGGAATATCTCACACAGGGAATGAAATGAGGCAAAGGAAGACGGAGAAATAACGGGGGTTCCACTCCATATGGAGCATGGCTGAAGCAGGTCACTTGTGTGTTTCTGTCTGTGTGTGCAGGTGTGTGTCTGTGTGTTTGTGAGTGAGATCAGACATTGGCTGTTGCAATGTGTGTATTGATAATTATCTCAAATGTTGGCTGTGGTGTAGGTATTTTTAAATTAGCCTCTTTATCTTAATGGGAACAATGCAACTTTTTTTCACACACAGACACACACACACACACACACACACACACACACACACACACACACATGCTTCATAGTTCATATTCCACTGTTGTTGTCATGTAAAACTTTCTGACAGCTACAATCCAGAACAACATGAACTCCTTTTGTGTATGCGAGCCTGTGGGTGTGTGTTGTTCTTTGATTCACAGATATTGTGTTGGGTCAGAATGTCTTCGAGCAGGGGGGGAAGGGGGGGACGGGGGCTCTTGACAAAAGAAAAAAAGAAGACAGAGTTGTCATATATCACATATCCTTAGATAGGGAACCAAAGCCTCTGGGACAAACTGATAAGTGTGAACGAAGGTGTCAAAGTTGTGCAGATGTGTGAATATGGATTGCAAACTAAATCATATTTAAAGAGTGGTGGCGAAAATACTGAAATGCGTTTAAGTAAAATCACACTAAAGAAAAATATTGTTTGAATATCTACAATTCAGCCGGGAAAGGGAAATTCTATATAAATATACACATACAGTATACAAATGAATCCATTATGTAAATATACATCACCGGCCACTTTATTAGGTACCCCATGCTAGTAACGGGTTGGACCCCCTTTTGCCTTCAGAACTGCCTCAATTCTTCGTGGCATAGATTCAACAAGGTGCTGGAAGCATTCCTCAGGGAGTTTGGTCCATATTGACATGATGGCATCACACAGTTGCCGCAGATTTGTCGGCTGCACATCCATGATGCGAATCTCCCGTTCCACCACATCCCAAAGATGCTCTATTGGATTGAGATCTGGTGATTGTGGAGGCCATTTGAGTACAGCGAACTCATTGTCATGTTCAAGAAACCAGTCTGAGATGATTCCAGCTTTATGACATGGCGCATTATCCTGCTGAAAGTAGCCATCAGAAGTTGGGTACATTGTGGTCATAAAGGGATGGACATGGTCAGCAACAATACTCAGGTAGGCTGTGGCGTTGCAACGATGCTCAATTGGTACCAAGGGGCCCAAAGAGTGCCAAGAAAATATTCCCCACACCATGACACCACCACCACCAGCCTGAACCGTTGATACAAGGCAGGATGGATCCATGCTTTCATGTTGTAGACGCCAAATTCTGACCCTACCATCCGAATGTCGCAGCAGAAATCGAGACTCATCAGACCAGGCAACGTTTTTCCAATCTTCTATTGTCCAATTTCGATGAGCTTGTGCAAATTGTAGCCTCAGTTTCCTGTTCTTAGCTGAAAGGAGTGGCACCCGGTGTGGTCTTCTGCTGCTGTAGCCCATCTGCCTCAAAGTTTGACGTACTGTGCGTTCAGAGATGCTCTTATGCCCACCTTGGTTGTAACGGGTGGTTATTTGAGTCACTGTTGCCCTTCTATCAGCTCGAACCAGTCTGGCCATTCTCCTCTGACCTCTGGCATCAACAAGGCATTTCCGCCCACAGAACTGCCGCTCACTGGATGTTTTTTCTTTTTCGGACCATTCTCTGTAAACCCTAGAGATGGTTGTGTGTGAAAATCCCAGTAGATTAGCAGTTTCTGAAATACTCAGACCAGCCCTTCTGGCACCAACAATCATGCCACGTTCAAAGTCACTCAAATCACCTTTCTTCCCCATACTGATGCTCGGTTTGAACTGCAGGAGATTGTCTTGACAATGTCTACATGCCTAAATGCACTGAGTTGCCGCCATGTGATTGGCTGCTTAGAAATTAAGTGTTAACGAGCAGTTGGACAGGTGTACCTAATAAAGTGGCCGGTATAGTATATATATATAGAAAATTATAGTATATATAGTATATATATATAGAAAATTAGCACAGATTATAATTGTAAATACGTTAACCTAATAATAATATTAATTACCTAATAATATTAATAACCTAATAATAATGTGTTAATGTGCCCAGCACTAATATGTATACATACAAGATGTATGTGTGTGTATATTTATATGTATATACAGTACCAGTACAATGCTGGGAAACACTTTCTCATCAACTGAATGAAAAAGGTGTATTCAAACTTTTGACTGGTACTGTATATTATGTAAAGTACCACAACATGTACAAAATAGCATGAAATGGAAATACTCAACCAAAATAAAAGCATCTTCACTTTCTACATAAAGCAGAGGAATCAAGTAAATTTACTTAGATACGCTTGTCCGCTGAAGCTAAAACATAACATGCAATAGAGGCTAGTTTAGCAGGAACAGCTTGCTGGTTCATGGCAAACGGCATCAGCTAATTGAGTCGCTGTGGAAGAAAGCATTATGCAGCTGGATGGAGCTATGAATGAGCACTCAAAGTGCTCCTCCACCTAGGACCATGAGCAGAAGGCTGAAAGCGCTTATCAAACTTTCTAACATTTTCACAGTAAAATGCATGCTGGTCCTTTTTATGTTATTTAAGTCTATACTCTATACTGATTCAGGGTACCAGTCCGCGGACTAGTTGGAACCAGTAGCAGAAAAAAATGAATCACTTATGTTTTTTATTTGACTTTATTTTCTGAAAAATATTTTATTTAGAAAAATAACCAGATTCTCTCCCAATTACATGAGCTTTTCCCTCTTGACTCAAGTCCCAAACGCCGTCCAAGTGTTTCCCTTGCCATGTGCAGCGACTATTTTCAAATGTATTGTGCTCTTTTTGTTCTGTACCACTGATCCCGGTTCCCTTCTACTGTACTACACGTGCAGCTGTAAACCCTGTGTGGTCTGGTGATTAATGATACAATAAAGATGGACATTTCCGACACGTGCCACAATAATAATGTTATGCAAATTTGCAGCAATCAATCTTGGCACAGAAGTGGTTAAGTTTCAGAGGGAGGCAGAACAAAAAGCCAGCCATATTGGCGGTGCTGTGTGCCAAGTGGTAGTCGTGGCCCCTGCCCAACCCTCCTATTACGAGGCTGGCAGTAAGTTGGCCTGCCCGCTGGGGGGAACAGGGAGCTGACACCAGGAACATATGCAGCAACACCTGATTGCTGCGCCACCGCCGCGGATCCTGCTGCCAGAGAGCACATGCAGACACAACATACACAGCGATGCTGAAGGAGGGAGATACTGTAGCACGTATAATAATTATATATGTCCATATGATTTGGGTGGATACTTGCAGCCACAATATAAAAGACACCCTGGCTATCATACTAACATTTTGACTCATTATAACTCATGCCACATGCATTCCCAAATACACATGCTCTGGCTTACAGAGCAAACCCACTGGGGATGCATTTCCTTATTCAGAGAGTGTGTATGCCAGGCTTGGCTGGTGTGCCAGTCGCCCGCGGTGCACCACACGCTGCCATGCTGTGCCAGCAAACAGCACTGATGCCCTCCATTTGCTGTGTCACATATATCAAATGCATGCTGCTATCACTTAGTCCTCAGTAGTCTGACCCTGCCCCCCCTGGCTGCCTCGCACAGCAAATGTATGTGTGTGCGTGTGTGTGCGTTTGTTTGTGTTTAGCATCTGGCTTCATCCACGACTATGTACTCGGATTTGATTGACGACAGTCCAGTATATTGCCATGATTGATTGTGTGCAAATCAGAGTGAATGAAAGTGTTTTTTGGGATTATCTGTGACCGGACAGTCACACTGCTCTGCCTCAACACAAACCGACGTTTCTTGGGATTTTATTTCCTCCCCTTTTTACAGTACTTTATACCAATTCATAAACCTGTGACCTTCTTAATACTCTCACACACATGCAATCACACACAACAACACACACACAAACTTAAATGGATGAAGCTATCCAAAATTGCATACAGATTTTTCTACCTCTTTGGTCAGTAAACTGTAGCCATGTGTGATAGAAGGGAGAAAGCTTGTGAGAAGGAGTAGGCGGGGGAGAAGGAAGAGGAGAAAGAGGGTGGAGGACTTATTAGAAACCAGGCCTGCATTGTTTGCTCCCTCTCAAAAGGTTTTACTGTTGTTCATGGTCCCAAGCTGGACTTGATGCGACCCTACAGGTGTCCCTGCTCTCTAAATGTGTTCCCCAGACCCTTCACCAGGCCCCTTCAAGCCGCCCGTCTGTGAACCCTGACCCCGCAGACCCAGGGAAGTATGGGTAATGGCAGGCTTGTCAATAAAGTTCAGGGTCACTAATAGACCAGCTTTGTTCTGCAATGTCAGCTACTAAAAGGGAAAAAGACGAGGGGGAAAAAAAAAGTCTCCCTCTCACCCACCGTCCTTATAACATATCTGAGTCTATTCAAATAAGAGATGGGTGGTTTCGATTGTGAACGCACAAACCACCACTTTTCTCTTCGGGCCTGCCAGCCTCTCGTCGTCTTGTTCTATCTTCTTGCCCGGCTCCTCTCTTCTTTAACTCCAAAGAGGTGCTTGTGCACCGGGCTAAAAGGTCTTAATGTGTCTGCATTCATGGAACCAGACCATAGAAGGCTGTTTTTAACCCTGTTTACGGCCTTGCATCCATTTGGCCAGGAGTCCTTCACTCCGGGTCCCTCCCCCTCTCCATATCTCTCTCCATTTTCAACCTCCTTCACTCTCCCTTGCTCTCTTTCTCTCCTCAACCCACATCCGAATCCTTTTGTGATAGGATATGAATGCACTTTGCTAGTTGATAATTACACTCTCCTTCTCTGCCCTTCTCTCTTTTTCTGACAGTGGGATCCACAGGCAGTCCTTATTCAGCCAGTAATTTGCCTGTCCTCCTCATTCATTGAGAAGGTACAAATTATCCCTTACACAGGCACTGGCTATTCTCCCTCTGAGCCTGTGTGATGAGGACTGCACTAAAGAGAAAATCGCCAAGAATATGCACTTTGTATCTTCTCTAAGTGTAATTTAAAAGAAGAGACTAGTGTTTCATTCAGGAAGTGCAGATTTTTTAGTTAATATGGTAGGCAAATGGAAAGGAGTAATAATGAAACCCCTAATTGAATGGCATTTTACTGTAGAAAATTAAATCATTACGATAAAGGCATCATAAAATGGATTTCAAACAATTAGTATTGAATGTTTTGACCGTATCAAATGCAAGATGTTTAGCTTAAGTACAATAATTAAAGTCAAACATCCCATCAGCCGTTTTGACATAACTCACTGAGATGATTTCTGGCATCACAGGCTCCAGGGTAAGCCAGGAAATTAGTTATTTTTTGCTCGTTATTGACTTCTCATCAACACCCATAGCTGAGCACTCACCACAGACCAAACTGTATTTATGCTTCGTCCAAAATAGTCAGCGGGACAAACAGATAATCGGCAAATCAATGGGTTCCACTTACAAATTACAGCCATTTGTGCCTCCACCTTTCATGAGTTTTATCAGGATGTCTGGAATTTTGTCTGGATGTGACTCGCACCCTTTCAAGGCTGTTTTGAATCTTTAGACGGGGTTGGTTTATTTCAGCATATCTGTGTGAATTTAATCACAAGTGCTTTGCTCACTTGAGAAGTATGACAGCATAACCATTTTGGTTATTTATTTATGGGCTGCGTTGGCAGGGTAGAAGAACCTGGTTGTCTCAGAGCAGGGTTCAAGCAGCCAGTGACGATTACAGGGCAAACTAGAACACTGGACGGACAAAAACCGCCCCAGGAAGGCAACAGGAAATGCTTTTTTAAAGACCATAATCATGTATCTTCAAGTAATTACAGAAAAAAACAAAAAAATACAACGATAATGTTGATAATGAGACAAAGCGTTGATCATAACCGTACGGATCAGCGCCTAATGTTCATGGAGGGACAATGGGGTACAGAGGCCCCACATTGTTCCTTGACTCGATGAACTATGTAGCTCATTACGTGGAGCTTCCCAAGATTAAAGGGATGGATATGAGCGGAGGAGTCAAGGCTTGAGGTTAGAACTGGGGGCGAAAATCGACACTCTGCCACAGCAGAGATGATCCAGCTCCTGAGCTCTTGACCCCACAGTGGGCTGCAGCCTTTGATTCCATTCCTCTATTTTTCATCCCCACATCAAGAACACATATTGTTTCATCTCTTTGCATATCATCAGACTCCATCCACCTCTCCTCATCTCTAATAAGGAGTGTCTGTCTTTTCCTCCTCTTTCTCTTCATTTTCTAGTCCTCTCACAACCGTTGTCGTCTGTCTCCCTGTAAGGGGTCCGTAATTGATGGATTTCATTGAAGGGTGTAGGTGGTGTATGTATATCTGCCAAAAGCACTGCGGCATTGATATTCTCCCCCAGGCAAAGGAAGAGATAGGGAGAGAGAGGTGACCCTGCTGCCTGAGTGGCAGTGGCCGTCATGCATAGCATCTCTAAAATGGAGGGAGGAGGGGGTTGGGGTTGGGGGGGGGGGGTTGAGGGAGGGTGAATGTCACTTTCAAGTGTCTTCTCGGCACTCTCCCTTAATGAGAGATGGGTTCTGCTCCACAGACAGCCAAGGGGACCAAGGAAGGGGCCCTCCCCACCTCCTCCTCGTTCCTCCCATCCACCCCTCAGATCTCCAATCCTCCAAGGAGCTGTCAGCTCGAGGATCCACGAGCCTGCATCTCGTCCACCTGCACAACCTCATTTTCCCATCATAACAACAACAACAAAGGAAGGAGGATTTTGTTTGCTAGTACCGCCCCTGTCTTCACGACATCCACTTTCTGTGCAGATCACTCTTGATCAAAAAGACTCTCACTTATTTCCCCTGCATTGGCTCACATTTTGGCTACATCGCTTGCTCTTCTCGAGACGCACACTGATGCTATTTAGCTAGCCCAGCCAGTGATTCATTCATTCCAGCTGAAGGGAAAGGTGAGAGGAGAGTTCTCCCAGGACTCCTTGCAGCCCCCATCTGTCAGATGCACCCGGCCCACTGATTTACATTTACCGCAAGGATTTATGGGATACCCGCCACGAAACGAGTCGAAGCAGCAAGAATCATGGGGCGAGAGACGGAGCAGGCAAATTATTCAAAGCAGTGATTATTTTGGGACGGCTATTACCCATGAACACCTGATCAGGGGGTGTCACCCGTGACTCCCCCCATCCACCATGATGGAGAGAGGCTTCATCCGTGCAGCGCTCTCATTTTACCCGGCTTGCATAAAGGAGAATTCTCTTAGGCACCGGGAGAGCCTACTAAGGCTAAATTAGGCCCCCGGACAGGCAGCGGAAAAGGGAGAGAAGAGCGGATGAGGCAGTTATGTATGCACAGGGGATTGAGATGAGGGATACTGGTCAAATTCATGATCAATCTTAAACCAAACGCATCGTGGCTATATATTCACAGATGAATAATCTACGGTCCTGTGGCATTGTTTCAACATACTAGGCCACATGCAGAATACATTACAACATTTAGATGTGAACTTCAAATCTATATTGTTGCAAATCAGCAGAAACTAAATGCAGAAAATGATCATAAATGTGTGAATTGCTGTATATTTAACAGAGGACATTTGCTAGTCCACCTGTTCTCTCTATAATTCACAAGCCCAGAAAATGTCACGATGACAGCCCTCCTCTCAACATGGCTCTTAAGGCTCAGTTCCCTTGCCATCGTCAGTGAGGATCATTACTTATAGCCATTACTTACACCACTTTGCAGTCCGCGGCTGGAAAAGGTTAGCCTAGCCAAGTTTTAGCACACTCTACGCTGCTGTGACGTTACCACTGAGGTCAGCTCAACTGCTACTCTTGGCCCGCTTCCCTTCTCCTCCTCCCTGCTCCCTGCCTCCCCGCTAAGATCGTTACCAGTGGCCCTTAGGAACGACCTGATTTCAATTCCAACGCACTTTGTTCAATTGCCCTACATGGGAGAATTTGCCGGAATGGGGCCAGTTGATTATGCACTACCACCACTATGCTTACTTCATTTAATGCCCAAAACAGCAGATCATTTTAAGAATCTAGGGCAACTAATCATGAGGCTTTTCCTCCCTCCTCTTCCCGTTGGATGCCATGTATCCATTTCGTCCGCATGTTATTTTAAACACTCTGAGGTAACACGGTGAAAATATTGCATGGTACACACATGGCAAGTATCTGAGTGGTGTCAAAGAGCAGTTGAGCATTGGTGATTAGTCGTAGCAATTAGCCGACCTCAAGACGGAAGGAGCAAGGATAAGATCTCAGCCGGAACGACGAGGGCCACACCACTGACCTAGCGTACGTTTTGACCTCACAATGACAGAGAGATGACTTCCAATCTACACTGAATGATAAGCAGCATGCAGGGCTAAACTGTAAGTGTCAAGTTAGCAGACGTGGTGGTTTGGAGGTTGGTTGTTATTGAGGCTGCCACAGGCATTTTCCTTCTCCTTTCATGTTCACTCTGTGTAGGCAGCGCGGTCTCAGGAAATTTTGTGAGCCTGATGTCTTTTATGACAGCTCTAGCTTGATTTATGTTTTTGCACATGATTTTCCATCTCTTTAATGTGCCGCAAATGTTGGATATTTTACAGTGGCTTGCAATGATTAAAGACTTTTTTATTCTATTCATTGCCCTAAGCTCATTTACAGCTATTGACGTCGAAAACACGTACGAAGCAGCACTTCCCCAACTAACAAAAAGCAATTTGTGAATAAATAAAGTGACTAAGAAAACAATAGCATGTTTAATGCCTGTAATTCTAATTCACACTGAAAGTCCTGTTATAATTAGACGGTGTTTTGTTAAGGATTGGTTCATTTAAGTTCATTTACAGCAGTGCTTAAAAATCCAAACAAAATGTGTTTGCTGAATATGGTCTGCAATTTTGTCTTTGTTAACATTCAGTAATTCCTTCTCTCTATGGTTGGTTTTACAATGCAAGAGCTCGAGACCAGACTTTTTCAGACCTATGTATCAGAAATTACAAGAAGGTCATTCTAAAATACAGGATTTTTCATCTAGTTTTAGTTTTTTCCACTGTGACCAAACCCCTTATTTTAACCCCAACCAAGTCATTTCAATGTCATTATACCCATAAAGTTTTGTTTTTCACTTGACTTTAACCTTATATCAAATTTATTCTTTTTTTTTTGGGTAGAAATCTTCCAAAAAAAATATTTGTATCATGCAGATAGAGTTGAAGTGGGGTTTTTCAACCTTTTGGTTAAAAAGGAAACAGTCCCTGCTGCAGAGCCTGTGTGTGTCAGAGGAACTGGAGTGTTTTATTGCATCGCTCTCTGGCCAAGGCTGTGATCCCCTTACCTCTGAGACACATTTACGGGGCCTTACAGAACTGGATAAAGTTCAACATGGAGCAGTGCAATATCTCTGTTTTACTACGCACTCTTTCCCCTACTCATGTACTGTCTGACTGCTATATAAGGGTCTTCACTGAGATGAAAAGCAGACTGAGACTCACTATTGAATTTGATTCAAACGCAGTCTTATTCGCTCTTTTTCCTGGCAGTAAAAGATCAGCTTGCTGAAAATGGCCTGCTCTTTGTGCCAGCTGATCCCAAGATGATGAGTCGTTTTAGCAGGCTCAAAGGAAAGTTCATTCCCCTCCCCGAAACAAGGAGTCCTTATTTTGTCTGTTTGAAAGACGAACACGGAACAAGAATCGACTGTAGTCCCATTTGTGCCATGCTTGGACTCACGGAGCAAAGATGTTTGAGCAAAGCCTACTGTGGAGCTTAAAGAGGCGAGAGGGAGAAAAGCAGCTTGGACCGGAGAAGCGCTGGACTAGGTGGGCAGATTAGTATCACAGAGATTCCTCTGAGGGAAGTGAAGATGGAAAGTCCGCCTCGCATTATGTACTCAAAGGCTGCTGCTAATTTATACTGAAAATCATAACATTGACAGATTAAAGCCACTCAACGCATTAACCCCGACACAGAAAGTTGAAGACAGTGTGGTTTAAATTGCTAAAGACACTTCACTGGCACCATATAAGAAATGAACAATAACGAATGTAATGGCTATTATTAATGATTAGCATATTCCCCAGTGCCCAGACCCCTCACACCATTGTCTTTGCCAAACTCTAACACAAACCAGTGGACATGGTGGTGGTGGATTCATAGAATAAAATATGTGGGAAATATTCCAACCCTTTTGTGGCCTGATGGAGGAACCACTTAATCTGGGGGATAGCTCTCCCCTCAGATTGCAGGTCTGAAAGGCTGTTAAGCGAAACAGGACAAAGGGACTCTTAATTTCCAATACGGCTTCATCGGTTGTCGAAACAATTAACATATCAGGAGGGAGCAGTCTGTGACAACTGTCAGAGCCCAACCTCCATACAAAACCACCATTGTGCCTGAAGGAAACCTACATGCCCTGGTCAGATATATATTCGGGATGGGAATAGGTAAGGCCTGACATGGGGCGCAGATCACAGTGCGGCTATAAGCATACAGGCGCATGTTTGTTCAAAATGTGTCTGCGGTCGTGTTTTTTGGCCGTGCGTCTGTGTACGTGATCGTCCACAGCGTCTCCCCGACAGAAGCCAGCGTGCCGACGTTATTTTGTGGCGGATCGGCAGTAGCGCTGAGGCTAAGCGCTAGTGACAATGAAAGATGCCTGGAGGACTCTTCAAAAACGTCCATCCTCACACAACATGAAGTGGACAAGACCCGCGGCGTTTCTGCGACGGGATGCCAGTCTAAGCGTATGTTACCGAGGGACAAAGCACCAGGGAAGGCAGGCAGAGGGTTGAGAGGGGCACAGGGTAGCAGAGGGGTTAATGCGGGCGTGATAAGGGAAACAAACAGACAGCAAGGCGCTCAGACGGACAGACAGACAGAGGGACAGACACAGACGGGTGAGGGAAATAAAAACGTGGAATTGGAAGGGGGATGCCACGTTGAAAGGGAGAGAAGGAGGCTGTGCATGAAAGGAAAGAGGGTGTGGGGGCGGGAGGGGGGGGCTAAGGAAAAAGGGGGAGACGAGGGGAGGAAGTTTGAAGTAAAACTGTTGGGACGTGTGTGACATTAGGACATTGGGGCCCTGGCAGGAGTTGTGTCATTGGTCCGTATGACTTGTGTATAGCCTTGGTGAAGTAACGCATTGTAACAGTGGTGGAATGGTCGCTGTATGTCAGTGCCCTTTACATCAGAAGCGCTGTAATGACGTGTCAAAACATTTAGTGGTACGTTGTGATAAATGTTTGCTGATGACCAAATGTCTCTTGTCTGACAGAAATTACAGCTTTGGTCTAATCATTTAAATGTATAATAAATTAACTTCAACAACGTGACAAATTTAGGCTCAGTTCCCCTCTAACAAATAACGAACATTTGTGATGAAGACATATGTGTGGCTGCGGGCTGATGAGACTCAGCAGAGTCCTTCGGCCATATAAACAAAAGCCCTCAGAGGAGAAAATGCCAGGGTATCCTAGACCCCCCTACCAAGAAATCTGACATGACATGAAACAGACACAGGTTCAAGCCTTGGCCTCGAGGCCTCGCAGCATTCTTCACCATTCCTCAAAGCATAAAGTGCTGCGGAAATGTTGACATTTTTCATGTACTGCATTGTAAATTAGTCACACAAAATACAAGGTCATCTTGAATTAAAAGCATTTACATCACAGAAGAGAAAATGGAATACAAGTGAATGTTTATTCAACTCTGTCTCTGACAATTTGCAAAAGCCATTAGGATTTTTACCGGAAACATGCAGGTTGTACTCACAAACATTCTAATAGTTATTATTTGACATGTAATTTGCTCAAAATTGCAAATGCAGTCATTTACAAATGTACTTCCAAGATCAGGGTTGGTTTATGAAATCCACATAATCCCCATATAAATACTTCAGAGTGTTTAAAGGGGCACAGATTTCACATTTTGCGCACATTAAGTTTAGTCACTTATCCTGCAGAGTGCTTCTCAGCTCGTGAAAACAGATGTTTCGTTTATAATATGGATCTGGAATGTACTCTGTAAAGTCATACTGCTATCAGGGGTTATCTCGGCTTAGGCCAGGGGACTGAAAATGTTAAACAGAAATACTTTTTATAAAATAGGAAAATACGCAGTCTATTTGCATCATGGGAAATATTGGGATTCTGAGAGCGTTTGTGTGTTGTGTACTAAGCAATAATCTCAGTGCCCGGCCACACCCAAATGTTTTTGGTGCATTTTACCCGAATAACAGTTTTGTTTCTACACACAAATAATGCACAAATATGAAGTGAATTTTCTTTGAAATTTGCTTGGAATATATTTAGTGGTATGCTGTGATGCCTTCATTACAAGCAATATTAATATGAATAACCGACAGGTTGAAAGTGTTGCAATAAAAGACCACACAGGCAAATAAATCACAACGGGACAGGCGTCAACGTTTTTTCATAACAATATTGTTATTTATCTTTTAAAATACAGGTATGGAATACAGTGAATACAGTTATAAGAATTAGTTCATTTGGGAATAGTTCTGTCATTCGGGGAAATGTAGAAAACAGATTGATAAAGAGGTTGAACAGTGCATTTGACATAAAATACACTGTAGATTTATTATACATTATCATTCATTTACAAATGTCTGTTTCTTTCTAAAATACTCAATATGTGAAAGTTACCTTTCATCTCTTCAGAGCAAGAAAAAAGAGAGGAAACGTCTAAAACAACACTAATTTTAAAAAGTAAAAGGGAAAAAAAATACTGAATACTGCTGTTGTAAGAATAATTGCACTTTCTTGTAAGTATTTCAATTAAAAACTCATAATGCCAGTAGCAAAGGCTGAGCATTGTTGTTTTGTTCACAAACCTATTACTAAAAGAGGGAACATTTCAATGTCACATAAACAGGGTTCCAGTTGTGAATTGAGGATCGGCCTTCGGTCTTCATCATTTAGGATAGTATGATATTAACAGTTAATGAGCGGACCGCAGATGTAAGAGGATAATATTTAACTCAGAGAGCACTCACTGCAGACATTAAGGAGGATTACCTCTTTGTTTTCCAAATACTTTCTGATCAATAACCAACACATCTTTATTTGCATGGAGCTCTAATGATGCTCAAAAGGAGGGAAAAGAACAGAGAGCCCTTTTCTGCTCTCACTGCAGGTTTCAAAGCACGGATATAGTCACTTCTTCTTAATCTGCCCTGCATTCAAGTTTGCCTTCTTTATGTTTTTGTCTGTTTGTGTTTGTTTTATGAACATAAGCCGCTTCAGGTGAGTGAAGATTGTGACACTTAATGGGTGAGTGGTAATAATGTGGTATTTAAAACACAGGCACAAAGAACAATATATATTTAAACTCAATATTCTCTTAGAAATGACTCTTTTTTGTAAATTTGCTTTGAACAACATAGTTATACTAACTGATCAGGGTGAAAGGAGCATTTGGAAAATTGCAGATAAGTGATGAGAATAACCATAGTGTTGTGCACTAAACATGTGTTTGCCTACGTAATCCTGGCGTCTCACTCCCACATCCTGGCTTCTTAAGGCTAATCCAACTGTAAACAATAATCTTTGCCACACATCTAATTATTAGGAATATGACAGAATAAGAGAAACCACACGAGAGGAGGGAGGGTAAAGAAATCAGTTTTCCTCTTGAAATGTGTGCCCTCATTCCTCCCTCCCCGGTGGTGGACTCCCACAGTCCTTGGGCCTTTGTGTCTGTCTCCTCTTTATGAATAGAGGCTTAACCATGGCCTGAAGCAATGCGTCTTCTGCTCCCTCATTGATAGCCAATGCATTATTCATTTATTTTCATCATATCATCAGATGTGCATAATCTTCACCCAGTTATTTTTGGGGAGCAGCATTTATTATCATTTTTTCCTCCATTACTTCTCAGGGTGTCACTGAGCACATTGACACTATTCAATCATTCATGGCCTTCCAACTTTATCAAGACCCCAGCTGAGATGAAAGCTAGTCCGTGCTATTGATTATCAGAGGGATTAGCTCCTGGTGAAAGTTAAGGTTAGCCCCCCGATGACGCTGGTCAATGGAAGAGAGCCGGGCCTTTTTGTCAGCCGAGTGTTAGTGCACGCTACCCTCTTCATGTGTGGGTTAGATGCTTTGTCATTTTGCATAGACGTGGGTAATATCATTCAAATCATACATGCGTTCTCGGTGGTTTTCTTTTTCCTTCATTTCATCCTGAACTTCATGCACCCAAGGCAAGCGTTAAAAAAAAGAGCTTTTTTTCTGTCTTTAGCAGACAAAACAAGGCAGGTCCAATAGGTAAGATGAGGAACAAAGAGTTTGAAACTCTATATCCTGTGTCCACAGCCCTGTGTGTAAGTCAGCGCCCTGGACCAATTACCCATAGCTCTTTCCCCTACCTTTCTTTACTTAGAATGAAAGACAAACAAAAAAAACCAAAAGCAGCTGGCTTGCCCGGTGCTTCTGTATGAAAGCACTGCTTCTCTCTCGAACCTCTCCTCATCCAGTGCCCACAAGTCTCCAACCTTGACCATACATTATCGTCCAGACTCAATGCTCCTCTTCCTTCTCTCCTTTTTCCTCTTCTCTCCCTTTCTCTTTCCCTCTACAAGAATAAAGCGTTCCTAATGACCATGGGCTCTCAAGGGCCTGCTGGTGCCCGGGTACTCCAAAGTGTGTGTGCGGTGGAAAGGGGGGCACCTCCTCCTTCTCTTCCTCCTCTTTTATCACAGGTGAGAATAGAGGGTCAAGAGGGGTTAATGTGCTGCTGTTGCGCAGAGGTTTGGGTTATCGCCATGGCAGCGGGCATGTTGAATACCATGGAGCGTTTCCTTCCTCCTAAAAGAGAGGGTTGTTTGTGACTTGTTTTTTCGGCCTCTGGGTTCAACTTCATTTTCAAATTGCAGGTTGAAAAGATTTAGCTTTGACACTTTCAAGTGAGTTGAGGGCGAAAAGACAACGTTTTACTTCTATCTTAAGGAAAGCATAGCGCTAGAAATTGCCCCACAGATCCACTAGTTCCTTTTTAAACACCAGCACGTTTGTTCCCCTTGCAGGCATACGCGGCGGCTGCAGCAGCAGTGCATGAACGAAAGGTCACTGGGTCAAGGGCTGAGGTCAGTTGACGGGTTCAAGGGAAAAAAACAACTTGCCACTGGTTGTGAGATGCAGTGGCGCAACCCTACAGTACACACACGAACGTTATACATGTAGAAAATTTACTTTGAACTTGACACATGTGGCACACTTGGGTCTAAGTGTGGAAAGCAGGGACATTTTTTGCACGGTGTAGACCTGGGAAAATGAATCCTTAAAGCCCTACATGGCTCCAAGTGCTAATTTAAATTCTACTTCTACAATAAATTAGCTTGCTCCTTTATAATTATTTCCTCAAACTTGAAACAAATGCAGGCAGATCTGAAATAATTAATTTCTAAGAGTCGGAATTGAAAAAAAAAACATTTCCATCCAACCATTCCGATGCAATTTGCATTTTGATTTCTGCGATTTCTGCACTTTTTTATTTTGCACCCTCACACACTCTGTCTCAAGGTTCTCGCTCTAATATCAGCGTGGATAAAAGCCTTTCATTAAGGTTTTCTGCACTCCTTCCAGCATTGTTTGGCTCCTAGGATAACAACAAAGTACTTTCCCCTACTCCAGGGCCAGGTTAGCAAAGAAGAAAGGAACGGTTATTCCTAGGCTAAGTTCACATCAAACACAAGGGACTCCAAGTGAGAGAAGATGAAAGCGCCAGACCTGACCCGGAAGATTAGACCAACACTGCTGCCAGCTCTGTAGCACCCAGGGGCCATTCTCACTCTAGGATCCCTCCTCTTCAAGCACCACAATGGACTTCAGCACGAAACAAGCCTAGAAGAAGAGAGCAAAGATGCGAGAGAAAGAGATGAAGAGGAAGCCGGAGGAAAAACAGAGGAACAAAGATAGGAAAGAGAAGAGAGAAGCAGGTGAAGAGGTAGAGAAAAGGAAGAAAGAAAAATGTAATAATAATAGTGTGTAAAACTGCAGACTATCCCAACCTACTTTTCTCGCCTCGGCTGCCGCCTCCTCTGACAGATAGTGGTGAAGCAAAGAATAATGCAGATTATCATAATTGCTTAAAGTGTCTTTGAATATTCATGATTTATCCAGCCTTATTATAGCAACAAATCCACACCACAATGAATGTATGCATTGTGATTATTTTACATGCACAATGCCCCCAATCCATGTGTGTGTGTGTGTGTGTGTGTGTGTGCAGCTGCGGGTGTCAAGGTTGGGTGCTATCTCTAACTAGCCCTCATCAGCTGGCCAAGCTGTTGCCCTGCCTCACATGCAAGGGAAAGGAAAACTGCAATGTGAAAGAAAAAAGTGTGTAATGAGAAGGGGAAATAAGGGAAACTATGTGATCAGTTCGCAAGAGAAGCAAAGAAGGTGAGGGAAATAATGCATGAGAAAGTGAAAGTGGAGATAATTAAAAGCAGGAAAGGACAGATGGCATGAATTAAAAATGGACTTTCTCATCACAGTTTGGAATGTGTATGGATGGAGAGAGTTGGAGTGAAAAAAAAGGATGTGAATAAAAGAAAACGTGAGTACGGGATGTTGAGGTGTTGAAATGAAGGGGTATACAGTATTGTGGTTGGGGCACATTCAGAAATACAAGCGTAGTAATGTCAAGATTTCCCCCCTCAACCACACACACACACACACACACACACACAGATAGGCCCCCTCCTGCTCCTGTGCCCATGCTTCTGAGGTGCCAGATGGCAAAGGACAAACCCTCCTTAGGGGAAACAGCGTGGTGACCCCTCCCTCTCTCACCCATACTTTCTCACACATTGAAGACGCATGGAAACAAAGATAGAGGGGGGAGGTTATCAGCAATGCCAATCAAAGCACACACACACACACAAGCTATGCACCGACTCCCGACTCCCAAGATGCAGCGATATCAAGGCATGCCATGACATATTCTAAGGCAAGGGGAGATTATGAATAGCCCCTCAAAAATGTGGCTAGCTCGTGGGCCTGCAGCATGGACAGTACCTCACATCAAACATGAGCCGCCTGCACTTTGTCTGCCATTCATGCCCTGCTACCTGCAGATGTTATCTCGACCCCACCTGCATGGCAGTCGGGGACCCCGTCCCGCAGACCTCTGCAGCAACAGGACCTGTGAATCTTGTCCAAAGACTTTAATGAGCAGTGGTGGATATGGGTGAATGGTACAGAGACAAGGGAGATAGAGGAGATAGTAAGTACAGGAATGGATATGGGTGAAATTAGAAGAGCCTGATGCATATTGGTGCTGCAGCTGGTGGTGGCGACACCTTCATGGCTTATTCTCTTATAACTGGTCGCTGCAAATCAATTTCAGAAGTTTCAACATTTAAGATAGAACACCAGTTTCTTACACACTCGTGGTGATAGTCTTGGCCATCATTTGCACCAGGGCTGGTTCAATGTCTGAATGCACAGCAGCACAGCAGCACAGCAACACGACAGTGGCTCGGGGCAACAAACACAAGTGGACAGATGATCAGACAACAGTGTAACCCAATTGTCTCAGTTTATGTAATGTTTCCCTGTTGTAGATGACACTGTTTCACAGGTACGGCAAGTACGCCACGTCAAAGGCAAACTCAGAAACCGTTATCGAATGTTAACAAAGAACATTTTTACACTGAACCTAGTATTGGTCTTCTTTTGCAAATAAGTTTAGCTGACCTGAAAGATTTTAATAAAATTGTGATTGTTTGGCTCCTTTTTCCCACATTCCGACATATCAGAAAAAGTATTTGGAAGGAGCAATCTTAATATTGAGTTAGAATTCATTTGAATAGCTAAACCAAACCAAAGAATTAACAATGTCTCACACACACTCTATGTATCGTGGTTTAATAATGCCAGCAGTGTCCGGTCGAACAGATTTTGAATTCAAACACATTATTACAGATTTAGTTTTTTCCCTCAATCCAAAAGGGCATCTTACATTTTAACTTTATTTTTTCAGAGCTATTAAATAACATTTGGCCATGCGTCCATCCCAAATACCTCTGTCTTTCCACAGCTAAAGAGTGACCTATTTGATTCCTCCTCACTCGTGCGCCTGTTTGGAAGGAAGGACTGCGCTGGAGGACAGGCCAAGCTGTCCCAAAGGGCTCCACCACTTATCACCAGCCTTCTGAGATTCCACCAAGATTTACCCCTTTATGAATAATCTCACCCACGGGCACAATGGAGAATTGGAAAGGGGGGGGGGGGTGAGAAGCGACAGATTATTTAGAAAGACACAAGGAGAGTTAGGGATGGTCTGAGAGAAAGAGAGACATGTGGGATGGAGAAAATAAAGGGAGCAGGACAGAGGAGGGTGGGAGGGGATGAAGGGCAGAGAAAAAGCGGGGCGAGAGGATGTCTTTTGATGTGTTTCCCTCTCCAGAGCGGGCATCGGGGCGGATGGTGGATCCAAAGCTGGTCCCGCTGCTTGAAGGAACTGACTGGTTTATTAAACGCTCCCACCGCCCCCATGCCTCCGAGCATGATGGGATTAATGCTGGCATAACCCTTTACTTAATTCATTACAGGGGGATGCTGGCTAATTTGATTTGATATTATTTTAATAAAGTTCTGTGATGATTTGGAAGATTGTTTCAGGCTATCAGAAATAATTTTCCAGTTATTACTGGCGTTGAGGCAAGTCCTTTGATAGTGCCAGTCAGTCTTGGTGTGTGTGGAATACATTAGCTGTAAGTGCAAGTACTTTAGCAACAAAGCTACTGAAGAAATACTCATAATGAGACCTCTCTGAATTGCCGAGTGTTGTGAAATGATGTTCAGATGTGCTTTGGGCAGGCGCATGACAAAGAAGAAGCAGGCAAAGAAGAAAAATAAGAAGAAAGGGGAAAGAGACCAGAGAAAGAGACAGAGGAGAGAAATTCTGTATGTATTGAGTTTACGCATGTCACCATTGTTAAATATGCCAGGGAAACATGGTTGCCTTTCAGAGGAGCACCATTGCTTTGTGATATTCATGTGGCTATTGAAGAGTTTTTCCCTGCTGTGGATTTTATTTGTCAGTGCACAATTCAACAGATGAAAAGAAAAGATATTGTCTCATCCTTTGAAAACATCAAATAGTTTTATACACTTTTTAGAAATATTTGCTAATTATTTCTTTTATATTTAGCCTGTTCTGCTGGGTTTGTTCAGGAATTTAATAGAATAGTTAGGTTTTTATCCCAGTAAAATATTGGCCCGTCTAGTTAGAATAATCCTGTTTTCCACCGAGCCTTTTGTCCACCTCATGTCATGAGCCGTTTGCCAGTTGCATATAATCCCGCCACTGTCTCTTCACGTATTTACATATTCCTCGAGATAATTGGAGACACTGTGGATGTCTCACAGTACTCCTTAAGCCTGCGTCCAGACCCTGCAAGTTTTGGAAGAGAAGGGAAAGAAGGGAAGGACCGGGGGCTTTGAGGAGGGGGTTGAACTGTATAGTAGTGACGATGTTTTTTTGTTTTTGTTTTTCCTTAAACCCCAAATGACACACATTTCCCACTGAAAAGATAAGCCCTCAGTCAAAGGCTGCGGGAGATGTCTGGGACCCTGTGAAAGAAGTGGGAGAATTACCTACCAGGGGTCTGGAAGGGGGGGGGGGGTCATTGGGCGGGGTTACCCTTATTCATTAGTCCGTCTGGGGTCCAAGGCGGGGTCATACAATGTGATGGTTGTTCTCCAGACCCCAGCAGACACGTTTAATGGCCACCGTTTCCTCTCCAGACACACAGAGAAAGAGAGGGAGGGGGGCGGAGGGTAGAGTGAAGGTAACAGGGGGATGGATTTTAAGAGACTTAAGAATAGTGCGACGAAGAAAAAGGTAAAGAGGAAAAAGTGAAATCTGTAGAGCGCGAAACCCAACAACAGATAGGAGGGTGAATGAAGAGGCAGGACTTAGGTTGACCAGAAGAGGAGGGGTTTTTTTGGGGGGGGGGTCATTGAGGTCCTAACTTGGAGCGCGTTAGTACCTGCCCCGGGAGAAAAACGGCAGCAAATTCGACCTTTGATGCCTCCTTCTCTGTTTTTTCACCAGCTCAAGAGTTCACAGGTCACAATTTCAGGCAATTACCAGGGTCAGAATTCATGGTTATCGTGGGTAAGTGGAATCGCATTTCATGGTCCACAACAACAAAAAACACTTGAAAGTTTTCCACTTTACATAAATACTTCAACAGCACCTGACATACGTGTCTATTAAATCAAATTCAAAGTTATATAGTGTGATCAACACCTGCAAACCAAAAGGGATCATGTGCCACATCCGCTACCGCTTATGGAATTGGCATGCAAATAATAGGGATATTGCGTCAGATTTTTATTCCATATGTGCGTTTTTAACCAAGGCATTTGATAATGTCAAGATGTCAGAGGTTTCGGTAATAGCTACTTTCCTTTTAGTTCATTATATCCGCAGAGATACGCTGCTCCAGGTTCAGTAGCGTGGCTCCCGGCAGAAATCAATGTCCGCAAAAAGGTTTTTTGATACTACAGCGAGAAATCAAGGTTGCAGCAAAGGGCACGCATTAACACAATTTCACTGAAATATGCAGAGTTCATGTGCATAAATTCTGAGATTAAATCAAAAACTCAAATGTCAAGTGGAAATACATGCAGATCCAAGTAAATAGGGCAGAGATGCTGATATTGATACTATGACTGCAAGGCACAGCGAGGGCTATGCATTCAGATAATGAACAGTCAGTTGGCAAAATAATGATGCTCCATACTATTATTTCCCAAAAATAAATTGTATAAATAATCCGGAACAAAGATATAAATCTCAAATAAAACAATTTAAATATGAGAAAGATCATTTACTTGTATTTGTAGCCAAGCTGTTTAATATATATAACGTATAATGAGAATTTATTTTTATCTAACGTTTTGAAGCCATTTACAAAAAGGGTTTTAGATAAAATTAACAGATATATCGTTAACTACCTAGGTATCCCTTCCTACATCTATCTCCACAGGTTTGCTCTTAGTCCCCAGTGTGAAAGGTAGTAATTTGTCACTTTACTCCGGCTCCAATTAGATTAATTGCATTAGACAGGCTAGTTTAGTGATCCCCCCCGCCCCCTCTGGAGCTGAGAGACAATGTTTCTATACCCAGAGGTTTTGTCATGATTTTTAAATGATTCTGTGATTCTCTGTTGAATTGTGTTTTGTAAGAAGAGCAAGTTAAATTGTCTTAAATGTTTTCCAACTGTAACATTAATCCTTTTTCTGAAACAAAAATATGATTACTATTCATCAAAACTGCAGTAAACCCATGTTATAACCATGCTCACACACAAATAGGACCTTGTTCCCCCCATAAAAGCTTCGGTGGCTGTACCTGTCTCCTAAATGCCTTGTGGTCAAAACACGTGTCGGTGCGGCCAAAGCCTCAGTTAGCAACGTTCAACCTGCTGACTAGAGCAAGAAGATTAGGGGTCATGTCAGCTTCAGATTATTGGAGGATTTTACATTTATAAACCTGTGCCGGCTCTAATTTAACTACACCTTCAGGGACCTTAAAGCCCAGCTGAAATGAGAGAAACAGATGTGGGGCCCTGTTAATGGGGAAATAGCAGTGCTGGGATGGCCTGGCATTCAGTTAAAAACAGCAGAAAAGAACCACTGTGGACAAGAAGACAGGGCCAGACAGGCTGGCTGGTGTCATCATTTTCTTTGACTCTTTTTTACCCCATCACATCCTACACCCCATCTCCTCCACTGCCAGTCCCTCGACCTCTTTCCCCACCATCTCCTCTTCTCGGGCGCAGCTTGGCTTCCTTTTTACTGTTTAGTGGGTTCACTGCAAAGCGCTCAGCATGTCGGGATGCCAGGGATGCCTGGCACTGGTGCACTGGCTGGGGCCCAGGCCTCTGGAGCTTGTGTTGTGGTCAGCTGGCAGAGCAATTGAAAGTTAAACACCTTGGACTGAAAAATCAAAGGCATTGCAGTGATTTGACTTTTGCGAACTTTGCAGAGTATTATGTCACCGAGTCCTGAGGCGAAGAAGAAGGATGAAATGGAAAGATATTATGAGATGTGAGATATTGCGTCCTGCTGCTGTTATATGTTTGAAGAAGGAGAAATGTTTTTTTTGCCACAGCATAGTGAGATCACTGCAGGGCAAACAGTACTGACCGGAGAGAAAGTGAGGGCAAGATATTTTGGGTTGATCTTTCTATGAATACTGATCTCTTGTTTCTCGTCTTCTCAACTTCTGCCCATCTGATTCTCATTCTGATTCCCTCTTTTGGGTTTTTAGCCTGAAATGGGTGAGCGTTTAAAGGGATCTGCTTCCCATTTGAAGGCCATTTGGTCATCACCATATCTAATGACAGAGGGCACTGGATTCTTCTCCCTTTTTTAGGTCTGAGAAATCTCACCATTGACGGGGCAGCTACCACAGACAGGGCTGCACAAGGGCAGATTGCTGGGTTACACATTTGCCTTCAAATCCATACGTAGTAATGAGCAGTTTGTCTGCATATGGAAGATACCCTGTGGAGTTGACACTTATGTTTCCAGTCATAAAGAGTGTATTCATGTGGCCCCGTGCACTTGCTCAATGCATTTTCTCCCACATTTAACATTCGCAAAGCCAACAGATTTGTATATTTTGAATCCTGTAGTGTTTAGAAATCCATCATAGTTGGCATTTGCTTAGAATTTCCCTTTCTTCCCTCCTTTTGTGGGCATTTTACTACTTTTTAATGCCATTTCACAGAGCTGCAAATTTTTATCATCACAAAAAAAGTAGGATGAGGGAACTGTTCTGATCAATCAGGAGCTGAAAAAAAGCAATCTGTGTGTCATTAACGTACCAGCAAATGAAAATGCTGAATTATTGATGAGAATAAATGAAAAATGTTTTTGTCAGTAGGACCGTGAAGGAGGTGAAGGACCAATGTCCAAAGGTGACCATCAAACGCTGTCGCTTTAAATACCAAGTTTTCTATTTCCAAAATTGCTAAATCAGTCTCTCCAACATAGAACCACTTATGGGAGATTTGCATTTTGTCTCAAAAAAGAAGGCATGTCCCCACAGTGTAAGTGTGTGAACAGCTTCACGTCCCTACGGCATGAGTTATACATGACTAAACACACACAAAGGGACGAACACCCTCGCTTTTCATTCAGTGGCTTGGTGTGAGAGGAGCAAAGCAGTGCCTCATCAGTAGCCAATCAGTGGTCGTGTTCCATATGGCACAGATCGGGAGGCATCACATGCTCGCCGGCTTCCCAGTGCCACTGCCAGACAGCCCTGTTAATTGGGCGACAAGATCAGAGGCAATATTACAAGCCAATTAAAGCGATCGGGACAGATTGCCAAGTGATGAGCTCCACTGCCTAATTGAGAGTGCGAAGTGCTTGTCGTCTCTCTTTCTCTCTCTCTCTCTCTTTCTATGGCTGTATCTTTCCCTCTCTGCGTTCATCTGAATAAGTCATGAGACTGCGAAGGACTGAAACTAGTTAGCGCATTAGCAATGCCATTTGGGAGCCCTTCATCACTACTCTTAGAGCCGGACGCAGTGCATTTTGGCTAGAGGAGTTGCTGCCATTACTGTAGTGAGTGGGCCCATGGTGCTGACAGACCAGCATCAGGGCAGACAGCAAACATTTCACAATACAGTCAAACCGCGTCCCTCTAGACCCATCCGTTCCAAGTTTGAGAGATCTGTAGTTTCACGAATCTCTCGTTTGATTTCGGCCATTCTCGGGTGATTTGAAATTGGCTGCCATAAGTTTGTTTTCAGGGTTTGTTTTGTTTGTGTCTGTGAGAGAGAGAAAAACAGAGAGGGAGAGAGACTGATCCATACGACAGGTACTTTAATTTGTTCTGGGAATATTGTTGTACTGGTGCAGTCCACTGGGTAGCACCTGCATGCCAAGTTTGCTTAATCATGCAGAAGGAACAGAAAAATGCATTACAGATGTCAGACGGCCTCCCGATAGAGACAGAGATTTGACAAACATCTTGACCCCTGAGGAAAATGAAATTATTTTTGTGGCTTTCAGGTTTGTGCTTGTCACCAGAGTATGAGATGTGCAAATGATGTTTTAAACTGGCCAATTACAAGATTATAGCAATTTACGTATCATTCAAGTTCAAATATATCGCACCAAATACATTTGTAACATGAATGTCAGCTGTTGGTGGAATTGGAAATGCCTTGTATCACAAGAAGACTTAACTACACATGCTGTAAATATTGCTTGTACTCACATTATATTTCTACGATGAATTAATTAAGTCAATTAAGCTTTGTGAGAAGCTGTTGAATTGTGATTGGGCATTCATTATATTTTGATGTGACCTGATCCAGCCCAAAACCATCTGTCACAACCAATCAAAAGGCCTACTTAAAAATGGCAGGACACCATGCAAAACATCATCAGAAATCACCTGGAAAGCTGTTGTTGCTCACCTTGAGTAAAAATGATTCACAAAAACCAACCGTGCACATGTACCTCACCCTGGAGCCAAGGGTTCGCTGCAACCCTGAGCACCCCCCCCCATCCCTTCCCGAGGCTGTGCGAGGCCGACGTGTCTTTGGGGACCAGCTGTGTCTGACGTGCACCGTGCATCCATCAACCGGGCCTGGAGGAAACGTTCCTCAACACCTCCATGCTAAATTCATTTCCCCACTTGGCTTTGTAGTGAATGAAGACTTTTTGTTGTTACTTGGAAGGTTGATTACCTCTTTGTGTATTTAGTCTGTGTGCTCCCCTTCTGTTTGTGCCAGTTCCTTTTTACGGTTTGTGTGATTGTTGTAGAGATTAGTTTTCTGCATTTTGACTTTGACTCCACATTGTTGTTGTCTTTAGTCTGTCATCTAACTTCGTTGATTATTCTTGTTTGATTTGTGGAATCAAACTTTAACCTGCACTGGGCTGCACTGGGCTGTAAGTCTTGCTTTTGTGTCCATTTGCCAGTGAACGAGGAGATAAATGAAAAACAAAATCATCCCCAACTACAGCATAAATCACTTCCAAATGACTGGTATTGGAAGATCTACTGAGAATGTGAAACACAGTAGCTACGTTTTCATAAACTCAGGGCAACAGAGCTCTTTACCATAAGCTCCTTGTGATTATCGTATGACGGTTACGACACTGACGACTTGTCTTTGACGATCGCTCCGTGTTATGTGCGGTTTGGAGGTAGCTGGTATTTAGTGTAGTTTAAAACCAGAGCCTGTGCCCTTTGCTATCTGTCTCTCTCTCCCACGGCCTCTTCCACATCCCTTCATAATACCACGGTAGCCCTCTAATAACCAACGGCTATGATTATCCAGTCAAGTTAGAGATTTTCCATCCATCTGATTTTTTTTCCCTCTGTTTTAAAAAAAAATGTGTTAGCTCGTGTTTAGTGTATGATACCCTCTTTAAAAGATTGGAGGGGTTCCTTTTAAAGGGCATGGAGCCATTTCAAACAGCAGCTAATGCTAGACTCAACTGCCTTTGTTTGTGTTAAAGAGGGGTGAGTGACATTTAGTGGCTAACCGAGGGGCGAGGGAAAGAACATGAAAGTGAAAGTTTTGTTTTTTCGAAAGAAAATGCCAGCCGAGTTTTCTGTTACAGGCAGGTTGTCGTACCACACACACACACACACACACCCTCCCTAACCGCACACGCATGCACATGCTAACGCACACGACCGAGGTGCCGAACGTAACGACCATTTTCAGTCTTTCCCATTAATCTTAAATGTCCTGCAAGGTGCATCCTTGTCACGTTTAAGCACACTTCTCTTTAAATGGCCCATAACTTTGAAGGGAGTTGACACCAACTTCCCATTACAAAACAGTTACAACTTTCACAACCTTTTTTATGAGCTTTATTGACAGCCCTCCCTGCAATGCCGAGCAGCAGCAGTTCAATAGTTGAATGGTCCCCCCGCCCTCTCCTCTCGTTCTGCTGATGTTGTTCTACCGCTACTCAGGGAATAAGAGACCTCACACTATGGGGACTTGTAAAACCACTGTCATGTTGATGGGGGGACTCGGCAGTGTGTGTCTGTTTGTGTGCGTGACTGCGTGTGTTCAGACTGTGTGTGCGTCTTTGGATGTGGTGTATGAGCACACTGCAGAGACCCGTAAAACGCTGTCTGAATGAAGTCCCAGTGCAGCAGTGGTGAGTAGTGTTTGATGGCCATGTGATTTGTTTGTTCAGCCCCAATGGCCTTTTCTCCCGGCTGAGGGAGAGAGAGAGAGAGAGAGAGAGAGAGAGAGAGAGAGAGCAGGGGGGAGGGAGGGAGGCCTGATCGCTTCGCACCTTCTCCCCTCCTAGCCCCACCAATGAGCCATTTAATCCTCCTTCCTACAGCGACATCAACACCTTCCCAAACCCTCCAAGCCGCCGCCGACTGTCGGACACTCTCTGACTCTCTGACTGTTTTTTTATTTTATTTTTAAATCTGTTATGTCATTTCCAAGATTACATATATGGTTGCGTTAAGTTAGTACAATATGGTGTAGAAAAAGTAACAGAGAGCAACGTTGGGGAATGAAAGTGTGTAAATGAGATGTACAGATAATGGAGAGAGAAGGACAGAGAGCATCAGAGGAAACGAGGGTTGAAGGGAGTACGCAGGTCCTTTGATGGATACTGTAGCTTGTGGGCGGCACATTTAGCCCGGTGTGGTAATTGTGTCTCTGGGGCGAGATCCTTGGACCTGTTCCTGGCTGAGATCAGAGAGCAAGCAGATCACTACAAAGCAGAGGGAGAATGAGAGAGAATTAGAATTAGAAACGGAATTATATGTTTGCACTCATGTGTAGGTTGGTGTCCTCTTCAAAGCGAAACAATACATACATGCAAACCTTAACTAGAATTATTGAATGTTTTGCAGTAGGTGTTAAAAGTAACAATGACTCCATTAAGTTAAATTAAATGACTGGATTGCTCAAATCATGGTCATTCTTGGTTTAAGAAGATAATTGGTTGTATCATTGCAGGAAAAGCAAGGTTGCAAATAAAATAAATTAATAATAACAGTTTCAGGACCATGGTATTCTGCATAATGACTGTAAAATTATCACAACTTACCGGGAGACGCCTCAGGCCGTGCTTAATGTTACACCTGTGCTTTTCCCATGACCAGTCAAAAGTGATTCAGGTTAATAAAAGTCTTTTAAGTATCTGTGACCTCAAAGGATAATCACGGTTTATTACAGCTTTTCTTTTCTTGTAGATTTGGATAATTTATTTCAGTAACAGTTGCATTTTACTCACAGAATATCTTTGGATGATAATCGATGATTCTCCTGGTGGTAATTTTCGAGGCAGACATCGCAGGGAAGTTTCATGTTTCATGCCACTCGCCATCGCCAAACACAGCAAGAAGGGCACTTTTAACCACATGAGTTATTTTAAAATGAGTGATGTTTGTGACGTGTTCTCCAAACTTGTGTTACATTGTTTACATTTTACAAGCTACCACAGTCAGAGAACAAGAGGGGCTTGTGCTGATCTTTCCATTCTCCAGATATGAACCCAGCTGTGCAACTTATCTGTATTATTATGGACGTGTTTTATCCTGGGCCCGTGAGGGATTGTTTTGAGCAAGCTCACTTTCGGTTTTGGCTCCAAATAAACTAATTTAGAAAATCAGGTAAATCAACAGATTTTCCTGTGAGGTTAACATGAAAAAATAAACAGAAGCAAGTCCGATTTAATTCACCCCTTAGTGCTCATGCCCCGCTCAGTTGATGTGTGAAATCTTATAGCGAGCCAGTGTGCAGAGGGGCCACTACTATGCTAACAAGTGAAAGACCAACATACTCTAGTGTGAAACACCTCCTTATCTCCTTCCCCCAGAATGACCAGGTTTGTTTCCCTGCACGCCCACCAACACACACACACACACACACACACACACACACACACACACAGACACACGGACACACTCACATACATGCAAAGCCTGTTCACACACTCATGCTGATGCACACGTAGACATTTGTATGCAGTAGTACACATTCAGACACACAATGCCCTCCCCTCCCCCTCCCTCTCTGCACGTCTCTCTCTGTCTGGTGACAGCGAGTGAGTGAGGGGGGAAACGTGAGCGTTGGCGGTCCAAGTGCCTTGGTGTCGACTGACAGATATAATTACAGGAGCGTTCTTTAACCCCCCCCCCCCCCCTCCCCTCCCTCATTTCTCCCTCCGCGCTCCACTGCCCCCCCACCCCTCCTTTCTCTCCTCTTGCTACCCCTCTACCCCCTACCCTCCAACGCCGCTCTTACCTCCTCGGCCCTAACCATTATTTATTTTAGCAGCTCCATACCGCTTCAGAGGGCTCAGCAGCACTCACAGGGCCCCTGCCAAAAAGTGGCTTTCTGACTGAAAGCTTTCCAAACAAGCTCCGCTGGTCCATTTGGCCGAGATCCAACGCTGTGCGGTCTCCCTACAAGCGCTCCCTCTCCCTCTCTCCCTCTAAGAAAAGAGGGAGCGAGGGAGTCTGGTTTGCATTAGGGTGTGTGTGTGTGTGTGTGTGTGTTTCTTTCTGGCGATTTGACCCAGACCTAGAGTGATGGTCCCAGGAACCTGAAGCCACACCGCGCAATATAAACAACGAGCGGCGTATTTACACAGAGCTAAGAGACCAGGAGACTGCTCCTCCAGTGCATCGCAGCAGAGCCACGTCGCTGACACTGCGCAGACAACCTGTGCGTGGCCAGTTGACGGGCCCTGACGGGGTCTACGTCCCTCCCAGGTGTCTCAGCACCGTCGGTGGAGATAGGAGTACGCGGAGAAGGCGCCATAATGCCCCCTCGGATAAGTCAATACAGGAAAGTGAGGTGGGCAGATAACACAGGATTAGATTAAAAAAGGTGGTCAGACACTGGAAAATAAATATGTTTCATATTGCTGCCATAGATCACATACATACAAAGAAGAAAGTTTAAGTTCCATAAAAGCCATAAAATAACTATTAAAAGAGTAACATGTATAATGTTTTGATTTAAAACTGGAACTACCCGATCAAATAAGTGAAAAAGATGTCTATCAGGTATTTAAGAGCACTTTACGTGACAAGTTGGGACCCATTCGGAGATAAATTATAAGGGTGTGTTGGAGCTCTGCTTGTGTGTTTAATGTCATGGCATTTGTGTGAGATGTTGCAGCTGTCCATCCTTCCAGAATCAGGAACCAGACCCAATCTCACCTGACCTCCTGTGAGTCTCGGAGCGTGACCAAAAAACGTTCACACACGCACGTTCACACAAGCGTACTGTACACAACCACACACACAGACACCCCCACCCCACACACACACACACACACACACACACACACACGCATGCATGCACGAGCCCCAGAGGAACAGAGCAACAGGACACACAGGGTTTGCCAGGCCAGCAGAGAGGAAGGAAGTAAGGGCTGGTGGTCACACAGGACGCTAACGGTAAACGCGGCTGTCACACACTACAGCGCGCCTCCTCCTTTCACCAGCGCAACCTCCAATATAAATAAGTGCCCTAATGAAATATGTGGAGTTGTGTATTTTTCATTCCTTCTTTTTTAATCAAACACAAGCCAGTTCTATTCATCGTCACGAGAGATATTCACATCAACAATGCAACTTGGCTTTGACATTAAAGGTGGAAACTTATAATCTTTATTCAATGCACCCACTTTGGTGCTGTTGTTGCAGAGTATCAACATTTGGCTTTGCTTTTGTTTTCGTATTTGGTGCATTTGAGTGCTGAAAGTGGTTGGAACAAATATCATATTTCAGAGTTTAGGGTAAAACGAGACATTACGTTGCATATTTTGAAGTCCTGAAAAGATAATTAAAAGAAGAATAAAAGAAGCAAGTATGCTTTGAAAAAGTAATACTAAAACCAAATATACCAAATTTTACAGTTGGCTACATTAATTAGAAATATTCAAACTCAAAAGCAATAGAAGTCTGTAAAAAAAATGAATGAAAGAAAAATGAAACATAAAAAAACTCCTCCAAGGACAATTTCTTCATTTTTTTTAAAAAGTACTCACAAAGCAAATAAATAATATAAAATAACCACCGTTATTGTTTATAGGGAAGAGAAAGCACAAAATGTACGAATAATTGCTTAATGATCAAAACGTTTCCAATTTTATTTTCTAAATGAAGGAAAATTTCATTTTCATTTAGATGTACACAATGCTTCCAACATTATATACAAACTATTATATACAATTTTTATTGCATTTTATTTTAAATATGAATGATGTACACTGAAATGAAATGTCAAACAGCTTTTTCCTTTTCCATTTAAAATTGTCAAACTAGTATATGTACAGGAAAAAATGTGATTATTGCATTGTCACTTTCACTAAAATAACACATGCAAATGTAGATAATGAAAATGCTGTTTGCTCTATTTGTCTGGCACGCACAACTCCAATCCTTACCTTTAATTTCACCCTTCACTGTAGAATTTGATGAACGCTCTTTGTTACAGGGCACAGCCAGGTTCAATATGGTAAACAAGATTGTTTACTCTGCTGACTGACAGCAAACAAAAACAACCATTTGAATGATTTACTAGTTTTACGACGCCAACAAAAACGTACAAAACTGGAACGGCTGGTTTCATGTGTTTGAACACAATGTCCATGTTAACGACCAGCGTTTACGGGGAGGCCTGACTGAGCAACGCCGCTCCACAGAGAAGCGATTGTTCTGCTGGCTGCTTTGCAGTCGCTGTTTATCAGAGGGGTCAAGGCTTTCGTTTGGGTCTTCTGCTGCACGTAGATGACTCTAATGAGCAAAAGGTTGCCCTCGCTGATAGCCGTCAGCGGACTGGAGCGTCAACTCTTGCATCAATCTTTTTTTGATAAATTCATCCCTTTGTTTCCGTTCTTTCTTCCTCTCTTTATCCGTTTTCTTTTTCTTTTTTTCAACCTTTTTACTACCTTGCAATTACAGCTTATCTGCAGTGGTAAACTTGGCCACTCCACTTCCTTATCTCTGTGGTTGGGCAGAGCAAGGGTCTCCTGCTCGAGTAGGAAGACAGGGAGGACACAGTAAAGAGAGAGAGAGAGAGAGAGAGAGAGAGAGAATATGAGCAGAGAAGTCGACCTCAAGCAAATGAATGAGCAAGTTGTTGAAAGGAAGCAGGCTTAACTTATGACTTCCTACCCTCGCTTCTCTTCTGTAACAGCCAGACCAATATGTTTTCTTTTCATTTTCACCTTTCACACCGCTGATATAGTAAATTGCTGGATTTCATGACTTAATTCACATGAACTTCACATGAGGTTTGCATTAAAATAAATGAAACGTTGCTCTTTATTAACTAATCTAAGTTAATATATATTTGCATATTCAAATACAAAGACGTTTTTTACGATCAATTGTATTCAAACACATTTCTGTTTGCTTCAACCATCCCCCCTAATTCCCTTATTCAACCCATCTCATATTGCCCTGGCTGGTCAGTGGGTTTCTATGTGTGTGTGTGTGTGTGTGTGTGTGTATGTGTGTTGGGGGGGTTGTCTGAAGGGCCATTGAGGTTAGGGAGTAGACCTTGGCCTTGTGGTCTGACCCCAGAGAAGAGACTGGTGTCTGGGTCTCTATGCCCTGTCTGACCTCCTGTCGCAGCATGTGTGTGTGTGTGTGCGTGCATGTGTGTGTGAGTGTGCTCGTCCATCTGACAAGATGCTTTGTGTGCGTATCTGTCTGCTTTGTATATTTACACCATATGTCTTCCTGTGCTTGCTCGCATGCTCCCTCTCCTTTAAACATGTGTGCCTGCGTGAGGGTCACCTATTTATATTTAACTATTAGAATTTCTCTACACATGCGTGCGCTCCATGTGCGGGTGTTTGTGTGCATGTGTGAGTGCATCATCAAACTCTGACACTGTGTGTTCTGGTGGGGGGGGGGGGGGGGGGGGGGCAATGTAGGGGAGGGGGGGGCAGGGCTTTGGTCAGACCAGACAGAAGTGACAGGTATTGATCGTCGTTGCTCCAGTCAAGCAAAGACCCTCTCAAGCCTGTGTGCTTTGGGGGGGAGTCCTGTCTGCATCTAGGGGGAGAAACGGAGGGAGAGGGACGACCACAATCGATGTCCGATCCTCCTCTCAGAGCGCCGGGGTCATTCTGGAGTCACCTCTCGTTCTTGTTCCTTCCTGACAGTGGTAAAATAAGAATCCGTCAGTGAACGAACGTACGAATTAAGAAAACATCAACGCGTCAATATTCTTCATCTTTCGGTATCTTCGGTCTCAAACACCGTAGACACAAAAAAGTGACACGAACAAATGACGCAAATAAATGATGGTGCTTCTGATAGAAAAAGTGCAAAATACAGATGATCTCTACGAGAACATTCCATATAAAACGGATCTCGCAAAGAATTGAGAGTTTAGATTTGAACTTTGGTGACGCTCAAACTTAGAACGAATCCCGTATCTCTGGGCCACTCGGCCTTATTCAAGGTTTCTTCATTTGTAACGAACAATGCAGAGGAGTAGAGAATATGACATTGTCGGGAGGGAGAGTTGCATACCTCAGGCTTTTCACCCAGTTGTCCTCGGTGCTCCACAATCCCCCATCCCACCTCCTTGCCCTCACCCTTTCCACAGACAAATTGATTTGCAAGGGTCCGGAGCTGGCGAGCCCTCAGAGCACCACCTTTTTTGCATACAGAGCGCTGCGGGGATAGCACAATGACTTGGTCCAACAAAAGAAGAGAGGAGAGAGGGATGAAGAGAGACGGAAAGAGGAGGGGGAGGAGGGAAGGCAGGGTGCGCATTTGCAGGTGGGGGTTGGTCGCACCAGGCCAAACTCAGCAGGACGGGGAGAACTGACTGGTTCAGAAGTCCACGAAAGCAACCAACAAGCACACACCTCTCACACACACACACACACACACGCGCACACAGCCATGGACACCCTCACACATACACACTCCAGTGCCCTCATGCCCTCAGCCCTCCCTCCTTGTCCCTTTATCCCTGTCTGGTTGGAAAGGTCACTGCATGTCTGGGAAAAGGGGTCCCAGGATCCCCAAACCCCTCCATCCATCCACACACACACACACACACACACACACACACACACACACACAAACACATGAAACAGCACAGTCCATTCATTTTAACGTGAATTTTCATCATTTCATCATTCACCGATACTATACACACCTACATATGAAATACATGCAGAGCAAAGTGATTTTGCGTGTGGTGTGAGGGGCCTGAGAGAACCGTTTGTGGTCAGCACCCCCAGACAGTGCCCCCCTCCCCCTCAGCCCCCCCCCCCCCCCCCCCACCCGACCGCAGTGAAAGAAGAGAGTGAACACATTCAAATGGAAAACATAGTCCATTGTGTTTTGTCTCCTCACGATGTAAATAGCTCCACTGGGTAGCAAACAGAAATGTGCAGTTGTAGATAAAATGAAGCCACTGTCAGTGATGTCATACGACCAACCATGTGACCAATCATAATTGTGCATTAGCAGTCACACTAAGTAGTACAAATGAGGGTATGCACCGGTACAGTTGTTGTATTTCTGCTTCCTGGTCAAATCTCCTCCAATAAAGTATACAACATGCACCCACTTTGTGTGTCTACATTAATGTGTGGGCATGTTGAGGGGCGAGATGATCTGCTGTCTGGCTCTCTTCCTTTTCCCCCGATACCCCTGAGACACTGCACCATGTGCACACACACACACACACACACAGTCTACGGAGAGAGGCAAACCTTCATGAACCTCCCGACCTGGAGCCCTAAACAGACTACCAGGACGGGGGGGGGGGGGGGGGATGTGGAGACTGCAGGCCCAGCTGGGGTGGGGGAGGAGAATGAAAACCTCCCCTTCTTCCTTCTCTCCCTCACCTCACCCTCTGCTCTCTGACCTGCTGCGAGGAGGAGGAGGACTTGCCGTGTCTGGTCCACTACATGGCGGTGGCTGGTTTGTCCAGAACTTGTTTCCAGTAACTTCTGTTAGTAGGTCTAAGCTAGTCCCAAAGTTTATCATATATATATATATATATAAATGTATATATATACAATCCATGCGGGGCGACTTCGGATACCCTGGACACCAACTGAAAAATGGCTTCTTACAGTGGAAGAAAGTTGAGATCCTGGATGTAAACTAGTACTTTGATATTACACTGAGCAGGCCAACTTCAAAGCAACTTCGCATTTGAGATTTAATTTTTTACTGTCAACTGTCAAGCCATTTCAATGTTGAATTGGCACGTGTCAAGTTACGGGCACACTGACAGTATAACTACATTGATATTTGATTTGATTTTTACTTTTTTATTTATGTGTTTATTGTTTTTCATTTTATTTAAATACATAAACACTTTTAAAGTGAAAGAGCGAGGACACAAGGGAAAGAATACCAGTTAGTATTTGCTTAGTCTAATTTTTTGCGTCACACCCGCCAACACAGCAGGTAAACAATATGATGTGCTAGCCAAAACACTCCCAGATAAACTACTGTCCAGTTTGTTGTCTTCAACTGAAGTACCACTGATTATATGCCACCTAATCTTATTTTCCATTTTTGCAAAGGATTTGTTGTTTGGAAAGGACATCACAAACTAATGATAAATTACAGCAATGAGCAAGTTAGTCCAATTTAGAAGCATTGATGAACGATGATACATGAGGAGCAGAAGTTCAATTTTGCATTTTATTCCTTTGCTGTGAGGCACACATTAACAGCATATACATCATAGAGTAAATATTCAACAGAAGGAATTTACTTATAACATCCATCAGACAGTCTGGCTTGTCAAGAAGATGCTGAATGGGTAACCTTGATAACCAGGGGATGCACAGTGACGTTTTGCTATGCTGCCAATACTGGTTCTTTATTGATATTCAACACTACACCTTGTGATACAACATGAGTTATTTACAGGATAACCATGACAAAGTTGTCTTCCAGCTCACCTCTTAATGCCAAGTTCACGCTGCGCAAATTTAGCCAGGACCCCATCGCAAGACCGTTTTTGGAGCTCACCGACAAAACCTTCAAATCACAGGATAAATCTGCGTTCATGTGCAATGTGTGTGAACAGTTTATTGACTGGACCTCACAGAGCTACAGCCAATGAGAGCATGAGGCACGGGGCTGAGGGGACACCTGGCAGAAAGGTCGCCTATAGCAAAAACAACTTCTTTGCGTTCAATTTGCAACACAACCCGTTGGCACACCCTGGGTCGTGGATCATTGCATGGATAAAGGTAAAAGGACCGGTCTACACAATGTCAATCATGTAGATAGTCGAAAACCACAACGGCTACTGATTCCTTCGTATTTTTCCTCCTCCTTCTTCTACTTCAGTGTGATTGCTGTTTGGAGAGCAGCTGCCTGGAGGCAGAGATGTTAAGACAAAACACGGACATGGACTCATGTCAAGGACAGATAAGTCTCAAAGAGTGAAAACAAGAGCGGGAGGAAAGGCGAAGGCTATATTGTGTCTGAACAAGTTGTTTGTCAGTGACACTGATGAAGTGGCAGTCGCTTTGTCTGGGTGTTTGTTTGTGCGTGTGTCTGTGCAAGAATTTGTCTGGTTGTGAGTGTTTCTGTGTGTGTGTGTGTGTGTGTAAGTACTTAAGTGCGTTTACACATTTACTCATCGGTCTTTCCAGTGAATGAGACTCAGGGTTAGTGTTTACCTGGTCCTTGATCCACCATAAGGGTATCTGCTGGTCCTGCCCCTGATTCGGGTCAAGGGAGACCCCGTTCCGGTCCATTTCCTCCCCCAGGCTCCATACATATCCCACCAGATTCTCACTCCTCCATGCCAGGGATTGTTTCTAAAGATTAGACTTAATATGAATATCCATAAACAGAATGGGACTCCCAGACTGTGAAAGCTATCAAAGACATATTTGCATCTAATCCTCAAAGAACCTCCCTCCCGCCCCTTACAGAGAGCCTGCTACCCCCTTTTGGCCTCCCCAAAAAAATCTGACTAAACCTCCCCCCCCAAAACCCCCCCCCCCCTCAAACCTGCCATCCCCCAGCCCCAGAAACCCTCCCCTCTTGCCCCCCGGACCATCACATCCATTCCCCAATCGTTGGGCTAGACAAGACCAGACCAATTCTGTTGGGGATTATTTGGCTTAGTGATGAATAATGGATGACCATCTCCCCTCTGGCTCTCCACCACGGCAGCACCTCTCAATTGGCCTTGGCATCGAGCCATTCACTGGCCTGTCTGGATGGCTGCTTGGCCGGCTGGCTGGCTACCGGACCCAAGAGATTTACACCATGATTGCAATATTAGGGAAGTATGGGCAGAGTATTAGTTCTGAATAATAACAAAAATGTTTGTATTAATTTAGTGACATTAGGGCAAATGTGCTAAATGTGAGGTAAAACGGCAATATGGAGACTATTATCAAAATAGCAGGAAAAAGTGTAGATTATCATTTTTACTAACTTAACTTACTTTACTAACTTAACTTAACTTAACTTTACTTTACTTAAGGAAAAAATAATGTTATTGTTTTCCTTCTCACTCCACTTACATTTGAAAGTGTACATCCATGATTGGCATATTTAATAGAAATCTGCACAGAGAACATAAAATGAATGCCTTTCAAAACAAACTGCTGGTCTCGGACACTCGGTAGACCACGGGGGCAGAGAGAGTGTTCTACGGAGCGTGGGAGAAAGGCCGCAACATTGTCCTTGCCCTGAAAAGCAAGGAAGCCACTCTTCTTTTATTCCTCCTCTCATCCTTGTTTTGCACTTTATCTCTTTTCATTCACTTCGCTCTCCGTCTTATTTTCAATGGAGCACTTGGGGCCAAAGACGTGTCACTGCTGTGGGTACACACACTCACACACACACACGCACACACCCGGACAAGGACACACCTGGGCATAAGAGCGCCAACTGAAAGGAGACAAGTTCATCCAAAGGGCCTGGCGAACAGTAACGCAGGAGGGGCCAAGTCCCATTGTGCCCCAGGTCCGCTCAGAAGCTTCTTACTCCTCCATCTTTCTGAAGACAGACTCCCAAGGTGCGATTTGACAAGATGTTTTTTGTACACTCATTATTTGTGACCCTTTTTTGTCTTTCATTTTCTTGTTTTACGGCTTTGTTTGTTTGTTTCTTTCAGGCGAGGGTAGAGTAGCCTTGGGTCTTTTGACGACAGCTGTGCTGCCGAGCACCGCATTGAAACAACACAAGTTCAGCACAATGACTGACAAGCGCTTTGTAGGACAGGAGGCCCACAATGAATGTGTCCCCACTAAAGACCACCGGTTGGCCCCATAAAGACCAGAATATTAGAGGCTGCCTGGTCCAAGAGAGTCAGCCGCACTCCCCGGAGCAGCTTGGAGTCAACTGGACCGACTAACTGAAGACCAAAATAAGGAAATAAAAGGTGTGGATGAAAGTTTTTACTCTGACGACGCATGTTTCTGAAAGCGACCGAAACGTGTGAAAAAATGAGAAGAAAGAGACCTGAGAGGGACTGTGAAGTATCGTCTGTGAAGATTTGACACAAATACGCTGACCCTCCCTCTCTATGTGACACTCTTAGATCCCGAGTAAAACATCTACAAGCACATACACATACAAGCCAATACACAACAACTGTAAATACTGCTGGCAGAAAGAAGGCACGGTGTAAGAAGGTCAGTCTGGCAGGTCAGGCATGTGACCGTGGCCCTGCAGCCCCTCTTCCCTTCCCTTCCCTTCCCCCTTGCCCCGCTCTCTTTGACCCCTGGGCCTCAGGAATTAAGCAGGAGTGGCGGGGCAATTCTCAGAAACTTCCAAAGCCCTCTCACCCTTCTGCCTCGGCCAAACTTAGCCTCTGTCACCCCTTCAGCAGCTGGAGCAGCTCAGCGAGCTCTGCTGGCACGGACAGGGAGGGTCAGAGCTGCCATATACACCTTTAACACACACAAGAGGCCACGCATATATATATATATATATATATATATACACACACACACACACACACACACACATATATATATGGAATATGATCGGGAAAGTGAACATAGGTAAATACAAAAAAGCGATACAATGTTGGACAATTGTGCCGAAGCCAGGATGATTTTTTCCAATCAAACCAAAATAGCAACGACTAAGGAAATCCACAGTTTCTGTATACAGCATTTCAGTTAAATATCAGCCAAAGTAAATCACTATGAAAGTCCCAACTGTCATGAGTGACAGGTTTTATGAGTTATAAATGGTGTATTTGCTGAGTTGCTCTTGTGTCCGGTCATAATTGACACTGAAATACTGTGGCATAGGGAGGCCAGAGGATGAACTTTGCTCTTTATTCACAGGACCGTAAACAGGACACACACACATACACACACACACACACACTCACACAGCCCACAGTTGAGGTGCACTGGAAAGCACACACAAGTCATAGTGCACTGATAATATGATCCTGTTTAACTAGTGGTATAAAATCTGCCAGCGGTGTTGCACCTGAAGAACACACACACACGCATGTACCAGACCTACGACCGTGAGCATACACTAACTCATATGCAGACATATAGTATTTTGCAGCAGCTGCTGCCAATCACGGTTTTAGCATGGTGCCACTCATGGATCCCAATGCTCCTTGTTTCAAGGTCAGACCTGTAGGTCCCTACTAGATATACTGCCCCCCTCCTGCCCCCCTCCTGCCCCAACTCCCTCACCTTCAGACCCTTCTCTAACCACCCATGCTCTGGAAGGAGCCACTACTGCAGTGTGCCAAACCAACCACATACTAAAACCACCGCGCTGACCAGCACAAGGCTTTTGCGTTAGTGTCACACTGTACACACACACCTAATATGCCATAGAGTTTTTAGGTATGTCACCAATGAACCCAAAGGTCAGTAATAAAGGCAAAACCTTGAGGCTCATATCTGATCGTGCACCATGAAACCAAGAGAGTCCACTCAATTATGGTCAGCGCAGTGTTCAAGACATTCCTTACCCCTCAGCCCCCAGCCCCGGTCCTTCCTTTTCACTCCAGGGTCAAAGTTTTCACCTTATCTGGAAGCCATCAGCAGTACGAGTCCCACCTCTGTGACTCATTTAGTTGTAACTGTTGCACGTCGTTAAAATCCTTCTCTCTAGCATTGAGAAGTAGGAAAACGGGGGGGAAAAAAATCCCATACACAGACGTTTAAAGCAATACTTCAGAAGCGAGGTAATCCGGGTCTCTGCCAAGATTTTCACTGCCAGTTGCAGCACATATTGTCTAGCGGGCAGACTCCGTCTCAGATGTTGTGAGGGCGAAGGAGGAGGAGGAGGAGTAGGAAGGGGGATTCTGCGGTGATCCAGTTTACTATTTTGGCTGGGGCTTTCTTCTCGCTGTGTGGTCATGGGGGCAGATCGACGCAGCCAGCAGGCACAGAGGACACTGGCTGGCCACAGCCCGACACAGAAGCCACATGGCCAGAGGGAAAGAGAAGGAGACCGAGTTAAGAGAGGGTGAGGTGGAATGAGAAAGCCAACCCGAGCTACAGGTCAGGGGACAGGGTTTGTTCAGGTTTCTTCCCCCATCTTACAATTCCCTCGCGCTTCTTGAACCCTCCCTCCTCGCTCTTGCACTTCAACTTCAGCCGGACCAAACTTCAACCTAAACCTTGTCCCTCCATCCATCCCTCTGTCCCTCTTTTCTCCCTACCCCCCCTCCCCCTCCCCCCCCTCTCGTTTTTCTCAGACTACCCTCCTAGATGTTTCCTTTCTGCCGGCCTGTCCCAACAAAGGTGCTCAGTCATGTGAAACCTAATCTCCAGCCCCCCAAAACGTGACCCTTGACCCCTTCAGTCTTCACACAGCCAGAGGGGGAGGGGGGCTGGGGCAGGAAAGGGAGGCTTTTGGGAAAAGGTCACATTCCCGAAGACACTTTTGTATATGCACGTGTGTGTGTGTGTGTGTGAGCCTGCATGCACCCGAATCCATTATGTGGTTTGTGTTCCAGGATCAGCATGTGTGTTGATTCTGTGTCTGTGCACAAAAGTGCACGAGGGGAAGTTTTCCTGTATTCTCCTGTGCACTTAACTGCCTTTTAAGTTTGTGTGTGTGTGTGTGTGTGTTTGCATGTCTTTTGTACAGTAGGTATGAGTGTATGCATGCATAGGCATAGCCACTGGGCGTATGCGCATGTTTGTAAGGAAGCACTTTTGGCCCCCAAGCGTTGCTGCCCATAGACAAAACACAGACTTTGTTTTCTACGCGAGCCAGGCCTGCAAGTCTTGTCAGGGCAGAGCTCATCTCCTTCCATCCTATGCTGGCAATCCTCAGATCTTTGTGTGTGCGTATATGTGTGCGGTGCATAGTGTGTGTGTGTGTGTGAGGCACTGGGTGTCAGCTGTCCTGGGTGATTAGTGCTTTTATATTGTTCCAAGGAGCCCCGGACGAGGCCCCCTCTTCACTGCATCACAGCACAGCTGCAGTCTGCCTCTCCATCTCTGCTCTTCAGCCTTCCTCTGCTCGCTGACACTCGAGGGACGGGCTCGGGCCCAGGGAAAATGAGCCTGAAAAAGAGGCAAGAACTGGCGAAAGAGGAACGGACAAAGAAACGTAGCATGGCAGAGTGCGTATTATGTACTGGAGACTGAAGAGAAGTAAGGAGGGATAGAGGAGATACAGAGGGACGATCCACTGACAGGCGACGGAGACACAAGCCTCAGAGAGACGTAAGAAGGCATAGGAATAGAAGGCGAGCAGCGGACAGGGAGAAGTGGTATATTAGCAGGATTAGAGAGTCGTTTCAATGCGCAGACTCTCTCCTGCACAGGATTTCCCCAGCTATGCCTGGGAGGCCTCCCCTGCTTTGAACACACAAGCAAGTCGGGGCAGAGAAAGGTGAAATAGGGGAAGAAGAGCAAAAAAAGGAGGAGGGGGTGCTATCTTTCCAAGAGAGAGTGTTTGTGAACTAGTTTTTATTAGCATAATGAGCTAATAAATTCTCACCCTTCAACACAGAGCCAGTGTATCCTCTGTAGACGTGCCAGAAATTAACCAAGTAGTAACAAAATACGACTAAATTTCTCCAACATCTTGTTTTACAAATGAAAGACATGTTTGATGACAAAACTATTCAAACTGTTTTTTACGCTTTACTTTCACAATGACAACCTTCTGGAAAACTCCCCTTTCAATCACCGGATTCTGACTGTTGCCTTTACAAGTTTAGGACATATGTCTCCACAAGAAGAAGAGGGGTGGGGGCAAGGCCCGGTAGGCAAGGGCCAAGAGCCTGCTCTGGGAAAAGTATGTCTGCTATGCATGCGCTGTTTGGTGGCGGGATTTGTGGGGCGAGGGCATTGTCGCTCTCTTGACATTGAACTTGGGAGATCGTAGACAAAGGGGAGGGGGCGACCACCCTTCTGAACATTATACATGTGTATGTGTGCAAGGACACACGCGGGCTGAAACATTCCCTGGGCCCAAACACCCGGCCTGCCCACCCCCTCCACTTCCTTGCGACTCTGCTTTATCTTAACTGTCAACACCTGGCCCGAGCAGGAACCCCTCTCTATCTGTGAACTTTAATCTGGCCCTGCTAGGCAAACAGCGGCCGGCTCGGACAAGGAGAGCGATTAGTCTGTCACGTTGCCCTCCAGTGCTTCGGCAGAGAGAGAGAGAGAGAGAGGAGGAAACATGGAAAGGAGAGGTCGGATGAAAAGATATAGGGGCTGGGACAACCTATGAAGTTAGACACAGCGTAATGAAATAAACATGAAGGAAAATAAACATTTTAAAAAGAGCTGTGCGTTCGGGAGTGGGGAGAAAAAGAGACGGAGGGGAGGCGGGGAGGGACAGAGAGACAGGAAGATGAGATGGTCTCTGGAGATATAACAGGCGCTTTGCTGACCTGACAAAGCCTCGGACCTGAGATATATTGGTGAACTTTCATCCTGACGGCGGATTCAAGCTGAGCCATGTAAACACACCTGGGTGCAATATATCCTATCACTTAGATGCATTTAAGTGCTATGTAACATTTATTTAATTGTCTGTGTGTGTGTGCTGGTGGCGGTTCTGAATACTCTAGTTAAACAGTGAGGATGCAGAACACAACAAAAAAAAACAATGCAGCAAATTCAAATGTGTATGTAATACTTTTTTATTTTTTTCAAGACAAAATGGCTGTGAAGAGAATAATGCAGACAACAGCTGAAAATAGAGTGGCATCTCCATAACTGAAAAATAGCAACAACCAAATCTGTAAGCCAAGAGAGAACTCATGAATGTCGTCGATGACCTTTGGTCACCAAGCAGTGAATATAAGTCATGACAATTCATCAGGAGGGAAAAATATTAACTGACTTGTTTTGCAGTGACTCCGTTCTGAACAGAGCATGTGTGTGTATCGTCATCATAATAAATAATGTCGACCAATGCCGTAGGTCGACTTCAAGTTCAGTTCAGAACAAATAGCTTGAGAGTAAATACAGAACACAGGATGAATCAGGGTGAAAACTCAAATGTACCTCAAAAACCCATTAGCAATGATAACATGTACCAATTTTTTTTCTATGATTTATTTAGAATATGCCTTGCATATGAGATGTACCATATTTAAATTATGAAGCACCATGGTTCTTTTGGCAATGGGGGAAAAAATGACAAAGAAACTGTAGCAAACAAACAAAATGCTTTTGAGATTGATGCTGGATTGATTGCATATGACAAAAGGTCTTTTTCAAAAACGGCTGGAATGTTATTAGGTGGTACATGTTCAAGGACAGTAAAAAGTTGGCTACCGAGAAAACCCAACAATAGCTTGTATTACTGCATATAAAATGGCAGGAGAGAAAAATATATAAAACAAACTAAAAAGATATGTACAACCACCTGTTTTTACCTCATTGTGGTCACTCCAGCGGGACTGCCTGAAAAGGCCATTATATGACCTCTCACCCTTGGGGGAACTTCACAACATTTTATTTTTCAAAAACAAACTTATTTTCAAGCATACAAATTATTCACACTATATTATCCTGCCAAATTAAGAAAATATACGGTGGCAGCTTGTTGGGATTTTTTTCACTACAGAAAAAGGGGTACATTGAAACCTTTAAAGAGTACAGGCAAAACAGTTAAAAATACAGGCTCCAACATAAATACTATAAGTGCCTACACTAAGTGAACATTAATTTCAAATACCATTCTAAATACAGGAAAAAAGTAGACCATAAATGTGTTTGAACATAGGAACTTACATGAGTGTGCATTTTCCTATGTGTTTTAAGTTCTCTCTATATATTCATATATCATAAATCTCTCCCCAATGCAAATTTTTGTTCAACCTGAAAACTTGTGTATAGTAAAGGCAAAAAATATGAGAGACAGGTTCATCACAATTCATTACATAGTGATCAAGTCCCAGATGTCACCAAGACAGAAAAAAGGAAACAACAACAATAAAAAAAACAGAAAAAAAACTTTAAATAAGATTCTCCCCTCAAGATACTGAAGTGTTGCTTTAAAAACTCAACAACACAATTTACCTAATTGTTCAAAATCAGATTTGTAGACTTTTTTCCGTTCTGTACTGAGAAGTATATTTCTATAGTTGGTATGAAGCAGGATATTTCTATGGCGGTTCCTGCATTGATGCCCCCAAGAGCCGGACTGATGTCCGGTTCCTCGGGAGGATACATGGCTGGCAACAGTTTCTAGTTCAACTCTTATTTTTTTTTCTCTTTTTTTCTGTTTAATGCAAAGCAATGACACCACACTAATTTGTCAGCATAGCAGAGCAAGTTTTCCCTTGAGTGTCCGACTGTAAACTGGGAAAATTCAACAGTGCATGTAGGTAGTCCCAGATCTGAAATCTGGTCCTCGTTTTATACTCAACCGACTGTACTCCGATTAGAGAGACAGATCCAGAATCCAAGGCAGAGTGACAAGTGCTATATTATCAACAATGGAGGGATGGAGATTAAAAAAAAGAAAAAAAAGCAACCACCACAATTAAGTGAAGAGTATGTAAACTGAAAAGGACGCAGTGACAATGTTACGTTTAAAGACTTGTGTGGAAGGGCCAATTTGATTCATTTGTTTTTCTAAATTCAGATTCTTCACTTTTGATTTTGACTTCTGTTTGAGATCGTTTCCAGTGAGTTGATAAAAAATAAGTCAGGTTACTTAAGGGTTTCTAAGATCTAATGCGGTAAAGACAATAAGCGCTATAAGGACATAAACATTTGAATTGAAGAGACACCTGGTCGACCCACTCCCCAGCCCTCCTACAACCAGGCCAAACCACCACCCTCACCCGAAATCTGTCTGGCTTAGGACAACTAAAACCCCCTCTCTTGTCTCCCAGTGGCTGCTGGCTACAATCGCGCCAGGCTGACACTGAAGAAAGTGAAGAATTTTGCGCTACTTACAAACCCCCCCCCCCCTACAAACTCTTAATTTTCAAAGAAAATAAAAACTCTGGGAAATGAAGGGCATTACATTGGTTAAAACAACTTGTCAGACTACCCCCTCGGTTTGGTACACATGTACCGGAAAACATAAACACCTAACCCAGACCTCTACACACATACTCCTTTTTAGCATGTAACATGCCAGTAAACAGAATCATAATCTGGAGAATAACAATATACATGAGTCAGGCAGATAATTGATTTACCAGAGGTACACATAATCTGTTTTTTTTCTTTTCTTTTTTTCAGCTGGTTCCTTATGCTCTGCTAAGTCACAAAAGACAGGGCTGTACAGGTGCTTGATGCAAGGACCCGCTCATTTCATATGTGCACAAAATTGTCCTGTAATCTTCTATAGCTGAAACTCCGAGCTTATAGCAAAAAGGAGGATTAACTAATGCAGGTACAGTATCCAAGGCACTCTTAGTTGTCATTTTACACCTTATTGTTAATTTCATTGCTGTTTGTCAAAGAAATATTTAATGGCGCTAGTGCCTAGCATTTCATAGGCAGCCCAATTTCTATATGTATATATTTATATATATCTTATCTCAATCTTGCATGGAAAATCTTTCACAAAGATCAGTCTTAAGTGTGACCCTGCTTGTCTTGATGTTTTGATAATATGACACTGTCCACCATGTTTGAACACTGAACTGTACATGATATGTAAAACAGTATGTACTGTATGCAGCATGGGTTCTCATTACTAACTTTTTTTTTTTTTTACCTTAAGGACATAAAAATTATCAACAGCAACACATGTACAACCAAACCCACCAGCCAAGGACAATTTTCTCTCTAAGTAGCCAAAACACACTGAGCATGCTGACCAGTTACAAAAAATACAAAACGTGTAAATTATTGCACAATAGAAAGGCTCAAAAAGTTTTGCGTTTGATGCAATAGTATTGCCCATATGATGGATCATGCATTCAGCTTTTTCCAGTCGCGGGTGATAACAGGGCTGTACCGTGTATTGGTGTCGAACCCTGTTGTCCTTTCCCCCTCACTTATTGGCTAGTTAGCCAGGGTCGCTTTTTTAGCCAGGGGAGCTGAGAGAGAGAGAGAGCTGCCAGCATGCTGCTCTTTGCCTACTCAGTCTTAATGTCATTAGCCAGAGGGCGGTCGCTGTGCCACTTCTTCATGTGTTTCTCCAGAGTGCTGTATACACTGAAAGGCATGTGGCAGATTTCACATTTGTACACGTCCTTGCCCATCTGTCCGTGGGTCTTCATGTGGCGAGTGAGCTTTGAGCTCTGGGCGCACGCATAGCTGCACAGCTCACACTTGTAGGGCCGCTCTCCAGTGTGACTGCGTCGATGCACTGTCAAGTTGCTGCAGTTCTTAAACACCTTGCCGCAATACTCGCAGGTGTCGCTGCGGCGGCCGTCCTTGGAGTTCGGCCTGCCATTCCCATGGGGAGTGCTGGCCCCGCTGCCGGTGCCGCTGCGTCCTGAGGCGGCCCGTTCCCCGTCCAGCTCGCCGGGAGGAGTGGAGAAGCGCAAGCTGCCGTTTTCTGACGAGTGCTCGGATGAGGAGGCGAAGGGCGATTGTCTGGAGTCCCCACCTGTGAAGTTGATGAAGGGGTCCTTGAGTTGTCGGGAGGCAGCGTAGCCAGCTAGCCACTGGGAGTAGACGTTCTCTGTGTTTGGGATGGTGGGAGTGTGGGAGTCGAGGTCCTTCTCCACCTTGATGCGCTTGGACAGTGGACTGAGCGAGCCAGGGCTGACCCGTCCCCTCAGCAGCTTCCTGGACAGACCTTCGGTGGATAGAGGTCCCAGGCCGTTGATGGTAGTTGTGGTCCCATCATCTGCCCGGTCCAACTCCAAGGTGGAGTCGTCGTCGCCGGGTTCCCGGGACGAGCTCCTGCGGTGAGGGTGCAGGGCCTCGCTGTTCTGGTGGTGGCGGGCCCCTTCGAGCCGTAGGCTGAAGCGATAGTCGCTCCTTTCCTCCTCTTCTTCGACTCCAGGATTTGTCTCAATTTCCTCCTCCTCCTCCTCCTCCCCTTCTTCCTCTTCGTCTTCATCCTCTTCCTCCTCCTCCTCTTCTTCCTCCTCCTCCTCCTCCCCCTCGTCTTCATCTCCATTGACCGGCATCAGGCCGTTGTTCTCACTCTTGAACTTGGCCACCACTGACTTGAGAGCATCCGTGGCACTGCCGATCAGATCACTGGTGCCAGGTTCTGGGGAGCTTGTAGTCGAGAGGCCGTCTTCCGACTTGGCATTAAGAACCGAAGACTTGCTCTGACAGTGCGTCTTCATATGTCGCTTCAGTTTGCTGGCCTGGGTGCAGGCGTGGTTACACAAGTGACACTTAAATGGCTTCTCCCCGGTGTGGCTTCGCCGGTGAACGATTAGGTTGCTCTGGAACTTGAAGGTCTTCCCGCAAAACTCACAAGACTTTGACTTGAGAGGTGTGCCTGGTTGGGTTGCATTGGACAGCGGGTTAGGGGTGGAGCGTGAGCCAGAGGGTGACTGAGAGGTGGATAGGGGAGGCGTAGCTGAGAAGGGAGGCTTTGAACCTGGCTGGAATGGCTGCAGCAGCCGTTGCATAGGGCTGGGCCTGTTGGGGGAGAGAGGCGGGGACGCCCCAGTGGCATTCCCAGCTAGCTCGCGCAGACGTCGAGAGAAGTCCATTGGAGGGGCTTCGAGTGGCACCGAGTTGAGCCTCATCACCCTGTCAAAGGCGCTGGGATGGTGGGTTGCCAGGGCCAGTTCATCGGGGCTGAGGTGATGGCGCGGTGGGGGGCTGAACAGAGGTGGTGTTCGGGGGTAGCGGCCTTCGCGGGGTGTGGATGCTGAATCCCGACCCGATCCAGAGCCCGGCATCCTCAGAAGGCTGTATGGACTGCCATCAGCCAAGTGGACAGCATGAAGGGGAGGCTGGGAGGAGGCACAGTCACCCCCCATCCCGGGAGCTGCAGCCACTCGGGGGGTGAGGGGGCTACCAGGTTTGCTCTCCAGATAGATGCGGAAGCCGTGGGTGTTCTGGGCGTGCTGCAGCAGGAACCAGGCACTGGTGAAGGGCTGCTTACAGGTGGTGCAGATGTAACTGCTGGGCTCATCTTTATCTGACAGAAAAAGAAACACAGAGAGAGAGAGAGATGAGCTACATTTTAGATTGACCTGATGAAATAAGAAAACAGACTTACTGACCAACCTCAACACTTCAATGATGACAGTGAGTATTTAAAAAAAAGTAACATAATGTAAAATATGATCGTCAAAAGCTGAGAGAATGTGAATGTCACAGCTTTTTTCATCTATATAAATTTCAAAATAAAACCAGCATTTACTCCGAGACAGAAAACCACTGATATTCAAATAAATATTTTCCGTGGATGAACAAATATTTCATCATTAAGCACGTCTGAATCTTAATTCTAAACTAATTCTAATTTTAAACAAATAAATACTCCTGTATATATGTTTATATATTTATATATATGTTTATATATTTATATATATTTTATTATATTTTATATATGTTTGTAACCAGTTTTCACTTCCAGTAAGCTTAACAAGAGAATGAATTAAACAATAATGAGAGATATCTCAGACAGCAAGTACACAATTTACACAGTCGGGAGGGCATGAGAATATTTCAAAACATAATTGACTTTCAATAGCACTTGCACATTGACCGGCGATTTGCCTGACAACGCACGCCTAATCTCGTTAAACACACTCATCTCTCCTCCAATGCCATGTTTACAGAATTAGCAAGGCTAGAGTGGGACATGTTTCTGATGCTGCATATTAATGCTGAATACAAATACGAGGTCACATTTAAAAAAAAAATGTACCAGCGCTTATCACAAAAACACACATTCCCAGGGAAAATAAGCAAAGGGAGACATTGTGTTTGACTGTTTGCGTGTGGGTGGGGAGGCACCTATAAAAATGCATTTCATGCATTATTTTTCTATTTCTGATTTTTCATGCTTTATGGATTTATTTAAATCCTCTCAGGTGAATAGAAAAGGAGAAGAAGGGGAAAGCAGAAGTGAGAAATATGCAAAACAAGAAGCATCCACCACTTGCAAATGTGCTCCCTCTTTCATCTTTTGGCTGTCTTATCCTTTCTTCCTTCTTTTTTTTTCACTGGAGGGCAGATTTTCTGAAGTCATTTGCAGACGCTGAACCCAAAACCATGGCCATACTGTGCCAGACAGGGAGAACAAGAGAGAGGAGAGACAAAGATAGGCCATGTGTATATATGAGTGTTTGCGAGTGTGTGTGTGAGATTGTGACTATGAACGATCCCTAAGATGGTGGAAGGACAGCCTTGCATTTTTAAGCCTGCTGTGCCAGAAAGACAAAGGGGTGAATAAGGGGCAGAAATAGAAGACGGCTCCTGAGCGAAAAGAGGGACACCGTGGATGAGCAATAGACGGAGCAGATTGGTGTTTTGTGGTTCTCCTTTCTATCTCGTGTGTCAGCGGCCACCATGCCCCCCTCCCAACAATCTCACTTAGAGACCAGAACACGGCATGAAATGTGCACCCAATCAAACCTCCTCGCAAACCTTTTTCTCTTGACTGAAAAGAGTTGGAAAGGGGTTATACTGGTAAATTATGGATCATTACAATCTGCAAAAATTACAGTTAATTGCTGCCACCTGCGAGGGGCTTTGACCCGCTATGGAATTTTTCCATCATAAAAAAGCCATTTGCCGTACACGTTTTTGCTCTCTCTCTCTCTCTCTCTCTCTCTCTCTCTCTCTCTCTCTGCCATAAGCACAAATAAAATGTGCCCATTACATCGGCTTCGGCTATATGTATGTTTCCTACTACTATGCATGTGTTTTTATGGCTTCAAATAGAAAGCCCCGTATCTCTCGTAAAGCGGTGGCAATAACCTGGCCTCTCCTGTTGGCTTTGCTTTGATTTGCAGCCTACACACACATCCTCTTCCCCGTCTTAATGTGCGAGCAGAGAGTGCATCTGCATGACGTGGAAAATAGATGAAATTATCTGTTATTGTGAAGGACGAGATAGGGAGATTGGTGGGGTTGGCTTGAATGCCGTTTTCCCCTCAGAGATATCTGTGTTCATCACAGGAAAAGCATTGAGGGATCATGGGAGTGAAGAAAGGAGACGAGAGTGAAGTAGAGAGAGAAGTGTGGCGTGAAGGGGACTTTCCTAATGACAACCCACCACATCTCTGGAGGACACCAGGGCCACAACACTTTAAAGACGGTAGTCAAGCCATTTTCTTATGTATCAGAAACATCCTGTGCTATGCAATCACAGGCCATCTGTGGACATTTGACAAACTGTGCTCATCCCACAAGCAGTGACAATAATTGTTATTCCCATCCAGGCGGTAGACGCATTGATGGGCATCAACAAGCCAATACCAAAGCATGTCCGGATTCACAACAATGGCAGAGGATGTCTAAATAACCCCACAACTGTGCCTGACAGATGTAGTCAAAGGGATGGAAAGACGGCTTTTCAAAAGGAGAAAAGGCGTTGTGACGAGGCGTTGTGACAAGGCATTTGACGGCGTTGGAGTTTTCTTTTTTCTTTGCAAGAAGAGAAGAGAACTGTGAGAGAGAGAACGGATGATCTTATAAACGAGTCTGTCCTCTAATGGAATAAAGGAGAGCTCCCTCTCAATCTGTCCGTCTGTTTTTCTCTCCTTCCATTAACTCTAAGTCTGTGGAGAGCAGGAGAGCTCGGGCTAATGCTGAATCTCCAGGTCCCTTTGAAATAGGATCAGCAGAGAGGAGAAACACACTGACAACCCCTTAGCTGCCATTTCATGGCAGGGGCTGAAAGAGGGGACTTTGGGGGAGAGAGGACAGAAAGCATAGAGGAGAAGAGAGAGATGGCAGGAGGAACAGGAGCAAGCAAAAGAGAAATATAAGAACTAAAGAGGCAGAGCACAGAGAGACGCAGAGCAGTCAAAGTAGAAGAGAGGGGCGTTAACAACTCCTTCAAAGCCATTTCAGCAAGTTGCAACACAAAGCAGGGGGAGGCTAGTGTCTAACGGACACAGCGCACTGCTACCAGGAAGAGAATATGATCCTTGGCTAAAGCAAAAACAAAAGAACAACCGACACACGGACCGTTGGGAAAAGAAGGCACCTCGAACAGCAGATATGGTCATCCTGCGCTGCCGAAAACATCCTCACAGCACCGTCACCGACAAACTAATACAGACAAGCCGTCTGGGAGGTTAAAGCATAATGCAAGCTTTGCTCATGCATGCTCTAATGTTGGTGTCCCAGAAGAACGCAGAGGAACCACATCAAACCCATCTCCTTGTGTCCCCATGGGCCAAAGGAAAGCCACACAATGACCTTGACCCAGTGTTAATCGGTTAAAGATGCATTAAGGAAAGAAACCATCCTCCCTCCATCTCTCAATCGAACCCACCATCCATCAAGTGCCCCTACACTCTCAAACTTTCCAGCCGTACATCCAAAAAAGCTGGCAGACTTTGGCTTGACCTCAGTTATATCCAGTTTTGTCCTTCACCAGGCCTGATGGTAGGCTCAGGCCGTCCTGGTGTGACCGCGCAGCTCTCACTGATATTGGTCATTTAGCTAATGGAGGAAAAAGCTAACAGGATTAGCTCACATGCCTTCCAAGAGGAGGAAGAGGGAATGGAAGGCACAGAGGCGCGAGACACGGGGGACACACCATGTCATCGCCATTTCCCAAAGCTACCAGTGGCTTGGGTATCTGGCGCAGTCACACACACCTGAAAAGTGATTATGCTAATGGAGGGTATTTGCCAATATTCATAAGTGTTTATAGGTGTTGGAGTGAGTGCCTTGGGAAGACGGAGGGTTGTCAATACAGTGCCTCTTAAGTGCCTCTGCCGTAACTGGCGTTAATGTGATTACTACTCTGTTTATGTCATTAGGGTATTCACAGTCAGGAATTGGACAGGGGTGAAGGGGGAAGCGGCAGAGGACAAGTTAAAGAACACGGTGGAGGCTCTACAAGGCATATATTAGAGCTGTTCTGTAGTGTCCTGCATTTCCTTAATCCATTCTGTTGTACATGACTTTCACTTGACTTGAAGGTCTGAGTGGAAAAGGATTGAACTATAATCACTCGTCGTCAGGGGCTCTAGAGCGTGAGAGCAGCTTTATTTCAGTGCATTCATCGGTGTCTCATACATGTTACAGCCCGAAGGTGTTTTATCAGTCTGTGCATCTGTTTAAGAGCAGCTGGCTGGCCTTGACCTCGCTCCCTACTTCTCTACCTCTCTCTGTTTGTCTGTTTCCATGTCACAGACACACACACACACACAGACCATACTCACACTCACAAAGACACACACACAACAGGGCTCATACACTCACTTCTTTGTCCCAGGCCAGACTTGTTGTGGTTTGCTTAGCCACTAGTCACAGACAAAAGGCCTGTTTGACCAACACTTGTTCCTGAGACAAAGCCGGATGCAGGAAATGCGGTGTATTAAACAGAAAGACAGCCAGGGAATGGAACAGAACCAAATCACAACTTTATAAAGCGTAATGTGGACCAGGGGCCTGCAGCGCTCTACTGTCGGAGTCACAAAAGACACAATTGGGAGAATCAGACAATGAATCACTACACACATCACACACTGAGACAAAAGTGAAGAGGTCAGAAAAATAAATAATGGTGATCACCAGATAAAGATGCATGGTGGTCTTTGAGGGCCTATATGCCCGCCACCAAGTAATCAGCTGGCTGTGGCTTTGTGTCACATCAGAATGTTGCACTTCTTACCATTTCTTTCCCCTTCTACTGAATGTTGATAAGAGCAGTAGAACTGAGGTTTCTCTCTAAGCCAGCAATAAACTGTTTTGACACCCAATCATGGGCAATGATTGCATGCACCATGCACAATAGAAAAATACGTTTGCTTGTGACTGTGTGTGGTTGCTGGGGATGCCCGTGTGTTTTTCAAAAGCATGCGCTTTTGCATGCACGTGCATTGCTAGTGAGTATGGTCTTATTTCTGTTTCCATGTATGCATACTAAGTGTGTGTGTGTGTGTGTGGACATTAGTATGTACTACACTTGCTACAATCATTTCAGAATTAGCATCGCTCTACCCTGTCTGTTTCCCTACGTAACCCTACTCCCTTTCATCTTTTCTCGGTTGAACTGCGTTTGAACTGACCATCCACCCACTCATCCATCCGTCCGCGTGTCCGTGTCTCTATCCCTGCATATATATATCCATTCATTCTGACTTACCCAGCTGGACAGCTTCGTGCTTGGGTGCGGCTAGGTCCGTCAGACCTTATAACAGCCCGGGCAATCCGTGTCTGATGCAGATCATTATTGGCTCTCTGCTTAAGAGAGACAGTGGGAGGCCGCACGCTGTTGTTTCTCATCCTAGCTCTAATGGTACAGTGAAAAGACCTCTGGGCTTCTAAGCTTAACCAGTCTAATTAAATGGACCATCGCTTATGTAAGCATCCGCAGAGATTATTTATTAAGTCGGGTTCCGCTTCGCAGGATCAAACCGCCGTCAACAAAAGCCAGCGCTGAACGGAGTAGGTATTAGAATAAAGGAAAGAATCAAAGAAACTGCAAACTGCCAAGTGTCAGTTTAAGCACACATATCCAGGTACATAAGAAGACTTAATCAAGCAGGAGTATTTTTGGACTCGGGCAATATCCCAGATGGGCGCGAAGTCTCTGAGCACATCAGAGGGAACATGTGAAAATTGTTCTGTCAAAGAAAAGATATGTCTCAATAAACTGCAGCTCAGCGAGGAGGACTGCGCAAAATAGGCTAATGAGGAAAATAAATAATAAAACAGAAATCTATTGACTACAATGGACTGCCAAAAAACAGACTTTTTCTTCTTCTTTATTTTCAAAATGCAGGCTGTCAATGTCTTTCCGTACAAGCTTCATCCCGGTTTGAAGTGTAAGGACAAGAAAGCCTCCGTAAGACATGAGGCCAGAACCCTGTGCTTCACTATCTCTGCATAGCTCAGCTTATGACAGGCTGGCGTCCCCGCAGAAAGGATGGAGGGGAACGAGGGAGGTCAACTAGCTGCACATTTCTGCATAAATCTCCAGTTAGATAGCATCAGGAGAGCAGAAACAGCAGAGGGAGGCAGGCAAGCAGCAATGGGTGATAAGGCCCCGGGGCCAGGCATTCGACACTGTCAAAACTGTAAGTCTTCGGCTGTTGGATGAGTGGAGCGCGTTATGAGCCTGCATACCATTTGCCAGAATGTGATTTGGCTTCATCGGAGCATACAAGGCCCTATGTCGGACGTTGCCCCCATTCCCTTCAGTCTTTTTCACAAACACAAGGTGTGAGGAGCTGGACAGAACAAAAGACTGTGAAGAAAACATTTCAGTCACATTATTATACAGCTGTGATTGTCAACAGCTTTACTAGTGAAAAGGCTGAGCAACATGAGGCAACAGAAATCACGAGACGCCCGCATGTCCGTCGGTGTTATATTATCACAAATCAGCAGGTTGCAGCAGTTTCAATGAAACATCTCTCTCCTCTCTTACGGAACACCACTGAACTGTTATGTTCAGTTATGATAAATATTTTCACATCCTCTAATGCGCCAAAAACTAAAGTAAAAAGAAATATCCATCACCACCTCAACAGGTTCTCCACAAAAATAGACTCACTGCCATGAATAATATAATAAAGAGTTGGGGTCCAACCAAAAGCTGGGGATGAACAATGCAGTGAGCAAGTGAGGGAAGAAAAGTTGAACAGGAAGAGTGTGAAGTTACTTTGCTTGATCTACAGGCCCAGACCTGCAGTCAGGGTATCTCTGAGCTCATGAAAGTCCGGACACACACACACACACACACACACACACACACACACACACACACACACACACACACACACACATACACAGTGTGTCTGGACTGAGTAAACACTTCAGCCTGTCTGGAGGATAGAGTCATTCCCTCTCGCTCGCTCTCTTTCTCCGTCCCCCATGCAGCCTGCATGCTCCCTTGTTACTCCTCCTTCTATCACGCTATTTCCTCAACACCCTGATGGCCGCACTGAAAGAGGTTAAAGTGAGTCTTTCACAATCTCTCTCTCTCTCCCACACACACACACACACCTACACTGGCCACCATACACAGTTTCGCCTTCTCCTCTTTTTTTTTTAAATTCTGAAATACTCGATTGGATTTGTTTCTCTAAATTGTTCTAACCCTAAAAGCTGAAAGTCACAGTACCTTAACACCTGAGCCACGGTACACCTCTCATCTTCTCCGCCCACTCATTTAGTGCCAGGCACATCTAAAAATCCATTAGGCTGGTGTGTACAAGTCTTTTCTTTTTCTCCTCCTACCTTTGCCTGAGGTGCTCTGTCACTGTAAATAATATTTCCAGAGAAAGTGAGACACATAGAGCAAAAGGAAAACGAGAGCGGGCCAAATAGGGAAAGACACTGCATCATTATCTTAATCTCCAAACGGAGCCGGAGGTGGAGAGGATTGGAGGTCTTTGTTCTACGGTTTGGGCTTTCAAATGCACCTGGATCACCGTAAAACACCCCATTGTCCTGACCGGTTATTTAAGTGGAAGTAGAGAACTTTTAAGAAACACAAAGTAACCAGCAATCTGGACCTACGGTCTTTGTTTCTGAACTCGCTCCCAAAAAGCCCCAGAAGCTCTGAAGCATGGGCCGTCATTTAGCTGGGGAACAAGGGCGGTTGTAAACATGTAGTTATTTTTCACCCTGCCCTACCACCTCAGGGTGAGACGACCAGGGCATGTGAGCTCGGGCCAACCATAGCAGTTCGTTATGCATACGAGCCTCAAGACATCGTGGAGGGACATGGCACTCTGAAACAACAAGGCCTGTGTGTTGGAGTGTCCCGTGGCCCGGAGCGGTGGAGGCTGAGGGTTTAACACGCGTCCCATCTGCTGTGTGTGACTGTGCACACGGTGGTCGAGTGGTTAAGGGAGCATCAATAGTCCGACTCTTTAGATCAAGGGGTATCTAAGGGTCAGCTGGAGCTCACAAATCCAATTTCCTTAGATACTGAGAAGTACGGAGTCAAGAAGGATATGCTTGTACATGCGGAAAATGCAGATCAAGTCGGAGTTTAGCATTTTTTAAAAGTTTTTATTAATTTGTTAAATTACTTGTGACGTCATAACAAGTCAGGTCTAAGCCATGTCGTTCCCTGATTCTGTAATAAGGACACAGCAACTAACATTGAGAATGCAATGCCCCCACCAACATCCATTCATCCAACCCTACATTCCCCCTTGCATTATTTATTCATCAAAGAAATAATATTGCTGGGCCACTTCTCAACCCAGACGCTTTCCAAATCCTTATTAAAATTGCAAAAAGGCCTCCTGTTCAGCCCTAATTCGGCCCCTTCAAGACATTCTGAAAGAAGCATGAATAGACATGGCAGGGCGAAGAAGTGGTCAGATATCCAAAGTGAGCTACGAATGTTTATTTCATTGCTCTTCTGCTCAGTGCAAGAAGTTGACTCTTAAACTGCCGGGACTACAAAGAGGCCTGATACCAACCGGGGATTCACCTTTATGACAGGTTGTTTTGCCCCAAACAAATGGTTGCCAAATTATATGGGTCAAAGTTGGGTTGTACATCACAGGGCACAATCTCCTTTCCCAATGACACATGACCCTAGCGGTTGGAACGGAGTGAATGCAGCCAGTTCATACCTGCGTGTAAAGTTTACCATCAATAACAGTTCATAAGATGGAATGGGCCATGTGCTTGGCAACGGCAGGCCAAGCCCCACACCATTGTTCACCTCCGAGGCTCCCTGTACCAGATTTCTGCCTTCTAATTGAAGACACGTGCTCTGATCAGCCGCCATAGCAACCGAGGGAGGCGGGTAAAATGGTGGAAAATAGGTGCAGCGCAGAAAGTTAACACCCTGAGCCGCATTCCTCCGCGTTCCAAAAGAAGGCGAGATCTGAATTGATACCAGTGGTGCATTTCACCTTGTGTCTCTCTAAGAACCATTTAAAATCATGTTCTTCAAGGCTATCTTTTCAGTTTCAGTGTCGTGCACGGGCCGCACCGTCATTGGGCTGTTGAAAACGCAGCATGTGGACTCATCCACTTATTCCCCCTAAAGGTGTGTCAGGAACATGCATAGGTTCGAGCGGTAGCGAGCGTGATATTAATTAAGGTAGCCAACCTGTAGGTTCCTTTGTGCCCAGCTGTACCGCATAAATCAGGCTTTTAACGAGGCTATGGCCCTAAGATCTCAAACCGTGCTGGAATGCTACCTGCACAGCCATGCCAAAAGTCTGTCTGGGTCTAGGGCTCCTATAGATCACATGTTTATAAGGGGGGCTATAGCGACCTACCCTGGGGAGGGAAGGAGAGAGGGCAGAGCAGAGAAGCAGAAAAAAAGGAGGGTGGCAAAGGGGGAGGGAACTATTTCTAGTGGGTCATCAGGTTTAAATAAACATGTGTGTGTTGCGCTGTAAGGTTGCAAGCATGTGTGTTGCACGTCTGCTCATGTGCTGCACCACAACAAATTCTCTTTTTTTTTACGAGGACCGTTTATAATTGGCAAAGTTAACCAAGGAAAAACGATGAGACAGGCGCAGCCAAAAGGAGACAAAGACTGAAGTCGAAAAAAGGGGGACAGGTTTGAAAGCAACTGGCAGAATTCCTCCTTTTCTCCCGGTAGACATGCATGACTTAGAAAAACGTTAAAATGAGCTTTGTGACCTCGGAAAGAGTTGATAACAGGATACGTGAAGAAAGCCTGTTTGTCTTTGGAGGACAGAAGGATTTATACACCGACAGCTGCAGGACAGAACACACATGTGTAAAGACTGACTGACTGACTGACTGAAAGGTAAACCGAGTCCACCTTCAAGCCATTGTTCCTGCGCAGAAAGGGTCCATGAACTCAGACATTCCACAACAGGTAGTGGCAAGACATACTTACACACAGCCAATACACAGGCATGATGCAAGTACACACACATTTGCACTCACTAGAGCATATCATGTAGCCACACGGGTCAGAACTCTTGCTGTAGTTTATTGACATATGCCCTTAATAGAACAGTACAGCGGCACTTTCCAATGCAATGCCTTCATCCTGGAGAGCTTGCCACCTAACCAACCGTATACAAATAAGTCAGCGTGGAACTGCAGACATTTGAATTGATAGCTGATCAGGGGATGGGTACAGCTGTGAATGTACCTCCGCTCCTCCTAAGACCTTCCCTGTCATTTCAGGAGGATGGGGGGATGATAACTTCTGGCTGTAGCAGAATTTGCAGGGGCATAGAACCCGACGGACTCCCTGTGTAGCATTCTGAAAAAACTTATTTTACTTTTATGCCATTCCATTCACGTCCAGCTGATCCTGAGAGGAGAGGGTTTTACAGATAACCCAATGGCTATCTCATCTACTTCTGCCACAGCTGTATAGATATATAAAGCCAGAGAAAGATGTGTTTGCTGATAAAACACATGGCCCTTATTGCCCTCGTCCGGTTTCATCACCTTTGCAGTACACAGAGGGGTAGCTGATGAAAGGAGGAATTAAGAGCAGTGAAAGAACAGGGATATTATCCGAAGAGGAAGGGTGCAGTTGAAGGGTGTCAAGAACGGCGCAAAAAGCTGTGGAGTGGAGAAGAAGGGAAAAACAAAAGAGTGGTGGACAGCTTTGCACTGCAGCACCCCATTCTAGATTACATTAGTGGCAGCTGCTTCCTTTGTGCGGTTTTATGGCCTGGCCCCAAGAAAAAGCTGCTGAAATTTCATTTAATCTGCTGCAGAAACTCAAGTGTCTATCAGCCACTCAAACAAGGGAGCCTAAAAGCACCGTGCTCTCAAATATCTGAGGCAAAATAACACTAATAATATCTCTGTCCATGGCCATACGGGCAGACATTTTGTGTAACCAAAGAGGGTTTGCCTGCTTGGGAAACTGGCCCGCTCTGCGGGTCCAGGGGCAGGCCTTTAATGGCGGGTGAGGGACAACGTCCCCCTTTTTTCCCTCCTTCGCTCGTTTATTTATTTCCACCTCCTGTTCATCTGTCCAAATCATTAGCTTATGTTAATCACTAAAACTAGCAAGAGTGACCCACAATTTCATTTAGTATGCCACTATACTTAACAACATATGACAACGCAGCTGCCACAACTCATTTATTAAGGTGAACTAATTGTATGACTGGGCCTATATCTTGTGTTAATTTGCATCAGTTGCCTGTCAGACTTTGACACATACAGTGTGTGATGGAAGGAAAATCCAATCCTGACATCTTTGTATTTATGTAGGTATCTTAATTAAAATGTAATCATTTAACATTGTTTGCTACCCCACGGCTCCATTTCATGTGGTAAATTATTGGTGTTTAAATGTGCTTTTTACTCTAGAAACTACTGCATCCAAACAAAGGCCTGCCAAACCCCCAAACCCTAAGGGCCTAAAGTTTACAGTAAACCTTAATCAAATAAAACCCCAAACAAAATTTGATAAAAGTATAAATGCAATTGTTATTCCTTCAAAACAATTTCATCTCAATATTCTACTTTTAGGATCCAGAGCTAAAGCAAAAGAGGGCAACCCATTTTGCCAGCTGAGCTGGCCGGACGCAGCGTGCGAGCTCTGACAGCAGTTGCAACTGACAGAGAGCAGAGGTACAGGCAGCGGTTAGGGGCAGCTTCCTTCCAGGGCTTTGTCTTCACAAAGCGGCGTTTCCACGTACTTTCATGTGCATTTTGTTCAGATGAACTGGGTCCGCTTAGCCATTCGATGCCACTTCTGCAGCTTAAGTCAAGATGAAGAGGAAGAGGAAGAGGAGGAGAGGCTGGGGCCCCTTTTCCTTGACCCCTCGAACAGTAAGATGACAGGAGTGATGACAGCTAACGGGGTGAGAGAGGAAGTTAAGAGAGGAACAGGCCCGAAGCACCAAGCAGAGATATCGAGGCAGGAAGTGTATGTCCGAACCAGATACACGCTCCCTCGGTCTGGTCGGGGCAAATCACATATGAGGAAAGTAAGCTTGTGTCTCTTTATCCCACAGGAGCAGGTCTTATTTTCATACTGCTCATCCTCTCAGGTTTGGCTTAAGCTTAGGAGACTGACACCAGTGTGTGAGGATAATGACAATGAAGTGTGGCCACCACGTAAATGGGAGCACTTTCCAACGCTAACACCTTTCTTCTAGTCTCGCTTGTCAGGCAGGTTCGTCTCTTCACTGTCAAATCAAAACACTTTTTTGCGCTACTTGTTGAGTACACTGAAGAGAAAAAAATGTTTGAGTTGGTGGGAGCCCAACACGTTATTAGTGGTTAGCATAGAAGCACTGGAAACTCTAAGAGGCCATGAGGGATTGATTCTCTTCCTTGCCTTACATTAGATGAAATGATTGATACCACTCTCATATCTGTACTGTAAATGTGAAGCCACAGAACACCGGCCAATTAGCTTAGCTTAGCATGAAGACAGAGGAAAGATTTATTCCAGTCCCGGCTGATTGCCCGGTAACGGCGCAGCTTTGACAGGACTACGCGCTAGCTGTTTCCCACACAGTTCTCCGGCTAAGCAACGAGCAGTATCCTATCTAACTCTCAAAAAAAAGGAAACAAGCATATTTCCCCAAATGTCAAGGTGTGTCTTTTATCGTCCGCATTCTCTAGTAAGGCTGGGCAGTTTAAAGTGTTGTAAGTTCAAAGGGAAATTAAATAGGGCATAGCGTGCAAAGAAATTGAGCTGATTTTAACTTAAATTGCTTGGAAGGAGCTATAAAAAAAACAGCACTTTCAACAATTTAATAAACATGCTGGCTCAGAAAGAAATACGCTAATTATGTCTTACCTTTTCCTTGTAAAACAGTGTTTACAAAAGACAACTAACACAAGATATAAAGGTAAAGTTGAAGGAATAGCAACATAGAACCACAAATGAGTACTAATGAAGACGACATGGAGAGCTGTAAAGGAGGGGTGAGGGGATGGAGGGAGACGGGGGGGGCAAATTAACCTTTTTAATTGGAGAGTGGTAGTCCTCTTTGGACCCTGCAGTTGGATCCAGAGTGCTGACAGATGATGAGAGGGAAATGGCAGGCCTATTACAGGCAATCTGGCCCTGCGACTTGGCAGACCACAACAGTACCAGAGCCTGGGGAGAACAGGGCATGTCCAGCATGGAGAGCGTTCCCTGCCAGACCGCTCGCTGGCAGAAAAGGGCTTGCCTCAATAAAAGGTATAAATAGAGAATGATTATCTTGGCACTTTGAACTATGGGGTAAAGGGATGTCATAAGGGAGTCTGGTTTCTTGTCTGATAACAAAACACTACCTGGTCAAGAAAAAGGGAAACGGGCTTCGCTTTAATGAAAATGAGAGAACCGGTCTGACAGGTATACCAGAGAGAGAAGGACTAGGGCCTTGGGTATGGGGTGGAAGAAATGCTCACACACCATTTGAGTTCACATGACTCCGTACTCATGCACGCACACATTTTTAAACACAGTGCATCTGCCCGGCGTTCGCCGGGGAACCAGATACATGGAGAAAGACATCAGAGAGGTTGACTTTCTGTCTGTCTGTGTGTCTGGATGCGGGAGCCATGTTTATGTCTGAGGATACAAGGAAAACAAACATCAAGGTCAGAGAGGCTGGAGTCTGTCCAAGCAATAGAGAGCCTCCTTAGAAACACTGTGTTAACGTCGGTCCCGTGGGGGGACCTCAGCATTCAGACAGAACCCTTACGTGGGATTTCATATTGAACATCGAAAGGCATCTAAGGGCTATTTCCCGATCAGGATGACGCCTGTGCACAATTTATGTGTCATTTAACGACGGATTATTTGTACTTCTTCCTTCTTGATGTCCTAACTTGATCCGGCGTACGACTTTCTGAGTATCAATGAAGCCCATTCATGTCATGTTCTCTTCACTAAACGACAGCCAACTTATTCATTGTCTTACAGTCCAGGAGACAGTTGATGTAACTGTAATCCCGACGCTTTCTCTAATGCGCTGACCCCATTAGAGCGACATGTATGGATATCTCGACAGTAGGTCACTGAGACAAAGAATCATCAGTCCTTACCTCTGTTCTTCTCCTTACTTTTCACTGCCCAACGTATTGTTTTATGACTACCTCTTTCTTTTGTCTATCTGTCATGCATCATGCATTTTTGAACAAGGCACAGACAACATAGGGGACCACACAAGGTTGCTTTTAGTCTTAACGTGCAAAGGATGCTACATGGAGCTGTGTGAGTCCATTCAGTCTCAAAGTGTACACGACACACTCCGCGTCCCACCCTCTGCATCCTCTGCATTTCCTCCACACAAAGTCCTGCTCACAAATTTCTCACTCTCTCCTTCCTTTGTATCTGTCTCAAAACATAAACACACACACACACACTCACACACACAAACTAGACACATGGCCGAAGAGAGTAGACTACCATCTGTGAGTAGTGGCCGGCTTTGTCTGGGGGGGTGAAAGCGTCAACACGACTCCCCTTTCACACACACACACACACTCATACACATAACCCTTGCAACGGCCCCCATCACCCTCCCCACCCAATTGCTCCAAGTGTGAGAGCTCTCCCCGTACAATCTGCACATATACATATGCAAATGTGCAGGGGGGCATTATAAAAACAGCCATCATTACACGCACACACACTCACACACACACTCACACACACACACAAAAGAAGATATGCAGGTTGGCTTTGGCACCAAAGTGGGCACGCAAGAGTTTTGGAAAAGAGAAAAGTGTTTCTCAGAAATAGAGCAAGAGCTGGAGGGCAAGAAGCAAGGAGCATGGAAAAAAGCAGAAGATGAAAAGAAGAACCTTCTTTATAAATAACAAATTAATGTGAGCATGTGTGAAATAAATGTAAATGGGATTGCATGTATTTGTACGCCGACACACATAAATGCATGCAAACACAGATGCGCAAAAATACATTATCCACGTTTTGCCCCGCAGCATGCATGTGATGAATTCATACATAAAAAGTCACTCAATCAAGATGACAGAGGATGCATCACAACTGCCCTTTGATTTAACATTGCATGTGAGGACTCAGAGACAATAACCATAATGCACCAGACATCAGATGATCATCATCTATTGTACTTTGGCAGGTTTGGATAAGCCGTTTTCCATAGGTTGTGGGTGTAGGGATGGGTGTTGTTTAAAGGACTCGTTTTTTGTCGGCCACTGAGTCAAAACCTCCATTTATGGCTCAAGGAGGACGAGGATAACATTGGTTTTCGGAAGCAATGCCTGTTTGTCAAAAAAGGACACATTTTAGTTTTATGCTGTTACTAATGTCCAATGTTCAATGCATCAATGTTAAAGAAATAGCTTTGCTGATTCAGATCAGGAAATATGTGAACATAGGTAAAGAAGCTTGGAAATCTGAAGAAGCATTCAATGCCAAATTTTTATATTTGACCCCTTTTGCGACGCCCTTCTTTTTACATTTATTACTCATTCAGGTTCATAAATGTCAACCAAGCCTCTTAGAATCAAAGGAAATACAAAATATTAGGAAATATTCATTTAACAACTTCTATTGCTTTTTTCCCGTGTCCTTTTGTCATACCCATAGAACACGAGGCCATGAGCTATGAAAAAGGTAGAGCGAGATAAAGGGAGAGAGAGAGATACCTGCAAGGCTAACTGGAAAGCCGACACCTAATCCACTCCTTTTCTTTCATGAACCTCTCTACAACAACCTTTCACGCAAGTTTCACACTTTTCCCCCATCAGCAGGTCATGATCACATCTTCTACATTTTTCTTGAAATTGTAACCTTGTGCATGCCCATGAACGTAAATGTTCAAATTACTTTGAAGACAAATGGTAGATAAAGCCAAAACGGGCATTGAAATGAAGGTTTTCTGCAATCCAGCAGTGATAAACTCTTGGCTAGTCAAAATTCGATAGGGTTTGGTGATGTGACAGAGCATATGAAGTGGAATGGTGAACACCCTGCTATAAAAACTCAAGGGACACATACAAGTTGGAATCGGGAGAGGATCTGCGTCCATATTTCATGGCTGCAAAGACACAAACACATTCACAGACAGGATTTCCATTAAGGCCACGTGGGTACATATATGATACATGGACCCACGGCTGTATTCATGCATGTAAAGCTGAGGCAAATCTCGCCCGCACGGCACTACGTACATCTGTGTGTTTGCTGTAATGTTGTCAGTACACAATAGCAGCGGCGGTGTTAAGCTTATGTTGCCCCATCAAGAGGAGAGCGCCAACAACAACCAAACACTTTTGCCTCCTCTTCCCACCCTGTTTACGAGCAGATCCATTCGTCTCTCACTTTGTTCCCACGCTCCCTCGCTTCTTTTTTCTCTCCTCCGCATTGTCCTGTGCCCTCAGGTTAGAGGTTCTTTCTGTTTCCTCCTCTAAAGCTTGCAAAGCAGAGGAGGAGGATGAGAGGAGGCGAGCTAGAGAAAGAGAGAGAGAGAGGACGGCCGGGTGACGGGGGCCTGTCCGTCTGCCTCCTTCGTCCTGGCTGGCTAACCGGACTGAACTGGTTCTGACATAGGTGAACGAGAGACGTGTCCTCTTTCGCCTCTGGACAAAAAGGAACCATGGTGGCATTCCATCTACAGTCAGCAGGTACCAGGGAAGTGTGCATCGATGTGTGTGCATGTGTGTGTGTGTGTGCCTGTCTCCCAAGACCTTTGAGGCCTGGACCATTGCCAAGTTCATCTGTTAATGGACAGCAACTACGAGAGTTGCCCCATCCCCCCTCTGTCCCTCCCCTCTTTTTTTCCCTACCCTCCGTCTCTCCAGCAGCCATGGCAGCTCACGACCCCCCCTTAACCTCCCCAACCCCCAGCCGGGCCTGCCCAGATACAGGCCCTCACTCTCCCTCTCCCGCCTCCTCCACCTTCTTTCTCTCCCTTCCCCTGAAAGCTATATCATTCCCCCCCCCCCCCCCCCCCCCCCCCGCCCCCCCTCTACACTCTGGGCTTCTCCTATTCAAGATAAACAGAGTGCTTCAAGTTCAGGGGACACCCTGGGACCCTTTAACAAAGCCATCTATCACGCTGACTCCTTTGGCCATGGTGGGCTTTGCTTCTGCTGTTGCTGCTGCATGTGTGAGTGTTAGAGCATACACAGGCTGGACATAGACCAGCCAGCTAGCTGCTAACCCTAACAGCTACTGAGCTGGACAATTTCCCCATTGTGTTTTTGTCCCCTCCAAAACCAGAGCAAAAGTGCCCCCCCCCCCCTCCCTCCCTCCCTCAATGCGCCCTCCTCCTGTTAAAATGAGACAAACTCATGACATGCAGCCGCGCAACAGAGCGAGGAGCAGCATGCACGCGGCCACTTTCTCTCCACACCTCGGAGACGGACTCCACTGACCCCTCTCCGATTCCCCTGAAGTCAAACAGCGGGACAATTAACCAAACTGTCAACAGCTTAATAGTATGGGAATATGAGACAGATAGTAGGCCTGGGAGAAGTGTGTAAACAATGTGGAGATTAAGAACGCTGCACGAGAGAGAGAGAGAGACAGGAGAGAGAGGAGGAGGAAAGGAGCCCCTTTCATACGGATCCTGCAACATTTATGGGTTCAATTAGGTAGTATTTTTCAGCTTTCAGGCGCGTGTCTGCTGTATGGAAATATTCTGTGGCAGGTGTTTTCCCAAGTGATGTGGTATTCCATGCATTATTTTCTGCTCATTATGGGTGACAGCTAGTCGGAAAATAAGGACACCGCTGGAAGAGCATGTTGAAATGTTACACAGGCTAAATTAAATGATTGGGGTTTGTTTATTTCTTTCATTTCATTATATCGAATAGCGTTCCTAATTATGTATTTGAAATTGAATGACAACAGGTAGAATGTTGGGCACCAGCCCACTAACCTCTACACCCAATGGAACTCTCCATTGTTCCAGTGGGGGCTGAAATTGAAGCATTCATTATTTATTTTAAATTTATTTTAATTAAATCCAATTCCATTGGCAAACTGCTGAAAGATGCCTAACTCCTCCTCCTCATGAGTATTTCCGAATGACATGTGTATAAGTTAAGGTGCACGCAGTTAAGGGGGCAGAGAGTGTACCGGTGACCATTGTGACACCACAGGCTCAATCCGGGCGTCGGAGAGAGACGTCACGGTCCCACCAACGCCCCCTCGCGTTTTCTCTTCCACTTCCTTTCTTCCTCTTCTTCCCGCTTGTCCTCGTGTATCTTCCCCGAACACACAGCGCGCTCCAAAATCCCAGCAGCTGGTGTCCTCTCCTGCCTCGCTCGACAAGGGGACCAGCCTGCCGGTTTTAGAGCGCTAAATTATCCATTAGATGTTATCAAGTTGTAGCAGGGCCACGCCATTCTGCTAGGAGCCATCAATCTTTCATAAGTCCCGGGCACGGCCCGCATCGGGATGCACTTCCATAACCTCCCAGCGCACCGCCCCCTCCGCCCCATCGAACTCGTCCAACTGCACGCAAACCCGGACGTGTGCCGGAGCACGCCGTCAACAAACACACCATGCTGACATAAATGCATCCACGTACACGCTCCTGCACTCAAGCACTGCAGAAACAAGCGCGATGGAGGTTGTTTAGGGAACATCCAGTTCTACATTTCTAGCATGGTGTCTTCCCCCCCCCTCGAGCTTACCCTGCTTTGTTTTTTCCTAAACAAAACTAACATTTTGAGCCAAGCATCCATATTTTTGCTCTCTAAACCCTGTTTCATTGCCCCTCACGCTAACTTCCTTTGCACGTTCTCCCTTTTTTTCCGTCCCTCCCTCCTGCTGCTCCTCGCCGTGGCCTGGCAGAGAGGCACTGCAGACATGTTCAGAATCCGCTCCGGTAATGGGCTAATCAAAAATGCAAAACAATTGGCAATTACCGCGCGGGGCCCTAATGGTCATTAGAATTTACAACAAGGTAATGAACTGAGAGTCAGCTCGGCCCATGCATATTCATAAAGCAATCAGGCCTTTGAAGATTAAAGAAGCGCTTCAAATTTAAATGAGGGCGCCAGCATGTTATCAGTGAGATTCAGCCTGCAAAAGTAAAGGGTGCCTGGGACGGGAGCGTGCAGTTATGAATGTGTGTCTCTGTATGTGTGTGTGTGCGCTCTGAGGGTTGTGGGGTCAGTTTGGCGTGGGGGATGGATGGAGGTGTAAGTACGCGTGTGCATGCATCTGTGCATAAGTAATGACGGTGCGTGTCGGTCTCATTGGGGTGCCAACTCGTGCCCGCCTGCCTTTGTGGCAAAGCACAAACTACAGTCACATCAACATCGCCGTATAGCCTAAAGTGATTCTAATACTCAAACTAACACTCTTAAAAATGAATGAGGCCTTAATCTTCTGATCATCGTTTAAATGACGTGGGATTTGAATCTAAGATCAAATATAACTTGAGCTATTAGGAGGCAATGAGCTTTCAAACACCCCCCCCCCTGAGGAATACAGCAACCTATTAGTACACATTCATGAAAAACTGCAGTGGTAGACATGGTTTGCATGCTCGTGGGCACACCGAAAGCACGCTGACACTCTCACGCACACAGAAACAAACAGACCCAGGGGCCCTCTCTCTCCGTCCTGTATCTCTCTGGCTGAGATAAGCTAGCAAGACGCAGCTGTAGGTGACCACCCAGCCACATACAAAAGGTTCAAACAGACTCGCACGAACACACACACACACACACCCACAGACAGGCGGAGTCTGACAGGCCAAACCCCAACGCTGGGACCTGCAGTGGGACAGATAGTAGAGGAAGAAACATTAAAGAGGCAGATAGTGACCGGGATCAGTGGGTTCGGACAGGCACGCCACCCTCGTCACTGTGGCTCTCCCATGGCCTCAGCGTTATCACCACGGCTGTGAGAAAGACAAAGCAATGGTCCTTTAAACACTGCAGTCACAATAAGAACAGCCGAACTCACACACTGAAAAAACAGGAGGCGATTCAGAAGAGACAAAATAAGTCAAATGTGGATCGAAGTCAAGCAGTGACCTAGATGACAACAGGAAAGAGTTCTTTTTGTTCCCATTCTCACCCCCCAAACTGACATGCCTACTTCCTGAAATACTACTTCTGTCCGTTCGGCTTTCATCCACCACTTCCTGAGCCACAGCTGTATCGGAGCCACTTTTTCTTCTCTGTTTCTGTTCTGTCTAAAAATAAAGTCATTAACCTGCAGGTGGTGAAGCCGGCGGCTGGCGTGACAGGCCCTGACGCTGTCAGCTGACCCTTGACCCTGTGATGTGACTGCCTGCCACGCTATTGACAGGGCGGAGGCAAGACACGCTGATTTCTGAGGATACTTTTTCATCCCCCCATGACGTGGCCGTGAACAAACAAGGTTGTTTCTGTCGTATAGCTTCGTTTGACAGTAGGTAAAGGGGATAGAAAGATGCAGGAATTGGTGTGTGTGTGTGTGTTTGTGTGTGTGTGTGTGTGTGTGTGTGTGTGTGTGTGTGTGGGGGGGTCTTCTGGCTTGCTCTCCAGCCAAATCTGCTGGAGTGAGAATGAGTGGATCTTGGAAGTCTTTAAGAGGTGTAGACGCGCTAATGTAGCCAAAACTTTCCAGTCCCTCAAGATAAACCACTGGGGGAATGCTGGGGGAGGGGTGGGGGGCTGAGAGAGGGAGGGTGAAAAAGAGATAGGGGCGACAGAGGAAAGCAAAGAAGCAAAGGAGAGAGGGGAAAAAAAGACGGAGGGAGGGAAAACTCAGTGGAGGGGCTTGAAATAAGTATCATATGTTTCTGACAGAACTCATCAACGCGCAACACATCATGGGGCCTCTCGCACAACACGTTTATTACAGACAAAACACAGGTCCACAGGAGGGGGTGAGCACTGTGCGTACGTCTGTGAGTGTGTCTGGGGGCATTGTTGTGTATATTAAACAGGTGTGTCCGTGTACATTCGTGGGAGGATGCATGCAAATACATACGCTGCTTTTTGTGTTCATGCTCGTGTGTTTCCATGTGTGTGTGTGTGTGTGTGTGTGTGTGTGTGCATACTTGAACTAGCCTCCACCTGAATGGCCTGAGGCTGTGGTATCGTGGTTGTTGGAAGACAAACAGAGACACAGGAAGCCCGGGCCAGGAGCCCCGAGGACAGCACACACAAACACACACACACATAATACCTACTCTTTAGTACACACACACACACAATCCCGCTGTCAGCCACACACATAACAGCCACCTCAACATAAGTCCTGCTTCCTGAACCCAGAAAAAATTGCTTTAACACACAGATACACCTCCTTTGACTCTCTCTCTCACTCACTCTCACACACACACACACACAGACACACACACACACACGTTTAGACCCAGCCCGTCCCTCAGGACCGACGCTCGGTGCCAAGTCTGGCCTGGCAGGGTCCACAGAGGGGTGTCCTCAGGCGAGGCTTGCCAAGTCAAAGACCCTTTCATGTTGAGCCTGCACGCCCAGAGTAGTAAAGCTTTAACAAACACACTCTTTCTCCCCCACGCACACACACAGTGCTATAAACAGTTTAAGTGGTCAAAACCACACACACACACAAACACGCGCGCACATATGCACATACATTAGTTTAACACCGCATCCACACTCAGGATGTAAACATCCACTAGACTTCAGCACTTGAACGCAGCCAGAGCCACTAACACTCAACCCAACAACAAAGGCTGCCCAATCTCCGCCGACAACAGCTCTTTAGAGCTCGGCTTTCGGAATACAAAAATGTCCTCTATGAAAAATTCATCCGAAAAAACATTCCTGTTCACCTTCATTAAAACTTTGCAGAGCCAACAGCCAAAAATAGGAAGGATTTCACCAGAGCCCAGAGCAACTGTAGGATCAAATTAGAGTCAGCTTTCTCAGACAATGCAGCGCTTATGTTGATAACATTAGCTGGTGTCCAATAATTACAATAGCATGCATCTGTGCCTTTTCAGTATCAATTAAAGTGATCACCGAAAACAAAGGCCCACACCACATGTGGACTCGCGGAGCGACCGGTGTGCATGCACATACACACTAGAGAAAGATATCATTACCAATACGCCTCTCACACACACACACACACACACTTCTCATGCAGTGCCCAGCCCCCCCCCCCCCCCCCCCCGTTCTGCCTGACAGATACCCAGTGGGTATACGTGTGTGCTCATGAGGGAGAATCTGTGTGTGTGTGGGGGGGGCTGTGTTGGTTTGGAGAAAGGTGGCACGGTGCCAACGGGGAGCCTGGCTAAATACCTTTGTCTCCACAACACACGGGGACAAACAGGACGAGCGAGCTGCAGCACGAAGACACTCCGGAGTCGCACAGAGGTGTTATGAGACACACCGCTCAGCTGTTTTCAATGTTTTCCTACTCATCGAGGAAGAAAGGGGCCGCCGTAATTTACTCAGTATTGATTCAGAGTCCAGGTCACAATAGAGGCAGTGTGCTGGAAGGAGGCAGAAGTGCGAGATAGTGGTCGATTTGAGCGGCTAAAATGGCCTCATTAAAACACATGGCCACACTGGCGAGAATGCAAGAGGTGCTAAAACTGGGATGGAGAAAAACAGGCCACGTCTATGTAGCAATACCCACACAAGAAGGTGGAGCCACACTAATGAAATGTAGCGAAGAGAAACGATTTTGTTAAAATTAGTAATTATGGTATAGAGGACATGATAGAGCCTTCTAAATCATAACAATGGAAAGCATCTTGGTCCAATTACTCAAGGCAGGGAGACCAAACAATCATTTACTGCCCTGTTTACAATTTAGTCCGCGGAATAATGAATGTGAATGCAAATTAAAACTATACATCCACTTCACCAGTATACCTACTTAATGGTGGTAATATCCTGTGGCATAAATCCAGTTTTACACCGCGGCCACGTAATTTGTGTGAGAAACCGTCATCTGCTCTTTTTCTGGGCCATCCATAATCTGGAGACAAGCGACAGTGTCCCTATGCATATCTTAAATTGTTTATCATGCAAATGACGGCACGCAGGATGCTCTGCCCTCCTCTTAATGGCCCAGAGCCCGGCCCCAGCTGCAGCCATGATGCTCCCAGACGACCTCAGCTGTCCCAAAGACGGAGGCCGAGAGGCACAGCCTCATCTCCGATCGCTGGGTCCATCAAAGACAACTGGCCCCCACCCCCGGCACACACACTCACACAAACACACACACACACACGTTCAACCATCCTGGGTGTCAGCTCCTTCAGCCCAGCAGCTTGGTTCCTATACGTTGGCTGCATACACTGCTGTCCATACAGAAATCTATCTGTGTCAGATGGCAGGGGGGGATTCATATGAATTTTTAGTGTATGCAAATGCTGGAAGGGTGTAACGTATAATACACTTCCCTGGAATAAACTGGACATGAAGCCAGTCTGACAGAGATACAGTGTTTAGGGAGATGCCTCATCTCAGTGTCAGCATCTAGCTGAGCAGGGTGAGAGAACATGGCAGCTAGCATATGGGGCACGGGGTGGCGCGCTGGCACTGCCAGTCCGCATCCATCAATCGTGGACACAGAAAACAGTGGCGGAGGGAGGCTTTATGTCTGTGTGACTGATGTGCGGCCTATTCTGCACCTTTCTGTTTTACCCCAAAGATCTTCAGCAGGTTTCTCCTTCTCTCTTTTTTCTGTTACCTTGACCACAAAATTGTCCTCTCTGGTTTTACACAAAGAAATGTTATCAGTGGAGGTGTCACAATCACAGCATCGGTCTCTCACAGCATAAAGCAAAGCAAAAGAGTTACGCAACGCCAACAGACATAAAGCCTAAAAATAAAGCTCTCCTCACAATGCTAGTGACCTTATGATATCATGTGAAACCCACAGCATGATGATCTAAATGAGCATGTCCGAACAGCTGACAAGGCCAAGAGGCATGTTGGATGTTTGAGTGTGTTCGGCTGTGTGTGCGTGCTCACACACAGTGCAGATGCTGAACAAACTGCACACAAGTGAACAGTGGTCATTCTGTATGATTGTGGGATGACCAATTAAGGACAGATAACAGTGGTCCCTTCACAAAGCTGCAGCCTCGGATGCTACAGTACAGCGGTTCATATTATTGAGCACCGCTCTGCGTGCATTTGGCCTCAATTGGCTTCAAATTCAATCTGCCCAGGCAATCATCCCAATCTGGCACATGATATCTGATCTGTTAAAGGAAATGAATAAACATTCAGATAGGCTGGTCATAATCAAACCCCACTCTGTAAAACCAGTCATAGGGGACCCTCGCTAGTTTGCACAGAGACTCGTGTTTTCACTGCGGCCTCATTCAGCCTCGGCGGACAAACAACAAGCCGAGCAGCCGCCTTAAGAAGTCCTTCACTGCTCAACTCAAGACAAACACTGACAATTAGGGCCTCCTCAAATAAATGCTTCTTCCTTGACAGTTTAGCATAATTACATTCCTCTGTATCTCTTTTTAATTTTAGCATCAGAGCGAGGTTTCGCAGGCGCATAGTTGAGGGAAGGAGAGATATGGCGGTGTAATAAGCCAGGGAGGGATAGAGATAGATCTCGCACCACCACATGAGAGCCATGGTGGGGACCACAGGATGTGAGCACATCTGTGATGCAGCAACAATCTTTTTTCTCGGTCTCTCTCTCCCTCTCTGTCTGTCTTTCATTGGGAAGTTTCTTTGTCTGCGTGTGTCTTTTTCACTATCTGCCAATGTTTCCATTTCTCTAAATCTCCAGCTCAGGCTGCATGTCTTTGTGTGGCTTCATGGGCTGAGGGACTTTCACAGCTCCCATATGCAGCGACAGATATTTCACACTGGTTGCGCGGAATGGATTCAATCCCAAACTAACAGCAAGAAACAAAGAAGGATCTGAGAGGGAAACCAAAATAGACTCTCCATGACCCTCAGGAACTGTGACCTGCTCAACCTTTCTACACCTTAAAGACGCCCTGCCCGCGTTCGTTTCTCCTGCTCATTAGTGTGCCCTCAGTGTGGCGGCCATTTTGAGCTCCCGCTGTGTTTACCTGTGACATTCTCCTGCTTAGGGATTATTCCTTGCAAGGGTGCAGATAAACAATCCTCATCTCGCGGCGACACCTGAACGGCCACTTCCACGGGGTGGCACGCCCTCCGCGGGTGCTGATGGTGGGTCCGCGAGAGCGACGAGGACGTGGAGAGGGGAGAGGCCAGCGGGGAGGACGGCGGCCTGTCCACGGGTTTGTCCACGCAGAGGCCCCCCTGGCACTGCCTCCGCTTGTGCTCAATGAACAGCAGGATGTCGGCCAGGGGGAAGCAGGAGTGGCACTGGCCGCAGGTCAGCAGGTCCTGGTCCCCTTTTAGGGGCTCGGCCTGAGCCACTCCCAGCCTGGGGGAGTCCTGAGAGTCTTCTTCTGGTAAAACACCTGACAGCGGCTCAGCTGCACAAACAGATAAGAGAGAGAGGATTGTGGGTTCAGAGAGAGGTTGTGATTCTGTAGAGCGGTAAACAGGAGAGAACATTTAGAAGCGTATCCGTGTGTCGTTCATTGCTGAGGTGATTGCTTCATTGCATCGATGCGAGTAAGGTCAGGTTGTAAAATAGGTACAAAAATATTTCTAGAAAGAAAGAGAGACAGGGAGAGCTCACAGGCTGCTTCGATAAGGACTGACATGTTCAGCTTGCAAGAGGCAGCCGAACGATTAAGTTGCTTGACCCTCTTTATTGTTCTGCCAATCTCGCTTTTTTAATGAACCTAACACCTCTGAGAATCAAAAAATAGATTTTAATTTGAGTTCAAGATGATTGGACCACATTTCGTTAAAAGTGCTGGGATCTCATGAACCAAGGTTAGACATTGAGGGGTTGGATGTGGAGTAGGTCCCTGAAGTACTGTCAGAGAGTGAGAGAGAGAGAGAGAGAGAGAACGAGCATTTTAAAAGAAGTAATCTAGCCACACGGTAAACGGCACTGGGTGCACCGACTGGGATGCTGAGATAAGATGTGATGAATTCCTGCCGCCGGTTCAACCTTTAATTCCATGTTGGGTCAGACGAGAAGGTGGTGAGGGACTATGCAAGATAGGCCCTGTTACCTGTATGTTCGACTGCATTAAAGATGAGGGAATTTGCCGCTATTTCACCGGAGCTTATCTTAACCAGCTTATGCCACGGACATAAGCGGGGTGTGTGAGGCTGGGTTAGGTGGAAAGATTTTCTTCAAACCCAATAATCTCATTTTGACGCCACGTGAGAGTGATGTGAATAACTTTGAAAACTAAAATATAATCCTTTTCTCGGGCATCGGGCTGAATTTCCGGTAGTTTTTGTCTGAGGAAAATAATTACGACTCTTCGTTTGCCATTTCAGATGTGTGCAGCACCTTGTTATTACAGTGGATCAACACTTTCATTTAAATTCATTTTCTATTATGCATTTTCATGTTCAAACGGAATAACAAAACAAAACAGATAAATGCACTGAGCGTGTAACTTCATTTACTCTGCCTTTATGAATATATAATTAAAGGATCCCTTGCAACATTATGTCAGTCATAAAAACAAATAACGGATAAAGTGGGATTTTTTAATAGTATTTTCTTACAAAAAAGTCATATAAAAATATAAAACAATAATTAATAAATAACATGTAACTGAAGTTCTGGGTGAGAGTCAAAAACAAAAATGATTTTGTATAAATGAAACCTCGCAAAGCCAAAGAAAGTTATTGTTTTAAATGTATGTTTTTTGTAAATTTTACAACAAAAACATTTGTTTTGTCTGCATTCTCTCTTTGAATAATCTGAATATTTCCGTTTCTATATTCCTCTTTTAGAAACACGAGTAGCGACGATCCTCTGCATGGGTTTGGTCAAGCAGCACAGAGATAAAGTAGTTCAAGTTCACTAATGGCCTACAGGACTACAAGCATCGTGCGCCCCCCACTGGCAACCCTTTGGACAATTACCCCTCAAATGTGTTGCGAAAGCATCGCTGGTTTCGACTGAAATGGGAACACCGAGGAGAAAGACATCTAGCATAAAAAAAGTAATTAAAGACCAAGTGAAACAAATCTCATAAGTTAAATACATTTGGAGACGTCTCCAAGTGGTGTTTATTTGAGCAGTTGCTGCTGTTATCATCCGAATGATGGGAAAGAAGTCGGACGCCTACACCAACGCGCACTGACCAAACGAAATAAACGGAAAAACACGTCTCTCGCTATCAGTCATTGCTCCACGACCCGGCGCGAACGCGCGTAAAACCACTCCGCTGGTCTTCCTCTCCCCACAGTCGTAAAACAGCATCGCGCACGCAGATCCGCGTGGATCTCACGCGGGAATGTCATGCAGCCTGTGCCCGGTAACGACGCATTAGTACATTGAAAAGCGCGAGATTAATAAAGCATCCGAATGGAATCTGTGCAACGGACGCTGTATTCCGTCCACGACGCATGCGAGAAGCTTTCTGCGCCGTGCGAGCGGGTGTGTAAACACCACTTCCCCCGTGGCCAGACCGACCCGCACATCTGGAACAATACGTTGGTCGAACCGCGCAACGGAGCAGCGTGCGTCGTCGTGTTGGAACAGCTTTACACGTTTCACCTGGGGAACTTGTGAGCGGAGCGGCTGCAGGGACGGGGACAGGGGGGGGGGGGGGGGCTTCGGGGGCTGCCTGCATATAGGCAAAGGTCCCCGGCCATAAAGCCCATGCATGCCCTTTAATGGCGAAAGGAAACTTGTGGGCTGCGTTATACAACGCGGTTAACCTACACAAGTTGAAGCCCGCCGTCACGTTGTTTGAAAAAAGTTCCACCGGAGGATCCAACGACGCGAATGTTTACAGAGACCTGTAGTCTTCGGTTATGTTTGCGCTTTAAGGTTCATTTCGCTCGGGACAGCGGCGTGTCCGTGCGTGTCCGTCTCCTACCTATGCGAATTCCCCGAGGAAGTTGCTATGTGCGGCGAAGAAAAGCTCAACGAGAGGGACAGACACCTTAAAACCAAGTCAAAATGCGATTAATCTCCACTTACGCGAAAACTCCCGTTTGCTCAAGTGCTGGGGTTTGCCTTGCTTGCGACGAGACATGTTGGTTTAGTGGTGGCTTTTTCGGGCTGAGTTCACATTGGGAAATCCGGCCCTACAAGGTAGACTCCAAATGAAATATCTTCATTGATGCCTCTGACATCCAAGGGCGAACAACAACAAAAAAGAAGGAAAAAAGAAGTGCGGATCATACGGCGGGTGATGCGTGGCGCGCTGCGGGCTGTGCGGACCTCTTCATGACTTTTTTCGCAAAGAGAGAGTGATGGGGGTCCGGAGATGTCTCCCCCCCCTCCTCCTCTGAGCTGCAAGTTCAAGTGCGGACGTGACGTTCCTGCGAACTTGAACGTCAGGAGATGGTCGGACTGAGGCATAGAAAACATGGGCAGGGCGAAGAGGCGGCCGGTGGGAGGGGGACAAGCCGTAATAAAAACCAATGGACACTCATTATGGACTACCTATGAAGGGGGGGGGGGAGGTGGGGGACAGAAGAGACGCCCCGAAGACACCAATGGACAGAGGGGATCAAGGGGGCCGGGCTACAGAGGGTGGGGAGGGGGGTGGGGGGGGGGGGCGGGGGTATCCAAGGAAGTGGAGTAGCAGAGCGCATGGACCAAACAGCATTATGTAGACGGGATGTGGAGTAATAAACCCAGCTTTACGGCTCCATTCATATTTATTACTTTATGGCTGATATGAATATTAAGTTATTATGTAAATTTACAGTGCAGACCTGAGGTCTTATTTTTACATAGGTGTGATAAAGTGGATTTATTTCATTATGTTGAGAATTTAAATTATTCAAAATGCATTGTATTTGATTGTGTTGTTTTTAAATGAGATTTAAGTTTCATATAAAGGACCAATGAGAAGGAGCCATATTAAGGATGCTCGGTATTAACTTTGTGACCCATGTGGACGTTCTTGGTTATTATCCACAGTGAAAATGTTAAAACCCATAGAGTGAGATAAAATTGATAAAATTGTAAAATTGTTGTATAACATAAGAAATTTATGGAAACAGGTAAGTAAAAATAGATACAATAAAAATCCGTTTTTATTTATAGGCTATATCATTATTTTGATGGTATTAACCAGTGCACTAAAGATGCTAATCTGTGTGTTAATCTTAGTTGCAGCCTATATTAAAAATGCAGAAAGGTATAAATGTTTTCATCTGAAACTGTCTATGCAGATACAGTTCAAAGAAGATTCCAACAAGCATTTATATTGAGATGAACCCTCGAAAACGTTGCTGAAAGTTTCTGCACTACAGTATTCAGTCATAAAATATATTGAGCCTGGTAGCATTTGAGTGTATTTATAGTTTTACTGTGATTTGTATAGCTGTTACTGTACAGGAGCATAATCACGTGCAACCAGACTATTGAGACATTTGAAACTGGGAGCAAAAAGAGGACAGCCATTGTAATAAAAATGATTTTTTTTGGGGGGGGAGGCAAAAGCTGGTTTTCATCTTCTAGGGACACCAGCGACAAAAAATGCATCAATGTTGCAGCAATTTCAACAATAGGCCAATAACTGATAAACAATGAATGGTGGATATTAGATGGAAGTAACACCAAGTACCAGTCTTGTTAGAATCATATAAATTAGTAAATATAAAAAAATAACAAAAATAGGCCTAAAAGCATTTTATTTGTAATGTATGTTTTGTCATATCTTCACAATTTGAAATTAGACAGCTCCGGTTCAGTCAGGACGGATCATTCACACCTAAGTTTCATACACATTCGAGTGTTGGTATTGCAGACAGAGGAACTAGTCGTTTGCTTTAATTTCTGTGGATCCTTTTCTTTTTTTGTATAATAATTTTCGAACAAGTCATTTTTGCGTGTGCCATGAACGCCTCATAATTGATCGGCCCAAAAAGGCTTCTTGAACGTCCCAGCTCAATGCGTTGGCGCCACCTAGCGTTCAAATGGAAGAATGGACGCCAATTCAAATCATGCTCCCGGTAATCTGTCTATTATTATTATATCCAGGATATTCAGTTGGGATGTATATGTATTTGTTTTAATAGATTAATCTCTAGTTATATATGCACGTAGTGACAATAACACGTTCATGAAAAATGGCCGTGGATATCCATTGTCTCATGCTTATTAGCCTTTAATGCAGTCTATAATAAAATACTACACATATTTAACACACCAGTGATGACGATGCTTTCCAAGCTTTACGTCAAATATATAGCTGATCCAAAGTCCCCGAATTATCGATCAAATTGTCTGTGAGCGTTACATAACACCGTGTGCTCCTCCTCACATGAGCACACAGCGCCACCGCGAGGCCCCGGACCCGCTGGCACGGAGGAGCGGGGCTGGGCACACACGGAGCTGGCAGCAGCGGCAGCACACGTTGTTCACGATCCTCGTATCGGATGCCGATTTTCCCGTAGAGCACCTGGTGAGTTTCATCTATGTTGCTGCGTTAGATTTCCTAGCAGGCCGCTCCTGTTGTGTCCCTCGCTGCCTTCCTTCAGCGCGCCGAGGGATGGAAGCGACGGGCTGATGAGCATCGCTGTGCTTGTGCGATAAAAAAAAACAAAAAAAACAAGAGAACATACGTCGTCCGTAACGGGTGAGCCATGGCTGCACAAAAACAAACAGCCCTCATAACCTGATTTGCAAACCACACGTGATCACTGTTGTCCGAAAGCTGTCTAAATTAGCCTCTATTGGGCTCGGAGGGCGCGCGGGCATGCAGTGGGATATCCTCCAGCGTGTAGGATCAGTACGCCTTAGATGGCGAGTCAGAATACGCATTCGAGGGTCTAGCTTTACGTTGATTTACCCCACAATGTGCGTAAGCCTTGCACATCATAAGGTCCCTTTGAGGAGATGTCCCTCTCCCAGATGAACGCTGCACACTGAGACACGGCCTAGCCGAACGGATGTGCAGGCTCCGTCATTGGCCGACTGTAAGCCAGCCAATGCACGCGCACTTGACGTGTAGACACTTCCAGGGGAGATTTTATGTCTTGAGAGAGTTGGATGTTGCTGTGTGTGCACAAGCGTCCAATCTGGGAAATCTGGGTCACTAAAAAGCCAGCCCACTGAAAGGGTTAACCATGCATTCGTCCACAGGGAGAAGAGGGGGTGGGGGGTCTGTCAGGTCCCACTGGGATCTAATTGATGCTCAAAAATGAGCGGAAGACATGACAAATTCTCCAGAGCGTGAGTCAGCAAGGCCTGTGTGCTGCTGCTGCTGCTGCTGCTGCTCCTGCAGACGGAGGGACGGCCAGCCGTGTGTCTCAGTGAATAGAGCCGTTGTGCTGCTTGCATGTGCATGAAAGGTCTGACAACTGACTGGGAATCATATGAGAGCATCAGGGGGAGCAGATATTTTTATTTTTTATTTTTTTTCTCGAGGTAAGACAGTATCTTATCTGTCGATTTGCCCCGCTTCCTGCCTCCTCCTGGCCTGTGTGTGAGCCATCTCTGACGTTCTGCCCAGCGTCCAATTAAATTAGCTGTTTCTCTCATAGTTTACCCACGTCATGCTCACGTCCTCCTTCACTTTTTTTGCAATATCAAACTCCTCTGATTTGTTTAAGAGGATGCCTGGAATCTGTTTACTGCTGTTTACATTTAAAGTTCTTCTCTCATACTGTTTGCTGCACCACAACATAAAGCGCCCTGCCGGGTGATACTTGAAGTAACCACTGTGCATATGACACACAGATGTTTTTTTATGTCATTTTGAAAAGCAGCCTGCCTCATTCACGACTGTTTACATAGTAATTTATATGACTCATTAAAATACTCATTTATGGATAGACAGATAACAAGGTTCCTGTTTCCAGGAGGATGCGTTAGGGGTCAGAGGTGAGCTAGTGAGGCAGAGATGAGTCTGACTTCCTGGTTCCTGGTGAGCGGCGTGGGGACGCGTCACCGTCTCCCCAGAGAGATGATCTTCGTGGGGAGGGACGACTGTGAGCTGATGCTGCAGGTACAACTCTCTTACGGACACCTGCCCCTGAGCCGTCACTTCCTCACGTAGTAATGAGTGATTACTGAGCCTTGCGTTGATTACACTGACTGGATTCTGTGTGATTCAGTCCCGCAGTGTGGACAAGCAGCACGCCGTCATCAACTATGAGCCGAATGCAGATGAACATAAAGTGAAGGACCTGGGCAGCCTAAACGGGGTGAGTGTTTCTGTGTGTTCACTGCTTTATATGTATTTTTAGAAAAAAAAATCTCTGATGTGAGACTGTGCTGAGAGAGGCTTTATGCATCAATGCCCATGATACCAATGTGTAAATAGTGTGTGTTGTGCATGCTGTTTACATGCATCCGCTGAAGGGGAAAAGTGCGTGCTCATCCGACAACTTAGAAAATAGTTTAGAAGGAGGGTGGGGGGGTCTTTAAGTGATTTGCTGAACTTCATGATTCAGCGTCTCTAAACTGCAGTAGATGTGGTTTGTGTGGTCATTAACAAGCACTATGCTTCCTCTTATAAAAATAATAATAATATAATAATGCTTCTTTGCCTGTCGAGCTTCTTGCTCGTATAATCTATACACTTTTTATCAACCCTTTTCCGTTTGCAAAAAAAAGGACAAATACGCCTAACTGTGCATGGGGAACATTATCAAAACACAACTAAACAGGTATACCAAAATGCCAGAATTCAGTGTAAAAGTACAGAAGCTGTTGTGAAGCATTACAGGCACAATTCAGTCACCACACAAACACCGGTCAGATGGCCGGCTGGGATCTTAACGCTGTTGCCCTATTCTCCCTGTCTGTTTTTGTTTGCAGACATTTGTAAATGATGTCAGAATACAGGAGCAAATCTACGTCACACTGCAAATTGAAGACAAATTGAGGTTTGGATACGATATCCTTTGAATAAGATCGAACACTTTGACATAGAACACAAGGTCAGTGTACATGGGAAACGCTGTAACTGTATCTGTTCCTAAATAGCTGTGAATCCCTTTTGCACTCGGCCTGCTGCATAATAGATGAGGTCATCAGTGCGTGGTTCTCACCCTTGCAACGAGCTCACCGTCTTCTACCTTAACCTGGCTCACATACCAACCTGTTCACTGTGGTTCGAGGGGAGATGCATATTCCAGAGGAGGCCCTCAAGGTTAGACGGCAAGTTATGTATGTTCATGTATTGACGGGCCGTAAATACCTTACAACGTGTTGTATTTTCTCTTCAATGTGTCAGAAAGTCGATTTCTGGTTAACTGGGCAAGATTGAACTTTACTAAATGAATCTGCTGTTTGTCACAAAAACTGCCCAGTAAGTTGTGGAAACGATAGGCTGTCGTCTCAATGAGGAAGATGACAGTCCTACAGTTATATTCAGAATGTCTACTCACTTTTAACATGGCAAATAATGAAAGAAATAGTCTGGAGTTTGGGGCTATAAATGTTTTCTAAAATGTCTCTATAAACATATGTCTGGCTGCCCTTCTATGTATTAAGCAGCATTTATTCTGTCCTACCTCTGACTATCTAATCTCTCCTGGCCACTCGCGTACATCAGCATGAGAAGTTCAGCAGCCAGCTGCAGCTGAGCCTGAAGAAACTTCCAGAGGGGGAATCGAGTAAATGTGATGCCAAACTCTCTGAGGCAGCATTAGCAGCAGCATGTGGCGGGGCCCATGCAAAGCCCCCCGAGGCCAGCAGGCTGGAGGATAAGACCACAGGTGAGAAGGTCTGAGGATTCACAGGACACTTCCTGAGCATATCGATAATACAGATGCCGGGACGCCGTTAGGGTAACGTATTGACGGTTGGTTATGTTCAAAAGCATTTCAGTGCTGAAGGATTTTTATTTACTAATTGACCAGAAGAAGTGAAAACTTTAGCTGGTTCTCACATTTCGATTTAGAGTTTTATATCTTTGTAAACTGAAGAACTCTGAGTTTTGTTGTGTAAGTTAGACGAGCACATTTTGTATTTCGGAAACTCGTGATAATAATGTGTGATCCAAAGGAAATGTGAAATATCAATAATCACTAAAATGTGTGTTTCTAAACCACAAGTAATTGTTTATGTAAATGCAGCCGTGCCATCCCCATGTAAGACTTAGTGACGAGATGTTTTTTGCCAGGAGACGTAGCAGTGTTGCACAGAATCACGCCCCTCTATGGTCAGCCGGCCTGGTGGGGAGATGGAGACCCTCACAACCAGCAACCAGGGAGGCCAGAGGAGAAAAGCTCAGATCGAAAGAGAGAGAAAGCTGATGCAGGTATTAAAAATGCTGCAAAAACCAACTTGGGATTGGGAAATATCTCCATTTCACACAACTTCAAATATGTTTAGTCCTGATGAATATATTGCTTCTTCCTCTATACTTGGTACATGTTTGCGTTAATGCTGACAGATATCAAGAAAAGTGCAGCGGTCCCAAAGTCTTCCGCCCAAACGGCTTTTAATCAGGAGCCCAGCTACTTTGAGATCCCGACCAAGGAAGCTCTCTCAGCCGTTAAAGACAGCAGGGAATCCCCGTCCCGAGAACTAGACCCTGGTGCCGCCTCTGCTGCAGAGCCCATCCAGGGCCACGCCTCCTACACCATTGAGTTTGACCCCGGTGCGTCGGGTAAAGTGACCGTCAAAGACAGAGTGGCAAAGGTGGGACCGGAGACCAAGCCTCGTCCGAAAAGGGCTGTCGGGGAGGAGCTGAGTCCACTTCAGACGGCCATGGTGGCTGCCGAGGTGAAAGTTGCCGACTGGCTGGCCCAGAACGAGCTGCCGATCGCTCTGAAAGACGCGGTTGCAGAGGACGACGGGGAGAGCGTGAAGAGCGACGTGCCAGTGCAGCTGAAGAGTCTCAAAGGTGTATACGCGATTCAACACAAGTCGTGTTTGTGTTTCCGGCTGGTTTATTTCACTTGAACTCAACCCCCTTCGCTCTACCTCTCCGTTGCCAGGCAGCAAACACGAGGACGGAACTCAGAGTGACTCAGAGAACGCACTCGGAGAGCAGCGCAGGGCCGCGGCAATGGAGCAGCGCTCCTGGGGGCTCTGGGGCGGTGCAGGGAGGAAGTTCAGAGAGGGTCGCGCCAACGTGCCAGAGGGGCTCTTCGCGGAGGAGGACAGTCCCGCCCGCCGCCGTAAAACCTCCACTCCCAACGCGGCGAGTGGCTTCGCGGAGAGGCAACGTGGAGAGGCTCGACCGAGTGGCCGGGAGGAGTGCTATCACCACGGGGATGATTACAGCGACAGAGGGACCTACACCATTGAGGTGGAGAATGGAGATCAGGAGGAGAAAGAGGCAAGGAAAATGATTGACAAGGTGGGAAAGAAAACATTTAGCACTTAGGCTCTTTTCTATTACAAGTTGTCCTCTAATTATGTCATAAAGTGAAAACCTTCATCCAGCTCGGCATGTGTGTATGTTGCAGGTGTTTGGCGTGGACGAGCAGGAGACTGTGTGCGCGTCCAGGTTGGTGGTTGCTGAACAACGAGAGAGTCTGCCATCGCAGAGGTCCGGGATGGGAGGCAGAGGAAAGCCCGCACGCATGGAGACAGAGGTGCAAAACCCGAAAGCATTCAAGCTTGATAGGTTTCTAAAGACTATATCTGCCTACATCTATATTCTTCTCTTGAATCTTTTACGCCATCTTGGTGCAGGTGCTATCTGAGCAGCTGATGGTGGGTGGTCCTCGCTGGGTCTCGCAGTGGGCCACTCTGGCAGCCAGTCACATTCGGACAGACCCTGAGGGATCAGGAGGGGACAGTCACATCATGGTCACAGAAGACAGAGGTCAAATCAGAACTTTGAAGGCACAAACATGTTGATCGATCGGCTCATTTGATGCTGAAGTTACACAGTGTGGCTTGTACACATTTTTCATGCCTCCACTTCGTTTTTTTTCCCCTCCCTTCAGCTGAAATAAGTGAGTCGAGCCACTCAGCCTCCTTTGCCTCGTCTGGACACACGGAGCGTAAGAGGAGAACCCTGCCCCAGCTCCCTGGTGAGGAGCTCGCCCTGGGAAGGAGGACCCCAGGCGCGGGCCTGCTTACAGAAATGGGGGAGAAACAGGACACCGAGCTACAAGAGAAGGAGAGCCAGGAGGAGAAGACGGCCAGGGGAAAGACTCGCCGCGGTCATGGCAGCGGGGGTGTGGGCAGTCTGGGCGGGAGCCCCAGCCGCTCCTCACCGGCCAAGTCGCAGGACAGCGCCGGCGGGCGCTCAGCGCAGTCTGGCATGTTGGCCAAGCTGCCCCCTCGTCCCCTGACCAGCGGGGAGAAACGGATGGAGGAGGTGCAGAGGAGGAAAAAGGAAGAGGAGAAGGCCAGGGAAAGCAGTGGGAAACCATTGTTCAGACAAGAGAGCTTCACTGTTGACAAACCCAGCTCAAACGTGCCCATTGAGCTCAGGCCTCACATCGATGGGCTCACAGGCTGCAGAGTGACCCAGAGCAGGGAGACGCTGCACAAAGACTCCGAAGCTGTGGCCGCCTTCTTGGAGACGACGGTGTCAGACCAAGGTGATCCACCAAGTCGGTCCATTGAAGGCTCCATGTCCCCGGAGTCTGACGTGGACACGACCAGCACAGTGAGTCAAGCCGACGGAGCGAGGAAAGTCATCCAGAAACGGCGGACTCTTGCAGGGCAGCAGAAGGAGAGAACGGTAGTGTGCTCGTCGGGGAAAAGCTCGGCCTGGAACAGAGAGACCCAGGACAGGCGGGTCAAGACCAGGGCATCTGGTCCCGCGCAGACCGCTCGCCCCTGGACCTCCCTGGACCTCACCGACGATGACGTCAACTCCAACTCCCTCCCGTCCGACTCCCAGCACACCTCTACGCAGGAGTACAGAAGCGCAACCGTTAGGGCCCAGACTGGGAGCACGACAATCGCGGCCAGCACCAAGTCTAGTCGGGCGAAAATCGCTCAGGCCCCAACGTCTGCCGCAACTGGAAAACCCACGAATGCCCCTAAGCCCAGGCCCACCAGGGCGTCGCTGCTGAGACGAGCCCGGCTCGGGGAGCCCTCAGACAATGAAGCAGCTGAGCTCGACCGGATGTCGGTCGCCTCGGAGGCCTCCACCGCCAGCTCCACGTCCAGGACAGGCATGGCGAGGAGGGGGATGTCCAGGATAGAGGCTTTGGCGCAGCCCAGGAGGCCGAGGGTGGGCTCCCCATCAGCTCAGAGTGACTCCGAGGCCACTGTGACGAGGAGTAGGGGTCTAGGGGCCCGGAGTGTTGCAGGTGATTATGCCATCCGACAAGGACTGAGAGGATCCAATGTGACCTCAGGGTCTGGACCAAGAGCCAGGGCTAACAGCGCCTCCAAGCTGCCCGACAAGAATAGAGGGCCGTCCTCCTCCTACGGACATGTCCCTCCTGCGTGTGAGTAGTTACACAACATTGCCTTTCTGGTCCTGTGGAAATGGAAATAGTATTTTTTTTTATGCATTTCTGTTATTTATTTTTGCCGGTTCATGCACTTCCTGTCCAAACAGTGTGTCTAATGATCATGCGTAATGTGAAAGGATTTGTTTGCAGTGACACATCTGTAGAAAATGATGATCTTTCGGCTTTTTCTTTGGTTTTGTGCTTTTGTGGACTGAACAGCCAACAGACAAAGTTAGTAAGTAGGTGTTGAACAGCGTGTAGCATTTAGAAGTTAAAGAGCTAGACATCTACCTCAGGGCTTAGTTGAACCTGAACAGAGCAGAAGGAGAGTGGATATTGGACTTCAATTTGTCAGGTTGCCAGAAAGGTGGCTCCAAATGAAAGCTAGCATTGCTCTGGGTCTGCAAGATGAGGCAACTGATTGTGTTTGCATCACATTTAAAGCATCATTCTAACCATAACTTATACTACCTCCCATCGTTAGCTGGCACTCGATGGCGCCGCGTACCCATAGAGTATGCCTCCACCTCGGAGGATGAGTACGGCTCAAATCGCCACATGTCCAAGCAGAGCCACGCACGTCCTTTCCCCTCCACTCGGGTTGCCCAGCTAGGAGGTTCAGCCCCAGCAACTCCTAATCCTACAGGCCTATCCGCCCTGAGGCAGAACTCCAGGGAACAAGACGAGTATATGAGAGACTGGACAGCACACAGCGAGGAAATAGCCAGGTACGTGGGTGAAAGGTACTCAGTACACAGTTTGAGAACATTGATGAGTCATGAATACAGCTTTCTCCTACACAGAGATATTCAGCTGTTATTGTTTTCCATGCTTTGCTGTGGTTTTCGAGTGGTTGCATGGTTTGGATTGTTATGAGTTGAGTTGGGTTCTGTGTATGAAGAATGAAAATAATTTCACCAAAGGGTTAAACAAGTTTTATTTATCATATATTAGATGGTGATTTCATACATTTGTTTGTTACATCAGAATTAGCCAAGACCTAGCCAAGGACCTCGCCATGCTTGCCAGAGAGATCCACGATGTGGCCGGAGACATCGACTCAGTCAGCCCGGCAGCCACCGACCCTGCAGCTCCGGTAGGCCGCCCCTTACTAGATGAACACTTCTATCTAATCAATTAGACAACTGTAAGATTTCAATTTCAATTTACTTTCTCCTACTCAGATCGAGGAGCATGTCTTTGAGGACAGCTCGGACCCAAGCGGCCCGCCTCCAGAGCCCAGCAGCATTGTGGGAACCAACGGCCGGTTTGTGGAGCTCCGCCCGCCCCGGGGCTCCGGCGGACACAGCGCCCGCTCCATCCGCCGGCAGACGTGGAACAGAGATGATGTAAGAAAACGTTTGAATATAAAACAATACTTTGAAGTCTTTGATAAGTAATGAGTGAGTAGGAACAGGAGCAGTCAGTCTCAACATGTCAGTCTCTGTCCCGCAGTGTCCCACTGCGGGACAGAGACTGACATGTCTCTTCATGCCAACTGCGATCACCCCAAAAAACGTCTTTCATGTTCATAGTCTCTAGATGAGAGGGAATTTGATCGGGAATGCACTATTTACTATTCAATTGTGCTAAAAAATGTTTTTTTATCAGGCGGTGTTGGACAGTTTACTGCTAGCATCAGTGACTCAGCTCTCAGCGAGGATACGTCAGTCTGTCGACAAAACAACCTGCAAAATAAGGTGAGTGTCATTGTTACATCTGGTTACGTCACTAAATGGGACTGCGAATGTGTGAATGAAATGCACATCACTTGGAATAGTGAAAATAGTTGCTGTTGTTAAGATGTGTTTGATTTTGGAAATAGGGCAAGCAACACAATTTGAGTGGCACATCACAAAGGATTTCACAAACAAGCGGCTTCATGTTTTACTAATTATTGCAGACGGGATGACAACTCACAATCACTCAATGAGATCACTCCAACACTGCAACAGTCAAATCCTTGTATCAAAAAGTGTTATGCATGTTGTTGTTTTTTTACTTTTAACTATTTTTGTACTGGCCTGGCCTCCAGGATCCTCTTCAAGGATAAAGAACGAAAATGGGAAGAGATTGAGAACAAACTGCAGGCTGAGCGTGACTCCTTACTCCTCAGGAGCTCCAATAAGGTGATGATGACCTTACACACAAAAAAAGACCACACAGTCATATCTGTTACTTTTGTCACGGCTGAGATATCTCAGATGGACGGACATAACATTTGATTCAGACATTTATTCTCCCTCAGGCTGGATTGTAATTACTGCGGTGATCGCTAGACCCAAAAGTCAAAATTTCCCTTCATAATAAGGAACCTACGGAGTTTATTAGCCGGTTGGCTAATGTTAGCACTATGGTGAGAATGTCAGAATAATAACATTAGCATGTAAATAAAAACACAAAGCTTCTCTTACGTGCAGATTAAATCGTGTGGTATACTTATACAAAATATGCATAACCAATGTCCCGTTAATTGAGAGGCAGTTTAATGCAGTTAACAGACAGAGTGTCAGAGTGACATAGTGTCCTTTTTGGCTTTAGTTAAAATACTTAATTTATTTTGCCTATAAATGGTTTTGGATCAATAATGCTTTAGCTTTTTGAAGGGCCAGATTAATGTCACACATTTCAAAAACCATTACTTACAGGAGCAATCATAGAGAGTGCTGGAAATTTGATTTTATGCATCGAGCACATACCATTTAGATTACCTTGCTAATACACATTTTCGGAGAGCAAACTCAAATGTTTTTGTTTTGGTGGACAAAAAATCGTACACAAAACTTGTGCCTCTCTCAGGGGCAGCGTCATAAATCCTGCTTTTGACACATTAACCGATTTAAATGTTTAATTTATGTTACAGGAGATTTCAACCATTCTTCAGGACCTGAGAAGAGTGGAGAGACAGCTGCTCGGTATGAATGTGAAGCTTTTCTTCAGTCTGCAGCTCTGTTAAATTCAATAGTACTAATGTTTGTTCTGCACTAATCTGACAGTAATTGACATGATGGTGGACCCTGACGGCACCCTGGATGCCCTGTCCAGTCTGGGCCTGACCAGCCCTCTGACTGAGCAGAGGATCGGCCCTGGGAATCAGCAGGGGGTGTCGCTGTTGCACCCTGGAGCGGAAGCGTCCTCCAGCACAGCCTCCGGGCTTGAAGGACGGACCGCTGAATCCTCCCGACCTTTAGACCAATCAGAGGCAACAAGGCGAGAGCCGGGGCCCCAAAAGAGCCCCAAATCCTACAACTGATACTTAATTAATGAAACGGTTAAAGTTGCATCCTTTCTGTTGGTCATATCTCGAAGATGCAAGGTGAGACATTTTTGAAGTATTTCGTTTTGGACTAAGGAGGGGAAGAGAGGAAGGAGTATGATGCCTATTCGGTGGAAGAGCCTGACTGCCTGACTGTCCTTCAAATTGACTCTTGATAGGACTTTGTTAAAGTCCAACATTACCAAATAGCAGCTCTTGTCAGATATACAAATGAAAACACTGCAGCACTATGAAGAAGCTGTGTCATAATATACTGTGTTTTGTGTTGAAGCTCGTTCTTATTATCTGCTACCCTTGAAAAATATTTAAAAGATGAGATGATTTAACGTGTAAGATAAACTTTTTGCTCTTATTTCAAGCCTTGGAATCTTTTGGTTCCAATGTAAAGCTAATGCAGGAACCCAAACTAGAAAGGTGCAAAGTTTTCAAATAAGGATTCAGTAGAGGTGTATGTCAAGTGTTCTTCTATCCTGCCATATAATTGTTTATAAAAAAGAATTATGTTGTTGGCCTGTTGCAATAGCAATCCCCAAACCTGCCTCAGTAATGATTTTCCACCGGAAAATGCCATGTTGCTTATTTGCTGGGAAAAGAACTGGGCATGTAGAGTATGTACCAGTGTAAATGTTTATTATAGTTCAATTAAAATCTCCCGTCCATGCCTTTTTCCCTGTGGCGATGTCATTTGAAACCAGTGTATCAAAGATAAACCGTGTTTGTTAATAGAAACTATAACATCAAATGTAGCCCCCAAAACGTTTTACTCTTCCAAATGTATTTTGTCACAAGTGCCCTGGATCAAACAATCATTACAGTCTGAGATGAAACATTTAAGAGAGTACAAGAGATAGTGATAATATATATATATATATATATATATATATGTTAACATGGTAAATATCCTCTGAGGGACCAAGACATGGTTGAAGTCCTCGACTAAAAGCAGAGCAGGCGAAGGACTGCTGCCTGTAGACCAACAGTTTAAATTACTTTCAGATCACAAAGAAAATGTTGTGTGTGAACCAGCATAGACGGGAGCTTCCCTCCCAGTCCTGCAGCTACATTTTCCAGTTAGCGATGCAATGAACGGACAGACGGTGTAATGACTGCAGGTTTTCCAGTGTCTTGCCTCATACCAATGTTTACACATGAATGTAACCTGATCAAAATGGTTTGAACATTTTAGCCCAAATGACTTGAATACAGATTGATAATTGCATTTTGTGCTCAGCACCTACTGTACTTTGTCTTTAGTTCTGTTTGAGCATTTGGAGAAGTTTTGTTTGGATGTTTTCTATGAAGATTTTTGTTTTCTTTGTAATGATGTGTTGACCTTGCAATACCTGTGTATTGTCTCATTTCTAATAAAATGCATGATAATCATGAGCTATTTTCTTTTGTGTTTCATATTCACATTATTTTGCTGCAGTGCAAGTTCACAGAGTAGATCAAAAATGTGCTGAAATAGTTTTTGACACTTGTGCAAAGTAAGTAAGGACATTAAAGTTTTGAGGTATTTTCATTGTTTTCCACTTTCCACTATTCCAACATGCTGAAAGCTTCATGGTGCTCGGTGTGCAACACCCAACTAAACTGTAGCATGTACAGCTTGTCAATGCTTCTAATTGTGGGTAACTGGCATTGTGCTATAATCACAACAAAACGTGTTCCATCACTTCCTTAACCCCTGATTTTTCATTTAACAGCGAGACAAAAAGTAAAGTAAGATGAAACGTTCTCTGAAACGAGGTCGAACTTGATTTGTCTTGTTCTGAAGAGGTGATTGCTTCATTTAAGTTTCTATTCATCTTCATCACCCCAGAATCTCCGCTTGGCAGGAATTATATAAGGCTACAACCTCCCAGAACAAGACAAATCCCCCCTCTTTCGTCTCTTCCTTACTCTTTGCAGAGCTACCGTACGTACAACAAATTAGGTTTTTATTGGCCCTGCTGCCAGAGCCACGGCAATACTAATTGTATGTCTCCAGATTTCTGCTCTACTTCCTTAATCCTTAAAGCTGTGTCACAAGTTTTCTCCCTTGCCAATAGCAATGCTAGTGTACATCTTGGGGTGTAGGAAGCAGTTTGGCTCAATTGTTCCCACTGAGCAGATTTCCTGTAGATCACACTGCTGCACTTACACTATTTCCATTTATTGCACATTACAATATTCATATTACTGCAGCATCTTTTATTCTGAGCGGTTGATCTGAACCTCTTTTAAATAGCTAATATGTGTTTACTTGCTCATTGAGAGAAAATGTAAAGTAAAACAAGCATGAATGCTTGCAAGGTGATGCACAGCAGGTGCCCTACTTACTCTTTAGTGTAATTTGAACTGTCATCAATGATTTACCACCTATGCGGCCTCAGTGTGGATCAAGTGTATGATGCTGTGCTTTGTGCATGCAGGATACTGGAGGGATTTACATATTCTGCACCTTCGCATTGATGCACCTTTGTAACCTATGGGCATTGGGGAGGAGAACAACAGGATAAGGCAAAACATCTAGTGTCAGCACATTAAAACCACAACTAAGTAGTTTTCATTTGACTTCCATTTGACCTTTACTTTTGAAAAGCTAAGATAGTTTATAGTTCAACATTTTGGTAAATGAGGTTGGTAAAAACCAATGGTGACAAAGCAGCCTCAAGACACAGAAGCTCTTAAATTTCAATTATTTTTTGGCTACTGGTTATACACTCGTACTTTCTCGACAGATATGAAGTGAACGTGATAATCAGCTAATCTAAAGCAAAGAAATACTGTAACTATTGCTTGAAAAAACATTGACTGGTATTACTTTGTGAAATGCTTCATAGTGTAAGTACTGTACGTACGCATACAGTGGCCACAGGAGGAGTTGTGTTCTGAATTAGATCCGAGCCAAGTCAATCTTTCTCGTGGAAGCACCTTTTTGTACCCATTAGATAAATGGTACTTGCTGTAAAATCTTAAGTCACCTTGTTTGTGTGTGTTTTCGAGTGTGTGTGTGCCACTTATAGTGAGCAGATGGCTTCCTAAGGTGAGCCTACTACACTGCCAGTGTCAGTATTCTGTATGTATGTGAGGTGCAAATGGAAGACATTAGATTTCATACAGTTATGTTTATGTGTGTGAGCGTGTGTGCATGTGTGTGTGTGTGTGTGCGTGAATCCAAAACTGTCCTCACACCTTTCTCAATCCGATGCCTGCTTTCTTCCCGCAGACACACACTGACGCACACCCTCCCTAACAAGTGTGTGACAGTGTGTGGACGCATTTCCGCTCAAACAGAGGCACTTTATTTCAGACGACACAGAGACCAATAGTGGCTGATTCAGCTATTGAATGATAGAGAGCAAAGAAATGCAAAAAGACGGGAGTGACAGCCTTTCTATGCGCGTTTGGCTGTGTGTATGTGTGTGTGTGTGTGTGTGCGTGTCTGTGTGTGTGTGTTTGTGCATCAGACTGTCTGGACCACAGCAGACAGCAGCATGCAGGTCATCAATGGAACTGTCAGATGATCCAAGGTCAGGGGGCGGGGGGGCAGCAGCAAGAGGAGGCTCCCCAAAGGCTCCTGTCCTGTGTGTCCCAAATGAAAAGCAGTACAGCGCCATCCAACAAAGGGGCTGAGACGCCTTTGTCTTTTAACCCCGCAAAGCTGGAACAGTTGAGGTATCTGTCACGTACCTCAAACCATGAATTATTCACTTGTGAATCTGCCTTTTAAGGATGAGGTGTATGTAAATATGAAGAAAAACCATGTTACAATTATTCTTCGGAGGTATCTTAAGTGCATAATGTATTCCAAGGAATTTATTCACACCAAATTGTCCAATATGCCAAATGGTATTTTGTGAGCCCGGCAGGCATTAGTTATTGGAAACCCCTTCATTATGCTTGGCCAAAGGTTACGGCCTCGGCTCTGGAGAATTGGTGTTGGAGAAGTGTACAATTGAGCTCTGATGCCTCCAATGACTATTGATAACCACTGCTGCCCCACACCCAGAACACACCTACACTATCTTAATAATGTAGTAATCTGAATGATAAGCGATAGAAATAGAAAATAAATTGACAATGACATTGATAAATCATTTCCCACTTTTTTTTAACGTCTTTCGGTTTTGGACAATCACTCAGGCAGAATAGACACTGTGAATATATCACCTTGGGCTTTTGGAAATTGTGACAAGCATTTTACATGACAGCATCAAAGCAGATATTCATATGCAGTGTTTATTGCTGCTCCATGGTCCGTGATGAAGTCGGCTGATTTGCACAACTGCACACTAAGTACACACTAGTGACACCTGAGGGTTGAATTCTGGTGAGTAAAATGACACAATAAAAGTGTGTGTCTCTGCGATAATGCACACAAGGTCGATCAGAAATGTATAAAACAAAAATGAATCTTTTTTTAAGGGGGACCAAAACGGTCTTTTGACTTAAATTGCATAAATCTTCAGGCTTTTATGCATTTTTTATTCATTTGGCAGTTCACATGAATAGTTTTCTTTTCAGGTATATTTTCTCACTTTGTTATCTTGACCATGGAGGTTATGTTTCCTGTCCAGTAATAGTGTCTAAGTTAGTATGTTAGTTACCGTATTTTCGCGACTATAAGGCGCACTGGATTATAAGACGGACCTTCAATGAATCGCCTATTTTAGAACTATTTTCCTATATAGGGCGCACCGGATTATACGGCGCATAGAATAGAAGATACTGCAGTAAAACGTTTGACTGGGGCTGCGTTATGCATCCACTAGATCGGGCTGTGCTAAATCAAACGTTATTAAGCGTTCTGAAAACTCTTCACTCCCATGGTAACGTTGTTCAAACGTTAATGTGGATATTAACAATATCTCTGAACCTCCAACTTTCGTTCTTGATTAATGAAAACATTCTTGGCAAATGCTTTCGTGCATCTTGCACCGAGAGGCAGCGCTGGAACAGACGGTGGCGCCTCGCGGCGGACCGTCAGCTCGATCCCGAGATCCAACTACGAGCTTTAATATACGCTGTTGGAGCTGGAATTACCGCGGCTGCTGGCAGACACCAGACTTTCCCTCCAATGGATCCTCGTTAACCAGTATGGATCAAGCAATTGATCCATATATATGGCGCTCCGGATTATAAGGCGCACTGTCGTTTTATGAGAAAATGAAATTATTTTAAGTGCGCCTTATAGTCGCGAAAATACGGTACTTAGTTAGTGAGTTTCTGGTGAAGTTTGCACCATGTTGTCATAAAGTGATTTCCTCAGATAATAAGTCAAATAAATCAATTTTCAATTAGATTTTTATGCCATTCAAAATTCCCATTCATCTAATCATCATTGACAATCAAGCATGAAAAGTTTATTTGATTCATTAAGAAAATATTTTAAAATGTCCCAGAAACCCAATTGTATTTCCATGAAGCCTATTCTAGAGTTTTACAGTTATTTGTGACCATCAAGTGTCTGAAGGGAAATTTATTTGTTACTAAAAGCGGAGAAATGTCATCTCTGGTGATGTGGAATCCTTAACCCTTATCTTAACCCTTCTGATGAGATAATTACTTATTTATCATGCTGCATTTTGACTGCTGTGGCTTTCTGTACTGAACAAACCTTTTGGGGCAATTTCTCACTACTGGATCCATGTTTGTATCCTATCCACATACCCTTTGGCATTAGTCCCAGAAGTCTACCGTTGCATTGCGCCAAGTCAGCCTTCCCTCAGCACAGATCACCCTGACCATCTAAAAAAACACCACATCCTGAAACCTGCTGCTGAGCTTTCGGTGCGAAGGTGAAACACCTATGGCACCTTGAGGCATTCTTCATTGCCTCATGAGTCTGTGTTTATATATAGGTTGAAACAACGTCATCAAACCTTACTAAAATGGAAAAGACGTGAAACCCTGTTCTCTCGCCACCCCGACACTTTTACCTTTAGTCCCATTTCCTAACCTGAATGTTCCTCGCAGCGTGTTTGTTAAAATTTTTAAATTGGTCTCTTGTGAGGGAGAGCTGTTCGGTACATCCTCCGATAACGAGGCCCTGTACAGAGAGTCTGCAGAGACTCACTGAACTCCTCTCCCTCTCCTGCAAAGAGCGCCGCTTGAAAAGCGTCCAGATTTTAAAAAAGAGCTCCTAGAGCTGTACAACAAAACGGAAAAGAAAACGGGCTGGTAGGCATTATTTCACACATTAGTATTCACCGATCATCTCAACAGTTTCTCGGTGTGACCGTTGTTGATGAGCTGGGGGTCTGGTCCATGAAGTTGCTCAGCTAGAAATTGTCTCGTGGTTCTGTCTCAGCTGATGGTCGGGGAAGCAGTGAAATCTCTTCCTGTTTAAATGTTGGTTTGACCACACGTTTGCAGGTTTGTAAGCATTCGTGTCTCTCGGGAAATAACCTTTCTGTCTCTTTCTCTTACTCTCTCTCTTTTTCACTCACAGACAAGGTAACATGCAGAGGGCACCTGGCCCAGAGAAACACAGCAGGTTCCACTGCAATTACTTTGTTCCTTGTTGCTACCAATATCTCTGTAGAATCCCACACAGTGCTTCACAAGTCCTTATAATTACAAGTCATAGACACTGCGTTCTCCTTTGGGAATTACACTGACAAATCATCAGTATGCCAACGTAATGAATCAAGTTTTTTCAAGCTGTACAATTACTCTGCAATTGGAGGGTACTTGGTATAACGGGACTACTGCTGCATTGACACGGAAGAAGGCCACGTGTGATCCTGTTAACTGGAGTAGAACAATACAATTCAGTGATTCCAGCAGTAAACGGTATTCCCGTCAAAGGTTACTAGTTTTAGCTCTCTATAATGTTTGCCGTGATCACCGCCTTAGTTGAGCATGCTAGCAAGGTAAGATGATCACAACAACAATGCTGATGTGCTGATGTTCAGCGTATACATTGTTTGCTACATTCCCCATCTTACTCTGGCACATTACAGTTTTTTTCAATTGCTAAGAAGCATTGTTCAATACTGAAACCACACTTTCAAAACTCTTCACACAGTCTGCATTTCCTAGATTCATTTTGGCCAAACAGTTAATCAAACCTACAAAACTCACATGTGTCAAAATAAGCTTGTTCCACCGATCACTGGCATCAGATTCTCATTCAGTAAACATACATGTCACTCATAACAAACTGACCTAAAGAACACTAGCAACAGGGAGCGTTACATCAATTATAAACTTGTATTGAAAGTTTGAATTAATTTTCACTTGAACATTATTTTATTACAGACTAACCAATTTTTAATCTATTGAAACCGTTGGATCCTACAGTAAAAGACAACAATTACTGTATTGTAATAGGTTTCAAAATGTAGACTATGTATTGTACTGTAACATGTACCATCTCACTTGTTGTTCTGCCGAATAAAATTTGTACTATTGAGCAGTGCAGATTATCACTGCTCTTGGTCATCCACACACTCTCCCTCATATCACTCCTCTTCCCCCACCAACCTGTCTTCTGTGATCCATATTTCCAAACAAAATCAGCACCAAGCCATCATCTTTTACTGAAACATGGTGATGAGACTAATGCAGGACACCTGGGTCGGATTTGAGCTGAAATTGCAACGAGTTTGGACTGATAATTCTTTGATTTTCTCCTAAAATTTTCTATATTTCAAAATAATTACTGCAGAAGTGTTTGAAATGTGTCATCATTCTGATTTGAATGTGGTTTGAAAGTGAGTCCAGAGCAAAGTGTTAGCATATGAAAATATCCTGCAAATACACAGTCTTTTGAATTTAGTCTGAAATATTATTCACAGTTACATATATATATATATACTTGTGTGTCGCTGAATGTTTAAAAATATAGTTTTAAAATGTGGTTTGAGTATTGAACAATGCTTCTTAGCAATTGAAAAAAACTGTAACACGCTAACATTTGTCAATAAGCACGATCCGAGGCTGATTAAAATGATTTAGTCATCAAACTTTTGGACAAATTCAAATTTGCACCTATTGATTGCACTTGTTATTACAAGTTTTGCTGAGGAAAAAATAAATATACCACATCTCATAGCAATCCATACCGTAGTCTGAGTAGAACATTTTTCAAAAACTCTTCCACCCTCATTTCATTCCCTCATTTCTCTCTTTACCCCCATGATGTCCTTCCTTTACTCCCCAGACGGTACTGGACTCATAAAGACAACAGCAGCATGCTGCTTGAGTCAGCAGCATATGTTGCTTTCTGTTTTTAGCCAATGCTGTAATCCTCTGTTAGAAAAGGGCGAATACAATGGAGGAAGAAAGTGTTCCATATTTCATCTCCCCAACCAAGGCCCCACAATGTACTTTTGTGCAATAGATAAGGACAAAGCTTTAGATTTCAAGTCAAGTTATATAATACAGTGAAAGTGAAACATGAACGAGTGCTCTGGACTCTGGTGCATTAATGAAAAGCACATTTATTACACCGATCTAAACACTGTGACCATTACAGCAATAAATACTACTGAATTATAGTCATGCCACAAGAGAAAGTTATTAACGTGCTTCATTTTTGGCTACACTAGGAAAAACAGTTTGTGTGTGTGTGTGTGTGTGTGTGTCCCACCTAATGAGTTCAGAACAATTGCAGCAGCCGTCACACACGTTGGATCACCACGTTTTAGACATCCGTCTCCTCCGAGCCAAACCAAACTGCATTTTGGCAGATGAGTTTAGTTCACTGGGCAGATAAAAAAGGAAGATAAAGAGGAAGAGGAGGACGAGGAGGAGGGTTGCCAGGGGCTCGGAGCTGCTGCTTGGTATTGGCTGTTTGAACAAGAGGGGTTGGGTCTTTCTCCATCTCTCTCATTACCTCCACCGAGAAGCAGAGAGTGAGCAGCACTGGCAGTCGGCTCACACACACACACACACACCGACTGGACGAAGAATGTCAGAACATGGGACGGAGCACGACTCGAGGTGCACGCACGTACGTTCCTGGACAGTGAAGAACCAGCAGGGTGAAGTCGGCAGCAAGGAGTGAAGACATCACAGCAGGACAGGCTGAGAGGGGGGTGATGAAGACAGAGGGACGGGCAGAGGAAGGTGTGTGACTGAGCTGCAGTGCCTCCACCTGTCAGAGAAGTTTGAAGGAGTGCCGCTCTCATGGCGGGGCCGGCCACACAGGAGCCCTTGAAGGTGATGTTTCCACGCTGTGTCTGTGTAAAATGTGACAGATTACTCGTACTTTGTCTGTTAGTGGGATTTCACTGCATGTTTTCCTTCAGCTTTTCCTTATTGCTTTCATAACATCATCTATTCATGTATTGATTTAAATTCATTGCATCGGTTCTTCAATTGCCCACTAAAACACATACTGTGTAAAATAAACGCTGTTAAGACTCTGAATTAGCATTTACATTGTAAACTATTTTTAGCATTTGTTTCTTTAAATATAATTAATCAAGCAGTCGGTAAAATGCACATCTTAAAAGGTTAAAAGAAAATTATCATCACAATTTGTCGGTGCTTAAGGGGAGGTAACACAAATAGCACAAAACACCAGTTCAATGTGTATAATGACAAAACAGAGAAAAGAAGTAAATCGCTGCATTTGAGAAGCTTCAAGCAGCTAATATTTGGCATTTTTTCTTAAAAATTGCACTCATCCACAAGTCAAGCATGATCCTCCACTGGACCAGATGTGACGAAGAGCTCGGTGGTCTCTGTGGGCCGCGGGTGGGGTGCGAGGTGTATCGGGTTGGCTCTCGTCTTTCAGCCTCATTGCCTGAGATAGACAGTGTGGTCATCCAGTTGACAAACACACTGCGACCCCCCCCAACACACACTCACTTCTCTCTAATGCGATGTTGTGTGTTACTTCTTTTGTTTTGTAGTCAGATGTGTTTAAGAATATAAAGTTGTGGCTGGAAGTCCCCTTTTAGAGCTTCTGCTGCCAAACTAATCAGTGGTATACAGTTCATGTGATTGATTGAACGCAGCTGAAGAGAATATATAATGTGATGTGTTCACACAAATCCGATGCAGCCAAACAGGGCAGGGAAGGAGATGGCGAAAATGTGTTGTCGTAAGCAGAACAGAAGTGCCCAACTGCACTTTTAAAAGAGTGGAAATGAAGACTCCTCGGGCTGGATCAGGGCTAAAAGGCTGCTGCTTCATAACCACCGACCCCACTGGCTGTCTCTCAAACCCTTATTACAAGCCGCCAACACCATACAATGCTACACACACACACACATGCACACTGATATAGGCTTTAATACCGCTTGTAATAAACACGGCATTGGGCGTATGGATGCTGGCCCAAAGGTCATAAAATCCCCCTCAGCAAGGGATTCGCTTCAACAACAAGGCAGGCCGTACTCAGGAAAGTACAAACCGCCAGCAATTCGCCGTGTATCAATTGGCCTTTTGCTGGAGAGCGTTACACCTCAGTTGTCCTCTGCGCCGTGGCATTAAGTGGGATTGTAGAAGCTCAGGGGGGTTCGCTCTGCAGCTTTAAATTTCCCTGCAGCCAAGTGGTCAAATCAAGAGTTTCTACAGTCTGGAGAAGTACAGGTGAAACTCGAAAAATTAGAATATTGTGCAAAAGCTCATTACTTTCAGTAATTCAACTTAAAAGGTGAAACTAATATATTAGTATATATATAATATATTATATATCCATAACTAATCTTTTTTGTATAACATTTATTTATATAACTTCACTAATATCCATAATCACTCACTTTGCATGTAATGAGTCCATAACATATATTAGTTTCACCTTTTAAGTTGAATTACTGAAAGTAATGAGCTTTTGCACAATATTCTAATTTTTCGAGTTTCACCTGTAGTTGTGTTGTATCAAACTTCTAATCAATGACATAGAACTCATCATCATTTCCTTTTATTGTGCACCACCCAAAAAGTAACTGTCCCGTGAATGTCCCCGCTGTCTTCTGTCACCGTGCTGTTACTAAAGGAGAAGGGTTGCACAGAGCTGCAGGTCACGCTTTTTCGTCTGTGTGTCTCACTCATCTTCCGTCTCACAGACCCAGCAGAAGTGCATTGCCATCTTTGCCCTTTTATGCTGTTTTGCTGTGCTGGTGGTGTTGATCTTCTCATCGGTGGACATTTGGGGGGACGATGAGGATGGCATCACAGAAGAAAATTGTAGCAGTGACTGCAGGTGAGATGCTCTGCAAGTGTGATATTAAGACATTTATTACTATTTATTCTAGCAACTTGTTGTTACATGAAGAATGTAGTGCCATGTTTCTACACTTGAAAAGGCGGCTGCATTGAAAGTTATGCAGCAAAAGATATTATCTTCTGCATTTCACACATTTTCAACACTACCCATAATGCAACTCGACTGCCAACATCTTGGTCAGAGGTTCTCAAGTTTTACGCTAGCGGCCTTCATGGCCTCAGGAGGAGATGAGGAGGACGACACAGGTCTGTTTACCTTCGCTATCTCCACACACCCTAGATTTATTTTATTTTCAAACTTGTAGTCTTCATCATCTCCACGCTGTGGAGTTTCCTCCAGCACCCTCTGGAGCCACAAAAGGCTTCATCCACCATTTAGAACATAGGCAGTAGTACTCCATAGCGCTAGTGCTCCTAAAGAAGTGTGTGCATTCCTAGCATCGCGCTGGCGGAGAACATCCCAGACGACGTCTTTCTCCCCGTGGATGGCAGACCCCACCTCCCTCTCTCCGCCGCCTTCCATACGTTGTTGGACAAGGCAAAGCACTCGGTTGAGGTGGTGTCACCCGTCTGGGCCTTAAGCCCCTGGGACCCTGAAGCAACGCCAAGTACTGCCAAACAGGTAGGAAGTCATGTCAGACAGTCTGAATGCATCCCACTACATTTGCGCAGAGCATGAACCAACTGGACGTCCCAGGTCTTATAGGGGGGTAAAGCAATTGTCCTTCCAAGAAGCATTGGCTCAGCAACAGTTACACAGAACATCCCTCTCTTCCTCAGGGTCAGCTGTTGTTCCAGAGACTGCTCGGCCTCAAATCTCGTGGGGTAAAACTGAAGATTGCCAGCAGTCTGACTAACTCTGCTGAACTGAAGACCTTGGCGGCGCACAGTGAGAGGCTGTCATATTTTCATTTCATAAATGCAATTTGATTTGCCACAGCGACCTTTCAGAATGAAGATTCATAGCTCCCAGCAACTCACACGTCCTGTGTGCTCAAACTAGTTTTAAAAGGAGAAGAATTTTAGTAAGTGTTTTGGTTGAAAGATGAAGGCTCAATTTCACACCTGAGCCCGATCCAGCACCTTCACAGCGAGGGTCCTATAACCTTCATCGTGTCTGCCAAACGCCACAATGAAGGTCAAAAATTCATGAACGCTTTCTCCACCTGTCCCTCTGTCTCACAATGTCCAGATGCAGAAGTTCATTTTGTGAACATGACAGCTCTTACCAGAGGAGGACTGCATTCCTCATTCTGGATAGTGGATCGGAGACACATTTACATCGGGAGCGCTGACATGGACTGGAGGTCACTCTCCAAGGTAACAACGGGCATCGACATCATGGGGGTGCAGAACTCAGTCGGCGGAGGACTGAGCTGCTGCGTTTGGGTCTGGTCAAACCCCCAGTTCTTTTCTAGCCTCAAAATGGCTACAACAGATTTTGGCCTCTCAGAAATACATGGACAGACATAATTAAATGATAACATTTGCACTCCGTGGGGACTTGGTCAGGATTAGTTCCACTCTTTAACCTGTACCTTTTTATGCAATTACCCCAGCCAGTGTTAATGGACATTAGGGATGATTTAAAAATTGCTGTCTGAGGCGAGCCAGAAAGACAAGTAGCATTTCACTTTGCATTTAGTATGTAATTCACTATAAAGAAGGAACCGAGGATCCATTAGCATACTACCACTTGAAGCGATTACATGTCACTTTTCATACTTCACTGCTGGCTCGAGGTACAACTGCTGTGAGATGTAATTACCTCACAACCCAGAGGGAAGGAAGAGACACATATAGGAATGACACACTCACACAAATGATAGAATGGAAGGTAGGAACAGAGGCAAAAAGAGACCACGTCAGTACTTCACTATAAATTGTAGTGGAGTAGATTGCTTCCTCTGTGTGCTTCCTTCTGGGTCACTCACCAAATTAGAATAAATGCTTTGCTCCAGACTGAAAAACAACAATTTAATGGAATGCAATTAAAGTTTGCACATTCATCCCAGAAAATGATTCCTATTGACTTTGTTTATTATGTTTGTGTTTCTGAGTAAAATGTCTCCCCGAACATAGATGGATATTGTTTGAATATAGAACAAAGTAATCGTCAGCTCACCTTCTCACATTGCACCATTATAGGTGAAATTTTGCCTAATACTTTGAAAATATGATATGCTTCCGTTGGCATTAAGCACAACTTTGCCTTTAGCCTAAAAGGGACAACTTTGTTGTCCTAAACACCCTAACCATATTGTAGTATTATAATTAGGGCGGTCAAAAATAGCGCGTTAACGACGTTAATTAGTTGTTTGTTTTTAATTACGTCAATTTTTTTAACACATTTCACGCATGCGCAGTGTGACAAATTATTCAGGTCAGGAAAGTACCTCTTCCTCTAGGGAATGCACTTCATCCTATACAACACATTACTGCCCCCTGTAGGCCTATGTCAGGCCGTCAGGTTCAGCAAGTCGTTTGCGCCAGTCCATGCTGAATGTTCACAGGCCATTAACAAAATCAACCTCAGATCATTTGACCAACACAGTTCCAACACGTTGGAATTCGAATGGTCAAGCACGTGAGCAGAAATAAAGAGGCCGTCATCGCCATACTTGCCATGGCGATGACGGGGGGGGGGGGGGGGGTGCTAGCGGTTTTCCTTGCAGCGCCAGTCTCATCTTTTTCCGTTCTAATTGCCGCTCGACTTCAAGGTGTAACTTTTATTATTGTTCGGGAGAAAGGTCCGGGAGATTTTCTGGAGGGGCTTTGAAATTCGGGAGTCTCCGGAAAGGAGGGTTGACATGTCTGGTCATCGCAGCCCTGGACCATCAGGAGCACAAACTCGTTTTGCCGACCGCAGCAGAGTGGGATAAACAGCAGAGGCTCAAGACCCTTCTAGAGCCATGCAGGGACATCAGTCTGTAACTTATCAAATAACATTGATTTGATTATTTTCTGGAATGAATTAAACCAAGTCAAATATCAATAACATGTATTCATGTAAAAAATAATAATGATGATAACTAGAAAATGCATTTCCTGCTGAAAATGCGTTGGAATGCAGAAAGCTGAAATTAATTTTAAAAAGTTGCTTTAAGTACAGAAATGAAACAAGCTGAAATTATTCTAAACATTGCGGAAAGAATAGAAAAAGCTGAAATAGATTTTTAAATGGCTGAAAATACATAAATGAGAAAAGCTGAAATGAACTTGAAAGAATTGCAAAAAAACAAATGGGAGAAGCTTCTATAAATTTGAAATCACAGAAATAGTAAAAGCTGAAATTAATTTCAAAAAGTTGCTTAAAATGCAACATGCTGAAATTATTCTAAACATTGCTGAAATAGAAAAAGGTGAAATACATTTAAAAATTGCTGAAAATACAGAAATGAGAAAAGCTGAAATGAACTTGAAAGAATTGGAAAAAACAGAAATGGGGGAAGCTTCTATGAATTTGACAAAATACAGAACTAATAAAAGCTTAAATTACTTCTAAACATTGCTGAAAGAATAGAAAAAGCTGAAATACATTTAAAAATGGCTGAAAATACAGAAATGAGAAAAGTTGAAATGAACTTGAAACAATTGCAAAAAAACTGAAATGGGAGAAGCTTCTATGAATTTGAAATCACAGAAATAGTAAAAGCTGAAATTAATTTCAAAAAGTTGCTTAAAATGCAACATGCTGAAATTATTCTAAACATTGCTGAAATAGAAAAAGGTGAAATACATTTAAAAATTGCTGAAAATACAGAAATGAGAAAAGCTGAAATGAACTTGAAAGAATTGGAAAAAACAGAAATGGGGGAAGCTTCTATGAATTTGACAAAATACAGAACTAATAAAAGCTTAAATTACTTCTAAACATTGCTGAAAGAATAGAAAAAGCTGAAATACATTTAAAAATGGCTGAAAATACAGAAATGAGAAAAGCTGAAATGAACTTGAAACAATTGCAAAAAAACTGAAATGGGAGAAGCTTCTATGAATTTGAAATCACAGAAATAATCGAAATAGGAAAAGCTGAGAATTAAACAATACATTTTTTTGTAGTAATATAAGGTTTAGTACTATAGTTGTAATTGTGGTACTAGTGGTACTAGCAGCAGTAGAAGTAAGTTCTAGTTTCACTAGTTTTTGAAAGCAATTGTGGTGTACCTATTGTTGAGGTACAGATAATCATTGAGGCTTTTATTTTGAAATAATGGAATTGGGTGGGGGTGGTTTGGGAGACAGAATGTTTGTTATTCAAAGCAAATGGACTTGGTAAAATAGATTTGTACAGCGCTCTTCTAGTTTTCTGACCACTCAAAGCACCTTAACACTACATAACATCATTCACCCATTCACACACCAATGACAGGACCTACCATACACATTGGCACCTGCCCAACCAGTAACTAACATTCACACACACTGTAGTCCCAGCTAGAGGAACACTGCTGGGAATAAGTGTCTTGCCCAAGGACACATTGACATGCAAGTTAGCCGGGCCTGGGATCAGACCGCCAACCCTCTGATTGGAGGACGGCCGGGCTCCCCACTGACCCACAGTCGCCCTAAGCTAAGAAAACTAAAAAGTTATTGATGGGCCTCAAACATTACAGTAAGAATTCCCTCCATTGGGGTTGAAATACTAGTAGTACTAGTAATATTAGTAGTAGTAAAAGTCATTTTAGTAATAATACCAGTTGAAATACTAGAAGTACTAGAAATATTAGTAGTGGTTGTAGTACTATTTGAAAGAGCAATACGTATTTAACAAAACAGCTTTATCCTAAGCTTCATGGCTAAATTACAGATAATCATTGCAGCATTTATTTTGAAATGATGGTATTGGGTGGGGGGGTTGAGAGACAGTATATATTATTTAATAGGCCTCATCAAACATTACAGTAAGAATTCCCTCCATTGGGTTGAAATACTAGTAGTACTAGTAATATTAGTAGTAGTAAAAGTCATTTAGTAATAATACCAGTTGAAATACTAGAAGTACTACTAGAAGTACTAGAAATATTAGTAGTGGTTGTAGTACTATTTGAAAGCGCAATAAGTATTCAACGAAACAGCTGAATCCTAAGCTTCATGTTTAAATAACATAATCATTGCAGCTTTTATTTTGAAATGATGGCATTGGGGGAGTGGGTGGGGGGTGGGGGGTTGAGAGACAGTATATATTATTTAATAGGCCTCATCAAACATTACAGTAAGAATTCCCTCCATTGGGTTGAAATACTAGTAGTACTAGTAATATTAGTAGTAGTAAAAGTCATTTAGTAATAATACCAGTTGAAATACTAGAAGTACTACTAGAAGTACTAGAAATATTAGTAGTGGTTGTAGTACTATTTGAAAGCCCAATAAGTATTTAACAAAACAGCTGAATCCTAAGCCTCATGTTTAAATAACATAATCATTGCAGCTTTTATTTTGAAATGATGGTATTGGGTGAGTGGGTGGGGGGGTGGGGAGGTTGAGAGACAGAATATATTAGAAGGCCTCATCAAACATTACAGTAAGAATTCCCTCCATTGGGTTGAAATACTAGTAGTAAAAGTATTTTAGTAATAATACCAGTTGAAATACTAGAAGTACTACTAGAAGTACTAGACATTTTAGTAGTGGTTGTAGTACTATTTGAAAGCGCAATAAGTATTCAACGAAACAGCTGAATCCTAAGCTTTATGTTTAAATAACATAATCATTGCAGCTTTTATTTTGAAATGATGGTATTGGGTGAGTGGGTGGGGGGGTGGAGGGGTTGAGAGACAGAATATATTAATAGGCCTCATCAAACATTACATTAAGAACTCCCTCCATGGGGGTTGCTTTGAAATGATGAGAGAAGGTGGAGAGAAGGAGGTCATGTCAGGCTGCACTAATCAGCTAATGAGGATCAGCTGTGAGTCACAGAAAGAGCCCCAGCTCGTTGGCGCGGCAACGGAGCAAGGTGCACTTAGCTCACAGAGAGTTACTGAGAACCCACACCTCAAACAAATGCTTCCTGGAGCAAAACTATTTGGAGTAGCCAAAAAATAATGACATTTTGAGAGACACAAGACTCTACCGAACGTTTGAGTGTAGTTTTTATGTCTCTATGTGTTTTAAAACTGCTCTACCAGCAGTTTACAAAACATGGACCTTCTTTTGTTGTCTGACTTTCTCCTCACTCTAGCGCGCACTGTAAATTCAAAAAGAACCCCAAAACTAATGAAACATAATTAGTGATTATGAAAAAAGTATAATAGATATCAACAAGCTGTTTTTTTAATAAAATTGTTAAGACTTGTGTCAACATTTTAAAGTTTAAATGGTGTCTCTAGCTGAAAGATTGGAAAAGCTGAAAAAGTTGAAAGTTGAAGAAGTTTTGAAAGGATTTGAAAATTTAATCCATTAGGAAACCATGTTAAAAAGGTTGAAGATATTAATTTATATTAATTCAATTATAAGAGCTAAAAAGCTGAAAAGTCATAGCACCCCTCCCCTGAATGAGCTGAACATTTTAATATTTGAATGGTCTTAATAGCTGAAAGTGTGAAGGAGTTGAAAGGTGCGGCGGAAGAAATAGAATAATATGAAGAAGATGAATAAGGCGGAACTAGAAAATGCATTTCCTGCTGAAAATGCGTTGGAATGCAAAAAGCTGAAATTAATTTCAAAAAGTTGCTTAAAGTACAGAAATGAAACAAGCTGAAATTATTCTAAACATTGCTGAAAGAATAGAAAAAGCTGAAATACATTTAAAAATGGCTGAAAATACAGAAATGAGAAAAGCTGAAATGAACTTGAAAGAATTGCAAAAAAACTGAAATGGGAGAAGCTTCTATGAATTTGAAATCACAGAAATAATAAAAGCTGAAATTAATTTCAAAAAGTTGCTTAAAATGCAACATGCTGAAATTATTCTAAACATTGCTGAAATAGAAAAGGCTGAAATACATTTAAAAATTGCTAAAAATACAGAAATGAGAAAAGCTGAAATGAACTTGAAAGAATTGCAAAAAAAAAACAGAAATGGGAGAAGCTTCTATGAATTTGAAAACACAGAAATAATAAAAGCTGAGAATTAAAAAATACATTTTTTGTAGTAATATAAGGTTTAGTACTATAGTTGTACTAGTGGTACTAGCAGCAGTAGAAGAAGTAAGTACTAGTTTCACTAGTATTTGAAAGCAATTGTGGTGTACCTATTGTTGAGGTACAGATAATCATTGAGGCTTTTATTTTGAAATAATGGTACTAGTGGTACTAGCAGCAGTAGAAGAAGTAAGTACTAGTTTCACTAGTATTTGAAAGCAATTGTGCTGTACTTATTGTAGAGGTACAGATAATCATTGAGGCTTTTATTTTGAAATAATGGAATTGGGTGGGGGGGGTTTGGGAGACAGAATGTTTGTTATTTAAAGCAAATGGACTTGGTAAAATAGAGTTGTACAGCGCTCTTCTAGTCTTCTGACCACTCAAAGCACCTTAACACTACATAACATCATTCACCCATTCACACACCAATGACAGGACCTACCATACACAGTGGCACCTGCCCAACCAGTAACTAACATTCACACACACTGTAGTCACAGCTAGAGGAACAATCCTGGGATTAAGCGTCTTGCCCAAGGACACATTGACATGCAGGTTAGCCGGGCCTGGGATCAGACCGCCAACCCTCTGATTGGAGGACGGCCGCGCTGCCCACTCACCCACAGTCGCACTAAGCTAATAAAACTAAAGTTTATAATTGATGGGCCTCAAACATTACAGGAAGAAATCCCTCCATTGGGGTTGAAATACTAGTACTAGTAATATTAGTAGTAGTAAAAGTCATTTTACTAATAATACCAGTTGAAATACTAGAAGTACTACTAGAAGTACTAGAAATATTAGTAGTGGTTGTAGTACTATTTGAATAAGCAATACGTATTCAACAAAACAGCTTTATCCTAAGCTTCATGTTTAAATAACATAATCATTGCAGCTTTTATTTTGAAATGATGGTATTGGGTGAGTGGGTGGGGGGGTGGGGGGGGTTGAGAGACAGTATATATTATTTAATAGGCCTCACCAAACATTACAGTAAGAATCCCCTTCATGGCGGTTTGAAATGATGAGAGAAGGTGGAGAGAAGGAGGTCATGTCAGGCTGCACTAATCAGCTAATAAGGATCAGCTGTGAGTCACAGAAAGAGCCCCAGCTCGTTGTCGCGGCAACGGAGCAGCTGCACTTAGCTCACAGACAGTTACTGAGAACCCACACCTCAAACAAATGCTTCCTGGAGCAAAACTATTTGGAGTAGCCAAAAAATAATGACATTTTGAGAGACACAAGACTCTACCGAACGTTTGAGTGTAGTTTTTATGTCTCTATGTGTTTTAAAACTGCTCTACCAGCAGTTTACAAAACATGGACCCTCTCTTGTCTTCCGACTTTGTCTGCACTCAAGCGCCCACTCTAAATTCAAAAAGGACCCCAAAACTAGTCAAACATAATTAGTGATTATGAAAAAACTATAATAGATATCAACAAGCTGTTTTTTTAATATAATTGTTAAGACTTGTGTCACCATTTTAAAGTTTAAATGGTGTCTCTAGCTGAAAGATTGGAAGAGCTGAAAAAGTTGAAAGTTGAACAAGTTTTGAGAGGATTTGAAAATTTATTCCATTGGAAACCATGTTAAAAAGGTTGATGTTTTTAATTTATATTAATTCAATTATAAGAGCTAAAAAGCTGAAAAGTCATAGCACCCCTCTCCTGAAGGAGCTGAACATTTTAATATTTGAATGGTCTTAATAGCTGAAAGTGTGAAGGAGTTGAAAGGTGCGGCGGAAGAAATAGAATAATAAAAATAAAAATAAAAACTAGAAAATGCATTTCCTGCTGAAAATGCGTTGGAATGCAAAAAGCTGAAGTTAATTTCAAAAAGTTGCTTAAAGTACAGAAATGAAACAAGCTGAAATTATTCTAAATATTGCTGAAAGAATAGAAAAAGCTGAAATACATTTTAAAATGGCTGAAAATACAGAAATGAGTAAAGCTGAAATGAACTTGAAACAATTGCAAAAAAACTGAAATGGGAGAAGCTTCTATGAATTTGAAATCACAGAAATAATAAAAGCTGGAATTAATTTCAAAAAGTTGCTTAAAATGCAACAAGCTGAAATTATTTTAAACATTGCTGAAAGAATAGAAAAAGCTGAAATACATGAATGAGAAAAGCTGAAATTAACTTGAAAGAATATCAAAAAAACAGAAATGGGAGAAGCTTCTATGAATTTGATATCACAGAAATAATAAAAGCTGAAATTATTCTAAACATTGCTGAAATAAAAAAGGCTGAAATACATTTAAAAATTGCTAAAAATACAGAAATGAGAAAAGCTGAAACGAACTTGAAAGAATTGGAAAAAACAGAAATGGGGGAAGCTTCTATGAATTTGACAAAATACAGAACTAATAAAAGCTTAAATTACTTCTAAACATTGCTGAATCTTTTTCATTCAAACTTAATGAACTTGTACACCGCTTTGCTAGTCTTCTGACAACTCAAAGAGCTTTAATACTAGATGACATCTCTCACTAATTAATACACTGATGACACAACCTACCATACACAGTGGCACCTGCCCATGTGCACAGAATAAACAAGACAGGAGAAGATCCTGGCAACAAGTCAAAATAAAATATAAAAACATTTTGCATGGTTGGTGAGTGCCTCAAAAGTTTGCAAATAGTGTAGAAATTACTGAAAGCTTCGTGGCGGTCCCATCAGAAACGCCCCTGGATACTTCCGGATAAGTTAACCGTCATGTCTTGATGATGTCATAAAGATGCGCGGTTTTGTGAAATAAACATGGACGCATACAGCGCCAATGACTAATACAAGTACTACGTGTTTCACTTGGACAATTAAATGTTAGTGGACACACACACAAATACTACAGCCCCCATCTCGATTACAATTGTTCACTCCTCAGTGCGCAGTTTCGCCCACCAGCGAACCCCCTCCTCCCCCCTAACCCCGGCTGGTCCACCGTAACTTTTGACGTGCTTATTAACTGACGGACCTTCTTGCGGTCCGATGAAGGTTATTAATAGTATATTAAGTTGACGCTCTGTTGTGTAAAATAAAGACCAAACGATCTCCTGTCATTCGCGTAAGAAAACAAACTCACGTATCTGCAGCTCAATCCCCGAAGGAACAACGTCACGCCACTCCCCGTAACTTTTGACGTGCTTATTAACCTACGGACCTTCTTGCGGTCCGCGAAAAGGTTATTAATAGTATCACTCGCGTAAGAAAATAAACTCACGTGCCTGCAGCTTAATGACAACACCGAATGAACAACGTCACACCCACGGTTTATGTCTCCAGCGGGGAGTAGCCTTGTTAGCAGTATAGCTAGCTAGCAATCTAGTACTTATGGCTCTCACATGTCTCAAATATCTTACGGTCCAGCCTCCACATTACTTACGGTCTGCTCATCCCGGGTCTCCGTCCCAACTCACGACACGCACGTCCATACGTACCGTTATCTAACCACGGTTAAACCTGCACGTCCATACGTACCGTTATCTAACCACGGTAAAACCTGCACGTCCCTGAGCTACGTCTTTATGGCCATAGATCAACAGCTGGTCGCTAATTAGCTCACGGCGAAGAGAGTGAAGAGATTTAGACAAAATCCACACCTCAAACAAATGCTTCCTGGAGCAAAACTATATGGGGTAGCCAAAAAATAATGACATTTTGAGAGACCCAAGACCCTATCAAACGCATGAGTGTAGTTTTTATGTCTCTGTGTGTTTTAAAACTGCTCAAACAGCCGTTTACAAAAAGTGTACCGGCTGTGTTTTTTTTTTTTAAATGTCGGCAGATTTGTATGGAAGCTTATGGGGCTCGGGGCAGACTTTGTCTCACAATCGGGCTCCTCACGCAAAAAGTAAATGACTCTGAGATTTCAAACTTATACGAGTCCAACCAGCACAAGCACGGCTAATGTTTTCTTTTTAAATGAAGGCTGAAAAGTGAATATTGTGGCCGTAAAGATAAAAGTGCCTCTTTTTTTTTTACTGAATCCTGACAAGGCGCTCACTCTAAATCGCGGGACCATCCGGAAAACTCCACTCTAAATTCGAAAGAAACCCCAAAACTACTGAAACATAATTAGTGGTTATGAAAAAAGTATAATAGATATCAACAAGCTGTTTTTTTAATAAAATTGTTAAGACTTGTGTCAACATTTTAAAGTTTAAATGGTGTCTCTAGCTGAAAGATTGGAAAAGCTGAAAAAGTTGAAAGTTGAAGAAGTTTTGAAAGGATTTGAAAATTTAATCCATTAGGAAACCATGTTAAAAAGGTTGAAGATATTAATTTATATTAATTCAATTATAAGAGCTAAAAAGCTGAAAAGTCATAGCACCCCTCCCCTGAATGAGCTGAACATTTTAATATTTGAATGGTCTTAATAGCTGAAAGTGTGAAGGAGTTGAAAGGTGCGGCGGAAGAAATAGTAGAATAAGGCGGAATAAAGATTAGAAGAACAATACTTGGAATGCTTGAAGCATTCCAACTAACTAGAAAATGCATTTCCTGCTGAAAATGCGTTGGAATGCAGGCTGAAAATAATTTGAAAAAGTCGCTTAAAGTACCGAATTGAAACAAGCTGAAATACATTTAAAAATGGCTGAAAATACAGAAATTTTCTAAACATTGCTGAAATAGAAAAGGCTGAAATACATTTAAAATTGCTGAAATTACAGAAATGAGAAAAGCTGAAATGAACTTGAAAGAATTGCAAAAAAAGAAATTGGAGAAGCTTCTATGAATTTGAAAACACAAATAATAAAAGCTGAAATAATAGAAATAGGAAAAGCTGAGAATTAAAAAATACATTTTTTGTAACTGTGGTACTAGTGGTACTAGCAGCAGTAGAAGAAGTAAGTACTAGTTTCACTAGTATTTGAAAGCAATTGTGGTGTACCCATTGTTGAGGTACAGATAATCATTGAGGCTTTTATTTTGAAATAATGGAATTGGGTGGGGGGGTTTGAGAGACAGACTGTTTGTTATTCAAACCAAATGGACTTGGTAAAATAGATTTGTACAGCGCTCTTCTAGTCTTCTGACCACTCAAAGCACCTTAACACTACATAACATCATTCACCCATTCACACACCAATGACAGGACCTACCATACACAGTGGCACCTGCCCAACCAGTAACTAACATTCACACAGTGTAGTCACAGCTAGAGGAACAATGCTGGGATCAAGTGTCTTGCCCAAGGACACAGTGACATACAGGTTAGCCAGGCCTGGGATCAGACCGCCAACCCTCTGATTGGAGGACGGCCGCCCGCGCTCCCCACTCACCCACAGTCGCCCTAAGCTAAGAAAACTAAAGTTATTAATTGATGGGCCTCATCAAACATTACAGTAAGAATTCCCACCATTGGGGTTGAAATACTAGTAGTACTAGTAATATTAGTAGTAGTAAAAGTCATTTTAGTAATACTACCAGTTGAAATACTAGAAGTACTAGAAATATTAGTAGTGGTTGTAGTACTATTTGAAAGAGCAATACGTATTTAACAAAACAGCTTCATCCTAAGCTTCATGGCTAAATTAGATAATCATTGCAGCTTTTATTTTGAAATGATGGTATTGGGGGAGTGGGTGAGTAGGTGCAGGGGTTGAGAGACAGTATATATTATTTAATAGGCCTCATCAAACATTACAGTAAGAATTCCCTCCATTGGGTTGAAATACTAGTAGTAAAAGTATTTTAGTAATAATACCAGTTGAAATACTAGAAGTACTACTAGAAGTACTAGACATTCTAGTAGTGGTTGTAGTACTATTTGAAAGAGCAATACGTATTTAACAAAACAGCTTCATCCTAAGCTTCATGGCTAAATTAGATAATCATTGCAGCTTTTATTTTGAAATGATGGTATTGGGGGAGTGGGTGAGTAGGTGCAGGGGTTGAGAGACAGTATATATTATTTAATAGGCCTCATCAAACATTACAGTAAGAATTCCCTCCATTGGGTTGAAATACTAGTAGTAAAAGTATTTTAGTAATAATACCAGTTGAAATACTAGAAGTACTACTAGAAGTACTAGACATTCTAGTAGTGGTTGTAGTACTATTTGAAAGAGCAATACGTATTTAACAAAACAGCTTCATCCTAAGCTTCATGGCTAAATTAGATAATCATTGCAGCTTTTATTTTGAAATGATGGTATTGGGGGAGTGGGTGAGTAGGTGCAGGGGTTGAGAGACAGTATATATTATTTAATAGGCCTCATCAAACATTACAGTAAGAATTCCCTCCATTGGGTTGAAATACTAGTAGTAAAAGTATTTTAGTAATAATACCAGTTGAAATACTAGAAGTACTACTAGAAGTACTAGACATTCTAGTAGTGGTTGTAGTACTATTTGAAAGCGCAATAAGTATTCAACGAAACAGCTGAATCCTAAGCTTTATGTTTAAATAACATAATCACTGCAGCTTTTTATTTTGAAATGATGGTATTGGGTGAGTGGGTGGCGGGGTGGGGGGTTGAGAGACAGTATATATTATTTAATAGGCCTCATCAAACATTACAGTAAGAATTCCCTCCATTGGGTTGAAATACTAGTAGTAAAAGTATTTTAGTAATAATACCAGTTTAAATACTAGAAGTACTACTAGAAGTACTAGAAATATTAGTAGTGGTTGTAGTACTATTTGAAAGCGCAATAAGTATTCAACGAAACAGCTGAATCCTAAGCTTCATGTTTAAATAACATAATCATTGCAGCTTTTATTTTGAAAAGATGGTATTGGGTGAGTGGGTGGGGGGGTTGAGAGACAGTATATATTATTTAATAGGCCTCATCAAACATTACAGTAAGAATTCCCTCCATTGGGTTGAAATACTAGTAGTAAAAGTATTTTAGTAATAATACCAGTTTAAATACTAGAAGTACTACTAGAAGTACTAGAAATATTAGTAGTGGTTGTAGTACTATTTGAAAGCGCAATAAGTATTCAACGAAACAGCTGAATCCTAAGCTTCATGTTTAAATAACATAATCATTGCAGCTTTTATTTTGAAATGATGGTATTGGGGGAGTGGGTGGGGGGGTTGAGAGACAGTATATATTATTTAATAGGCCTCATCAAACATTACAGTAAGAACTCCCTCCATGGGGGTTTGAAATGATGAGAGAAGGTGGAGAGAAGGAGGTCATGTCAGGCTGCACTAATCAGCTAATTAGGATCAGCTGTGAGTCACAGAAAGAGGCCCAGCTCGTTGGCGCGGCAACGGAGCAAGGTGCACTTAGCTCACAGACAGTTACCGAGAACCCACACCTCAAACAAATGCTTCCTGGAGCAAAACTATTTGGAGTAGCCAAAAAATAATTACATTTTGAGCGACACAAGACTCTACCGAACGTTTGAGTGTAGTTTTTATGTCTTTATGTCTTTTAAAACTGCTCTACCAACAGTTTACAAAACATGGACCCTCTCTTGTCTTCCGACTTTGCCCGCACTCTAGCGCTCACTCTAAATTCGAAAAGGACCCCAAAACTAGTGAAACATAATGAGTGGTTATGAAAAAACTATAATAGATATCAACAAGCTGTTTTTTTTAGGAAATTGTTAAGACTTGTGTCAACATTTTAAAGTTTAAATGGTGTCTCTAGCTGAAAGATTGGAAAAGCTGAAAAAGTTGAAAGTTGAAGAAGTTTTAAGAGGATTTGAAAATTTAATCCATTGGAAACCATGTTAAAAAAGGTTGATGTTTTTAATTTATATTAATTCAATTATAAAAGCTAAAAAGCTGAAAAGTCATAGCCCCCCTCTCCTGAAGGAGCTGAACATTTTAAAATTTGAATGGTCTGAATAGCTGAAAGTGTGAAGGAGTTGAAAGGTGCGGCGGAAGAAATAGAAGAACTAGAAAATGCATTTCCTGCTGAAAATGCGTTGGAATGCAGAAAGCTGAAATTAATTTCAAAAAGTTGCTTAAAGTACAGAAATGAAACAAGCTGAAATTATTCTTAACATTGCTGAAAGAATGGAAAAAGCTGAAATACATTTAAAAATGGCTGAAAATACAGAAATGAGAAAAGCTGAAATCAACTTGAAACAATTGCAAAAAAACAAAAATGGGAGAAGCTTCTATGAATTTGAAAACACAGAAATAAAAGCTGAAATTAATTTAAACGTTGCTGAAATAATAGAAATAGGAAAAGCTGAGAATTAAAAAATACATTCTCTGTAGTAATATACGGTTTAGTACTAGTTAAAATCTAAACTCTGTCCTCAAACAGACGTAACCGGTGAACAACATCAGTCTCTGACACCACATTAAAACGTATGAAGACTCGTTATAGTATAGTTATGTAGCAGGTCGAACCAACCATATAGAAAGTTATATTCAATGTATGATTTAATTGGAGTTTAGAACAATTATTTCATACTGAAACATTTCCCCTTGTTCATGACCATGCTTTAACAGGGAAACACCAGTCTTACTCAAGGGGGAGTTATTCTAACTGAAGGGGGCTCAGTAACCAGAACAAAACAAATAAATTCCCCGTAACAACGTACATTCATTCCACTGCGTGGTAATGTCATTAGCAACATATAGCCATAGATGCAGTAAACGACAGGCCAAGCTTAACACTGTACTGTAACACTGAATGCAGCAAACATGTAATCACAGCATTCAAAACTACCCATAACGTAGACGTAAAAAAAGGAGCCACGATCAGCTGATCACGTTGCTGTTCGTGGACAAGGTGGATTCACGTGTGGCAGGATATTACTCACGTCGGGTGTAGTGGCGTGGGAGAGGGAGGGAGAGAAAGCATGCGTGCTGCTGGCACATCCCGGGCTGTAGAGGTGAGGCGGCTGGCCGTCGTTATTCGCTGGCGCGGTGAAGCCTTCAGCGTTGGAGACGAGCTAATAAAGTTCCTAAAGTCAGCTAAACACTTAACTAGCGGCTAACATCCTACCGTTGCGCTTCCTCAATCACAGGTGTACTTCCCGGGCTCCGCCAGCAGCTTAATAACAACACCGAAGGAACGTCACGCCCCCGGTTTAAGTCCAGCATACGGGGAGTAGCCTCGTTAGCAGTTTAGCTAGCTAGCGCTCATCTCTCTCCCATGTTTGAAATACCTAACCGTCCTGCCTCCACATTACTTACGGTCCGCTCGTCCGGGGTCCCCCGTAACTTTCGACGTGCTTATTAACCGACGGACCTTCTTGCGGTCCGCGAAAAGTTTATTAATAGTATCACACTGCGAAAATAAACTCACGTGCCTGCAGCTCAGTCACCGAACAACGTCACGCCCCTCCCCCGTAACTTTTGACGTGCTTATTAACCTACGGACCTTCTTGCGATCCGTGAAAAGGTTATTAATAGTATCACTCGCGTAAGAAAATAAACTCACGTGCCTGCAGCTTAATGACAACACCGAAGGAACAACGTCACACCCCAGCAGACGGGGAGTAGCCTCGTTAGCAGTATAGCTAGCTAGTACTTATCGCTCTCCCATGTCCCAAATATCTAACCGTCCTGCCTCCACATTACTTACGGTCTGCTCATCCCGGGTCACCGTCCTCACTCACGACACGCACGTCCATGTCATTCTTCCTCGACACGGACCCTGAACTTAACTTGAAGCTAAACTTGCGATTAGCAGACGCATCTGCCATCGTATCCGCCATTGCTCATCGCTCTTAGTCTCTCCCTCGTCCCGCCCCCTCCGCTCTCTCCGTTCGCCTGCACACAACTTCCTGGTCAATGATTGGCCGGACCTATGGCCAAGTTCAGGGGCGCTATTGGGTGTGGAACTTCAGATTGACATCCCAAAGTAATCTCAGGGGCTGTATATAAAGAAACATGTCCGTATTGTTATTTTTTTCCATGACTGTACGAACCCTGGTTGAAAGAATAGCTGTGTCACGTGACGACACTAATCAGCCGTTATGGTTCAGCTGGGTGAGACCAACTGACAGAGTGGAGTATCCATGGCGACGGAGAAGCTGCTCACAGACAGGCAGTGATTTACAGAAAACCCACACCTCAAACAAATGCTTCCTGGAGCAAAACTATTTGGAGTAGCCAAAAAATAATGACATTTTGAGAGACACAAGACTCTACCGAACGTTTGAGTGTAGTTTGTATGTCTCTATGTGTTTTAAAACTGCTCAAACAGCCGTTTACAAAAAGTGTACCGGCTGTGTTTTTTTTTTTTTAAATGTTGGCAGATTTGTATGGAAGCGTATGGGGCTCGGGGCAGACTTTGTCTCACAATCAGGCTCCTCACGCAAAAAGTAAATAACTCTGACATTCCAAACTTATACGAGTCCAACCAGCACAAGCACGGCTAATGTTTTCTTTTTAAATGAAGGCTGAAAAGTGAATATTGTGGCCGTAAAGATAAAAGTGCCTCTTTTTTTTTTTACTGAATCCTCACACGGCGCTCACTCTAAATCGCGGGACAATCCGGAAAACTCCACTCTAAATTCGAAAGAAACCCCAAAACTAATGAAACATAATTAGTGTTTATGAAAAAACTATAATAGATATCAACAAGCTGTTTTTTTTATAAAATTGTTAAGACTTGTGTCAACATTTTAAAGTTTAAATGGTGTCTCTAGCTGAAAGATTGGAAAAGCTGAAAAAGTTGAAAGTTGAAGAAGTTTTGAAAGGATTTGAAAATTTAATCCATTAGGAAACCATGTTAAAAAGGTTGAAGATATTAATTTATATTAATTCAATTATAAGAGCTAAAAAGCTGAAAAGTCATAGCACCCCTCCCCTGAATGAGCTGAACATTTTAATATTTGAATGGTCTTAATAGCTGAAAGTGTGAAGGAGTTGAAAGGTGCGGCGGAAGAAATAGTAGAATAAGGCGGAATAAAGATTAGAAGAACAATACTTGGAATGCTTGAAGCATTCCAACTAATAATAATATGAAGAAGATGAATAAGGCGGAATAAAGATTAGAAGAACAATACTTGGAATGCTTGAAGCATTCCAACTAATAAAGATTAGAAGAACAATACTTGGAATGCTTGAAGCATTCCAACTAATAATAATGATAATTATGTATCTGTGTCCTGTTATTTATCTTTGGTATGCATTTCAGAAAGAACTAGAAAATGCATTTCCTGCTGAAAATGCGTTGGAATGCAAAAAGCTGAAGTTAATTTCAAGAAGTTGCTTAAAGTACAGAAATGAAACAAGCTGAAATTATTCTAAATATTGCTGAAAGAATAGAAAAAGCTGAAATACATTTTAAAATGGCTGAAAATACAGAAATGAGTAAAGCTGAAATGAACTTGAAACAATTGCAAAAAAACTGAAATGGGAGAAGCTTCTATGAATTTGAAATCACAGAAATAATAAAAGCTGGAATTAATTTCAAAAAGTTGCTTAAAATGCAACAAGCTGAAATTATTCTAAACATTGCTGAAAGAATAGAAAAAGCTGAAATACATAAATGAGAAAAGCTGAAATGAACTTGAAAGAATATCAAAAAAACAGAAATGGGAGAAGCTTCTATGAATTTGATATCACAGAAATAATAAAAGCTGAAATTATTCTAAACATTGCTGAAATAAAAAAGGCTGAAATACATTTAAAAATTGCTGAAAATACAGAAATGAGAAAAGCTGAAACGAACTTGAAACAATTGCAAAAAAACTGAAATGGGAGAAGCTTCTATGAATTTGACAAAATACAGAACTAATAAAAGCTTAAATTACTTCTAAACATTGCTGAATCTTTTTCATTCAAACTTAATGAACTTGTACACCGCTTTGCTAGTCTTCTGACAACTCAAAGCGCTTTAATACTAGATGACATTTCTCACCCATTAATACACTGATGACACAACCTACCATACACAGTGGCACCTGCCCATGTGCACAGAATAAACAAGACAGGAGAAGATCCTGGCAACAAGTCAAAATAAAATATAAAAACATTTTGCATGGTTGGTGAGTGCCTCAAAAGTTTGCAAATAGTGTAGAAATTACTGAAAGCTTCGTGGCGGTGCCATCAAAAACGCTCCTGGATACTTCCGGATAAGTTAACCGTCATGTCTTGATGATGTCATAAAGATGCGCGGTTTTGTGAAATAAACATGGACGCTTACAGCGCCAATGACTAATACAAGTACTACGTGTTTCACTTGGACAATTACATGTTAGTGGACACACACAAATACTACAGCCCCCATCTCGATTACAATTGTTCACTCCTCAGTGCGCAGTTTCGCCCACCAGCGGACCCCCTCCTCCCCCCTAACCCCGGCTGGTCCACCGTAACTTTTGACGTGCTTATTAACTGACGGACCTTCTTGCGGTCCGATGAAGGTTATTAATAGTATATTAAGTTGACGCTTTGTTGCGTAAAATAAAGACCAAACGATCTCCTGTCATTCGCGTAAGAAAACAAACTCACGTATCTGCAGCTCAATCCACGAAGGAACAACGTCACGCCACTCCCCGTAACTTTTGACGTGCTTATTAACCTACGACCTTCTTGCGGTCCGCGAAAAGGTTATTAATAGTATCACTCGCGTAAGAAAATAAACTCACGTGCCTGCAGCTTAATGACAACACCGAAGGAACAACGTCACACCCACGGTTTAAGTCTCCAGCGGGGAGTAGCCTCGTTAGCAGTATAGCTAGCTAGCACTCTAGTACTTATGGCTCTCACATGTCTCAAATATCTTACGGTCCAGCCTCCACATTACTTACGGTCTGCTCATCCCGGGTCTCCGTCCCAACTCACGACACGCACGTCCATACGTACCGTTATCTAACCACGGTTAAACCTGCACGTCCCTGAGCTACGTCTTTATGGGCATCGATCAACAGCTGGTCGCTAATTAGCTCACGGCGAAGAGAGTGAAGAGATTTAGACAAAATCCACACCTCAAACAAATGCTTCTAGGAGCAAAACTATATGGGGTAGCCAAAAAATTATGACATTTTGAGAGACCCAAGACCCTACCAAACGCATGAGTGTAGTTTTTATGTCTCTATGTGTTTTAAAACGGCTCAAACAGCCGTTTACAAAAAGTGTACCGGCTGTGTTTTTTTTTTTTTAAATGTCGCCAGATTTGTATGGAAGCTTATGGGGCTCGGGGCAGACTTTGTCTCACAATCAGGCTCCTCACGCAAAAAGTAAATAACTCTGAGATTCCAAACTTATACGAGTCCAACCAGCACAAGCACGGCTAATGTTTTCTTTTTAAATGAAGGCTGAAAAGTGAATATTGTGGCCGTAAAGATAAAAGTGCCTCTTTTTTTTTTACTGAATCCTGACACGGCGCTCACTCTAAATCGCGGGACAATCCGGAAAACTCCACTCTAAATTCTAAAGAAACCCCAAAACTACTGAAACATAATTAGTGATTATGAAAAAACTATAATAGATATCAACAAGCTGTTTTTTTAATGAAATTGTTAAGACTTGTGGCAACATTTTAAAGTTTAAATGGTGTCTCTAGCTGAAAGATTGGAAAAGCTGAAAAAGTTGAAAGTTGAAGAAGTTTTGAAAGGATTTGAAAATTTAATCCATTAGGAAACCATGTTAAAAAGGTTGAAGATATTAATTTATATTAATTCAATTATAAGAGCTAAAAAGCTGAAAAGTCATAGCACCCCTCCCCTGAATGAGCTGAACATTTTAATATTTGAATGGTCTTAATAGCTGAAAGTGTGAAGGAGTTGAAAGGTGCGGCGGAAGAAATAGAAGAATAACTAGAAAATGCATTTCCTGCTGAAAATGCGTTGGAATGCAAAAAGCTGAAGTTAATTTCAAAAAGTTGCTTAAAGTACAGAAATGAAACAAGCTGAAATTATTCTAAATATTGCTGAAAGAATAGAAAAAGCTGAAATACATTTTAAAATGGCTGAAAATACAGAAATGAGTAAAGCTGAAATGAACTTGAAACAATTGCAAAAAAACTGAAATGGGAGAAGCTTCTATGAATTTGAAATCACAGAAATAATAAAAGCTGGAATTAATTTCAAAAAGTTGCTTAAAATGCAACAAGCTGAAATTATTCTAAACATTGCTGAAAGAATAGAAAAAGCTGAAATACATAAATGAGAAAAGCTGAAATGAACTTGAAAGAATATCAAAAAAACAGAAATGGGAGAAGCTTCTATGAATTTGATATCACAGAAATAATAAAAGCTGAAATTATTCTAAACATTGCTGAAATAAAAAAGGCTGAAATACATTTAAAAATTGCTAAAAATACAGAAATGAGAAAAGCTGAAACGAACTTGAAAGAATTGGAAAAAACAGAAATGGGGGAAGCTTCTATGAATTTGACAAAATACAGAACTAATAAAAGCTTAAATTACTTCTAAACATTGCTGAATCTTTTTCATTCAAACTTAATGAACTTGTACACCGCTTTGCTAGTCTTCTGACAACTCAAAGCGCTTTAATACTAGATGACATCTCTCACCCATTAATACACTGATGACACAACCTACCATACACAGTGGCACCTGCCCATGTGCACAGAATAAACAAGACAGGAGAAGATCCTGGCAACAAGTCAAAATAAAATATAAAAACATTTTGCATGGTTGGTGAGTGCCTCAAAAGTTTGCAAATAGTGTAGAAATTACTGAAAGCTTCGTGGCGGTGCCATCAAAAACGCTCCTGGATACTTCCGGATAAGTTAACCGTCATGTCTTGATGATGTCATAAAGATGCGCGGTTTTGTGAAATAAACATGGACGCATACAGCGCCAATGACTAATACAAGTACTACGTGTTTCACTTGGACAATTAAATGTTAGTGGACACACACAAATACTACAGCCCCCATCTCGATTACAATTGTTCACTCCTCAGTGCGCAGTTTCGCCCACCAGCGGACCCCCTCCTCCCCCCTAACCCCGGCTGGTCCACCGTAACTTTTGACGTGCTTATTAACTGACGGACCTTCTTGCGGTCCGATGAAGGTTATTAATAGTATATTAAGTTGACGCTTTGTTGCGTAAAATAAAGACCAAACGATCTCCTGTCATTCGCGTAAGAAAACAAACTCACGTATCTGCAGTTCAATCACCGAAGGAACAACGTCACGCCACTCCCCGTAACTTTTGACGTGCTTATTAACCTACGGACCTTCTTGCGGTCCGCGAAAAGGTTATTAATAGTATCACTCGCGTAAAAAAATAAACTCACGTGCCTGCAGCTTAATGACAACACCGAAGGAACAACGTCACAACCACGGTTTAAGTCTCCAGCGGGGAGTAGCCTCGTTAGCAGTTTAGCTAGCTAGCAATCTAGTACTTATGGCTCTCACATGTCTCAAATATCTTACGGTCCAGCCTCCACATTACTTACGGTCTGCTCATCCCGGGTCTCCGTCCCAACTCACGACACGCACGTCCACACGTACCGTTATCTAACCACGGTTAAACCTGCACGTCCCTGAGCTACGTCTTTATGGCCATAGATCAACAGCTGATCGCTAATTAGCTCACGGCGAAGAGAGTGAAGAGATTTAGACAAAATCCACACCTCAAACAAATGCTTCCTGGAGCAAAACTATTTGGAGTAGCCAAAAAATAATGACATTTTGAGAGACACAAGACTCTACCGAACGTTTGAGTGTAGTTTGTATGTCTCTATGTGTTTTAAAACTGCTCAAACAGCCGTTTACAAAAAGTGTACCGGCTGTGTTTTTTTTTTTTTAAATGTTGGCAGATTTGTATGGAAGCGTATGGGGCTCGGGGCAGACTTTGTCTCACAATCAGGCTCCTCACGCAAAAAGTAAATAACTCTGACATTCCAAACTTATACGAGTCCAACCAGCACAAGCACGGCTAATGTTTTCTTTTTAAATGAAGGCTGAAAAGTGAATATTGTGGCCGTAAAGATAAAAGTGCCTCTTTTTTTTTTACTGAATCCTCACACGGCGCTCACTCTAAATCGCGGGACAATCCGGAAAACTCCACTCTAAATTCGAAAGAAACCCCAAAACTAATGAAACATAATTAGTGTTTATGAAAAAACTATAATAGATATCAACAAGCTGTTTTTTTTATAAAATTGTTAAGACTTGTGTCAACATTTTAAAGTTTAAATGGTGTCTCTAGCTGAAAGATTGGAAAAGCTGAAAAAGTTGAAAGTTGAAGAAGTTTTGAAAGGATTTGAAAATTTAATCCATTAGGAAACCATGTTAAAAAGGTTGAAGATATTAATTTATATTAATTCAATTATAAGAGCTAAAAAGCTGAAAAGTCATAGCACCCCTCCCCTGAATGAGCTGAACATTTTAATATTTGAATGGTCTTAATAGCTGAAAGTGTGAAGGAGTTGAAAGGTGCGGCGGAAGAAATAGTAGAATAAGGCGGAATAAAGATTAGAAGAACAATACTTGGAATGCTTGAAGCATTCCAACTAATAAAGATTAGAAGAACAATACTTGGAATGCTTGAAGCATTCCAACTAATAATATGAAGAAGATGAATAAGGCGGAATAAAGATTAGAAGAACAATACTTGGAATGCTTGAAGCATTCCAACTAATAAATGGTTAGGATTAAGGTGTAATTGCAACTAGAAAATGCATTTCCTGCTGAAAATGCGTTGGAATGCAAAAAGCTGAAGTTAATTTCAAAAAGTTGCTTAAAGTACAGAAATGAAACAAGCTGAAATTATTCTAAATATTGCTGAAAGAATAGAAAAAGCTGAAATACATTTTAAAATGGCTGAAAATACAGAAATGAGTAAAGCTGAAATGAACTTGAAACAATTGCAAAAAAACTGAAATGGGAGAAGCTTCTATGAATTTGAAATCACAGAAATAATAAAAGCTGGAATTAATTTCAAAAAGTTGCTTAAAATGCAACAAGCTGAAATTATTCTAAACATTGCTGAAAGAATAGAAAAAGCTGAAATACATAAATGAGAAAAGCTGAAATGAACTTGAAAGAATATCAAAAAAACAGAAATGGGAGAAGCTTCTATGAATTTGATATCACAGAAATAATAAAAGCTGAAATTATTCTAAACATTGCTGAAATAAAAAAGGCTGAAATACATTTAAAAATTGCTAAAAATACAGAAATGAGAAAAGCTGAAACGAACTTGAAAGAATTGGAAAAAACAGAAATGGGGGAAGCTTCTATGAATTTGACAAAATACAGAACTAATAAAAGCTTAAATTACTTCTAAACATTGCTGAATCTTTTTCATTCAAACTTAATGAACTTGTACACCGCTTTGCTAGTCTTCTGACAACTCAAAGCGCTTTAATACTAGATGACATCTCTCACCCATTAATACACTGATGACACAACCTACCATACACAGTGGCACCTGCCCATGTGCACAGAATAAACAAGACAGGAGAAGATCCTGGCAACAAGTCAAAATAAAATATAAAAACATTTTGCATGGTTGGTGAGTGCCTCAAAAGTTTGCAAATAGTGTAGAAATTACTGAAAGCTTCGTGGCGGTGCCATCAAAAACGCTCCTGGATACTTCCGGATAAGTTAACCGTCATGTCTTGATGATGTCATAAAGATGCGCGGTTTTGTGAAATAAACATGGACGCATACAGCGCCAATGACTAATACAAGTACTACGTGTTTCACTTGGACAATTAAATGTTAGTGGACACACACAAATACTACAGCCCCCATCTCGATTACAATTGTTCACTCCTCAGTGCGCAGTTTCGCCCACCAGCGGACCCCCTCCTCCCCCCTAACCCCGGCTGGTCCACCGTAACTTTTGACGTGCTTATTAACTGACGGACCTTCTTGCGGTCCGATGAAGGTTATTAATAGTATATTAAGTTGACGCTTTGTTGCGTAAAATAAAGACCAAACGATCTCCTGTCATTCGCGTAAGAAAACAAACTCACGTATCTGCAGTTCAATCACCGAAGGAACAACGTCACGCCACTCCCCGTAACTTTTGACGTGCTTATTAACCTACGGACCTTCTTGCGGTCCGCGAAAAGGTTATTAATAGTATCACTCGCGTAAAAAAATAAACTCACGTGCCTGCAGCTTAATGACAACACCGAAGGAACAACGTCACAACCACGGTTTAAGTCTCCAGCGGGGAGTAGCCTCGTTAGCAGTTTAGCTAGCTAGCAATCTAGTACTTATGGCTCTCACATGTCTCAAATATCTTACGGTCCAGCCTCCACATTACTTACGGTCTGCTCATCCCGGGTCTCCGTCCCAACTCACGACACGCACGTCCACACGTACCGTTATCTAACCACGGTTAAACCTGCACGTCCCTGAGCTACGTCTTTATGGCCATAGATCAACAGCTGATCGCTAATTAGCTCACGGCGAAGAGAGTGAAGAGATTTAGACAAAATCCACACCTCAAACAAATGCTTCCTGGAGCAAAACTATTTGGAGTAGCCAAAAAATAATGACATTTTGAGAGACACAAGACTCTACCGAACGTTTGAGTGTAGTTTGTATGTCTCTATGTGTTTTAAAACTGCTCAAACAGCCGTTTACAAAAAGTGTACCGGCTGTGTTTTTTTTTTTTTAAATGTTGGCAGATTTGTATGGAAGCGTATGGGGCTCGGGGCAGACTTTGTCTCACAATCAGGCTCCTCACGCAAAAAGTAAATAACTCTGACATTCCAAACTTATACGAGTCCAACCAGCACAAGCACGGCTAATGTTTTCTTTTTAAATGAAGGCTGAAAAGTGAATATTGTGGCCGTAAAGATAAAAGTGCCTCTTTTTTTTTTACTGAATCCTCACACGGCGCTCACTCTAAATCGCGGGACAATCCGGAAAACTCCACTCTAAATTCGAAAGAAACCCCAAAACTAATGAAACATAATTAGTGTTTATGAAAAAACTATAATAGATATCAACAAGCTGTTTTTTTTATAAAATTGTTAAGACTTGTGTCAACATTTTAAAGTTTAAATGGTGTCTCTAGCTGAAAGATTGGAAAAGCTGAAAAAGTTGAAAGTTGAAGAAGTTTTGAAAGGATTTGAAAATTTAATCCATTAGGAAACCATGTTAAAAAGGTTGAAGATATTAATTTATATTAATTCAATTATAAGAGCTAAAAAGCTGAAAAGTCATAGCACCCCTCCCCTGAATGAGCTGAACATTTTAATATTTGAATGGTCTTAATAGCTGAAAGTGTGAAGGAGTTGAAAGGTGCGGCGGAAGAAATAGTAGAATAAGGCGGAATAAAGATTAGAAGAACAATACTTGGAATGCTTGAAGCATTCCAACTAAATAGTGATTAATCCTGATTAATCCACTGAAAATTCTGATAAATTTGATTACATGTTTTAATCATTTGACAGCCCTAATTATAATATAATCAAATACCAATCGCCTCACGTACTGTAACTATTATCCCTTAAAAAAACAGCATCACTTTTTCCTTTTCATCTGCCTCTAATTTCTTCTGTCACATTGCTAAAGCATATGTCTAATGAACACACTTACAACCCTTACCTGTTCTTGTGCCCTTCTTTTGGACTCCCAACAGAGGAAGGAACTGGGGGTGGTGGTGTATAACTGCAGCTGTCTGGCTCTGGACCTCCACCGAGTCTTTTCGTTCTACTGGCAGCTCCACGAGAGGGACTACATCCCCTCTATCTGGTCAAAGAGAGTTACGGCCCTGTACGGGAAGGATGCCGCCCTGGAGCTACAGCTCAACAACTCAGAGGCCACTGCTTATGTGTCTGTGAGGAACGACGTCGCAGTGCCTCCTTATTTATCGCTTCACGTTAACGCATAAAGTGACTCGACACAAAATTCAAAAACCAAAGGCCCCATTTGTAGTAAATGATTCAACTGTTTTATATTCCTCCTAAGGCACCAATAACCTGACCCTGGATTAGATGGTGAATGTCTTTGTAAAAGTTTCATTACCAACTGATATCAGGCAGCTGTGATTAATCACATTAATATCACGCTGAGGAGCATCTTGATTCTGAATAGCTCAGTACCTCAGCCTAATTTGACAGTAATGAATCTTGTTACCCTCAAAGCGACAAGTGGTGTATCAGTGGCGTTTATGTCATTTGTCATCCTGTAGTAACTTTTGGAACCAAGCTGCTCCCAAACCCAACCTGCTGTTGCTTCTTGCCTTGTTCTTGCCCTTTACTATGTCAGACCTTTTGGAAAAGTAAATTCCTAATTGTGTTGTTCTTTTTAAGTGTAACATTTTTTTGTGGAGTATAAATGAGGTTTGGACAAACTTAGTTTGAAAGTCAATCATATTTCAGACAATGTTGTCCCTCAAGGGTGGAATTATTTGCCACAGCACTGCACAACATTTAATGGAGAGCAGCACACACACACACACACACACACACATTCAATACTAAACATGTCTGAATGATGTATCCTGTCTGCAGACCTCCCCTGAACTCTTCTGCGCTAAAGATCGCACCAGAGATGTAGATGCCATATATCAAGTCATCCAGAGCGCAACGACGTTCATCTTCATATCTGTGACGGACTACCTCCCTCTGTTGAGCAGGAGTTTCAGAGGAACGTCAGTCACAAGGTATTCTGTAAGACAGATCTAATGTCTTCTAAACTGGATTTGTGTGGGTCTTCAGATTTAATATTGAAAATGAAATTGAGGAACATATCGTTTGTATCGGTGCCTTTACATTGTAAAACTAATCGTCTAATTACAACGGCTGCACCAATAGGTACTGGTCGCCCATTGATGAGATGATCACGGAGGCGGTGGTACTTAGAGGAGTGAGAGTTCGCCTGCTGATAAGTTTCTGGAGGAAGACTCACCCCCTCACCTTTAACTTTGTCACCTCCCTCAAGTCGCTCTGCATGCAGCTGCACAACTGTTCGTTAGAGGTGGTGCGTAAATTCACATGGTTCCTTCCAATTTGTTTTATGAAATCTGTGGTTTAGTGTTGGCAGTGAACTTCTGGACTTGTTCTTGATTCTTTATCCTTGCATATAGTATTTAGAATAAGTGTGGGTGCTTTACACACTGATCACGATGAATGCATTTTTTTCAGAGGTTTTTTAGCCGCAAGGAGAAAGACGATGACATTCAACATGGACTCAACCACAACAAGTACATGGTGACCGACAATGCGGTCTATATTGGTAAGCAATGTGCACTATGTTTGCAACCAATTCATTTTTTCATTCAAATGTTTTTTCTGTCGTTGTTTTATGTGCGCCTACGTGCTTTCATATTTCACAATATCTTGTTTTTATACCCAATACTATTTTAACAGTTATTCTCTCTCTTGCCAAATAACTAATCCAACTGCCAGCAAGTAAAAGAATGATATTTTTTTAAACAGCAAGCTCTATCTTTACAATTCTTGCAAGAGGAAAAGCACAGTAGTGGAACATTTGTTGAGACAATACACAAAGACACTATCTAAGGTCTTCTGTCTCTCCACAGGTAACCACGACTGGGTCGGGAGTGATTTTGCCATCAACACGGGAGTTGGGCTGGTAGTTAACATGAAAAATAGCCTTAAAGGTTTGGGGGTCCTGGAACACTTCAAGGCTGCTTTTGAGAGAGACTGGAGGTCACGTTACGTTAAGAGTCTTCAGGGACACAAAGATCATCATCAGGGCAAAAATAAAAACCTCCATCGAGTGAAAATAAATTCTCAGACAAAGGAGGAAAACGAGCAGAATGACCCTTTATCTTTATAAGCACAGAATGTTTTTCTATATACTTAAACATGATTAGGCTGAATATTCTACAATTTTTCAACACATGTACACAATATAAGAATGTGTACATTATTAGACTTGACATTTCTTTTGTTAGATTATTTTATTAGATTAATTTGCAATCAACAAAGACAATATTTGAGGTCATAATTTCACTCTATACAGTTGCAAGTTACAGTATCACTATCTAACTACTTCATTAAATGTAAACTGTTATATGAGCATGCTTTGCTGCATGAGTATTGAAAGCAATATTTAAATCTAATCTTTAAACTATTCCAAGCAATATGCTGATTATAAAATGAATATGCTTTATGCGAATCGTATTTAAAGGCATAAACAGACCCCATCAAACTCACCGAAACAAATCATTTAGTATTGAATGATGATCTAGTTTTAATTTGGATTTTAGAGACTTTTTAATACTTGTTTTGCATAGCATTCAGGACTTGAATGCTATAAATGAATAGCACTTAGGCCTATGCAGTAGTTTTACAGATCTCATTTAAAGTGTTCATCTGACCTAATAAAAAGTACCTGTTTACTAATTGTTGTTGTGTTTATTTCAATATCGCCTTTCTTCCCAGCATAGAGGGGTTGACATTTACATACAAATTCCCTCAAAACAAGGTCCTCTCCTTCTCAGCAGATCATTATAAAATGATCATGGCCAAGTTTTCTGGTGTACAGAATGTAATTAGCATCTAATTATAAAGTGCTACACGGCCATTGTTCATATTATCCTTATTTCAAAGTCCCTGGTGATGTGTGAGTTGTGCAGGTTGTGTGAATTAATTATTCCAAAGCTTACAGAACGTCTCCAGAATGTCTAGGAAAACGCTATCTTACACTATTGAGTGCAAAGTGTGACTTCAGTTTGATTTGAAGTTTTGTGTAATAGCACAGCGATGAACTCAGTCAAACTGCATAAACTGGATTTGGCCACTGGCAGGCAGACAAACTCCAAAACCTGATGATTTACAGTAAAACATAACCTGGTTTGTCAGCTAAAGGTGTTCGTCATAGTTCACAGCATCTGCACAAAGTTTAGCATTTAAATCTCAGATGGAGGAATTTGAGGTAATGTTATGTTAGATAAAGTGGCAAACCAATTCAAGTGGACTATGTGTTGTTTATCTTTTTGTTTACTGACGGAAAATATTGGTAATCTGGCATATGTGTAAATGTAACAAGAACAAAACATAGTCAATGTTTGAAATGTTGGCTTATGAGTAAGGGACTGCCATTTAGAACCACAATTAAATAACACTTACATTTTTATTTTTTGTATTTTTATTTTTGTTTTCTAAATAATTCAGCCCTCTGTACGAAGCAATGGAATTCAACAACACAAAAAACACTGCTAGACATCATAAAAGTAGGATTTATTGTAGGAATGATGTTTAAGAGATTTGACCATTTTACAGATTATAATTTATCTGAAGAAATGTTCTACAATATTTATGATGTAAAAACAACATCCTCTTGAGGTAAATGAAAGATACAGAACGCGAGGTTTAGTTGTGCTTCCAGTCTTTGACGCATGGCGGCGCCGCAGCTCGGTCACGAGCTTCTAGCTCTGGCAGCATGATGGGTTTGAGTTTTTTTGGAGGGGGGATTCACATCACATTCATGGGCCAGATTGAGTTCATGACTTTCATTGTGCGGAACGTTCTCCCCGAACTCAACCAATTCATCCCACGTGTGCTCTAATAACGATATTAGTAAAAAGGTTTTCACGTTACCTGAGCAACAACGGTGCGCCGTTGTCTTTCGAAAGGAAGGCTGCTTCCGATGGGGGGGGGGGGTTGTTATGGTGACAGATTGAAGGCATTAAAATACTTTAGCATCGCTGCTGCAGTGGCCTCACGGCGCGGGACCCAGTGTCGAGTCTAAAGTACGCGTTTAAAGAGAGAGAGAGATGGCCGCACGTGACTCAATAACTGTTGTAACCGGTGCCAACTCTTCCTGTGTGACGCTGGTAGGAGGAGGAGGAGGAGGAGGAGGGAGGGGTCAGGAGAGGGAGGGGGGGTGCGGATGCCTTTGCAGCAGAGGGACCAAGGAGGATGCAACGTTAGCCGTGGACAAGATGCGGACAGGATAGGACGAATGGGATGTTTGGGTGTTTGGCGACATTGAGACCGGGGGGTGCGGGGGGTGCGCTGCGTGTAGGGCGCCACGCACCGAGACCGCAATGCCGAGAGGGGATTGTCAACTAGTTTAGATAGGATGTACGGGACCATCTGGAGGATGCACTCGAGCGAGACCGTGTCGAAATGTATGTGCTGCGCTGCCACCAGTGTTTCCCCTGATTTACATATTTTGGGACTTTCTGTTTAAGGTTTAAACCCGCAACCCTTGGTAGCGATGGAAAGTGGAGTTTTTCTGCCCTGTCTGGACGAATTCATGCTGAGCCCACTTGTCACCTGGGTGAGTGTTGCAGAAGGCTGTGATTGGCTGTCAGACATCATGAAACTAACTTATCCTGGGAATTCTTTTGTGTATTCAGGTGAGGACATTTGTGCCACTAGATGGGGACATGCACTTTGACTTCTCTGTACTACTGGATGGAGTCTTTTTGAATGATGTCATGACACAAATGTAAGTCACTTCATGCCACATCTCTGTTTTTGAAGCTTATCTTTCATTTGTCACATTTATTATAGTAGTACCCAAATGGTTATTCAGATTAGTAGGCCGCATTTAAAGCTGGACTGTCATGTACTTAAATAATAATTGATGCCAGGTGAAGATTAAGTAGATTGTTCAAAAACTAGAAATCCTCCTTATTAAGCTTTCCTGAGTCTTTTTTCCTCCTAAAGAATTAGGTAATGTCTCTCTTGGTGCCATCTATAGGAGCCATTGATACAGTATCCAGCATCTATTAACACACTTATCCAGCGAGCAACAGTACTGGCTTTGTCACTGCAGTGATAAGGAATATCTTTGTAGTAGAGCAGAAGTCTTCAAATTCAACTTCTCCATTACTTAAAGGCAAGGTTTCTCAAACAATTAGCACGAAAGAGACAGACACTGAGAGACTTCACCTGAAGCAGACCAGATTTGTAAAGACATGAGGAAATGCATAATACTGTCAAGACGCTTCTTAAGAGATTATGATTTTGGTGCCTAATGTTCTGAGGGAATTAACTTCCCCCTTAATAACAAACCTGAACTGATGGTCGTCTGTCAGTCTACAATGAGACACAAACTGCTGTAAGATGACAGGTGGGGAGAACTTGGCTTAGTCTTTATTTTCAGATTAAGAGATCCATGGTAGAATGAAGATGAAGAGTTGCGAAGCAAAGTAAAAAAAAAAAAAGACCTGATCACCCAATGCACTTGTGGATAATGGTGTCTAGCCACCACAAGTCTACAGCATGCATTCATCCCATTTATCCCCCAGCGGCACAATAACCAGCTCTAAGTGCAAAACAATGCTGTGCCGAGGGGAGGGTTAAGAGGCGGGATAATCTCCCGGATTGGGAGACCCTGTGGGATTATGGCCTTGTTGCTGCTGTTTAGTGGCTCTGGGACACAGATGGGAAGGGACGGGAAGGGAGGAGTCACCAAAAAACAGCACAGAGATGGAGAAAAGCATATTAAACCATGTGATGTTCTGCAGCAAGCATCTTTGTCTCTCTTTCATCCATTAGTTCTCTCTGTCTGTCTATCTATATTTAGTTGTGTGCAAATGCTCACTTTAGTCTCTAGCTATTTTAAAAGTCTCCACAAAACAGGTTTGGTTCCCTTTCCTGAGTAACATGGTGAGGTCTGCCCCCATGCACTGCACAAAGTTGCATTTCAGCTATAATGTATGACAGTCCCCAGCCAACAGGTCGAGAATCCAGTTAAAGAGTTCCCTTTGGGTGAACAGTTTAATGCCACCCCACTTGGCTCAGGCAGCGTGCTTTGTTGGCTGAAAGGAATGACGTCAAGAGGCTAATGTTAGGGATGAATAGAGACCTTATACATGTTTTCATGTCGATCCCTGAGCCAAAACTGTCACCAGCTTGACGCTTCTCACTCAGTTCCACTCACAACGCTTTAATTGTTTAAGTTTGTTTGTTCGTGAACAGCAGAAATGTCAAGTAAACTTTCTTTATGTCGTGTCCTGCTTTCAGAAATCCCTCGGCTACACCTGCAAAGAAAGTGATCAGGGATCCGAGTCAGAGGATCCAGAACCTCAACTATCTCATCCAGCAAATCAAAACATATTATCAGGTGAGTTCAGATTGTTTCCTCTCGTTGTTTCTCATCTGCATCTTATATAATGTCTACAAACCGGCCACCATGTTTTCCCTTTTTCTCTACATGGGATTATTGGATCTGAACATTGGATCTTTCAACTCGCTTAAATTTCACGCACGCGCACACTAGATAGTTGGTAGCACTCGTGTCACGGCAGATCATCTAGTTCCTCTTAAGATGCATGCCCTAAATATCCGCCATGTGCACATCTGTGTAATCAGCAGTGCAGCGAGGTAAGAGCGTGGCCGAAAGCCCAGTCAGAGCCACAGACAGAGCTTTAGAGTGACACATGAAGTCATGATATTCACGTGCAAACGCCACTGATGTTGAATCTCGGATTTGCTGTCTGTGTCGGAATAATTAAGTACAATTCAAGATAAGCTTTATTCTGATAAGAGCTGTTTAGAGCAGAAGAAAGTCATTTGACGGAGGATGGTACGAGCAAGTGCCTCAGATTAGCCCTGCAAAAGAACAAACCTAGAAAAAAAACTTGGTTATTATATACAATAGATTAACAGCGTATTTGAAATCATTATGATTATATGGACTCTATACTTAAGTTTTGGTCATTTCTAGTTGTGCTGATCTGAGCCAAAGAAGGACAAAAACATCAGTATTAATTTAAACCTGGAACAGAGTGCAGCTTTTTATTAATGCTCCTATTAAAATAACTATTTCAAGTAAAACTGCAGTCTATAGGCAGCTCTTGAATCTATTATATGCTGTAATGCAAGTTTCCGATCCCTGATTTTGGATCCTTTTACGTTGTGAGGTCAGTTGAAGGATTGGACTCAACATGCTAGCTGCTCTGTGGGGCTTTAGCACAATTATACTTGTACAGTACACCTACATCCTCATGTCAGCAATGCTAATACTTGAACAATCACAATGGCATAATATCTTTATACCCTCCTATTTTAATTTTTCCGCACACAAACATTTTGGAATTTGCCCTAAGTAGAAAGTACAGCTGAGATTGATGTTCATGATGGGTCAAGCAATGTGATCCATAGTCACAGATGGCCGTGCCATCCTGATGGGAGATCTAGGGCCAACTCATAAAAAGTCACTTACATCCAAGGCTAAATTGTTCTAGTAAACTTTGCCCCCCCTTGCGTGTGGGAATCAATAACAGCATAAGCCTGGCTTCACTTATTAGGCTGACGCGAGGCTCTACCGAACACTGCACCCGGGGAACTGGCGCTGTCATCGACCGATTCAGAGGGCTCCTCCATTTGTTGGCTGTGTTTCTATGCGTGTATTTAGGCAGCTGCTATGTGCTGTACACACACACACGTCCCGGTCCATTCAAGCACTTTGGCTCCACCGCAAGATGTGTTGCATTCAGTCCCCGTTTTAGTTTGGCCTGAAATTTACTCATCTTCCCTTCTCACTCCGCCCTCATCCCTCGCTGTTTCTCTCTCTTTTTTCAGGATAACCTGAGACAATTAATCATGATTCCTTTGCCCAACGTGTTGCTGCTTGGCAGGACTCCTTACTGTGGTATGCTCTTTTGTTCCTCATCTTGAGGCAGCCATGTCAGTATGCGTTTTGAAGCCTGATCAGTCTCCTGGCTGCAACTCAATGAGCACTGCATTGATTTCAAATAATAGACCTAAAATAAATGAAGAAAAGTGTAATGTAGATTGAACATCATTGCAAAATTAAGAGTTTATTTGGCAAAATGATGTATCTATCATTTGAAGAAAAAAAAAGCAGCTCATCTTATTCAACTAAGGTTGACTAGAATAATGTAGTTGTTAAATGCATTAAGAAAATGATAACCATATGAAAGGTATGACAATCTTTGTTTCTAATTGGCAAACAATCGAGATCACTTCGGCAAAAAAAGGGCTTGAGATCACAGTTTTTTGATCACTTTTATAATAAATTGCCTTTTATGAGTCTGATAACCACACTGCTTTGTGATGGTAAAGCTTCCGCAAGTGGTGACCCAAATTCACCAGCAAGAAGTTTATTCTATTTAAATCCAAGTCAGCAGACCTCGGTACTTCAATATGATATCATCATTTCAAATACTAAGCCTTTTTTTCCTCTTAACAGAACAAAGTCCGGAGGAAATGAATAAGCTTTTGCTACTTCTGTTGGGATGTGCAGTTCAGGTAAACGCTATCTGATCAGAAATCTGGAAAACGACAGACTACATAACATGTGGAGATCTAAACTGTTTGCTTTTTTTTCAGTGTGAGGAAAAAGAGGAATACATTGAGAGGATCCAGACACTTGACTTTGAAACAAAAGCTGCCATAGCTGCACACATTCAGGAAGTATGTACAGTACGTGTATGCGAGATTGGCTTTTGCGTGCCACATCTGTGTTGTTCAGCAAATCAGCTTTCTGTGTAGTTGTGCGTCTGTCTGGTACAAAACATCATTTTGTGGATACCGTAGAATTCGTAGACGTAGAGAAATTCTTGGAAGTTGTAATCATTGATTCAGAAGTGAAAGTCAAAACTGTTGCTATAATTTTCTTACTGCATAGGGAGGATCCTCGTGCCAAATAGTATTCGTTCTGATCGTATCTTTTCTCCTCCTGCTTCCCTGACTGTCCATGTCCGTGTTTACCAGGTTACCCACAGTCAGGAGAACGTGCTGGATCTGCAGTGGTTGGAGTCCAGCGAGGTTCCTCCAGCTGAGTTTGAGGCCGCAGCGAGGAACCTGGCCACGCACCTGCGACATGTGCTGGACCAGAGGGACACCCATCTGGAGGTAAAATTAACCATTTTTTCTAAATGTTTAATCAATAGTTACATATTTGCTACGTGTGTAGGAATCTAAATATATACACATTTTAGCATATTGTTAATATAAAGCGCTCATTATAATAAGACATGGAAATTGAAATGTGGATAGTGAAACCGTTTCTACTGTGAGTGCACAGATTTTAAGATGTACATTGGTTGCTGAATTAAATACTAATCTGGTCCTAAACGGGTCCTTTTGCAGACTATAGCGGAGCTAATGCAGGAAAAGGAAGGTGTGGTTAGTCTGCTTAATAGCCCCTCCAGCCCGCAGTCTGGCAGCTACTCCCCCAGCATGCAGCAGCAGGCAGGTACTCAACAACACCTGGCTGTGGAGCTGGCTGACTCTAAGGCCAAGCTCAGACGACTTAGACAAGAACTGTGAGTACCAGACAGCTCCTTATTCACTGAAATAAAAAGTGCATTCTAGTTTAACAAGAAAGCTAAAAAGAGAATGTGGGGTCTAAATGTTTAATATACCATTTAAACAATCAGGATAATTTAAAAATGTCCTTCCTTTCCTACGAAATCATCAGGAAAACAGTGGTTCTGAGACGTGAAACAATGCAAGCGGGATCCAAAATAGAAACTGGTTGAAGTCGTTCAATTCTATAAAGCGATTGTTGAATATGACGCTGTCTGCTGGTACAGCAGGAGTTTCACTTCGGGATGTACGTTGGTAAAGAGTTAGCCTGTCCTCTTGGAAACTTACAATAGTGAGTGAATAAAAGGCAGTGAGAAAGATACTACAGGATAAGAGATGCCCCTGGGAGTTTGGCCCACATTACTGCCTGCTTGGCAGATTCTAAGGCCGTGCGCCACCACTGACCCACATTGGCTCAGCATTTCAGCCAACACTGCATGTACACAAACACACACACACACACACACACACACACACACACACACACACACACTAATCCTGATCCCATCAAGATCTCAGCTCCATCATTGCTCTCCATCCCATTTCCTCGGCTGCATTGTCCCTTCTTGTTGGGATGCTGAGATTTGACATACTGCTGGCTCTGAGCAAACACAATGTCCCTTAAAGCATCATGTATGGCCATGGCCTCATACAGTTCTCTCATGTGTATGATACTTATCTAAACCTGCGTCAGTATGTTCACAACATGTGAGAAATCAAATAAAATGGGGCTTAAGAAGCTTTATGTTGGAAGCTTTACTTTGGAATCAAGTCACATGAATATGTGAAACACAAAATGCCATAGGGGTATTTGTATATGGTCATTTACAGTATTTGATGGCAGGAAAGTAGTTCACTCTAACCAGGCAGCCTGCGTATCTTTCTGACCCCACCAGGGAGGAGAAGAGCGAGCAGATGCTGGACTGCAGACATGAGCTGGAGAACATGGAGGTAGAGCTAAAGAGGATCCAGCAGGAGGTTAGTAATGAGAAAAGGAAAAGAATACATTTGCAGCTCCTTCCGATGATGACACAGAGTAACCTTCGGTTCTGCTCAGCAGATTATACAGATTATTGCACTCCATACTTTGCTGCAGAGCAGTGCTTAATGACGGCAAATTTAAACCTCTGAACTCAGAGATACACCCAAAGATTATATAGATTTGTATTCCCTGCTTTAGCCTTGTGGTTACACAAGTTGGCATGGCCAACAGGGTGGTTTTGGCAGCAATTCTAATATTAGTCTTTAGATAGAAACGTCTTGTTTTTGTCAGTTTTATCTTTCATAGTTTTAAATGTTTTAGTTTAATTTTAGTTGCTGAAAGGTCACACAAATTTAGTTTACTATCACTCAAAAGCTTTTCTCTAAAAATGCCACTCTTACATTATTTCACACACTATTTCAATTCATTTTCAAAACAATACATTTGTCTTTTCACATACAGTATAATTTAATCTGAATGTTCAATGTTACCGACAGGTTCAATTACAAAACAGCTTTGTCTGTTTGGCCATTTCGAGCAAAAATACTATTTTCACCTTGTTCAAAGATGAATCCAGCTTTGATGATAAATAATAGTTACAAGGCGACGATGACTTATGTTTAGAGACACCTGAAGACTTACATAACTAGACAAGAAAGAACGATGCAGAGCTCCATAATTCTTTGCTTTGAACCATGCATCCGTCTTAACCTTCACCAGAACTCCCAACTGCTCGTAGACGCACGCGCAGCGCGCACCTACCGGGACGAGCTGGACGCCCTCAGAGAGAGAGCCGTGAAGGCAGACAAGCTGGAGAGCGAAGTCGGACGCTACAGAGAGCAACTGCACAAGATGGAGGTCTACAAAGCCAAAGTAGAGGTGGATGTTGTCTTATAAATGCTTTACTAATTCATTTTGTGAGATGACTTTTGATTATTCATGTTCAGGGAATCACTGAATCAAGCGAAAATCAAATGTTAATTTTTTTTTTCGGTGGCGGGGGACTCATCATGTGTACGTCAGGAGTTAAAGGAGGATAACAGAGTGCTACAGGAGACCAAGGAAGTGCTGGAGGACCAGTTGGCAGGCTTGAGAGCACGCTCCGATAAAATACACCATCTGGAGAAGCACAGTCTGCTGTTGAAGGCCAGGGTCCATGACATGGAGCAGGTCAGACATCCGCACACGAGGAGATCAGTGGCATCATTATACAAGATATAAAAAATATATGTAATGATTGTCCAGTGTGTGTTTTGCAGCTACACAGAGTATGTTCTCATTTCTCTGCTGCTCTGCTTTATCCCGCTCTTCAGGAAAGGGAGGCGGATCGGAGGCGCACTGAGGAGCTGCAGGAGGAGAACCTCGCTTTGTGTTTGGCTCAAAGGAGGAGCATGGAGGAGTCCCAGCACCTGGGCTGGGAGTTAGACCAGCTTACCAAGACCACTGAAAGCGCTCAGGGTAAGAGCTGCTGATCCAGTGAGATGACGTAATGGGAAAATCAACAGATGTTTTTAATTGGAAGAGTGGAGAAGGTTAATTGAGGAAGAACATATGTGAAATCTCTGCATTCATCAGGCGTAGTTTTTTATTTGTTAAAAATTATTATTTGACTCAATTAAGATGTTTTCTCTGGGTCAGAAATAATGGTTTATGTTTATGCATGCAGTTCGGATGTATGGGAAATATGAGAGGGAAAGCTCTTTAGCTAGATTTCCAACGATCAGGAGATGTTTCACCAATCAACATTAATGTTAATATACGGGTTAACACTACCACGGATCCCATTGATATAGAGTAAGTTAACTCTGCACAGATATGATGACGATGTAAAAAGCCTGTCTAATGGCACTGGTTTTCAACTAGCCTTTCATCTCAACACGTCTGTCTCACGTCTTTACCCCCGTCAGTTAATTGCCACCATGTGTTTGTGCAAAGGCCACCAGACTCTGAGCGATGAGGTGAGTGAGAGGACCTGCAGTCGCATGCTGAAGCTGGAAAAGGAGAACCAAAGTCTCTTGAGGACCATAGAGGAACTGTCAGCTGCCTCAATTAACAGCAACACGCAGCCCAAACATGGCCACCGCCTTGAGCAGGATCATGGCTGCCAGGAGACCTGTAGCATCCACAACAGTAACACCGACGAACCCACAGGGCTTCAAATAGAATACCGCACTCATGCATTCCCACACGGCGCGGGGGGACAGCAGGTGCTATTCCATGCAGAAGATCTGGAGCAAGTCCAGAGTGAAATCCTCCTTACAGAAAATCCAGACCTTCTTGTTCAGGAGAAAGGACAGCTAGAAGATGTGGATCAATTAGACCATTCAAAAGAAGGCATGTCTGATCTGGAGGTCTTAGAAAACAATCACAATAGGCGCCGTTGTCTTGTTGGATCACGTGATCACTCCCCTGGCTCAAAGGACTGCAGTCCCTGCCATGACAGCATCTTCAAAGGTCTGCCAACACATTCCTCCTATGCCAGAAAGCACACACGACTGGAGGCCAAGTGCAGGGCCTTGGACACAGTTAACCAGCATCTACAGACTTCCCTCGATAACGCTGGTAGGTTTTGTTGATCGAACATCGCAAATCAAAGTAAAAGATTCAGTAATGCAAGCGTAAAACCCACCCTCTATCTCTATAGAGAGGAAAGTTCAGCGGCTGGAGGCAGAGGTTCAGGAGCTGGAGGCAGAGAACCAGATTCTGCAGGCCAATTTAGAAGAGATTCGGATCTCCGCCCGGCGCCTGGAGCAACTGGAAACAGATAAGCAAAGCCTGGAGCAAGAAACCACAGCCCTTGAGCGGGAAAAGAGGCATCTAGAGAAAGAGAATCGGCGTCTGCGCCAGCAGGTTAGTTGGCTTGTCGCAGAGGTAAAGGTGTCAGTTGCTTACCCAAGGTAGGATCATGTTTGAAAGGCCGATCGATCTCTTGTTGTTACTTTTTAGGCGGAGATCCAGGAAGCCAATTTAGACAGCAGCAATGTGTGCATGGCCGGCCTGGAAAGGGAGATGCGTTTTCTAGTCAAGGAGGTGGAGGGGTTAAGGGAGACTGCTGAGAGGGTCAAAGGCCTGGAGAGAGACAACAGAGAATTGACCAAGCAAGCCGCTATCGACCAGAGGACCCTGGCCACCCTGCGGGAGGTGAGGCGGGGCGAGTGGTGCCGTCTAGTTTATGCTGACTGAATACATTGATTTCACTGATAATCAACAGTTTATTATTACGCCAGCAGTGTTTCGCAGATTTTACTTTGGGCTGGATTTTATGTGCACTATGATTCATAAATGAGTCTATTCAGAAATAAATATGTCAAAAATTGTGATTAAAGCAAGTTAAAATAGTGTTTCTAATTAAGACATATGTTTGGAAAGCATTATTCTATTGTGATGTTATGTCCTAATATGAAGGCTGTACCAAGTGCATAGGTCTAATGGTTGAATTACTTTTTGCAGATTAACATAGAATAGCAAAGAAATAATTATTTTTAAATGTGGTTATGTGGATTTAAAATGAGATCTTAACCTTAAAGGCACATTTTTACCACAAATGATCATTGCCACTTACTGTAATTTTGGTTAAAACCTTCTTAAGATTAGTACTTGATGTGTAAAAAGTGTCAATAAATGTCTCTATGATGAATATGAATATGCTGCCTGTCTATAGGAGCTGGTTAGCGAGAAACTGAAGACCCAACAGAGCGACAATGATCTGGAGACGCTGGCCCATGAGTTTGAAATGAGGGTCCTCAACCAGGAAAGTGCGCAGCAGGCTGAACAGGAGGCCCCAGACAACAGGTGCTTGGAGTTCCCGTCCCGTAACCTTATGGTGAGTACGAGGAGGGTTATAATGCCACAGATACTAAATTTCTTGTTTCCTCTTTGCAGCAGGTTCAAGATGCTGGAGTCAGAGTTAGAGTCGGCTCTGAAAAAATCTCTTCGGATTAAAGATGACAAGATGGCAGCGTTAGAGGCGCGTCTGCTGGAATCCTCCACCCTGAGCCAGCAGCTGCGCCAAGAGCTCAAGACTGTTAGTCATATCTTTAAAAGTCAGGCCTGCTAGTGTCCCATTTAATAAAAAATCAATTGTGCTTTGCTATAGATCCATTTGAAATTGTACCACAGGTGAAGCTGAGCTATGAGGCCTTGCAGCAGAGGCTGGAGGAAGAGTGGACGGCGTCGAGCTGCACCCCGCCCCGAGAGACTGGCAGGGCAATGGGCCAATGGCTGCGTGAAAGCCAGGAGGCCACCAAGGAACTGCTGAAGCTCAAAGACCGTCTCATCGAAGTGGAGAGGAACGTAAGTGGTTGGCTTACATACATTGAACAATGTATAATAATAATAGCACTACTAGATGTTAAACCACACTTGCTTTCGACTTTATTTCACGCTATGACTGGACCAAACAATGGGCCGAGGAGACAGAGTTAACACTACCTCCTAGTTTGCACATTTTGCAATAATATTCTCCTCTCCAGAATGCCACACTTGAGGCAGAGCGCCAGGCGATGCAGTCCCAGCTGAGGCAGCTGGAAAATCAGTCCGACAGTCAGCAGGCTCAGGTCCTCGCCCTGCAAAGGCAGGCCGCTACACTGCAGGAGAACAACACAGCCCTGCAGACACTCAACGCAAACCTGCAGGTGCAGTAACAGTGTGACAGACACTATTCTCTGTGGTACCCCGTAACGTCCACACATAAGTATGTTCACACATCTGTGATAGATAAGCATGCGGACAATACACACTGAATTATTACACAAACTCTTAATGCTCTCTTTCCCAGGTGGAAAAATCCACACTGAACTCACAGAGTGCTTCCCTCATGGCCCAGAATGCCCAGCTGCAGCAGCAGCAGTCAGGGACAGAAAGCGAGCGGGACAATGCCACACGGGAGCGTGAGGAGCTGCGCAGTGTTCAGGAGCAGCTATTGAGAGACCACGAGCGGCTGGCAGCTCTACATGAACGGCAGGCCATGGAGTACGAGGCCCTAATGGGCAAGCACGGCTGTTTGAAAAAAGCCCATCGTACGCTGGAGCTGGAGTATCGCACGATGCAGGACAGGTAGGGGAAAAGCGCGATGATCACGCCATGTTGTAGGAGATCCCTGCATATTCATCGTGTACGTGTGTCCATGCATGCTCGTGTGTGTTTATTGGGGATGTCTGTAGGTACAATAGCCTGTTGCAGCAGCGGACCAAGCTGGAAGATCTGGAGAAAGTTCTGAAGGAGGAGCAAATGAGGATGGCTTTGGAGAAAGAACAGCAAAGGACCACCGCTGCTGAGTGTTGCAGGCTCCGTGATGAGAAGGACCGGTGAGGAGACGACATTACATGCTCTAATGCATACTCAGAGGAAAGAAGGAGCTAGATGATATCACGTACATCTTTTTTTAAGGCTGAACGACACGTACCGTCAGCTTGCAAACGACAACGAGTCGCTGGCGGCCGATCACAAAGAGCTCAAGAGCCAGCTAAACGAGGCCAAGCTGGAGCGCACCTGGTTGGAGGCGGACTTTTCCAAACTCAAGAAGGAGTTTCAGCAGCTGGACATTACCTCCACGAAGCTCACCAACCAGTGTGAGGTACAGACATGCAATCAAATGAGCTTGTGCATTTTTAAACTATACTACACCTTATACTATACTATAAATATACCTTGTAATTACCACTTTAACTCTGCATACTGCACCAGTCATACGTTTGAGAACACTTTCTCATCGAATTGAATGAGAAAATGTGTCCAAACGTTTGAATTGATTCTCATGCACATTTTTGTTTTTAGAATTGTAGACCAGTGTGTTATATATAGCTGCACATATCGATGCCTGTCTTGGTGATGTCTAGCTGCTGAGCCAGTTGAAGGGCAACCTGGAGGAAGAGAGTCGCCACCTGCTCGGCCAGATCGAGACCCTGATGCTACAGAACCGAACCCTGCTGGAGCAGACCATGGAGAGCAAGGATCTGTTTCACGTTGAAGAGCGACAGTATATGTAAGCAAAAAGGGACACGACCATGACAAAATAATCTAGTATTAAGAAAGGTCTTTTGTGTTGATTCACAGTGCGTTACAGTACCCATTACCCTGTACAAGTACACCAAAGTAACACACTAATCAACAGCTGGCCCACAACTATAAACTATAAATCTTTCTATCTGACCATCTTCCTATTCAGTGACAAGCTTAATGATTTGAGGAGACAAAAGGAGAAGCTGGAGGAAAAGATAATGGACCAGTACAAGTTTTATGAGCCATCGCCTCCACGTCGGTAAGTTGCCTGAAATAGTAACAACAATTATTTTCGTATGATTTTTATAATGAAGTTTCTGTTTCCACATTCAGCCCCTTTCTTTTTTTACATTTTCATCACTATGAGGTATTTAACTAACCGTCACACGTTTAATTATGTCATTTTCGGTTCACATTTCTAACTGTTCATAGACATAGTTTATTAATCAATCAAGAAATGTTGCAGTCAGTAATACATTGAGCTTCATAGTTTATTGAATCTTCGTTGAGTCAGACATGCTTTTCCATATGGTAATTGTTTTGTTTCTTTAGCTTGAAATGCTAACATAGTTCACCTTTGCTCAATTGGGGATTGAGTGATAGCTTCTTGTAAATCTGCCCTTCTGCAGACGTGGAAACTGGATAACTTTGAAACTGAAGAAGTTGATCAAATCGAATAGCCGTGAGCACGGACCCGACCGCCCACCAACGCCCACACACTCAGGCGCTGCTGAGCCGCACCTCTCGTGCCACGACAACAACTCCTTCATCAGTGCCGATGGCTCTGGAGGCTCGGCCCCCACCTCAGCAGGTGATGCCGTCTCACCCCAGCGCAACAGCAGTGAGTAGGAACCTTCTTGAATTCACCAGATTCTCTCCCATTGACTTGGCAGGACCAGTCTCGGTTCCACAGTCTTCCTCTTTACTGCTTCAGCCGTGATCAGGAAGTAAGATCAGCATCCGAGGCAGGGCACAGACATCCTTCACGTAGAATCAACTCCACAGCCAGAGGAACGAGCGACACGGGACAGTCACACCTACACATAAAGTTCTATTTTAAGAACAGAGAATTTTGACAAAAATATCCCCCTTATCACTTTTCAAGGAAAAGCCCAAAACTCAAATAGAAATGCAATAAATATTTGGATAATACAGTTATGCTGTGATTAATCATATGTGGGTGTGAACAGGCCTCTATGTCTTCCCATGTCTTTCTTGGATCGTAATGTGTTTCTTCACTCCTGCCTTCTGTCCTTCCCCTTGCCTACTTATCTTGTATCCCTCTGTCTGCTTGCATCCATCCCTTTGTCTACCTCCCATGTGGCTGCACTTTGCCGTTAAATAGCCACCAAAATGTTTCCCCGTATGAGGAACAGGCTGAAGGACAGAGACAAAGTGAAGTCCCTCTTCCGGCGTTCCATGTGTAAGGAAGACTGCGGCCCGGTGTTTGCCCTCATCTTTACTGTAGCCTTTTATTTAACTGCTAATTTGATCATGCTAAGTCTATCTATGCTTTATAATTTCCACTATTACATAACATAAAACCATAGTAACCTTGGAGTTAGCATGATTCATTACCGTCAGCAATTATCCATCCAAACAGGTGTAACGTCTGTAGTCAAATGGAGCAATATGTCCATTCATGTCATCCTCATGTTTGAGCATTTGCAGCAGTCACTTTAGCAGTGTGGCGATCATTAATCAGAGGTCAAAGAAATGGCGCATTGCAGGAGGACACTGGTGCTGCATTAGCTCTGTCCTACCATGACCTAGCTTTACTAACAGGATAGAACCACGTTTCAATGGTTGTGTGGTCTATGGAGAAAGCAACACACCCCTGCCTCCTTGACCAGTTCACCTGTCCATCCCTCTCCCTCCACCCCATCCCACTTCTTCCACTCCTTGGTCCAACGACGCAGCCCTGAGCAGCTTGGCGTACCCTTTGGCCGCATTCAAGGAGGAGGGTTGGCCGTTGGATGGCCCAGCGCGGTTGGAAGGGTCAGAGGCTGATGTTGAGGAGGACAGGAAGAACGCATTGACCTCCTCCCTTACCCCATCCATCTCATCCATCCTCCACCTTAATGTTCCTACCACTCTACCATCTGGCCACGTCACCATCATCGACAGGGTTCCAGATGTTTCTGACCCTTGGGTGACAGGTAGAGGCAATCCTGAGCCACTGTTATGATGATGTCACCGTCATTAGTTAGATGCTAGCGCTCTTTTGTGCATTTTGTTTTACATGAAAAGAAAAGTGCTGAAAAAGTGTCATTTGCCTATAAACATTCACTGATTTCTCACTGTATGCCCCACAGACAAGGATTCAAATGATGCTGCTCTGCCATCTGGATTTGAGGACAACGACGAGCTGCAAAATCATGGTAAAGGCCTGTGGATAAACGATGAGAGGATTCATCAAGCATACAGATGTATTACCAGCTCGGGAATTAGAGCGAATCCATCAAATTGCAATCATGACCTTGTTTTCATATTAATCTGTATCCCAACAGAGGCCAACAACTGTTTTAGAAAGACTTTTCTCTGCTGCCCCCTGTTGGTCATTGCAAATATGTTGAGACTGCTGAGACATTTTCATTATATAGGTGACCATTTAGAGATATATATTAGCTCTTTAAAAAAGTGTCCTCATATTTTTCCAGGGCTGAATGGCGTCAAGAGTCGAGCCCAGAGTGAGAGCAGTGGTGAGTTCAACGTGAGCCTGGAGAATGAGCCGTGGTCAAATGGCAGCAGCCCTGTCCAGCACCCCCCGTCACGTTGCTCCTCCTCCTCCTCCTTCCAGCCTCCCAGCGATACTTCCACCCCTCAACACAGACAGAAGCAGCACGAGGAGGAGAAAGCTTCTATCATGCCTGTCACAAACAGCCAAAATTCAGTTCTCCAGTCTTTACCAAGACAGAAAAATCCTGTGATTTCTCAGGACTTCTGGCTCACAAGGGGCACAAAGAGCATCCGAAGGGGGTCAAGAGGGAAATTGACTCGTCGGTCGTCAGATTCAGCTGGTGCAGTCAAAACAAACCCAGGACTCAATGGGATGAGTTTAAAATCGTCCTCTAACAAAGCTGAAACAAGCCGGGCCCTAGCTTGTTCACCTATCACAGTGCTGTATGTTCAGGGCAAATCTTCCTCAATGTCTGGCTGCCTCAATTGCTTCTCCACCCCTCTCGGGAAAGAGGGGCGACAGAAGGGGTCAAGGTTGCCAAAAAGTCTCCCCCGAGCCAGCGATGTCATTTCCACTGCAGAAGGATCGTCCCGACGCTGCAGTGTGAACAGTGACTGCAGGGTGATGGTCAAGACTAACCCTCTCTCCATTCAGGTGTCAGATAAGAGCAGTAAACGAGAGGAAGCCCAGAGTCAACCTGAACCTGAGACAAATAACAGTGAGCCTGAGCCCATGCCTCCAGTTAAGCCTCCGAGAGACCCAACAGTTGTTCCCACAGACAGCCCCAAATCTCCCGTGCAGGAGTCCCTTCTTGGCTCTTCTTTCACTTTCAAATCTGTCTTCTCAAACACCATTTTCAGTGAATCTGTGGTCACTACCATGAATGGTCTGGATACCCTTGAAAACAACCAGATATCTCTCTGTCCGAATCCATCCCTGGTGCAAAATGGTCCAATTGAGAGCCAGGAGTCGCCTCCTAACGAACCACAAACGCTGCTCAGCGTGGTTAATGAGCAGAGTCAAAATGCACCGGGGCAGGAGGAGCATGACAAGCCACTCACAAGTGCATGAAAGCAGCTGTCACATTATTGAATATTGTGTAGTTGAATACAGCTGGTATCTGCAACTCCACTTTTCATCACGTCCACAGAAGCACACAATTATAGTCACTCTAATGTAAAATGTATAAACGCCTGGTTATAACATAATCCTAAAGGGTATTTTTAGTTACTTTTGGATTTTCTTTCCCACACATGTTGTAACATTCCCTGCCCTCAAGGCATGTTCATATACCTGAGTCATTGTTCACAGTATTATCTTTCCATTTTGGTTCCATTCTGGTTGTCTTTTTGGACAATTCAGTTTCATACAACTTAAAGTACGGATCGATGTCCTTCTTTTGCCCATTTTAAATTATATTGTTGTTTAACCCGTTTACTTTACCACAATGAAAATCCTGTGATGTAATATTTGTGTTTGCCACAATTGGAATAATTTCTGCTTTTAATATTTATGTCCTGTCCCTCAGATAGATTTGTCTAAATTATTACATGTTGATTGCTGTGTCTGTAAGATTTGAATGTGAGCATTGGGTAAATTTGACATTCATATCTGTGAAACTGTAAATCTTGTAAATTAGGATGTCTACCCGAATGCCATTTTACCTTAGATAAAGAAACCCTCTATGCAGACAAATTATGAATAAACGTTTCAAACTTTGTGCGCTTTAAGTTCAATAGCTTTTGTTTATGAGCAGTATCTAGTGGCTGAAAAATGAAATCATAAACTATTACTGAACTTTCCGAATATAAAGAGCATGATGATATTGTTTTGTAAACATATTCAACATTCACAGCAGGTCCTTTTCCTGCCCCAGAAACACTTTAGCCATCTATTCCATTGAGAAATTGAGCTAGTATACCACGATCAAGCTGCAAAAGCCACCATAAAGCTTTGTTCCCACAACAAACCAACCCATATTTAAGCTTCCACAACTTTGAGTCTTATCTTTTTGGTGGGAGCCCCTATGTTAGCAGTTCTATTTGTAAAAGGAAAGACACCTATTCAACCACAAAAGGTCTAAGCTGTCTATGTAAGGGCGCTGTTCCATTGACGTTTGTCCGTATCGGACTTGGAGCTGATGTCAGGGCCTCGAGTGACTGACAGATGTTAAGTGCCTCTAATTTAGACTCAATGATCCATTCTAAATTGAATGTTGTTTTATTATATAACAATTTGGATGTTGATTTTAACTTGAAAAGCCATGTTGCTGGGGGCCTGTGTGTATTAGTGTAGTGGAAAGTACAATACATTCCTATGAGATGTTATAATGTAGGAGTATAAAGTAGGAGCGAAGGGAAATACTCCAATAGAGTACAAGTGGATCAAAACTGTTCTTAGGTCTTCCTCAGACAAATACTTTCAGTTTCACAGAAGCTCCCATCAGAGGAAGTCTTCATGAATATCTGGGAATCAATTATTCTGTTTGCTTTAAGACCAGTCATCTGGTCCAAGGCACAGAGAATGTCATTTGAAACACCACAAGCTGCCTCTCATCAATGAGTCCTTCACGTTCTTGAATCAAGCAGAATCACAGCTGAACTGCTCCGCTGTGAGACGTTATTTTGTCCCACCTTCCAGTTATGAGACCATTTTCCATCTGGAAGTAAACCACCCCAACACCTTTCAAGGTTTAATAGGCATTGCTCCTCGTCAGGCAATTAGATTCATATTCACGCTTCATTGAAAAAGAGATAACCCGAAGATCAAGTCCTACTCACCTTCTCTTGCCTGAAGATGGAGTCATGGCTGACAAAGGGGTTTTAATAGAAGATACACGGCCATCATCAAGTCCATCCTCTGCTCCTCCATCACCGTGTGGTACGCTGCAGCCACTGCCAAGGACAAGAGCAGTGTTACGAAGGACGCTCCCGCACCGCCTCCCTCTCGCCATCAGAGGGACCCCTCTCCCGAGTACTAACTGGTTTCGAACTCCATCTCCCATCATGCTTCACACCTGGGACTGATTCCACAACACCACTGATGACACACACACCTGCACCTCATTGACACACACACCTGCACCTCATTGACATACACACAAAAGCCACTGACACCCACACACTCACTGCGAAGTCTTGATTCTGCCCCGGCTGTCATTTCTGAGCGTTTTCTCCTTGTCTTGATCCCTGTTTATTGACCCCGGACCGTACTGCTGATTGCTCTCTGCCTGCCCCGACCCCTGCCTGCCCGCTGACTACGATCCTGTCTGCTCTACGTTGCCCTGTCTGCTGTCATTGCCTCTGCCTGTCTGATGCTCTAATAAAAACCTGCGAATGGATCCCTCCGAATCCGGCGTCTCCTTACAGAAGACTTCGCCACTCACAGATCCAGCAGGCCTCGTACACCTGTCTTCGGAGCTCTCCGCTCAAGCCACCCAGCTGGCCCAGCACCACCATCAGCTACAGCGTCTGACCACCCTCACCGAGGAACTAGTGCACGCACTATACGGGCTACGGGTATCAGCAGACGCCACGCCACCGAATCCTCCTCCCAATGCCTCCCCAGCGACCGTAAACCATTCTATTAATCCTCGTCTGGCTCTTCCGGAAAAGTTTGATGGCACTGCTGTAAAATGTAGAGGCTTTCTTCACCAATGCACACTCTTCGTCGACAAACAACCCTCGATGTATCCAACGGATTCGAGTCGGATAGCTTTCATCAGCTCGCTACTCACCGGGAGGGCGTTGGAGTGGGCGACCGCCGTCTGGAGACCCGACGGATCCGCGTTCCCCACGTTCACCAACTTCCTGCTACAGTTCCGCAACGTGTTCGAACACCCCACTGAATGCGGGGATGCCGGGGAGCAGCTGCTCGAACTGACCCAGGGGAGGAGAACCGCAGCTGAGTATTCCTTATCTTTCCGCACACTCGCTGCGCAAACCAACTGGGTCGAGGACACATTGAAGACCCTGTTTCGCAAAGGTTTATCTGCCGAACTACAATCGGAGCTGGCCTGTCGGGACGAGGGAAGAGGGTTGGACGAATACATTAACCTGGCCATTCAAATCGACAACTTGATTCGTTCACGGCGTCCTAACCGGTATCCACCCCGGCTCACACGGGAGACCTCCGCCACACCTGAACCCATGCAACTAGGCGTCACTCGCCTCACTCAGGAGGAACGTGAACGCCGCTTGCAGAAACATCTGTGTCTCTACTGCGGACAGACCGGACACCTGCGGGCCGCCTGCCCAGTACGTCCTCCTAACGATCCCCAATCGGTGAGTGCGATTCCCAAATCTAGCACACTAAATTCCTGCTTCATTCTACCCATTCGTTTGCTGGTTCGGGGCAAAGTTATCCCAACCACAGCGCTACTGGACTCTGGGGCCGCGGGGAATTTCATGTCACGTGAGTTTGCCACTAACCACCAGTTGAGGTTTAATTCTTGTGGTTCCTCCCTCACAGTGGAGGCGCTAGACGGCCGACCGCTAGGGGAGGGGAGAGTACAACACCTCACCGAAGAGATCAACATGCACGTCGGTGCACTACATTCGGAGAGGATCAAGTTCTACGTTATCCAGGCTCGCAACCACTCTGTGATTTTGGGCCTGCCCTGGCTACGCACCCATAACCCACACATCTCCTGGAGAGAGAATCAGATCACACAATGGGACACTTCATGTCACAACCACTGCCTAACCAGGGTACCCCGTGCACCCCATCACCCTCCAGAACCCGTCAACCCCGGGTCAACAGAACAGAATCTGCCACCCGAATACGCCGACCTCGTTGAGGCCTTCTGCAAGAGGAGGGCTGCTCAACTCCCCGAACATCGTCCAATCGACTGTGCCATAGACCTACTGCCAGGCACCTCTCCCCCCAAGGGGAGAATATTCCCTCTGTCACAACCCGAGTCACAAGCGATGAGGAACTACATCGAGGAGGAATTAGCGAAGGGGTTTCTTCGACCATCAACGTCACCGGCAGCGGCCGGGTTTTTCTTCGTTAAGAAAAAGGATGGATCCCTTCGCCCCTGCATCGATTATCGTGGACTTAATGACATCACTGTCAAGTATCGATACCCTCTGCCTCTCGTCCCAGCCGCCCTAGAACAACTCCGTCAAGCCCGATACTACACCAAACTAGACCTACGCAACGCATACAACCTGATTCGCATCCGTGAGGGTGACGAGTGGAAGACGGCATTCTCCACCACTAGCGGGCACTACGAATACCTGGTCATGCCGTTCGGCCTAGCGAACAGCCCATCCGTGTTCCAGTCCTTCATGAATGACATCTTCCGTGACATGCTGGAGAAATGGGTCATCGTCTACATCGACGACATACTGGTCTACTCCACCTCCATGGAGGAACACATCCAACATGTCCGACTTGTCCTGGAAAGACTCATTCAACACCAGCTCTATGCCAAAGCAGAGAAATGCGAGTTCCACCAGACCAGAACTGCATTTTTGGGGTATATAATCAGTCAGGAGGGGGTGGCCATGGACGAGAGGAAGGTTACGGCAGTGGCGAACTGGCCAGTGCCCCACACGGTGAAGGAACTGCAACGATTCCTGGGGTTCGCGAATTTCTATCGAAGATTCATCCGAAACTTCAGCACAGTGGCTGCTCCCCTAACCACCCTGACCAAGCGCCACACGCACCGCATCAACTGGTCCCAGGAGGCACAACACGCCTTCGACGAGCTACGGTCACGGTTCACCTCAGCACCCCTCCTGCGACACCCCAACCCCGAGCTCCAATTCATAGTGGAGGTCGACGCCTCCAACACCGGAGTAGGGGCCATTCTCTCCCAGCGTCAAGGCACACCCGCCAGGATGTTCCCATGCGCCTACTTCTCTCGCAAACTAACCCCAGCCGAACGTAACTACGATGTGGGCAATCGTGAGTTACTGGCCATGAAACTGGCACTCGAGGAGTGGCGGCACTGGTTGGAGGGAGCGAACCAGCCATTCATCATTCTAACCGATCACAAGAATCTCGAATACCTTCGCTCCGCTAAACGTTTGGAACCCCGGCAAGCCAGATGGGCCCTCTTCTTCACGAGATTCCAGTTCACGGTAACCTATCGACCAGGCTCCAAGAATACGAAGGCCGGCGCCCTCTCTCGCCAGACCGAGGGAGTTCCACCCACTGCAAGGGATAACATTATCCCGGAAAGCTTGCTCGTGGCGCCGGTTCAATGGGACATCATCACGGAGATCGAGCAGCTGAACCTTCGTCAAGCACCTCCCCCTGAATGTCCCGCAAATCTCCTCTTTGTCCCTGAGACGCTACGTTCACGACTCCTCGATCAGGTGCACTCGACCCCAAGCTCCGGACACCCCGGTATCACCGCCACAATTCAGCTCCTCAAGAACCGCTTCTGGTGGCCCACTCTGACTCCTGACACCACCCGACACGTGCAGAACTGCGCAAACTGCGCCACCTCCAAAAACCCCAGACAATTACCAGCCGGCCTACTAACACCACTACCCATACCCCAACGACCCTGGTCCCACATTGCCATAGACTTCATCACCGACCTACCCGCATCGCAGGGACATACCACCATCCTCACCATCGTGGACCGATTCTCCAAGGCCTGCCGACTCGTCCCACTACCCAAACTTCCCACAGCACTAGCCACTGCGGAACTGCTCTGCAACCAGGTCTTCCGTTTCTACGGACTACCGGAGGACATAGTGTCAGACCGGGGACCCCAATTCACCTCCAGAGTATGGTCCGCCTTCTTCCAACGCCTCAACGTTAACGTCAGCCTCACCTCCGGTTACCACCCACAATCCAATGGGCAGACTGAGCGTCTGAACCAGGACGTTATCCGTTTCCTCCGCTCATACTGCCAGCGACAACAGACGGAGTGGAGCAGATATCTATTCTGGGCCGAATACGCCCAGAATTCGCTGGTCAAACCCGCCACGGGCATCACCCCGTTCCAATGCGTCTTGGGCTTTCAGCCACCGCTATTCCCGTGGTCAGGGGAGCCCACTAACCTACCATCCGTTACAGAGTGGTTGCAGAGAAGCGAGGAGACTTGGAACCAGGCCCACACTCACCTCCTCCACGCCGTTAGACGCCAGGAAGGTCAGGCCAACCGTCGCCGTCGTCCTGGTCCCCAGTACGTTCCCGGAGAGTGGGTCTGGCTCTCCACCAAAGACCTCCGACTTCGACTCCCATGTCGCAAGCTCAGCCCCAGGTATGAGGGTCCATTTCAAATTAAGAAGCAAATTACCCCTGTATCCTTTCGATTAGACCTACCCGCCAACTACCGTATTTCCCCTACATTCCATGTCTCCCTGCTAAAACCTGCCGATGGCCCGAGAGGAGCGCGGGAGGAGAGATCCACGTCACAACCTCCCCCCGCCATCCTGGTCGACGGTGAGGAGGCTTACCGTGTGCATGAGCTGCTCGACTCCAGACGCCGGGGCAAGACCCTCCAATATCTGGTGGACTGGGAGGGGTTCGGTCCGGAGGAGCGATCCTGGGCCGACGCTAAGGACATCCTTGGCCCCACACTCACGGAGGAGTTTCATCGCGCACACCCGGAGAAGCCGGCCCCTCGTCCCCGCGGAAGACCTCGGCGCCGCGTATCTCTTCGCGTCAGGAGCCGCTCACAGGGGGGGGGCTCTGTTACGAAGGACGCTCCCGCACCGCCTCCCTCTCGCCATCGGAGGGACCCCTCTCCCGAGTACTAACTGGTTTCGAACTCCATCTCCCATCATGCTTCACACCTGGGACTGATTCCACAACACCACTGATGACACACACACCTGCACCTCATTGACACACACACCTGCACCTCATTGACATACACACAAAAGCCACTGACACCCACACACTCACTGCGAAGTCTTGATTCTGCCCCAGCTGATATTTCTGAGCGTTTTCTCCTTGTCTTGATCCCTGTTTATTGACCCCGGACCGTACTGCTGATTGCTCTCTGCCTGCCCCGACCCCTGCCTGCCCGCTGACTACGATCCTGTCTGCTCTACGTTGCCCTGTCTGCTGTCATTGCCTCTGCCTGTCTGATGCTCTAATAAAAACCTGCGAATGGATCCCTCCGAATCCGGCGTCTCCTTACAGGCAGGTTGCAGCGTGTCATCCGCTCTGCAGAGAGGGTGATTGCCTGGAATCTGCCGTCTCTCCAGGACTTGTTCGCTTCCAGGACTTTGAAGCGGGCCAAAAAGATTGTAGCTGACCCCTCTCACCCCGGACATGAACTGTTTGTGCCCCATCCATCCGGCAGGAGGCTGAGGTCCATCAGGACTAAGACCTCCCGCCACACAAACAGTTTCTTCCCTTTGGCAGTCAGGCTCATCAACAGAGCCCGCCCCCCCCCCCTGACTGACTCTCACTCCCATGTTCATTCACTTTGTCACTTTCACTTGTCACTTTGTTTAGCTGGTGCACTTTATCTTTATTTCTAATTTTATCTTTATCTCTTCTTACTTACTAACCCATAGCTTTAGCTTTAGTGTACTAACCCATAGCATATATTTTATTATACTTTTATTTTTATCTTATTGCTGCCCTATGTTGTCATTATTGTACTGTCTTCCGTCATACACCAACCGCCAAGACAATTTCCATGTATGTCCAACATATAATGGCAATAAACGTTTCCTGATTCCTGAAGATATATCGGCACAGGTAGGGTCAACACCGATCATTGCTTTCCGCTCAAAACCACCCCTCAGCTCAGCACAACTGACACTCAAAAAACTCAAAAGCCATTGCTCGCCTGAGAGAGTTGTTGAGATTGCATGTGTGGGATGGGGTTGTTCCTCCCTCCTCGGCTGGCTCTAATAACTCTGGCATGCTTTCTCCCTGTGGACAAAATATTGAGGTCTTCTGGAAATTATTTAAAGGTTACAAACATGTCGAGTTGATTGGATTTAGCACATTCCCCACTGAAAGACGGTGTAATGTAATCTAACACACTGTGAATTGTACGCCTGTGTTGTGTGTGTGTCTGCAAGATAGGAGAACATGTGCCACTCCAGCGTTCCCATTGGATGATATTTCAGTCACGTGAGACAATGCGGAAGCGGACCATTTTCAGACAAAAACAAAACAGCCGTGGGTGTCGTTGAGTTATTCAATCGGGTCTGACGTTGTTCGGCCATCGTGGAGTTGTTTCACAAGCTGTACCGCATCATTCGACAGCTACACCCGGTGTTTGGAACGATGCTGAACGCCGCCGCCGCGGAGAGGAACAAGGAGCCCATCCTGGCAGCGCTCCGGGACAGCGTGAACACGGGGAGGTCCCTGCAGGCTCTGGAGATCTCCTCCGGTACCGGGCAGCACGTCACACACTTCGCTCAGGCCCTGCGGAATATTATCTGGCAGCCTTCAGAGTATGACCCGCAGTCTCTTACCAGGTAAACGCGTTGTTGGTGTTCAGTTAGTGAAAAAAAAGGTACCGTATAAACTCGGTTATTTACGGGATTGATCATAGTTTCTGCGTAGTCCACTTGAAACAGAGGCAACGGCCATTAGACTCGGTTATAACGGTTGTTCATCTGATACTACTGGTGCATAACTGTTTTGTTGGATGGTGCTTGCCTTCACAATAATGCCTTTTGTTCCTATTCTTAGTATCGAAGCTTACAGAGCCCACTACCAGCTGCACAATGTGAGGCCTGCCATCCACCTGGATGCTTCTCTGCCCTATCAGTACTGGGGAGGCATTCAGCCAGAGAGCCTGGATCTGGTAGTCAACATCAATATGATGCACATTTCCCCGATGGCTTGCACTGAAGTAAGAACAAATGCCTATATCATCACGTATCTAACCCAAAAAGGTCCCTGATTTAATGTGTGATAATTTGATAAATTTCACATTGGTAATACCGTACGCACTAAAGCACAAAATAAACTGAAATGTTAGAACATCACATACATTGTACACAGTTTCTCTCAATTAGAGAATAATGCAAGAGGTGAAGACTTAAATATATAAATGCACCACAAAATGTTCTTTTTGCTCGGGGGTTCTCCCAGTGGGTAAAGCCACAATCCTACACAAAAATATTGGTTTTAATCTCTGAGGAGGATCCCAACCCCACCGCATGTGATACATTTTATTTTCTAGGGTTTATTCAAAGGAGCTGGAGTAGTGCTGAAGCCACAAGGCCTTCTATTCACATATGGCGTGAGTAGAAAAAGCATGTTGTTATAAATTCATGGTATGTTATTATAAAATCTAAACATACAATGTCAATAAATGCTAAATACCAAACTTTGTTGTTACCCTCAGCCATATGCAGTGAATGGTCAGATCACCCCTCAAAGTAATATTGACTTTGACTACAGCCTACGGCAGAGGTAAAGTGTTTTTTGAATCTTTGTCATGAGTAGGGAAGTTAATTCTTTTATAGAGAGATTTGAAAATAATGGAGTTGTTTTCTTGTCATGGGCAGTCATGGATTTCACATTGACATGCACTAGCATTCATCTGCTTTGCGTAAGAGAGAATAGTATTGTATAGATAATCATGAAATGACTTGTTTTTTCATCCATTCAATAAATAATGCAACTGTGGCTGTGGTGTATATTATAACGCTATTTTTTTTTTAATCCTACAGAAACTCAGAATGGGGACTCAGGGATATCGCCCTCCTCAGTTGTACAGCACAAAAAAATGGTTTATTCCTGGAGAGAATGGCAAGTGAACACATTGTTTGATCACACAATAGAATTTGTTTCCCTTAAAATACAAAAAGAAACTTTAACAATGCAGTTATGGTAATGTTAGCCTAACAATGGATGATTTCAAATATTTTCTTTTCTAGGTGGACATGCCTGCAAACAACAAGTGTCTTCTGTTCCGGAAGGAAAGTTTGGTGTGAAGAATCTTCTGGTTCCTCCTCTGGGTGCAGACCAGTATTGGAGCAGGATGGTCAAAACGCCTTAACTTACACTTGAAACTCAGATACATTGCCAAATTTTCTAGAACTTTTAAGGAATTGTTTCCCCATATTTAAAAACAGGGTGAAACAGATGAAGATGTTTGATGCAAACTAAAATGTTGTAATGCATTATATAGTATTCTGTATTGCACTCCTGAGAAAAACTGCTCACTGATATGCTGTCTTTAGATAATTTGCTTTTTTACAGTCAACTACTCTCTTTTCTTCATTCAGCGTGAAGACTTTAAGTAAAACTAAGTTAGAAGAAGTGCTTTGCAAACAGGACTATTTAAGCATCAATGTGCTGCACATTAGATCTTGAAATCACATGTAACAAAATAAAAGCTATATAAAACACCTATATGACTAGTATAAAGAGCCCCGTATAAAATGAACATAATACAATAAAACAGAACTCATCCTTGTATTTTTTTTAAATGTCTATTCGTTTAGCATCACCAGCTAGGCATTTTTGTTGATTAACTTGTGTGGCTGCTACATTATTTTTTTTTTAGAAACGCATGACAAAAAGCATATCTATATTTTAACTAATTTCTAATAACATTTCATTGATATTGATGGACTTGCAACACACCTGGAATGTACCTCAACCTGTGTTGAAATGAATATATATTGTACATGCAAATTATATCTCATATCTACATTAACAAATAAGTCATTTGTGTCATTTGATATAGAACTGTATTAAATATCAGTTTCCAATTCTAATGTCCCTATTCAGTGCTAAAGGTCAAAGTGACCACAGTCCCGTGACTTTTACAATACCGCACAGGTCATTTTATTCAGGACCTCACGTAGCTTCTTTAGTCTGCGTTCAGTTATGGCTCTGACATAGCTGTCGGATTGGATGATGGCCATGCCGTCCTGCACTACACCCATCACCAGCAGAGGGTTTTCCTCCATGGTGATGTTGGGACAGGGACAGCTCCAGTCTATCTTGGCAATAGTCACCTCTAGGTGTTTGGTATTGAAGAAAGTCAACCCCATCTTTTCATCTCTCAGGACTTCCTCCAAGCTAAAGCGGGCCAACCCCGAGTCCAGATCCTCCACCAGCTCTGTCAGCCGGCCCACAATAGCAAAGTCGCTCCTGCACAAGCTGGGCACCATTTTCCCCTTCACTCGACAGGTCTTACACGGTTTCTTTTTGGGCTGTGGGCAGTTTGCCTCACACTCCTTTTTGGTGCTGAAGCTGTTGGCGTTTCCATGGCAGCCACCATAAGCGTAGGCCTGGCACTGTTTCAAGATGGAATTCCAGGCCCAACGTGGCTCCCAAGATTTACAAGGGCCCTGGACAGCAGGCAGGAAGCAGATGCCCGTCCCTTCCCTCTGACAGGAAGCCTTACACTCCTCATAGGTCTCAAATCGGTTGCGGCTGTCGTCGCATCCACCGTTGGTGAAGGCCATGCAGGAGCCCTGCTTGCTGTCATAGTACCAGTCCACGTGACGCTCCCCACTGCACACTCTCATGTCTACTTCGGCGTGGCAGTCTGCTGGCGAGAATGGTTTTCCCATGGGCATCTCAGGATCTTCGGAGAAATCATCGCCGGCCCGGCGGATGACAGACAGCGGGTAGTCCGCGCGAAGAACCCCAGCGGAATTCCGTGCGATGCACGTGTAGATGCCCGTGTCCCACACCTGGGCGTTGTAAATCACAAGCTGACCGATGTTGGTGATAACTACATTGCCATACATCTGGTCAGGCCTCATTACAAGCTGCTCGCGCCGTTCGTTCCGTTTCTCCCAAGTTACATCAGGCCTGGGGGCTCCCACGACGTCGCAGTGGAAGCTGACTGTGCCTCCGACGTAGACGGACTGGTGGTGAGGGTTGGAGTACAGCGCGGGGGGCACGGGGTCCTCCTGGGACGATGTCGGAGTTGGGTTAGCCGTAGTGTCCCGGGGCAGTGGACTGGTGTGGGGCCCGGCCAGGTAAAAGCGACAGGGGACCACCGTTAAAGTCACCCCACGAATGCAGGCCTCCGCGTCCATGTAGCAGCGGTTGAAGTATGTGAGGCCATCCGAAGCGCACGTGAAGTTGGGCTCTTTCTCGCACCGGTCCTGGCACTTGCAGATGGGCTGTCCTTCCCAGATGTCACAGGTTGCTCCCTGCTGGCTGCAAATGAAGTCCTCACAGGTGGCTGTGGAGTTGGGGGCATTATTTCCGTCTCCTCCTGCCTCCCCGTCTGGCTGGGCAGGGGTGCCATCGGAGAAACGTGCAGCCACGCAGCTGTTGAGACCACACACGTTGGTGCAGCATTTCTCAAAATCAGCACAGTCCTGCACAAACATAATGCGCACACACAGAACTTATGAATGAAGACCATCATGTAAAAAAAATCACACCAAATGAATTAATGATCATCAGTAAAATACTAATAAGGATAAGATAAATAACACTACCTCATCGACGTTGCATTCTCTTTCGCAGGTGCTTTGCGCATCAACCCAGAGATTGGAATTCAGCTTATTGGGACAAAATCCTTCGTGTTCAACTGTGGATCCTGCATCACTTGAACAAAAAGAAAGTTCTGGAAATGTGCAAACCAGGAGGAGCACCAAATACGGACGTATCCATCCTTTTACTAGTTTATTTACGTCGGGCGCATTATTCCAACGTTTACGCTGCAAAGCCTCGAAAAGTTGTAGAGGGATTTTATACATTATTGCTTTTTTGCATAAGTCGCCAACCGGGTAAATCCATTCCTCCTACAGGGGTTCAAATCTGAAATATGTCCACGGCCGATGTGTAATTGCTATCGTCCGTTTTGCACGTAAACATCGAGGAAATTAGCTCGCCCTGCGCCAAGAGGAGAGTTGTTGCAATTCCAAAGAACGAGACGAGTTCCCACGTGCTGGACTGAACAGAACAAATATCCAAGACGACGCGCGCAAAATGCAGCTCGGTTGCATGCAATATTTGCCGCTTTAACCAAAAACCCTCGCAACAACGGGCCAACTCTCATTCAGGTCGATTTCCCCTAACAGCGAGCGAGTGTGCACAATGAGAGAGAGAGACGCAACATCAGCCTTTCAGAGTATGAATGGAGGTGGAAAGGGCAGCCCCTCTGACCGCCCCCACGGTCCTCCAGTGTCTGACACTCTGACGGAGCGGCACCATGCGCTAAGCAACTGGACAAACATTGTAAAAACATCAAAGGAAACTTTGGGTCGTGGTGGCAAGCTGTCGCAACAACCGTGCGCACGGTGCTACGCGTTCCGGTGAGAAGTCCAACGTTAAACGTGTCCAGACGGTACTTACAGAGGTGCCTTTCACAAGTGAGGTAATGGGCCGGTGAAGCGGGCGGTTCTTTGGCATTGATTAAATGGCTCCATAGGTTTTGCACACACAGAGCCTTTGGGCGGACAAAGCTTTTCTTCCAAAAAATCAAGGAGGGTTAAAAAGAAAAAAGACAAAAAAGCGGAAAGTGTGAAAACCAAACACGGGGCGTGTCGCATCGCGTCTGGTGGCAAAAACGTGTTGTTCACGTCCTTCGTGTCTAGACGTCGCTCATTCACACGGAGCTCAGAGATGCCACGGTCAGGTGGGAAGGCGTAAAGCGCCACATTTTCAATGGTGTGCGACTCATCTTTGTCCCCGGCGCAGCGTCCGGGCGATGGGAAGCTTTTCTTTAAGAGTGACCCCTGCAACCTTTGGGTGACTTTTGACCGCGTTGTATTTATGCGCCAGAGCGACGCGCCCGGTGATCCCAAACTGCCCAATACCTAGAGAGCGGCTAATCAATTCATACCCCCCCCCCTCCCAAACGGGGGTTTTATTGCACTCAAACGGGGTTGGACAAAGGGGTTCCAAAAATATTCCCACAATTCCGGACAAAGATAAATGAACGGATCACCATTGCGTCACAGCGTAGGAGCCGTAGGAGCAGAAAGTGAACCTTTACCATTTATTTGGTTGGGTGACTGTGTCCGTGGTTACAAAGTTATAATTTATTCCATATCCAAAACATTAGAAATATTTACATAAAGTGCTTTAAATGTTCCGTGAGCCGTGGTGGAGAGGACACGCACTATATGACTTCGAGGAGCCTATCACAGACATGGACACTGGGAATGTTGAAGAGGTGGAAAGGAAACTGACCATTTCTGTCAGATAAAAAATATTTGAGTAGATTTCATTAACCAAAACATTTAATTTAGACTTGGAAGTTCTAATTGGCATTATAATGTTCTCTACCATAAACAACCATTTAAATCCCTCCTAATGGACACAAATTAATCACAGGGTAAGATAAATGAAGTAATTTATAGTAAGAATATCCAACGTTAATAAAAAATATCACAATAGCAGATGTGACCTTCAGCCTCTGATTTTTACAGTTTTTACAAATGTAACCACGTGGCCACAGAAAAGAAAGCAGAGGACTCTTGTTTTACATTCAGAAATACATTGTATATAAATAAAACATCCAACAAGCACTCATTGTTAAAAAGCTTACAAACTCCTTAAGGACAAAGACACGATTACAACCCCTTCTGGAGGCATCTGCACATCTGAGCAATATCTGAGCAGCCCAATGGGTTGATAGATAGATGGTCCTGCTGGTGGAGGTTTAAACAAGTGAGATTTAGAGGCAAAAACGGCATGAGAAAGTGAACGAATGTCCAAACCGAAGACGGATGGAGATGGAGGTTGAATTCATTTGGGCTAAAATCCAGCGGCCGATTTTGCAGGTCAGCTTTAGATTGTGTAGTGCTAGGCTAAGTAGGACCTTGTGTTAACTCCAGTCTGTCTGGAGAACTTACCCTGCCGCTTTCATGACATTCAATTTAAAGAAATACGTTTTAAATAAGTAGCTTAGCAACGTTGAGGTTGCAAGATTTTTCCAAGGTAAACAGGAGCATAAGACACACAAATAGGTTTTACACAAAAGCAGGCCTCCCAGAACATTCAAGAGACGGGCACAAGAAGCTCCTTTCTGGGATTGATCACCAAACACAGACCAAAACAACTTGCACAAACAGCTTACATACAACTTTAAATACAATTTTCCATATTAAAAAAAGCTTGCCATTGTCCCACCAAGCGTTTGTAGTGTTAACAAGTGAGCCACAAACCTCGATTCACATCAGTTGGTCCCAGGGAAATCTGGTTCTATAGCTTAGATAAGGGGTAAACAGGCGTCCACAAGAGGGCACCAGCAAAGCCCAAAGACAACAGGAACCAATCCAACCCCCCAAGGCACTTCCCAAAGGTCAATGTGAGCTCACAGCAATATCCGTTTCCGGTAAAGACTGCTCGTGGATCTCCCTTAATGGCCTTGGAGGAACAACCTTTAATACGTGCCCCATGGAGGCAACAGAAAGTCCACTTATCACTATGAAATCTTACAGTTCCCCTTCGAGGATGACGACGAGTCTTTCGGGGGACTCTGTGGAGGCCTGAAGGACTTAGAGCGTTTCAGACTGTTGGCTTTGCTTCCGCCACCGCTGCCACCCGAGGCCGCACTGTTGGCCACCGAGTAGGAGCGTCCATGCATCATGACTGCGTTCATGCCGTTGGCCATGGAGAAAGACTTGAGGTGGGACTTGATGGCCACGGGGAGGGGCAGTTTGTCAATGAGGTGCACCGGTGTGCAGGAGACGATGGAACGGCAGCACAGATCTTGTAGGCTGAAGACTGTGGAACAACAAGACGGAAAAGGATTGTATAGGACTGGCTGTCATGTAACATGCCAACTCAAGTTTAACTGCAGGGGTGAGGCACATTGCTCTCTGACGCATCTTTTCAGCGTGCTCATGATCCGTTGTCTTTGGACGTCAATAAAAATATCATGTGGCGCACCGCAGTGTCTCCAGTGAGCTTGGATGTTAGCATCAGATAGCCATTTCAGTTGTGCTATGTACAGCAAGCTGAATCTGTCCCTAAATAAATGAATACCGTTGTGTGGACTTCAGTGATTCTAAACACTAGAACGTCATGACAATTAAAACTGTAATTGCTGAAAGCGCAGCATTATGAAAACAATTGACACTATTCGGTTGTTGAGAATATTAGTTGTTGTGCATTTCTACAACAAATTATGTTAATTTCACCGGCTGTGAATTTGGGGTGCAGCACTGATGAAATATTAACTGGATTTCTATTTGAGATGCAAGTTATTTTTTCTATTAAGAGGTGCTTATAGAATTGTTTTGGCTCAATAACTTAAGTACAACTAACACAGCTAGTTTGACTGTTAATGATAAAGTGAATCTACATCATATCCGCTTACCCGGAGGTGGGGTTGTAAAATGAAGAGGTAAATATTTCAAAAACGAAACAAATAAAACAATCTTTCTGCGAGAGCTATGAGGAAAAAAACAAAAACATTCCTAACGTGTTAGAAAACAAACGCAAGACAATTTTAACAAGCTCACCTCTGTTGGGCTTCCAGAATTTCTCCATCCCGTGCCTCATCAGCACAATGCGTGAAAGCTCTGTGAAAGATTCGATGACGTTGAAGTTGCACAGCGGACTGACCTCAAAGAAGGTCATGCTGTTCTTTTCTGCATAGGCCCTCGCCTGCTCCGTTGGCACCTGCCGCTTGAAAGCCAAGTGAAGACGATTTCCCACCAGGATTCTGGGTACACCTGGGGCATGCTGATGGAAACCAACAAATGGGAATCCAAATTGCTTCTATGTCATGTAAACCCAAATTCTGTTGCAGAATTGTTGTCCAAAACAGGATTTCCTGCAGCTGATGCACTAACTAATATACATTAATTTGTCTCGGGATGAAAGGACATAGACCCGTGGTAAACACAATTCCCGAGCACTTCCTCCATTTCTATGCCATTTCTTTGAATGGTGGTACCTCGTCAATTTCCCGTATCCAGCGGTCAATGCCATCAAACGACCAGCCGTTGGTGATGTCATACACAAGCAGGATGCCCTGTGGAATGAAAGCCAAACGTGTTGACACGTACACAGTGACACGACGATGAAGAAGAAAACAACTGCTCTATAGTGGTCACCTGGGCTCCACGAGAGTAAGACCTGAAGATGGTGCAGAACCTGCCCTGTCCCGATGTGTCCCTATGGAAGAGACAGGCGAGCATGTAAAGTTACGTACACTACGGGTTTGTATGTTGCTGTTGCCTTGATAATTCTACCTTGTTAAAGCACCCACCATAACTCTAGTTTAACTCTTCTCCCATCCAGCAGAATTGTGGTGGTCTTGTAATCAATCCCTGAGATTACACACAATTTAGTTAGTTCATGCAAGTCCAGGCTTTTTACTTCATTTCTAAGCGAAAGCTGAGGTAGTTACTCACCACTGCTGTAGGCATAGGGGGACTCTACTGATCCGTCTTGTAAACTGTCCAAGATTTCTCCTTTCCCAACGTCGCTGTCTCCAACCAAAAGGAATTTCAAGAGATAATCGTAACTCTTGACTGGACTACTCTGTGTGCCCATCATCCCACGCATTGAGACAGAGAGCTTTCGAAGCTCGCCCGATGTCCACTATTTCAGGGACAAGCCGGACGGCCCCGACACTGGAGGCTAAGGCTAGGCGGTCGCCGTTGACGTTAGCTCACAAGCTAGCTGGTGCAATAACCACGAATTAATAACACTAACTGCGTTCTTTGTGAAGTCAATCGTTTAAAAAACGATTAGTTCGGCAGGACAATATCGACTTAATTTTTAAAAGTGCGCCACTAGCACCTGAAACTCAGCCCGGACACGTCGACGTGACTTTATTGTTCACTTTAAAAATCAAAACAATCTGAACTAGCTGTTAGCTGCGTTGTTAGCTAGCATAGATAATAATATATTCTAGTGCCAACAGATGACACATAGGAATACGAAGCGGCTAAATCCCACATAAAGTAACAATCAGCCAAATGAAATACGATAGTTTCAACTTTGCTTTTAAAGAAAAAAGTCAATGAGGGCTAGTGAGCTCTAATGCACAACGTTTAGTCGAGTGGACTGCGTTGGAACTTCCTGGTATTGAGGTCACCGGCCACGTAACATCCGGGTTCCATTTAAACTATAAATACATCTTGTATTGCATTTATTTGTCGTATGAACTAAATTGATCTTTTGATTTTGGATCGCATCGAGATGTGTTTAGGATATCTCGAACGTTTTTTTGTCTTTATATTAATATTCCTCAATTGAAAGGACAATTCAATTAAATCTGCTGCGGGAATTCTAAGATAACTAAATCTTCAAAAAAATATATATTAATGTAGCATTTAATGCTATGTTATATCAAAATTGATACATTCATTTCAAATGGATCAACCAATTCAGTTTTAAGTGAAATGCCATTCTCCTGCACCGAGAATGTCAATGGCAGTGGGTGTTTTTAGTTTCAACCAGATTGTTTAAAAGTTCTAATTATGAATCTGGGTCATCAAAGACTACGTTTTTTAAAAGCTTTTTAGGATTTTAGTTAACCATTGATATACTGTTAAGACTGCAGTGCAGTCACATTATATTCATGTTTGATCTTGGCTGTGGGAGGATGCTTACACTCATTTATTTGATTGCCACAGGATATGGTGGAACACCCAAATGTATAGAGACCACGAGGACAAACATATAATACATGAAGATTTAATCATGAAAAAAAACAATTTCTAAAACAAAATACTAAATACTAAATAAAACAGGAAACCAACATAACCCAACTGTTTATGCGCTTGAATGGTTACATGTGATCTTAAACTGTAGCATTAATTCATGAGCAGCTGCAGACAATGTTGATGCCAATTCAAAGGGATTATTCTTTTTTTGGCAATGTGGCAGTCTTGTGATGTAAATCATTAGCTGAATCTTTTTTGTAAAGGAGTAGCTTTAAAGTAGACCGATTTCAATAACTTCTAGGAATATGATCTCCTCTCACTGGTTAATTTCAGCAACAACGACAACGTTTAGAAGACCCCAATTTGGGAGAGTATCTAGACTTCTTTTGTACCTGTAGTTTAAAAACAGAATATAAACAGCACAGTTAAGTTAATCAACATAATCATGTATCAATAGGCATGCATTTCTAAGCATTTCCTGAAAATGCATCACAGCATTTTTGTACATACAGTTGTGGACCACAAGGGGATGGAAGAGATTCACCTTCTTTGCATGGTTAAATTCAGCAGGAAGTTCAATAATTTTCTGTCTTAAAGGGTTCCCAATAAGAACATGGTGCAGCAGTTTTTTCTTTAGGCTTTTCTCCATGAAGGCCAGTAGGTCCCGTAGCCTACAGTCCATGAGGTTGGGTTTCCATTGCGATGCATCTTTGGTTAAAAGCAAATGCATTAGCGCAGCTTTGAAATGAAAATCCTTGAGAGCACTGCTGCCTGACAGAGCTGTCTGTCTCTTGTGAAGAAAAAGTGCAATTTCGAGAGTTTGTCTGTGGCATGAGTTTAGATGCAAGCGTTTAGAGATGTGCTCCAACAAGTTTTCTTCATAGGAGGTGAGGCAGAGTGTCCACAAAGCATCTACGTTGTTCGGGGAGCAATGGCTAATGAATAAATGGGCCTCACTGTTGACTTTAACCACAGGACGCAGAGTGAAGCTAATCTTCTTCCCTGATCTGAAACGAACTATCAGAGCACCTGGAGCGTTAACGTAGGGAATGTTGAGCTCAAACTCATACTTATGTGAAATCTGATCCCATGCTTGTTTGATAATGCTCTGAAACCATTTGGTAACCTGCAATTTTGAAAGGAATGGAGAGTTATTTGTGCAAAGGAGGACATCACGAACGTCAGTCATTTTTGTCTGCATACTCTCAGTCTCAGAATGCAGCAAGCACACCATGTCTTCTGAATCGGGAGACTGACAATGGCAGCCATTTGGGATTTTCTCATTTTCCACCAGTTTGATTTGACCACAGACTTGCATGTAAGGCAGCACGTCACTCGGCTCATCGCTCCACAGCCGACACTGGAATCTGTATGGATGGGGTGGGTTGATGGGGACGATGATGTTGCACGCGTCCCCTATCTGAAAGTCCTCTATCACCATACCACCATTGCTATGACAGATGGTCCTCATGACTGCAAACAAATCCTTCATAAACCCCTCCAAGAATTCCTCCCACTTCTTATCTGATGAGACTTCAAAGCATTTAGAATGAAATTTCTGCAGAGTCTCATTGTCTGGTAGCAGCACTTCAGCAGTGGTGCAGATAACTGGGAAGGCCTTGGTTTCTACTTGTTTCGTATGGGATGGTTTTTCTAGGTATTTCCTGATTAAGCGGACCATGGAAACGATGGAGAGTGCGTTCCATATGTACCAGAGATAACCCTCCTCCCAGTCACCAGTGTCCTCTGAGGCTTCATTTTCTTGTGTCATGGCGTGAAGGTGTGACGGAGCCGATTCTTGTTCTTTGGGACCGAACATCTCATTCTCTTCAGGATTCTTTTGTTGCCCTTGTGGTTTGCTCGGGTCTCCAAAAGCGTCATCCGTCTGTCTGTCTTCTCCCTGTTCACTGTTCTTGACCAGCTGTACGTTTCCATTTTGCTCACATTCAATTTGTGGAGTCTTCAAAGTAGTCTCAGGGTCACTTTTGGAGCTTTGAGGCAAGCTTGGATCGGAGTTTTCGAAATCATGTTCTCTTTCTGATGAGTTTTCATCAACAACCTCTCCCTCTGAATCTTGATGGCTGACAGTCACACTTTTAAAAACGTTTCCAACCCCATGCTGATCAGACTGAAGGTTTTCTGTATCATCCTGAGAAAGTCTTGTCTTGTCAGTATGTGTCAGTTCCTCTTTGACAGCAGCCATTTTGAGGCCCAGTTCCTCTCCTCCCAACAACAGCCTCTCTTCATGCTTTTGCATGCCATTGGTGGTGATCTCATCCAATTCCTCAACCCCGGGCTTGTCCCTCGGATACGTTAGTAGACCCAGAGCGACCAGTAGCACTCGCAGCAGAATATCTTGCATTGTCAACACGGTCTGTGAATAAGTCGGACAGCATAAAGTGGTGTTAAAAATAATTTAAGTCATTTTGAAAAATTACTCATTGTTCTTCAAAATATGTGTAAAGGGATGAAGAAAAAAGTAAAAGTCCCTGCAAATATTAGAAAAATGTTCTTGCAGGCAGATTTGATAATAATGCAAAGCAAGCAAGAAAGAAGCTACTTCCTCGATGGCCTGGAAGCATCCTCCTTACTCGTTTCTGAGCCAACATTTTACATAAAACACTATTTATTACTGCACTTAATATAGAAAGAGAAGAAGAACAAGAATACCCACCGAACGCAGTGATTAAGTATCTCAGTGTTGCGATTGTCCGGTGAGTGTGAGGAAGCAAAAGACACAGCAACAGACTTAATGATCTCTTCCTATTTTAGATTTTGTTGCAGGTCTTCTTCCGTGACTTACTTCCTGCACGCGCTGCCCTTCTGCTCTGCTGTAATATGTTCCTGTGCAACACCAGATCGACAGACTTCCTGTAAGTTTAACTGCATACTCACAGTAGTACAAAGGAAACCGTTTAGTCATTGAATGGATCTAACATTTACAAACTACTTTTAAATAATGAAGGACCATTTGTCCACCTACTATTGTTAAAATTAAAACAACTGCAGGAAAATGCTTTGCATCTGTGAATATTTGAGTAAAGCCCAGTTTCTTTTATTCCCAGTGGTTCTCACTGGCTCTGCTTCATTCAGCAGGTGCAGTTGCCTTGATATTTTGCCTGTTTTTTTAAATTTCGGAAACAGATTCAGTCTTCACCTGGCAAACTACCAGCCAAAGCCACGGATATTTAAATATATTGAGACAATTTTTGCATGTCTGGAGCACTGCATCCCAGAGGATCAGGTGACTTAAGTTAACACAACCACATACGAAAGTCCTGTAAGGAATTATAAAAATCAAAATAATTGTCAAATGACTAGCTGGAAGTGTGTTTATGAGAACTGTAATAGCTTTACTTTTAAGTAAAATATGCGCTGAATTGCAATTGGTTGTTATATCACACTTAACACCTGTGGAGGGAGGGGCACGATGACAGATGATGTGGTCGGCTTTGAACCTCACCATCGAGTATTCGAGAAACACCTTTCAGTCAGTCAGAGCTACGACATCTAATGAGTAAATAAAATACTGCAAGTTGATTACCATGGACTATCTTGTTGCTATGTGATTATTTTTCATCTCCTTTTGTTCATCCAACGTTAAGAAAATAAGTAAGTCTGTTTGTTATGTTTCTTTTGTTGCAACAATTTATGCCTGACTGTGTATCATCCTCTCTATTATCAAACTGTTTAAACCTGATAACAGATTGATAAGAAGAGTCATACAAGATTATAAAGGGTTTATTACAGCTTTATAAATCTATTGAAATAATGCATTAATACTTCAACTTTTGAATGGCAAAGTTTGAAAGGCAATGTCTGCTGAGCCTCTACAGTATCTTCATCAAATGTTATAACAATTTATAGTTAACTAGTTAACAGTCTTGGATTATTAGTTCAAGCAAGCTTTACTAATGAAACTAATGAACACCTAGAAATAATGACGTACTAACCTTTTCTGTTGGATTATTAAAAAGTGAGATGCCGTTGGCCCTTTGTTAGTAATTTATCCACATGCATAATTGCAGGCTTGGTTGTTGTTAACGCTATACATCTATATATCTTTATAAATAAATAATAAATCCATTAGTTGCAGTCAATGATCCCTATAAAAGACAGTATGATCAGAGAGTGGTTCCAGCTACACCTTCATTTACCACCATAGAATAATAGGGAAACTTGTTTTCAAGAAAATTATGTGTATGTATGTCTTTTCTACCACTTTTTTAACTGTCTGGTTTCAAACTTCCTACTGCACTTGCTTTCATAGATACGATTCCATTCAAACCCAAGATCCACCACATCGCCCAAAATGGATAAGTTTCGTATGATGTTCCAGTTCCTCCAATCAAACCAGGAATCCTTCATGAATGGGATCTGGGGTATCATGGCACTCGCTAGTGCACAGATGTACTCTGCCTTTGAGTTCACCTGCCCTTGTATGCCAGAATATAACTACACCTACGGGATCGGACTGCTCATTATTCCGAGTGTATGGTTCTTTCTAATAGGTTTTGTACTAAGCAATAAAGTGTCAGTGCTCACAGAAGAATGGAAAAGACCCACAGGGGAACGAAGCAAGGATCCAGCAATCCTCCGATACATGTTTTGCTCAATCACACAGAGATCCTTAATAGCACCTGCAGTGTGGGTGTCTGTCACTCTTATGGATGGGAAGAGCTTCATCTGTGCTTTCAGCATGACCTTGGATATCGACAAATTTGGGAATTATAGTCTGCTGACGGGGATGTCGGAGATGGAGAAACTCAGACTGCTGGCAAGGATTCCATGCAAAGACCTGTTTGAAAATCAGGAAGTGAGAGTGGCAGCGTCAAGATACATCAAGTGTATATCACAGGTAGCCGTTTGATCCCTCCTCTTCCTATTCCTTCCTATATGTTTTAACAGGTTTAAAAGAGGTAATTAACTTGCAAGGGCTTTTTTTAAACAACAAAAATCAATTAAATGACACATTTAAATAAAGTAAAAGGAATGCTGCACGAAATGTTAAAAATAAGATGAAGTCAACTATAAATCACACAGGACACCTTTGACACCAGGCTTAGTGGAACCCTTGTACTGTAATGAGTGATCATACATGTTAGCTGTAAGGAAAGCTGTGGATTTCAAGATGGAAACATGGTTTTATTCATCCATGTCTTTTTAGTATTTGGGAAGTGTCTGACAATAATGGTTAGTGTATTTTCTTTTTTCAAAATGATAATAGTCACTGTAAATAGACATCAGTCACAATAAAGTAGACAGTGTGGCCCATGTTCTGCACACTTTCAGCAGGCAGTTTTTCAAACCATTACAGGAAATAATGACTAAGCAAATCCTTTTTGTCTTGCTTTATTCCTGAAAAACCCCTTAACCAAAATCCGGCCCTGCACTTTGAGCTCACTGAAAATTTCCTGTTTCCTTATTGTAAGGAAAAGCCTCTAAGTGTATTATTCATGCTATTTCAATTCATCCAAGAACACCCACACTGTTATTTAGGTCTTTGATCAGCCCAAAGGCTCTAAAAAATCTATCTATCATATGCATTTTTGTTAAAGAGCTATGAAACTGTCGGGAAGCTCTTCCATATGCTTTTTTTTTTCAATCACACGTTGAATGATGTGATTTCCAGGATCTTCACTATCTGCAAGCTCCAAACAGCCAGATTCCATCTATTATTTCTACATTTCTTTGTAAACTGCATTTTTCAGTGCTGAAAATGACAGTGACTTTGCCTCACCAACGCATTTAATAATGTCTAAATCTTACAGGCATGTGGATGGATGTTTCTGCTCATGATGACCCTCTCAGCCTTTTTGATCCGAGCTATCCGGCCGTGCTTTACTCAAGCTGCCTTCCTCAAGACCAAGTACTGGTCTCACTACATTGACATTGAGCGCAAGCTGTTTGATGACACCTGCAAGGAGCATGCAAAGAGCTTTGCCAAGGTTTGCATCCACCAGTACTTTGAGAACATCAGTGGGGAGATGCGTAGCATGCACAACCGCTCCAGCAAGGATGGCAGTGATGATGATGACGAGGATAACAAGACAAGTGATGAAGACAGGCTTTTGGGTATCAGGGCCCAGGATGATATGAATAAAGTTTTATGGAACTGGCACGCCTCTAAGCCAGCTCTGGCTCTGAGGAAAGAACAAATGGAAGGTGAAGACAATGGCAAATGGAACGGAGAGGACAACGGAGAAGCAAATGGGTTTGCAAAGGGACACACCCATGAAGTAGAGAAAAGGGAGTGGGCAGTGTACTACAGTAAGGTTTGACAACTTCAAAGCTGCCATTTCAGGAATTATTATGTTATGTTAGCTTGTTACCACTCATTGGTCAACATAGTTCTGGTTGACTTCAGTTAAATCTAAAATTGTTATTGTGTAGACAAAAACCTTTATGTTTCTTTAACTGTAGTCACAGTCACACGGTAGTTAGTGTTTTTCTCAACTGCAGGGCCTCCATGAATATCTCCAGGGCAAAAAGCATAACATGATATCAAGTGTTGATGTCGTATTAGCAAATAGAACAGTTTCTTGCACGTAAGGCCCCTGCAGCCTCTTGCTTATGTAACTTTGATAGATAGAATTTTAAAAAAATGTAGTGTCACAAATGAAAAGCTGAATTAATAAAAAATAGAGCTCAATCTATTTCAATTCAATACACAAGAGACATTTTGCTGCTACAGCCTGGCTTGTTCAGCTCTGATCATTAGCTTATTGTAGCTATTGCTGTGCAACCAACAGCAACAGCAACAGAGTCAGTGTCCGATGCCCTGTAACCGCCACTTGAGACCACTGAGGAAATTGTTTTTATGCCGAATTAAAACAAACCCTTTCTCTGTGGTGGTTTTAGAGTCATGTAAAAATATTATGTTTGGATGAGACACATCAGAACACGGATGATTGTCATTTATTATGTTTTGAAGAACTTTTCTGGTCTTATATCTTTTTATTTTATTTCCAGTCAGGCAAAGCCGTGATTAATGCAAATACAAAAGCTTGGAATTTACATGCCACTAAGAAAACAAGGTCAGCATTTGCATCTCTCTTGCTCCCTCATTTTCATGCTCAGTTTGGTCAGGCACTCCCAGGGAATTCCAGTATCACTTCCAGTATAACCTGCCTATCTTCAGGAAGCTCTTGATACATCCCGTTGCGTCATATTCCACAGGAAGGCGTGCTGTTGACCACCACCCTACACATGCCAACAATGTAGCTACATCACCCTTATCATTCGATTCAGAGACCTGTAAACATCCAGCAGTGCATGCGTGTGTGCCGTCAACAAAGCTGTTCCTGTATTCAGCATTAATGGCATTACTGGAGCACCAACGGGAGGGCGAATGGCATTAAATCCCGCCGAAGCCTCTGTCTCCCACCCTCCCCCCCGGAGGATTGGTGAAGCTGCACTCCCCTTGACCGTCTCTCACAGCCTGCCCCCGGTGGCCCGGCAGCTGTTCTCTCCCCCAGCTAAGGCTGCTGGTGTGGGGGTGGAAATGCAGGCAAAGTCTTTTGTCCAGGCTCTGACTTTTCTCTCTTGCGTCTCCCTGGTTTCTCCCCTCTATGCCTTTCTTCCCGCTTTGTTTCCTCGGGTCGACAGATGTCACTTCCTCTCTTGCTTTCTATTTCTGCCTTTTTCTTTCTTTTCACCAATAGTGACACAAGGTTCAAACATAGATCCAGCAAAGCAAACATGAATCTGTATGTGTGAAGTAAGGTAATGATGAATGAGGCTGCATCATCTCTGCTTTTGCTGACCTCCACTTGACAAAGAAACGGCCTTGTTTTGGTTGTCAGGACGTCAGCCATGCGCGCGCTACTGGCGGGGGCCTCCCTCGACTTTGCTGCAAACGTCTCTTTTCTCTCCCTCTCACATATAACTGCTGCACGGGGGCGTGCACACACAGACAAACACACATCAGCATGCTTGCAGGCGCCCGATTCGTCAATGTCAGGCTCATTCTGCCTTCCTTCTGCCTACAGATTGGAGGGCTGAGGTTGCGAGGGAGGGCTGAGGGAAAGGAGAGTTGCGAGGCAAAACGGCTGGTCACATGAGCAGAGATCTGTTTACAAACCCAAGGCAGAGCAGAGCAGGAACAAGGGGTGGAAGTGGAAGGGAAAGGCGAATTGCAGGCTGCCTCTGAGCCACATTTCGGATGGGAAGAGGAAGAGGAAGAGGGGAAGCCTGCCCTTGACAAAGCCAGCTGGAGGGGGGAGAGCCTGAATCTGACATGCTAAACACACTTCTGCACACACACCACATTTGTCTGTGATTTTTTTTCTTTTTTTCTCAATTGAAGGAGCAGATGGTTAGAGGGAGAGTAGGATCCCCCCCCCCCAACAACACCCACCTCACACACACACACAAGCATAGACAAGCGCACTTACTGACACACAAAACACCCGCTCACCAGCAGAAACACCAATCCCGGCCAGAGGACTGTTGTTGACTGCATGGATCTGTCCTCACTTTGTTTGGGCTTTGAGAGGAGCGGCACATCTTTGCCTTCCAAGGAGAGGAGGAATACCCGCTGCAAGATCACAGGACTGGAGGAGGAGACAACGGAGGAGTGGGGGTTGAGACTTGTGAAAATCCTCTGTTAAAAAAAGCAGCTTTGGGAGGAAGACAAAGCACAGACTAATACCAGATAATTACCTCCATTGGACGAGCGGTGTCATTTAGAGCGAGGGACGTCATCGAATTTGACGAGGGGACAACGCCGCACGCGCCAAGTACAGACAAGCCTTTCTGCAGGAAATGTAAGTATTTCCTGTTTCCAAGCAGCCCTTGTTGTTTTGGACATTGTGACAGAGAGAGATTCAGCTTTTCGCAGCAACAACTACTGAGTGGCACATGGTACGAGGCATCTGAATAAGAATCAGCTCTTGTCAACAAGATTTCTTTGTTTCTCCTTCGCTCTCCTGTGATGACATCATTCTCAGTGGAATCCAGGAACATAGGAGGTCTTCGCTCCCGGTCCAAACCCCAGTCTTAAATCTCCCAATCCTTACACAGAGTGGTTAATCCTGATTTGGGAATGGTGGGCTCCCAGACTGCTGAGCCAATAAAACTGCACCTCCCGAGGATTTGTGGAATCTGAGCAAATCGGGAAATCTTGATATTTGTCATTTGAGGAGCTGACACAACCCAACAAAAGAGCGATCCAGCTCAGAGGGGACTCGATCCGGGCTCCGAGCAGATCCAGTGTCCTCAGCCTCGGCCCACGAGCTCGGCTCCTCTCCAGCATTCTCCTGACGGGGCCTGGATTTGCTGCTGCTACTCTGGGAGTTCAATTTCATGCAACCATCCCAATGGTGTAACGGTAAGTGAGGGGGTTTCTCTGCAGTCAGCCAAATAAACAAGATGTGGTGGCGCGTGTACTTTCTTGTTTATCATGAACTCAGTTTGTTAGTTGCTGCCTTATGGGATCCCAATTGTGGGCAAACTTGTAAAATGGTAAATTACTCAGAGAGTGAAGGCCTCAGGTAAAATACAAGAATAATTCAAGGTCATGTTTGTTTGATGGCCCGAGACAACTAAAACTGAAAATGAATATTTTATCCCTTAACTTTACGACACTGTTGTTTCATTGTGTTGACTGATCCTGCAACACATCCATGCCTGGTTCATAATTATATGAACCATATATTATAAATATCTCTCATTATGTTTTCCCTACACTAAACCCCACGTCTAAATCCAACCACACCACCCAGCCATGCCAAATATTGAATCCATACCCCCCTACAAAGTGCAAGCTGTACCCATTCATTCCCCCTAAAGAAAGACACATGGACATTTAGAGGCTGCCAAAGAACATCCTCTCTGAAAATTAATAGGAACACATGGGGTCTGTGGAAGTGGAGCTTCCTCGGCTATTGTTTATCCAAATGATCCTTCAGTCCCCAGAGTTCAATCTGTTTAATATTCACCAACCCCCTGCCACCTGCAACACACATACACCATTCAGACAGGCACTAGACATCCCTACCCATCCATCCCCCAATGCTAACGCAGACACACACACACACACACACACACACACACACTCCGCCAGCCAGCTCTACAGAGTCTGTGGAACAGATGGTGGTGAAGCGGAAGTGGTGTCTGTCCTCCATGTTTGCCATGTTCACAATCAAGTAACACACTGTCACACACTTTGAGGGGTCCCTGGAAACACCTGGATCAAAACAAAGCCCGACAATTAGATAAAAACTCCTCACCAAATGTCTTATTAAACTCTAGATTCAGGTTGCTGTTAGTGCAAAGATCTCCTCCTTCTCTGCCATGGTTTTCTTGCTAATTACTGTAGAGTTTAAATGCTGTAAATGTTTACCACTTTCAGATTATAATCACTCCTTGACCGGGGAAAATTATTTACACAGATCCCAAGAGCTTAACTGCTCTCTAAACAGCAACAGAACAACAGTCTTCACAAACTGCAGCGTCATAATTCTATGCTACCCATTAAGAATTAACACTGTCAATGCTAACTGAATACTGTACTGTTACTGCAAAGTAAATAATGAAGTAGCCAGGTTTTCCTATTTTTGAGTGAGGCTGTAAACACACATCAAATAGAGAAACCTGTAGAAGACGTTTTGAGGTAAATGCATGATAGTGATAGAAACACAATGTGTGTGAAGCTTGAGATCTCACTCTCTGCTCTTCTTACCAGGGTGCGTGTGTGGTTTGGGTTCTGAGCGCTCTGAACACTACTGCACCATGACGTCTGAGATCTATCACCTCCCGCTCAACGTGTACGTCATTGTGCTGGGCATCGGCCTCTTCGTCTTCATGCTCAGCCTCATCTTCTGCTGCTACCTTTTCAGGTAGGTCTGAGGCGGGGATGGCAGATGTAAACTCCAAATTTAAAGGGCCCAAAACATCCTTGTTCATGTTATGTTTTTCTAAAAATGATGCAATGACACAAGTAGTGTCCCATTATCAGTTGTTTCTAAAATGTTGATTATTACAAGCCCCCAAAACCCAGCATCAGTTGGGCTGTAGATTCATATGAATAAAGAAAATGTAATTGATCATGTGATGAATTTATACAGAAGTTCTGTATGCTAATGCCTTTTCATTCTTAGTAATCATGCTGTAGTGCACTCCTAATTCATATGACTTTGTACAGAGAGGTTTGACTAATAACACGGATTACATGGAGCCATACTGTATATCCTTGTAACCAACTGAAATTGCAGATGTTATGACAGCCATTTCTACCATACAGATGTCTTTCTCCCTTACTCAGGTTGAAACAACAAGGAACCCGGGAGCAGTTCAGCTACAATGAGGTATGTAGTCACTGCAGCAAATGTCCCTCCCCGGGACCATGTAACACCAGCTTCTGAGGCAGGTTATAAATAGACTACTAAAATATAATTTCACACTGTTATTATCAACAGTGCAACGCACCACAGCCATTTATACACAACCTTGACTTGAATGCCCTTAGCGGCTCTCGGATTCAAAGCCGTTCATCTAGCTGCAGTGTGAACGAGCCTGACCACGTGAGCAGGTAGCAGCAGGGTGTCACAGTGTCGTGCGGCTTCGGGGAAGGTTAAATTCAAGCAGAAGCTGTCTGTATATGTTTTCATAATGATTTCTTTCTCTCTTTTTTGTTTTACACACTCTTCTTGCAATTAGTTCTATAAGCTGATCACACGAGGACATTGAATTTCTGCCAATATAACTGACACTTCAATCACATGACAATGTTTCAACCCTTCTTTTTCAAACTGTAGGTGGTGCTCAAGGGTGCCAGCAAGAAACTGAGTCTTCTAGGAGTAAGTTGTTTTTTCTCACATTTCTTGTGTTTCACAAATGTGTGTATGAGCTGCATTACCCATTTGTAGTTTGACACATTTCACGACCACGCTGCCTCGGTGGCCCCTCGGATGACCCAACGTGGGCTTCGGTTGGATGTGATTGACATGCTGCACACACAAATAGAAAGGATGGCCTAAAAATACCTTGATTCAAATGCAGCCATTTGAAAAGAAATGTTAGAATGCCGACTTCTTGTAGCAGAATTAGAAGTCCAGGAATAACTGCACTCACTCAAAATGGGTAACATGAAGAGCTTCTCTCTCGTCTCTTGTGATTTCTAAAAATAGTGCTTTTTGAAGATTCTTCTCTTTAGTGTTGAGGGCCATCTTTATTTTCATTCAATGCGTCAATCTTTATTCTTTGATCTTGCAGCAAACCTGTGCGGTGTGTCTGGAGGAATTCCGAACCAGAGATGAACTTGGAGTGTGCCCATGCTCACATGCATTTCACAAGAAGTGAGTATGGCAGTAACCGTGCCGCAAAGACAGGACTCATGAGAGGTTTCTGTGTAGCCGTTAGTTATTTTCAAACTTACCGTTCCATGGATGTTGCCCAGACGAGATAAAGCGTATTAGATAATTTGCTGACTAACAGTTTCCGACCAGCTAACTGGTTAGCAAGTGATGGTGGCATTATGTTAATACTTGGCATCAATAGTTTATGTATGGCAAGAAAGCCATTTTACCTAAAACGACTATTCCTTTTACCTTTTCCCCCCTTCTTAGAAGAGATCGTTTTAACCAATAATGATCCATCTCATTTATATCTGCAAATCCTATTTGAACAAGTGCCTGCTAAACTAATGTTTACAGATCATTGGTACACAGCTTTTTTTGTTTAGTTTTAGGGTTTAGTTTTTAGTTTTACAAATTGACATTTAAAACAAAATAAAAATCTTTCCTCCACATCCAATGTTATGGGGGGCATATTATGAAAAATATTTAGTGTTTCCTCGCGTTAATTTGGATATCTGTATGTCTACCGACCGCAAAACTCTTGAAAAAAAACAACTCCTACAATTTGTTATAGTTCCAAGTCAGAAACGTCAGGCTTGAGGGACTGCAAATGAGCTTCCTTATCATTCTTTGGTCACTATGAAATGGAAGTCTCTCCTACATGGCCTTGCCCCCACCCCCGTTTGCATTTAAAGGAACAGGCACTCAAAACAGGTCGCTCTGTGGGGGGCTATTATAGACTGGGTAAAAGGCTGCCATTTGAATGACCCTTGTGGTATTTTGACCAAAGTAGACTTTTTTTTTTTTAAACCCCAAGGAACCATATCAACTTAATATGGTAATATGGACATACAATGGGTCCTTTAATTTTAGTAGTTTTAAATGGAGTTGCTTCTGTTAAACTGACTTTTTATAGCTAACGGTTTACAAATGTGTCCTGTCAGGTGCCTGCTTAAGTGGCTGGAGATCCGCAGCGTGTGCCCCATGTGTAACAAACCCATCCTCCGGCTGCACACAGACGCCCCCCAGGGTGCCGAGGGTCCGTTGGATCCGGAGGAGGTTTGAGCGAGCTGGCAGAGCAGAGAGAGGACTCCTCACAGAAAACACGCACACACAAACACAACAGATGAAGGGCAGTGGTCATCTTAAAGACATCTCACAAGATATGTTGATAGTGATCCCAAGTGGCTGCCCTGCATATGACCTTTGAGCAACATGCCTGATGGTAATCGCATCTTGACAGCACCAAAATGATTTGGACGGATCAGTTAAGGAGCTGGAGGATGATCAAGATAAAGATAAAGATAGAAGTAATGCTCTTAGTTCTACATTCATAATTGCACCGTTTACCAAAAAACATGGTCAGGCAAGAGGAGCCACAATAGAAAGCGGGAGATCATCGCCACCAGACGACTAGTGCAGCACTGCCAGAGACCAACAACATTACAGGCATCGAGAAGGACAGCAAGATCAGTATGGATACCTCTAATATCTCAGGGGTGTTACCAATACAGCCAGCACAAACCACGTCAGCCACCCTATAGCCCTGTGCCACACATGCATCTTCAGTACTGCCGATGTAGGGGAAATGCTCCAGCTGTGAGAAGTTAGCCACGACGTCCAGCGGAAACCAAGAGCGGCGGGATTACAACCACGGCGAGATAAGTAGACGATGTTGTTACAGATTGTGTCCCATGCTCTTTCCTTTTAGAAAGAGACTGATAGAAAAGTAGTCTTGCCTGTATGTATTGTATGTAAACATGTCCCTATATATTGTTATTTTGTATTTGTTGCTTTTAAATAAAACGTCACGTGATGTATTGTAATGGAGTTGCATTTATTGAAAGGCCAGACAGGTTAATATTACATGCTCCCACAAATGTTTGACTAAAAAAAACGGTTTTAAATGAACAGTTACTACATGAATTATCATCTACAAAGCACATTCTCATAAAAGATTTACTATAAAAATGTCAAAGCAGATTTTTACATTTACAGATTGTTCCAAATCTCCAACTGCAAAAAATAACTCATTACCAGCCAAGAAGTTGATCATTTTGAGAAGGAACCATGATGAGAATCTGGAGCCACACACTTGTTTGCATACAGGTGCGAAGGTCAGACCGGGTTCAGCAACCTGTAGTCCACGTGCACAACGTGTGAATTGTAGTGCGTATTTGGTCCTTAGTTGGCAGCCTTGTTTCCTTTCGCTTCCACAAACTCCACAGCCTTCTCTTTGACTGCCTGGATGGTCTGCGGGGTGCCGTGCTTCTTCTCGTACTCCAAATAGCGCTTGAAGAAGAACTTGATCTTTTTCACTGAGACACTCAGGGCGATCACACGATCAAACAGCGCCCTGCAGGAGACAAGTAGTTGTAAACCACCAAACAGCAGGCTTCACATTTGATCATAAGACTGGTCTTTACACATTTAACCACCAGGTTGTCATGTAATGGCTGAGGCTCATTAGCTTACATACAACAAGAACAGATCCCTTTATATTGAGATAAATGTACAAGGAATGAATCAAAATGTGTTTAAAGTGACAGTGGGGACTGGCAAAGCAAATTAAGGGCCATGACTTACCGGACTTCCTTCTGTGAGCCATGTTTGAACACGAGGTCGAGGAAAACTGACCACAGGTCCGTGCGTTTCGGGTAGCTCGTCAGGACTTTGTCGAACATGGTGCGACCCTTCTCTGGATCACCGTACCGGAACTCCAGCTGTGCAAACTTGGCGATCACATCTACACCTGAGAGGAAGCATGAAAAACACACAAACAACGGTTAGAACCGGGAGATACACAGCCGGGACAGGGGAAGCAGAATCTGAACAGTCTCACATGCTGCACACAGGGTCAAAAGGTGGGTGGGCGTACAGTACAACAATATAAATATACAAATGGTTTCGTGAGAATACGGTGTCTTACTCTCTTTGGTAGGCAGACTCTTCAGTGCCCTCTGCAGGAGAACACTGGCGCCGTCGCTCTGACCCTGCTGCAGCAGGAAGGCCCCGTAGCTCAGCCACACAGCCTTATTCTGACGGAAACGCCTCACCATCGTCTTATACAGGCCCTCAGCCTCCTGGACCAACGGGACAGAGAGGAGTAAACGCACAGAAAGAGACGTGCACACGGTACCGTCTGCAGAACACAGGGTTATCGCATCAGTCTTGACGAGTACGCGCAGTGGACTGTACCTTGGTCTTGTTGCACTTTGCGTAGATGTCAGCCAGCTGCTGGTACACGGGCATGGGCTCGCAGAACTGCAGCGCGCGCTCAAACACTTTCTTCAGGCTCTCCTCTGAGCCGTACATGTTCTCCAGGTTCAGCAGGGCCACCCACACGTTCAGCTTCTCCTGCTCCTCCCTGGACGGATGCAGGTTTCATACAGTTAAATGTGCATATTTGGTTTTATGTTTGTTATTTTGTAAAATATAGGTGGAAGCTTCAAATAAGCCCAGTTGCCTTTTTGCTTCTTGCACAGTGATATTCATTATTTCTATATTGTTTGTTTATTGTTTACTTTGTATTGAGCAAATAAAAAAAATAAAAAAAAGACTGCCTCAACACACCACCTTACCCCCTCACCGGAGCAGATTACCATTCATTACTGATTATTTTTTTTAATAAAACGGCCAAAAACATATTTCTCGGTGGCCTCCATGTAAAAATAAATGTTTTACGTTAATGGTTCAGTTTAAAACTAAATCAATATCTATAAGGCAATCACCTAAAGGAGATGGTCTTCAGGGCCCTCTCGGCCACAGCGCGGGCCTGCTCGATCTGGGTGGCCTGCAGATGGTGAGCCATATATTGGAGCCAGAGCAGTGAGCTGTTGGGTGAAGCGAGGAGCAGGCGCTCAAAGGCGGCAGCATCCTGAGGCCGCAGGCTCGGATCCATCAGCTCGGTCTCCCGCTGTACCAGGGCCTTCTCTGCCGCCTTTTTCTCTTGCTGAAGCTCGTGGCGAGATTTTTTCTGTGGCTGGTGGAGCAAAGTGGTGCGTCCCAGGGCGAAAGACGTCAAGTTTGATGCTAGTATAGACATCAAGATGACAGAAAGTGGAACTCCTCGAATTAACCTAACGTGTATTTGTGGTCAGCTCACCTTCTTGCTTTCGTCTTGGTCCTCTCCGTCACTGGATTCGCCCTCCTGTGCTGCCAAGGCAGGCTTCAAGGAGCTCAGGTGAGCGTCCCAAGAGAAACCTGCTGCCACCTGCAGTCTGGATGGACCAGCTGGGCTGGGTGTCACCTTCTAACATTAAAGAAGGGGGTGAGGGGTGGGGTTCTTTTATCAGGTTCTTTGTAATGATATCCCAGTACCAAATCTATGGGCATCTGTATGAATGATACCGAGAAGCCAGTGTACTTGCTTACCTTCACAGAATCAGATTTGGGTTCTTTGTCTCTCTTATCCTCCTCTTCTCGGAAGTACACCTCTACTCCGCTGTCATTGTCATCAGTCTTTGCTTTCTTTGCCTTCTTTGTGATCTGGGACTCTAATTGCTTCTGATAAATGAAACCACAGTAAAGAGACGAGGGCATCAGTGACCATCAAGCATGGCTGTGTTGATTTTATTACAGTCTTACTCAAGAGCTATTAACTGATAACTGGATACGGCATTGGTCCATGTGAACAGGGTTGGTAGGTTGTGTTTACTCTTTAATATAAAATCAGGATGGAAGGAAAAGTCAACATGAGCAAACAGTCAGTTACCTGCACACTCTCAGACGCTGTGCGTTTCTTCTTCTTAGAGTCACATGTGGTCGTCTTAGAATCATACGTCCTCTTCTCTCCCACAGGACGCAGCTGCAGCCCGAGAGTCTCTGGAAGGACGTCTGGCTTCCCCGTGTCCTCTGGGAGCAGAGAGAGGTAGACCAACCCCTCCTCTTTGTCAATACTGAGGACAAAAAGAGAAAAGAGCTTTGGACGTGATGACGGCATTATCTCCGTAAATGGCTGTTAACCTAAAGCTGCATCGGGCAGGATGTGAATCAGCAGTACGGTGTCCTTCTTACCTGCAGATCTTGGTAGTGAGCAGGGTGTTGGGAGGCAGGTGCTCAGAGAGAACCTTGTGGTCTTTGACAGAGTACTTGGTGCACTGCTGGAGTTGGGCTCTTCCTGTGATGCTCATCGACAACCTGGAAGGAAAAAAATGCAACATTAGATATGGAACATGTTGGGGTACACGGAGTTCAATATAATTGTGATATCTGTCCAGTGCAAGTTAAAGCTAAAGTTCAACTACCTGATGAAGACCCCGTGCTCGCTCACAGACTTGACGTAGCCTCTGATGACCTGGCCGGCTCTCAGGTGGTCTACAGATAAAACTTCTGGGTCCTTCACTGGTTTGCTCTGCTCTGGGTTCAGCCTTAAAAAGCAAAGTTGCAATGTCAAAACAGAGGTTTACATGAGATGAGGGTCTGCATTTGATAAACAAAACGGAAAAGTCCAACTCGCTCTTACCTTGATAGACGTAGAGATAACTGCCACGTGCCATTTTCCTTACCAAGGAGGAAACACCTAAAGCAAAAGAGGCAAAAATAATTAATCCAAATGGCATTCTTCGTAGCAACTGAATAATGTGTCCCTGAAGGTGACCATAAATGTATTCAGGGCAAAGCCAAACAGCATTTACAGCCATAAAGATAAAGATGATTCAAACTCCTTATTCTGTTTGATCTAAACTACAGTTAACTTAGTCAACCACAGCACGCAATTGAAATGAAACATCACAGGGCACAAACTGTTCTGATAAGTCAGTCTGTCCCCAAAGGTCGCTGCTGCATCTCCTGACCTCAGCAGTTGATCCTTGCTGTACCCGGCCAACGGATTTGGCTTGTAGGCATCACGCAGGTCAGTCACAGCAGCTGTTCCCAGGTTGCCAAAGGGAAGTTTCATCTGGACGCCAAATTGTGGGTGACTATTAGTGACCATTCCCAAAGTCACGCTGCCCGTCTCAAGCTGGTGGACACCTTGAAACGAAAGAAAAAAAGTTCAGAGTCAAATTAATTCGGGCCTGTGTATTTTTGAAAACAATCGGGAAAAAGAGGTAACAACGGTGCGACAGCCATGTGAAACATGACACTGGGAAGTAATTTGTGTATTTTAGAAACCTGTGAGTGACAGTGTGCAACGCTGTGGTCCGGAGGTCACGTCTACCACTTTGGCAAGGACTGCTTGGCCAATCTTGTACAGTTTCTCCGGGTGGCTTGAATACTGAAAATAAGCAGAGTTTTGAAAATCACAGCCGTTTTGATAACCTTGATCTGATTCTCTTCCAATACGCACATGAAATACTTGCCTTTGGGTCTGTGATGATTCCCAGCAGGTCGACTGTCATAGTAACACAAGGATGTGTGGTGACTTCCAAAGTCTTCTTCTTTGGATTGAACTGGAGGCAGAAGAACACACTGAAAACCTCTCCTGCACTTTTACTCCGATTTAGATTTGATTGGTAAAAGTTTGACTTGATAAAATAAGGTTGAAAAAAAATGAAGGAAATTAAGCAGGCTAGTGTAAGGTACTATGATGTTATGAACTTACCTTTGATACAAAGCATTTAATTTCTTCCCCGACCGTATAGCCGTTTATTTTCTCTTTCGCTGAAACAGGTTTGAAATCTTTGTTCTCATCCAGTTTGCTGGAGAGAGAAAAGAAAACAGAAACAAATAAGAAGCGGCTTTGTGTAATTATAATATTCAGGTTACTGTGCAGTATGTCATGATAACAAAGCTCAATGAGCTGTACTATGCAATTACCTTGGTATAAGTGTGAGCTCAGGGATGTTGTATTTAAATTTGGGGTGGGAAAACGGCAAGAATCTGGAATAAGAAACTCATTCATTTAAATTTCAATTCAATTAAACAAATTAATACATATTAAATTCAACTTCAACGCCCCCCCACCCCCACCCAACCGGAGTTGTAAACCTAACCGTGGAAGCATAGTGACCCTCCAGTATACGTTACCTGTGGCTGGAGACTTCGCGTCCCCCGATGACCCTAGCGGTGATCTCACTCCCCACTTTAACTGTGGACGTGGGGAAGGATCCTAGAGGCACTTTTGCCACCTCCATCACCTCGGACACATGCACGCTGCCCGTGCTGCCGTCCTCTAGAGTGACCTGTATGGAGGCGGGCTTCACCGTCTGCACTTTGCCACGCACAATGTCCCCGAAGCAGTGGCCCCTCGAGCGCTCCCAGTTTTTGAAGGTGGCAGCTTGCTGTTTTGGTGAACCGAACACCCACGACACCAGGGCGAGCCCCTGCAGTTCCTGGCAGCTGGCTTCTATGACCTCGACAGACAGGCTCATTCCCGCCTTCAGCTGGTCCGACTCGGACGGAAACGCCTCGTTCAGGTGGCAGCTGGTCTGGATCACGGTCAGCTGTGCCGTGTCACCGAGTGAGATGGTGGCAAAGTCCTGGTTGATGTGCTGCACTATCGCTGCATACTTCAATCCTTCAGCCAACTGTAAGGAAAATGAATGAAAACAAACACCAAGATTAAATTAGAAGCAGACTGTATCCTAGTGCCCTGTACATTTCTGGGTAATATCAGAATGCAGTTTTAGGAAATGAGCAGGGATAGCAGAACTCACAGATTTCTTCTTTGCCACCAGCGTGGGTAGGATGGACACATGGACACAGCGTGACAGGATGTCAATGTGGAGGATGACCGCAGTAACCTTCTGACCTAAGGTCAACTCAACACCTGGAAACAGTGAAGCCAAACGACAATTATGTACAGCAGCTCACACAAAGGGATGTTAAAATTAACACTGCAACGTGACAAATGAGTCCTGTCTGCAAGGGTTGGTACACCTTGTGATGTCAATTAAGTAGAAATAAAATTATCTATCCAATCACAGATAAAAATAAATTTCATTTTTTGTTTGCTTCAATAGGGCAAAGCATAGGCGTTAAAATGGCCACAGATCTTAGAGCCTCAGCAGATCAGACATTCAGATTTTAAATACACACTTTGGTTTAAATACTCACCCATAACCTGGTCCTTGGTGGCTGTTATGGTCGCACCGACCAAATCGTCAGACTTAAAGCGGGCACCGCTGTCCACAGTGTCCACAGTCAACTTCAGCTTCTGACCCACAATCAGGGAAGCCAGCTGCTGGAGAAGGTCACTGTTCTCTGAGAGCAATGACGGAGACAACGAGACGTTAGACACTGAAGACCAGCATCGAACAAACAATTAGAGACCTACGCAAGCATACCTCTCATGGCTAACATTTCAGTCACAGCTCTTCTCTCCTGCAGGCCGTTAATGAGTCTCGTCTGGGCATCGCCCTCCGGACATATGACCTCCGAAATCTTCAGCGTGACCAAGAAACGCCGCTTTTCTACATCCAGGTTGGTCACTTTGGCCATTACCGTTTGACCCGGTTGAAAGGCGATTGCTGCATTGCTGATGAACTTGTCTGCCAAGGCCTGGAGAAAAAAGGAAAAAAAAAGAAGCAAAGCAGAGGACAAATTGTATTATGAAAAATGTGTAAACAGTTTAGAAGTAGTAGAACAAGAACACGTAAACCCTTTACTCACAGAGTTAGGAGCAAGACCAACAAGGCCGTTTGGGAACTCTACGAAGACACCATAAGGCATGAGGTTCTTGATCCAGCCAATCAGCTGCATTCCCACAGTGACTTCAGAGAAGTCCTTGGCAAACACTCCTTGCTCCAGCGACCATCTCACTGTTGGTTTCTTGGAGATCGCCTTCAACAGAGGAGCAGCTAAGGAAAACAACAACACCTCTGCTTTTCGTAATTAGGATAGTTCCTTGATGGTATCCATCAATGGGTGGTAAAATAATGAATACTGTACGGACTCAATCACCAAGAGCAGGTTGAGGTTCAGAATCACGCAACATCAAGACACTTTATGTCATCAAAGGATACAATATTCTGTTTGTTCCTGCTGAAGCAGATGAGGTTGGAGATGGTGTCTCCCTCCTGCATGCTCTCCAACAGCAGTGGGCAGTTAGACAGGTGATCAGAAAGGTGCATTGTGGGTATTACGGCTCGGATCTCATCGGGGAGGATGGCCACTTCCAGACCGGTGGCGGACTTCTTCTGTATTCTAGCCTCCAGCCTCTATGTCACACAAATACAGAGGTTGAGGTCAGACAGAGACATTTATATTAAATAAGAACAGGAAAAACAACAAGAGACACTTACTTGCCCCACTTCACAGTCAAATTGGGGATTTGCAACTTCCTCCATGTCTCCCTCTGCCGCGGCCTTAAACGACAGCACCAGCTTGGCCTTATCGGGGTTACACTGAAGAACTTTAGCCTTTAACACCTGGACGATAAAATAAACAACATCAGATGCCAAATACAACAGGACGTCTCGTTAGTGCCGGTTCCCAAACATCTGGAACAAAGACATTAAAAAAACTGATATGACATCTGTGCCCATGCCATGTGATCTCCTCACCTGCCCCACATAGAAGATCTCCTCAGGATTGATGATTGGCTGAGAGCTGAGCTCTTTGAGCGGCACCAGACCTTTGACGTCGTTGTAGAAACGGACAATGCAGCCAAAGTCCTTGATGCAGACAATGTAGCCGTGGGACACGAGGCCAGGACGGGCATCGGTATAGCTGAGGAACAACGGCAGGGCGCTTTCAACCAGAGCCTTCTTTCTGGTCAGGTAAAGGTTCTTCTTGTCTGCATCTACGGACAGCACCTGGGGGGAGAAGATCCAAATGAAGAACGAGTTACATTCTGCCACGCAGAGCTTATTCTCATGCTTCTTTCAGTTGTCAAAAATATGAAAATTTGGACTGACCCGGCATTTTATCCTCATGCCCTGCGTGTACTTCTTCTCTGGGTTCTTGAGGATGATGTCGGACAGGTGAGTCCGGGGCACCAGGCCCTTAATGTGGCCAGACAGGTGCACCACCATGCCGTGCCCAATCAGGACTGACACTGTCCCCTTGGAGGAAAACACAAGAAAGACAGTTGAATTGAGCTATATTAAGGATACATTCATTGGAGATAGATATAAAACAGAAATGTAATGTATTAGTGAGATTTTGAGGTGCTGGTCTCCTTATTCTGTTACAATTGTAAAAAGCCAAGTTAGCTCTTTACCTCTTTATGCTAAATGGCTACAGGTATTCAATTAATTTTATTTTGTATAGCCCAAAATCACAAATTAGCCTCAGAGGGCTTTACTGTCTGAACACATGCAACAACCTTGGTCCAGAAACCCTCAAATCGGCACAGGAAAAACACCCCAAAAATACTTCCACACTTCCATTGGGGGAAGGGGGAGGGATTTCTTTGACGTAAACACGCTTTATTCTTACCTCTACAAGCTGACCGGCCTGAATATCATGATAGCGATGAAAACGCTTTTCCACCACACTCCTGGAATTAAAAAAAGGGGTGATGGTCAATGAATCACATTGGAACAGAAAAGTCTGGTATAACTGTGGAATAACACACATAAACGAGGTGAAACATACTTCCGCACACTAACGAAATGGATTTGGTCGATGGGGCTGAAGTTCAGTATCCTGCAGGTGTGCTCAGTCATCCCCAGCACTCGGTTTTCATTAGAAGGCTCATTAGGCTCCTTTAGGTGGTTCCTCTGTCAAGATGCAAGTTAATACCCAAATGCTGAACCAGCAGGATATTCACAAAGAGCATTGTTCTTCCTAATGGTCAAAGCAGGCTTTAACATTGGCACCTTCCTAAAATAACGGCACACGTCACACGTCACTTTTTGTCAAAAATGTTGTTGTTTCTTAACTCGTCTCCTCGTTCCCTCTGGTAAAAATCACCAAAACGCTCAGTTAAACAGATCATGCGGTCAAAGCCATTTAGTACAATGGCCTATGATAAGATGGTGACCTTATTTACTGGAAAACCACTGCCGTGGCCCGTTATTGGTACAGTATTCAAACCTCTCCGTGACTCACATGTACAAAGGCCAAAGTTTTGTCTGGCAGTTCCACCATGGCTCCAGACATGTGGTGCATTGCAACCATCTTGCAGGCCTTCACCACCTCGCCGATGCGCTCGCCCCCGGCCGGAGCGTGCTGGAGTCTGGCCCCGGGCTGGACCAGGAAGCTGCGCAGGCTGAGGCCCACCAGACGGGTGGACGGCTCCACATACAGCACACAAGCTTGCACCTGGGTGGATGGTCGCAAACACGAGGTTAGCCTACCAGGTTTACACATGTGTTATGAAACAAAAAACACATGGAAATCTTTTAGCTGGTAAATTACTTGACATAAGATTGGTTTTAATTCAGTGCATTTCAATCGAACTAGGAGTTTGAGTCACCATACTAAAGAGTTGAAAACCTGAACGGATCAGTTTTACCTCATTTCCTTCCGTGTAGCTGCGTGTCTGCTCTGGCTCCATGTGGAGAAAGTCCACCTGGCCAGTAAAGGAGGACAGGAACTCCAGGATCAGACCATGTTTGGTCACCTGTAAAACCAACATGGAGGCGTTATTCATATGAAACATGGCTACCGAGGAAGATGCGGTAGTGACTGTATAGGGTTGGAAGTAGACTTTAGTCCTACGATCGCATCCGTCAAGCTATTGTTTCCCATTTGACTTTTTTCCCTTCATTTTTGAAAAATGACCCGATTCTCTCTCGATTACACGCAAACATTCTCTGTGACGCATTGAGGGGCGTAATAATTGTGCGACACACAAAATCGAGTACTATACCATATGTGCCTGGTTTCCCCCTTCAGCTTAGATCATTCACATCAAAAATTCTAGGCTTCCAATGAGTTTTTCCGTAAACCTTGTACTGACGAGTGTCAGCAAAAATAAAAGATGCATCTATACCTTTTTGATTGTAGCTTTGACCAGAAGGCCGGGCAGCAGGTTGGTGAGGTTCCAGCCCTGCTGGGATTCAGCACAGACCCGGGCGGCGGTCGGAGGGCTGACAGAAAGGTGGACCACGCGCCCCTCGTTCTTCACTCTTTCCACTTGACAAGTCAAATACTGACCCACTTTCAGCTCTGGAGACATGAAAAACATGCTGAAAACTGATGTACTGCTACTCTGAAAGCCTCTAAATGACAGCCGATGAAATACTGCATCATACCTTCCGGGAAGTTTTCCCGCACGTTCTTGGGCAGGAAGGCGTTGGTTCCATTGATGCCAATGTCAACTATGTAGCCATGATCCTCCACACTCTCCACACAGCCACTCAACGCCTGAGTTTTCACAAAATAACATGACAGTAAATCGTTGGATTTACAGTTTTTTAACCGAATATTTAACTGAAGATTGCTATAAACTCACCATGCCAGCTTTCAGAGTGCTGGAGGAGAGAGCCTTGTTGACCAGCTTTGGATTGATTGACAGCTGGAAGCTGAGAGAGCCTTGTTTGCCTACATCCAACTTGGCAAGGATACACCGTAACACCATGCCAGGGTAGAAGAGATGTTGTAGAGAGCAGATCTCCTGTGAAGTAAAAAGACAAGATACGTCTCTTAGATATAAAAAAAATACCCTGGTGAATAAGTAAGCTAAGATATAAATGAAGGTTAATATCTACTTGTTTGTTTAATGTAGGTCACTATCTGACTTCAGACCAATCGCACCTCTGTATCAGCTGAATCCAATTGCTCGCTGAGCAGCTTGGTGTAGGAGTCAGAGATGTTCATGATGCTGAGGAAGCCTTCCATGCCGCAGGGCAGACCGACGGTCACCTCAAAGTCTGTTACATCCTTCACACAGCCCAGCATCAGGGTGCCCTCCTTCAAATTCTGAAAATGCAGAAAACGCACTAAACATTAAACCCGGATTCTGTGATAGCGACAGGTACCCTAACCCACATATGCCGGTACGTGGGTCAACAAACGGATTACCTTGATGTGTAGAATTTCCACACACTTGGCTTCTGCATTCAGCGTCAGGCCTCGATCGCCTTTGCCCGTCTTTGGCTTCTTGAACTTCTTGTCGGCATCTTTGGCCGCCCCTTTTCTTTTCTTAGTTTCGGCTTGTTCGTTCGACTGCGAGAGAAGAGCAAAGCATTGTTCACTGCCGAGGTCATTTCATCCATACATCCTAAATTGAGAGTAAGTATACAAAATATGAGCCATATCTAATAAGAGTGTGGGCGTGTGTGAGAAACGGAAATTGTGTGATAACCCTTATGATTTACACCAGGTGTTTTAGATGTAATATGGATATGACAATAGACAAGATCAGACCGCTACCTGGAATAAGTTGTCCACTTCTGTCCGCTCCACCTTGGTTTTACTCTCGGTGGGCTTCTTTGCCGTTCCTCCTCGAGGGAAGTCTTCCTCCACTGATGCCATGTTTGATGTCGTTTCAAATCTAAAAAAAAATATATTATTTACATCGTATTAAAACATGTAATTTTCGCTGATCACATAGATCAACTCGCCCTAATCTAAGGGACAAATGGATAAATAGATCCATTTTGTGCCTTTTGGGCACGTATCTGGGTCATGTTTTTTAACACAGTAATGAGTTACTATTTATACATAACTTGTAGCATCATGAGAAGCACAGACAGCAGCTCGGCTCATCAACATTTAGCACAACAAGATACATCAAACCAAATAGCTGGAAAAACATAAACAAGTCCATTACGATCAGATGCAACAATGCTGCACATAAAGTTACCGCTACGACTCAACATGCGCAAGACAACATTAGCTACCTGCACGTTTTATGTAGTAGGGCTAAAAATATAGCATGATTGCCAGCAAATACGAGACGTATCTAGACAGATCATCTCGATTTCAATACATACATAGTACATCAATTGGGTTATTTCGGTGTTTCTCGCGAAATGCTTCTTTCCGTTAAATCTCCGGCAAAACTCACATGTTGTTCAGGAACACGCCATGACCACAACCCGGAAGAAAACCTTAAACGGGCGTGCCTTATTTCTCCAATCGCAGACAAGACAATGCGATTGACACAACTATCGGCCATTCAATGGCCGTTTTAGACGCCAGCATTGAGTGACATCCGTTTGGACCAATAGTGACAAATCCCCTGATTATGAGTGTAGGCGGGACTTCCTAACACATCAAGCATCGCGGCCTCTACTGAAGGGCACCCTTCTCTTTCTGTCTGCACAGGGGTCGAGCTGATATAGGTAAGTCCTAACACATTTACAAAATAACACATTTCACGTTTGGTTCAACAAGCAGCCTGAGTAGCAGTTCATCGATATTGTCTTTAACACGCCTCTGTCAGGCATTTGTTATCTAAAGGTTAACGAACGGTGTTAAAATGCAACCGACGTTAGCTATGTTAGCAGGCTAGATTAGCCATCAAGCTATCTAACAACGTTTACTTTATTTACTGACAGATGAAATACAGTCTGAATGAAATGTGGGGTTAAGAAAAACCCATGAGTTAAGCAAAAATAATAGATAAGTCTATGAACGAGTATTTCGCAAAAGTATGTTTTTAGCGTCTTGACATTGTTAGCTAGAAATGATCTTAATAAGACGTAAAGCCAACGCAATATGTTCTGTCATGAGATGCAAGTTCTTACTTAATTCAAATGCGGTGTGATTTGTACGAGTTTAAAGGTCATGTCAGTAACTTAGTTAAACTGCGATTTTGTTTTAAATTGAATCTGCTAATTTATATTTTGTTTCTCATGGCGCAAGGTTACTTCTTTAAATGACTTGGTTTGTGCAACCGTATGAAAACTATATAAGATATAATAAATATATTTGGGTTACTTCGATATAAGTCTACATTAACAGGATCTTTGAAAATTATATTTTTTGGTAATTCATTTCCTGTCATTCAAGTATTTTGTTTCTGCTACTTACTGTACAGATCAAATGTATTCTCCTTGTTATAGGACCATTTAACAATCAATAATGGGAGGACACGACGCAGGATCCCAGCACCAGTTCACTGGGTTTGCAAAGTACTTCAACGCATACACAATCACAGGAAGGAGGAATGTGAGTTGTGTTCACCTTACCAATAAATAAACTGTATTTTCATGTTTAACAGTGAAACACGAAATTGATATTCCCATTAATCATCCTTTTTTTAACAGTGTGTATTGGCCACATATGCCAGTATTCTAGCCATTGGCCTTTTCTTCAAATTGAAGCCCAAGAAACAGGCCGCTGTCACAGACAAGTGATCATGTAAGTCTTCACATCGTGTTTTCCAAATCCATTGTACTTTAGGAAGGTAATCTTCCATTCATTTATCTTATAACCCTCATTGTCTCCTTTCAGGTGTCCATTTAGATCGTTTCTAACAGCTGGTAGAGGAGGAAGCATCTGGACATGCTTGTAAAAAAATATGACTGTTTGGTTTCCCCATGTAAACAATAAAGAACATTTATGCCCAAAACATAGAAAACATGTTTTTTTATTTACAGTGTACAACAATATAAAATACTATGATACGGAGATGTTAGCCAAGTGTTGAAAAAGCTGTACTTGTGGCAGTGATAAAAGGAAAAAGTCTTCAACAATGGCACTTATCATGGCAAAGGGCTGTCTGCAATGAATCCGCTCGATTTGTGGCCCGAATCTCTCCGACTAAGGGCCGGAAAATGAGTCCGGCTACATCTGTATCTTCATCCACAGCTAAATTCTCAGCAGGCGTAAGTTGTTAATACAGTTTTGTTCCAACTGCGCCACAAAGCTCTCTGATTACTTGGGGAGCAGGGGATCTCTATTTGCTTTATTTCAAGCTTCTGTCAATTTCATTTCTCATGGATTGTAGGAACCAGCAGCCAAAAGCAGGTTTCTGCGGGTGAAGTGAAGGTTTATGACAGGTGTGGATTTGGACATGTAGGTTCCCAGCAGAAGCTCCTGGGAGTTATCTTGTAGATGGACGTGTCCTGTAGCTGCTGTGAAGTCATCCGTCTCTAAATCATCAAATGCTTTCGTAGCGTTCCACAGACGAACCGTGTTGTCCATTGAGCCTAGAACAACAAGACACCGTCAGTGCAAGCTTAATTGGAAAATTAAAACCTCCAAATCTGTGAATATATACAAGGCAGAGTAGCTTTAAAAATTGCAATGGAGTTCCATGACAGTTAATAAATATTGAATTTATGTCAAATTAAAAGATGTCACCCACCGGAGGCCAGGATCTCTCCGTCTCTGCTGAACCGGAGGGAGTAGATGGAGTCCGTGTGGCCTTTGAGCTCTCCAATCATTAGCCCATGACCAATGTCCCACAGAAGAACTCTGCTATCAGTGGCTCCTGAAGCCAAGAACTTTCCATTGGGGGAGAAGGCCAGCGCGTGGATGGGACCCTGGAAGACAAGCGTTGAAGGCTGGCTGAGTAGTGTTCAATGCAGCAGTCGATTCCTCTAGCATTGCTGTAGTGTAAACCTGAGACTCTTACAAGCCTTTATCAAAAATTATAGAATCAAAAGACTCCTGGGTATAAATTAAATCGAAAACTGGATATTTTTTATTGGCATCAACCTGGTTTTCTATGTCACAATAGTTGCTGATGTGAACGAGTTAAACTAAATTGGATCACTCCGCTCTGTGCGGATAGCAAACTAAACGTAACCATAATAATATCTAAAAAACTTGAAATGCTAAAATACTTCACACAACGGATTAGGTGACTCATCTGACCTTGTGACCGGTGAAGATGCGCACACAGCTTCCGTTCAGGACATCCCACAGTCGGATGGTGCGGTCAGAAGAACCGGTAGCCACGTAATTGGAGTTTGGGTGGAAGCGGGTGCAGGTCACATCAGCGAGGTGACCAGAAAATATCCTCAGAGGCTGGTAGTGATCTGTTGCCCAGAGACTAAGAGAAAGCACAATGTTAGACAATCATGGACTGTATCGACAGTGTGTTTTTCTCTGAACTGAAGAATGAGAGGGGAAAAAAAAAAGTTTCTTACCGGGCAACTCTGTCATGTCCCCCAGAGACAAAATAGTACCCATGGGGGGAAAAGTGGGTGTCCCACACTGGGTAGTTGTGACCTTTGTAGCCCACCAGACAAGTGAATGTTTGGAGGCTCCACAGCCTGACTGTACCATCTTCAGAACTTGATAGCAAGTAGTTTCTGAAAGCCAAAAGGAATTACCACAATTATAAAAAAGTTAAATGTTAAAGCTACAGAAACTATTGTAAATTCTCTAATCTTATTACACCTAGACTACTGTATTACTTGCCAAAGTAGAAAGAAAACTAAGCTCACAAGTTTGATGACATTAACTTTTGTTTTATCTCCTTCACATTGGAAGCCTATCTGTGTTGGAAATCATTTTAAGCATCCATTAAGTTAATACAAGGAATTAAATGTTTTAACCCCTCAGGCCTGAATCTGAATTTAGAATCCAGAGGCTCTGAAAGACTCAGCCCGAGGAAATCCATCAGGCATCTTTCAAACTAAAAATGTCACTGCATCGCCCCCCCCCACCAGTTTCTGTTTTTGGGTTCTGCCATTTAAAATGTTCAATTTGATTTGTTTAGCACTTTCATTCTGTTACTGCTGTGTATTTCATGTGTTGCTGTGTTGTGTTCTGTACATGTTCTTTGCATACCGTTTAAAGAGCTCTACAAACACAGACATTTTAATTATTATTCTACCTGTCCGGGCTGAAGCTGATGCCATACACCGGGCCACTGTGTCCATAGAGGATCTTAAGCTCGCTGGCCGTCTTCTCATCCATGATCCTCTCCAGCACATCGTCCGACTCTTTGTCAATCAGATTCAAGTCTTGAGAGAGAAAAGAGACTTGTGTTGTAGAAAGCCCGAATGACAGCACGCCGGGTTGCCATGGTCACTGTCTCTTGCACTGTACCTGCTGCAGACTTGACCTTGCGGAGTTTTTTCGGTGTGACACTCCACACCCGCACTGTGGAGTCAGCGAAGCCTCCTGCGATCAGGCTGGAATCATCCGTGAAGTCCACTGCAGTCAGACCCTGCCGCGACAATTAGACATGAACCTAGTTGGATTCAGCTTTAACTTCCTGCTGTCCACCACCGGCTCGCTGAGGAGTTAATACCTGGTATGCGTTGAGAAAAGAGTAGAAGCAGATGGAGGGAAGGTTTTCTGGTCCCAGGCGGATCCTCTTGGTCGCCTCCTTCATGTACATGATCTTGTCCAGCTTGTCTGAATCCTTCAGTTCTGGAAGAGGGATCCTGAAAAAAACAAAAACCACAATGTTGACGGTCACTGTGCGAAAAAAATAAATAAGATCAAAAACTGAAATTATAACTTTTAAACATCCGAACATGTGAATGCTGTGGCAGGTTCAACACTATTATCTTTCTTGTCCCGTGTGTGAATAAGTATTTTCCTTCAAATTAAAAGTTTAGGTTCAAGCGTAATGTTTAACTGAAGTGTCCATCGACGTGGCAGCAAACTTCCAATGACCCCTACTGCTCTGGCAACAGCATTAGATGCTGGTGACAGAACACACGGAGCTTGGATTCAGGTTTACTCCCCGTCCGCTCACATACAGAGCAACAGGAAATAAAGTGGGACACATTTGGAATCTTTCTGTAAACAAATGTGAAATATCTTCAACCAAAATCTCTACCTAGTCGGTTGAGGTGCATTGGGGTCTTGTTTCTTGCTCTTTGAGCCCACGCTGTCCTTTTTGGGTTTCTTCTTCTTGGGTTTACCCTCCTCATTCTCTGCCTCTTCATCCTCATCATCAAGAGGCAGCTCGATTTCCGGTTCCTTCAGCAGTCCGTAGTAAACCTGAATGAATGAGAATAAAAACAAGAACATGTCATGAATTCAACAATAGTGGAAAATAAGGGTGTGGTGACAAAGAAGAGGAATCATATATATCCAACCTTAGCCTTGTTGGCCTCTCGTTTGGCCTCTCCGGCCAGGCTGCCGGACATTGCGTCGATCTGGCTCTTGCTGCGCGGCATGCCATCGAAGATGTCGATGTAGAGATGCTCTTGTATGATGTTCCAGATCTGGTTGTTCTGGCGCTCCTGCAGGTGCCTCTTAAGCAGCTGGTAAGAGTCTCGGGAGATGCGTAGGACAAACTTGCTGGTGCGGAAGTCCAGCAGGGTCTCGTTGCCTCTCATGTGCTCCCGCTTGGAAAGGCTGGACAAAACGCGCAAGTCGTCCTCGTAGTAACACTCCTGATCGCCGCGGAACCTGTGAAGGAGAAAAACAAAAGGAGCATGGTTCATTCACTGAGTGGGATTCAATGCTAAATCTAAATGTATAAGGTCTTGTGCGAAGGAAACTCACTTTTCAAAGAACGCCCTGGCCTCACTTTCGTAATTGTTGTACACCAGTTCCAGGTACATGTGCACAAACAGCGGGTAGAAGACCTGGGACAGCTCTGCCCGGTGACAGTCCAAAACCGATTCTATGAACCTTTTCAGGCCGTTGTAGTAAACCGGGTACAGCTTTGGGTCTCCCTGCTGGCTGTAAGCTGACAGCACCACATTGACGTCGGGCTGGTCCTCCCCAGCAGCTGTTAGAGAGGCCACCAAGATATGTTTTTTTATTAATTAACTAGTCATTTTGGTAATAAAGAATAAAGACATCAAGGCTTTACAACAAATACTGTAAACTTGTGAGGTGTCCGCTAAGCCAGTTAAACAGCGGTGTGAAAAACCTGCTAACATGAGGACTTTCTCCAGATGTTGTTGTGACACCATTGGTTTTGTATCTTCAACATCAAAATAAGAAGTTACTCATTGGAATTCGTGGTTCATTTGAATGAAATTGTTTTGCTAAAGAAACAAAATCAAAATACATGTAGCAACCCCAACAACACAGGACAATGAGTGAACACACTACAAAGTCAAAGACGACAGATCACCAAGTGACTCAAGCATCCTTCAATACCCCCCGCCTTCATGAAACCTGAAATCAAACTTTTACTAAGACTAAGTCAACACGTTAGGATTAGGATTATAGTAGTCATGAACGTGGTAGTTCACGATTCACGGGGTAAATCCCTTTTTTTAAACTTCAGGTGATGCTCTTTCAACAGTGTTTCTGGCAGTGAAACTACAGAAGCCCGGTTGTTTATCGGACCTTTAGTTGGCGCCTGAGCGACAGCGGCGGATGAGGCGGTCACACGGCTGAGAAGAGAGCTCGCATCCGCGGCGTCGCTTGCAGCACCAGCAGCAGCACCACCACCCGAACCCGCTCCGGAAGAGTCCCCCCCTTTCAGATCGAGTGAATCCTCCGGCAATCCCGCTTCGCGACGTAAAATGTCCACGGACTCGATCAGTTTGTTCTTTTTGAGGAATTGCAGGACCGCCAGCAGCGTCTGCTGGTCCTCCGGCGCTGCGGTCGCGGGTTTGGTGCATGCGGCCGGCGCCCCGGAACCGGGGGACGTAGAGGCCGCTCTGCCGTCGTTTGTACTGTTACTTCCAGAGCCATCGTTCGATGGTTCGGTTTTTATGTCTTTTTCTTCAACCGCGTCTACCGGACCACCTTGTACGGCCGCCATTTTAAAAATGAAATGCGCATGTGCGAGGTTTAAAAACGGGAAACGTTAGTCGCGTGAGATCAGTTGACCTGATTGGTGCTTTCTGAGGAAACGTCATCCTGTGCGGAGCAGAAGTCCCGCCTTCAGCCTAGTTGGAGGCGACCTAGAGAGTGACGGCTTTGTGTGTAGAAGTCGTTGGTTTGTTTATTTATTTTCAGAGACTTTTTTGTCCCCTGCATCGCCACTGCTGCTTTTCATGGGCGCGCACATATTTGTCTCGTATTGTCCTCCACAACTTTGTGCACCCCTCGACCTGCAAACCGACGTTTGCGGAGCTCCCCCTCCATGAATCGGAGGCCATCCGTGCGTCCTTATAGTCCGCTAATGACGGGTTTTATATGTGGTCATATTTACGGATTTCTTCCGACAAAAGCTCTTCAATCTGATTCATTCCCTCGTAAAAAATCTTTATTTTAATATTGTCGGTATTATGCTATGAAACCGGAAGCATGAGACTCCGGAAAGGATGTAGTTAGCTGACCAATCACAGCTGCGTGCGGCCCGCGTCAAAAGAAAAATTGTTTTGCGGGTGTTATTGTAACAAATTCTGAAAATATAATCGATGAATTTATCATCAACGGGTTCATTTTAGCTCCAGCTGTTCTCAAATGAGATATTTCCGTATTTAGCAACTTCTCTACCATTTTCATTCTAGTGAAACTCCTTTACACTATGTATTTGAGCACTGATTATCATATAAAACGTGAAGATAGTTTGTACTTTAAAATTAATAGCGTGTTTGATTTATTTTAGAGACGTACTATTTTGCAACACATGGTGGCACTTTAGTCCCACATAACCTGCACAGTTTGAGTGTACCAACCAGATTACCTCCCTGAACAGACAGAACAAATAATAATCGTCTCTATTGCTTACTTTACCAATTATTTAGATTAATCAATATGTTTTGAAAAAGTCATCAAATAAAAGAATCCCCACCAGACTGTCCTGGGAGCCTTCCTATGTTTGTTTTTTTCTAAAATACATTGATAGCGTGAAATAGTTCCATTGAAGAGTACAAAAACCAGATAACATCCACAACAACAAAAAATACACGACAAATAGAAATGACATAAAAATATCAGCAGTGCTCACTTTTCATTCTACTGAGGCTAGATTTCTGCGCAATAACACACCTTCCCTCTGTGAATGTCCCTAACCCTCAGAGATACACTCATACCCCTGACTTTGCATTACTTGGATCAGCTGTCAGTAGAATATCATACCTTGTAGCATTTTTTCTAGTTTTCAAAAAGTATTTTTTTCACTGGGACCATTCCGCATTTATTTCAAGTCTTTCCTATAGTGTTTAAGATCAGTCTTAATTCTAATACAATATAAGCACGTCTAAATTATTTTTCGTCGAGGTGAGATGCAGTTGTAGAAGCAGGAGGTTCACAGATGGAGCAGTGGGGCGTTGTATAACATGACGTGGGCGTAGCTCTGGGAGGAGGAGAGGTGGAGATGAAGGGGGGATGTTTGTTAGGAGACAAACACTTCAATATCAGAGGCTCAGGGCGTGGTCATCAGTGCAGGTTCATTGTAGCGCTGCAAATGACGGAGTGTGAGGAGGATACGTGAGTGCTTTAATGTTTTAATGTATGTGCTATAAAGTACTCACTTATAGTATATATACAGTATATGTATATATATAGTATTTACCATAGCAAATATGCAGTTGACGTGCTGAAAGACATGTCAGGCTAAGTTTGATTAATTTAGAATCTATTAGTGCTCCCTTCATATATATTCATTACATGTATGTATTCATTCAATGCAGGCCTTCATATATATTATGAAGGCCTGTAATGAATGCAATGTCTAGCACCTGAGCCCCCCGTAACAATGAGCTTTTGACGTACAGACACTGACAATACCAATAAACAGTGCACATTTGATTTCTTACAATGGTATTGGCCTAGATGTCAAGAGTTTAAAAATAAAAAAGTTTACTCTCCTTTAACATTAAATGGCTCCCGGAAAAAAATATCTCTACTTTTTCCCCAAAGCTTTTTATGTTTTAACCAACGATAACCGTCACAAAACCCGCTTCTGTAACCTTTAGTCTTAAGCTACAGCCAGTTTGGTGTGTGTGGTCTTATGTTTAATAAATGTAAAGCTGCTCACATCCTCTCTTCAATAGTAAAGACAAATGGTCAGTGAAATCCTCCTTTCACACCTCAACTTTTGTGCTGAAGCTGGAGAATTCTCCCATCAACCTCCCGTCTTTCTCTCCCTCCCTCTCCCTCTCTCTCTCTCCCTGCCCGCTCTGCCGCTCTGTGTCAGGAGGCAGCAGGGTGTGGCATCCCCCTGCAGAGACAGCTCTGGAGGAGCACACAAACACCATCAAAGAAAACCTTTCCATGTGCACTTAAACCCCCCCTGTAATTAATGTTGCTGTAATGCCACAACATAGAGTTTGAGAGAAAAGAAACCATCATTCACTCCAAACATCACACTTTCATGTGAAATGTCCCTGTACTTGTTGTGGATTTTACATTCACGTAATACTCACCATTGCATCAGCTTTTCATTTGTGTTTCCATGCGCTTCAGGAGATGCGCTGTTTTCGGACGTCCCCTAAAGGTGTCATGTGTATGTGCCAGTAAAAATATCCTCTAATGAATTGGGGGAAGGTTCATAGCAGATGTGCTAATTGGTATTGATGGCATCACCCCAAGTGTGAAAGAAATGAGCAGAAAATGAAGATTTCAGACATTGAATTTGTATAGTTTAATATCACTTCTACCGACGTTCAAGGCATCATATGCTTTAAACTCCCAAAAGATAAATGACAAAAGCTATTAAAAAAAGAGTCACTTTGAAGCAAAGTGTGTATGTGAATATTTGTGCGTGAGGTGTCAGCGAGCCACGTAGTCCTGGGAGATCAGAGCGGGGCGTTGCAGTTTTAGTCACTTTCATTTTAACGCATGCACGTGTCGGGTGCATCCTTTTCCCTGCTGCCAGACGTGGTGCAGTTGAGCTGCATTTAATGATTTCTAGAAATAGATTCACCATCTCCAGAAGACAATGTCTGCTTAGAGCCATGGATAACCCTGAAAATAAAACAACCACCTATTACAACACAAAATGATGAAGATGAGAGCGAGCGTGTGAAGCAGACAGTCTTACTTCCACATTTCAATCAGTTATTTCCTTCCCCCAAAACCCTGCATGTCATCCTATGAGCAGAAAACGGCCAGGAAACGCAGCAACACCCCTCCCTCAAATTCACAGGTAAATAATTCATGAAGTGTGACTCTCTGAAGAGGTGGAAAATGCCCTAAGAGAAGCAAAAAGGGAGTGGGGGAGAGAGTGGTGCCCAGGAGGGTGGGGGGGGGATGGAGATGAAGGCAGAGAAAGGAGAAGAAGGAGGGGTGGAAGGGTAAGGCAGCATGGCGGGTGGGATGGGGACTGGGTCAGGGAACAGAGGGGTGTGGCAGCGCTCGGGGAGCAGTAGCAGGAGAGAAAAGGATGCAGAGGATGTGCGGTTGACGGAGAGTCGCTGGAATGAGCCTGTGAAAGCGACGGGGGGGGAGGCAGGTGCAAAGGAAACAGTGCGAATGAAACACAGTCACAGTAAAGCAGTTTTTTTTTGCAATGATGTGAAAAGTGAGCAGATAGGGAGAAAGGGGGCTGAGGATTTATTTTCTGGTAGCCATGGGCAACAAGGAGGAATCGCATCGTCATCCAGTTTAATCACTCGAGGGTGAAACAATAAAACAGAGCTGCCCTTCTTTTAATGAACCTGTTGTGAAATCTGTTGGACGTGGTGCGCAGACACACACTCGATGGATTTAAATCTTATTTGCATTGCTCCCCAGAAGCCACTGCGGTTCTAAACCTTTATCCAACCTTCAGATCTCTTCTTACACCAGTTGTTTAATAGGATGTAGGTGGCTATCAAATTCCCTGAAAGCCATCTTAATGTTACTGTGACTCACGGCAAAGCTTTTCGGTTAGCTTCTATCCGTCGGTCCTTGTTTTTTAGAGGCTGTTCTTATTTGTTTTTGGCCAATACTTGTGTGCGTGCATGCACTGATGCATGTTTTGAAACCTTTTACCCGTTCAGGCAGAGTAATGGGTGGAAAGTCAGAGCTGTGGCACTAGCGTTCTCCTTTTGGGGGCTGAAATGTGCAGAGCTTGCATTATTCAACACTGACCTATACTGGAAGGCTGGATCTTGCACGCAGTCATAGACATGCAGAAGCGACCTTGTTTAAGTTTAGGTACGTGAAATACCGGCTTGACATTGTCAATGTGCCCACGAGCAAGGCATTTAATCCCCTTGTGCTCAAAGGCAACCGCTCCAGGTGACGTCAAAACAGGTCGTTGCACACACACAAGGGGGAAAAAGAATAATTTGACATTTGTGGATGGCACTTGTCCTCATTCTTGGGATTTGGATGAGTAGATCTGCACTATTTTCAGGTTTGTTCAATAAGCAAAGTTCCTGATTCTTGAGAAGATTAGAGCTGGCTCTCTTTGCAGTTGAAAAAGGGCAAAAGAACAAACAGGCATTGGTGTTTCAAATGCAGTTGCAACAGTGTCTAAAGTCCTCTATTACCACGTGTGTAGTGCGTTTTGGACCATAATGTGATTTTGTAATCATTCATTTAATTTGTTCTCACCCTCTGCACAGCCTGTCCTCGTTCTCCTTCTCTCTGCTTAACGTCTCTGTCTGGTCCCTCCTACGCATTCCCTGTCAGTTGATCAGACCAGACATTTTAGCAGCCCCCCCACTGCAGGTCCCTCCCAACACAATGTCGTGCACCACAGTTTCTTTATCACTATAAATAATCCAGGCCCCCATCTAAAACTAAAAAGGCAGTGAAAGGACTTAACAAATGCAAAACATGCAGAGCCCTATTGAAAGATAGATTCGGCTGATTATTCCATGCACCCCAAACTGCATGTCTCCATATTACGTAATGCATAATAACCATTGCTTTTATAATTGTTGTTGTTGTTGACCCACATGTTGTTGTTACCCAATGACGCTCGGTATAGAAGGTAATTCACTGCATACATGTCCTTTGTTCCCTACTCCTTCAAATAGCTTCCCCACCAAATTAGGCTTCTCTGCGGTCCATCGAGCATGTCTAGAGATTATCACACACACAGACACACACACACACACACACACACACACACACACACTGAGTGACTGACAGCTGCTGAAAGGCAAAAAGATAAAGATCAGAGCTCTGGTTCTTAAAGCCCAAATCAATAATTTGTAAAAAAAACGGTGACATTAACATTTCAGAGACAAATGATTAACATATTCAATGTATATGCTATTGTCTGTATATTTTAAGAAAATGGTATTCATTCACTTTGTTCTAAGTGTATGTATGTAGCTGCATTCTTAGCTCTTTTCAACCCCTTCATAAATTAGAATAATTTATTGAGAGATGCTGCCCCTCACCCTCCTAGTGTTGGTCACATGGGCGGGATTCTTCCCCTCCAGGACAATAGACCGCCTGATAAAAGGATGTGTGTATCGTAGCGAACTTTGGTAAATTCTTGAAATCTGTCAATGCAGATGTGTACTAAATCCTGATTGGCTCTGGTAAGCCAGGGTGTCCAGGAGCAGCTTTTCTCTGTAGGTTATCTGTTAATTTGTTCAGAAAGGACCCATTGATTTCCATTCAGTTGTCTGTCATCAGGGAGGACAGGGACCTGGGCTACTGCAAGGCCATAATAATATCAATCATTTCCTCTCTAGCACTTACTGTTTTTGTACTATCTGGATTGTGAGTCTGTAATAAAGATTTGACATAGCACGTAAAAATATAAATACAAACCTTATAAAATATGAGATATCTAAAGGTGTAAAGCACAGTAAGAGGTTAACTTATATAAATCTGAATCTTGATGTACAATTTCCATTTCCCTGAGAGAGCCTGTAATTGTGCCCTTTCATGGGAGAAGGCATGCACAGTGTACACCAGCATGCGAGTCAATTGGATAATAGTCTCATGTTTGGGGGAGTTCAGATCCTAACCTCATGAATGACACAGTGACATCGTACACTGGCACACGGTGAACACAAAAGCAACCCATAAACCAAGCAACGGATGGATTTATCCAGACGAGTGATTTATGACCCGTCAGTCTGCTTGGGAGCTGACTGCACCAGCTTCCAAACTGTTTTTTAATTAGTGGCCCATCCCGCTTCATCGATCTGCTCTCTAACTACGCCGCGATGGCTTGCTATGGATCAGCTGTCCTCGCAACAGACACAGCAGCAAAGCCATCTGCGCACCTCTGCAACACTCAGCCAGAACCTTCACTGCATTCACTCCATTAAGGGAGATAAATATTTCAGCTCTTTACCAGCCGGAAGTGTTGCAGGAATGTTGTTGAAACTCGAGTCCCAAAGGCTCAGAATGAGTTGCCTTTAAATTATGCTCACGGATAATTGAATGCTTCTGTGGTTTTCCTCCTGTTCAATAGCTGTTAACGTGTGTACAGTGACACAGTATATCAGCCTCTGGGCCGCCTGCCAATAGGTGAACGACTGCAGTCAGCACTTTCAGAGATGGGGTGGGGCGGGGGGGGACACGTGCGCACTGTGGGCCTGGCGGTGGGGGTGGAGGGGGTTGGGGCCTTGACATCGCGTGTCTTTGTTGTGTTGGTGTAGTGCAGCAAACAGGGGCGGGGCCTAGGGTCCAAGGTGAAGAGGTTCCTCACAAAAAGGAGAATGAATGACGATATCGTGCGTGAGATGGACACACAGTCATGAATTCCATCGACTAATTTGAGTATTTAGTGATTCGTTTTTGTGCGTTCAACCGTAAATTATGAGCCTGGTCAAAGACGATGATTATGCACTTCTACACGGCCATCATCGAGTCCATCCTCTGCTCCTCCATCACCGTGTGGTACGCTGCAGCCACAGCCAAGGACAAGGGCAGGCTGCAGCGTGTCATCCACTCTGCGGAGAGGGTGATTGGCTGCAATCTTCCGTCTCTCCAGGACTTGTTCGCTGCCAGGACTCTGAAGCGGGCCAGAAAGATTGTAGCCGACCCCTCCCACCCTGGACATGAACTGTTTGTGCCCCTTCCATCCGGCAGGAGGCTGAGGTCCATCAGGACTAAGACCTCCCGCCACACGAACAGTTTCTTCCCTTCGGCAGTCGGGCTCATCAACAGAGCCCGGGCCCCCCCTGACTGACTCTGACTCCCAGGTTCCTTCATCACTGTGTCACTTTCACTCGTCACTTTATCCTTATTTTTATTCCTAATTTTATCTTATCTCCTCTAACTTACTAACCCATAGCTTTAGTTTTTAGCGTACTAACCCTTAGCTTATATTTTATGTTTTATTATACTTTTATTTTATTTTTATCTTATTTGCACTATGTCGTCTTTATTGTACTGTCTTCTATGCACCTTCCGCCAAGACAATTTCCATGTATGTACAACATATTATGGCAATAAACGTTTCCTGATTCCTGATTCCTGATTCCACTGGGCTTCATCTGCATGGCCCAGCTGTAGATGAAGAAACTCTCATCAGTTCATTTTTCAGACATTTTTCCTTCCACATAATGAAGGCAGTGTGTCAAGCTGGTCATGCTGCCTGTGAGATAAGAGGTGGGATACGCTCACCATGAAGAATCCTCCGTGGCCTGTAACAGCACACTGCCAAAACAAATGAATCTGAGGTTTACCACATCTGTTTCGTAGTTTCTCTTGCTCAATACGAGCCTTTGATAGCATTTAATTTGATCAATGGTGACATTTGATTAATGAAAGCAGCCATTAGTGTCATATGCTCTCATAACTTCCACTGCTTTCATTGAGAGAACAATCGCTCCGGCCCTCAATTTCTTCCCCGTTGAGTTTTAAGACAGATCATAACGCCGTATAGTGGTTCTCTGCTGATTATGAACGATGCCTTGCAATTACCCTGCACTCACCCCTGACTAGCAGCTTAGATTAAATGACTCACTTCCACGGAAATTATCAGCAGCAGTCCATCGCCGTGTTGTTCTTTGTGCGTCAAGGTTGGACTGGATGTTGCCGCTCAAACGGGCACAGAGGAGTAAGGTGTTTGAAACACCATCCCCCTACTCACACACACACACACCACACACACCATCTACAAGGACATCATCACCTTCAGAGGGCCGAAGGCTGAACAGCAGTAACAGAGGTGATTAAACCACAATGTCACTAAACCAACAAAGGCAATGATTCCATACACAGGAAATACAGTGCCTGTGCACGTCTGTTTGGAGACTACATATAGCGCGTGGATCAGAATAAGAGACTCTGGAGACAGGTAACCTTGATTCCTGCAGCCCTTTTGTGTGGGGAAGGGAGTGTCCCTTTATGTCCCCACATCTGGTTGCTATTGAGGCACTTTAAATCCCCCCCCCCCCCCAATAATCTCACACTTCAAAACGTATCCTTGATTGATGAAATGTGCTGTGTGTCAGGCCGGGGCAAGACACCTTCTCCCTTCCTGTCTTTGTGTGTGTCTCTCTCTCACTCTCTCTAATGTCTTTGTTTCTCTCTCCTATCAGGTGCTATCCCGATGATTGGGTTACACCTGTGCTGGCCAATCAGGGCAGGGCTCAACAATAAGAGGAGGAAGACAGAGGGGGTTATTCTGCTTTGCTTGACTGCATGGTGACACCGGGAGTTGTGAAAGTTTAGCAGTGGGAGGTTGTGGAGCCTGTGTGTCTACCCTGAACGTGGCTACTTTCTGTTGCTTTTGTCTAAAAACACTAAGTTAGTGGTTGATACCTCTTCCTATATTTTGGGTTTGCCCGAGATGTTTTTGGAGCAGTATGCACTGCCACTTCTGTTATCGGGTTCTCACAAATAGGTAGACAGACATAGTTGTGTTGTATTAATTTCTTTTGTTTTGCACATGAAGGGGACGTAACAATGAAACCTTATTTACCTTGTTTCAGTGGAGCTAAAATCATCAGCAGGAGCCTGAAGCAACACCTCCTTAGTCCAGTCAAATGGAAATATCGAAGTAAATAAATGATTGTCTTCTGTAATTTGTTTAAAACAGAATACATTTCAATGATGTGCTCAACAATAACTCTCACATCTCGTGTTTTTTTATATATTTCCAATCTTTATGATTAGAATACAAAGACGGGTGCTTTCATGAACCCACTCAGAGTTATCCCCTGACTGCAGTTCCTCTCAGCACTGAGAAAGGAAAATCTGAAACCGCATCTCAAAGGTACAACTAATGTAGTGTGTTTGCTGTCTTGACGGTTACCATGGTCTTCAGAGTTTAATATAACGCCGTTGTTTTATTGTCCAGTGGCCCCAGAAAACAATTATTGCAGCTCTAAACCATTGTTTTGGTGTTTTGCATCATACCTTCATCTCTCTTGCAGAGAGCAAGATGAAACCATAGTAAACGGTCTAAAACCTGTGAGTTAGGTTTAAAGCTTCAGTCAGCCATCCACTGATGTTTTGAGCCTTTATGCTAAGGAGTAAAGGCTCAAACCAGGGGACAGAAATCAAAGGCAAAACCCCATTACACTTCCATTTGATTATTTTGAGTATAAAAGAAACATGAGCTACTGTTATGTGATGGGTGCCGACTGTCCTAACATTTGTGTGGGACACAGAAATGTGCAGGCTCTTTTTATTCTTAGAAATCACTCATTATGGTCGAATCAGATTTAATTATCCTCGATGTGTCGTAGTCTCATCCTAATTAATCTGTGCAGCACTTCTGCTTTGGCAAAACGAGGAAGGACCACGAAAACATTTCTCATGAACATAAAATGTTGCTATCTTTTTGTTTTATAATTTCACTGGAAATAAGTGGATGTTTTTACTGAAAAGGTCTGAAGCAACTCGCCAGCAGGTGTTAAACCGCAAGAAAGTGGTGACGTTATTTTAATAATTTACAAAAGAGACCAAAGAAGCACTGAATAAAATCAAGACTCAGCAGAGGTTTCATCTGATCTTTCAACTGATTCGGATGCATCTGTCATCCGAGCTAATTTGAACTGAGTGAACTGAGTTCTTCATTCTTATTTGAAACAGAAACATCTAAAAATGATCAGAGAAATCACTTTTCTTTTTTAATGCTTTGAGCTTCTGGCTATTAATTATTCCATTTGTTACCCATACTGTTCTTTCAAGGCCTTTCATGCCCCACACTACCATAATGAGCATTATTTTCAACAGGAAGTTCAATTTCTTTGTGTTGTCTCCCTCAAAATGCTGTGTCATAGTCTGCAGACTGGATGTTGAATAGAAAGCCCTGATGGGCTCAGCTGCTCTATAATGGATTAGGCAGCAGCAGCAGCACAGACCTCTCACCCCCCAAAAGAGCTGAAGGAACAATTTAGAATAGAAGGTACACTGTGATATTTAGATACACTGTTTATCTCAAAAGTATTAGATTGTGTGTGTCAAAGAGATGAAAATAACTGATTCATATTTTCTGTCAGCGGTTGTGTGCTGCAGCACAAGGTTACTCTAAGGACACATCCCTGTAGGTCGAACTTGTTTTGCTTCTCTCCTGCACCCTCCCTGTCCTCCTCCAACATAATGAGTCCCATGTGAATGGGGACCAACCAGCACTTTGTCCTCATGTCACTGACTAAAGCCTCTCCCAGCCAAATTGTAGGGGTTGCATAAAAGTGACATTGATGAATGGAAGGAGATTTTACACATTTTTTAACTGAAAGTCATCATATAATTGACGTAAAACCCAATCCCAGAAATGCTTCATTGTCCATTAGATATAATGGAGAATTTAAATGCCTGGTTTACAATGCTGATGTTTCCTGAAAAATGAACCACGAACCATAAAACGCTGCTGACTGAATCGTGTGACTTTTCCTGAAGCAGGAAGTGAAAACGTTTTTTTCAGCATAGTGCAGTGTGCTGAGCTACTGCTGCTCATGATCCATGTATCAGTTTCTCAATGCACCTTCCGCCCTCCCTTTTGATGCAGGTGAAACCCTTTTTCTGTATTACGGTGGGGTTAAAATCTATTTAATCACAATTGGTAGTGATGAATCATACATTTGACCACAGCTAGACCTGGTGTGATGTGTCTTTCTATAGGCTTTGCGTATATCAAATATGGTAGTTACCGGTGAGGCTCTTGTGTTTTGGTATAAATAATTGCATAATGCACATGCATTTAGCTTTGTACAAGTTATTCAGCTTTCCAGTATTCATTTTTACCCATTTGCATTTTCAAATTTAGAACATTTCCTTTGAAAAATACAATGAAAAACATGAGGCACATCTAAAGTAGATTAAGTCAGTTAGCCATTGTTCTACAAAGCAAATCTTTACACCTAAATAAAATTTACTACACTATTTAAAACACATGAAGACCATTTTCTGATTATTAAGATGCACTTCACAGCTAAAGTAATTAGTTTTCAGGTTGAATACCCCCAATATCTCATCCTCAAAGCGTAGATGGAGGTCACAAATAGAGCTGCGACCTTCCCCCTTTTATCACATCGTCCTTCGGTCTGTCTGTCTGCATGTCTGGCTCAGCCGGCTCTGTCTCTGCTATTATTAGCACTGAGAAAAAACATCACAGTGATGCCTTGGTTAATAGAGGAAGCCACGTGACACACAGGGCCTACCTCAAAATGACTCAGTATTTTTTGCAAGGCAGAAAATAGAAAGAACAGGTAGCAACAGACTATCTTTGGCCATACTACTTCAGTGTACCATTATTCAAAGTATCTTCTGATCCCCATAAATCTTTCTAGGTACCTTCTGAATCCTTTCATATTGCTGCCTTTTGATATCTTTGTCTACAACTCTGTCCCTCTGAAAGGCGTAAATCACAGAGGCTGCCTGAGCACAGCAGGATGCCAAGGCAACAGCAGCTTCAATTCACAAATTAACACTTTGAATACAGGTGCAGCGAGAACATGCACATCCATCTGTTGCTGATTCTAATCGTGAAACTATTCATATTAACAATTCATTGAAATGTGCCTGGCTGCCAGTGTTTAAAGGTTAGCAAAGTAACTGAGAGATTCCCCTCTCTGCAAGATCAGTGGTGTGTTTGACTTAGCTTAGCATAGCACAAAGCAATAGATATAAGGAAAAACATTTGGACATTTGGACTATTGTAAAATTAGAAAAAATAATAATACAGTTTAATAGGCCATTAGCTTAGACATGCCTTACTGACCTCGGTCCTTTGACGAAGTCATGCTGAGGTTGCTGGCTTTGCACATTTTCCCCAAAATCCAGTCCAGTAATGTGCAAAAAGACAATCTCTTCTTGTGGAAAAAGTCTTTTGTGGAGGCTACATATGTATATGCTGAATTTCATTTCATTCCACAACACAGCAATTGGTGTATTCACGTTTTCTTTGACTTCACAAAGGCACAAACACATTATTTTCTATATAAGGCTCTAAATGAATTATCATATATTATGATATTATGATTTATCAATATCTGTATCTGTGACATATGGTTAGTAGAATAAGGCTGTTAACCGCTACGACAATGTCCGAAAGGTCGCATGAGTCTTTATTTTAAATTTCGGCTTTATTTTAAAGTTTTCGGTGTAAAGATTCGCTAACATCCTCATGCCGTTTTTTCTGTTTCTCCGTTGGCTCTTCCACATCCACAAGTTATAATCTGTGCAGAACCGAGGCTTCAGTGCAGGGAGGAGGGATGGCTTTGATCAGGAGACGCTGACAAACTGGTGAAATTTACGGCCGTGGCCGCCTCGCTCTGCTTCTTGATTCTCATTTCCTCCACCATTACAGCCCTGCACAGACACTTATTAACAGGCAGGACATAAAGCATGCTTCTCCCTCAACAAACTCGCCTTTGTACCTCAAAATAGCAAAAGGTGAAGACATGAAAAAGGAACAATTCCAATAATGGGGAGTGAGTTTGTACAGATGGTATTAATATTCATCTCAAACTCCAGGTACAACCTGAACATTAAACTTACAGACAGTTTTCCATTTGATGTTATGGGGTATAGGGTTATATCATGGCATTCAGATGAGACTTTGAAGAGTTAATAGCAACTTAAGTGGAAAAAACTGTGAAAAACGAACCCGGATGTTAACGTATTGAGACGTGAGAAAATGAAGAGAGTGTATCTTTGAACTAATAGGCACAGTTTATTCTTTGTTATGTATTTTATTACAAGCAACATCAGCCAACTGCAGCGTTTGCTGGTTGCATTGCGACTGAAGGACTAAACACCCTCAAACTGATCTGAGATCCTCGAGAAGGCAATATTTGCTACATGGAATTCATGTGTTTTTATTTCCCTGTAATACTCTCGTTTGTTGCTTAAGGTAGTGATCAAAGGCTAAGAAAAGGGTGGCGAAGATGAGACTCAGAATAGAAAGTTGAAGCCCTCCTCAGGTTTGAAGCATGAGGAGGGAGTACTGTTTCATAACGGGGGCTTTTACAGTGTGCATTTCACCCAATGGCTCCCACCACACCTTCTAGCAGCATTGCAGGGGTATAAATCTTTGAAGAACTGCAAACTGCGTCACACATGCACACCCAGAGTCGTAGCAGTCCCGCCCTGTTACAGAGACAATCCAAGAGGCCTAAGGTCTTAAGGTCCAGAAGTGTGTGTGTGTGTGTGTGTGTGTATGGCGCGGCGAGGGGACAAAGATCAACGAACAGTGCAGCAGCAGGTAAACCATCGTCAGAAGAAAAAAACATGTTTCCAGGAAAGAAGTCAAGGAGACATTGCTTCCTCGCCTGAATTGGTTTAAAACAATATTTATTTTTACGGATAAATGCTGGCACTCAACATTGAACCTAAAATGTGCTCCTAAAACAGAAATCTGTGAATAGTCTCTCTCTTCTTTCCTTAATATTTTTAACAGAGCATTAATCTGTACTGACATATTTTACTTAACAGTAGCAATATCACGGAATAGATAGACATAATATTTCTGTATACTATTCTAAAGTACCAATACACCATGTCCTAATTATGAATTAAAAGTGCTGAATTACTTATTTTCTAAATTTGTGTATTATTACATTGGGTTATTATTAGTGATGCTATAATAACTTAGGCAGCTGGTAAGGATGGGTTAAATTGGGTTACCAGTACTGGGTGACTTGTGAATTTGCCTCCAGGAGTCAGTAAAGTCTTACATGTAATAATATTACATACTCTATTTGTTGTTTCACTTTTTGTATTATTCCGTATATATACGTTCTTCTCAAGACTACTAAAAGCAGCATACAAAAAAAACAGTGAAATCCTGCGTAGCCTCAGTAATTTCATGTCTTTATTGAGTCTTTATTATATGGTGTCATACAGCAATACATGAGAATAACATCAAACAAAATACCATATTAACCACATTCAATTCCTATGCTTTTGTTGTCATGGTAGCTCTAATAATGAGATAATAATGCTTACACATTCCACTGAACAGAATCACACACATCACACATATGGCAAGAAAGAAAGCTGCTGGTGTTTTAAGGCATTTTACATCCTACTGTTATTTGTTCTGTGGCTAAATCTTAATTGGTGTATTTTATATTTGTGACATACCGGGTTTTCAGAAGAAATGCTTAAAGTTTTTTTCCCTGAAGGGATGTTGCATGTGCACTTAAAGTTTGGCAGTAGAGCAAGTAAAAGTGAACTTTACCTCTTCAGACACAAATGAATGACGATTTTGGTCTACTGTTTAAAGATAAAGAAGAAAGAAAAAAGAACCATTCATCGACTGTTACAGCTGTGTATTACAAAATGCAGCTTATATTTAAACTTCTTGTACATTTATTCTGCTTTACACTGGAATTCACTGATTCAGAAAACAAAATGCCCAACTTACAGGTTCGCTGCCCTCTACTTAATTATGATAGGCCACTGTGTAGAGACACAGAAACACTCACTACAGCACTAACATACTATCACAAGCCTCAAGTATAACAACAGAAACCCAATCCGCACCAGTGTGCCGTGCAATCAGTAGTTTTTTGTTTTTAACCTTTGTGCAGTTTGTCAGGATGAGGGTCGCCGTGATCATCAGCAGGAGAATAACTTAGAAACACACAAGCTACACGACTCTCATACTGCGAGACTTCTAGTGGGGAGGTACGGCAGACATTTTGTCCAGCCACGGCCACGGTTATAAACCGAAAACTTGTTGTTTCAAACATGTGGTGGTGTAGCGGCTTCTGACTGAATTTGGTAGCTGCATTTTACCTCCTTTGCACCATCTTTGCTTCCCTGTTCCCTCCATCCTTCATAACATATTGTGCAAACTGTTTACCAAGTTTGGTTGTTTTGTGCATTAAATTGGATTTTTTTTTGTCATTATACTCATAGCATGGAGTTCTACCCAAATCACATTCTATTGGCTTACATGTCTATTAAAGTTATTTATGAGAGTTGTGCGTGATGATGCTCAGCACGGTAGATGGTGAGCAACGGCCGATGGATTCCATGCAAGCAGGACATCTACATACACCATGCAAATTATGCTTGATTTAAACGTTTCCTTTTTTCAATTCTCTAATGGCTTAACATACTGTCATGTAACATGTTTATCTTGGCTGTAGACTGTGTGCTTCCTCACTGAATTGTTTGTATCATATAAGTGGATGCGCACACGTGCTTTCATTGGAATGTGTTGAGAGTATTTCACAGTTTGTGGTTGTAGTGAATGACCAGTCATTATTTACGTGTTTAAGTATCACATATTAAAGTAACATCAGCCCAAAGTGTGACAGACCAGCCTATTACTATATTTTAAAGGGCTGCATTTCTGTAAAATATGCTACCTACGATAAGTGCTTGTTATTGTTTGATGTTGAGTGTGTGACGGAGAAAGACAGAGTGCTGATGTACTGTTTGTTGTTGTGAAGAATGGTGGTAACAGAAGAGTTACCATTGTTTTCCTTTGAGGAACACACGTGGGTGATAAAGGACAGGGAGAGAAAACGACACCCAAAACCAACATATAGATCCCAAATTCTACACATCTGTGGACATCCAACACACAAAAGTGCAGATGGAAACCAGGATGATCTTAGTATGCTGGTCATATGGAGGCAAAGTCATCATCTGAGATCCCCACTAGTGTTGAAATGTAAAGGCTCAGGATTTATTTTAGCTTGGGAAATGAAAAGTGGTATGGGTTTGCAGGGTAAAAGGTGAAAAACAAGCTTACAGTCGGCCCTTAGATTTTCTGATTGGTTGAAATGTCGCTGGGGTCTTGCTGCTTCTCCATCTTCTTGGTGGTGGTGACCACGGTCTCCTCGTAAACTTCACGCTGGGACACCTTGGCTCCAGACTTGCTCTGCTGCTGCTGGTCCTCCTCCTTTACCTCCCTCTTGTAGCTCTTGCTGGGGCTGGTGTATATACGGCTCTGGTAGTTGTAGCCTTGCCCAAGGCCTGCGCTCATGGAGGAGCCAGGATAGCCTATCCCTGTCCCGATGCGGGTTTCCTCCCCTTCCAGTAGTTTTCTGCAGAGAGGGCGATGGAGGGAAGGGTTTACATAGCATAGAGATAACAACAAGATAAGAGGTGTTGTTATGGGACAGAATTTTAAACAAGAACGAGGGGATTCTTTTTGTTTTTAAATATTTAATTTTACAGAAGTTATCTAACTGTTAGTGATTTGTCTTTGTGAGAAGAACCTACCTGTAAGCTGCTATTTCAATATCCAGTGCCATCTTGACATTCAGCAGGTCCTGGTACTCCCTCAGGTGACAAGCCATCTCACTCTTAGTGGCCCTCAGGTCATTCTCCAGCTCTAGCATGTTGTCCTGTGAACCATCGAACAATACCGGGGTTCCACATTTTATTTTTAACTAAAAACATTTCTTGGCCAAATAAAGAGCTCTGTCAATGTTAGCCTCTCTATCACGCGGCCTCACATTTAAGTAGTTGATTAGCATAATTTGCTTTGCCCTAAAACGTATGCTCAATTCAAAACCACACTGAAGTCACTCATTTAGAGCACACACACAGTCAGAGGGCGTTGTCTGATGCAGCAGCTGAGCCCTCTGTCCCGGGGAATGGTCTTCAGCACCATGGACAGCGCTCAGCTGTTCTATTGTTTTGAAAACGCTTTACAGTGTGTTAACATTAATACAAATATTTAGTTCATGAATACAATGTGAGATTTACTAGTTTAGAAAAACGGTAACAAAGTCTTTAAAAGCTGTTTACCTGGTAATTTCCAATCTCCATGTTGTGCCTCTCCTCCATCTCCCGCAGCTGCTTTTCCAGAGACTCGTTGGTTCCCCTCAGACTCTCTGTCTCGATCGTCTTCGACTGCAACTGCCTCCTGAACTCGCTCAGTTCCTCCCTGCTGGCGCGGATGGCATCATTACTCCGGGTGGCCTGATCGGACAGGTCGGCGAACTTGGTCTTGTACCACTCCTCGGCGGAGTGCAGGTTCTTGGACGCCATGGACTCGTATTGGCCTCGAATCTCCTTGAGGGCCGAGGTGAGATCTGGCTTGGACACCTCCATCTCCACAGACACCTGGGCGGCGTGGATCATTTCAGTCAACTCGACCACCTCCTCCTCGTGCACCTTCCTGAGGAAGTTGATCTCGTCCAGCAGAGATTCCACCTTCTTCTCCAAGTCCAGGCGCACCATGGTGGCGTCGTCCACATCTTTCTTAAAGGCCTTGAGGGTGACCTCCGCGTCCTCCCGGGCACGGTACTCCTCTTCGTATTTACCCCTTAACTTCTGCAGGTCGTCTTCAATACAATCCCTCTCGATGACGAGCTGGGACTTCTCCCCGTTCAGCTCTTCGAGCTGCGAGCGCAGTTCGCGGATCTCTTGTTGGTAGAGCTCGGCCAGGCGGGACGGCTCGGCCTGCCGCTGGCGCAGGGCGCTCAACTCCGTCTCTAGCACTTTGTTGTGCTGCTCCAAGTTGCGCACTTTGTCGATGAACACTGCGAAGCGGTCATTGAGCCCCTGCATCTGTTCCTTCTCATTGGTGCGGACAATTTTGAACTCATTGTTGAGGACGCTGCTCTGTGTCAGGTCGAAGGTCTCCAGCGGCATTAGGCGGCCGGACTTTCTGTTGTACGCGCCGACGGATGAAACGTTGCTCCGGGATACAGAGGAGGACCGGTAACCTCCCCGCGAGGACACGTTCATCGGTGCCCGTGACGGAGAGGAGGCATAACGGGGAGAATCCCCGAAAATCTTCCTGTAGGAGGAGGAGGAGAAGGCTTCAGATCCGTAGCTCATCTTGGCTTGAATGGAGACAGAGCAGAGCAGTGGGCGCGTCTCGTTTTTATAGGGGGACCGACCCAATACCTCATTAACATCCGGACTCACTCGTCCCACATATGCGTCAGTTAGTCCGATGAGCGTGTCCTTTAACTCTTCTCGGTTTTAATTGTTTTATTAACAACAATCAACATCTATATACCACAACTGTTCTTCTAGTCCCAAACTGTGCACACAACACTGTTCTTTGTGTGGAGCAGATGGAACTGTCCTTCTGGCGCAGTGGTGCGTCGGTGTTTCATTGCTTGTTTCACATATACACTTTAAACTAAAAAGTCATACTGAAATGCTCCTCCTGAAGCATTTATTTTCTGTATAGTAAAGAAAAATATTACGAACTATTAATTGCCCCTAAATCCAACGATGATTCAATTTGCTCCAAAACTATATCTGTTGTGCATTGTTTCAATGCACAATATATTATGACATGTTATTACAGTTTTCAAATGAGTGTTTGTACCTTTTCTTCCCAAACGTTTGCAGTGAGAATTAATATAAAATGGATAAATAAAGAGATGCTGAGCTTGACTTTACGAGTTTAACTGGAAACTTACTCACTTAGGTGAGTGCACATGCTGCCCAAAACCAGGGTGGTAGCTAAAAAGAGACGTGAAGATGATCCATGCGTAACAACATGCACCTTATTTTGAAGTATTGCATTTGAGGTTGCACTTTAGGATTTTACAGCTGAACGTTAAAAAAAAGGTTTTAAAAGTTATTCATCTTAATTTCTCTTCATAAACTGAATGGAACGTATCAGCTGCGTCTTGATTTGCGCATGTTTGGTTTTGCGCAGCGGTCCCTTGAAAGCAGCACCCCTGTGACAGGTCTTTGCAGCCCTCTGCTGTCAGAGAACAGCACACTGCAAGCAAACATGACCACCACAGAAATATTAAGTCCAAAACCATAAAGGCTATTTTGACTGAAGCAAATGCGGCCTCCCGGCTGCTGTATGTTGAGATTAAGTGATGATGGAGGAACTGTGAACTGATATGAGTCATCGCAATTTCTAAAGAAGGATTACTGTGCAGATTCTTCCGATGTGATATGCCCCACAAATGCCCTGGAGAATATTTGTGCCTTTCACTCCAAAAATGTGTGCTGATATTAAAAAAAAGATTGCAAAGGTTATCACCCTGCATTATCACCCTGCAGCGTGCAGCTTTTGGTGGGGAGGCACGTAGTTATTATGACAATGAAAACTGATCTGATTCCCCAATTGAACTGCCTTTTTGACCTTTGCTGTGGAATTTTGAAGGCTATTTATTGACTTCTGTTACGGGCCAATAGTAGTTTTGCATCTGTGCTTGGGCAGAATGAATCTAAAATGAAAACACTGAGATTATTACATACAACATTAAGTTTTACGAGAGTTTGGGTTTGTTCAAATCCAACGGCTATAACAGACTCACAAACTATTTCATAGTTCTCTTAATTTTAGAACAAAGCGGCAGCACAAATACAATGTTCTCTTTACTGAACACGTGAACGACAATGAATGAGCGCTAAAAATCACCGCTTAAACCCCAAAGCCATTGCTTTATTTCAGACTTCTGCACTCGAATACGTTTCAAAGAGTACTTTTTACTCCATTGTATGACACCTATAATTAGTATATAGTAAGTTTTTAGATGAAGAATTTACACATCACAATTATTGAGTCTGTTATACACATATACAGTAATAAGACACACATTCCAATTTTGAATCTCCAACAAAGGTTTCCACATTTTATTCAAATGATTCCATCAGTCTCTCAAGTCTTACAATGTATTAAAATGATTCACAGGCCAAGAACTAAGATGAAACAAATGAGTACACATTTGTGTGACAGAACATTTTCTTCTTTCCCATTCCATTAACCATGACTGCTCAGATGCAACCCTTTGGAGGACGCCTGAGCCCTAGATGGTGAACTGAGGATATGAGATAGATCAAAAATACTTTTGAATTACAACACTTTCAATGTCACATGTACAAATAAATCAGTCAATTTACATCAATTTTTTGGAGTGTATCTGCCGCCGCTGATGATAAGAATCACAGATGTCATCACATTTATCTGCACCTTAAGCCCTCAGCAAACCCGAGACAACTTATCTTGACATTGTCATTGACGTCTATTGTGCTTTCTTGAGTTGTTTCATTTGAGTTGAATAAATGTGAGTACTTCGTGACAGGATTCGCGATTCTTTGCGATGCTGCAGGTCCACTATACGCAGATTAACTGTTGCATCAAGATTCATTAATGTTATCGGTCCAGGTTATCCCGATACCCCGCTGACGACACTTAGCCCCGCCTCCTCCACGTAGACCGATTAGCCCCGCCCACTTGACGTCGTCTCAATAGAGGTAGCGAGAGAGAGAGAGAGAAACAGCAGAGAGGAGGCACAGCAGCAACACTCGTCCGCTGCCCGGCTTCCCCCCTGAAGACAGAAGGAAGAAACCTCACATCGACTCCGACTTGTTTCTTCCACCGCTCAAGGCGCATGCGCAGTGCGACTGACCGTGCGGTTGTTGTATTCTTGAACTCAGAGGTGAGTACAGTAACGTCAGTTACGGCTGATCGCAGTGAAATCTGCCACCTCCCCCCCCCCCCCGCTGTTTTGCTGTTTCCTCCTTCGGAGCCAGCTGACGCGTTAGCTTTTGTCCGGTTGCGGTCGGACCGGAGGAACTGGACGGAGGCTGGTTAGCTCTCACGGAGCAGCGAGAAGCGAGAGGTTGACCTTTAACAATGAGGCTTTTCTGTGCTTTCAGGTTACGACACTTTCGCAGTAATAAAAGCGTAAGCTGATACCCCTTTAACCGCGTTTGTTTTTGTCGCAGAAAAGCCTTTTATGTTGACAGGGCCAAAGATGCTTGTGAAACGTACGTGTAACGTGTAACGTTCATGTTGATACACGACGACTTCCGCCAACGAAGCCTGTCACAAGTTATGCCCTTTTTGTTTCGTCTTCAGTTGTTTGCAGTAGTGTTTAGTTATTCCTTGGGGACCAGTGGACCATGAAGTCATAAAGAAAAGAAGAAGAAAAAATACACGTAATTACAGACAATTGGTGTAAAAAACAACAACAACAACAAATGTTTCGGTTGCTCTCGTGCAAAGCTATAAAGTCAACATCAATGACAGTGTAAGTGTAATACAGTGTTTGTTGATTTGTTAATGTCCGTCTGCCTCGGTAAGCCTCTCATCTGTGCTGGCAGCAAGGAGGAGGCCACTGACCTCCTCTGCCTCGCTTACTGACAAAGCGTCACCCCGAGAGAGCAGCAGCCCTACAAGGCTTCACATTCTACAGAGGCCGGGGTTTGCAAGGCATTCCAGGGATTGTTGTCTTCCTCTTTGGACTTGCCGCTTTTTGTCCAGGCCTTTCTGGTTGATAACCAGTCCGTGGGCTTCACCACATTAAGCACGTGAATGTTTCCTACTGGTAAACGGCAGCATGACTGAGGAGATATTCTCGTGCGTCCTCGTGCCAGCCTGCAACATTATAGCAGAACATTGGACAGACTGGGTGGAATCTCAATATTTTTGCTTTGTGTCCTCAATGAATGCGGTGGCCCATCCGGCCTGACCTCTTGTACACGGAATGTTCCCGCAGGCCCCATCCTACGCTCCCCCACCATGACCTCTATCTGATTTTTGTTGTTTCAGAGAACATCCCTCATTGAAGGATGATGGATGGTGATTAAACTGTCGGGATCATACAGTTCATACCTCCTCACTTCCAATGTTGAGCATGTACAATTTAGCAACACAAAAATAAAATTGCGGACTTGTAAAGTGGCCAAAAATCTGAGAGATTGCAAAGGTCCAGCAAACCTGAGTAGTAGTGATGCTGTTGCACAAGGGTTCAAGTACCATTACACACATTTCACAGACCTGAATAACTTGGTGACAACCCGCCATGGAACCAATAATAGACAGCGACACCTTGTGCAAAGTACCAGTCAAGAAGACTGCACGGCATGCCTGGGATGCATGTCACCAGGCTTCTGATGTTTTCGGCAAAGTCAGTCGGTAACACATCAACGTTTGGGATCAACCTTGCGTTCCTGATGCAATAGAGGTCGAGGACGGCTGATTCATGCCTCCTACTCAAGCTGCTGCTTTCCAGCAAGTAAAGCTCGCGACAGGTCAATCAGTACTTACGCTGACAACCCTGAAGCACAAACTCTGGACGACTAAAGGTGGATGAAGAGAAGGTGATCTGGGGTTGCCATCTCTCATGCAGTTTGAAATATATGTGGTTAATGGAATTTATTGAAAGGATTACCCAAGAAATAAGCGTAAAATACAAAAAATGTAGAGGCTCCTTTTCAGATGACTTCAGTTGCTTGTTTAAGTGAACGTTGTTAGTGGTTGACCATACATTTTTTTTAACTGATTTATTTCTTTCCTTCTCCTCAGAAACTTACAGGTTTTAAAGATGACCACTTCATGGAGTGACAGACTGCAGAACTATGCCGACCTGCCCGCCAACATGGACGGTGTATCGATGAAAAAGTACAGAAGAGAGCCGTACCACAGGTAAGAAACACAATGTGCATTTCAGAGTAACTCAAACTAGAGTTACTCAGATGGGATAGTTTTCTGTGTCATAAATGGAGCAGCCAGACAGTACATGCTATTTATGTGTGTGCATACAAGTTTGGTCTTAACAGATACACATATTTCTACAAACATATCTTAATCAATACATCAAATGTGAACAAACCGTTCCACCATCAGGATACTTTTTTAAAGTAAAAACTTTGTCATTCAGATTGGGAACAAATTGGCTGAGGAACCTCAAACTCCTTCCATTATGTAGAGCTGACGTAAAAAGTATGTCCCATTATTTGTCCATCAGTAGATCACATTCAATGTGACCAAATTTACCATGACTTTCTCGCATTATAACAAGGTTTCTTCTCATCGTGTATTTCCTGTCTTACTTGTAATACAGAGCACGAGCCTTAGGTCACGCCGGCTCAATTTTGGAACTTTTTTTCAAGCTTTGGCTTTTTTTTTAGGTCTGGCTGGTTCATTGGTAGCAGTCAGGCTATTGGATTTTGTGTGTGTTCTTCTTACTGTTATGACAAATTCCTCTCTGCCTCAAACAAAAATGTCACGGGTCTGCTGAAGTCCGAGGCTGAGTGCATGAATAAGAAGCTTGTAGTTGGCTTGAAGGAAAACTAAGTACATTGATCTGAACGGTTGTGGCACTTGGTTCTTTTAACAACTCACACAATGGCACAGTCTTTTGATGGATACACTTCCTTGTTCCTGTACCTGTTGACCAGAAAAAGCCCCACCCCCCTTACGGAAACTCTCATGTAGTAATAAAACATGTGTTTCTGTTCAATGTTTAACAACATGCATGTGCACTTGGTACTGCTGTTCGTATACGTGGGCTGCACAAGTCACCCGGTCTGTGATCCCACCCCCCGACGCCTTGTAGATACTTGCATGCCAGCAATCACACGTGCAAAGATTACAAAGGTACAGAGGTTGGCTCACTAAGACGACGTGCTTGCAACAGCAGTATTTAGTTCAAGTATAACCGAGGCTCCTTGATCGCTCAGCCGTTCCTGTGAAATGTCAGAAGCCTTTGAAGGGGACCATGGGCTCATCCCACAGACAGACCGGGGCCATTACTTTAAATTAAGGGCTCAGCCACCACAATGCGGCCTGAGATCACATGGCAGAGTGCCGGCGACTCCACCAAACACGGATATCTCTGGGTCTCCAATCACTGTCTGCGTGAGATTAGAGCGCAGTGGGTACATCTGTGTGATTGGCGCACAGCTGCACTCAGATGGAGCGTGATTCGTCTGTTGTGGGTTAGGGTTCAGCCAGTAGTGTTGTCGGCAGGACCAAAGTCGAGGCGGTGATCAGCCACCCGACCCTTTGTCAATAGGGGCGAGAGAGCCATAATCCCCACCCCCTCAGCTATGATGTATGGATGTCCTTTACTGACCCCCCCCCCCCATGTGCTTTGAGCAAGAGGTCACGCGAAATGACAACAGCTCAACAAGATAGAAGAGATTTTGATTTAAATCCCTCTCTGGAAAAAGAGTTTACTCACTCAGCGGACAGGGATTCTGACAGTGGTAGTAGTTTGACTCTATATTATTGTCTATAGAAGCAGCGTTACTCCATAATTATCTTATAAGCAAAGCAAATAAATAACTTCATAATCAGAACGGAATTTAAGTTGTTACAAATATACATGCCACTGATAACATTAACCACTCTGTTAAAGTCTCTCATCTGAACTTGATTTATTGATCTTATGACTGAATTTGTATCTGAATTTGATCTGTTTGGGAAAACGTAGTTTTAGACTTGGCCTGACACAAGCCATTTTTATAATTATTCATTTGAGCGAGTCTTAATTTGAGCCTTTATTGTTTATATCATATACAAATGGCACACTCTTTCTGAATGTGTTTGTAAAAAAGTAAGAAAAAACAAAGCTTGCTTTTAAAGGACTGTCCTTACACAGTTCGTCAATGTTTGATCGGGTATACAGATGCCATTTATAAAATTTACATTAACAAACATTGCGGTTCAATAAAATGTGCTCCTGTGAGAACTGATTCTGCGAGTGTTTACGTGGAGCCAAATGTCGGTCTGCTTAGCAGCTGTCGCTGTGGGGCCGGGTCTTTTCTTGATTCTACCTGACTTGTGATTGTTCTGGATGTCTTTGAGGGCCCACAAACATCATGCTGCACAACAACAAACCCGATGGCCAACACGCAACAAAAGAGAAAGACATGGAATGACCACAATCATTTTTGCACAACAAGTCCGAAAATGTCTGAATAGCAAGAAAGCAAAGGGGGAGAGAGAGAGAGAGAGAGAGGGAGAGAGATGGTGGGAGGGGGGGCATTGTTTTTAGGTTAATAGGTGGGTCACACCAACAGAGTGTCAAACTGAGGTTTAATTTTGCACAGAATGCATCACCAGTCGTCCGCGGCGCTGTCCTCTAAGTGGGATCTGATTCACTACGGGTCTGCTGCCAGGTATTTAACGTCTCTACACTCCAAAGATGAGTTGCAGCTTTGCGTGGCGTAGCCCGGTTTCTGTTTCAGCGTGGCATATTTCATTTCCCATTAACGGACTTGCGTTATTTCTGGCATTTATTTATTTTTTAACATAGACTTGTGCTTAAATATCAAGGGACTGTCCCAGATGCTGAAGATGAGACATGTCGGCCTGTGCCAGTAGTCAGAGCAGCAGCTTGTGTTTTCTCTGTGCACGTCCTGTCAACAGCGTCCGTCACCGTGTCCACGATGGACTTCAGGGTCCCGATGGATGTGTGAGTCGGCACACCAGAGGCCCGTGGTGTTTCCTGCTCTGAGCTCGCTCTGTCAGGCTTCACAATCGCCCGGTGTTTTTTTGCAGCCACATGTGGCTTTAGGAAACTCAACCGCTTTTCTCTTTTGTTGCGCGTTTTAGTGCTGCGTAATTGTGTGCCGCTATTTTAGCAAGACTGTAGACGCAGGATTTATTTGACGATTGTATGCCGACGTCAAATGGCAAACGAATATTAAGGCCATAGTCTTCTGACACGCACTGTTTGATTGTATGTTCCAGTAATCTCAGACATTGGCACAACGGATGATTTCTTTGTGTGATATCTTTCATTTCTCTTTTCTTAAGATGTCTTTGTCCCTGAGAAACACTCTCTCACACTGTAGGGCTAAGTTAAATCTTTTTTTTTTAACCGCTTCTGTTCATTTAAAATAATACATTGATGATGCTTGATATGCAACGTGGCCTCTTTTTGCTCATGCTGGAACAAAAACCAATACATTTATTCATGTTACCATAATTAAAGCTATCTTGATATAATGGATTGGCGATGATTAAATAATGCTCCATGAGGTCTTGTTGGGTTCATATGTGATACACGGGCGGACTGTGGATTCCTGAGTTCATTGTCATTTACAGAAGAGGGACAGACTTGAATGAGCCTTTTGAAAATGTCAATATGAATACTTTGTCAAATTTGTTTTTCCACTAAAACCCCTAAACACCTGGTGTATAAATGTATGTTACAACTCGAATGTAACTGTGATGTCCTTGTGATGTATTTAAGACTATTTATTTTATCCCTCAATGGTTGTTTTAGGAGGTCCTTTGAGTCTGCCAGATAAACACTGGTCTTATGGATGCATTTTGCATTGTAACTAAATCCTCTACCTCAACTTGTTTCCCCCCAGAGTGTTTGTCAACAGAAGCTTGGCAATGGAGAAGATTAAATGCTTTGGCTTTGACATGGATTACACTTTAGCAGGTAAGTTGAATACACATTTATCTAAATAATACTATTAGTACAGAAAAAAATAATTGTTTAATTTCCTTGAATCATTTTATAAAAGCTAGGAAGCTGTCTAAAGTCCTTTTGAATGTGAAGATTTAAATACTTGTATCACTGTCTTGTTGCTAATTAAAAGTGTTGATTGGATTTTTTTTTTACTTACACCTTGAACAGTTTGATACCACATACATTTGGCCTTCTCTCTAATATTTAGTTAGAGGCTAAATAATTGAGAACAAAAAGGACGTTGCAATTTGGTAAGAGGGTTGCATAACCGAATGTCCTTCTTGTGTTCCTGTTAATAATGTAGACTACTAGTGTCACTTGATAGCCCAGATTGATTAAAATGTTTAGCTGTGTAGTAAATGTATACATGCAAATCAATCCCAAAAACGAAGAGAACAGCATTTTGTTAATGCCATTGTATGATTGAGGGATTTTTTTGGACTTGTTTGCCTTTTTTAATTTGCCGTTATTGAGTTTCCTTTCACCTTGTGATGTTTGCGTGGATGTTAAACTCCACAGTATCCCTCCTTTTCAACTCTATTTTTGGCTACCCTGCCCGCCCCCCAGGCAACTGCAGGTTATTGACCACATTTTACTATTTAGGTCGATGCCAGTGGCACATCGAGCTCACAAAAACGTCACAAATATCAAAGTAGATTTTTAGCGGGATGTTTTGTTCCCCTACCGACCCGTTGGCCAGGCCAAAAATATCCAGATTTTTCATGCCACTTTGCTCTGTGACTCAGCTCCAGTTTTTTGGTCTCACCGTCTCTATAAATAGATCCACCCTGACTTTGAAAAGCAGGTCATGTTTGTTGAGTTCACCGGCAAGGCCTCCCTTGAGAACGGGGATCACTCGTAGTCCCGGTCCGGCTCCGTACCCCCCACCCCCCCGTACACCCGCCCCCCCCGGCTCTGCCCGCAGGAGATTTCACACACGCTCAGCTGTTGACGTGACTCTCTTTATGGGCGCTTGTACACAAGTGTTAATGTTTGACTGGAAGCTTGGCTATCGCGTGTCTTTGGGAGGGCGCTCGGGTTCTGATATCACAGAGGAGGGGATGGAGTCACAGAGGAGCTGCGGCTCAGCCACAGCGCCCCGGATCACCGCAACATTCAGGCGGGCAAGTCCTTCTTAAATATATGTACACAATTAGTCTTACACACTTGACACTTTTGGCAATATGTTTGTTTCCCGCCTCAGTTTATCGTCCAAATACATGGAAGTCAAAAGTGGAAAACTATTGCAGTGGATGTGGACGTGTCGCACCATTTCATAATATTTGTAAACTAAATCAACATTGTATTACAACATTGTTACTCTGTGTGCTCCACAAGGAGAACACGCAGTGAGGCCCAGATTGCATCGAGAGCTCGACATAGTTTTGTCCTAGTTTTCCAACAGACGTTTGGCTCCCCAAGGCCGCACTCAAGTTTCCTCCCTTCGGCCCCATTAGTTTGATGGTGTTATGAATCCGTGACAAAGGCCTACATTTGCTTATTGTGTTCAAAAGATGAGTTGAGACGAGGAGTTCATACGCAAACTGATGTCTTGTCCAGTGGTCTATTAGTTGAAGGGTGCAGGTTGTTTATCTGGAGTGTGTGTGTGTGTCTTTGTGTGTGTGGGGGCGGCGGCGTGTACATTACAATTAGGCCTAAGACAACCTGACCGCCACACATGCCACACACACTTGAGCAAATGGAGCCGAGGGGGTATAATTAACTGGCAACCCTCTCATCTGAGACTGGAGGTAACCGATCCCTGAAGCTAAGCCCGCGTCTCTCCCAGATTTTAAGTAGATGGCCGCGTGTGTTTATGTGTGTGCGCGTGCGTACTGACAGCGTGAGAAATGGGATTGGCTTACAGCCGGGGAGCCAGGACCCCTATAAAACAGAAATGCAGGAGTCAAGGACACTGCAAGCGACAATGACATAGCTTCCGGTCTGAACACTAATGCTGTAACCCTACCTCTTTCTTAAATAACATTTAAGAATATTTTATTGGAAGCCTCGTTATCTGAAGTATGCAGCTTTCTATGTCTCTTCCAGCGTGAAAGCAGAAGTCAATCCAGCGTACCATTTGAGTCTGTCAGTATGTCAAACAGTGTGTGGCGTCTAGAATTACGTTTCAAAGGGATTCGTTGAAGCCAATTGGTGTCACGTGTTTGTGTTTGGAGAAGGCCTGGTTTTTCAATTTAAAGACGTGAAGAGGTCATACCGGTTGGCTTATGTGATTTGTGATTGTGGTCAGTGTTTTATGGCCTGTGAGAGCTTATGTCATGTGGTTATGTCACACCAGGGATTTTCTGCATTTGTTTTTCACTGCTCTTCTTACGGGTCTTAAGTGAGCAGGGCTCAGGTAGACAAATAGCATGTCGTGTTTTTCTCTCCACCAATTACATTTTGTGATAATTTAACTAATTTGTTTTAAAAACAGTTTTAAATGATTGAAATCTGAAATGTTGTGTAAAAAGACTAAATAATTTGGGATTGACACCCATTTGTGTGGTGCTTTTCATTTTATGTTAATATCATGTTTTTATTCCTAACTTCAAATGAACTTTTTTCCATTTTAATTTTATAAAGAAACTTTATAGTCTCACTTAATTAGTTTAACCAGTCTTTAGGGGCCTTAATGGGCCTATAAAACAGTGTGGCGTGTGGAGTGTGTCAAGGTCAACAAGTGGAAAGAGCCACCCACGAACTAAAGAAAGAGAGTGAGGGATCAGCCCCCCCCCCATCCCCCTCCAGGGGGCGTGTAGAAAACAGGCAACATACAACAACAGCACAGGCACATTCTTATATCGTATTTATAACATCTGACATATTGTTTTCCCCTGTGCCGCATAGTTTGTGGATCCTCTGCCAGCCTATTTTGAGCACAGCATCAATCTGTCTTTATTTCCAGAGCCCCCCCCCCCCCCCCCCAGCTTGGTTTAGGTAAATATCTGGCTCTCGCGCTTAACGGGGGTGCGTGCTTGCCATCAGTCTCAGCTGCACTCATCATCGCATGATCATGTTTCTTTGTGGATTTTGTGTGCAGAATGTAGTGGTCCTCGTTGAGGAGAGAAAGCGAGCAGGGCAACAAGGGTGTGTCATATGGGCATGGGGTGGGGGTGGGGTCACTTGATAGTGAGAACATGTCAAATTACTGGAGCAACAGAACAGACTCTCATGTGGACAGGGTCGCCTTAAAAAAGTGTCATCCGGGTGTTGCGCAACACGAGTGGGCTCCTATGACTGTGTGACCCTCTAATAACATGCTCGATGTGCACAGCGTCAACAACAGCTCTCCTCGGTATACATATTACAGTGTTTTCTGTCAATTTGACTTGTAAGTGTGCTCCTCAGGCCCTGCCGTCAGCAGATACAGATATATATATATTTACAATTGTTGTTTTTAGCAGGTAGAGCTGTCTACCACAGAGCAAGAAAAAGCTGAAGTAAATAACTTTTGAAAGACCAAAATAAGAGAATATTTGGCATTAATGTTCAATCAATGACTTGCATGATTTTTAAACTATCGAATGCCCTGAAGATTAATTATCCGACAATCAACTACTTAATAAAGCAATTCATTGTCTGTTTTTACTTTTTAGTTTAAAGTTGCTTATGGATAAAGCAGATTCACAAGCTGTGTAATTCTTTTGACTTGTAATGAGCACTGCAGAGTCATTTTGTAGGAGATCATACACCAAACTGTCAAACTGTATACTGTCATTCTATTTCGGAGGGGAATTAAGTAAAACATTGCTTATGCTTGTGTTCGTTTCTAGTGTACAAGTCGCCAGAGTATGAGTCGCTGGGTTTCAAGCTTACAGTGGAGCGCCTGGTTTCCATTGGTTACCCCCCAGAGCTGCTGAGCTTTGTCTACGACCCATCGTTCCCCACCAGGTTTGACCAACCGAACCCCACAGCACAAACCTCATGATGATGCTTCTTTCATTGCCTCAGCTCTTTTCATCCTAACCCGTTTCACAAGCTAACCTCAAATGGATGTAGCCAGGATATTAAGCACAGCTAAAGGAGGCATCACCTCTTTAAAGTTAATTTACACTCCAAGAAAATCCTGCTGACTGTAATAACCTGTAACTGGAAATTATAGCAGGTAAAATATTAGATATGCTAAGTGTTTAATTCGGTATTGTAAACTTACAAGAGCATTTATTTGCTCTGACTTTTCAGGGGTCTTGTTTTTGATACCATGTATGGAAACCTGTTAAAGGTTGATGCCTACGGTAATATTCTGGTCTGTGTCCACGGATTCAACTTCCTCCGAGGGTGAGTTCTAAATCAGATCATTGAAGGCCAATTGCTCATATGAGATGGTGTCTACGTTTGTCTGCGCACAAGAAAGAGGACACATTAAGATTTAGTGTCGTCTTTTCGCTTTTCCCAGCCCTGAGATCCGGGAACGTTACCCAAACAAGTTCATCCAGAGAGACGACACGGAGCGCTTTTATATCCTTAACACACTCTTCAACCTGCCAGGTAAGGGCTCTGAGCACGGAGGGGAATTCAAATAAGAAAGAAGAGGTTTTAGCCAGAAGCTGACTAGTCCAGTGTGTTATTGGAGGTCAGAGCAGAAACCTCCCCCTGCAGGACAAGTGTTGATGACGTCTTCCTGTCTGTGTGTTTCCTTCACAGAGACCTACCTCTTTGCTTGTCTCGTGGATTTCTTCTCCAACTGTGACAGATACACAAGGTAAGGAGCCGTTGGTAACGCTCTGCGTCATGCAAGATGTTTCTGGGCACCGAATGGTGACACAAAGAGAGTCGCAAGCCAAACTGGGTCAAGAGCAAGCCCTACAGCATGGGAGGGTCCAAGTGTCTCATCTGCTAATCTTAAAAAAAATCAAATGGGAGTTCAGTCAAAGAGATGATACTTAAAAAAAAAAATTAATCTCCTCTACTAATTTGTAAAAAAAGCATGAATTCTTATCAGAATGAAATACGGATGACAAATGTTCTCACTAACTGAAGAGAATCACATCTTGATATACTACACGGTAATCTTTTTTTAATGTTACACTGAGGAGACACCAGTAAATTGGTAGAGACTGTAATCTGGAATGGCTGCATGTCCTTTGTCCTCTGAAACCTGGTTGTTGGTCTTTTAGGGGGAGAATACTTTCCTGTTTGGCTGGGGACCCCTCCAACAAGGGAAGCCTATCCCATTTAAAAGAAAAAAAACAAATGTCATGTTTTTGAAAAGCTTCTGTAAAGATGTGGCCTGTCCGATGGCTGTGTATGTGTGTGTCTCTGCCCCCCCCCCCCCCCACCCCCCCAGCTGTGAATCCGGCTTCAAAAATGGCGACCTCTTCATGTCCTATAAGAGCATGTTCCAGGACGTCCGCGACGCCGTCGACTGGGTCCACTTCAAGGTGAGGAACTCTGGATAGTTACCCCGTGGTGCTAAGGCCCCTGTCCGGACACGAGGTGGCTCAATACTGCTGTAGACGTGTGGTTGGCTTCCTTTGGGCCGGATCAAGGCATTATCACGCACTCCAGCAAGGGCTTTTAAGTTTGGAGGTTGTGTGGTCAAACACGTACGGCTGTTCTCTGGTGTATTAAAGTGCTCACGGAGGACTAACCGCTCATAAGCTTTCTTTATAGACAAGGCAGCAGATGTTATATATATTTTTGGAATAGATTTAATAGCAGATTGGCTTTGCAAACCACATCCAGTGTTTATTGTCACCACACCATTTTAAGTCTGCTTTGCTTTCGCTAAACACAGCAAAATGCCACAAGTCATCATCACCTGTTGTGTCTGGGTTGTCACACATGGCGGTTACTGAACGAAATTAGATGGTATTGTTTTGCAATAACTGTAAGTCATTTTAATCTGGATTTTCATTTGGTCTGACTCCCGTTTGTCACCTTGCAGGGTACACTAAAGGCGAAGACAGTTGAGAACTTGGAGAAATATGTAGTGAGAGATGTAAGTAGAACACACGCACACATAGTACAATACATACTCTGATAGGCTTGATCTCTTTTTATTCATTGTCTTCTTTACTCCAACCAGGGGAAGCTGCCTCTTCTTCTCAGCAGGATGAATGAAGTAGCCAAGGTGTTCTTGGCTACCAACAGTGACTACAAATACACTGACGTGAGTACAGACGATGATGATTTAAGGTCGAGACCCGTTACCTTGGATTGTTGCTGGACTTTCGGCAGCTGAATTGACCCCAAAAAATGCTGTTCCACACAGAAAATCATGAACTACCTGTTTGACTTCCCCCATGGCCCCAAGGTAAACACTGGCTTCGCTTCTATCACCCAGTTGTTGTTTTATGTAGGTAGAGGGGAAAGACACGTTTAATACGTTTGTGTGTCTCTGTATATTCTTTGTATCCAGCCTGGCACCTCCCACAGGCCCTGGCAGTCTTACTTTGATCTGATCCTAGTGGACGCCAGGAAGCCGCTGTTCTTCGGAGAGGGAACGGTGCTCAGACAAGTCGACACGGTGAGCAGACGCAGGACGCACAGCGGAGACAAACAGTGGGTTACAAATGGCTTCACTGTCCCACGTGTTAACGCAAAACAACAAAACCATGTTTCCAATGTTTCTCTACCCCTCAAACTGAATTATTATATTGTTCTTATTTTAATATAATAAGTACTATAAGTAATATATAATATATATATATATATATATATATATATATATATATATATATATATATATATATATATATATATATTTAGTACTATAAAAATATGATGTTTCTTTTCTCTTAAAAAAAACTGATCCGTTTAGAACTATGTGAGAAAAAAAATATTTGCATACTGGATGCAGCTTTCATGTTTTACCAAAACTGGTTCTATATCTGTCTTAAAATATAATCTAGAACGGAAAATGCTTTGCTCCTGTGATGGTCATGCGATCGATGGGATTGGGCCGTGGCTCCTGTCACTAATCCGATGTATGTGCTCCTGATTTCAGACAACGGGGCGTTTAAAGATAGGAACCTACACCGGGCCTCTGCAGCATGGCATAGTCTACTCTGGTGGTAAGTCTCTATAGGAGCATTAAGTCGTGTGGTCTAGTTGTGATTACTAAGCCTCGTCATCTTTCTCTAGGTTCCTCCGACATTGTGTGCGACCTGTTGGGGGCCAAAGGAAAGGACATAGTCTACATCGGGGACCACATCTTTGGAGACATCCTCAAGTCCAAGAAACGTCAGGGCTGGAGGACGTTCCTGGTCATACCTGAGCTTGCCCAGGAGCTGCACGTGTGGACCGACAAGAGCTGTACGTTTGTAGACTAACTCGCAAGCACAGGACTACAATCAAATAGAGTTACACGGGAGAAATAGTTTGTGCGTGTGTGTGTGTCTTTATTCCAAATGGTATCGTAGTGGCATTATAAAACAATCTCAACAAAAATACATGAGTAGGACATAAGCTAATTGGATAAAGGTCATATAATGATTAGGTGAGGCCCTGGATAGTCACAAGAGCCAACTTCTTGTAGAAAACTGGACATGCAGCGTGAATCTAGGTCGGTTCACCCTTTTCTTGTGTTTTTCAGCATTATTTGAGGAACTGCAGGGCCTGGACATTTTCTTGGCAGAACTCTACAAGTAAGAACTCTGTACTTTAGCCTCCGCTCCCTTCACAATAACCTCCCTCCTCAGCACGTCTCTTACATCCGGGTTTTTTTCTGCTCTCTGCTGAAATAAGAGTGTCTGTCAGAGAACAAAGGGGTCTACGGGGTAAAGGTCAAACGGGCAGGCTTGCCTGATGACCTGGTTCACTTAAGGATATTCATAGCCTGGAATGACTCGCTTTTTATTGTTGACCTCACCCGATTTAACCTTTCAGTAAGCTTGATATCAATATCCTCCCCTACACCACCGTCCTACCGTCTTTCTCCTCCTCCCCCCTCAGACATCTGGACAGCAGCAGTAACGAAAGGCCAGACATCAGCACTCTGCAAAGAAGAGTCAAGGTACGGCCTTAATCACCTCTGTTTCTATGACAACAAGTTGTGGGAGATACCTGGACACCCCTCTAGAGGCGGCCTAGTTACCAATGCAAATTCAAAGTGTGTTTGATAGCGTTTATGTGTCCATTGTTTTCTTATCTTTAACAACCCCCCCCCTCAACAAAGACTCCTCTCTCTCAGAGCCTGGGGAAGTGACTGCTAGTTCAGTTGTATCAATGAACATCTAAATATCCATACTGTCTGTAGTAGAATTAATTTTGTTGGTATGCTTTTGCAGGCTCCTCAGTTTCATCTGTTCACCTTCTTGCCTTTTTTAGAAAGTGACCCATGACATGGACATGTGCTACGGCATGATGGGAAGCCTCTTCCGCAGTGGCTCCAGACAGACTCTGTTTGCCTCTCAAGTGATGCGTTACGCTGACTTGTACGCAGCCTCCTTCATCAACCTGCTGTACTACCCCTTCAGCTACCTCTTCAGAGCCGCACACGTGCTGGTGAGTCACTGAATGTAAATTAAAGGAGCTGCGATAATCTGTGCACCTTAAAACGTTGGGGCAAATACCACCTCCTTATCTTACTGACACAGATACGACACTCTAGTCTGTAGACTTCTCTCTCAGGTCAACAGCTTTTAAAGGTAAATACAAGTAATTACTACTCCTTTACAGTGGTTTGACTCTTCAAGTTGGTGAAATACTCTGACCTCCATCATAGGGTCTGTTATTCATCCTAATAGTAGTAGTACTGCTCTATCTGCTGAGAAAGGGATTTGTATGAAGCCACTTCTGAAAAATGCCCAAAAGGTTCCCTCTCCAGTCAATCGGTGTGGACCGAAGACTCTGTTATTGATACGGTCAACCTGAGACTGAGGGGGATTGCTACTATCTTCCTTTTGAAATAGAAAGAAGCTTTCTGGATATATAATCTAAAGTTTAAAACCGGTACCTGTGTAACACCCACACACAGGCATTGTGCCAGACCCGCTGGTTAATTACAGAGCAGACTCCTCCAGTAAGTCGGCTGGTGTTGCTAAGTAGTTTTTTCACGATTTGTCCTCGCTCTTCCTCAGATGCCGCACGAGTCGACAGTGGAACACGCCCACGTGGACATCGACACAGAGTCGCCACTTGCCACACGCAACCGCACCCACTGCAGCAACTGCAAGGACCTGGACTGCAAACGCAACCAGCTGACCCGCTCCTTCAGCGAGATCAAACCTCCCAACCTGTTCCCCCAGACGCCTCAGGAGATCACCCACTGCCATGACGAGGATGACGATGAGGAGGAGGAGTAACGATATGCTGGACGTGGAGAGGAAAGCTTCTGCCTTCTCATGTTCCCCAGCAGAGTTGGCTACTTTTCTCTCTCAGAGTGAGGCAGGACGTGTGTGTTTATGTGTGTGCCAGTGGGTGTGTTTGTATCAATACTCTATGCAGACAAACAAAAACACACACATACAGGAGATTTCTGATGAAATAAAAAAGGACCAGTTCTCAAAAAGGACAGATTATATGAATCTCAGAAAACTGAGTGCACGTCCGGTCCTCTGAAAGCCAATCTAAGCTAGCTTCATTACAAAATTTCATTTTCGTATCATTAACCCATCAGACAGAACATTGCACAATGTTTTAAAATCAGACTTTTAGGACCTGCTGGTGGACTAATTAGATGCAGTCACATTTTCCATGCAATCTATCAGATATGAATTGGTGAAGTGTAGTTTCAATTGTAACAAACTAACCTTGCTGATTATAATTAAACAAAAAGCACTGCTCCTTTACAGTGAAAAAGAAAATGTACATACTGTTTTAAAAAACTTTTTTATATGCAACATGGGAACAACATTCATTTTTTAAAGTTGAGTTTTGCCTGTTTAACTAGTTCTGTGTTCTAACTTGTATGTGAGGGTCTGTGTGTCGCATCCTCAGTGATGGTAAGCTAGGAATCTGTTAAACTCAAGCACAGAGGCCCTGAAGCACAAGTTGGTGTTGGAGACACATTAAGATACACGAGTGGCTCTTGAACTGATATTTACTTAACAAGCATGACTGAGGACTGTAACTGTGTTTATGCCCAATAGACTATGACAAAGCTGAAGTAATGCAGTGTTTCTGGATTGGATGAAGGGTTTAACGCCACTAGCAGATAACATGCAGTGTTTTCTTTTGCTCCGTTTCATTAGGATGATGAAGGTTGAGTATTTAATTTGAGCAGGTTTTTATTTTATATGGAGGTAGAGCAACGCAGAGTTTATGTGATCTCTTTTCAGTGTGCAACAGGAGTAGGAAAGTGGCGTCAGAACGCAAAGAAATTAGACATCTTGTAGAATGTAGAAGCACCCTGACATGTTGGCATCGTCCACATCAATGGAGAGCGTTTCATTATAGTGTTCTTTTGAAAACTGGATGGCAATCCAAGTGTTTGCATTTGCATTAATATATAAAACATTATGAGGTTTAAAAAAAAGTTTATTGAGAATTGCTTTTCTAAGAATAGTTTTCTTAAGGATGTTGTCTCAGTGCACGCTCATCTTCTGCAAAAAATTACACCTGACCGGAGGGTTAGAGCCAGCTTCAGATAAGGGCGCCAGCTACACATTTTTTCAGAGCCAGCAGAAAGACGGACATTTCTATACCTCATATGAGATAAAAAGTGATTTGAGAACAGTGCTGATGGAGAGGATGCATTGAGTCGCTATCACTGGTATGTCCCATTTGTTCCAGTTCAATTTGTGTGTCTAAATGCATTGGCGTTATTATGCAGAACAAAATCTGCCTGAATTATCTTTTTTTCTTTCCCCCTTTTAACCAGTGTATTGTCTATGTTAACTTTCCTCAAAGTTTTTATATTTGGTCTTGACCTGCTGAAACAGTCCTGTAAGTGTTGGACCGGTCGGATGTTTTAGGCCATAAAAAGGGAAAAAACATGCCATTTAATTTTTGCATCATTTTCTGTCTTGATGTGATGAAAGGTGAATGTGTTTCACTCTGTAAAGGCTTGTGGGACTTTACGAAACATATCAGCTCTTTCATCACTGTCATTATTTTTTTTTTCTATTTTAGTTCCTTTACTTTTTTAAATGAAATATTCTCAATTATAGGAAGGAAATAGCTGACGGTTTCCTTTGCATACTTTTTAAATGCAAAGAAAACAATAAGTGTATCTCTTCTGGTAGTTCTGATACCTTTGGTAGTATTGATTTACTTTTTTTGGAGTGTCATTATTGTTTACCCGGACACAAAAACCTGTTAAAATAAAATGAATTAAACCGATATGCTTATTGTAGTCACTTACCATGTAGTTATTTTTTACAGCTAGTGTTTAAATGGTCTTGGTTTACAGAACTGTAAATAGATATTTCCATTTATTCATCACACAGAGTTTTAATCAGACTTAAGCCTGTTGAACTCTTTTTTTTTTTTTTTAATGAATGTTTGTATCCATTATTGTGATGCCCCAAATGAGTCCACAGTAACCGATGCCACAGAAGTTTCCTTTCTTTTTCCAAACTATAGTAATTTTCTTTTAATGCATAACGATTCATGTTTCCCGAACAATGTTTTGTTTGTTGGATTCCAGAAAATATCCTGCACACTGTACATTGAGGTAAATTACTCTAAAATGTATAATAAAAATAGTTTTTCATAATCTCTTTATCTTTGTACTTTTGTCGGGTTGGATTACTAGCAATAAACCGTGTTGAATCATTAGGCTCCAGGTTTCTGGCATTTTGATGAATTGCTTTGTAAATCATACATGCATTATGATTACGTAATATATTCATAAGTGTTGTATTTTAATTATTTTTGCAGTAACAATAGATTGCTCATTATAATCCAGACACATGTATCAATCTGATATTATGATGACTTTTACCCCAGCGGGTGAAATAAGTATTGAACACGTCACCATTTTTCTCCGTAAATATATTTCCAATGAGCTATTGACATGAAATTTTCACCAGAAGAGCCAAGTAATACATACATACAAAGAAACCAAAACAGAAGTTCAGAAATAAAGTTATGTGTAATAATGTGAAAGGACACAGGGAAAATTGAACATATAGTATTAAGACGTAACACATTAGCATTGAACACGTGAAGAAAGGGAGGTGCAACAAGTTATGGAAAGCCAAGACAACAGCTGAAACCTATCAGTAATTAAAAAGCAATCCAGACCCTTGTCAGTGCAAATTAATATCAGCTGGTTCAGTCCCAACTGATGGCCTACAAAAAGGTCTCATTGCCAAGCTGCCACACAAGACACATCCCATGATGGGTAAAAGCAAAGTTAGTGAAGTTCATTAAGAAAGTAAAGCTCAAATACATTGTATCTTTCCATTAGCAAACAATATTAAACGCAAAACTGAGTTTAAGTACAAAGATGATGTATCATTTGCTTTTTAAATCACTCTCTTCCAGATGTCATCAATTGAAGCTGAATAACTACAAACATACAACAAATAAGAAAACGTAAAACACAACTGACAGTAAGTAAAAATAATAATATAGAATCCATATTTATATTCACGGTTAGCAGTGATAGTTGAATATGTTTTATCGACAAAAGTAAAACAGTTGTACATGCTACATACATGTGGGTGACTTGTGCAAAATGTATAATCTTTTTTTTAAATAAAAAAGCTGCATCTTTTTAATATATATATTTTCTTAGGCAAGCTCATCCTCTATAGTTAGTTGAAGTCACCGCACCTCTCGTTTGCATTTCCTCACCCAAACACTAGAAATCACCCCATCATTAGAAGCTTTATCAGGCCGTAATGCAAATACTTTTATAATCTGTGTTGGCTAAAATGTTTTTTTTTTACCAAGGCCTAGAAGAAATAAATATTACAAATCCCTAAGGTTTGTTTACTGTTGTATTGTACCTGATGGACAAACTGGCTGTTTGTATTTGTGACATACCCTCCAGGTATTCTTTTCATTGGTCCCTTTACGTGATTTTGAGGCCTTTTATTTTCAGACGTTACGGTGCTGTTGCATGCTTCGGCCAATAGACGGCGCTGTAATACCTGGGATTAATGCCGTTGTCATGACGGTTAAGAAGAGGCAAAGATTCTGAAGTGAGTTGTAATCCGCGTAAATTGTGAATTAATGAAGACGACGTTTCCCAGCACACTCTTGAGAGTTTTACTTTCTTCAAATATGCAAAAATACAAATAAATTGGCGCCCGAACAGGGACTCAACGTGATGCAAAAAGACGGACTGTGTCGGTTAAATATTGAACAGCTAAAAGAGGTGTGTATCGAAGCCAAAGTGTCACCAGATACGGAGAAGAGGCACACGTTGATCCAGACAGTGGATGAAGTTTTTGAAGAGCCGTCATCAGACGTGAGCTTCGCATTAATGGCCAGATGGGTGCGCTTGGGCAGAAAGATGCGTTATCGTGCACTAACCTCATGCACCAAATAGATTGTGGAAAACGTAAAAGCGGTAGTAAAAACACCAGGGCTCAGTTTACGGTTTGATCTGCTGCAAGCTAAAAGTAACTTGACGCTGGTGCATTTGAAGACTATTCTCAAAGCCCATTTCAAAGAAAACAGTACTACAGATATGTTCCACAGACTCGTTAACATAACTCAAGATGCAAAAGAATCCCCTCCAGAACTTTCTGTTTCGTGCAGTTGAACTCAAAGAGAGGCTACTGGCGGCTGCAAAAGATGCCAGCTCAGATGTACCTCACTGAGAAGAGGTTTCTTAGGTCAGTCAGTACAGGACTGGATAGGAGTGATAATGTTAAAATTCAGCTGAAACCTCACCTGGATGATCTAGGAGTCACTGACGAGATATTAATAGAGTGAATGAATGAAATGAATGATGCTGTTGCTGTGGATTGGGGCGCCCGCTGTTAAAATGATAGAGGAAACACTGAGTGAAGACTCAAGCTTTATGGGACACTGGATTGCAAGTGTTCCTCATCAATAACACCTGGAGATAGAAGTGCATCCCAAAGGTGAAGGTACGGATCACTGAAGAGCTCCTCGGCCCTGGTTCTCTGGTGGGGAAAGCCGTCAACCAGACAGACATCCCTTTCCTAGGGTGGGTGGATTAAAAGCGCCAATAGATAATAAAATAATATGTATAATATAGAATGGGGTTGCTCCCCAGCAAAAGAAGTTATACAAGTGAAGTTGGAAAATTCTGAAAATCAAAGATGGAAATGTTAAGCATTTAAGGGAATGGGACGACCAATGTGGTTGATGGAAGTTTGCTTTGGAAATGTTTCATTGTGTTGATGAGGCACAGGTGCGCAAGGAGGGAGTAAGAAGAGTAGCAAGAGGTGTGGTAATGTGATTAATTCTCCTGATTTGTTTTTTTCAGAACTTCACTACAGCTTCAGGCAAGCTCCCACTGGAACATGTTTATACCAGCAGCAACAGTGAAATAAGTAAAACAAATGGGTTTATTAATTGATAAAATGTCACAATTGTGGTGAGACTACAAACGAACACCAGCACTCAGAATATCTGTCGGTGCAATTAGGAATCATAGATCTAAAAACAGGTTTACAAACCAGACAATTTGTATTTTAAAAGAAATTGTTTAGTTAACCTGTTTCGTCAAAATGAATGAAAGCTATTGGAATGAAGCATGAGTGACTGATGTGAAAGAGTTCAACCCAACAAACTATTACTGCAATTTTGATTTAACTATAACAGGTACTTACTTAGTTACACAAGAGCAAAATTAAATTCATAAAGTAACTCCTCAATCTGTCTAAGAGACTAAGTGGTGGTCTTTAATTTAGAAGAATTAGCTCATAATTGTCACGGTTTGGGTTCATGTCCTGTTTTACTTTGTAGTTTCATGCCTCTGGGTTAACTTCACTTCCAGCCTTTTCCTGTCATCCCCTGTGATTGTCTGCCATGTCCATGACTGTTTCCACCTGTGCACCTTCACCTCCCCTGTGTATTTAAGCCCTGTGAGTCTCTTGTCCCTGGTCTGCGTAGTTGGTAATGTTCATGTCAGGTCATGTCATGGGTTCAACCTCGCTTCTTGTTAGTTCCTGGTCCCGTCTGTGTTTTTCGTCCCCCCGGCCTTTTGGAATTTTGAGTTTGAGTCTTGGATTTTGATTTTGAACTTTTGACTATTAAGTTTTTGCTTTTCGAAAACCCGCACCTGTGTCCTCCTTCCTGCCTCTGCCTACCCGAGTTGTGACAGGATGACACGACCACCCTAGGACCTGTTCCAGGGAACCCGTCTGGCCTGCGGCGGGCCACGCCTTGTCTGCCGGGCTTCCCGATTCCCAGGCGGCATGACCCGATGGTCATGGAACTGGCTGCCCGCCTCCACCTACTCCCTCGACGCTGGGCCGCAGCACACCTCTTTCCGCGCTGGGCCGCAGTGACCTCCAGCCCCGGCTCCAAGACCCACGCACCCAACGCCAGCCCCAGCTATTTAAGAGAAAACTTTAGGGTGCTGTAACTGTAATGGTAAATAGGTTATAGTCTTATGCTAAAAGACCGATTATTATTGTTTGTGTTGAAGTATACTGTGAAAAGAAGGGCGATTCAAAAGTTTCCTTTTGCAGCTGTGTAAGGGAGGGCAGTCAAACAGGCTTTCACACAAATGCTCAGACAAAAGAACTCTATTACTCCATCTTATCCGTGGTTCATTTCTCACTTGATTTGTAAGTTTTCATATCTGCTATCTCACAGGTGGGTTATGGTTCAGCACCTCTCATGGCCACCTGCCACTAGAAATAACCTTCACATGTGTGTATAAAAGCTCAGCCTTTCAACTGCTTGGAGACACCATCTCCACAGAGCACCATGATACATGCATTTGACCTCCTGCTTGCTTGCAAGCAATAAATGGACTTTCATAGTATACAAGACTGTTTTATTAGATGAACCTTGAAACAAATCATTCTCTTCATCCGAACTAGTTTTATTGAAATATTTTACAACACAATATTCCACCGGCATGAATCACCCACATTAATGAATCAATAACTATCATCATCATCATCATCATCATCGGTCAGAGAACACGCAGACATCTGGTTTGTTCCACATTATTCAGTTCGGTAATGCAGGCTCACAGATAGACAGAATGAATTGAATGATGGCGGGAAGATGAACGTAAAGATGGAGTTTCTGAAATATATATTGTTAGTAATAGTTGACATTAGTTAACAAAGCGGTAATATACATAACTTCCATCAACAAGAATGCAGGCTCGCTAGCCAGATTAGCCACTTAGCTCAACGTTGTGCTATTATGGAATGGCTACGTAACAGAACCAACACAGTAAACACACTAAACACACCTGAGCTAACAAACTTAACAGTGTAGGCAGATGATTACAGAGTTAAAGTAACATCACTTACATCGTCAATGACTCGATCTAATTACTGTTCGGGTCGCGTAGCATGTATTGTTTGCGCTACCGGAAGTGGAAACAACCTGCGCTGTCAAAATAAAAGCGTCATGGTAAACAGTCGGTTACGCATTACTACTTACGTCAGACCAAGACCGTTGCTGACGTTTGCTGTGCCTAGCAACGGTTGCTAAGCAGCAATTCGATTACTTTGAAGGTTGAACTGGACACATCAGTGCAGACAACATTCGACATAGGGATCATTTCAGTTTTGGACATTACTGAGTACTGTCTGGTGAAGACTATTAAGTGAATTTAAAGGAAAGAAATGTACAGACAAGTAGTTTCTCGCATTGATAGGGCGTATAGCTTCCAAGCTAGCCGACCACCCGGTCTGGTGAATCCAACGGATTATGACTCATGGTTAGAAGATGACACCTGGTCAATAGCTAACTTAAGTAAAACGGCTCCAACCAGTTCGCCGTTAAACTCCAAGTCGGCCACAACAACAATACCGGATCCTATTCAGTCAGAACCAGCTTCCGTCCAAGAAAATCGGTGGGACGAAGCAGGATGCAGGACCGTGGTGGAGAATCTGCTGGATCTGATAGTGGCTGACATGCCAAGATACCTCAGCAAAGTCACAGTTGATTCATTGACCCAGCGGCTCCTGGAAGAGCTACAACATGTTCATGTGCCCCTCAAGGCGCGGAGACACAATGTCAAGGAGGCTGGCCAGAAAGCCTACAAGGACCTGGGTAAAAAAGCAATCTTGAAGAAGCTAGTCTCTGCGATAATCATGCAAAATTACACATTGTTAGAGGAGGAAATCTGTACAACACTGGTGAAACACATGACAAAGCCAAAAACACCCTGCCTGCTGACCAGATTCAGCTACGCCCTGAACGAACAGTTCGAGTCCTTTTTTTGTGCTTCATACGACTAAGTTGAAGTCGTTAAGAGTTTTCCCTGGTGTCGTAAAGGGTTTTCTCCGAGTACTTCGAGTTTCTCCCACTTTAATGGTTGGATGTTTATATGCAACAACAAAAAAAGGACACCTTGACTGCTGGTACAGCAAAAGGAATCCTCTGCTATTTAGGCTGTGTAGTGCAGAGGTGTGGACTCGAGTCATGTGACTTGGACTCGAGTCAGACTCGAGTCATGAATTTGATGACTTCAGACTTGACTCGACAAATCGTACAAAGACTTGCAACTCGACTTGCAACTCAACTTGGACTTTAACATTGATGACTCGTGCCTTCACTTGGACTCGAGCCTTTTGACTCGAGAAGACTTGCTACTTCCCATGAAAACTGGGGGAAAACATTTTCACACGGCCGCGCCGCTCTGTTTATCTGCATCTGTCAAAAAAATGTGCGCCACCTGTATGCAGAGAGCGCGCGCTGCCTGCACGACATCCAATCACTGCAGTCCATTTTACCGTATCAACGAGACAGCTCGTTCATGCTTACAAAAATCTGGATTTTTGAACCCGGATTCAGACTCCGATGGAAATCCTCGCCAACGTTATGTCAACGTCCGTTTTAAAGTACTATAACACAGTCATAGTCGATCCACCATTACCCTTCCCTACGTAGTCTAGGTCTGTGAGGCAGCGCACCATCACCCAGGGTTCCCCGTCCCCACTATAATAAGAGGACTTGAAATTACTCGAAACTAAAATGGTAAGACTTTGGACTCGACTTGAGACTTGTTGGCATTGACTTTTGACTCGACTTGGGACTTGCCTCATCTTTGACTCGACTTGATTCGGGACTTGAGGGCAACGACTCGAGACTTACTTGTGACTTGCATAACAATGACTTTGTCCCACCTCTGGTGTAGTGTATAACTTTCTGTTCAATGAACCAGCTCTTCCTCTTGCACCCCTGTCCTCTTTGGTGCGTCATTTCTGGGCGACTATGCGTGCTGCTTTGTGCCCCCGTATGTCCAGCGGCGTATTTACTTGGTAAATGCTAGCGACAGCCAGTGTCCTCCCTGCTTCCGTGTATAAGCGTGTGTCCTAAAACAGGAGTTGCTGTGGTCAGCGGATTGGGGTCGCTGGTGTTTTCTCTCTGGTGAAGTTTTGACCTCAGTGCCTGTGTGGGCACCCCTCATTCTCACCTACCTAATCACATGTATATAATCAATCCTAGCACAAAACAAATGCCGGTTCCCTAAACACACTAAACACCCTAAACAACCAGAAAAATCAAATCAACAGACAATGCAATAGAGAGGTCTCCACCTCCTGCAGCAAACTCAATTTTGTGGACAGGATCAATAGGACTAACTTTGGTTTCACTACCGCTTGTACGGACTGTGGGATCCTTCACATTAACTGGTCTTATATCCGCTGGATATATCCCTTTTACTTGTTGCAACTGTCCTAGCACCATACGTGGGTTGAGAATAATGGCATGGTCGCTTTCATTAGAGACAGGGACAGTTTCTGTGATGTTCAAGCCCTCGGGCCATTTTGGGATGTCTTCCAGTTCAAAAAGAACTCCCTATTTTGTGGTTAGGGGACCGGTCCTAATGTGGCGAGTGGAACTCTTTTGGTGAGGAGTGCCTTTTTGGCCCGCTCAACACTGATGACACTGGCAACGCCATCTGGGGAATTTCACCCCGAGAATAGGATCGTACTACAGTTAATTCACCAAATACAGAAAGCACACAGGTTCGATTTAAACCCATAAACATAAACCCCAATCTCCATACGCATAGTAGTAAGTACGGGCAAACCAAAAAAAAGGCAAACTATCATCCGGGTCGCAATCAGACAGCCCTGCCCGACACTTTGAGCGACAGATGCGGGCGCTTCAACTACGAGTTGAACGTAGTTGAAATCCAAAGAAAACAGAGACAAAACAGCAGTGTGGCAGGGAAGGGAGGGCTTGGTGCCGATACCAGCGCACGGCGAAGCAATTTTACAACCCTAGTGTGCACAAACACACCAAATTTACTGTTTAAGATTTCAGAACATACACACACAACGCCCCTGGTATACATACATACCCGTCAGGGAGCGTCGCACCAATACACCTGCAGCTCTCATACAGCTACACAGAGCCTACAATAAAACGGCCGATTACTTGACCACTCAATCATTAAAATATATGACAGAAAGATTTGTCCGACCTACCAGCAGCAACGCTCAACCCGATTCCGTTAAAGGAAATATTGGGTTTGTGACAGGGAGACACTGCAAAAGACAATACACGCTGTAATAGCCATCCCAACGCAACCAAGACCTTTAGGTAAAAAAAACAATTAAGCACACATTACCTGTTGCACAACCGTGACTGCGCCGCGAACGCGAAAGCACCCAGAGCAGAAATGTACCTCCAGCAACAAAGAGTAGCAGGGTCAAGATGTCAAACCCCTCGCCTATATAGCATGCAGTGATTTCCTGATTGGTCCAGAGAGAGTGAATGTGATTGAAACCACCTGCGACCAGTCAACCTGCTACAATCTACCCCAACTTTTGGATTGTCGCGCCGACGATCGAGCAAACCCAACCGTTTTCGCCTCAACTAATCCCATGGTCTAAAGAGGGCCGACACAGAATTAACCAGAGGGTCCGGCCGGTGTACTGCACCACCTGCCGGTAACCCCACGGGCCTCGGGGGCCGATTGATATTAGACTAATGGCCTGCTGTTGACCAGGCAGTCCGACGGACTGTAACCTCACCGGTGTTGGAATGGGTAGTTGGTGAGACTGCATTCGCAGTGCTAGGAGTCCTGACAAGGTCCAAAACCGGGTACACTGGGTTGGTTTGAGTTTGTACTACCAAGGGAGGCTCCTGCCGGAGAACCAGCAGATCATCGTCACCAAAGTACTCCTCCTCTGATTTAGAATGATCTAAGGAGGGTGACAAAACGGCAGCAGGGTCACCAGGAGGGTCTAACCCGACCACAGCCTTCAGCAGCTTTAGTCGGACAGGCGCTATGGTGTACACTGCCTCACCTTCGGCTGGTGCCCTCAGAACTCTATACGACACAGGCTCATACAGGTCCTGGATCTTATGACGACCTTGTGTACTGAGGTTCCGCAACCACACCAGCTGGCCTACTTTCAGAGGGTGGTCTTGAACATGCCGGTCATAATTTCTCTTACGACACTTTGCCGCACCCCTTAACCTTTCCCCGGCTCCCTCAAAAGCTATCCGTAAGCGGGTCTGATGTTCCTGGACCCATTCATGGGTACTGCCACCAAGAGGATCTTGTACTCTACCTAGCAGGAAATCAACTGGAAGCCTGGGCTCTTGCCCAAACATCAACAGAAAGGGGGCCTCTCCAGTGGCCTGATGAGGGGTGGTGTTATAGGAATACAGCACCTGTGGCAGACAGGAGCTCCAGTCCCGCTTTCGAGACGCCGGAAAGGTGCGCATCAAGTTGTGCAGGGTCTGATTAAAGCGTTCACACTGACCATTACCACTTGGATGGTTGGGGTGGTACGAGACTTTTCAATGCCATAGAGCCTACAGAGCTGCTGGATCAGAGAACTCTCAAAGTTGTGTCCCTGGTCCGAGTGTATATGAGCAGGAACACCAAACTTTGAGAACCATTCTGTCACCAGAACCTGGGCCACAGTTGAGGCTCTTTGGTGCCAAGGCAGGCTGTGAGACTGCCTTTCGCTCCTCACCATTGGGACGATTGCCTCTCCGCCAGAAGACCAGGGCCTCTTTAATGACGGGATCTGCCTGTTGCATAACACAGATCTGCAGGTGTATATTCTGGCAAGGCAACCAAAGCAACTTGAACTTCAACTTGGTTCACTTGGGCATGCTGTAAGGGATCTGGGAGTACTGTACCAGGGACCACTGCCTCTAGTTCCTGTCTGCTAGGTTGGTGTTGACGGGACAGAGCATCAGCATTTCCATTACTCCTCCCTGATCGATATTTGATGTCAAAATCGAAGGTGGCCAGCTGTGCTGCCCAACGTTGTTCGGTAGCACCAAGCTTTGCCGAAGATAAGTGGCTAAGGGGGTTGTTGTCTGTGAAGACAACACATTTATGGCCTAGTAGGAACTCCCTAAATTTCTCGGTCATAGCCCACTTGAGTGCCAAAAACTCCAGCTTCATGGAGCTGTAGTTTTGCATATTGCGCTCAGTGGGCCTCAGACCTCGGCTGGCATAAGCCACTGGTCTAACTCTGCCTGACTGCTCTTGGGAGAGCACTGCGCCAAGTCCCCCATTGCTTGCATCAATCTCAAGAATTAATGGCAAAGAGAAGTCGGCATAAGCAAGCACAGGTGCTGTAACGAGTTTGAGCTTAAAGTGCCTCAAAATTACAATGGCACTGCTCCGTCCAATGTCCCCTCACAGCCAGCTCTGCCCTTCTCTTTGACATCGTGCCTCCCAGTTCTGCAACCAGCCTATGCAGTGGGGCCGCCAACTTGGCAAATCCCTCCACAAAGCGGTGATAGTAACTGGCGAAACCAAGGAACGACTGCAGCTCCGAGATGGTGGTAGGTGGGGGCCAGTTCGCCACCACCTGCACATTACTGGGATCTGTGGAAACACCTTTGTCCGAAATGACATGGCCCAAATAGCGCACCTCCTGTTGGAAAAATGCACATTTGCTTAGCTTTGCCTTCAGGCCTTGCTGCTGAAGCCTCCCCAGCACTACATCCAACCTCTCCAGATACTGTTCGACTGTGGAAGAGAAAACCACAATGTCGTCAAGATACAAAAGCAACGACTGGCACTGCTGGTCACCAAATATGTGTTTCATCAGCCTCTGAAAAGTGCCTGGAGCGTTGCAAAGCCCAAACGGCATACGATTTGACTCGAAGAGGCCGAATGGGGTGCAAAATTCCGTTTTGGATCGATCCGCCTCAGAAACAGGGACCTGGTTATAGCCGCTGGCCAGATCCAAAGTGGAAAACCAGCGGGCACCCGTCAAGGCATCCGGGGACTCGTCGATACGAGGAAGGGGAAAAGCATCTTTCCTCGTTTTGTTGTTCAGTTGCCTGTAATTGACACACATACGTATGCTCCCATCCTTTTTCTTTACCAACACAATGGGACTGGCATAGGGGCTGCTGCTCTCCCTTATTACCTGTGCCTCCAGGAGTTGGTTGATGTGGTCCTTGACCAGCTCATACTCCGAAGGAGGGATGCGCCTATGAACAGGGACATCGTCCAAAAGAGGGATGTCGTGAGCAATCAGGTTTGTACAACCTAGGTCACCATCATGGGTGGCAAAGACAGGGGTATAGTCCTGTAAAAAGGACCGGACCCGGCTCTGCTCTTCAGCATGCAGTGAGGACAAGTCCATGGCCTCAATCTGGTCGTGCACTCCCGGAGAAGCAGCTTGGGACCTCATTGTGGCAACCACAGATGGCACTTCAGTGACCCCCGCAGGCAAACTGACAACACTGACCTTATCCAGGGTACCCACAACGGTGCGAGGGTACAGGATCACATCAATGGCCCCAACATTCACAATGGGTATGGAAGCAGTGCCCCCAACCACCTGAACCAGGGCCGGAGAAGCTAGCAGTCCAGCAGGCAAACCAGTGCCCAAAGGCTCGAACAGTACAGTACAACCAGAATACTGCTCTGAACAGGTTGCAGCCATTGTCTTCATCATGCCACCAGGAATGCGGCACGACTTCCTACCCCAAACCTTCACCTTGCCTGAAATGTCCTGGGAGCCTGCTCGCTAGCCTGGTGACACCATTGCAATGCCTGCACGACAGGCTCTGGAGCCCTAGATACAGAGGGTAGATTGAACAAGGCTAAACCATGCTGGCCAAAGAGCTCTCTGTAGCACCTACGGATAATATTCATTCCCAACACACCTGGGACGTGAAGTGACATATCACCGGGGGGGTCTTTAACCACCAGTACACCGCACCCTGCTATTGACTTACTACAGAGTTTAACATCCAACTCCAGGTAGCCAATATAAGGGATGGCTAGCCCATTGGCTTCAGCCAGTGGCAAGACTGGAGTTTCTCTCTACCCCACGGCTCAAAATGCTGGAGGAAAAAGCGCTCTGTAAATGTAGACACCATGGATTCAGTGTCCACCAAGCACGGAACATCAAGCCCTCCCATAGTCACGTCCAGATGTGGACAAGAGGATATCAGTTTAGGAACTTCCTCCAAAACACTTGGGATAACCACCGAGCCAGTGGCTGCCCCCTCCACATTGTGACTCTGCAATACGGCGGGCGCTAGTTTTCCGAAGCCGGAAGGTGACGCAATTGCCTACTAGACTGTTGGTGAGCAGGCAGAACAGGCTGAGTGTGAGGTGGGGCACGTATCCCCTCACACTCCCTAGCAAAGTGTCCTGGTTGCTGATTATGCCGACATACAACAGGGCCCTTATAGGATGAGCGATTGAGTGGCTGTGACCTTTGTAGGAGATCAATGCTTTGAGTAAGCTGGTTTAATTGCTCTTGCTGCAATTTCAACATTTCTCTCATCTCACTCAGATCAGATGCTTGGGAAGTACTCAAACCCTGAGGACCACACTGTACTCCAAACTGCATGCCCAATTCAATTCAATTCATTTTATTTTGTATAGCCCAAAATCGCAAATTACAAATTTGCCTCAGAGGGCTTTACAGTCTGTACACATGCAACATCCTCTGTCCCGAAACCCTCACATCGGCACAGGAAAAACTCCCCAAAATATGAAAAAACCCTTCAATGGGGAAAAAAGGGAAGAAACCTTAGGGAGAACGTCAGAGGAGGGATCCCTCTCCCGGGATGGACAGACTGCAATGGATGTCATGTGTACAGAATCAACAATGTAAAAGATGTACAATACATTCAATTTCTCTAACAGAAATGATACAAGTAATTGCAAGTAGCAGAACAGGTGTACGGCAGGACCACTGCGGGGACAACCACCATCAGATAGAACCACCATCCACAGAGGCTTCTGTGGGGAGGGAGAGCAGAAAGATGTTGGTTTTTGATGACAGTAATATGAATCTAAAGTAGAATTTAAAGTAATGATGATGGCAGCAGCAGGTGTCAGCAGAGCCATGCCAGGAGTCAGAACCGGGGTCCGCACGAAACTATGATCCACGGAGACCTGCTAGGCGAGAAAGCACAAAAAACTCCCGTAGAAAAGAAGCTTAATTAGTGATGTACATTAATAAAACATGGATGATTGTGGGAGGAGAGAGTGAGAGTGTGAGAGTGAAAGAGGGGCTCGGTGTGTCCTAAGAAGTCCCCCGGCAGTCTAAGCCTAAAGCAGCTTAACTAAGGGCTGGTCCAGGCTAACCTGAGCCAGCCCTAACTATAAGCAATATCAAAGAGGAACGTTTTAAGCTTTATCTTAAATGAACTGACCGAGTCTGCCCCCCGGACTGAAAGTGGAAGCTGGTTCCACAAAAGAGGAGCTTGATAACTGAAGGCTCTGGCCCCCATCCTACTTTTTAAAACTCTAGGAACCACAAGTAGCCCAGCATCTACGGAGCGTAGATGCCTTGTAGGGCAATACGGTGTAACAAGCTCTTTAAGATAGGACGGTGCCTCACCAGCAAGTGCCTTGTAGGTGAGGAGAAGTACCTTAAATTCTATTCTTGATTTAACAGGAAGCCAGTGCAGAGAAGTTAATACAGGAGTTATATGATCCCATTTCTTAGTTCTTGTTAATACACGTTGTAGCGACCTGTCTTCAAATAAACAGTCGCTGAGAGGCTAAGTGATGGGTGTAGCGGATTGTGACGCGCTGTACCAAAGAAAAAGTCCGCTCCGATCCAATGATGCGTTTTGACAGGTTTATTGAAGTATTAGTCCAACATAATCCGGTATGCATAACGTGCTCAAAGTAAAGAAAAATCACAACGTAGCATCGTAGCAAACAGCGGCGCAGCAGCAGCAAGCAACAATGTCAATAGCGTTCAACAAGCGTTAGCGATAGCGATAGCGATAGCGATAGCGGTCAATAGCGCCAATAGCGTTCAACAAGCAGTCAGCAAGCGGTCAACAAGCGCTCAACAAGCGCAGATAGCGGTCAACAAAAATACGGCGTCCCCGTCACTCACCCTCTCTTTCCTCCCCCCCTACTTCCGTCTGTGCCTGCTATTATAATCAGTCCAAAAGTTACCGCCCCCAATTACGGTCATATGCAATTAACAAACCCAACAAATATAACAACCCAAGTGTCCCAAATATACACCATTAAACTCATATCCACTATCATTTTATATTAGACAGAACATATATAATAATCACCTTCCTGGCTCCTACACACCAGCCCCTAATTATTAAACTACTATTTAATAATTACACACAATAGGAGTCATGGAATAATTAAAATAAACAGAATACATAGCTCCATTACATTCTTCTTCTTCTTGATTTTCCAGTCTTCCTGATTTTGTGAGAAGTCAGTCAGTAGGGCCAGAGGTTACCAGCACATAGCCCTGTGATCTGTGTTCACCACAGTCACTATTAGTCAAACGTCAAAGTAAAGTCAGAGGTCTATTCAGAAGTCTAGGCCTTGTCATCTGCCTCACCTCGAGGATCGGCCTCCTGCAGCAGGCATACCTTGGTTATAGGCCGGATCAGGCTGCTACTCTTAGTCTTGACACGCACCTGACGCACAAAGCCCCTTCGGTCCGGAAAGGTTTGTAGGACTCGTCCTACAACCCAGGAGTTACGAGGTACTGCACTGTCCACTACAAGCACCAGATCCCCAGGAACAAGGTTTCGCTTCGCTCCTGACCATCTCTGCCGCTCCTGCAACTGAGGTAAGTACTCCTTAACCCATCTCTTCCAGAACAAGTCTGACATGTACTGGACCTGCTTCCACCTCCTGCGTGCATACATGTCTGCTTCCTGGAAGATTCCTGGTGGCAAAGATGGTAATGCCTTCAAAAGCAGCAGGTGATTAGGTGTCAACGCTTCCAGGTCATGAGGATCCATGGAAGCTTTCGTTATCGGTCGACCATTGATAATAGCTTCCGCCTCACAGAGAACTGTGTGAAGTCCTTCTTCATCCAAATTTTGCACATTCAAGGTGGAGTTGAGGACTTTACGGACTGATCGAATCAACCTCTTGAATATTTCCATATCCCTCTCTGATGAGCGTCGTTGCTGTTCTTCATCCAATCCTGAGTTTGCAAGAACCACATTCAACTGTTTCCTCTTCTGACAGAAAGATAAGAGCAAAGTTTTGAATCTCAAGATCCAGGCTACAGACTTTCTCAGACGGATCCATGAGCTGGAGTGGTGGATCATGCAAGACACTGCATCATAGTCAAAACCAATCCTGATCTTCCTTTTCGTAGGATGGTAAACCCTGTGATGCGGGATGTACCAAACCCTTCCATTACGTTCCAAATCCTCTTCAAGCACGCTTTCTGCATAACCTTTGACGAGCAGATCTTCCATGCGGGTTTTATAGTCCGCATGAAATGAGGAATCCTTCTGAAGCCTCTTCTTCAGATATAAGGCACGCTGTTCAATGATCGTTCTATTCTTTGGCATACCAACGTCCTTATTCCTCAATGGCAGGTTGATCTGATAATGGCCCTTGACCGGTTTTGCTGAACTTGTAATAAGCTCCATGAACTTTTGTTCCTCTCTCGACATGGCAGGCTGTTCCTCCACGCTGCACTCAGGGAAGTCTGTCTTAAACTGCTGCTGTTCATCTAAAGTCACAACTGACACTCTGTTCACGGTAAACTCTGGCTGCTCACTGCCACAGTCTTCATCCAGAGGCCCATTCACTGTCCAGCCCAGCATTGTCCTGATTGCATAGGGTCCATCTCCTACACTGCGAATCACTTCCAAGGGTTCCAAGGCTTTGAAGACATTTGTCCCAATCAACAACTCAATTCCAGCATTAATTTCAGGCAAGTGAACAGGTTTCAAATAAGACCATTTCTGGATATCACTTTGTTTTGGTATGTTTCTTTTGTGAACAGGCAGGTGTGTTTGAGTGTAAGCCTTGGGCAGCTCACAGAAATGCTCCCCAGTCAAGCCGGCAACTTCAAGTCCTGGCACAATGTAACTGCTCACCACTTTCTCTTGGCCCATCGTCCGTAGGAGAATACGGACCCTCTTTCCTGGAACATTAAGTTTTTCCCTTAGTGCTTCTGTGCAGAACACGGCCGTACTTCCTGGGTCCAAGAAAGCATAGGTGGTGACAATCGTATTGCCCTTCTTGGACTTAACTTGCACTGGAACTATTGGAAGTTTGCAATCGTGATCACCAGCCCCTGTAAGCCCACTTGACATCAGGGCGCTGTCGACGGACACCTCTGCTTTTCTCTCAGCTTCGTCCGGATCCTTGTCTTTTTGTGGAATGTGAAGAACAGTTGGGTGTTTAAGACCACATCTTCCACAGGAAATCCGCTTTCTGCAAACTCTGCTCATGTGTCCAACGCACAAACAGCCAAAACAGACACCCTTCTCTCTTAAGAAGCCTATCTTCTCTTTGTGTGCCTTCTTCCCCAACTGCGGACACAAATCCAAAGCATGTCCTTTTCCACAGCAGATGCATGTGCTCCTCGCAAACTCCACACACTCCTTTCGGCTAGTTTCTGGCTGAGTCTTGGCTATCACAGGAGCTACAGTGGTGGCAAAGCTGGTTCCCTTTATTCCAGAACGAGTTTGTGAATTTAGCTTGTTCACTCCTCTATTAGTTGTCAGTGATGGAGCGTCCTGTATGCTTCCAAACACTGGGTCAGTTAGAATCCGCACTTGTTTCTCTATGAAAATGGTGAGGTCAATGAATGTGGCTCTCTGGCTGCGTCTATCCTGTAGTTCACAGGCTGTAGAACGCCATTTGTCTCGAAATTTGTAAGGCAACTTTTTTATGATGGTTAGCATGTTAGCAGGTATGTCCAGTTCATGCATATATTGCACCTCTTCCATAACGTTACAGCAACCTCTGAGAAAAAGGCTATAATCGCAAAGAGCCTTTGCATCTTCATTCTTGATTGGCGGCCATGAAAGAGCCTTTTCCATGTATGCGTATGAAATTCTCTGCTCATTTCCAAACTGCTTCTTTAACAATGCTTTTGCTTTAGCATATCCTCTCTCCGGCTCCATATGCTGGCAACTCCTGATCAGTTCTCTAGGGTGACCCCTTGTGTGCTGTTCCAAGAAATACAGTCTGTCACTGTGATTTGTAGTGTTCCTCTCAACACCGTTCTCGAAAGCCTTCACAAATGCATGATATTTTAATGGATCACCATCAAAGATTGGTATCTCCCTCTTAGGCAAAGATGAAAGGCACTGCTGTTGCACCAACAGTGATGTTATTTCATTTTGTTTCCTCATAATGTCCAACATATTGTTTTGATCTTCATTTGGACCAGTGTTTAAAGCATTTCCATCTTGCATCCCTTCTAGAGTACTGTGATTCACTGCATGTAGATTGGGTCCATGTGAATTAATTACCTGAGATGGATTTCTCTCATTAGGTCTTGTTCTTGCATCCAGGTAAGCATAGTTGATTTCATCTGACCTTTGTGGTACAAATGGCGTTGCTTTAGCATTGAGGATCAGTTTTTGTTCTCTTACCAGATAGGAGTTCATTCCATCAGAGCGCTTCGATATTGAGGTTCTCTCACTCAAGATGCTCCCAGACTTTAGCACATCCAGTCTTGCCATGTTTGCTGCAATTTCTTCATCCAACTTAAGTTGTTCCTTCCTTTTACGTAGCCGCTCCTCCTCCTCTTCCAATTCATGTTTATTTTTTAATAATCTTTGTCTTGTCCTTAAAGCTGCCAAATCAGCCTCTGTTTTGAGACGTGCAGAAGAAATCCTGGAATCAACAGACTCTCTTCCTGTGGCAGAACTTTGTGATTTGGACACTCTGCTTCCCACATTTGACACACTGTCATTTGGTTTTACATAATCTTGCAGCTCGTCTGCATCAACAATCAAGGCAGCCAGTTGCTGAGTTTCATCAGGTTTTGGAGGCAACTCCTGTTCCTTCATTTCACCATAATCAGTTTGCTCATGTAACTCAAGCAATTCATCTGGCTCAATCAACCATTGCTCAACACGTTTTTGAAATGTGTTGTTATAGGTCATGATGTCCGAAAACCATTCATTTTGAATCTTCTGTTGCTCTTCAGGGAGTAAAGGAACCAGCAGGTCATGTGACTTGGTGGCCTTTCCACAACAATCAATTAAACTTTCCAACAGAGATTGTACTTGTGAAACATTTTCCTTATTTCTCATGAATGTTTTCATTTGTTGTATGAACCCTTTAATTTTATCCACACTCTTTCTCCTTTCATTTTGAAGCGTTTCGATTTTGTTTGCCAAAGCCTTTGCTGTGGGCTTAGATTGCCTTTTCTCCTTCTCCATTTCAGAACTAGAACCAACCTTTTGACTCATTTTATTTTTCAGTTACTTCTCAATAAATGTGCATCCACTTCAACATTCAAACATGTACAAACACGTCATGTACAATAGCAGAGCGACAGCAATCTCAAAGAGCCAAAGCGGGGTTTCAGTGTAGCATTGAGGTCGGCTACAGTGCATCCAAACACTTCCACAGATCCGGAAACGTCACGCACATTAGCATAGCAGCGGCAATTTCCAAAGAGATGAAGCGGAGATTCATCATCTGACAGTATGGAGATATACAGCACCGAATCCGCACAATCAATGCCAGCAATCGGTACGACCAACTCAAACGGTGTTCAATCCAATAACGTCCCCAAAAGACGAACAACAGCATATGCGCCGCATACCTTCCAATATATACAGCTTAACGCACATGAACACACATGAGTGCTTCCTCCGGATTGAAAGTTAGTGCCGTCCTTTATCTCCGATGGTCCTTTCAACGTCCGCAATTGCTTCCTAATGCCGTGTAGTTTTTGTTGACAAAATGTAGCGACCTGTCTTCAAATAAACAGTCGCTGAGAGGCTAAGTGATGGGTGTAGCGGATTGTGACGCGCTGTACCAAAGAAAAAGTCCGCTCCGATCCAATGATGCGTTTTGACAGGTTTATTGAAGTATTAGTCCAACATAATCCGGTATGCATAACGTGCTCAAAGTAAAGAAAAATCACAACGTAGCATCGTAGCAAACAGCGGCGCAGCAGCAGCAAGCAACAATGTCAATAGCGTTCAACAAGCGTTAGCGATAGCGATAGCGATAGCGATAGCGGTCAATAGCGCCAATAGCGTTCAACAAGCAGTCAGCAAGCGGTCAACAAGCGCTCAACAAGCGCAGATAGCGGTCAACAAAAATACGGCGTCCCCGTCACTCACCCTCTCTTTCCTCCCCCCCTACTTCCGTCTGTGCCTGCTATTATAATCAGTCCAAAAGTTACCGCCCCCAATTACGGTCATATGCAATTAACAAACCCAACAAATATAACAACCCAAGTGTCCCAAATATACACCATTAAACTCATATCCACTATCATTTTATATTAGACAGAACATATATAATAATCACCTTCCTGGCTCCTACACACGTGCTGCAGCGTTCTGAATCAGTTGGAGAGGTTTAAGCGATTTACAAGAGCAGCCTGATAACAAAGAATTACAGTAATCCAGTCTAGAAGTAACAAATGCATGAACTAGTTGGTTGGTGTCTTCTGGCTTGATCAATAGATACAGTTGAGTATCGTCTGCATAACAATGGAAGTTTATGCGGTGTTTTCTGATAACGTCGCCCAAAGGAAGCATGTACAGGGTAAATAGAATCGGTCCAAGCACAGAACCTTGTGGGACTCCGTGACCAACATTGGTGGTCCTCGATGATTCACCGTTCACAAACACAAACTGGGATCGATCCAATAAATACGATTTAAACCAGCTGAGTGCAGTTCCTTTGATGCCAATCAAGTGTTCCAGTCTCTGCAGCAGGATACGGTGATCGATGGTGTCAAATGCAGCACTGAGGTCCAGCAATACAAGAAAAGATACAAGTCCTTGGTCCGATGCAAGTAGAAGATCATTTGTAATTTTCACCAGTGCCGTTTCTGTGCTATGATGCACTCGAAATCCTGACTGGAAATCCTCGAACAAAGCATTGTTTTGTAGAAAGTCACATAATTGATTCGTGACAGATTTCTCCAGGATCTTAGCGAGGAAGGGAAGATTAGAGATGGGTCTGTAGTTAGCCAACACCTCTGGAGCTAGAGTAGGTTTCTTCAGAAAAGGTTTAATTACAGCTACCTTGAAGGACTGTGGTACATGTCCTGTCAACAAAGACAGATTCATAATATCCAGTAGGGATGTGCTAATTAATGGAAAAACTTCCTTAAGCAGCTTAGTTGGAATCGGATCCAGGAGACAAGTGGAAGAGTTGGATTTCAAAATTGTAGAAGTCAGTTGATCAAGGTTGATGGAAGAGAAACCATCCAAGTAGGTATCAGGGCCCACGGCTGCATCCAAGGATCCTACATCCGAGGACGGGTCGGCTCCGGTTGGGGGTAGTAGACCATCAATTCTCTCTTTGATAGTCAGAATCTTATTATTGAAGAAGTTCATAAAGTCGTTACTACTGAGGTCCACAGGAATACACGGCTCGACAGCACTGTGACTCTCTGTCAATCTGGCTACAGTGCTGAAGAGAAACCTGGAGTTGTTTTTATTTTTCTCGATTAATGATGAGTAATAGGATTCTCTTGCGTTACGGAGAGCCTTCTTATATGTTTTAACGCTGTCTTGCCAAGTTAGCCTAGATCCTTCTGATTTGGTGGAACGCCATAACCGCTCAAGTTTCCGCACAGTTTGCTTTAAGTTCCGGGTTTGAGAGTTATACCAAGGGGCGAACTTCCTTCTTGTTGCCATTCTTCTTTTGAGGGGAGCAATACCGTCCAGTGCCATTCTCAAAGAGCCTGTAGCAGTATCGACAAGATGGTCGATTTGTGACGGACTCAAGTTTTCACAGGAGTCTTCTGATATCTTGAGACAGGACACTGAACTTAGAGCAGAGGGAATGGCTTCTTTAAATGAGGCTACAGCGGTATCCGATAAACATCGACTGTAGAAACCCTTGGCAGGAGGAGGAGATTCTGGCAGTAGAAATTCAAAGGTTATCAGACAATGGTCGGACAGGAGAGGGTTCTGTGGAAAGATTGTTAAGTGTTCTATCACAATACCATACACAAGAACCAAGTCGAGGGTGTGGTTAAAACAATGAGTTGGTTTGTTTACAGTCTGACAGAAACCACTTGATTCCAGCAAAGAGAGAAATGAAGTACCAAGGCTGTCGTTATCGACATCCACTTGAATGTTAAAGTCACCCACTATAATTACCTTGTCCGTTTTAAGGACCAAACTCGTTTAGAACTGTGAAAATTCACATAAAAATTCAGAATAAGGACCTGGGGCCCTGTACACTATTACAAAGAGAACCGGCTGGATTATTTTCCAGGTTGGTTGTGAAAGACTGTAAGTCAGACTTTCAAATGAGTTATAATCCAGTTTAGTTTTAAGGTTCATTAAAAGGCAGGAGTCATAAATAGCTGCCACTCCACCCCCTCGGCCTGTGCCTCGGGGGATATGAGTATTAACATGACTTGGAGGAGTCGCTTCGTTCAAGCTAAAATACTCCCCATCCGATAGCCATGTTTCAGTAAGACAGAAAATATCAACATGGTTGTCAGATATTAGTTCATTTACTAAAACAGCTTTAGAGCACAGAGATCTAATATTCAAAAGCCCCCCTTTAATTCTCCTAGTTTGTTGCACAGTTGTATTGTTACATTTAACTTTGATTAAGTTATTAAATATAACTCCTCGGTTGTTTACCTTTAACTTAAATAACGGTGTCCGTGGGGCAGAAACAGTTTCTATAGAGTTAATTACGCTGAGTGACTGCTCGGAATGAAGCGCAGAGAAGTGTGTAAGACTGCGACTCTGCTTCCTGGTCTGAACTCTGGGTCATGGCAGAGGGGACGGAATTACTTCGGCCCCTAGCACCCCCAGGCAAACCCTCGCGCTCCCACCGGATGGCCTCGCCCCTAACCTCGAGTAGAACTGCATTAGGCTTCCGGCGCACCAACTGTTTTAACTCACGGCGGAGAGCACCTTCAAGCACATGCTCCACAAACTGGTCGCGCAACAATACTTCAGAATTTGGCATGCCATTAGGGGCACTCTGATGTATGGCTGCCATAAGACTCATCAGGGCAAGGGAAAACTCTTGCAGTGTCTCTCCGTCTTGCTGCCATCTAGAAAAGAAAGCTTCCTGGCGGGCTACGTAGGACTCATAACAGCCATACAACTCCTGTAATGCTGCTATAATTTTGTTTGGTTCACGTCGCTCTGTACTAGGCCAATGCTTTATTTCTTCGCGCGCTTCCCCCTCCAAATGGTCAAACAAGAAAAAGGCCTGATCGGAAACAGACAGGTGGCGTGCCCTCATGCAGGCCTGCACCTCATCAAGCCACTCTGTGAGCCCTATACCTGATCTACCCCGAAACGTGGGACATTTTCTATCTCGAGGTACAACAATCAGTTGCTCAGTTACAGGGGCATTAACCGTGGCAGTAGTGGGGGCCGCAGAACTGGGACCAGGCGTATTGACATTCTGCTCCTGGCGCATCCTCTCATTATCCGCTCTTAACTGTGCAACTAAATCTCTCAACTCCTGTAACTCCTCGCCCATAATTAAGCCCTACTGATACAATAGGGCCGAACAGGAAATTAACAGCAGTTCCTCGATAGTCGCAAAAGTGGGAAGAAACCAGCTGCTGTTTTGTCTCTAAAATAAAAAAAACACAAAAAGAAAACAAGGTTGAACACAGTAACCCACAATACAATAGTTACACTATACTGTAGCGTTCCGTGCCAATAAGGAGCCAGGTTTATAATGAATTGGGTTTATTCTCTTCACACCAACCTGTAATGTGCGTGGGTCGTGCGGATAAAGGGACGCTCAGCCAGGATCACGTGCAACAAGTTTTATTGGTTTTCCCCACGTCAAGTGTGCCGGCGTCGGGCTCGCTCGTGTTCCTCCCTCTCGCTCACCCCCGCCTCACTGCTCAAATAGGGGGAAAAAGCACACACAATTATCCCCAGCTGGCTGTTATTGTCTCCAGCTGGCACCGTTCCCCGAGCCACTCCCCCGCTCTCCCACCTGCAGCCGGGCTGAAACCACGCCCGCCACCACATACCCCCACCGCCCGACTTAGGCCGGGGAGCCGTCCGGCCTAGCTTACTCCCCCCCCCCTCCCTCGAGAGGGCGGGAGAGGAAGTCCGCCACGACCATCTGCGTCCCCGGCCTATGGACCACCTTGAAGTTAAAAGGCTGCATGGCCAGATACCACCGAGTGATCCGGGCGTTAGTATCCTTCATGCGGTGGAGCCATTGGAGCGGGGCGTGGTCCGAACAGAGGGTGAATGAGCGTCCCAGGAGGTAGTAGCGCAGAGAGCCCACCGCCCACCGGATGGCCAGGCACTCCTTCTCCACCGTGCTGTACCTGGCCTCCCTCTCCGACAGTTTCCGGCTGATGTAGACCACCGGGCGGTCGACCCCCTCGACCTCCTGGGACAAAACGGCCCCCAGCCCTCTGTCCGACGCGTCGGTCTGCAGCACAAAAGGGAGAGAAAAGTTAGGTGTGTGGAGGAGCGGCTCCCCACAGAGAGTCTGTTTTACCTTCTCAAACGCCCGCTGGCACTGCTCAGACCACTGGACCGGATCTGACGCACCTTTCCGGGTCAGGTCGGTCAAGGGGCTGGTGAGGTCCGCAAACCCGGCGATGAACCGTCTGTAGTAACCTGCCAGCCCCAAAAACCGCCTCACCTCCTTTTTCGTCTTGGGACGTGGGCAGGCCGCAATAGCTGCTGTCTTGTCCACCTGAGGGCGCACCTGCCCACCCCCCAAGTGGTACCCCAGATACCGTACCTCCCTCCGTCCAACTGCACACTTCCCCGGGTTGGCGGTGAGCCCGGCCCGCCTCAGCGACTCCAGCACCGCGCCCACCCGCCGCACATGCTCCGCCCAGGTGGTGCTGTGGATAATGACATCATCCAGGTAGGCGGCTGCATATGCGGCGTGGGGGCGCAGCACCCTGTCCATGAGCCGCTGAAACGTGGCCGGGGCACCAAACAAGCCGAAGGGAAGCATGGTGAATTGGTACAAACCATACGGAGTGGAGAACGCCGTTTTCTCTTTGGACTCTGACGACAGGGGAATCTGCCAGTAGCCCTTAGTCAAATCCAGGGTCGTAAAAAAACGTGCAGTGCCCAGCCGGTCCAGGAGTTCGTCGACCCGGGGCATTGGGTAGGCGTCGAACCGTGACACGTCGTTCACCTTGCGGTAGTCCACGCAGAACCGCACAGTCCCATCCTTCTTGGCCACCAGAACGATGGGGCTGCACCAGGCACTGTTGGACTCTTCTATTATCCCCATCTCCAACATAGCCGCTAATTCCTCCCGAACCACTTTTCTTTTGTGTTCGGGTAGTCTATAGGGACGTGACCTTACCGTCACCCCCGAGGGAGTCTCAATCTGGTGCATTATCAGGTCCGTCCGGCCTGGCCGGGGGGAGAACACATCAGCAAACCGCTTTTGCAACTGGGCAATGTCTGCCCTCTGGTCCTCAGAGAGACGGGCCTCACACGGGAGCGGGGTGGGATTGACCGCTCTTGGCACCTCCGGCCCCAGGTCCTCTCTTTCCGACACTGTGGAAATCAGAGAAACAGACTCCGCCTCCCTCCAGGCTTTCAGGAGGTTGAGGTGGTATATTTGTGTAGCACCGCCCCTGTCAGACCGCACCACCTCATAATCAACCTCCCCCACCCGGCGTGTGACCTCGAAGGGCCCTTGCCACCTGGCCAGGAGTTTTGAGTTGGAAGAAGGAAGTAATACAAGTACCTTTTCTCCCGGTGTGAATTCTCGCAGCTTGGCCCCTCTGTTGTACAGCCGCTGTTGTCGTTCCTGGGCCTGGAGCAAATTCTCCCGTGACATCCTACCCAGTGTGTGGAGCTTTGCTCGCAGGTCCAGGACGTACTGGATCTCGTTTTTCCCGGGGCTCGGACCTTCCTCCCAGCTTTCTTTAATAAGGTCCAGCACCCCTCTTGGTGACCTGCCAAACAGAAGCTCAAAGGGAGAAAATCCCGTGGAGGCCTGGGGGACCTCCCGGACTGCAAACAACAGAGGGTCAAGCCATTTATCCCAATTACGTTCATCGTCGCTAATAAATTTACGAATCATGGACTTCAGTGTTCTATTCATCCGCTCCACCAGCCCGTCGGTCTGAGGGTGGTACACGCTTGTGCGGACGGACTTAATGCCCAGTAACCCGTAAAGTTCTCCCAGTGTGCGCGACATGAACGAGGTGCCCTGGTCTGTTAGAATCTCTTTCGGGATTCCAACCCGGGAGATGACCTGAAACAGAGCCTGCGCGACGCTCTTTGCAGAGATATTGCGCAATGGCACTGCCTCCGGATACCGGGTTGCGTAATCCATGAGGACTAACACAAAGCGGTATCCGCGTGCACTCCGGTGGAATGGCCCGATGAGGTCCATGCCGATACGCTCAAACGGGACCTCCACCAACGGCAGCGGCCGCAGCGGGGCACGCGGGATGGCTGGTGAATTAACCAATTGACACTCCGGGCAGGACGCACACCAGCGGCGCGCATCCCCCCGGATGCCTGGCCAATAAAATCGGGCCATTATCCGGTCTAGTGTTTTCCCGTATCCCATGTGACCCGCCATCGGATTATAGTGAGCCGCCTGGAAAATCATTTCCCGGCGGCTTTTCGGCACCAGCAACTGGGTGTTTTCCTGCCCCGTTCGAGTGTCACGACTCACTCTATACAGTCTGTCCCTAATCAATGAGAAGTGCGGGTACGACTGTGCTGCGTCAGGGCGCACCAAATGACCATCAATTCTTATCACTTGGTCGTAGGCTGAGCGTAGAGTATCGTCACGAGACTGCTCGAGCGGGAAATCTTCCATGGAGCGGAACTCGGGAACCGCCGGAGTCTCCACGGGAGGCTCCGCCGGTCTCCCCCCTCCCCCGGCGGCGTCGGACGACCTCGCGTCACCGCTGAGCACAGCACAAATGCCGCATGTCCCTGTCGGTCGTGAACGCACCCCCGCAGCCTCTCCCATTAGCGTGTCAAATCCCTCCCAATCCGTTCCCAAGATTACTGGGTGCGTCAGGTGGGAGCTAACCGCGACCTTTATTCTATATTTTTTCCCCTTGAACCTGAGTTCGACGGACACTATAGGATACTCGTGAATGTCCCCATGCACACACCTAATTTTCACCCACGACGCTTCTACCAATGCCCCTGGCCGAACCAGGCTCTGGTGTATCATGGATTGCGAACAGCCCGAATCCACCATCGCCTGGCGTGTACCCCCCTGGATTCTTACCGGAACGCGGTACGTCGCTCCCGGGCCGGGGGAGGGTGATGGAGCGCCGGCGACCCGGATCACCTGGCCCACCTCCATCCGCGGGCACTCCCTCCGCAGGTGGCCGGGCCGCCCGCACTTCCAGCACTCCTGCCCTGGCGTTTGAGAACCTCCCGGTGGGTCAGGAAGGGTGCCGGAGTTTGCTGCGGTCGGGGGGTTCCGGGGTCCGGCTGCCGGTGTCCGACGTGGGGCCGGTGTGGGCCGCCCCGCGGTCCGCCGCGGGCTCCGTCCGGTTGGCGCTGCTGCCGGTTGCGTCGCAGGCGGCGCGCCCTCCCGGCCGCCCTGCCCGCTGCGGTGCACCGCCAGGTGGTCCTCGGCTAGAGTGGTGGCCGCCTCCAGCGTCGGTGGCCGGTGGTATCGGACCCACGCCGCCGTCCGGGCCGGGAGCCCCTCCACGAACTGCTCCCGTACCACCGCCTCCAGGACTTCTGCCGCTGTCTCCACCCCCGTCGGCCGGAGCCACCTGGCGGCGGCGTCTCGGAGCCGCTGCCCGTAGGCGAACGGCCTGTCTTCCGGCCCCAGCTTGGCCCCCCGGAATCGCCGCCGGTGGTCCTCGGGCAGCAGCCCTAGCCTGTCGACCACGGCCTTTCGCACGGCCGCATAGTCTCTCCGGGCCGCCGGGGGGAGCCCCATGGCCGCCGTCTGCGCCTCCCCGGTCAGGAGGGGCACCAGCCTGACCGGCCATTCTTCCACCGGCCAGCCACATGCCTGTGCCGTCGCCTCGAAGGCCTCCAGGAAAGCCTGGGCGTCGTCCTCCGCCGTCATGCGGTGGAGGGTCGGGCTCGCCAGTGCTGTCGGGCCCGGTGGTGTTAGCGCGGGTCCCGACCGCGCCCCCAATAGCTCCAGCGCCTGGGCCTGCCTCCCCACCTGGGCCTGGAGAGCCCCCAGGAACTGCCGGTTAGCCTCGGCTTGGTCCCTTAGGATTGCCGCCAGCACCCCAATCATCTGGCCCAGTGCTAGCGCTGGTTGGGCCGGCATCGCCTGCTGTCCTTCGTCCGCCATTCCGCCGAGTTGGGCGCCACTGTAATGTGCGTGGGTCGTGCGGATAAAGGGACGCTCAGCCAGGATCACGTGCAACAAGTTTTATTGGTTTTCCCCACGTCAAGTGTGCCGGCGTCGGGCTCGCTCGTGTTCCTCCCTCTCGCTCACCCCCGCCTCACTGCTCAAATAGGGGGAAAAAGCACACACAATTATCCCCAGCTGGCTGTTATTGTCTCCAGCTGGCACCGTTCCCCGAGCCACTCCCCCGCTCTCCCACCTGCAGCCGGGCTGAAACCACGCCCGCCACCACACAACCAAACACAGGTCTTCCAGCACACCCGACCCCAACATTCGCGCCCAAAAACCCCGGAAGGGGCGGCACCCCAACCCTGGTCCACGCAACACTAACAGTAACAGAACCATATACATTTTGAAACTTCAGACACGCTACAATACAAATATGGTAAAACAAAACAGGCACAAACGTCTATGGCTTTCAAAAGTGCATAATCCTGCCAGCAACGCCAGATTGTGGCAAGTGGAACTCTTTTGGTGTGGAGCGCCTTTTTGGCCCGCTCAACACTGATGACACACGGGAGAGAGACACCACCACCTGGGGACACCGACACCACCACCTTCGGCACTCAGCAACTATGGGAGAAGAGCATCCAGTTATTGGGAGGGAAAGTAAATCAATAAACAAAAAAATAAATTAAAACTACTTCAAGGCAAATCTAGGCAGCAAAGGTGTCTTAATGGCTGCCTAGAGCCCACCAACCCAAAATGACAAAAATAACAGATAATAGAATCAACAAAAATTAGTCTTTTTATCAGAACTTAAACCCCAAATCACTTAAATCATAATCATCCGGGTCGCAATCAGACAGCCCTTCCCGACACTTTGAGCGACAGATCCGGGCGCTTCAACTACGAGTTGAACGTATTTGAAATCCAAAGAAAACAGAGACAAAACAGCAGCGTGGCAGGGAAGGGAGGGGTTGGTGCAATTTTACAACCCTGGTGTGCACAAACAAACCAAATTGACTGTTGAAGATTTCAGAACGCCACTGGTATACACACATACCCGCCAGGGAGCGGCGCACCAATACACCTGCAGCTCTCATACTGCGACCAGTCAACCTGCTACACTAACACTACGGTCCTGTTTGGCATATATAGGTGTTGTTTGCCTGTTCTGTGTAAACTATTGGTATTGCGATGGCTGAATATGAGGCGTTCACAGCAGCTCCGTCAGAAGAGGCCTTGGAGAGCTGTACTAAGAAGCAGTTATTGGCATTGGCTGAGCATTATTCAGTAGTTGTGATGGATAGGAGGCGTAAAGACGATATTAAAGCTGCTTCGAAATTAAAACTTGGTGAACTGGGAGTTCTTACGTCTGGCCCGTCTCCACCGGTCGTAAGCGTTCCTGCCCAAACTCAGGGGCTGACTTTTGAGCAACAAAAAGAGCTTCTCCTGTTGCAGATGGAGCATGAAAAACTCAAGTGTGAGTTAGAAGCTAAAAAACAAAATGAGCTGGAGATGATCCACCAGCAGACCGAGAAGGCAAGGATGGAGCTGGTCTGTCTCTAGGTGAGGACGATAAGTGGGCTGGTGAGAGTGAAGGTCAGCAGCTGTCTAGGGTCGGTGCGCGGCCCTTTGACATAAACAACTTGCGGTTGTTGCCACCATTCAATGAGAAGGATCCTGACTCGTTTTTTGTGTTGTTTGAGCGTGTTTCCACGGCGAGGGGCTGATCGGATGGAGACTGTGCTCTGCTGCTCCAGTGCGTACTCACCGGTAAGGCGGAGGGGGCATGCTCGTCTTTGAGCACGGCTGATAGCTGTAGCTATGTTAAAATAAAATCTGCCGTGCTGAAGGCTTATGAGTTGGTGCCTGAGGCGTATCGCCAACGTTTTCGGGCTTGGGAGAAGAGAAGTGGCCAAACGTATGTTGAATTTGTTCGCGATTCAACTACTCATTTTAAACGTTGGCTGGCTGCGCTTGAGATCACTACTTTTGATGATTTGTGTGAGTTAGTAATTTTGGAGCAGTTTAAAAACAGGTTGCCTGGTCGGATTGCAACCTACATTATTGAACATAAGGTTGCCTCCGCTGCAGAGGCTGCTGTGTCAGCAGATGAGTATGTGCTGCTTCATAAGGAGGTGTGAGAGAGCGCACGCCCAACCGCGATGATGCTGGCTGGGGTGAACACAGTCGAGGCGCCGTAGCGGCTGACCAGATGCGTTCGAGGAAGCCTGGCTTTGTTAGATTCGAGTCTCACTCACGGAGAAATTTTGACAGCTGTAATTACTGTCATGAGAAGGGTCATTGGAAGGCGGATTGTCCAGTGTTGTCTAAACATAGAGGGGGCCATCCTAATGTTAAGCCGGCGGCGGCTGCTGTTCCGGTAGTTACCGGCTGTGTGTCAGTGGGATGTTCTGAGCCGAATGTTCTGGAGGCATATGCTCCTTTTATCAGAAGTGGTTTTGTGTCGCTTGGGGGTAGCGATGTTAAAGCCCCGGTTACGATATTGAGGGACACGGGGGCATATGATTCCTATATGATCGAGTCCGTCCTGCCTTTGTCCGTAGAAACGGACAGCGGGGGATGGGGTTGACTGTGTTACCTGTGCCTGTGCATAGGGTGGTTCTGGATTGTGAGCTAATACAGGGGGAGGTAGCTGTGGGAGTGCGGCCGGCGTTTCCTATCGAGGGGGTTCAGTTCATTTTGGGCAATGGCTTGGCTGGCGGCCGCATCTGGGATGATGTTCCTCCCGCACCTGTTGTTACACACTGTCCAGTTAGTACTACGTCTGACTGTAGCTCCATTGAGGTACCTGAGGATTTTCCAGCCTGTGTGGTTACACGCGCAATGAGTAAGGCTGAGCCTGGGTTATCCGATGGGGAGCTTAGTGACGCGGATTCTGAGACTCTGTCCTTGTCCAATTTTCCACTGTCGGTGCCACAGAGCGAGTTGTTGCAGGAGCAAATCGGTGATCTCTCCCTAAAATAATTGTTTGAACGTGTCTTGTCGGCTGCGGAGATAAAAAGTGCAGCCAGCGGCTATTTTCTGTGCAACGGGCTGCTGTTTAGGAAATGGATTGGGGTGAATAGTGACTGTGTAGGGGATGCTATTTTCCAGTTGGTTGTGCCGACTAAATTTCGCCCTTTGGTGCTTAAAGTAGCACATGACGAGAGTGGGCATTTTGGGGTCAGGAAGACATATCTAAACATCTTGAAACATTTCTTTTGGCCGCGCGTGAAAAGAGATGTTGCTGTATATATTAAAACATGTCAGGTGTGTCAATTAACGGGAAAACCAAATCAGCGTGTGAAGTCTGCTCCTCTACAACCGATCCCTGCCATAAGCCAACCTTTTGAATATTTGATTGTGGACTGTGTCGGCCCGTTGCCGTGTGCTAAATCTGGCAGTAAGTATTTATTGACAGTGATGTGCCAAAGTACCAGGTATCCGGCTGCATACCCGCTAAGGTCCATTACAACTAAAGCGGTGGTGCGGGCTCTGACTCAGTTTATTTCGGTTTTCGATATCTCGAAGGTTATCCAAAGTGACCAAGGGTCAAATTTTTCATCTCATATGTTTGGTCAAGTGTTGAAATGTTTGCGCATAAAACTTATCATACGCAGGGTCAGGGTGCGTTGGAGAGATTTCATCAGACTCTCAAATCTCTCCTGCGTGCTTATTGCACTGAGCTGGATCGAGACTGGGAAGAGGGGCTCCCATGGCTGATGTTGGCTGCGAGGGAGGCCGTACAAGAGGGCACTGGTTTCAGTCCAAATGACCTAGTTTTTGGGCATGTGGTGTGGGGCCCTTTGGCGGTGTTAAAAGATGATTGGGTCGATGCTGAGCCGCCCAAGAACTTGATCGATTTTGTGAACGGGTTTCGGCATCGATTGTTTGTGGCAGGTGGTAGAGCATGCAATAAATTGCAAATGTCTCAGAGCAAAATAAAGGGGAATTATGACCGCCATACAGAGCGACGCGAGTTCAGTCCGGGGGACCAAGTCCTGGCATTGATGCCTATTGTAGGTTCGCCCTTCCAGGCCAAGTACACTAGTCCATATACAGTAACTGAGAAGATCACGGATTTGAACTACTTTATTGCGACACCGGGGCGGAGAAAGTCCAAACAGCTTTGTCACGTGAATTTGTTGAAACCGTTTTACAGCCGTAGTATGGGGTCAGGACAGACCGAGGAAGGGGTTTGTCCAGCTCTGGCTGTTGGTTCAATGGCTCTGATACATGAGGATGGGGTGCCTGAGCCCAATGACAGTTTGCTGTGTGGTCGCTTAAAAAATTCAGAATCTCTGAGTAACTTGGATAAGCTGCTCTCTCATTTACCGGAGTCTAAACGTTGTGAGCTCACTAATTTGGTGCGTAAGTTTCCCTGTCTGTTCGGCGATGTCCCTTCGCGCACCGATTGGGTGGAGCACGATATTGAGGTGGGAGATGCACAGCCGATAAAACAACGTTTCTATCGTATGTCACCAGAGAAGCGTCAACATCTTGACTTTGAAGTAACATACAGGATCGAAAACAATATTGCTGTACCATCTAATGCCAGTTGGGCATCTCCGTGTATTTTGGTACCGAAGCAGGATAAAACACTGCGGTTTTGTACAGATATGAGAAAGGTAAATTCGGTTACAAAGCCAGATTCTTTCCCTTTGCCGCGAATGGAGGACTGTGTTGACAGTGTTGGTGCCGCCAAGTATGTGAGTAAATTCGATCTGCTCAAGGGATATTGGCAGGTACCTCTGTCCAAGGGGGCTCAGGAGATCTCTGCATTTATTACACCATCGGGTCTGTATTTGTATACTGTAATGCCATTTGGATTAAGAAATGCTCCGGCTACGTTCCAGCGATTCATGAACCGAGTTGTGTCCGGGTTGGAGGGATGTTCGGTGTATTTGGATGATCTTGTGATTTTTAGTGACACGTGGCACTCCCATTTGCAGCGCATTCGGGTGCTGTTTGAGCGCTTGGCAGAAGCGCGACTCACCATTAATTTAGCAAAGTGCGAGTTTGCTAGGGCCGCGGTTACTTATCTGCGGCGGGTAGTGGGGCAAGTCCAGGTTAAGGTTATGGCCATCGAAAAGTTTCCACGGCCCACCACCAAAAAAGAGCTGCAGCGGTTTCTGGGTCTGGTGGGATACTATAGGATTTTTTGTAGAAATTTTTCCACTGTGGTGTTTCCTCTTACTGAGCTGCTGAAGACCAGAGTAAAGTTTGTGTGGTCTGTGGAGTGTCAACAGGCCTTTGATAACGTTAAAACTGTGCTGTGCTCTTCTCCTGTTCTGGCAGCACCGCGTTTTGATCGGACCTTTTTGCTCCAGGTTGATGCCAGCCAGGTGGGAGCAGGCGCCGTCTTGATGCAAGGAGATGACCAATCAGAGATTGATGAGATGGGCTCTGTTTCTGCAGGGATAAGATCTTGATATTCGGCATATCAAAGGGTCCGATAATACTATTGCCGATGCGTCACGTGCTCCTTTACCTTGAATTGGTATTTCGGAAAAGGGAGCTGTACATTTGAGTGATACCATTTCATGTTGCTCGTGACTTGTTCTTGCTGTGCCTGTTGTCTTAAATTGCTTCTCAGGTACCAGAGTTGCTGAGGACAGGTGGGGAAGGGGCGGAACATGGGCAGGGTGAAGGTTTTCTTGTTTATTATTTTTTTGTAGTAATTTGGTTATTTATTTATTTTTTGTTCAGTTGCTTATTTGTTTTAGCATTGTTTGAGTTTTGTTTTAGTGTTTTTCTAGGGGGATTAGTCTAGCTTAATTTGTTGTAGTGTGTCGCTGTTTCCTTTGGGACACCGATCTTATGGGGGGGGGGTGTGACGGCCCTGCCTATTGGCTCATGTCGTGATGTCATTGTCTGTTTCCCAGAGGTAATGCCATCAACTGGATTGGGAGCAGCTAGGGCGTTCTGGCAGTATAAGAGGGCATGGTTCCTGCCTGCCGCGGTCGCTGGTTTTTCCCTGGCCAGCGTCCGCACCTTTGTTTTGTTGTTTTACTTTTGGATTTGTTACTTTACTTAAATAAATATATTTGGAAATCACCTTTGCATTGTGTCTCTCCCGTGTTTCTCATCCCCTTCGAGCCGAAGGGGATGAGAAACGAAGGGGAAGAGAAACCGTGCAATGGCCCACGACCCACTACAAACGGGTCCGCGACCCACTAGTGGGTCGGGAACCACCAGTTGAGAAACACTGCCCTAAACAACTAGAAAAATCACATCATCAGACAATGCAATATGGGGGTGTCCACTTCCTGCAGCAAACCCAATATTGTGGACCCCACACTTATCTGGCCCAGATGTAGCTGTTACAGACATGGCCCTATTCTGGCTCACACATGGCTAACGGATTTATCGGCAACCAGCACTAAAACAGGTTCTGGCCCGTTGATGGCTTTCAGACCTGGGCTGAATCTGTCATTGTAGCATCTGGCCTAGACTGATTGAGACTTGGCAGCCCGGTTTATCGGCAACCAGCAATGAAACTCCCGTTTCCCGTCGATGGCTGCAGAATCTGGGCCCAATATGGCTTCATAGAAACAGCCCTATTCAGGCTAAGACATGGCAGCCGGGCCCGGTGATGGCTGCCATATTGTTAGCCAGCACGAGCCCACCTGTTTACCCTGCTGGGATCTTTCAATCTGGTTCGCAGACCTGTAAGGGTTGTCAGGCTAACAGGCTGGAAGCTCTCCAAACTTCTTGTCAAAGAAACTGCTACGTATTGTTGCTGCACAACTTTAAGCCCACCTCATCTCCAAAGATCCGTTCCAGCCATTTCAATGAGCTTTATTTTATTACATCTTAAGCAAATAATATTACATTGCATGCATGTAATAACACCTCTCAAAGTGGCCTCATATAAAACTACACAATAAAAAAAAAGTATTGTAAACTGGCTTCGTGAATGTTTTAAAAAGAAACAGCCTCCGCTTGTGTAAAAATAGGAACAGATCTCGTACTCGCACTTTTTCATTCTCCACCAACGACCACTGTTTTTAGTATTTTATTTTTATTTGTAGGGCTGTCTAAATTAACACCTGTTTTTCGCCGTCAGAACAGCCTCCACCAAAGACGCTTTACATTGACATTCTGAACCAAACATTGAGAAAGTCTTAAATGGTTCATGCACAGACCTTTTGAACAACAGTCCACCTGAGAATTAACTTAAAGCACATATTCAAACCATCAACGGTTTAAAAAAGAATTGCCTCAGCATTCGGTCACAATTCCACTATCAATTATTGGCATTATGAATTCATAACTCGGCATGTGGTGGATGTTTCAGAAAAAAATCTGAATATAAGAGTCTTTTTTATAAAAAAGCTGCATCTTTTCAATATCAGGCTGGGGGATTGTTTTCTTAGTCATAGCTCGTCCTCTATAGTTAGGTGAAGTCACCGTTACGTGATTTGGACAACTCCTATTAAGCAATTGGCTGTTTGTATTGATAAGGCATATAAAAGCCGCAGCAGATCATTAGATTGAGTACATTGAGCCACCAACTGTCTGTTAATCATTCACTTTTTTATTAAACCACCAGCTGCAGGAGGCAAAGGGAATGTTGTCAGGTAGAAGAAGCATTATGGACAGCACATGGGTACAGTAGCAGCATTGGGATGGAGCAAAGACCAGTCAAACAAAGGCCTGCAAAGCATTGACATAATGGGAGGAGGATAAGCTTGTGTGCAGCAGAGGTTGGAGCGTGTGAGAAAATAGAGAATATGCTTGTGTGTGCTTCCCCCGGTGTTTCCTGTTGTGCATTTGGACTTTTGAATTGTCATAATGCTTCTTCCTCATGCATGTTCCTGTCAGGCACTAAGTCCGTAAAGCAGAGTAGGAATGTTCCAAGCACAATCTTACAATCTCAGTCATCATTCGTTGCTGGAGTGATGCAAAGCAGGAGTGGGTCTGCTGCGTAGGAGCTCTTTCAAGTAAACAATAAACAACAGCGAAAGCTGCTGGAAAACAATGCAGACGTACTCTACGTCTGGTTCTTCAACCACGACGCCCCTCCCGGCTGAGCAGAGGAAGGGCTGTTTGAGCATGTGTGCGGTTTCAGGGGTGTTGCACACACATTGGATTACATGTGTTAACACAGTGACCACCAGTGGTTACAAACTGCAAATGAATATCAAATGAATTGAGCTTTAGGACATTGCTGTTGCCTGTAATGTGGCAAGAAAACTGCCCGTATACAGTACATGTAATGTTAATGAACAGGCCTGGAAGTGGGATTAAAGTCATTTGAGTTAAAGAGTTATAAAAAAAAATCAATGTCCCTACAGAGTACTGTTATTCTATGCTATGACTTATTTAGGGAATATTTAAAGCAGACAAATCTTAAACTCATTCCTGTCTTTATGAGGTAAAACAATAAGGGTGAAGAAGGTACTAATGCAAAAGAATACTCATACATAAAGATATATAATATATAGGAATACCCAACATTTACACTAATTCACTTTCTTGCCGAGAGTTAGATGAGATTGAGACCATCTCCTCTCCTCGCCTCGTCCAACTCTCTGCTGGAACACGAGTTGTGTCTCTCCCATTTGTTCAAACAAATAAGGTACAATGTTTCTAAGATAAAATCCTATAAATATAGGTATATAGATATAGATCTATATATCTTTAATAGCAGCATTTGTGCAGAATATCTTTTGATTTTGAACTGAAGTAACTCAAGAACTATTAAACATGGATTCAAATCTTAAAAGTGTGGGCAGCCAAAACAAATAAAGTCAAGTATCTTTTACATTCACTACTTAAAACAAAAATTGTGTTTAAGGACCGTCAGCCAAAGTTTTGTGGACACAATCAAAATAAAAATAAAAAATAAAAACAAGTTGACACATGAACAGTGGATAAGCATAGCTGTGTATCATTCATGGACATGTTTAATGTCGAGGTTACTTTTTGTGACGTTGATGATGCTCAACATGTTAGATGAGGTCATTAATACTGTGCAATTATCAAGTTTGACTATGCGTAGAATTGGCAAAAAAAGACACATTTAAACTATGGCACTTAAAGTCTAGGCAACAATACTCCCACAAGGACACATAGACGTTGTGTTTGAGGTCAAAGGACGCGAAAACATGAGAGAGACAAAGAGAAAGAGCGACCGACTAAGGACAATTTTGCTTGTGGATGGCTGCAGTTGAGCATTATTCAAAAAACAAATGTACATATACATACAGTACATACATAGAAACATATCTGTCAATTTATATTACAGTGATTTTTTTTTTAATTCATAATCATCTCTTAAATAAATTGCTCTTCATTGCACTCTGTTAAAATAATTAATTATATGATTTCTCTTAAAGGCAATAGTGTGATTTTTTTAAGGTGAAAAAAATAGTGTACCATGAGTCTGATTTAGGATAATAGTAAAAATAAGTTCTGTAATATACATACTGTATCTGTGAAAGACCCTCACCTCCTCATATACATGGATGTTTGTCTCCATATGTAGCAAATCCTTTTATGATGTGACACGCGTGCCCCACGCACACCTTTGTGTACATGCTCGTATGCCAGTTTGTCATATCATGTCTCCACACGTACATATATACATACAATATTATAAAATAAATAAATACAGGAAAACATTCTTGGTTCGTGGTTTAACGGTTTCTTCCAAAGCGGTTTTTGGTGCAGTCTTTGACCAACCGTTCTGCTTGTTCAGGTTTGAGTCCTCGTTGATGGGATCAACATTCGACTGAGCTTCCCTGAAAGATGCACGGGTGGGGGGAGTTTCATTTGTGTGTGCGTGTGAGTATGTGAATCTTTGAATATGGATGTGCGTGTGTGTGTGTGGGCAGAAAAAACGTCTGCGTCCAGTGTAAGAAGAGGGGACCAAAGTCTTTGGCCTTAGGAGAAAATACAGTGTGTGTGTGTGTGTGCGTGAAAGAAAGAGGGTTTGCATGCGCTCCGATGTCCTCTAGTCCAAGTCACCACTACGAAAGTGTCGGATTGTCCCAAAAAATAGAAGCTCAGTCACAGGCACGGTCCAAGTGCACCCTCTGTAAGAGAGTGTAGTGCAGCAGGAATTCTTCGGGTGGGGGCGTCGAGGGTGACGCGGCACACGTCTTCCTCACTGCCTCAACAAAAAGGTCTCACTGACTGGTCGGAGGCTACCGGTTGGAGCAGAACCGTCACTGCACCCGCCCCCGCTACCCCACTTTCCCTCATCTCCGTCTACGCCACCGCTTCGTGTGTGTGTGTGTGTCCATGAGACAGGGTGGTTCTCCACCGGGCTTGGCGGTGGCTAGATGGGTCCCTCATTATGGGCGCTGTGGTTGCTCCTGCTGAGGCCCACACAGTTCTGCTGCTGGTTGAGCAGGTGGGACGTCTCGTTGGCCACGGATACGGACATTGCCGCGGTGGTGATAGCGGCGCTGGGCGTGGTGGCGACGACCACCACGGCGGGGGTCTCCACTCCGGCGTGGAGCTCCGTCAGTGTGAGCTCGATCTTCGTGAACTCACTGTCTGTTGATTGGGGTGTTTTGTCCATGCGTGACGCCATTACGGCATTCTGGTACTGTTGACGCGTTACCTAGGTAACAGAAAGAAGGCGTGATGAGGTTGATTTGGACTCGTCAGAGGCAAAATCTTTCATCACAAAATTACCTTTGTATTAATTTTGGTGTATATTCTGGTTGGTTTATGGTTTTTTTTACATTTGTCCACTTTTGTGAAATCAGTGCTACAAAGACTGCTTTTTATAAATAGTATTATTATTACAACCAAACTGTTGAATTGTACATTATTTTCCTAAACATTTCTTATCTATCTATTCTAATGTTAATATTAATAAATTGCTTACTAATCTTAATTTAAGTAAACTTCAGTGTTCTCACCTTTATATACTGCAGGTCTGTGCGAGCTCTGACTGAGTAGTCCGGGACGTAGATCTGCAGGAAGGAGTTGAGCTGGTTGTTGCTGCTGCCGAGAGTCGGGGTGATGGCGTCTATACGATCACTCCTGTTCAGAGAGTCCGAATGGTTGAGTCCAAATGGCCGTGGAGGAGACTTATTTTCTGTAAGGCGGTGATGTGAGAGGAGAATACATTTAAACCACGTTCCTGCAGTACTGCAAGGAAAGTGTCTCAGAAAAGTATTTTCATTTTTCAACCTTGGCTCTTTAGGGAGTATTTTGTCAGGACTGTATGTCTTTCACAAGCAGAAATGATTAAGACATGCAGAAACAAAATACCCACAACATTCATACACTGGAAAACTTCTTATCCGCAAAATCATTTTATTTCACAGTACTTTTTGACCAAACCATCAGCATGGCTCTGAATCGGGTGGTATCTTGATTTTATTCATAGCGCCACCATGAGATTTTAAATAAGTAGCTTTGTAATAAATGTCTTCCCAACTATTAGATGGATTGATATACAATATTTCACAGATATTCATGTTGCCCTTTTTACTACTCGGTTCGGTGAACCTCTGAACTTTCCTAGTGCATTCATCAGCTCAAAAAAGCTGTGCAGTTGTGGTTTTTTAAAGAGTAACTACCGTATTTTCGTGACTATACAGCGCACTGAATTATAAGGCGCACTGAATTATAAGGCGCACCTTCAATGAATCGCCGATTTTAGAACTATTTTCATATATAGGGCGCACCGGATTTTAAGGTGCATAGAAGATACTGCAGTAAATCGTTTGACTGGGGCTGCGTTGTGCATCCACTAGATCGGGCTGTGCTAAATCAAACGTCATTAAGCGTTCTGAAAACTCTTCACTCCCATGGTAACGTTGTTCAAACGTTAATGTGGATATTAACAATATCTCTGAACCTCCAACTTTCGTTCTTGATTAATGAAAACATTCTTGGCAAATGCTTTCGTGCATCTTGCACCGAGAGGCCGCGCTGGAACAGACGGTGGCGCCTCGCGGCGGACCGTCAGCGCGATCCCGACATCCAACTACGAGCTTTAATATACTGTAGCGACTCTCGCTAATGAATCTCTGGACAATGTGCTTATCTTCTGGTTTTATTGTCGAGAAACAGGCTACTGTCGGCCGTAGCCTACGCCGAACAAAAACACACCATCGCTCTCCAAAACAACAACAATTCACGCGAACATCCCAAAACTCTGTAAAGTGCAACGCCGCTCCAGAACATGAAAACACAGTCCGTTACAATACGCTGTTGGAGCTGGAATTACCGCGGCTGCTGGCACCAGACTTTCCCTCCAATGGATCCTCGTTAACCAGTATGGATCAACCAATTGATCCATATATATGGCGCTCCGGATTACAAGGCGCACGCGTCTTACAGGATTTACGCGTTTAAGTGCGCCTTATAGTCGCGAAAATACGGTAATCTAAATTTAGCAGGTTAACACTCAGAACCAAAATGGTGACGATGTTAAACAGTTTTGCTTATTAGCATTACCACGTTATCATTGTTATTGTGTGCATTCTATTAGTTTGATGTTAGCGTTCAGCTTGTAGCTCTGCTGGGCTGAAGAACAGCTACAGAGCTGCTGGCATGGCTGCAGACTCTTAAGTCTTTTTAACAAAGGGAGGTGCAGGTCATCCAGTCCTTCACGTCGCTAATACTCTACAAATTGCTGCCTGCTTGTCAATTAACTCAACAATTAAGTGTCATTTCAGATCCTGTGATCAACACGAGATCATCTCTCATTCTCTTCACCTGGTCTTCATGCCATTCCCACCTGCAGCCCATTCCCTAATTAGTCCCTCACTATTTAGGTCCCCACACGGTAGATTGTTGGAAATGATACAACAAATCTAGTGGAGTTGAATGAAACATAGATAATACAGCAGAGCAGTATGGAATGAAAAATCTATATAGTACTTCCATCACCAGATATAGATACACAACTGTTAAATCAAAAGAAAGAACTTCCAGATGAATGTTTTTTTTGCAGCATATTGCCAAAATTACCTAAATTCTTCATATTACGGATTCCTTAAAATATACTGTAGTATAGGAATTTATATCCCAGAATTTAAAAGAAAGTATGATTTGCAATAACTAATTATTTATTTTTCTTCAATTGAAATGGTTGGAATTATAATTGCGTTGAGATGGATCAAAGAGATAAAACCCCTTAATTCAATTATAAGTACCAACTCCAGGTCAGTCTTGCAAAGTTTTAAGGGGACATCCTCACGAGAATATATAGGAATGAAATACCTTTTAGCAAATATTGGAAATCTAGCGATCATAGTTCTGTTTTGTTGGGTCCCAGCACATATTGGCTAGATGAATGGGAATCTGACCCTGAAGCTAGACAATACCATAAAGTACAAAGTCAGATGGGAGGGAAAAGAGTCTCCACACTGGGTTCTGACAAAAGAGAGAAAGTGGTATATATCAGACTAAGATTAAGTCATACATGTCTTAATTCCACACTTAAGATGATAGGAAAAGGTAATGTTTTATGTACTGAATATAATGTTAAGGAATATGTTGAACTTTTTAATTATGAGAAAAATAACGAGATCAGAATGAAATGGATAGAGGTTGAAGCTGAAAATGATTGCTTATAAATGATATTCTAGAGGAACAAGAGATACAACGAAACAGAAGCAAAGCTTTTGTTATGTTTCTGAATGTCTCTCTTATTCTTTTCTTTCTTGAACAATAGTCTAGCCTTGCCATAAGTCCCTTTACAAACTCCTGTATAGTAGGTGGCGGTATACGCTTTTCTCTGTAACGTGCCAAGAAGAAGAAGTCTTGTGTGTTACTGCCAAGCTCTCCAGAGCATCTCGAGTTTGTTCCTGATCCGGTTCTAGTAATCCTCTGAAAGACATTTACCACACTTACATTTGGCTCAACCTCTTCCTACGATCCTGTGTATTGAGGACATTTTCCAGGTCAAATTTTTCTGTGTATGTATGGAAATCTTATTTCTATGCAAGTCTTTAGGTGAGGGGAGTTTTATAGAGCAGCATGCATCGAGTCGGTGGTCTCCAGTGATGCTTCCCTCTATGTGCCACGAAGACTTTTTTCTTTTCTTTTTTTAATTAAAGCCAGATTATGTTTTCCACTTCTTAAAGAAGCCTAGTGAAAATCACACACAATAAAGTGGAAACGGCTTGACCCACACTAATGCTACTACTGGAATGTATGTAATCCCATGTCGGAATATGTGTGCAAGTATTTGTGTGTGTGTGTGTGCGTGTGTGTGTGCAGATCGAACGCAGTGGGCCAAAGACTCGGCATGTGAACTCTTCGGATTAGTATTCCACTTTCTAGGGGCCGCAGGGGCCAAGTCAAGAGGACACACAATGTATTTACGTACACGCAGAAACCCACTCAAACGTGTGGACGGCGGGGCGCCCAACTGTATAAAAGAAAAAACACGTTTTGGAGGTGAAATGTAGGTCACTGCTAAAGAGTGGAGGATAGTGTATTTGTTCAAAAGCCTTTCTGGATAGATGATGTGTTTGTGTTCGTGGCAGCTTGTCCTGCTCTGTGCGCTCTCTGCGTACATGTGCCTGTGCGTGTGAACACATGTGCACGTGTGTGCCTTTGTATGTACGCTCAGTGGTGTCCGGCAGGGGGCTGTAGCTGTAGGTCTTGTTTATGTAGTCGCAGGGTTAAAGGTTAGGGGCGAGCGGGGCGGAGCTTGAGCTCGCTCTGGGGCCTCCAGTCTCCAACACCATTCAGCCACTTGACTAATGGCTCAAGGGGACGAGGGTGTGAAGTCTTGATCTCAAACTGTTTTCCTCTCTGCCTTGTTCTTGTTCTTTTTTTAAGCCTTTACAGATACAGTACATGTCACATTCAGGTACAAGCAGAGCTTCAGGCCTGCATCAACCATGTTTAATTAGACTTTATTAAACGGTCAGCATTTCAATGTGAGCCAAAACATTTTTTCCAGTTAAGTTGACAGGTTTATTCTAATGTGGTGTCACATGTGAGGATGGGCGTGTCAGAAAAAGCCACTGTACCTGGAGATCCTGCTAATGATTCAGCCCTACTGACCACAAATGTGCGAGACAGGGACAGAGGCACTGTGGCGAGAGGAAAGATGCAAAAGAAAAAGAAAAGAAAGAAGAGAGCCTGTCAAAGCTGAGAAATAATCAGTGCATAAATAAACATATTGAACTTGGATAAAAGCTGGTAGAGAAGCATCAGCATCACTGGTATAACTACCCATTTTACTACGTACGGCAGGAGTTTACCTGCTGCTGTGCAGATACAGTCAAAGTAAATTAACATCATCTCTCATCAGAGTATGTTTCATTTCTGACTGCACACATGAAACAGATTGTTGTACTCTCTCACCAGTAGGTGTCTCTCAGATCTCACCAACCACATGCATCAGAGCAGTTGACAATGGCCGAGAAAAGCACTGTAGTTTATGAATGAACTGAAAGGACTCACTAGCTGACGCTTTATCATGATGTCACTGGAGTCGTACGGTCACTGTTCAAAAATATCAGGTTGAATGTAGCCTTCCAATTAAGGAAAGTCCTAAACTGATCTTCACTTCGCTGGATTGGTCACCCCAAGGGACAATGTGAATGCTGACACACAACAAATCTGATGTATATTGCTTCTAAAAGTTTTTTTTATTATCATCTTTATATGACCCAATAAGTAATAGCTAACTGTTCTCTGTACAATGACTGTGACTTTCTTTTATGTGTTGACATCAGCTTCTGATAGCAAAACGGTACTTTTCTTTTTAATCAATATAAAAAATGCCTCTCCACCAAAGCTTTTTTAAATTCATCACAAGGAGGTAAATATCTCACATGTTTAATGAGGTCACAAGAACAAACAGTAGCAGCTTTAAATGAACTTTGTTTCAACTAAATACAGTCTGAAGTTGCCATGTTATGTTTAAAAAACAAACTGTATTTTAGTACTCATGCGCAATTCAGTCAGTAGTAGAAAGGAAGCTCCATTTTGGATTTTTTCAATTTGGGCCAACGACCGTTCCCGTCTTTATAAAAGACAGATGACTTATTGTTTTGGTTCAATCAAAAATGAATTGATAATTGGATCATTTGGACAAAGCCATTTGGTCAGATGTCTCACCTGGTGATGCTGTCAGAGCCATCATCCCATAGAAGGAGAACGGACCCGCTTCAAACTTCATGCCCTCTTTTCCTGCCTCCACCTCCACTTTCCCCTGTGACAGACAGATCCAGAGGGGACAAACCACAGAGTCAAATACACTATGTTATGCTCATTTTGTTACTTTTTTATCCATCCTTTCACACTGTACATTTGATATTAAACTTGTTTGTTGCCTAATTAATTCTCAATTGCAGATTTTCAGTGTGGAGCATTACTGGTAGATTGGGTTAATAACCCTTTCTATCGAGGATTTCCGCTACAGCTTTGCAGTTACACTTTCACAACATTTAAAATCTGCCAGTTTTCGTGCTCTGATATATTTGTTCATCCTACCCTCCCTCTTTCTTTTCTTTTTTACTACCTGAAGACAATTCATACTCTGTTTAAAAGCTCACAATCTACTCTGAACCCAGTCTCAAGTGCAGTGACCCCACACTTGCCCAACCTAGACCTCATTTAAACTTCCCTTGAACTTTAAACTTTTAAAGACATAACATCAAAGTGGAAAACTCTGCTATGTTAGTACTGGAAACATATTCGGACAGTCAAAGAACCAGTTTTACAACCAAGGCCAACATAATCGTTTTGATCTGCTACATTTTGACTCTACAGCAGCATTTCTTTTAGGTATCTGAAAAGAACGTGTGACATGGAAATAAAGAAATACAGCAAAGTAGGGGCATAAAATGTGGTGTAGACGAGCAAATAGAAATCAATATTTTCCTATTTGTTTTGTGCATTTCTGTTGTTTTCTAAATGAAACCAACACTTCTGTTGCGTCACTACAGTTCATACTTTTCTTCGTACTGATATTTTGAAGTGCTACAGCGAGTGAGCCAGACCTGTGTGTCACCAATGAGCTATTTATCTATGGTATTGTTGTGTGCTCAAATCCAAACTGCCCTGCAGGACAATCATACCATGCATACCTTTGGTGGATGTGTTGCCCCTGTGGGAACACAACCTGTAGCACAGCTCTGTTGTGCTCTGGCTATACTGTGACAAACTGTGGGAACAAGGAAAACAATACATTGTACTGTAGAACTAACAACAGCATGTCCCTGTCTTGAATGTGTCTGGTGCGATGTATAATGACGTTTGCTAGGGCGGTGGCTTTGATGTTGGACATTTGGGACTTTGTACTTCATTGCGTCCACACACCTGCAGGATGAGGATGAAATAATCCACGGGCTTGTTCCGGTGGAAGAGGTAGTGCTCTGCCGCCCGCTTGTTCTTATCGTCGTATTTCAGCTCCTGGATGACGAGCGGGTGCTTCAGCAAACGCAGCAGGATCTTTTCCGACATTTGCACCGGTGCGAACGGATCAACCTCTGCACGACCAGAGAGAGAGAAGATCGTGAGCAGATGGAGTGTAGTGTAGTGTAGTGAAATAAACTGATAGCAGTACCAATGTTTGAGTGTTGAAAAAAGTCAGTAATATATTGGGTGACAGTATTTTATATACACATAGAACAATCATAATAGCTTTTTTGTAAATAAAATTTTAGTTTTACTTGATTTGGTGGAGAATTCTTCAATGACAATCTCACACTCTCAACAGAAAAAAACGAAATAAACGAAATAATTATTTTATTTAGTATATCATCAACTTTACAAATTGCCAGATACCTGTTGAGCAAAGAAGTTAATTTTCCCTCTTTTATCTTCTGATCTTAATAGCATAATTCATGGGCTTTAACTGCTAAATCCTATACAGGCTAATCTTATCTTGTCTAGTTTCTGCAGCATGTCAACGTGACCGCCTCTCATCTAAGTCATATATGTTATGTTCCTGGTCTTCCAATGCTTAAAATGGGGGGGGGGGGGGGGGTTGTCTGCTGATGTCCCACATTACTAACATAACTGAGCAAGTAGCCTTATGTGACAAGTTTATGTCAATGAGGCCCAAATCTCATGATTTCATTGCATTTATCAGGTTGAAACAATTCAAGCAAATTTGAATGTCTTGATAGCTTAATTAATCTGACTTGGAAAATTCGTACAAGGAAACCTCTAAGCAACAAAAAAACATGAGAAAACCACAATATTTGTGATTTTGGGCTGTACAGAATCGTTCTCTCCCCACATTGGCCTGAGTGAAATTGATTAATAACTTTGAATACGGTATCCAGGTTATAATCTGCTTTAACCACCTAATGAGCCAATCAGCTTCTTCATTTGAGCAGCGGTGATATGTCAGCTGGCTGCTGGCTCCACCACCAGGAACTAAACTCCCTAATAGCCTTTAGAGGAACTTAATCAATGCTTAGCTGCTAGGTCAAAGTTCTGAACCAAATCCAAATGCAATGAGAAATGGTCAACTGCTGCTTCTTCAGCAGCGTCGCAGGATATTCAGCAGCCTGTTCCCAAATCCATTTCCCAAGGGAAAGTGGGTGAAATATTTCACATTTTACGCTAAGTATGTTGACTTGTGTGAGAACCACGATCATAGGCCAAAAATGTTGGACGTGATGTCACTGAGGAACGTGTGTAAGCAAACAGGGTGGTGTTTTTAAAGCTGTGAGCTAAGATCTCAACATGTAACCTTTGGTGCATGACACGCAAGCAAATAGTCGTTTTGTGGGGATCCGCGCGCAGTCTGCACAGACGTCCCGTGCCGCGCTCCCGAGAGGCCTTCCACCTCTTCACAAACACGCACACACACACACACACACACACACACACACACACACACACACACACAGACACACACTCGTTGTGAGTCCTCACACAACTCATTCCCTCACACCCACACAAACAACAGATACTCATTCTACACACATACTCGCTCCTTCATGCACCCACTCGATCCAAAACCCACATGGGCAGATGCACACGCACACATAAACAGCTCACACACACACACACTCTTTCTCCACAGTGAGGGGGTGAGGGCACACTGAGGGAAGGCAAGCAGCAACGCAGCCCACTTGCCTGTTGCTAGGAAACGCAGGGTAGCCAGCAGAAGCTGAGGGGATATTTTAACCTTCATTTCATTGTCGGTAGGCTTGAAAGCCGAAAAATCCTGCTTCCTTTCCCGATGGGTGATTTTCTTCTTGGTCTTGTTGTCAGCTGAGAGGGGAAGGTGAAAAGCAGAGCGTAAGACACAAACTAAAACTGTTTGTGCAACAACAATAGGTCGATCCACACCACTCCACAGACGGTGAGCAACTCCTCCCGGGTCGCAGGGTGACTAAACTTGAGTTACCCAAAGCTTATTGCTTTTTCCGGAAATGTAGCTGTGGCGTTCTTCTCGGAAATAAAAGAGAGCTATAGGGGGCTACATTGTTAGCTTAGCACATTCTTAACATTACTTAAAGCCATATGTATTAGGGCAACAAATAGATTGGCACGTAGTCCACGTCTGCAGGCCTTTACTGATACCAGTCGAGTGGTAATAATGCACTGAAAACACAAAACAAGGTTCAGTTTGACACGGATGAACATTTTAAGTTAAAAAAAGTCAGTGTAAAAGTCAGTGTAAAACATACATATTCCTCTCAAGGGCAAAATGTAAAAAAATAACTTTTATATCATAGGTTTTGGTACGCAGCGCAAATATATGGATGACTTGAATGAGAAACAAAAGGCAGTTCTGAAGAATTACAAAATGTAGTTGTTAAATATTCTCAAGTAAACAAACAACTATTTATATGTAATGTGAAAGGGATCACCTAAAGTGATAAGGCCAAATTTCCTCTCAGCTCTTCCTTGTCTTGGCTTTTTCAGCAGTTTTTGCATAATTCTGTATCAGTTTGTAGACAGAGAGGTATTGACCAGGTGTTCAACAGGGTCAGGTGACACATTCTCTGTGGGTTCAACACTATGAGCAAGACCTTTCACATTAAATGTAGCCATTTGATTCTCTAATAAAGTAGATTTACATGCAACATTTTTTTAGTTTCACTAAAGTTTTCTAGTCCCCTTCAGTTCAAATAAAAATCAATTTGAATTAATAAATTATTTTGACCGTAGACATTTCAATTACCTATTTAACCTGTGTATTTGAAAGCTCCTCCAAAGTTACAAATGTTATGATACATTTGCTTCCCAAGTAAGACCTACATTAAGTTGGTTGAACTGGTCACAGTGTAAAAACTGCTGTGCTTGGATCAGTTCATAACAGATTGAGCAGACTGCTGCTCTGACTGTGACCGGCTGGAGATGCCTCGGGGCATTACAGTCTAGGGGGGTACGTGCTTCGAAAGGGGGAACCTACTGTACAAGTCAGTCTCGTCCAGGATCTCTGACTTGATGATTTCTTCAATAATGTCCTCCAGGGTGACAATACCCAGAACCTCGTAGAAAGGGTCTCCCTCGCCCTCATTGTTCACCCTCTGAACTATGGCCAGGTGGGATTTTCCTAGCAAAACACACAAACACAGGTTATAAAGTGATGGTCATATAATGATGAAGGGAGTCAAATTTAGGGTGGGGCATCGATGGCGGTACCAGGTAACAAACTGGTAGTCAGAGATACATATTTCCACTTTGATACATCTTAGAGAGCACCTTATCCAGGATAAATATGTTACACATTGTGTATATTAATAACTGATGTCAGACAGTGTTTTGAATGTCATAACATTGAGGCTGCAGGGTGTGATACAGCAGTGTAACAATGCAGGTCCCTCACAGAGCAGTGTGACATTGGGCGATCTGCTCAGTGAATCAGTTAAGTGAGCAGGGAGCCAACAAGAAGATGGTAGTTAACATGTTAACGGAAACTCAAACAGAAAGACGGACTGACAGTCAAACAGCCTAAATTTCATCATACGAGTGCCTTTAGCCCTCCCTTCCCCTACCTCTGTGTTCCCAGGATCCTGCAAGCTGCACCAACTAGGAAAAAAAAGAGAAAAGAAACAAACTTCCGTGTATGCAGAGAATACTGTCAAGCAAAACGCTAAACAAATTCGCTGCCTTTTCTCAGCTTGTGATCATTTAGGAGGAATTTTCCAGAGGCCGGGCTAATATTAGCCCCTGCAAAATGAAGTTTCCATTCCGCCCCGGCGGTATTCTCACCAAGCGAAGGAACAGACTGGGCGAAGCCTCTGCTGTGTGATCAGATTGTCTCGGAATGGGCCGTTTGCATGCAGATACACCTCGGTGTGTGTGTGTGTTTGTGCAGGACGCTGGTGTGTTTGTGCGTGTGCGTGTGAACGCAAGTGTGTCAAGGTGCATGAGTGCGCGAACACGCGATGCACGTGCGTTTGTTCCTGTAGAACACAGGTACATGACTGAGTCAGTGCTAACACGCTGTTTCAGCTCATTTCGCCTGCTCTGGTGCAGGCGAGCCCGGGCCGCGAGGACTGAGGGCCGACCACAAAGAGTGTTTTATTGCGACAGCCAACCAGCATGCAGTGTGCAGAGCCTCCGTGTGAGAACGTCGTGAGCGTTAGATGCAGGATTGATGCTTTCAAGAAACACATAGTCAGGCTTCAGCTTCAGCTAGAGAGGGGCATTAATAATTTAAACAACCAAAATCTACCATGACAAGGAGACGGCAAACAGCGGGATTCATCCAGGGGTTATTTTCAAAGAATTTCACTTAAGATGTCAATGGCATCTTTGGCATGCTGCATTATGACTGAAGGTTGGGTTTTAAAACACAAATGGAGCCTCAGTGGGCTAAAGCAATGGGGCCTCACAAGTCCTTGAGCAAGCAACTACTCTAAACTCCCCGGAGAGGGAAAGGCAATGCGAAGCAGAGTACAGGGAAACAGATCAATGCACACTTGCTTCTCTTTAATGGCTTCCGCATAAACACAGCTTCCAAATGTAGGTTCCATGACAGTCGCATCCAGCTTCTCATATAACTCTACAAGAAAGCAAATAAGGGTATTTTAATAAAATTAACTATTGGTATGAGAAACAGAAGGAAGAACAGTTTGATTAAATCATTTTAAAACAAGGTTGATTTACAAGCTTTCTCCAGAGCTTTCATCCTTGTTCATATACGAATAGACTATCTGTACCTGATCTCCCCCTCTATACACACACCTTTTATCACTTGACAGAAATCTCAAACCTAGGTCAGTTGAAATGAGCAAATACTGTGAAAGGCAGTTGAAAGCTCATAAGAAATCCGGTAAATTGATGTTGAGCCAGATCAGGATTAAACATCAACATTCAGTGTTTATAAAATATACCTACTGAATATTTAGTGTTAAAGAGAAACCGCTATATCAATATTCCAACGATACTGAAACAATAAAAACAATGTTTACTCTTCAAGAAATTACCAATTGTACAAAATGACAACGTAACTGTACTGTACAATAAAAAGTAGTCGAACAATATTACAAACCTGAAATCAAAAGCTATTTCAATACATCTCTTACGAATGCTCCACAAAGAGTGAGCATCGTGATGATTCAATCATGATATCTTCTGGTGGGATGTAGTATATGATTGAATATACTCTAACGCTAAGACAGCAAAGTGATTTATGGTGCTCAGAGGATGGAGCCTACTAACTGACCTACTAGGCCTGAACTTTGGTGATGCCTCTGGGTTTCCTCCAGCTCCACCAGCAGGTAAAATTCCGTAAGAGTGAAATATATCCTCATCGTCTGCAGATACATTTGGTGCATCAATGCAGACATCAATGGCTACTTGATGATGAATCCTAAAGTCTACCCAATGCTCAATGTTTGATCCCCTAACGTTTCCTCGAGCATTAAAGCATAATTTGTGATTATTCAGAAAATTGACTTAATTGATTAGTAAAACCTTTCTAAGGACAATGATAGATCCCAGATTTTTTTAAGATTTTCATTCTTACTTTTTTGTCTATTAATGGCCCCTTCAGCATAAATTGTGTCACTGATTTTTAATTCTAAAATATTTTGGATATTGGATTACAATGGTGACCTAACAGGCCGATATAAATGAATGCAGTATAAGTGCTATTGTATATTACTTAATATATTACTTATTGAGAATAAGTACAGACATCAGCCAAAGCCCTTTTCAAGGAGGATGCCTGGATTAAACAATTGCATTCGATACATTTGAAGTCGCCTTTGTTGGTCGTGACTTTTATAAAGTCTGATAAAAGTTTAAATCAGCTTAATCAACTGGCCTTTTAGCACCACAGCCTTCTAAAATTATGCTAGTTTCAAGGGGTCTAAAGCTTGATTCTATCTAAAGTCTATTTCTGTCTCCGTCATTGTTGCACACGCACTAGGGCTGTCAAAAATAGCGCGTTAACGGCGTTAATTAGCTGTTTGTTGTTAATTACGTCAATTTTTTTGACGCATTTCACGCATGCGCAGTGTGACAAATTATTCAGGTCCGGAAAGAACCTCTTCTTCTAGGGAATGCACTTCATCCTATACAACACATTACTGCCACCTGCAGGCATATGTCAGGCCGTCAGGTTCAGCAAGTTGTTTGCGCCAGAGACCCGCTCCCCCCCCCCCCCCCCCCCCCCCGTTCTCGCGCAGCAGAACAGAGAAGAAGAAAAGCTCCGCCCAGCAGAGCAAGAGCAGCGCTGTTCTGAAACATGCGGAGGAAGAGAAACCAATGCGATCTAAATCCTCCCAGGTATGGGAATATTTCACACTGAAATGGGGGTGGTAGCGGATTTCTTTGCAGCGCCAGTCGTTCTAATCGCCGCGCTCGACTTCAAGGTGTAACCTTTATTATTGTTCGGTCTGAAACGGCGCGCCCAGTGACGGGTGGTGCAGCAATATTGTTGTTCGGGTGGAAATCGGGAGAAAGGTCGGTCCGGGAGATTTTCGGGGGGGGCTTTGAAACATCGGGAGGGTTGACATGTCTGGTCATGTCTGGTCATCGCAGGAGCACAAACTCGCAGCAGAGTGGGATAAACTGCAGAGGCTCGAGACCCTTCTAGAGCCATGCAGGGAAATCAGTCTGTAACTTATCAAATAACATTGATTTGATTATTTTCTGGAATGAATTAAAAAATCAAATATCAATAACATATATTTATGTAAAAAATAATAATTATGATAATAATAATGATAATTATGTATCTGTGTCCTGTTATTTATCTTTAGTATGCATTTCAGAAAGAAAAAATGGTTAGGATTCAGGTGTGATTAATCATGATTAATTCACTGAAAATTCTGATTAATTTGATTAAAATTTTTAATCATTTGACACCCCTAACACGCACACATGTATTTTGCACAGTGGCTTCACTCAAAATCCGTCCGTCTAGCAATTCCACTAGAGGAATGCATACTTTCTAGTTTCCCACAAAGACAAAATACCACGCAAGCGACAGAAATAAAATGCAGCTCCTGTCTTCCATAAATATATTACGAGACAATGACTGTGTATTCATAGCTCCTTAGCTGCTGTTATGGCAGTGGGTTTTGTGAGGCAGAGTAGGGAGGCTGACCCTCTGGACCCTCTGGAGCCTGGAACTTGGCAGCGGGCCACAGGGAGAGCGGACCAGTCGTCTGCAGTCCTAAGCCATTGCTGCCTGACATCTGGGGCTGTCTAGCTGGGCTGAGGCTGAATGCATGCTGGGTAGTCCAGCACACAGGCACACTGCACACATCAGGGTCAGGGGTCAATTCACTTTCAATTTCATCCATGAAATGCTTTTCTAAAACATTTATAGGAACAATAGTTGTGCCATTAAATGGTAGTTTCCATTTACATTTGTAGTTGGGTGAAGTTAAGACACAAAGATACAGGGGATTATTTTGTTTCCCCTAACAACAAAGCTGCAGATGACTTTGGGTACCAGAGGGTGTGGATGAAGGATAAAGTCAGGGGCAGAAAGTTGCAACAACGCACTGATGAAAATCTCTACCCAGGATGGTCAGGATTTTAGAAATGACTGATGGCACCCCACAATAACTCTCACCATCCTCTTGGGACTGAATGAAAAAAAAAATATTTGGAGGCGAGCTGCAATTATGACTAATTTGCAAAACTTTAAATTAAAAAAAAAGATTTCAGGTCCCTTAATTCCAAGAGGAAAAAAACACAAATAACATGACCTCTGCCATTGATGGCTACAGCCCTGCTAACTCAGGGGTAGAGGAGCACACGGGTGGATTTAATATATGCCAAGCAGTTAATCCAAAGAAATAACAACCAGGGAATCAAAAGAAGTATAAAACAACATAAAAACACCAGGGTGCCAGTGTCTGTAACCATTGCAGTAAATACTGTGGACAATACTCCAGTGAATCAGCAGTGTTTTCATAGGGATTAGTTGAATGATGTATCACATTATCTTTAGCATTTTGACCTTCTTTTGAGTCAATACATTTCATAATTAGTAAGAAACAACCACATGATTTTGTATTGTATGTGCAGATTGAATACTTGAAATGTAATTTCTCATGTAATTAAGAGATTTAGTGCAAAATTCAATGTTTGTTATTATACATTTTGACAATGTACTAATGTATCGTTATATTTTGAAAAAGCATTTATTCCAAATATAATTCCACTAAAAGGTGATTAATGATCATTTTGAATTCATCCGACCAGCTATCCATTCTTCCGTAACCCAAAGCAAAGCCTGAGAACCTCCACTCTGGCCTACAGAGACCGAGCCGTGTGCTCTTTTCCACCATTCCCAGCTTATTTATGGAATGCAGCTTTGTCATATTTTTTCCATAGCACAATTTCCCCTATAAATAGGCACGTACGGCTTGGAGAGATTGGGTGGGAGTATGAGGGGTCAGTATCTGTTGTGGACACTCATCATTGCCCCCCTCCCTGTCCTGCTCTCCCCCTATTTTTCCAAATATTTGACCACTGACAAATATAGTGCAATGTTAGGGTGATGGGAACCCATTGGACCGTCTTTCTTCTAAATCTACCTCTCGAGAAAGTTTCCACCCATTTTGACCCATTTTTCCATTGACACGGGGAAAAAACGTTAGCCTGATGCGGTTGACATTTTGACTTTTTAAAGCTTTTTCATTTGCATAAACATTTAGTCTGAATACACATTCAATAAGATAACAACATTGGCCTGTATTATCTGGAGACATTAGTGGAATGTGTCTGTATGTTTGTGTCTTTGTTTCCTTGTCTCCAAGTATTATAGATAAAAACAGATAGAAATGTAAATAAGGGAACAAATGAACCATGGTCAGTCATTCACTAGGATGGGAGAGGTGACAATTTTGTTGAAATTGTCACCTGTCAATACAAAACACTACAAAAGAAAAGGCCAAAAGGCTAATCTTTACTTACATGAGTCCTTCAAGTACTCATTTAGGCAGCGCACTAGTGAAACCCTTCTTTGCGTACACCCATGGAAGCTCCTCTCTTAGTGGTTAACTTGAATCCCTCAGAGCAGGAACATTAAAGATAGCTTAGCAAGAACTGATGAAAAAAAGGTGCAGCGGCTGGGAAGGCCCTGTTGCCCCAGGTCCGACGCTTGGTCCCGATGGTCTTTAGGGTGTTAATGTTGGCGGACCTGAGGCAACGGGTTGGGGATGGAGGTCTGAAAGGTAGGTAGAGCCCAGGTTGTTTAGGCCTTTTCAGGTGGCCAGTAATATTTTAAAGTCTATCCTGTATCTGACCGGGAGCCAGTGGAGGTTACGTAGGACCGGGGTGATGTGCTCGTAGCGGCGGGTGGAGGGGAGCAGTCGAGTGGTGGAGTTTGTGAAGTCCGGTGCTTGCACTGAGACACTTGTGTTCAGTCACCGAGGCTTCGGCTCGTCGGCCTATCAAGGCGACGCAGAGACGTCTAGTCTGCTCACGGCTCCTAGCCGTCATTGAGAGGCCTTGGTCACGAGATCACTCTGCTGCTACTAGCCAGTGGTGTTTCACTACATGCACACACACTTACAGTACAGCCGCACACACGCACACTTCTGGAATGACATTGTTGTTCATTCAGAGAAGCAGCTTGCTGTCGTAGCTGGCTGCGTTTGTTGTTGAAAGGTCCCCTGGGTGGAGATTCCTTTGGGCCTCAGTCATAAGGAGAGGCATCAATGGGAAACCAGTAGGGATAAATGAATGGGCCTGTGGTCAGGTGCTGCTTTGTTATGCGAGTGTTGCAACTGCTGAATGGTGAGCACATCACCCAACTGAGGGGTGTATTAAAGTAGCAAAATGCATGAAAGTACAATTCTGTCCATTAGAAGGTTTTCCTTTAGTAGGCAAAACTAAGTTGTTTCATAAACCAGGGCAACTTTGGTTTGACGGAGCTTAAACCAGTCAGTGTGCTGCAATCAGTATGTTGCATCACTAGTATTCCTTTAGATTCCAGATACATTCACTTGGTCAGGGTTAAAAATACAAGTCTGCCTGCTCACATGGTACCTAGTATCTTTCTACACAATGTTAGCATACTTTCCTTGACAGTGACTTATTCAAAGCAACAGGAACACCCTCGACAAAAAGTAAAGAATGTTTGTTGAACTTTCAACTAAAGATAGGGCTATTAAGCTACTTGAAAAACATTTTTTCATATTTTTGTTCTTATTCTCATAACATTTTGACAGCAATTAATGAATACAATGCTCCGTTGTCTGTGCCTGTCGCACAACTCTTATTAACCAGTGTAATCATTTCCCAGTTCCTGAATCTATGATTGATGATTCAGGTCTCCTGGCTGTCTACCTTTCTTACCTACCAGCCTACCTACCTACCTGTCTGCCTGCCTACCTACCTGCCTACCTACCTTACCTACAGGTGAAACTAGAATATCGTGCAAAAGCTCATTACTTTCAGTAATTCAAATTAAAAGGTGAAACTAATATATTATATAGACTCATTACATGCAAAGTGAGATATTTCAAGCCTTTAGTTGATATAGTTTTGATGATTATGGCTATATAATATAATATAGTATATATACACTAATATAATAGTTTCACCTTTTAAGTTGAATTACTGAAAGTAATGAGCTTTTGCACAATATTCTAATTTTTCGAGTTTCACCTGTACATACCTTTCTACCTACCTACCTGTCTACCTACCTACTTCCTAACTGCCTGTCTATGTACCTGCCAGGTTACATCGCTGATCACTAAAGTCTTCCACCAGCTGCTAGCTATGACAGCTGTGAGCACTAACAATAGCCATGTTTGTTGACATTCCGAACAATCATTTGGTGGGAGTGGCTCTGGTGGGAGACCTGAAGGGAAGGGGTTTCAGTGTTGCTGACCTGGCGTCTTTCTTCAGGACTTTTGGATGCTGCTAACTGCTTTCACAGGAAACAGGCAACACTGGGCTGGGTTTCTGTGTTGCATTATTAAGATATTAAACAGCCTTCTTATCTAATCTTTTTAAAACAACCAACATTGAACTTTTGAACATAGTTGGAATTCTAAAAACATTACAATTTTTATTTATAATGATAAAATAAATACAAAGTGTAACAATTGTTGTACGTAATCGTTTCAGACCTAGAATCAGTCATTAGGCACAAGTTTACTGCTTCGACTTTACTTGGTACGACAAGTCGCTTCAGGTCACTAATGTTAGCTACTTTAGATTCTACTACTGTTACAGATAAACATTTTCAACCACTAAAACCAGCAACTGAAATTGTAAAAATGTAATTCAGGGTTTATTTGAAAGGAGGATAGCAACGCGCAGACTAAGATGCACGACTCAGGCGACATGTTTTTGAAAAGTATTACAAAAGGTGTAGTAAAAGAGAGAGACAGAATCCAAAAACATATTCAGGTTGTATACTTAATCAAAATAACTAAATATCTATCTGGCCCAGAGTAAAGGGCGCTGGCACACTGGCACGCTTCACTAACGGTAAAGTCCAACTGACAACAAACACAGAGTCACAACACCACTTAAGTGCTCAAGGGGAGGGTGAGTGTACGAGACACAGGTGGGCACAATCGGGGAGGGGAGCTGCACTGGGACGACATGAGGGTTAGGGCAATCAAGACACCTGGAACCCTGGTTAAAAAATAACCTAACAAGCAGTAAATTCCACTTGTGGTAACAGTGGGCAGCGTGCAGGAAAGGATACATAAGTCTCGCACAGGGATAGGAAAAAAATCATTTTCCGTTGAACGTTGAACCGTTTTCATAAAAACACAGGTGAAATAAAAGTTACCAGCTGACCTCGGCTATCAACGAGCGTGGTTCAGGTCGGAGTTCCTCCCCCCTCCTGATGTGCAGGTCGAGGCAAACAGTTGGCTGCAGCTCTGCATCGTGCCACATTCCCTAAGCCTCGTCCGCTTTTCAGCAATCAAATCTAATTTGAGGGATTTAATCTTAAGCCCTCCAACAATTATACTCGATCCACTATTCTGTTTTTTTTTGGAAATACACAATCACATTTCGGTGGCTAAAGACATTTTAACTGCTGCTCTCACGTGACTTTAACCTCAAGCTGTTAGCATGTTATACATGACACATGTTTCAAGCTGAAAACAACACAACCCTGTTCATACTCATACCGTTTATTAGAAGGAGGAAATGCTGAGTGCAGTAAGCCGATGATCATTTGAGCGAATCGTTGACAGTGTCGGCTGTTCAAACCCCGCCTCTGTGTGTGTGTGGGTGGGTGGGTGTGTGTGTGTGTGTGTGAGCTGTTTAAATATACTGCTTGTCACCATTTATTGTACTTTTAGGAGCCAGTTGACTGTGATAGTTCATGAATATGTAATAAATTGCTGACACGTTTAACTTGCAATGTTGTGATGCGTCTTTTAGGTGCAATGAGTACCGTTTTGTACACGGATTATTGGCAGCAAGTACTTGAAGCTTTAAAACTCATAATTAATACCTCAATAAAAACAATTAGCCAAGTTAAAATCCTTAAAGCTAGAATGAGCTAAGTACTCAATAAAACAGCTCCTGTGCTTTGTGCAATAGGCTTTGAGAATGTGGGTTATTGAAGAAAACAGGAACCATGCAAGAACATCCTGCATCCCATGTTGTTCTAATTACATATCTAGCTTCCTGAATAATCAGGTTGAGAAAAACATGATGATGTTTTTAAATGAATATGGTGGAAATAAACTTTTGGTTAAAAGCTCCCAGGCTCCCATACGATTGAAGAAGGTTTCAGCTCTCACCTTTAATGACATCAGTTTGAAGGACATGTTAATGATATATTAACATGCTAAAATTTAGTGTTAAGTAAATAGTTACATCTCAGTGTTAAAGAGTTGTGAAGAATGATACAAATATTAACCTCACAGTAATCATTAATAATAAGATAATAAAGCCTGTCAATGTTTGTGTTAGTTCAAGTACCACCACAGTGGAAAGAACGCAAAACACGTGGTTACAGCTCGAATCTGCAAAGGACAAATCCACCCTGAAATAGAACATCACACCATTTTGAAGAATAAAGACGAGAACTATGAACACTGTCCCCTGAAGCAAGGAATCAGGACATCAAGATTTACTAATACTGACTAAACACAGCTCCCACAAATGAGCCCGGTTCAATCACCATCTGCACTGGTTTCCAACAGGACAGGAATAATAATTCAAGCAGGAGGGTCAGCTGTGGGTGCGCTAGAGGTTTTAAGGCTGGATTTGGGTGTGGAGGGTCAGCTGGAGCAGTGGCAAGGGTCTGCGGACCATAGTGGGGCTCTACTAGTGGTTTGCCCCCTTACCGCTTGTTGGGAGACTCTGGGGAGGGAAAAAAAGGCAGGCTCACTAAGAGAACTGGTTGGCCTCCAAATGCTTCAAGCTGCACATCTGATTTCTATCGGACTGGAGTGGATTCAATCTACTGTTTCCCCGTTCAAACTAACCATATAAATTCTTCACCCGTGTCACATCATGCAAAACATCTAAATTGGATTAGAAAAGAAGCCCATGTGTCTGTGGGAGTTTTTTTAATTTCATTTTTTACCTAGACCCTGGGCCATGATTTACGTGTAACCGGTTACATGCAATCAAAAAAATTAATGAAATGACCAGTTATACTCTAAAAAAATGGGGGGTAAATCTATCAAATTAAATCTGTTATGGTATGTATGTGTTTAGTCTAGAGATGGTTATGAATTGGAGCTTACGGTGGATTTAACTTTTAATCAATTGTTAGGCAGGACACAAAACAACAGTGGTGTGAGGACTGTCCAAATGTCCTCCAAACTGATGTGATTGGTTTTCTTTAAAACCATGAACTTCACTTGGTAATGAAATCCTAAGACTATGCTGATGATCAATCTTCCTTTCGTTTTATTTACCGTGTGTCTTATAAGGCCAGCTAGTAGGACACACTGCTGAAGTCTGAGAAGAAGTAGGCTCCATCAGCTGATTCGAAAAAGCGCTGGTGTCTTTTCGGGCCTGAGAAGGGCCCGTCTTGGGCTTTTCCCCCTGCAAGTAAATGGAGAGACGGACAGTGTGCCCGGTGTTATCAATGAAGCCAGCCTCTTGGCTCTCCAAAAAGTGCAGCTTGGAAGGCGTCCATGGCAGGGCTTTGGGCCTGGAGGTCTGTGTCGTTTGTAATTTATAACACTGAGGGAAATGGGCAAGAGGACAATATGGAGAGAAGTGGGAGAGAGGGAATGTGGGAGGAGGGGGATGGGACTGCTCGCTGCACAAGCAAGTGTCTCTGCTTCCCTGAGTGTGCTGCGCAGAGCCTGGTTACTAGGCTGACCAAGCTGGAGGGCTTCTGCCCCTCTCTGAGGCACAGCCTGAAAGGGCCTCATTTTTCCTTGCTAGTCTGAGGGAGGAGAAACTAAAGAAAGACATCAAAAAAAGATTAAATAGAATATTGACTGTAGACTGAACAAGATACAGGGCCTCAAGTAATAACGCTTTTGTGCCCAAAAAGTGGGCACAAAAGCAAAGGTAAGTTCAAACAAGCCGCACTGAAAATGAAATGAAAATGGCAAATTGGGCTGCATCCACGAGAGGGTCAAGGGGGAAGTGGGAGTTTCCCCATAAAGAGACGGGAGGGGATGCGTAGTGTGCGCCTAAATATGTATCCGGCGGCATGGCCAGAAAACGCCCATGAGAACGCGCCTCTGTCGAAAACGTCTGCGCCTTTTAGAAGCGTGTGTAAACCAGAATGCGGGTTTCCTCCATATGCCTGCTGGTGAAATGGCAGCAGTAATATGAGCCGGACGGCGACTTTGGCCAAGGACATGAGCTGAAAAGTTTTTTTTAACCACAACAATCACACGCTTTCATTGAACATGAAGTCATTACGCGTTCCAGATTAAGCAGCCATGCGATATTACAGTTACCGGAGGAAATCAAAGATGACATTGAATCTCCGACTCAGCGTTCATACTCCATTCCAGCAGTTATTTAAACTCTTCACTACATTACAATTAGTGGCATCAGGATTATTTCAAACAGACGTAGCAACAGCAGCGGGAATATCACTGTGAGGACAAGTACGTCACGCTTTGCTACAGCGCACAGTTAATACATTTCCACACCACTAATGGCTAAATAACACATCAACTTCGTAGACACTGAATTTTAATTTAAGCCCATTCAAGTGCGCTCGCAATGTGCGGGTGTAGTGGGCGGAGAAAGGCGCTGATTACCTGATGAACTGTATGTTTTGTAAATACAATGTGAGCTGAAGTATCCTAGGGAGGGCTTTCTGCGTGTCGGCCGTTGTGCTGGTAACACGTTTGCAAATGTACGTAGCTGAGGGCCACAGTGTTTGATAGCAAGCGCCTTTGGTTCCCATCAGAGGACTTGAAGGTGTCAAAGAGAAACCAGTGAATCCAAATGGATGTCTCTCATAGAGAATCACAACCTCTCTGTTTCATTATTGCACCGAACCGCCACATCTGAGTTACTTCCCCAACTGTTACCGAGGGGAACATGATATTCAGAGGCAGCCTTACAAATTTGCAGATTTCAGCCCTCACCACAGCACAGTGATCATCATCATTAGCATCTTTCTTCTCCTCCTCCTAATCATCATCATCAGACAACAGCACTAATAGCAGCAATTTCCCTTCATTTCACAAGAATGACAGAATGCACAACACCCAAATTACTATGATAAAATCTTAACGACATAACAGCAGTCAAAACAACATGTCGATTACTCTTCTCAAAAGACACAGAAAGAATTGGATTTCACTAAAGACTTTTCATTTTTTTTAAATTAATCTCAATTTTATGTCCTTTAGCGAGACAAGATCTGCCACTGAATGCAAAATGACCCTCTTTAAGTATTCCTCTTATGATGACACATTATCAAGAGAATTTTTACTTCTGGAAAGAGTTTCAGATGTTTGTAACGTCTTGAATTAATCTTTTATTGTATTCGTAATTGTATTTCCTGTTATGAGGTCTGCCATTGAATTGAATGAGGAGTGCCTTGAACCATTTAATCACTACTGTGGACATCCACCAGGTCTCACAAAGCTTGGGATCCCATAACCAAAGAAGAAATCTATAGTGTGATCATTTGAATAGAAGCAGAAACCTGTTCCTTTACACACATATGCAGTACTCTGCTGTTAGGGTAATACTCCTAACATTCTACGGTCTAGATAATCTGTGTGTGATCTCTGATTTGGGAAACTGCTTATTAAAAAGGAACGTGGGGTGGTTGCATTCTCAATTGCGTAATAACACATTTCCCTCAGTAGTGCATGACTACAGATCCTTGGCAACAAAAAAGTACCAAAGCCGCTCTTCAGAAATCATCACAGAGGCCACGAGAAACTACCGTAGCTGCTAAACGGTCGAGTGGTGAAGTTATTAAGAAGAAAAGATATGAGGCAACATATGCAACTATGCTGAAAAGAAATCTGTGCGCAGATAATACTTTACACCGTCAGGATTTCTGTGGAGAGATACCCAAACCAAAGAGACTGTAGAAATACAGAAAGACCAGTTTACATGCTGCAATAAGTGCCTGTGAAGAATCACGTTTTGGGTATAATACCGGACTTATTCTTAACTGGCTATATTTCAGTTGACGCTCAGAAGCAACCCATTGTGCCTTACAGAGCCGACGAGGCCAGATTACAAAGGTTTGGATCAAACGTCTTCCATGAAAGAAGTTCATGCAATTTGCTCTTCAAAGTGAGGTTTCAGAACATGTCATCTTCAATGCAACTAGGGCAGTAGCACGTTGGATTTTCTATTGCACCTTTTGTCGATTGCACACAGGTTTGCCAACTTGCAGAGATTGTGGGTTTAAGCATTTTCCAACTCATGCCAAATATAGCAGGCTGACTTTCACACCGTTGTTGGCGCAAACAACTAAAGCGGAGTCGTGCGGCCCGGGTAGCATCACATGGGGACACGGCCCGCTAAAAAGAAAACCTGTGTTGTCTTTGTGTTCAATGCGTAGTATGTGGGGTGCCCAGGAGAAAATATACATTAAGTAAAAGTCATAATGCCAGATCAGACAGGCTTTGGGAATGCACTGCGCCTGGATTCACACTCAACGGTTGTACTAATCGGGTCTTAAAAGCCTACTTCATGTTGTACCAGAATCTGAAGAATGTAGGCCAATTCAAAAGCCAGTTTCTAACACAACAAACTCTAGAGTTCAATCCAGACAACATCTAAATCACCTAAAGTTAATCATCAAGTCGCTTATTTTTATATCAAAATCCTCATTTGGAACAAATGAGAAAAGCACATTGCGTGAAATTCCTATATTGAGCATTACCTCCAATGTCAACAAGAGCATCCTGTGCTCCTGATGCATTAATGGCTTCAACAACATTAACTTTACACAGCATCAACCTACTACAACAATGAAGCTTTATTTACCGCCTGCAAACCACTAGTTTCTATTCAACAAGACTCAAATCTCCAATCACCAAAATCCATCAAAGCAAACATTTCATCCCACAAATTCTTTGTGGAAATTCTGTTGTTGTGGGGTGCTGATTCGTTTGTTCAGGTTTGCTTTGGAAAATCTCCATGGCCGTGCAGCGAAGCACATCAGGCGCTAGGGCCCAACATCAAACGCGTCGCTGGTGAGCACTTGTTGAACATTCTGCCGTACTGAGAGCAAGATATTTCCTCATGGTGTAAGACAAAGGAGTTCAGTAGAAAGATTGATTAATGACTTAATGACACAGAAATAAAAGACTACCTGAATCCTAACGTTGCTACACGTCTGACGTATGTATAAAGAGTGACTCGACTAAATAGGAAACTGTTTGCTAACTAAAAGTAAAGACCCTTTAACTGTTAGGGATCACCTAAAATACTTCCAAAAGGTTTCAAGTCACTTTAAAACTGTGCTTTTGGAAAAAAGAGGCTGTAGTATTCATGATTTGTAGGATAATGGACTAAATGATGCAAAACACCAGGTGGAACTGTGGAAAAGTTACCATGCAACAGGTTTCTACCACAGCAGTTTTTTCCTACTCTCTAAAAGTGATTCGCCAAATGGGTTGCATTAGAAGTAGTCAAACACTTAAATGACGCTCAATATGAAGATAATTAGCAACGTTTGTTATCTATGCCGTTTGCAAAATGACATTCCATAAAAGAGAGCAAATGCTTCCTCCAGTAGCACAAAGTACTGTGAAATGCAGGCTACCTTTGATTTGAGGTAATTAGTTGAGCGGCTGGCAGGAGTCTTGCTGAGTTCAGAGGGGTGTCCCTCATCAGGAAACATTAAGATTTCTTACCAACATAATGCCATTTAATCTGAGCACTTCGTGAAGCATTAGCAAAAACACACCGTTTCTAGACATTTGCCGTGATATGCTTTGCACAAACATCCAGGAAATACCACAGCGAAAAGTCTGCTGGTATTTCATCAAGGTCGACAGAGAAAGGAGTTTCACTTTAAGACAAAGCAGTGAGAAAAGAGACCATGAAGGCTGCTGAATCTGAATTAAGCATAGATTGGCCTATATTGCAGGAGGGAACTAGTTTAAGACGTGCCAGGCCTCATGTAGGCTCTATTACACCGGGGACCTTACCCTCCAACAGTGGAGCATGTATACCCTGGACTATAACACATTAGCTATGAAAAACTTCAACGGATAGCTTCAAAAGGAATAAGCAGGGTAACTACATCGACTTTGACACCAAGTTAGGCAAGTGGCCTGCCTCCCCCAGGGGCAGAAAACACACACAACCCGATGTGAGCCCTCTCAAACATCCAGACTAGATACCTTCCTTATCTCACAGGGCTGGTTACACTGCATGTGTGAGTGAGTCATTTTCACTTTAAGGAATGAAAAAAAGTCAGAAGGGCATTTAAATTCCTGCTTCTGACTCAACTGCTTGGTTCAACCCCCTAGCGGCCCTCGTTGACCCACTCATTAACCGGTAAACCTGCAGCTTGACAAGCAGCCCCTGGATGACAGTAATTGTTGCAGAAGGAGGGCAATTAATGAAAAGGTCACAAGTTTCCAGAGTGGTGTCCGCCTCGATTAAACAGCTCCTGAATGAATCTCGCCGTCACCTCTGACCTTAAGGTCCGGGGTTCAAGCCGGGAAAATCATAATGACGCCACAGTTGAGACCGGCACTTTATTTTCACCACCAAGACATTGTTGAGGGAATTCAGCAACAAATCCAACACAATAAAGAAAAACTAGACGACAAGTACACAAGGAGGTTTATACCAAATGCTCATTCACTCTAATGAGTTTTTTTGTCTTTCTCCCTTCCTTTTTGCTACAGACTTCAGGCGACTGTGCAGCTGCATCATATTAATTAACAATGACTTACGATACAAAGCACTTTGAACAGTGTGCGCTGCGACCAGAGCCGGATTGACGAGAACCTTTGACCCCCCCCGCAGCCCTCCCTACCACAGTTGCTTATGACTTCCATCAGAGCCGGATGGCGAGTTCCCCCTGGCTCAGCGCCAGCCGCAGAAGCACTCTGCGGCCAGACTGGACCTGCATGAACTGCTTGTGCCAACATGATGCACACATACAACAATCAGCAGTTCCCGAATCCAAACGGACCCAAGTAAAAAGCAACAGAGCAGATCCAAAATGCAGGCTGTTGTTCAACAGGTATCGTAGACAAATGACTTGGACAAAAACTGATATGCTAAAAATCAAAATACCTTTTTTTAAATATATTACTCCATACTACGTTACTCGCTCCACTGGATTAAGTACTTAGTGTTAATTTGATATTATTACTGCAATGTGTATTGTAACAGCTCCTTTACGAATAATGCATTTAAACTGCAATATTAATATTCCATCATAATTGATACTTAATACCAACAATGATAATTGGATCACAAAGTGTGTTCAAAGCAAACTATGAACCACTGGTTAAATGTGATTCTGCATCAGCACAGCTATTTCTGCAACAACAACAACAGATCCCACTGCTCCAAATCCCCTGCTCCTGTAGGCGCTAAATTGTATCATATTTATAGTTCTATTTAATGTCGCTAAGTGACTTTTGATTTCTTTATTTTCGTATCTGACTCACAAGTCAAGAGCAGCCATATCACTTAAAAAACAGCATGTCAGCCATCAGATCTTTACAGTCCCGTGTAAAAAGTGAGATATACGCAAGGATCAAGGATCATATCTCGTGATGATGTTACTGTAATCGTGTACCACAATGTGTATCATCTCATATTTATGTTCAACTTTCTTCGACTGAAAGAAGATAAATACAGTGAAAGGGAACGTGCTGCTTAATACTGTATAGTCAATGTGATGAAAACCAACACTACCCCCCCCCCCCAAAAAAAAACGAGTTAATTATGTAATGGAGAACTGAACATAATTTCTGGTAATGGAGCTTAATGATTTGCTCTGTTTTCCTCCCAATTAATCCTCCTAGAGCAACGCAACGCATCACTCATGATTTCCCCCTGTATTTTAGGTATTGAACAATCATTTGGTCTACAGGTGTGCCTGCGAGTCCCTGATTAGTTCCCAGTGAGCATCACTGGGCCTGGAGATAGCGGACTGGCATCTGATCTACACGTACTGTGAGGAGGAGCGCTATTCCAAACGCCAGGTACACCACGGGTGAGGTAAACAACGCTCTCAAATGCCATGCGCATACAAATTTTACACACACACAACACACGGGGGGGGCTCGAGGGTGTTAGAGGCTGTTATTCATTATCCACACGACGGCATTCCAGGGCTGGACAAAAGGAGTTATCGCCATAGAGGTGAAAAGGGATTCAAGCAGGTTCTCAAACAAGATGCCCCCACCTGATAACCTTAGCACTGCCGTTGCACCATTCCCACATGTCCTAATGCATTCACAAATGAGAGAGAGAGAGGCAAGGGGGGAGAAAGAGAGGAAAGAGCAAAAGGGCCAAATGTGAAGAGAAGGTACGAGGAGGAAAGCATAAGAGAGAGTGAGAGAGAGAAAGAAACCGTGTGAACATTAACACAGAATGGAAGCGATAAAGAAAGATAACAACAGCTCCTCAGGTGGCCCTCCTCACTACTGATGGCGGCTGCTTCAGAGCTTGGTGGGACAGGTGATCTAAGAAAGGTCCCAAACAACCCTCTTTTTCTCTCTGTTTGTCCTGGAATGTTCATGTGTGATCGAAGGGGACTTTATTCCTGAAGAGGTTTTTGAACATTCAAGATTCACTTGCACGTGTCCCCACAACGTGACTTTTGACGGACAGAGCATGACACATATTCAATACCTACCTGAAGTAATTCACCTGTCTACCCTCACAAATGCAAAGGGTGGACAGGTGAAAGGCAAACCATCTTGCGCAATGACCGTGGCCACCTGAGAGTCAAGGTTGAGGAGGTGGACCTCTTACTTTGGCAGCAGAATAATGAGATTTAAAAAAAGTCTTATATAAATAAATAGAAATAAGTCCACTCTATCTAGTTGTCTCACCTTTTTTAAACTCCTCCAGCATCGCGTCCAACTTGGTGTCATTGAACACAAAATGTAAGGGGTGGCTGTAAAACTTTGTGATGGTTTTGAGAGGTGTGCAATCGTCCGGGTCCACAAACGCCAGGTCCTTGACGAAGAGCAGGTCCACTATGTTGGACCTCTCGCCCTCGAAGACGGGGATGCGCGTATAGCCGCTCTTCATGATCTCGGACATGGTGTTAAAGTCCAGGGTACCGTCCCCGGGGATCATGAAGCAATCTCTCAGAGGTGTCATGACGTCCTCCACGGTCTTAGTCCTGAGCTCCAGCGCGCCCTGGATGATGTTCAGCTCCTCCTTCACCAGGTCGTTGTAAGGGTCTGTGACGCGCAGCATCTCCAGGAGCTTCTCCCGATTGTACACGGTCCCTATCTCCTGTCCCAGAAGGTAGTCGAGCAGCTTGCTCACCGGGTAGGAGGCGGGGAAGGTGAGCAGCATGAAGAACTTGGTGAGGAATATGGTGTTGGCGCCCACAGCGAGGCCGTGCCTGGAGCAGATGGCCTGTGGCACGATTTCTCCAAAAATGACTATTCCAATGGTGGACATGACCACGGCGATCAGCCCCGAACCGGCGATATCATCCAGCAGGATGGTCAGCGTGGTGTTCACCAGCACGTTCCCGAGCAGAAGCGAGCAAAGCAAGTAATTCCCTTGGCTCCTGACCGGCTCGATTTTTTTGGCGTAATTCTTCTCCTTTTCCGTGCCGCAGTTCTGAACTATCTGGAGCTCCATGGGGTCCAGGGCCATGAGCCCCAGGTTCAACCCGCTGAACATGCCCGACAGGCACAGCAACATGGAGATGAAGATGACCTGGAGCCAGAAGGGCAGCAGAAACTTTTTCTCCTCCACCACTATCACTTTGGTGTCGTCTCCGTCGTGGTAGATCCAGGTGTTCTCCGTCCACGGGTCGTACATCCCGGGCACGGCCGCCGTGGCGGTCGCGGTGGCGATGCACAGATAATACTCTTTACTCCTCTCGGTCTTCCGCAGCGGCTTGACCTCGATCTCAACCACCCCGGAGGTCTTTCGACTCACGATGATGTTAGGCAATATGATTATATCCGAGGTCCTAATGCCACAGGGATGCGAGCCGGACGGGTCCTCTTGGCTCTGGTTATCCCCCGAGGAGCTGTCAAGGATCCCCAGCGTCCGACTGCGCTCGTGTTCCGTGAAAGAAATTTTGGACCAGGTCTCGTTGTTGATGTTGTGCCCGTACACCCTCAATTTCACCCGAGAGCGCTCACTCACCCGCAGGTAGCCCTTATCCATGAAGGAAATGTCGTCCGTCTCCTCCAGTCGCAGCCCTATGATGACGGTCTCCTCAGACCCTTCCTTGCCACTTGTCGGGGTGACACAACAGCCGGTGACAGTTAAGAAAAGCATCGCCAAAGCTCGGACCCGGTTAAGTGACGCCATTTTTGCAGCGGTGGGTGCTTGGGTTAACGGCCCTGCCATATCGATAACCGTTGGCAACCAACGTCCTGAATGAAAAGGGCTTTTAAAAATCAGAGCCAGTCGGAGTCCGCCTTCATCTCCGCCGAGGGTTGCCGTGACTTGCGCATCGGGACCTGCTCGTTCCCACTACGTGTCCGACAGTGACGACTCGCCAGCGCAGGCTTATGGGCCAACTCGTGCCTCCCCCGATGTCCCCGAGACGGGCGACAGCAGCGGCCAATCGGTAGGGGCTCCGGGCCCGGGGGCGGGGCGTGCGCAGCCTCCTTGGCGAATCAAATTCCAAAACAAGTGAACCTCATGTTAAAGACTGTGGAGAAGCGCCGACTGACTTTTTAAACGTACATCGTAGTACAGCGGATCACATGACTGTACTCGATTACAATTTACACATCAATAAAGATGGACTCAGTAACATGAGATACTGCACAATATAGTGCAATGAACACCATAAAACACCTCAAACCTGTGCAATATAACCACTATGTGCAAAAACAACTATACTAGTTCTATCTGTATGTGTAATATTTTCTGTTATTGTGGAATATTTTAAATGTTTATCACTACTTATTTGTGATAATAGTTTTTCAACTTGTTTCTTGTACTATGTCTATGTTTGCACTTTAACCTTTGCCACTGTAATCCTGTGAATTTCACTGCCATGGGAGGAATAAAGGATTCTTATCTTATTAAAATATGCAGAAATAAATGTTACTTTATGTTACATGTATATTAAGACTGTCATGGGTGTTTACTTGACAACATGGTATTATTAAAATCAACATTAGAATACAAGTAAAGCATTTTCACCTTGTGACTTTCCATCAAAGATACGTGCCTTAATGTGGATGTAATTCATAGGCAGTTGAAACAAGTTCTACTTTAAACTTTAAAAAAATGTATCATTGTATTTGTAGACGACCTTATGTGATACTTGTGTAAAGAATCCACAAATAATATGTGCAAAATGGTATGAGGTTTATGTGTATTATGTTATTACACCAATGCAAACCCTGTCAACATACTGACTAAACAAATCAATTTCATTTGGTGTATTATTATATTGAGTGACCCACTGGCCCAAAGGTGCAAAAGTCGTCACGAATGCACATTCAAATCTCTAAGATAGCAGACAAATGGGACAAACATGTGTGTAAGAAGAAGGCACCGATGCTGTTCATGTTTATATACAGGTTTTGAAAATGGGTTTTTGGATGCTGTCTTGAGATAAAGACAAAATGTTGTTACTTCTTATTAAAAAGAACCATTTCAGTCTTTTAAGTATCCACGGAGCATTGATAAGACACATGTATATCTTTAAGTGATTCATTTAAATTGCTGAAAACTGGTCTTAGATGAATTAGTTAACAAGATACAAAATACTGACATTGCATAATATAAGTCAGTGCATTTGAACTGGTTCCGGTATTTATAGAAAGTGATGCTGGGCCCATATATCTCAGCGCTCATCCCACCATCATTTGCAGCAGGCAGCAGACTGTGTGCTGCAGCATCCCCCTGTGGCTGAACCTGGACTTTGTGTCTCCAGCTGAAGGACGAGCTCAAAAGGATCCACAATGCCTGCCTGTGTCAAGAGATCAACAAGGTATAAATCAGTCAGAGTTTAATACATTCAATTCTATTTAGATATTACTTGCATATCGGTTACATGCAAGACAGTCGGTAAGTCATTTAAAAAGTTTGAAAAGTAAATTCTCACCTTATTTGATTTCTAGCATTATACACCATTTAATATGCAAAAAAGTATTTGTAATGGCAGAACCTGTGGTTCACTGACCTTTCAATGCATTTTTACACCTGGTATCAGTACCTTTCAACACACACCAGTTGTGCTTTCAATATGCATTTTATAGCAGCTGTGCTCCCAAGAACAAGGTCAAAGGCCTTTTATTACTATGATTATCAACTAGGCGCGTTGATTGGAGAAAAAGTGTGGACACAATTTTCCTTCATAGGAGAACAAGTACAAAGGCTAAACACTCGGACCAATTGCGGTAAATCAGAGATTTTCCATTGCGTTCTTTTCTCCAAGACAAATTAAAATAAAACTCCTTCAAAAGCAGTATAAAATGTCATGGGTGTGTGTGTGCACGCAGGACGGCCACAAGCACTGATACGATGGCATTCCATTAGCTGAGAAGAGAACATTTCTTCCTGTTCAAGGTTTCTCAGCAGGACTCCACAGTCTGGTTATGACTCCAAGACAGCTGCTTGACCTTGTGCGAGTGGATGTGTGCGTACGTATGTTTGAGTGGGTATGTGAGTGTTTGTGTGTGTAAGGAATTGCAGGATGCGTCCTGGTGCACACATGTGCGAGTGACTATGTGCATAGTTTAGACAGTGGGGCTCTCTGGGTGTGTCACGCTCTTGTAACTGACACGACCAACACACTGACTTCTGGCCCTCAATGGAACATCACTCAAAAAGAGATATTTCCCAGAGTGAAGTTGTGACACAGACCTTAGTTACGGCTCCACAGGGCCCACTGCGGCCTCCCGCTGGCTTAAACGTGAAGTCGTCCATAAATCTGGACTGGGTCAGGATGGTGGCCACCTCTCCATCCACCTCCACCACATTATCAACCTGCAAAATACACATTTGTAATTGCTTGCATACAATGCATGAGCTGAAGATATTGGGGGTTTTCTTCAATGTGGGACGTGCAGACCTTGAATGTGTATTGACAGTCAAACTGGAAGCTGTCTTCTACACCTGTAATGCTCCCGTTATATATGACATGACTTGGTTTGGTGTTGCCTTTGGGGACCTTGAACAGGCGGTATGTGGCAGAGACAAACTTGAAATCCCCTGTATTGCCAGAAGAGGTAAGAAAGAATTGTGAAATGCATTAGTCAATCTCAGCAATCAAGTTTGGTGTACTACATCCCCTGAACAATTGACAATAACGTTGCACCAACAAAACAGTGATAATTGGTTTAGTAGAATCCAGTTGAATGTATGTTAAACATTAACCAGATCTGTGCAGCACAGATTAAAACCAACATTAGCTTTGTAAATATTAATGATGAAAAGTAAACGAAGATAATAATTATAATTTAACAAAAGGTACCGACAACACTGTTGTGACTTTAGTTACTAACATCCCTCCAGCTGGAAATATATAAATATACACTCAAGTTGAAATTAACAGAATTAAATAAGTATTGTTTTTGCATGTGGTTGCAGTTTTGCTCATCTCTCTAAAATTAATAATAATTACTGAAAAACATTGTTTTGATGTAGAAACAAGAAAAAAGTAATAGAGAGCAACTGGTAATATTTTGGTTATATTTGTGATAAAATTTGTCCCATGAATTCCCAACTTTCAGTGCCTTAACAAGGCATTCACTAAAACAGTGATTCTCAACCGTTTTTGAATGGGAAAATAAAACTTAAAAAAAAAAAATCATCCTGTGATTTTATTTCGAAGGGAAATTGGGTTTTAGGATAATTAAACATCCTGAATATGAAATTCAGCTTATGAACTTGATTTTGAATAAATTTTAGATGTTGAGAATGTTCCTCGATTTGGGTCGCGGCTTGTCATTAAGGGGTGATGGTGGGTCCCGGAGCCAGACCAGTTGAGAACCACTGCACTAAAAAGTGCTATTGATGCCTTCTATACATAAAGAAAAAGAGGAAATATTAAAGAAAACAGTGAATCCAACCTAAAACGTCCTGCAGCTTTTCGTTGTCTACAGTGATGACGCTGGCTGTCACCAGCCGGGGTGGGCTGAAGCCCACTTCTTCAGCCAATTGCAGCAGATCTTTCCACCAGAGTGCTCCACCAAGACATTCGCCTGTCAGGAAGAACTACATTGTGATAATCTGGCACGTGGCTTTGAGCTTTTCTGGCAGAAGGATATTCATTTGACGCACCCCACAGAACTTTGTGATTTTTAATTTCCTCTGTTAGTCTTCCACTGCTGTAAACATCACTGAAGTACAGCTCACCTCCATCCTAAAGACAATATATGTATTGAATTGCAATGCAAACTACATCTTGGCCTCGGCATCGTTTGAAGGGTTAATGAGATTCGAAAGGTCAACTCGAGGCAGTGTACCTTGAGTACGCTGTAGGCTTCAGCCAGAACTCTCTTCTTGTCTGGTGATAGATTCACCACGCAGTTGGAACTGTGGCAGAAACTCCGCTTTACAACTTGATTTCTTCAGTTACAAAGCAGAAAATAATGAAACAAAGAGAGTAAATGACTACGCACATAATGATGTCAAAAGAGTTCTTTTCCAAACCCGCTTCTGTCAGGGCCTCAATGTAGCCCTGGACGAAACTAACATTGGGCTTCTTGTAGCCAAACGCTTTGATGTGATGGTCCACATATGCCCTGGCCACATCAAGCTAGAAGAGAGCACACTGTTTCATTTAAAGCTGCATGAGTCTTAGTTAGATCGTGGATACCAGGGAGCAAAATGCTGTTCCATCTAATTCCACAATGGAATTCTTTCTGTATACATCATTGTCGGCATACCGAGCCGTAAGGCCATAATGTGATGCCCACGTCCATTACCTGGTCCTCGGTCATGTCAATGCCAGTGACGTGGCCGGTCTCGCCCACCAGCTGGCTCAGCATGTAGCAGTCCCTTCCACTTCCACTGCCCAGGTCCAGAACCCTGCAGCCCTCCAGACACTCTGGCACCACCAGACCGCAGCCATAGTACCTGAGGCAAAAGCACATCCGCTGTGAGCCCCTGTGGATCAGTGATGGTGGAGGTGTGAGCACCTGGGAGTGCGTGACAGAAGTCCAGGGACCTGTCGGTCACGTCGGGGTGCACTTTCTCCAAAGCCCGGCGGATGAAGGCAGGCACGGCTTTGGCAGGAGCAATGCAAGCATTGCTCTTTAGGTCTGAGGTATTCTTCAGCACCTTGCCATAGTAATCCTGTTAAGGGAAGAAAAAGCCATCGGTGATTGGCAGAAGTGAGTTTGGGTCGGTGCAATACGTCATGCTACGTCATACATGCTAAAGCGAAGGTAAACTAAAAGCAGCACTAGCAACCACTGTGACGTGTTCGGTGTAGCAGGTGATGCACGTCGTACCTTGACGTCCACGTGGATGGCGGAATCGACGAAGGCTCCCAAGCGTGCGCTTTGAAAATAAAAGTGTTTTGTTACGTTCACTTCAACGTGCACGAAACGCTACGTCACCGTTAGCCGCTAGCTCCTAACGGCGAACTAACAACTTAGTTATTACAAGTAGCGTATTTAGCTAACGTTACCGTAACTTTAATGTTTCTAACACGTCACTAATATCATCTCACGACAACGTATCGTGGAAATAACACGATACGATACAAAAAAGAGACGGTTATTTTCTGACCTGTTTTCCTCAGCCATTGCAGTGGATAGTGGGTTAAAGTCCACTCTTGATACATGAAGGCTTTCCGCAGTGAGTTGGCTTCCTTCTGAATCCCGTTCTTATGTCACTAACGTGGGGGGGTTTCGCGCGTGCGATCTGACTGACTGCTGCTGTGAGTCGCGTGGGTCCTTGGGTGGCTTCTCAGTGACGTCACTGAAGGTGGGTGTGCGTGTCTGTCAATAGTCCCTCCTGTGCGGGACGTTTATGATGGTGGAGGGTGACGCATTTTTCACTGAAGGAGGCTTCGCTGGACCAGGGTCACGTGTCCATTTTTTTTTTTAGGATTTCCCAAATATATGTTACTTCTTTTCGTTCTATAAGACATTGAATTGGGGATAATAAGTAAAGAGTAGTTCCATTTGCCACGTATTGTTGTGCTTAAATATATTTTGATGAAAAGTATTTTTTTGGATTATATTAAATTAGATAAAATATACCCATCGTTAGTGATGATGTTATTAACTTAAAGTCAGTGATCTCGGCTTATGAGCGCACTCGGCCCATTATTACTGTAATATGACATCAGCAACAATTGCCAACAGTAACGTAATAGATATACTGTATATAAAATATTCTAGGTAGGTGAAGAAAATTCAAATCTTGACAACCAACAAGTCAGCTTGAATTTAAAGGGGCATGTTTATTGAACATACATCCAGCTTGGCTGTTGTGATAAATGGCTTGTAATCAGAACATTCAAATATGTGCAAAACCACCTTGCAGGGACCGGTAACGAAAGAAAATGTGTCTTAGGTAACAGCAAGACAAGTTATCAGCCATATTGTTAGTCAAACTCCACAAAACGTCGTCCAAAAGAAGAAAAAATGTTTTCTCAACAGAAATAATTATACCCATAATAAGAAAAAAATCAAACAAGAAAGCTAATGATTTGATAACATTTTTTAAAGCAACTATTTGGTTCACAAACATGTTACACAATATTATACATTTGCAAATATATAGTGGTTCAGAATCATCTTTTGGTTCCAATATTTTTTTTAAGGAATCAGCCGATATGAGAAAAAAAGCTTGTCTTGGTACTACATGTACCACAATCACACCATAACTCATTCTAGATCACAAAAGCATTCATATGAAAAGCACTTAAGAATGTGTTCAGACATTCATGGGTAAGATTAAATCATCTCAATGTAAATACAGAGAGGTCATCTAACAATTTAACTTGTGCTAGAAGTTCAAAGAGACATCTTCTGATACATTGTTTCATGGTAAATATAGAAATCTGTGAGAACAATTGTCTGAAACACTTGTGCTTTGCAGACATTGCAATGTGTGCTTAACGATATATAACGATAAATGACGCAATTTAACATGACCACTTTCCAATTGGTTTCAAAGACTGGGCCAGCTTAGATTTGACTTAAATTGTAAGCCTTTCATAAAAAAATGCTTCTAATATAATCAGTGTTTTTTTCCTTGGCAACCATCACTATCTACTTTATTATAGCTATTTAAGGATTTGGATTAAAGATTTAAAACAGTCATGTTCCTAAAGGTATTAAGTAGATACATATGATGTAATTATGTCTTTTGTTTTACATCATGTCATACATCTTTCTTCTTTTAATCTTGTGATGTAAACCTGTGTTCATAACCAAACACAACCACCAAACTGTTTATAAAATTGCCAGATTCTTTGCTTTCATATTCTACCGAAAAAGATATTTTTTCAGTCATCGGGGCGCACCTGTTATTTACACCATGTTGGCTACATAGAATTATCCTCATATGAAGTTAAGTACAGGATGAACATACACATTGACTAAAATAGATATTTTGCTATTAGGAGCATTCCAAATGATTGTCAGGGCCACACATTCAACAACAATATGTATTAAATTATTTTTATGTAGGTGCTGTGTACTATGACAAAATCAGCCTTCATGGACCATTCAGGGAGCTCCAATAATAGTTGAATTAATGAATACCATAATGAAAGCTGTGGTAAATTTGTGCTAGTATTAACATCCAGACAAAGACTATAAATGTTGTATACTGTACAGCTGGTGAAGGTGGTCATCTAAGTGGCTGACAAAGAGTTTGAGGTCTGGTGTCGGCCATCTCTGATGTAATCTCTAGGCAGCTTTTTATTCTGTATTTCTTTTGGTACCTGCTTTCTCTGCTGTCACTCAGCTTTACTGAAACGTATCATTGTTCATCAAGATCTGCATTATTTGTTTGGGCACGTGCTACACACATTCATTAAACTAATACAAAATGATTGTGTACAAAGTGAATCTGCCGCATTCCTTACTGACGATCTAAAGAGGTCCATTTCCTACGTTTGTCTCAACAAAACCCCACTAAAGACAGCAAGTCATGTACTGCAATGTATGAATTAATTAATTAAAGCATTTTCAATTTTGTATTTCATTTTAATTAGCTCAAAGCTTTCTTTCTAAGATATAAAAACTTAGTACAAAATAGGAACAACTCACATTAGGATTTGTAAATGCACTAATACTCCTCTATAACTAGCGTGGCAGATATAGAGCAACAAAAACAGACACAAGGCAGAGCAGATGTTACTCGCTGAAAAAGAGCTTAAGATTTATGAGTCTAACGGGACTCGCACAGTCTTGTTCTTGTGTCCCTGTACAGTACCAGTTGACAGAAGTACACCCTGTAGCAACTCTGCATTGCACTCATCCAAAATGTTCCTGCTGTTGAGGGGATTTTTAACTTTTTTTAACTTTGTAGCCCTGTGCCTTTCTGAGTGGTTGCAAGCGCCCGGTGAGGAGAGCAGCGAACATCCTGTCCCGTCGTCACAGCTTCAGCTATCAAATATTTCACTGTGTCAGCAGCTTCTGACGACAAATGGACTTGTGAGTGTGTGTGTGTGTGTGTGTGTGAGAACTCTCAATGACCACAGGCTGTTTAAGGCATCGAACTGCCCAAACATAACCCCAGATACACAGGTTAAGGCCACTGTTCCAGTGTGTGAAAGAGGAGCAGGCGTTCTCAGTCGAGATTCCCCTTCTTGCTCCCCACACCTGTTTTCATCCAAGATGCGCACATTCTATAAAATACAAAGTATTTAGACATTGTGTGCTCACATACAAAAGCGCAGGCCTCCATGCTCTGTCCCTCGTGTCCTGTCTTTCCATCTGCGTCTCAGCCCTGAGGCTCAGTGCTGGTGCCGTGGTGCGGCCCCTCCTGCTCGTTGATGGTGTGCAGGAGGAGGCACACCGGAGGGTGGAGTGGGGCGCTACCTGTCTGGGGAGCCGGCTGAGGAGTTCCCGGCGATCCGCGTGTAACCCGTCTGTCCGGCCCGCCCAGTGCCTGCTCCTCCTCCGCGCCGTAGGAGGCTCGATGGCCGCAGCTGTCGCAGAAGTCGCCCACCTCCTCCTCTTCCTCTTCCTCCTCCTCAGGTCCCTCGCGCCCCAGCAGGCTCTCTAGCTCCCTTAACTCCTTGCCCTCCTGGCCTGCCCCTTCAGCCCCACTAAAACCACGCGTGCCGCACACACACACCTCAATCCCAGAGTCTCCCGTGAATCGCCTCCTTCTTCCTTTGGGGAGTCGATCTTTGTCCTCGGCACAACCCTCTGATGGGTCCTTCAGCAGTGGGTCTTTGCAGGATTCGCCCCCGCTTTTGCTTCTCTTCTCCCGGCTGGTGGGCCCCTCCCGGTTGTTGAGCCCATCGGAGAGGAGTATCACGCTTGACTCGTGCGCAGTCTGCGAGGGCTTGTTGTCCGGCTTTGGCCTCAAGTCTGAGGGGAGGGATTGCGGCTCCTCTATGCTGGGTCTGCAACACACAGTGTCGGAGACCGGGGGCACCGGAGTTGACTGGATGGTTGGACAGTGTCCCTCCTGCTGCTCGTGAGCCAGCGGGCTCGAAGCCAGTGAGGACGGGCCAGTGTGTAAGGCACTGTAGGGCGGGGGAGGAGTCTGCGGCCGGTTGACCACCTCTTCGTAGTCAGGCAGGAGGTAGTTAGGCAAAAACCCTAACGGGGGAAAAAAAAAAAAACATTTGCAGTTGTACAAATATTTCCGACAACTAGATTTGTTTTACAGGGCAATCAAAACGCACATGGGTTGGTTTTCCTCCCTCCTGACCCAAACACCTTTCAGTAGGACCTCAGTGAACTTCCCAGACCACTATTCAAACATTCCCAGAGCAATAGGGGGACAAAACAAGCTCATTTTTGGGTCAGTTCTGTGCCGAAGGCCAGCGCAGCGCTGTGCAAGATGGTGTTGCAACACTGGCGAGGTACCAAGGGGAGCAATGCAGGCCGTTTCCTGAAAACTGGGGCATGCAAACAGGGAAAGTTCTGACGCTGTGTGAAACCAGGGATACATGTCAGTGCAAACATTACATTTGCGCCCAAGGACCCATGCTTTATTTAAATCCTTTAATTTGAGGTAAGTGGAAAACTACCGATTAGAAATTCTTTAAAAATATTATTCTAGGATCCAGGCATGAATCGTCTAAGGGAAACAATGAAGGGAGCTACTGGATTACATCTTCTACTCTAGCCTGACACGGGAGTACTGTGAGTCATACTCTGCAGCTGGGAGGCCTAGTAATGCAGTCAAGAACAACAGATGTATACAAACGTTTTTTAATTTTACGACAAGATTTATGTAGGGTGTGACATTATGTTTGCTGGGTACCAAAAAAAGTTTCCGCACAACAAAATTGTTTCGTTTTTTTACAAAAGTAGGTGATTAAGGTCTTTGTGACCATTCTTTTTCACAAAAATGTTTGCGGGAGATAGGAGAAAGACCTCCCTTGAATAGCCCAGACAACAGTCAATGCTTTACAATGACGTGGATACAAACCAGTCTGTGTGACTCATTCATCTACAGTGAGTCCATTTTTCTTCTTCTTTCTTGCCACTTGGGGGCAGCTAACACAACATCAGCACTCAATTAGAGCAGTGTTTTCTGTCCCCCTGACAAATGTCAGATGACAAATGTCAGATGACAAATCAGATATTTACTCCTCTTCAGCTCTATTCAGATTTTCACCAGCTACTGAGAAAAAAAGGTTTTGATAGCTGCTAAAGGCTCCACCGTGTTCACCAGAAGGTTCTGCTTGTACCTGACAACGTGGACAACATAGTATCCACGAGCCCTGAAAGGAGCTGAAAGGAGCTAAATAATCCCATGAGTTGGGTGATGCTGCAACATTAAGCAATCCCTTTCACACCATCTCCTCATTGGGTCTAAGGGTTAATATGAGAATGTTGGATTTGGGAAGCTTTAAATGCTCCGAACCGTTGAAAGGAATTGACAGTCATCAACACAATTCATACATCTGAAACAACCAAAACACAGTTCCCCATCGGGTTAAATCCTCATGGTGTGTGTGTTTGTGCACAGGAGCTCTTACTGAAGTAGAAGGGCACAGAGGAGTAGTTGTGTGCTTCGCGGTACGCGATGAGGTTGATCTCGTGCTGCCGTTGCTGCTGCTGCAGACGGTGTTTGGTGCGGCGATGGTGACACACACAGCAGCAGCTCAAAATGAAGATGATTGCCCAAACCAACCAAAACCCTGAAGTGAGAGGAAGAACAACACTGATCAACATGTTGTGTTTACAACATGACAGCAAAATAGATTAAAAACAGTAGAGAGGGCGGTTAGCTTTGTATTTTAAAGTAACCTCACACAGCGAGGAATAGGTTTAACCCGTAAAGACTCTGCTCGAGGATATCCTCATTGTTTAACTCTACCAGCTTGGGGTGATGGCTGCCAACATAAACACTGCAGATCAAATCATGTCAACATCTGGTTCTTACAGAGTGAAACATTTCCCATGATTATATGCTGTGTGTATCTGCATTACAATGCATGGAATCTGATGCATTCAATGATCGTTGAGAGGTCAGAGTCTCTACAACAAAGCCTTGACAGATTTCTCTCTGAAGTAACCCCAAACACATTTCTCACTTTGGGAGACATTTGTAAATGTTTGTGACATATTCTGCTCCAACTGGACAGGTAAATCAATGATTCCAAAGAAAAAAAAAAGAAAGTCCTTAATGCTTAATGAACTAAATCACACAGGTCAGGTCACACAGACGGGCCTTTCCAACGAATCTCAACGGGTCGTGTAGCTTTCTTTCCCACATTTGATTTGTACTGCACCTCTTTCTGAGGAGGCCACTTACGGTTGTCCCTCCATCTTGCGATAATAGTTGTGTTCCCAAATTGTTCATTTTACACTAAAAGAATTTGAATAAATTTGCTCAAAGTGTTCCTGAGGAATCCCATTCATGAGAATGGACGCATATGAGGTCACCGGGACCATTGACCCCAAAAAAAGATGCACAGGCTAAGAATGTCATGAATAAGGAGACGGTAAGAAGGGGTGAAGAAAAAGGAAGTAGAGGCACAACACTTACACCAGAGCTCATAGTAGTAGCTGCAGCACTGAGAATTTCCGCAGCAGTGTCCGGACTCACAGATGTAGCTCTGGTTGTTGACTCCATCACAGTGCAGAAGGCTCTGCAATAGACAAGCAGTGGCCCTTTAAAGAGGAAAGTGTTATCAACATCTCAAGTCTTAAGACAAAAAAAAAAAGGTCTCCCAAAAAATCCCCCGTGAGGCATCCGGTTACGGTGTGCAGTAACAGAACAGAGCCCCCCACCATTTTTCATGCTTGTTTTTTGACTCACGCAGGGTGAAGTTACCTTTGTTCTGTGTCCTACACCGATCAACAAAACCGCTGTTTATTACCAAAGTAAAATGAAATCTGGGAATTGGTCTACGTGAAGTTCAACTAGAAAGTCCAAAATCATTGGTTTGGGAACTGTTCCCCGTGTGCAAGCTGCAGATAAATACAGAAGATTATATGAGAGGACATTATGTCATTTCAGCCTCTGTTTTAGTTGTGTTTGAAATTTTTGTGTTTCATTCCTTCTATTTGGTTTCAGTCATTTTTTAAATTCATTGTATGCCCCTCTCAATTTTAGATCTAGATGTTTCAATCTAGCTTCATTTATTTTATTTTCAGCTTAGATAACACATCTAATGCGGTTTTGACCTGACTAACTGTTTGTCTCTCTCTCACTGCTCCTTCATCTTGTTGAACAGAATCGTTACGACTGACGGTACCTTCTTTAATCATTTCCAGAGGGAACCCTCTTTTACTTGGTGACATTGACACCTGTTTTCTTTCTATAAAAGTGTGCCATCACAGTGAGACAGCATGCACAATACCTGGTCCCTTAAACCAAAGACACTCCAATAATGGATCATAATATCTGCACTTTTTCTACTGTGACACATCAACATGTCTTTTGAGGAAAAAGGCCTATTTATAATCAAAATATTTCTGAAAACAGTCTATTGTGAACTTTTTTCCCCCCACCAGCTTACTCAGAAATGTACTGTGTCACAGTTTTAGGTAGAGTAGTGTACAGTACACACTGGAAAGACAACAAAAAACATGCATGCTAAGAAAGGATGGTAAGGTAGAAAGTCAGTAAGCATGCGTCTGTCTTTTTCGAGTGCTGTTGATTTACACCAGCGCCGTTCGCTCTGGGTAGGATTCTAAAGACACAATTGATAGCCTCAGTGTTCAAAATATAAAAGTGCACTGATTTTGTATATACTTACTACATAAAAGGAATATGATACAGATGAGCTTGTAAGATGATTTCTTTACATGCCTAACTCTGATCTTTGCTTTAGAATATTGACACACTGCAGGTATTGAGCAGCCGACATTATGCTTAGCTCTGGGGTAAACAGGTCCTCAACACTTATGGTGGAGAGCCGCTCGAATTTCATTAGGGTTTAAAAGCCCCATATCAAGTGCAACAGAACAAGACCCCTCAGCATGTCGCCTCACATCTAGTAACAATTTAACTTCTAACTAACAGAGTTTAGCCAGAGCCTAATCAGAATCCCAAACTATTTGACTCAAAGTCCACTTGCATCCAAAATGAATTTAATCATCATTTATCTTAATTCCAACCATCGTTGTTTTTGCTGTAAATATGACAAAAGAGCACCTCACTGATAGTATCCAATGAGAGGTTACCGATGTGAGAGCAGAACAGATCGACCTGCAGACTGACAAAAGACAAGGGAGCACTGTAATCTAAATCCTTCCAAGGGTCCGCGGTGCCTTTCCAGCAGGATCACTCATATGTTTTCCTACTGATTAGTTTAATGATTAGCTAGCAAAGCTTCTACGGAGGGATTGTTTAGATTACCAGCGCAGGTCCCAGATCGTAAGACATAATGATGCAGGGGTCCAAAAATCCCAGAAACGTCCTTCAAAACTCATGGGTGATTATCCCACAAAAGCAGTCAGACGGCTCCCAAACACTCTGTGTGTCTCTCCCTCTGCCTCCCCCTCTCTCTCTCTTTCCCTATCCACCCTAACGCGCGCGCACACACACACACACACACACACACACACACACACACACACACACATACACACATACACACACACACACACACACACACACATACACACACACACACACACACACACACACACACACACACACACACACACACAATCACCGCACTCCGACCCAGCCCCACACAGTGGACAAGGATTGCTCTACGGAAATTTCCAAGCAACAGTTGAGGGCAGGCTCCTAGCTGAGCCGCGCTGCACGACAAGAAGGCACGCAGGGGGCCGAGAGGAGTGTGTGGGAGTGTGTGTGTGTGTATTAGTGTGATGCCCGGAGAGAGGGACGAGGAACGCACCAGAGAGAGCCGCACACGACGGTTACACAGGAATGATTCGCCGCGCACAAGATCAGCACAAACTAAATCGCTGACATTAAATCCGGCCGCAGATTTGACTAGTCTTTTCTCAACAGTCGTTACGGCCTCATCAACAAAGACGCCGTCCCGGCATAAAGGGGTTTAAAGTGACTGTGTAATAGACAAAGAATATTCTGTTCCTCCACTTTGTCGCTGGTAACTTCAGCTGTTTTCACGCACAACTCTCCACCATATGCTCTCGCCCTGGCAGGCTTGTTGCAACTCAATACAGACACCCACCCAGTTTGTTTGGGTGCTCGGCCTGCGCCGGATAAAGACCGGGCCCAGTGTGAAAAAGGGGGGTCCGGGCTTTTGCTAACAAGTCTCCGTAAAGACAAAGGGCTCCATCTAAACTTTAACATGCAAGGTAAAAATCAGCTGACAGGATGTCAATCAAACAGCTGACCCTGAAAAACACGCAGGTCGCCGGATGAACGGTGATCCTGTAAAACAGACAGTGACCAGGTTAAGAATCTGGACGGACTAGATTCCTCTGTCTCTCATTCAAAACTGGCAACAGCAAAACAATCCACCTCTCTCATGCTACACCAGAGGATCAACAGGGGATTTGGTTACGGTCCCAGAAGCGATTGCTCCGTCACAAAATAATCAACCTTTACGATGAGAAGCTGTTGAAATGAGCAGACAATGGGGACAGTTCAAAAATCCCCAGGTGACTATCAAAATACCGTAACGGGAGATAACTGGCCACAGTTCTTAGTTAATTCTGACTGCACCGTTGAAGTCGATGCACTTATTTATTAGTGTCCTGCAACAAAGAAAGGTGCTGTTTAATAGTCATCAAGGCTGCTGATGGATATTCAAGAAACAGTCAACGCCAAAGTAAGCCTTTCACGTACGAACCGCTAAGCGGGCTCATTTTACCTCAAAGCTTCAGCGTGTGGTATATTTGTTGTGACTTTTGGATACCAGACTTGGAGTATAGCCCACAATAATGGCGTCCTGAAGCCACTCAAGCCAGACACAGTCAAGCTGAACTTCTGAGCTATGACAGGAAGGAGGCAGGAAATATATTACTAACGTTGAGATGTTTGATGCAATAACAACACTGCACCTTTGAGATGGTTCTTGTAATTAAAAGGAAACTTTAAAAAATGTTTTAAGACAGGCGGTTTGGAACTAAGCAGTATTGCATTAAGGAGAAAAAGTACAAAAATATCATTCTTTTTCAGAGAATTTCCCTCTCAAGTTCTTTTAGTTTGGTTTTGTGAGTGAATGGGACTAAAATAGTTGATTGAACTTATAATAGAGTTGATCATTTGAGCCGTGTCTTGCTGGTGAGAACAGAGCTAATGCAAACTGTTTTACTCTGTACACAGTTCCATAACTCGATGGTTCAGGCTCACGTGTGCTATGACGTCTCTGCGGGACTCTTGGAACGCAAAGTAACTTAAACCATCAGCACTTATGTCAACCTTCAGAGGTTTTGTGGCACATAGACTACTGATTAAACAAGCAGTGGTATATGTATGAATGGACTGATTAGGTGCTGATACGGGACTTAAATGATAAGTTTTCCCCATACTTTCTCACAACAAATGGAATGACAAATAGTTCACATTTACACCGATAACCAGACTGCAGGTTTTTAGGTCGATAGCATATCAATCAAAGCTATTTATTTGACATTTCTCCAGTGATAGGGATGGGAATGAAGATGTAAAGCTAGATTATTATGAAAATCTATTCAGTGTAGCTCAAGAAAAAGTAGTAGTGACGCATTCCTCAGTCTGTTATCAGCAAAAAAATGCAGATGCAAAAATGCTGTTGCTGCATCTCTTTAATCACGGTGAGTCGAGCACTCTAGATACAACATAATAAAATACAGTTACAGAATGCCCCTCACTGCTGTGTGCAGCGCTCAGCTTTCAGTGAACAGTCACATGACCAAGAATAATTGCTCACTAAATATACCCTGAATGACTAAATAATTCCACCCCGTCCAAGTATACACACTAAGATGTAAAAGTTGAAGAGAAACAAAACAATATGTAATATTGCAACCACATTATCATCACCAAATCATCAGGGTCAAACTGATGACATTGACAAAGAACCAATACCCCAGTTGGCAGGTGCGGGTACTATTGTTAAGAATAGTTACTTAAAGCTCACTTCTAACTTCTATCACCTCAGAGGTTGCAATGTGTCTGAAACAGTGAAATGTAAATCATTATCATCAGTCATTACAGGCTCGTTAACACCCTATCGTCATCTGCGTGCAGATGTCTACATCTGTATTCACCACATATGGAGCATCAACACGTGAAGACTCCTTAAAACATACTTTTTTTTAGAAAGAATAAAACTGCCAAGAGACCTGATGTCTATCTCATTTAATAAGTGCACGTTATTACAATGTCACTGTCAACACACTCAGGAATCGAGTATCTTGGCGGAACTTTTTTTCTGTTTCACTGGCAAACATAAATGGAGGACTCCGGTGACAGTGGGTGCCTGGCTGCTACGTCTACCCGTGTGGCAGCACGCATACCTGAATATCTACTTTTTACTGTTTACGCAACGCGCTTCTGGCTAGAATGTCAACCGTTCACCATAAACACAACAAGAGAGCAAGGCCCCTTACGGGCGAGTGTCCCTCTAGACGCGCTAGCTCCGGCACGTTAGCAGCTAGCGTTAGCCTCCGAGCATCTCTGTTGACAGCGCAGCACAAGTTGAGTCAACAACAAACAATAACAGACGGGCTTTGAGGCAGTAGTGACGGGGCTTGATATGTGAAAATCAGACAAATTAGCCGGGTAAGTAGCTAGCTGAAAGCCCAAAGAGAGAGAGGGGGACGGGGGTGGGGAGAGAGAGAGAGAAAGAGAGACTTGTTATTGACTGCTCAACCCGGGTTTATTACCTTTTCTGCCGCGGGCTCGGTGGGGGTGACAGGGCCGACGGCGTGCAAAAACAACCCCATTGTCACAGCCGAACACACGCCTCTCATTCCTCCAAGTAGCTGCGGAAAAAAAACACACACGCACGCACGCGAACACTTTTGTTTAACAAAAAAACGCGTGTTCGATTCTCCTCAAAACTATTTCGCGGCCCCCGTCGCGCCGAAGGGCCGCCTCGTGCGCCGCCTCCTCTGCGCACTGGGCATTTCAACGAGGCGCCGTGCTGCTGTCGGTGCCGCTGCCTGATGCAGCTGTTACACAAGCCGCTCCTCCGGCACCCTGCCTCGGTCCGCTGGGTGTGGCGTGGTCACCTCGACCCGATCCATGTGCGCAACGTGATGGGCGTTTGGTTGCGTGGATCTCCAGATTCGCTACTGGTTTCGCGGACTGGTCCGTGATTGGACGGCCCCGGCCAGCTGGGTAGAGCCGGGCCAATCACTGATCGGTGCGTCTCTGGTGCATGGCCTTGTTGTCTTATGTTCCCCTTATCGAGATTATGAGAACACACGTTCAAAAGACAGTCATCTCAATTTTGTAATCCACCTATAATAGACCACAATTAATGTCAAGTCTGCTAATGAAGAAATTAAATGAAAAAAGGTACAGAAATTGATCAGATATCAACCATTCATATGTTTTATTGCTGATTTGCCCCCCCATAAAATAGAGCTTTAGGCAGTCCACTCAATTGCACTATCACCTAATTTTCAAACGTCTGATCATGCACAAATTTGTGTTTATATATGTTTTTAGATACTTGCCTGAAACATTTTCTTCCAGCTTTCATAATCAAAGTTTTATTATTAACATTGTTGAATAACAATGTTCCAACACTGTAACTAAACTCAGCTTAATCCTATGTTTGCTTGAAGAAATTGTCCCAACCAAATAACAATTTTGTTAAAAAATTCTCTGGATCCTAAAGTAAAATATAATTCATTGTATGTTTCAGTGTGGCAAGATTTTTAAAGATGGACATCTTACAACCTTGACACCTACCACTTAAACAACATCACTAAATATTAAGACAGAAAAAAAGTCGTCAAATAAGCATGTGCTTAATACCGTTAAAATATAGAATTAAATGAGTATTCAAGTAAAACATCAATAAAATCAGCTGTTTGTGCTTGCTTGAACTTTGCATTGTCATCGTTCATCAATAAAACCAGACATAATATTGCGATTGGCAAATGCTCACCAGTCCCTTTCATGAGGCGGTCTGTATGGTATGCCTAAGAGGCTAAAAACATCATTCTCTGTCGGTGTAGCAAATGGAGTGCCGCCATACACCTTCAAGTTTCCCTGACGCACCACATCTTTGTTCAACGAGTGCTCCGATAGGCTCATTTTCTTTGTCTTTGCGAGGGCTCTCATTGAGCGGTTAAAGTGTGCCGACCCGGTGAAATACATGCGAGCACAGGCAAACTCTTTGTAGGGCACTACGATGATATCCAGCCTCCGGTGGCGTTGGCCGGGTCCTGGCAAACGGCACACACCCATGTATTTCTTCTGTTCACCATTTTCTTCCTGGCTCACCAGGTCATCTTTCAAAAACCCTTAAAAAAGAAACCGCTTTTGTTTTATAAGGTTCCTCTTTTTACGAAGACTAAGATAAGAATGAGACATACTAAAGCAGATGGAGCTTACCGCTCGCATGGAGGCTCTGTAAAACTTTGCTGAAAACCCCCTTGTGGGACTTGCCATCAGGATGAGATATCAGTATGTCGACATCTCCACATGTGGCCTTTCCCCGACGATAGGAGCCACACGCCGTCGCCACGAGGCCTGGATCAATGGCCTGGGTGGCCTCCTTTAGCTGCACATATACAAATACAGACCATCATGTATCCTGAAAGAATTGATTGAGATGTTTTTAGATCGTTGAAATCCAAATAAAAGAAAAGCAGTGTGTACTAGGTGTGCTCTCGTGTCTTTGCGCTGCTACTGGCAAACAAATGAGCTGTTTACCTGTTTTCAGCACAGGGAGGTAGGCGTGCTATTCACTTATTACTTTGACAAGCCCGAGGGAGTACACATGCTTTTGTCATCTATCTAGTCAGCGCATTCTATCTGGCAGTTTTGAAGGAAGAAAAAAAGCAAACAGGTAATACAATATGAAAACAACTAGCGTTGCACACTCTGGAGTGAACAGATATCTGTCTAACGAGATGCAGCTACGGCTTTAGGCTCCAGGAGTTAGTTTTCCCCTATGGGATGCTCCACTTTGTAAGAACACAGTCTGTTTTTACTATTATCAAGCACTCAAGGAAAGCAGACGCAAAATGTTTCCTTCCTTTCTGCTTCCAAACCGGAGAATTGCTTTCAGATTTATCTTACTTCTATGTGCTAGAATAAACATATCAATGAGGTGAAGAAGCCAACATATTTCAGTCATCGTCACAGAACGATACATGTAGATATTACCACAAATATGCATTACCACTTTCTCTATGGCTGCTGCTTCTTCTCTGGGCATACGGTCTAAAAAGTCATCGTAGTGCTTTAGTCCTATTTTCTGAGTACTACTCAGGTGAGCTTTTGTGCGAATGTCCTCCAAAGTGCGAAAGCCCTAAAAGACAAACAAAAATATGTGAAAACAGTGTGTTGTATTTTAGACCTGCAACCAATAATTAAATTCAACTCAATTCAGATAAAACTTTATAGACCACAGCTTTTAGGGACAATTCCATCATAACGCTCCCAATAAGATAATATTGGTACTATATCGTCATGGCCAATTTATTAGTCAGACCCTAATGCAGAGTTCTAATCCGGACTGTTTTTCCTTTTACATTATTTGAGAAATCAGTGGCTCTAAGAACATATTTAACCACATTGTTGAAGTGCAAGCTTGAAGTCACATTATATGTTATTTAGATTCAACATGTTAGTGTGTGTTTGTGCACCTTACCTGTTGATACCACAGCTGTGCAGTTTTAGTTCCTGCACCCCAGATGTTAGTAAAAAGCTCCAATACTGGCACAGCATCACCGAGGTGGTCGAGTTTCCGCAGATGACCGCTCTCCATGATCTCGTCAATTTTGTCGGCCATGCGTTTACCAATTCCAGGGATCTGGCAAGCCTCCTAAAAATGTAAAACAAGTTGTTACGTCTCCTGACGTAATTCAGCATGCGAGTGACTTTGTGTGTGTTTAAGGCCTGTTGCGCCTCTCTCCAGTGTCTGATAAGACCTGCAACGCTTTAGAGGATGAGCGAGAAGTTCCATGTAAAAAGCTTTTTGTTTGCTGCTGTGTGAAGTTTGCCCTCATGCCGCCGAGCTGTTTGGTGGCTTGGTAAGGAGTTTGGTATTGTTTCTATTTATCTCAATGGGTGAGCTGAATTCCTATTTTCTAGGTAGAGGGGAGGTTTTGTTTTTGCTTTTGAGACAAAAATGTCATTTTTGTTGGTTTTCTCTGGTTATTTGATGGCCAATAAATGTCACGGTTGGTAACCCATGATAGCTATCGTCGGGTTTGTTTCACCTTTTGCACACAAATAATCTAGTGCTCGCTTATGTAACAGACTGTACCCCTAGGCATTCCAAAAGGGTGTAACTCAAGTTCTGGTTTTAAAAAGGAATACACGCAAACTAATCCCTGTATCGAGCTCAAAAGGCAATCAGTGCACTTGCCCATCATATTAAAAAAAGTACTCGCTAGAGTATGTCCAACAACTGTACACATTACTGACACTATAAACAACATGATATTACAAGCTTTCCACGTCGGGTTACCTGATATGATGTAATAGGCTTGTGGTAACTCTTCAGTGCGTTGACAGCCTTGGAGTAACCCAGCGCCCGCCACCTGTCCCCCTGGTGGGTGTAGGCCTTGGCCAGCACTTCTAGTTTGTCTGTGATGTGTTTGTTGAAGTTATTCTTTTTGGATTGAGAGGACTGTGCACAGACCCACTTTCCTGGGACCACCCGCTCTGTAGCACAGTCTGAACTGGGGTCTTGGCTGAGGCCAGGGGTCTCCTCTTTGGGTTGCTGGCCAGTGATGAGAGCATCCAGGTCACTTTGCGAGACACCATCTTCTTCACCTTGCACTTCCTCTTTAGTGTACAGAACTGCCTGAGAGGAAAGTGTAATGTTGAACTTTGAGACACACTGATGGTTGTTTGCATGTGTTCAAGGTTGAAGCTTTTTTTCCCCCTATAGTAAAAAAAAAGTATTACTGACAAAGAGTGCCAAACCGGTAAAGGATTTGGAAACCTACCATGTCTGCTGTCTTCTCTTGCTTGTTCGGATCCAATACTGCCTCTGCAATAGATTCGTCAGCAGCTTCGACATTCAGTAGATCTTTTTCATACCGTGTTTCAGATTCTCTATATAGTGAGGACATCAAAATGTTTAAAAAACGATGACTTGTTAAATTTTCCGGCATATATTTGCTTACAGCAATAACAATTTGAATTAATAAATGTGACATACAAGTTAAAAGTGCCTCACTTCTCTGTAGAGTATTGACAGGCACAACCATGTGTTTAAAATTAATCATTACAAGAAACATATACAAGTTAGTATTCTGAAACAGTGTTATTAGGTCATTAACCTGTTGGGTAAAAGAAGGCTGTAGCCGTCAAGAGCTAGTAGTTCTTTTTCACTGATGCACAAGCTCAACCACATGCATTTCAGTAGTTGGACTCCAGGGGGCATACAATCCACTTTTAATAAGCGCAATGCCCTGTCCCTGTCCATGTTGTCATCCACAACAACATGAGTGACACTGGGACACAGTGAACTCTTGGTATGTCCTCCATTCTGCTGAATTTGTCTTTGAAAGATCTGGCATCTGGCATTTCCTATTCCAGCAGGCAGTATGTACACTGTGATGCCATCAAAAGTGTTTCCTGCGACAGAAGAATAATGGGTTACAAAAAAAGAAAATAATAATTTTGCATTACGCTTCTCACGCACGCATGCACAGACACACACATATGCGCACACGCAGCAACAACCTGTGATATTAAATTCTTCTGTTTTTTTCTTTACTGGGGGTGCATCCTTCCTCTGTGACACTCTAGCTCGTTTGACTTTGGGAAAGGCTTTCATTATCCCGTGACGCTGCTCCATCTTTCCTGAAGCGGGGAGCCAGTGGCCTGTGACAAAGAGAGCAGAAGAGCTGCGTTATCTACAACTTGTTAAAAAAATGAAAATACAAACAAAACTAGAACAAAAGCTGTGCACTATTCATTTTGCACTAAAATATATTCATTCTGTATTTGAGTATGTAGTGAGTTCACACAATGTATGTATTGAATCTCTTAAAATACATTTGTTTTTCCTTTTTCTTTCTTCTAATACTTTGTCGTAGTTTTCAAAAGTTACAACTTGACATCAGCAATATTATACTGTCACATGAATATAGAAGAAAATTCGATTATTGTAGTGGAAACTTCAATATAAAGTAGCATCAAATCGAAATACAAGTGATCAGGATCTTAATTCTGGAGTCCTCTTACATCACGTTATATGTGCTTTGTGCAATTAGACCATGCCTGCTCTCAAATAGCTAACCGCTATTGTTAGTACAAAACCAGTACAAACACTAATGTTACATTTATCGTACAGTTAGTGCCTAAAAGGATTCATTGTCAACAAGCAACAACACGCATTGTCTGTACTTTACAATTGTAACAAGTTATATTTTATACAAAAATTGCAAAGGTGCAGAGATAGTGAAGCTATGTAACGTTACTTGGATGACACGAACTCATTTTGCAGTGATAAAGTGTTAGCTAATTTCCCGTAGCTTGTGCTAACGTGCTACATATCCAACAGTCAGAGTTTTGGAGGCTTCACCTTTTTACATTTACAATTACATCTTGACTAATCATATCATATATATGTAATATTACATAGCAATATTTTAATTATACTACTCATTTAACCGTCATGTTTTGGTACTTACCCCTGTTGAGATGGAATCATACGCATAGAAACGGAAAAACAGAGCGCGGTTTCATTTCCGGGTCAAGTGGGTTTAGTTTTTTTAATGTATTTTCTAAATTATACCCTAAAGTCTACATTTACCACTTGTTTTCAAATTGCATTGTTCTTGCGGTAGATTTGAATAATTCATGGTTTGTTTCATTAACGTCGTATCATTGATTGTCTATTTACTTAATGTATTGTAATGACCTCGGTTGCTGTGGTTACGCAGTCCGGAAGTTACTATTCAGTAACATTTTGAGAAACATGGCTTTGCAGAGCTGGATTGATACCCTAAAATCATCAAAGAAAACATCTTTGATACACGATGGTGAGTAGCTTACAAGCATTTTATTTTGTGAACTCGCCAGTCTTTTTATCTTTTTATCTAACTGTTAACGTGAGTGATTTTTATTCACTTAGTTATCGTTAGCTTTGCAGCTAACATTGATCACTAGGCAACAAGCAGGTGGCACAAGTTGCCCTGCAGCATGTTACACATCGCATTTTGACATAAGTAAACGACAAAACTATAAAATACTTTAATAATGTATCAACACCTTGTTTCGACTATATTGCACTATTTAGTCTCGACCTGAAAAAGACTTAACAAGTAACCAACATTGTGAGTCGCTGCTGTTTTTGGTGATTGTTAGCCATTTAAGCATCCATTAAAATATATATATTTTCAAATTCTACTTCCAGGAAAAAGAAAGATCCACTTCCTTTTCATAGATGGAAAAGAAATGACAGAGGAATATGACTCAAACACAGATGAGCTAATTGGTAAGTAACATGCCCTGAGTTTCACAGAGCCACATTCAGCTAACTTACGTGAGTTCTGATTTTTAGTGCAATACGTTTGTCTTAGAATCTTTTCTTTTACTTTTCAGTACGAAAGTGGCGTCATAAAAGTACCCTTGGAGCTCAGGGCCAATGGCAGGTAGAGGTAGGGGAGCCCCTTGCAGGTCCTGTCACCTCCTCAGAATCGGATATAAGGGAGAACTGCTTCAATGTGGGTTTTATTTTATTGTTTCTATGACTTCACAAGTACAGATGAACCCCTTAATTTTCAAGTGGTAATCTTTGTTTGTTTGGATTTACTTTAGAGAAAACACTATTAAATGCTTTGGATGGTAAATGGATTTGAATGTTTCTTGTGTCTCCACAGCCTGTGTTCTTGCGCAAAGACACAAAGACCAGCTTTCAGTGGAGAGTTCGCAACCTTCCCTACCCCAAAGATGTCTTTAGTGTATTTGTGGAGCCATCTGACAGATGCATCATCATAAAAACCTTAAACAAAAAGTAAAAATGCACAAAAAACTGGGGTCATTTTCCTTTCATTTCATTGCACACATGTTGCATGTAATCATTGTGTCCTATAGATGGCACTCTTTACAATACATTTGTCTACACAATAATATGGCAACTGCACTGCATCCTTTCTATGTCTTCACAGGTATTATAAGAAGTTCAGTATTACTGATTTAGATCGCATTCAGCTACCGTTGGACAACACCGCCCTCAGCTTCACTCACACCAACAACACTTTAATTGTCAGCGTAAGTTCGACTCAACATTTTCTGTATCTATACCATCAACGTTATGTTGCAAAATCCTTTGAATTGAAGATCTAACCATTATAAATGTTTTCTTTAATATGTCTATTCTAACATAAAATGTTGAATGCAGGGATAAGGATATTATAGCCTTAGAAATAGTTTTTAAAGTTTAATTTACAATTTCATGCAAATCCTGAGGATTACAAACAGATGCATTCTCTTTTTTTGTAATATACTCAAGGTATATATCTGTACACCTGTCACCCAGGCCTAAGTTTCTGACTTTCAAGCAATGATTCTTATGCCTACAATACTTATTGATATACGATAATTGCTTTATATACTACATGCTCTTCCAACATTGTAGCTGTGAGGGATCTTAAGAAGAGCGACCGGAAGAATGTTGAAGTAATCATTTTCTTCTCTCTTCTATCTCAGTACAAGAAACCCAAGGAGATCTTAACCCTTGAGCACGAGCTACTGAAGGAGTTGAAGAAACTAAAGGTGACCGGCGAATGGGGATTCTGACGGCAAAACTCAGTGAATTCTGACTTAAGGAGCAAGAGGATGATTATATATTGCCTTTGAACAGTGTATATTCAATGGTTGATAGCGTCTAATAAATTAGAGTAGTTAGTCTTTCAATTTGTCCTTCCATTTATTTTTGATACCGACATATTCACTGAATTCCATTATGTGTTTTTTAAATCTCACAAACTGATTCATAAACTTTGTTTCAATGAGTGTTTTCTCAAATGATTTCCCTTTGATAATATACATATTTACATTAAAAAGTTGAATTGTATCGCAACAGTGTACATCTTTGCTTCTTGTTACCAAACCTACTGGAGAGCAATTTTGGTGGGGGTCTCATAACCTACAACCCTTCTTTCATCAATGTCCCTGTAAAACACTCAAAACACACAATGCCTCATGCCTGTTGGTTCCAGGGTCACTGTTACGAGCACATCCCATTTGGGTTAACTGAATACCCTCATGTTCCTTGCATGTAGCGGGCCACCCTGAAAGCCATTACTGAAACTAGTCAGCGAGCAAGCTAGTGTTACTGTTTTCCTTTACAATGAAAGGACCTTCTGACTCTGTGGTCTCCTGCTAAAACGACATACACGCAACTTGGAAATATGTGCGACAGTCGCATTGCAGGTTTGCAAACTGACGAAATGTTATTATCTAACATGGTCGGATACAAAAACAGATACTTTTAGAGTATATATGACATGTACAGAAGAAAATGTTTCTGTGCATTAATGCTTTGAAACAGGATATTTATCTATTATTTAGTAGTAGTTTTTTTTAAAACACTGTCCAGTCAGAAATACTTACAGTGGATTTAAAAAAACAATTCTGTTTAAAAGATCCATACATTTAAATATAGCTTGTTTTAACCGTGTGATTTTGGCATTTTTTTTGTTGCATTTTTTACCACTTTACCACAGAGAGCAAGTGTAAAAAGCACAGGGCTCGCTCACTATTGTGCTTCGTCTTCCTGCAGATGGAAAGAACAGGAATACAAGAAAACCTTTTGAAACCGGCATGTCCTGTTGTTTTATAAATGGCCGTGAGGACCTTTTTGTTAAACATTTGATATATCTATCTATATCTTTATAGATATCTATATCCATATACACTTGAAAAGGAGCTTGGTCAATTCTACGTAAAAATATTCTATAAGAAGTAGGACTTTTGGTCAGATACCAAAGCATTCATTGTGAAGTCTTCATTTTCGTTATTTAGTTAAATGCTTTACAACTTGCTGTGAAAAGCTCGAGCTGCCGTCAAAACAAATTCTCGCGGCGGCAAACACCAACCAACAAATTGGACATCCAGGTCAGGCACTGTGAGAGCAGCCGGGCCCCTCTGTTCAGGGTCTTCTTCCTCCCCTGTCGTTTGGCCTCTGATGGTCATGCTCAACTGCTCATGGGAAGAGGGTTTCTGTTCTGCCTCCCTTTCATTCCCCGAATGCCTCTTCTCAGCCATTCCCCCCCTTTCAGCCGATGCCACATTTTGCCACACAGGCCCCTATGCTTTTTCTGCAACCCTTCAACTACCCTCTCTGCAACCCCCCCCCCTCCAACCCCTCCCTGTGTGACTGGCTTCTTTTTGATAAGTGACCCCTCCTCGTGTTATTATTCGAACCCACTATTGTATAACATGCCCTTTTATATGAGGGTTTACAAAGGGCCCATTTGATCAGAGGGTTACGGTGTGCGATCGTGAGAAATGCAACTACATGGTGGTAACCTTTGTTTGGACCAAAATGGTGGGCTGACCTCATCGCTTTTAATGCATAGCTCAGGCCATTCAGGCCCAAGTCTCACTTGCTGAGCACATTGAATTCAGTAGCTTGTCACAGATATTGCCCCTCAGTTATCTGGGTCTCCAGCTTGGAGGAAAAGAAAAAAACAACAGTTTTGGGAGGGGGGGGGGGGGTAACCAACAATGCATGCTAGCTTTTCGTTCCAAAACAACCACGAAAAGCCTTGCAGCTTGTGAACTGATTCTTTAGTGGTTTTAATATACTGTACACTCTACAATAAATATTTCCATCATTCATTTACATTTTTACAGTAAAAATATATTTATATATGTAGAAAAAAAATCAGGTTAAAAATTATCCAGAATGACCTCCTAAAGGCAGGATAGCATGTCAATGAGTCTCAGATCCTGCAACCACAGTAAAATCCACAGATAGCTGCCGGGTCTAGCTTCATTGTACCTATTTCTATTTTTAACATTCTTTGTTGCTGAGCTGGCTAACATCCAATCAGAGGTTTTCATTCATAAGAATTGTTGAGCTCTTTTGTACTTGTCACTGCCACCCACCCACACCCTCACCCAGACTTCACCAATACAAATCCTCCTACAATTTGTCTGAATTGGAAATGACTAGCAGATTAGATAATCAATGGTTACATACAATCCAGCACAAAGAATTACACAAAGTCCACAAAATGAGGCAAGACGTGTATGGGCACTTGACTGTAAAAGTTCATTCCTCTGAGAGCACTTGTTCCCCCTTGTAGTGGTTCTTCTGTGCTGGTTCGTCAACAGTTTTCCCTCCGTGGTTTCATCGCTCAGCGGCCCCCTGAGCGCTGCTGGTGGGAATGTTTAGTCCGTTTGCTTAAAGGGTGCGCGGGGACACGGAGGGGAAGGACATCAAACGGTCTCCTTTCGCTCAGCAAGTGCCCCCTGGGTAGACGCTTCATGAAGTGGGCCTCCCTTTGGTGCTGCTTGGTCTTGGAGGCCTTCCTCGGACGGCCCTTGCGTGTGAAAGCCATGTACCAGCCCTCATACTTGGCGTTCTGCAGCGCCGTGTAGTTGTTTTCCAGAACAATCTCGGTGAAGATGCAGTCTTTGCCTCGTCCTTTCCGCTGGGGAGGAGAAAGAGAGCGGGAGGTATATGTTGAGGTATGTTGGACGATTTCCAGGGAGTGGAAACATCGTCTTTATTTTCAGACGGTCAAATACCCATTCAAACCATGAGAAGGCAGCTAAGAGAAATGAAAGAAATCTAATTTGGTCTGGCCTCAATGCGTAACTGAAAACACAGTGCAAGAAGATGCTGTATCCATATGCAGCCACTATAAATTCCAGATTACCTTGCCGATCAGCTTTCCCCTTTTGTTCATACATATGTAGTATCCCGTCTTCACGCCTTTAATGCGAACACGACTTCCGAAAGAGTCCGTCTCCACCTCCAGTTTAGCTGCGCACACAAAACGGATCGCACATAATGAGATGACACAATTGTGACATGGTGCACGAAAGAAGATTATTATTTTTCAGTTTGTGAGTCAAATAAATTCCTGATCGTATGGTAGAAACTGAAATAAACTGGAATTGTCCTTACTATATTTAATTAAATGATGTTTGCACCAGTATCATGAAGATGATCCCCTCTTAACCCGTTTATGGTCCAGTAGACACTTTTAACAAAGCAAGCCTTCCCAAATAGCACCAAATGGCAGTGATTTTGTATGGCCCGATTGTTGATGAAGGTCTGTAAATGCTCTGCTGTGATGCAGCTCAAACGAGGGATGAGGGAGACTGAGAATACTGCGGCCAGGGAACCAGCTACAAGCACAGAGCAGCGGTCAGATTTGGGCTGGTTACAAAAGTGACACCCACTTAGGATGTGTAGCCAATGTATCCATGATGTGTGTGTGTGTGTGCAGGCCAAGAAATTAAAAAGACAAAAGAGCACACAGGAGAGGCATGGAGAGGAAAAGGTATTAAGTGAAGATGCTGACTTCAGCGCTCCTTATAAATTGAGTCATACATTGAATTGTAAAGCAATGAAAATTCCTCATAAAATACATTTCCAAAAAGCAGGCAGCGGGCATTGAGGAAGGGATGGATGGTGGTGGAAAGATGGCTCGACACACCAAAATCCTTTTGGTGACAGGGTTTCTGCACTCTTTAAAGCGTCGGACAGCTTTGCCCTGAAGTCTATCGTAACAGGTGTCAAAGACTTTCTAAAGCAAAAACACTAACGAAAGAAATCCTCTTCATGAGGCCATAAAGGATGCCATCACGGATGCCACTACTGTTTATTGCTACTGCGGTTTTTGACTCAAACATGTTCCTGCAAGAGGCCAAAACCAACATCATTTTTTACTGCGTTTCCACACTGCTCCATGTGTTTGTGTAACGTGAACACATTTCACTTCTCACTTTCCCCCAGGTTTACAAGCATTGAAGTGTAAGAGAGGACGGCCTTTAGCTGTCACCCATTTGGACTGATCAACGACACACTGGGCCTTTAGTTTTAATATTCTTAATCATTGCAAAGACAACACATTTGCACACCTTTTCTGCTATTTGTAATTCAATATTAAATGATACGCAAGCCTCAGGTAGCCAAAGAGTTTTCCGGAGAGATTCAGCTAAACATTCCTACGTTAATTACACCGATATTCACACGTTTAAAAAATAAATAAAACTGATATATTGCTATTTAAAAATACACTAAAATGTGTTTTTTGGTAATCACGAGTGGTGTTATTTTGTCCTCTCCTTTGGGGCTCACCGTGCGCCGCTCCGTCGTCTCCGTTGGCGTTGACCCTCCTGTTGGCCAGAACCTGGACGTGCTTCCCGCTGGTGCGGCTGTACAGCTGGTAGGTCCGAGTCAACCTGCGGCTCATGCGGTCCGACAGCCGGCTCTGCTCGGTGACATGGTGCTTGAAGTTAGGAGGGGACTGCACAGTGTTCTGTCGGACGATGGGAAACACATGTCACCAAATGTTACATTTCGTTTTAATGTCGCCGTTTTTTTTAAACTTTACAATCGTTGGAAGCCTGCAAAAAACGTGAACTAAGGGGAGGCGCAAGCTCGCTGGTCAAAGGCCTAAGGCATTATATAAATAATATAATATATATAATAAATATATAATAATAATTTCATTTATTTGCTGCAAGGCAACAGTTCGCGTTTGGAGTTGCTTAATGTTCCTTTGGGATGACATCTCCCTCAAAGGTTTTTTTTTTTTTTTACCACCGATGATCTTTCACCCCTTCTTGACTTCTTTTTTTCTCTATGCAGTCGTTCTCCATCCACATGTGTTTTAACTATTACTTATACGCTGGAGCTTACCTCTTTTCAAGATGTTTGAATTGTTGCCAATTGCCATAGCACTCATAATAAAATGTTGTCATTGTTATTGCAGCCCGTTGCAGATGTAGAGACGCTCAACTGTAAGCCGGCGCCTTCTTATTAAGTTTCACCTTCTTAATTATAAAACTTTACGCAACAATAATCTTCTTTTAATTGGATTGGAAATATGAGTTACCTGTGCGTAAAAGCAAAGCGCCGTGAATTGAAGTAACCTTAGGGGGAAAGAAGAGTAGAACAATTATTCTGTTACTGAATTTCAACGAGATACATGGCACTATTTTATCTTGTCACCTCTTTACTTACAAATAGCCCAACCTCGATGTTCTCAGCCTCATCTTGTAATAGTTCAAATATTGCTTCATGAATACTCCACTGATGCGGTGCTCGAAGCTCTCGGAAATAAAGTTCCTCCTGGGGTGAATTTCAGCTCACTTTCATCCCACTCGTGTGACATATAGACAGTGATAACCGTGACAATTAAGAGATCCCACAGTGTCCCACGCAGATACAGGATCCACTCGACCGAAACAGTAAAAAGTCCAGGGGATTTAACGCCAATCCAAACGCAAAGTCCGGTGTCGCTGTCACCGAATCAGCTCCATCAAAGCTCTCCGTGTCAATCACTCTCTCAGTACCGGAGCTCTTGAATCACGTTTGAAGTCAGAAAAGCCTCTGTGGCATTCTTGAGCAGAACAGAGGTGAGTATTTGCAGTTTTACGCAGGGGTTTTTACGCATCGGCGATCGGATGAGTGCTGTGAAAATAATCGGATGTAAATATATTTTTTTAAAGTTGAATCCAACGGGTACCGACACGGCTATATTGGTCTGATGGATAGTCAGAGAAATAATGCCACAGCGGTCGCGCCATAGGATGCACAGCACAACTCCAACGTCAACCAATTCCTCCCACACGTGTGTTTCTTGCGGTCGCCTCCAGTCCACAGCATCTGTCTCCCAAATACTTCAACTTGCGGGAAAGTCAATATCCTCGACGAAAGCAGGCGGAGCATTCGAGCTGGAGCCAACTTGAAACTGAATACTTAATAAAACACGTTGCCTCCACCTATTTGCCCCCAAATCCACACAAAATACATCAATGAGTTGAATGTTAAACAAGATGAGAGATTACAATATGAATCACCGTCAGTTACAAAGAAAGGACCTAATTTGTGGGTTTGATCCATAAAAATATCAGCATGTCTTCCAAAGTGTTTTTTAACTAAGCATTTATTTAAACCACAGTAAATCTAACTCATGCACATGTTGTTTTACTGTATCTTCATCCATGTAGACTCTCAGGGCACTATAGTTTTCTCTAAGCAGAATTGTCCACATGGAAACATTCCCTGGCTTATACAGTTACATTAACTTATTCCCTGACTGCAGGTTAGAGGTTGTTTGGTGGTCCCTCAGGATGGGCCGTGATGTACTTTTTCATCCTACATATGTAAGTAATATGTGTTCCATGTGAATACATGACAGAATGGTTTTCACATAACATCTAAGGCCTTTGCATTGACTACAAATGGCCTCCCGCTCACGATCGCTCTTCCGTAACTTTTCACAAACCTGGTTTGATATCAGAAGGCACAGCACAGCCTCATACACTACATCATGCAATTATATTTTAATTATTCTTTGTGACAACAAAGCGGCAGGGTTTCCTTCAGGCAGACGTCTGATATGGGGCGGTGAACGGTTTAAAGTAATCTAAACTTGATCGATCTTCAGCAGGCCTTTTTTTTAATCCAACACAAGGAAGACTTCCATCACTTAATTAAGTTTATACACACATGCACTCTTACAAATTAAGTCAAAGTGTTTTGTCAAAGAGACAAAATAACTGTCTTTGTTGTGTAACTGCAGGATTGAATATATTTGCACTAAATGTAACCTTTGCGATTCAGAATTGAAAAGGAGAACAAATGTTACGTTAAGCCCCCCCATCCCCCTACCAGCACTGTCCTGTGTGGTGATGATGGCATGAACATACAACCTGTCATTCACAAATTGTGTGGGATTGTTTAGGCCAAAGTTGAACACAAAAACTTTCGCATCCGCCCAAAACCAATCTTTGAGTCTTCACAAATGCAGTCCCATGTTGTAAGAACACTATGGGAAACCTTTGCACCCTTTGTACAGCACAGCTGTATAGAGCAGGCAATATCAAATGTATAATCATGTGAATTTGGTCAATGTCTTAGCCGTAAATCAGTCATTTCAGCCAATGCAGTGAATTTAAGGGGTGAAAAAGGACCTGCCTTATTAGTTCCAGTGGGACATTGTAACAAGTGATTTCACCAGCTGGAACAATTCAGCTCTTTGTTCTTTCATATTCTGACCCCTGTGAAGCAATGATCGCACATCTTAAATCTGAAATCCACATGCAAGATAATTAAAGAAATTGAGTTTTATGAAGATCACACAATGACTCATCAAAAGTTATTGTTTGACTGTCTGAAAGCACTTTTAGTTCGGCCATTTAAAGAAAATCTGATTAGGAAGAGGAAACCTGGAGAGATGTTGGGTTTTGTACGGTTGTAACATTGTAAAAGTCTATAATTCGTATTTATTTTTCCTTTTTACTCTCTGAAGCAAATTTTAGTGACAGGATTCATTCAAAATATTCATATAACTGGGTAGTTTCAATCCACTAAACTGCTCAATATGTCAACGACCACATTTTTCAAAAGCAGCTGAATGTCATATTTCTGCTATGCATTACAGGTCTTATTCTCTCTAAGCTACTTGCATGTTAGCGTAGTCCTGTCCTTGCCTTGTGTCAGCCGAGACCAGACAATGACACAAGTCTTTATTGCAGGGAAATTTATTTACTTCCTACATTTTCATATATATTCTTTGATAAGAAATCAAATACCTTAAACAAAATACCTTGGATTTTATGGTAACGGCTGTTAAATAATGTGTAATAATGAAAAAAAATCTATATATAAGGCTTTTTCAGTTTTTGACAAAGTATGCCTGCAGATAATATGTGATTCTTTTAAGTCAGTGTTTTATTCTTCTCTTTAAAAAAAGTCTTTCTAACGGATGAAATCAGCAATCATTTTATTGAAAAAGTGCCAAACGTATCTGATTCTTACCTCGCCTTTTCTCCTAAAGGAATTCTTACAAATCTGCTGAAAGTTAGAGGCAAATATTGATTCCCCTCACAATGTAAGTCTACACTCGTTGCTTGGCAACCTTACAGTGACTCCAGGAACTCAAGACACCCGGCCAAGAAATAGTTAGTAAACCCACAACCTGTGGATTGAAGAAACAAGTTATCGCGTAGCAAGCTTTAGAGGAGCTGGTAGGTATTTTCTACCTTTAGACAGAGTCGGACTAGCTGCTTCCAGCCTTAATGCTAAGCTAAGCTAACTTGTATCAGTCTGCAGACACGGGACTCCTTTCATCTAACTGGCAAGAAAGCAAATGAGTTCATTTCCCCAAATGTTAAACTATTCCTTTCATTACACACAACATCTTAGATGGTTTATCTCAAATACTGCGTCTGAGAACATTTGGTCGTGCAATGTGCATTTGCTATTTCTCTCTGATTTCACTACAATCTACAACAGCCATTTACAATTTAGAAACAAATTCCGTCTCTGCAAATTCAAATGGCATTTGGTTGAGAGGACCTGTCAGACAGGCTTGGCTACAATTCTCCAGACTGTACATGAAAGGTTCCTCAGAAACATGTCCAAAAGCTCAGATCAGTTTTTGTGCTGTGTTTTTTTTCTTGACATACCTAACTGGCTGCTGCCTCACTCCTGAGATTCTCTAGTGACCAGCGTTTCTGGCCTCCTAATGAGTTGGAGAAGAGTTGACGCAGGTCCAAGTTTTGCCTCAGATCACGACTCCTTTTGTCGTTTCTCTTATTCTCTCAAAGCTGGTTTTCACATTTGGATCACAGTTTGCTAACTAATACAAAGCCCTGGTATCAGCGAATAAAGCACAAAAACAGCAATCACTGTAAAAAGAGAAACGTTTTGGGAAAGACACACATTGGTTATTCTTAGAAGAAGAGTGACTGAATGTCTGAAAAGGCCCCAGTGCAGACTGCCATTCAGTGAGAGGTATTATTCCTCCAAGCTAATGCGACACATAAAAATACACACTCTTGTGTAAGGCAGTGCCAATGGAAAGGTAGACACCATGAAAGACAAGGAAAAAAATCTGAGCCAGTGAGGAAGACGGACAGAATATGAGGGAGAGTTAGTGTGGAAAGAAGATGTGGGATGCTGTGGTCCCCAGTGTCGATCGCTGGCTAAACTCAGAGACTTTAGAGAAGAAGAAAGGAACTCTTCAATCCCTTGGTGTAAATATGTACTGCTGCTTTGTTGCAACAACGTGAGCCGCGTAGTGTGCCGGTAACCGCTTCACTTACCCCGGGCTGCGTCCTGCATGACATGGAGCACCATTGGGGTACATTTAAAGCAAACATCTTTAATTACATGCCTTTTTGGTTTTAGAGAAACATGTATAATATAAACTGATAAGAAAATATTATACAAAGTTATCTCCTTATAAAGTATTGACAAATCCATTTGACCTCTGACTTTCTGGCAAATGGTTCGTTCATTTCGATTTGCAACTGCAGACTTGGTTTATTAAAGACATATGACAACATATGTCTGACTCATTCAATTCAGCTGTAGCCTTATTGAAACATTGGAAACTCAACCTGTTATGAATGACTTATTAACATTTTAAACTGCAACCTTGATGGTTAATTACCTTCTAATAATGATCTACTAGTGGGTGGCTGAATCTTTTAGCAGCAGACAGGGCTAATATTTTCTTTTTGGCCTCTACTGAGCTCACAAATACCCCTTTTTGTATATAAAAGTCCACATAACACAGAATGTAATTATAGTAACAGTTGAGTTGAAGATTTATTACTGTTTCTTAAAGATGTACTAACATTTATAGCAACCCACAAGATGGTTTTTCACATTCATTAATGGCAGACTATAGGTATTTTTGCAATGTAAACAATTTCTTGACTCAATGAATCAGAATTTTTGTATGTGACGCACCTGCAAATGCACGATTGACTGCAACATATTGAGTAAATCAGAAGTACCCATTTAATGTCAAGAATGGTTGTCGTTTTCCCTTCATGCTCTTTCACACGGTGAAGCGGATCTGGTGCACTGTGTGCATGAGTGTGTATGTGGCGGTGCCAGCGCCTAAAAAAAATTCATGGTGAGAAAATTTGGAAAAGCGAGTCAAAGTTGTGGCCACTGAATGACGTTCGAAGTACTTACCCATTTAACAGTGCACAGCGGAGAGCTTTGAATGGCTTTTTAACTGGATGAAACGACTGTCTGGGAATGACCCCGGTGTGTAGAAGTGATTAAGGGGACACCAATTTTGCCCCTAACCCAAATGTGTTTGCGTAATGACTTTGCGCGGTGTTCCTGGTGGTGTTAAATAAAGCTCTCTGTTGAAGATTTTAACAACTGTTGAGTGGAGCAGTTCTGTTTCGCTGTTTCTCATAGTGGGCTTGTTTTCAAAAATCTTTTCATTGTCAGTGAGTCTTAAAAAACTTCCACGTTCTTGTAAGAACAGACGAAAATTAAAAGCGATGAAGACAGAGGGGCCCACAGTAGCATCCCCATCAAATCCCCGTGAAGAGGTGTGTGTGTGTTGGTGTGTGCGGCCTGCTGGCACCCAGGTAGAAAGCTGCAAGGTTATCGTTGGCTTCTTGAAAGTGATCTTCCATCCCAGAGACTTGGATGTTTCCCCCGTATTTCACCCCATACCCCCCCCCCCTCTCCTCTCCCGTCCCCCACCCCACCCCGAGTGGAGCGTGATTTACTGTCTTGTAAACACATAGGAAGTAGCATTGAAAATGGTTTAACAAAGTCAATAAAAGCAGACATCATTCCTGGTATCAGGGGGTTCAGAGGGGGGGCGACGAAGAAGAGAACTAGCGTGGTTGAGGGCAGGCATCCTCCTCTCTCCTTCCATCTTTTCATCTTCATCTTTTCTCCTCGTCAGTCATCCGCATCCTCTGTTCCTTACCGCTTCTTTGAATTTCTCTTCACCCCTGTTTTCAAATCATTCTCTTTTTCCTTCTTCCACACCCCCCTCTTTTCCTTCTGCCTTTTTTTTCATGTGTTGTGCAGTGGACAGCCAGAGCAATGACTTTAACAGACCTACCTGCAGGGCTGCTTAGGGTGGCTCTTTCATCTGGGCTCTGGAGAAAGAAGCCCCTGGACCTGAAACAGCTGCGTAGACCTGGGAGTGAGAGGACCATGAAAAACGTAGGGAAGAAAGAAGGGAAATTCAATGGTCCTCTGGGGACCAAACCCATGCCTCTCTCTTACTCTTTTTATCCTTCACTTTTCTCTCTCTAAATGCTCTGATTTTCTTTATCTCTCTTCAGCTTGCTCATTGTCTTACACTCTCTTTTCTTATTGTTGCATCCATCAAATCTCCGCATCAGATCTGACATGCTGATTCTCCCCAGTAAATTGCCAAGTTGCTTAAAAAGCTTGTTGAGATGCAGAAAGAAATTGTGGCTATCAATGAAGGTCACCTATGGACTGGAATAAGGTGAGGAGCTGGCCCGAACACAGTCTCATAACGACTCTTTTTATTGATTAATCTCATGATGAATTATTTCCTTTATGATGTCCTACTAAAATGTTTGGAATGACTGCAGATACATCTATAAAGTAATGCAAGTATGCCAAATATACAGTATGTAAAGTTTATATTGATCAATATTATACTCCATTAGTGTAGTAGACATGTCAGAAAACAACAAATTTGTGTTAAAAAAGAGAATCCATTACAAGTTGTCTGCCTTTTGCCCTTCAAACCAAATGGTATAACCTTTAGATTGTAGCGCATTAAACAATTACAAATAATAATGATTGAAAAGAAATGTCTCTCTAGGACCTGTTTTCTAACGGATACTCGTACCGAGCAGCTGAATTCTTTCAATGTGTTCCATGAATCCCGGGATTCTCCCGTGATCACTTATCTCAAACGCACATTTGGCCTTCATCAACTTCTGGAAGGAGAATGACTCTTCTTTTAGCTTCTTTGTTAATAGCAGTTTGTTCTTTGCAATGCAGTATGTTACCTGTTCAACCATGCACTGGACAGAATATGCTGGCCTTGTAAGAAATGATGTGCTGAAAACAGCTGCCTATAGTTTCACATTGGGGCTGCTGAGACTCAAACGAAGGCCGACCATTAATCTAAGGCCAGCCATTAATCGCTTGGTTTGTTTTAAATACAGAGATTACAGTTTGATCATTTTATTTTCCCCTGCTGCAACATTGACACATATTTTGCAGCTTTAAAAATCTTTAGCACCTATCTACATGTATTCATTCATCTCTCAATGAATCTATTTAAGATTTCAGCTCGATACAAAACCTACTGTGCAGCAGTTATGACACAATAGAGAATCAGGGTTGGGGCTTTAATGCGCCCATTAATGGCACCACAAAACACACACTGATGAACAAATTTCCCATCTATAGCATTTTCGGGCCTCAGCTTCTGAAAAATAAGAAAGAGGAGCTGGAGTTTTGGAGCTGAACGTAATGTCCCTCATGCATCATCACCATCAGTCCAGTCTGTGATGAGATCACCGTCCTGGTTTCAGAATTCCTCCTTACACTCCTTCAAGTGGTGGGATATAATAAAAAAGAGCAATTGGTGACAATCCATACCACCCCCATGGGTACTACTGAAAAACCTCAGTTTTTTAAGTGCTCAGTTTTAGGTTTTCTAATCCTATTGTTACCACACTGTGCGCTGTCTTTGTTAGTTGATTTGTTTGTGTTGGACAGTCTTATGCTTTATAGCATGTTTCACGTGGTGACTTGGCTTTGTAATTGCTTTAGATTGCTATAAGTGTGCACTTATGGCAATCTCAAGTTTAGGATGTATATCCCTGGCCAGGGAGGGCGTGTGGGAATGAGAGTAGTCAAGTACGCAGATGCTCAATTTGGTGGAATTGACTTTCCTTGGTGTGCTAACCCTCCTAGCTAACAAGTGCCATGTGTGGCTTTTGTGGTCCCAACACTGATGGACATTTATTCTAATTAATATCATGTGTGAGCCATGTGTGATTTCCTTACATGCACAACACATGTTGGGGGTCAACAGAATGGTTTGGACTCGGCTTCCTCACTTGTCATGTGGTTAGCTTTGTTTAGACTGGAGCCACAGGGGAAACCGCTAGCTTAAAGGCTTCATCTAATTTTAAAATGAATTGATTGTTTTAATCCTGAAAAACAAAAAGTGCATGTACAAAGTACACAACTCAGTATAGTAGTTTAAATGAAAAAATGCCATATAATTGTATTAATCATCTTATGTTTCTTATGACGGTATCATGTATTGATAACTTTTCCTGCTAAAAATATCAGTAGGAAAACATGCTCTCTGACAACTGGGGCATTCGAGTCATAATCAAACAACAGCCACAGAACCTAAAATAGGCCAACCAGGAAGAATCATATCACAAGTTTTTCCATTTTCTTATTGTCAAGTGTTTTAAAGGCCACTTAATAGAGGGGCTTTTGATAGCATCATAACGCTGGATTACTCGTTAAGTATTCCAGCAGCTCTGTTTCCCCTCTCAGTTTAAAGCCAACTATAGAAGATGTTAAAAACTGACCGGTGAATCACCTGGCCCTTTCCTCCGTCTGCCTCCCTCCCTCCCACTCCTCACCCATCCTCTGTGGGAGAATCTGCACAGAGACCACAAAAAAAGGAAGATGAAGGGTTGAGAAATATGAGTGGTGGGTGGCTGGTTAACACGAGGGGCGCAAAGTGAGGCAGGTGACAGAGTGAGAAAGCAGAGAATGAAAGTCCACTCTAAAAGAAAAGAGAGTGCAGAGTGGACGGGGCTGGTGTTGAGTGCTGTTGTATTTGTTTAGTCCTCTTCAAAGACCAGCTTAATTATTTTACCATGCCGTGGCTGCAGAGACTGCAGGATTCATGGGCTGCTCTCAACCCCTATCTCCTCCAACCAACTGAGGCCTGACCCTGGAAACACTTCAAACATTCACGTGCAACGGAATGTCGGACGTACCTTTCTGATGTGAATATGTGATTACAATATCACTTGTTGCTAATTAGGTCTGTTCTTACATCTCTGGAATCCACTTTCTGACTGGTAAAATATCTCTGCCGGGACGCTGAGCCAACCGATGACTGTCCGATCCAGCAAAGCATCTCAACATAGATGAATCACTCTCACTTGACGGGTGCACGCTGTCTGCAGAATAGTTTACATATCACCACTAGGTGCAACAAAGTTGAAGCAGTTCAGTAACAGTGTCATAAATGTAAAAAAAAAGAAGTCTAAAAAAAGAACACTTCTCATATAAAAACAGCGAAATTAGCTAAATTTGATTGAGACCAGTTTTGTTTATGTGGTAAATAAATCAAGAGAGTGGCATCAGTCTTCACATCCAACTTTCAGTAAGTAGTTCAATTCAATTCAATTCAATTCATTTTATTTTGTATAGCCCAAAATCGCAAATTACAAATTTGCCTCAGAGGGCTTTACAGTCTGTACACATGCAACATCCTCTGTCCCGAAACCCTCACATCGGCACAGGAAAAACTCCCCAAGTGTGGGGTACAAGGTGATATTGAATTGAACGGACGGACCGGCCTTCTGACTGATGTTTAAATCTGTGAGTCCTTGAAAGTCAAAGTGGTTGGTTCACTGGCCAACCTAGTTATAGTGTTGCTCTCATTACTTTGTTAAATAGCTGGATGGGTTCAGTTCTATAAATTTGTAGGGAAAGTGTCCAATAACCCTTTAAAAGTCCTCACACATAGTTGAGAAACCAGATTTTTTACACTTTTTCAAGTTCTTTTTAATTTAAAGGTGTGGTAAAGGCTTACATTTACAAGATATTTGACACATTCATAACACATCTATGAATACACCATTTAACATCTGTGATACATATTTTGAAAACATCTGGACCGTAATAGTTTATCCATGACATTATTTGACTCCAGCTGTACTGCAACTTGGCAGAAGGTGTGCATGGTAGGAAAACAATCCATCTAATAGCTTTGGAGATAAGAAAATGACAAAATGTGGGGATTTGAGGTTCGAGTAGATTAAGGCTGAGAGGAGCTCCATGGAAATATTCAAATGCCATATACGCATTACTCCATTCCCACAGCTGCTGTATCCTGTAAAAAAGTACAAGGCCTTTGAGCATTCCAACCCAGCAACCCCTTCAAATACATTGTCCAACAGGAATACTGTCAGTGACCTTGTTCACTCGGTCCTTGCAAGCACACAGCAGATCCCCTTACGTCAAATAGTAATGCCAGTCACTTCAGGAGTTTAAATGTGTTATTACTGTGGTCTAGACAGTCTCGGACAGATGTCATGGAGATACAGAATTGGCCCTGTTCCATAGAATAAATGAACTGTGTGGGGTGGTGTGTGCAATATGAAAGTTGTATCATGTGAAATGGATTATTTCACATACTATTCCATGTATAGCTTAAATATGGAACAATATTGTAAAACACGGCAGATTTCTTCATAATAAAAGCATTCATTTAATGCATTAAGATAATTCTTCAACAACTTTCAAGTGTTTTCAAGTGTGTCTCAGAAGCGTTGCAGACAGCAGCACTTCACAATCCTAGCCAAAAAACAACTATTTTGCAAATGGGAAATACTTCAAACTTTAGCAGGCATAAGCCATGGGGCCTCATTCTCCAAGCTGGTGCACCATGACCTGTCTGTGCTTTTAAAAGAGTTTGAGCATTACGTTCCAACCACAACAGACCCACAAATGCAAAGGAATTGATCCGCGACCAATGTGTGAACAAACCAGGTGAATCAAGCAAGCCCGTAGAAGGAAAACAACTGATGGAGGTCGCAAATGACGCTGGTCTTAAAAGTATGTTTGACGCAAAAACAGTTCTGGAATAAACTCAGGACAGAATATCCTGAGATCCCCACAAATACACCGAAAACCCTGCTTTAATTTCCAACACCCTTCTTTTGGGTGTTACACCCAAATTACACCCCAGGCCGGACATAAGGGATTCACTTTGGGTGTCATTGGCTCCCATTGTGCATTGATGGTGCTTGTTTTCATGCTATTTGCCTAATATAATTGTTTCATATTCATCCCCCACACCTTGAACACCTTGAGGTCCATAATAATATAAGACTGCTGATTTTAAGTTTAACTTACGTTGTCTCTCTTCTTCTGTCTTCTCCATCTATCTGATCTCATGTTCTGAGTTCTAAGTCCCCCCCCCCCCCCCCCCCCCCCCCCAGCGTCTTACTCTGTTCTCCATGCAGTCACTGCCCCGATCCCACCTCCTATGCCCTTCTCTTTCCCCCTTTCTCTCCTGCTGCCATTTATCTGTCTCTCACTCCCTGCTGTGACCCCCCCCCCGACCCCCCTCCGCTCCTCTCCTTCCCTGTTCCCCTTTTTCCTCTGTAGTCTGAAACCTGTGGAACCAATTAGACCTCGTAAGCGGGGGGGCCGTCTGCCACCGTCGCGTGGTCAGTTTAACCTGCCGCTCCAAAAAGGACCTTGTCTCATCACGCGACCACCACCTTGGCTCAGTGGGTGGGTTTGGGATGGTAGGGCGGGGGTCTATGTGACCACAGGAGCCCAGGGACCACCAAGGCTCTTGTGAACCACTGTCCTCAGTAAAAACCTAAATGTGGGGTTGGCTTGCTTTACTGTAGAATAGAAAGGATGGGAGCAAACTGAATATTGTGCTTGACAAGAACATCAGAGAAATGATGTGAGAAAATCGATCCAAAAAAATCACCCCTTTCTTGTTTTTCATCTTTATCTTTTGTGCGTGATTATTTTTCAGGCCTGTTAGTGTATGGTTCATCCTCTTTAGAGGTAAACAAACACCTCTTTTAGCACCAGACCGTCTCCTTTCACCCTCTTTTCACCCTCACCCCAACTGCCTGGAATGCTTTTAACAATTCACTGTCGGACGCAGAGCAACATGGGACGCTGGGAGATTGTCGCATTCCAAAGGGGAGCATTTTTTAGTCGCTCTTCACCTGTCAATCAGCGACACTATCACCTTGTCGCCCCTTTTAACCCCCCCTCTAAGACACCAACTCTGGAGCCTGCAGGCTGCTTTGCAGCGTCCCAGTTTAGGGACCCGGCCGTCGATGTGTTGAGCAGCTAAGAATGTGAGCCTTATGTCGCTCAAACACCGTTTTCTAAGACTAAGACACTTCCAGCATCTGTGATGTGGCTCGCTGACGAGCACCTTTCCTCTGGTGATATGCGGACAAAAAAAAAATAACCTCATAGACTTTTTTTCCACTTACGATGGTTTCTTGCAAGTTTGGGTCCAACTTTTTGGGAAGTTTGGTCCACAGTTATACTAAAAATAATGTAGAAACACAGCCAAATCCTGTGTTTTTGTGGCTTGATCTGAAATGATTTGGAGAAAATGGGGTCAGGAAGGGCACACGCACACACACACACACACACATAATACTAGCCAACTGTCAACAGCTCTCCTCCCAACACACACATTCTACCCGTTACAGTCGGGATAAGAGTCCTGGCATATTATCAGTGCGTTGAAAGCACCTGACTGGTATGTGACAGTAGCAGTTCTCCCTTTCAAGTGTGGGGGGGGGGGTCGTCGGTGTGTGGCGGGGGTAAAGGGTTGATCCATATGATACGCGTCCTGCTGGATACTTGACAGGACCTGTCAGTGAGCTGAGGGGAGGGTGGTGCTTATCGATCAAACACCCCTCCTATCTGCCACTCAGACAGATAGGGCCTTCATGTGCTGAGGCAGGGTGTCGGCTGGGCTGGGTGGGGGATTTTGTCTTGTGATTGTGAAAGTTAATTCAAGGGTTGAGGTGAAAGGAAATTGGTCGTCAGTGTATTTGTGTGGGTTCCTCTTTCTGAATTTAAAGGTTCAAAAACAGCGGAGGGTTATTATTATGACTCCTAGTTTTCTGAAGCCAGCTTGAAGCAATGAAGCTTTAAATATATTTCCTGTATGGAAAACCAAACAAATGTAAAACAAGTATGCCAACTAATTAAACAAATATTATTTTCATTGCAATTTTGTAAATTATTTTTAAAATACTGACAAAAGTATTTTGTCTCCAAAATGTTAAAGAAAAGAACAAATAAATGAAAAACCTCACAATTTCCCCAAGCTAAAGCTGATGTTTTTTGTGTCAGATGGTTCAAAATTCCAACTTGTCATTCATTAATACTATGAATTAAAAACAATTAAGCAACAGCTACATTTATCTCAACATAATGGTAACAAAATCCACCAAAGAACATTTGCCAAATTTTCTGGTTTATAGTAAGTAGTGTTGTGAGCTAATGCTAAGTTTAGCTTCACTCTGTAAAGTTACTACAGCTGTCTAATAATTGTTAAAATTGCTCTGAAATCTAGTGGTAAAAGACTCACTATTTAATACATTTGTGTTGGACAGTAATCCAGCCAATTTAGCTTTTAACCAATCACAAGCCTTCTTTTCTGACCTGCAGGCTGCTGCTGCCCCTGTTCTCACACACACACACACACACACACACACACACATATACACCCATGCACCCACAACATACGCGTGCGCACACACACACACACACACACACACCAATCAAAAACAACTCTTGGTAAACATGCAGATCACCGTCCCACCTCTAACAAACTGACACAATCAACAATGATCCCAAAAACCATCTTTTTTTAAAGTTATTCTTTCTTCAACCGCAGAGCCACCGTTTATTTTATCTGGCGAGGCGGACGGCGTGAGTCACACTGGCAGCATGCAAAAAAAATATGAGATTCAGAGACAGCCAGTCATCTTGTGGTGAACTTTAACCCGTGTTTAGAAGGGACTGCCTTTGGCCACTGGTCATTACGCCACCGTGCAGGCCCCTCGGTGCTGGTGTCAAAACACTTTGCTTGGCAGGGACTTCGTAGAACAGAATGTGACTGGAGGAAATGTGTGTTTAAACTTGTAGATTTGATATAAAAGTCCCTAACTGGTTGCGACCTAGTGAGGACCAAGGACTTGGTAATTGAACTGGAAGTGTGTCGGTGTGAAGGAAGCAGCTGCGCTCACTCAGCACATGGGGTCTGGGGTCTGGTGTGTGGTCAGTGGGCTCCCCCTGGTGTCTCTCCTCACAACTCTGTGTGACGTCTGCACTGACCGACTTTGCATCACTGCTAAACAGCACACCTCAACGTGCAATCCACGCTGAAGCACAAGTGGATGTGATTTTGATCAATATTCTCAGCCATGTCTTCGTTTCTGTGGGCACACTTCCACATGAGCCACTTAGACAGCCATCCTTCCTGTCTCCCTGCCTCCCTCCCGATCTATAAATACTCTCTCATCAGCGGAGAGCTGTGGCTGCGAGAGGCGTCGACCTCGGCCTCTCTCCGTCCAGCAGAGCAGTGATTTATGGGGGGCTCAGACTGGAGCTAACCTTGCACTTGGGCCCTGGCAGTATAAATAATGGCAGGTCAGTGGCACCGTGGACGGCGGGGAGAGACTCTTTCTCCACCTCCGTCTCTCTCCTCCTTTCTCTCTTCTCTCTGTCCTGTTATCATCAGCGTGATGGAGACATCATCATCATCTCCCGGGAGTATAAATAGTGCTGGATCAGGTGACAGTGCCGGCCATGGCCTTTGATGGGAGCTTTAATTTCATGCCTAATTTCTCCCGGCACAGAAAGGATCGATGCTGCCCTGCACGTGCTCCCCCATCCCTCTGCTGCAGAGAGAGAGAGAGAGAGAGAAAGCAAGGAAGGACAAAGGTTCCCCCGCTGAGTGATGTGCATGTGTCAAGACATTTAGCTTACCTGTAAACACACATACGTGCGGACATCCTTCACGGAGTGCAAACACATTGACAAATAAAGGCCAAGTCCAGACGCACGAGCAGAGCTCCATTTCTGCAGACGACTCAGACAATCAATACGGCGGGAACAGATAGCTCAGGAAATAAAGGGCAACAAGCGAAATACAACTGCACGGCCACCCACCTGTGTGTTCTGTGTGTTACACATTGATATGGTGATAAATGTACGCCCTGTGTCCCCGCCTGCAGCCCCAGGGAGGCATTGAACTCTAGCCCCCTCCATAATGACTTTGTCTACCTATCGATCCGGCTATGATCCATGTACTGTAATTCTTATATCATCAGCCCCGGCCACAGCAATAACTCCAAGTCATATTTCGGGGGCCTCCCGTCAACACTTGACAACTTAATGATGCAGGGGTCCTTGCAGAGTTTGGACTTTACACCCCCCCCCTCTCCTCTTCTGTCCTTTCCTCCCGTAGGGCTCTAATTTCTCCTTGTTCTTTCCGACTAATATCAGCAAAGGTACAGAGAGGCTGTTCTCTCGTTGGACTTCCCTCTGAACCACATATTTTCCTCTTTTCACCTCTGCGTTCCCGCAGTATAGCGCAGGGTTAGTGTCTGGGATTTCTGTGCATCTATCTCTGATTTGGAGCACAGCCCCTGCAGGCTCCCGAGGAGACGCAGCCGTCCCTCTTTAGACCCTGTTCTCTTTCTCCCTTTGAGGCAGGGCTATATTTCATTGTCATTTCAACCCTCTCTTCCTAGCCTAGATGTAATAGCGGGAGATATATTGCCCTCGCTTCTGTAGTCTTCGCAGCTTCCTCAGCCTTTTATAAAACACTGTCAGAGTGACAAAACAGTAGCCCTTGGGTATTCAGGCACAGATGCCGCCTCATCCTGAGGAGATTTCTCAATATCCTGCGCTGATCTTTTTAGCAAAGAGATAACATCTGGGCCCTTGGATGGAACAGTCCTCCTGGACAGAGCTGTAGCTCATCTCTATAGCCCTGTCTGCCTATAAGGCCATAGGCTGTCTGTCAGCTCTATTTTTATAGGAGCTGATTTAGGGAGCAGCCCTTGAGTCCCGGGCCGACAGAGAACCAGGGGAGCATGCAGGACTTTCAGGGCACGCCCCATACTGCTAATCAAGAAACGCCTACCTGTCGAAAAAACATGCAGAAAGAGAGAAAAAGAAAGGTTTTGTTGATTACTGTCGCTGTTTGAAAGGCGCAGTTGGTGTTCCAATAGACACCTCGTAACCCTGTAAGCCTCTGAGACATGGCCCTGATTGAGATGTGAGTAAAAGAGAGGAGGGGGGGGGGGGGCAGATGGGCTCTGCAGACAATTAAAGCTGCTTCTTCTGATGTGGTGCCTCCACTTTGTTCCTGTCACTCCTGCCTCATCCTTAGGGACATCCACCCTCTTCATATGCCAGCGCATCCACCTCCCGGTCCCTTCCTGTCCCCACACTGCTACCCCGTCCTCCTCTATTTCTCTTCACGTCCACCTCGGCCTCTCCTCCCCGCACGATCCTCAGCAATATCCTCTTCTCTTCTTTTTTTTTTTTTACTTCCAAACAAGCTCCATCTCCTCTCTCCCGGGCTGCACATCTCTCTCCCTCATCCTCCACACCACCCCACCCTTCCCTCCCAGCCTTAATTGGGAGTCAGGGAGAGCAGTGGAAATCGCATTAACGCGAGCCCTGCCTGGGTGTGCCATCCATCTTCTTTTTTATTACGCCGCGCCGGGGCTGCCTGCGCGCTGCCGTTCGATTTGTCACCGGCCTCGTTCGCTGATAACAGGCATTTGTCATCGCCTTGCCTCCCTGTTAATGTTATCATCTCCTCCCTGACAGCCGCCCTCCGCCGGGGAGCGCCGGCGACAAAGCACATCCGTCAAGCGAATATTTCCACGGCTAAGGGGACCGCACACTGCAATAAGCCACATTAAAGCACTTATGAAGGGTGCAGGCCGAGCACGTGCGCGTGTGCGTGGGGGCGCGCGCGCGGGCGTGTGTGTGTGTGTTCTCGCGCGCAGGAGCGTGTAGTGCGCTTGTCAGTGCCATAAAAGAGGCGGGGTGGGGGCCGACTGGGAGAGGAAGGGGTAATTTGTTGCAATTAATTACGCAGTGAGTGTGGCTTTGTTGTGTGGGAGAGCATTTTATCTGTTGGAATGCTTCCTTCGCCAGACTGTGATGCTATTTGTTTGATTTATAGCCTCTGCCTGCCCAAGGCGGTGAGCCTTCTGCGTGTGTGTGGGTGCGTGCATGTGTCTGTGTGTGTGTTTTCACATGTGCACGGTGGCATTATCCACAGAAATGTACTGTAGTCTCAGTGACAAGGAGCCCTTTGTTGGGGAGTGACGTTACATATGAACAGCCACACGGCCCCTGTTCGTCCTCTCAGGACTGGAACTCTACTTTCCATTTGTCATTGAGCAGCAAATCAAATACTCCAAAGGTTGACTCTCAATCACCCAGCTCGTCTCCCCCCCTCCCCCCTCCTCTATTTTCTGAGACAGAAAAGTGCTGTGACACTGGCCCAAAACAATCCAGATGTGATGCTGCTGTTTCCCAAACACGGGCCTGGTCGGCCCTCTCTCTTCGCTCTCCTCTGTGACATGCAGGGATATGACAACATGGATCCATTCTGCCACAGTCGGGGGTTTGCGTGGCCCTATTGCAGGGGCTGACAGATGGATCATTCAGCCTAAAGGCTGTAAGAAGGGATGACAGAGAGAGAGAGAGAGAGAGAGAGAGAGAGAGAGAGAGAGAGAGAAGCACTACATTACGTCCTTCAACATTCTGGATGACTCCAGGATTTCATATACAACTTTACACAAAGGTGGCTGTTTCACACAGCCTGTAAAGTTGATGAAAACTTGTCATTTAAAAGTCTAATTGAACTTTTGGCTTCTAGGAACATGAGGATGAATTAATTTACTTAATTAATTTACTTTTGTAATTGTATAAATACCAATGGATGAACACTGGCAATTTATCCTAGTTTTTCTGATTATTGACTTTTAAATCAAAGGGAAATGTAAGGGAAAACAATTCAAGTTTGTTTCAGGAGCTTTTGTTCAAATCATCTGATCTTCAAATTTTGTCATGTTCTGTCATGGATTTGTAGATGTTTAAAATGTTTTTGAACATTTACATGTTGGACAATCTACATTCCGATGACAAGCAGGCAAACTGATGAAGATGATTCAGTCCGACCATCCAGAGAGATTCCTCTGTGGTCAAGAATGAACTTCACTTGAAAGCAATGTACTAATGACTAGTTCTAACTCTCTTTTTCTATAATGTTCGTGTTGGGAATGATTTAAGTTTTGTTTCCATGACTCAATGTTTTATTTATGTATTTGATGAATGATTTGTATTTCTGCTGTAATTGCAAACACGTTTTTTTTTTATATTTATGGATATTTCTGGTGAAATACAATAATGCCGATGATTTTTCTCTCTATTGTTATCTCTCCGTATGGAGGAAACTTGCAGCTACTTGTCACAACAACTGAATGAATGTAAAGTAAGTCTTGGCCCCAAACTGAAATGAAGTATTTCAGCAGTATTCTGGCTCACCACCAGAATACTGCTCCTTTTTGGCACTGTTTCGTGGGGCTTATCTGCTCTCATTTATGCATCTAAGGTTTAATCAATAAAACTATTCACAGTTCAATACAGCAGGAAACATCAGAAGACTGCGACCTATCGTATGTTTCTGCACATATCTTCATTTTATTTTCACATTGTATTTTATGCATAGAGGGGTTGTGAAACAGGGCGGTAAAAAATAAAGAAAATGAATGAACAAACTTGTACATCTACCGGTCATATATTGATAAATTATAGCTTTTCAACAAGCTTTACGTAAATGCATACTGTATATTTGGACAAGACACATGTGATGACTTGAGCAACCACAACATCAAACTCTTTTAGAATAGACACAAAATCCAAAGTGAACATAAAACAAAACCAACTTCTTCACCTTGAGGTGAACACTGTGAACGTGCGTCACAGCTAATATCATTCACACGATAAAAGGTCTTTCCTTTAGCTCAGCGATGGAATCTCTGCCTCCGAGGTGTTAATGTTGCATCCCTGAATAAACATATTCTTCATTTAGCAACAAGAGACAGTACTGACCAGCTACGAACAATACAGTGATCATGGGATGTGTTTCAACAAAGTGAAGCTAATGTGGGGATTAAAACTCTCAGAGAAACAAAGTCAGCTCCCGTAGAAATGCTTTAAGATGCAGAGAAACCGGATTAAAACGTCTATGATGGTTGATTTGAAAGGCTTGACCGCGTGACTCCTGCCTTACATAAAGTACAGGAGCTCCCCTTTCACTGGTGGTTAACGGTTAAATGTAGAAAGTATTTGTAGGCGACGGTCTCTGTAGTTTACACACAAAGCAGCAGATCTCCTCGTTGGCCTCAACGTTCCAACCTTCATCTCCGCTACACTTACTTCAGTCATTACAAACATGCATGTCCACCACGTCACTTCCCACCGTCGGGTTATTCAACAAGAGTTCCATAGCCATTCATCATAGCCATTTTGAGATGAGCATTGGAGGTCAACTCTTCTTCCGTGATGTTGTTCTTGGCAGCGAACATCTGGCTGATCTCCATGAAGGTTTTGTTCTTGGTCTCAGGAATAACAAAGATGGTGTAGACGGCCACTCCCAAACAGATCACACAGAAGATCAGATAACAGTACGGACCTGTGGCATCCTGTGGAGGGAGGATACACAAAGGCATCATGAATCATGGAGCGAGATTTTTTTTAGTAAAAAAAAGGACATTTAGAAAGTCAACAGGGAGGATAATAAAAGCAGAAAAATGTATGTTTGAATCATTCTACGTTTTTACTTGGTATTATACGGTACATCGCTCTGCTTTTGTTGGTTCAGTGCCTGTGCTCTGCTCAATGACAATAAAGTCCAAGCTAATCTAATCTACCATGCAAGTTGTTTCGCATAAGTAAAAAACAGCTACATGCTGCGGCTCAAAACCTGTACTTTATGTAAGGCAGGTAAGCCAAACTGTAAAGTTCTCCCCAAATAGACCTCGGGGGAAACTGCTTTGTTTGGTGCTACTTTCGCATATAACAAATTTGCACTGACCTCTAGGAAGGGAAAGACGAAGCCAATGGTGAAGTTGGACAACCAGTTAAGGCATCCGGCCACAGTGTAGGCAGCCGGCCGGTGGGACTGCTTGAAGAGCTCTGCGGTGATGAGGAAAGGCACACCGCCTACACAGAAGAGACAGCAGAAACACGCTTGTAATATTTTAAAGGACACAGGTTTGACATCACGGCTCATGCTTTGGTTTGAACTAACGAGGCATCCTACCAAGCTGTCATAATACAAATCACCGTCATCGACTCAGTGCACCTGCACGGATCCATCACGTGCTGTAAAATCAACACCAGCATCTTCATTAATCCATCGGTTTATCAACGTTCCCACTCCCACCGCGATATTCCCTGCCAGTCATGCAATAGAAACCGAACAATGAAATAACAACAGTCCTCAAGCCCCATTTGCTATTGTATTACGCTGATGTTTCTGCATGCACTTCATTACGTGTTCATTATCACTGAGTGATCTTAGAGTGACAAGAGAGGAGGATGTTTGTCAACTTGGCAAAAGTTCAACCCGCATGGAAAGTGGAAGATGGAACAGCTTAGTCAGGACTCGAGCAAGTCATTAGTTTGATATGCAGCATCCACGAGATGTCCTGGCTTTAAACACATTATTCTTCATTGTTAGAAATGAAAGCTATGAAGGAGAAATATGCATCAGTGAAAGGTTTAATGATCAGCCCTGCGAATGATGTCCTCATTATCTGTTCAGGGTAATTGCAGAGAGGAAGGTTTAATATCGTCAAACCAATAACGAGGCCGTAATTTGTCAACATCTGTGGTATGTATGGGGGGGCGTCATTGTGCATGTGAGGTTTTGTCTGAAGGAAACCACTAGCTTATGAACAATGAGCCATTAAAAGTCTAATTGCAGCTACAGAACTACTTGTCCGCATGCCGAGGAATAAATTCCTGCCGTCTTGAGGAATTGCGCCACGTAAACTGAATTCATTCTAATTCATCATCCTCACAGGTCCACTCAACGTGTCTCCCAAAGTTTTAAACTATTGCCTCTTAATTCACTCAACTCGTCCTGTGTACAAATAGCTGTGGGATAGAATGTAGTGTGGCAGTTATGATTTCCTAATTTACAAGACTAATGAAATACAATATCTCTTCCCTGCCAGGGGAGGAGTCTGGATGACGCGGAGCTGCTCTTTGAGATTTGGTGCCTGCTATACAGCTTGCTTCCAGCAGGGAGCACTGTTATCTTTCACACAGGACTAGCCATGTTCCCGTTTCTGAATCAAATGAGATGCAGGTGGGATTTCTGAAGTGCTTACCTGGACCTATGCAGAAACCAGCAATAATTCCGACAACGCAGCCCACGCTGATGTAGCGCATGAAGGGGAGCTCCGCCTGTGATTGGTCAAACACAAGTCATCAGTCCGAAGACTTGAGTTGTAAACATATAGACACAGTTCACAGCTATTTATAATTCATTTGACTAATCGAATGATGAAATAATTCTGATTATATGTAACATGTTAGGTGCATGAAAGTAAACAGTTATTTCAGTGTCAGTGAGGCGACGAAACCGCCTTAACGGGACAATTTGAGTCTGTGGATATCAAACAAATGTTACACACACAAAAAGCTTCGACTCTTTGTAGAGAATGAGGACTGTAGCTTTTATCTTACTCCGCTTGCATTGCTATAAAGGGAGAGGATTACAGCCAATAAAACCGTTTTCAGTGTTTTTCACATTTTATTATATAAAGCAAAACATAAATTAGACACAGTTTTTAGGTTCAGTTAATATGAATATAAATATGTTCATGTCTCATTCATTATTTATTTATACCTGGAGGATGACAGACACTGTGATGCCAGAACAGCAGAGACCCATGAAGAGGAAGCCGCCAATCATCAGAGGTCTTCTGCCCAGACGCTCAATAGTGAAACACTGCACAACGGAGGCAAAATGATCGAAAGAAACAGGTGACTTTTGACTCCTTTGATCATACAGTTCAGCAGGTGCACCGTATTGAGTATTTCATATTTTATATTTCATATGTCTTTGTAAAAAAAAGGCCACCTATAATCAGCCAGTTGACTAAATTCGGCAGATTTACTTCACACAAATGTTTGTTAAAGTGTTATTTACCTGATAGGTACAGGTAAAGTAATACACATTTTAAAAAGATGGTGTGTCATTCATTTATTGCTTTTAACAGGGATAGGTGTATCGCACGAGTGCCATGCCCTACAAATCATCAAAAGATTTTTCTCACAGCAGACATTTGGACCCAGCAGGAAAAGTATAATCACTTCAAAACGCATTTCGTGAACGAGTTCTTAAAAACAAGTCAATATGTGTGATGTGTTTGAAAGTTTCTAAAAAGAACATCCCATAGAGACAGTACAAATTTACAAATTTGTTTCTAATTTTTTAGTCAGTCTCTTAATGATCCATTGATTGAGCAAGTCTATTAAAATGCTCCTGACAAGCTCACAGAGCCAAAAGTTAACGATGTCAAATGACTCGTTCCTTCGGAAGAACACGTCAAAACCAAAATACATGATTTATGGGCTGATAATAATTCAAAATGGAGAAAAACAACAAATCAACACGTTGGATACAACAAACAATTGACTGCGTAAGCACCATATGAAATATAACCATATGAAATAATAGCACAATAATATTTGAAGTGTGAATATGTCGACTCACCCCCAGCATCCCAGAGATGACCTCAATGGCACCGGTACCCACAGTTGTATACTGAATATGTGGTTCTGGGATTCCTGCGTTCTTGAAAATGTCATTTGTATAGAACCAGATCTGAAATTGAAAATGTTAAATCCATCATTATTATTAACATAATAATAAACATGTTTCACCACAGGCACACGTAGACACAGAGATGCTTTGGAAGTTTGGCGGGTTTTTTTCACGAGCCAAAAGTCGCTGTGCTTATTTGGTGTTTCTTCGTGATTCATCATAGTGATCATTATCATCACGGCGGCCATCACTCATGCATTTGAGATACAGCGTTTCATCAGTAGGAACTTCTGACAAGTGCTCCCCTTGAAATTAATTTGTGTTTTCTCATTAATCACACTTTGCTGAGGCAACATCCATCATTGATGAGGTGTGGACAAGATGGTGATGTGTGCGCTTGAACGCTGTCTTGCTGATTTAGTAACCATACATGCATGCTACTTCATCACCATTGCAGAACTGATGTGGGCATACACACATACCTAGAACTATTCTACACCATAGCAACAAATACTGGTTTGGTACAGACAAGATATCTGACTATAATCATTCTAATATATTTTTTAATGGAAAACAACAATCATAACATCTCATTCTGCAAATCACATATTAAATTGCAATATCGGTAAAAATAAGTAACAATTAGACATTTTTCCAAAATGGATCAAATATACTCTAATAACCCAGTGCTATTCCAATCATATTAGCCTGGTGACTCTAAACTAGAATAATACACCAATGCTAGACTAGACCATCTCTTTTTCTTCCAATAGTCTTCACTTATCCATCCAGTCGTAAGCAGTAAGCATGGCAGCCCTAGCATATTTCCCTCTGAGACCTCCTCCAGCTCATCCAGGCCAAACCCGAGCTGCTCCTGGGCCAGCTGACTGATGTAGTCCCTCTGGTGCATGTGTACAACAATGTCTTCTCCCATTACACAGCCAGAGGGAGACACCTTGAGGGCACTCTGCACCTGTCTGAACCGTTGTGGTGGCGGGCGTGGTTTCAGCTCGGCTGCAGGTGTGGGAGAGAGGGGGAGTGGCTCGGGGAACAGTGCCAGGTGAGAACGTCTTGCAATCAGCTGGCGTGAATTGATGTGTGTGTGTGTCCTCTCCTCCCTATTTAAAACAGTGAGGCGAGCGACCGAGAGAGAGTGCGAACGAGCGAGCGGGATGCCGGCGAGCTGTACCAAATAAATATATTGGAAACTTGTTACCCTTGTGTCCAGTGCCTTCCTCCAGAACCAGACACGCACACCGTACAGTGGCGCCCAACACGGCAGGATGACGGACGAGGGACAGCAGGCGATGCCGGCCCAACCAGCGCTCGCACTGGGCCAAATGATCGGGGAGCTGGCGGCGATCCAGCGTGACCAAGCGGAGGCCAACCGACAGTTCCTGGGGGCGCTCCAGGCCCAGGTGGGGAGGCAGGCCCAGGCGCTGGAGCTATCGGTGGCCTGACCCTCCACCGCATGACGGCGGAGGACGACGCTCAGGCGTTCATAGAGGTCTTCGAGGCAACGGCAGAGGCGTGCGGATGGCCGGCGGGGGAGTGGGCACTGAGGCTGCTCCCGCTGCTAACCGGGGAGGTGCAGACAGCCGCCATGGGGCTACTACCGGAGGACCACCGCCGGCGATTCCGGGGGGCCAGGCTGGGGCCGGAAGACAGGCCGTTCGCCTACGGGCAGCGACTCCGGGACGCTGCGACTCCGGGACGCTGCCGCCAGGTGGCTCCGGCCGAATGGGGTGTAAACCGCAGTGGAGGTCCTGGAAACGTGGAGGGGCTCCCGGCCCGGACAGCGGCGTGGGTCCGGTACCACCGGCCACCGACGCTGGAGGCAGCCACCACCCTGGCCGAGGACCACCTGGCGGTGCACCTCAGCGCAGGTGGTCCCGCCCTCCCGGCAGCAGCGCCACGGGGGAGGGAGCCCGCAGCGGACCGCGGGGCGGCCCATACCGGCCCCGCGGCGGGCGCCGACAGCCCTACACCGGGACCCCCCGACCGCAGCAAGCCCCGGCACCCTTCCTGACCCACCCAGAGGTTCTCAAACACCAGGGCAGAAGTGCTGGAAGTGCGGGCGGCCCGGCCACCTGCGGAGGGAGTGCGCGCTGATGGAGGTGGGGCAAGTGATCCGGGTTGCCGGCGCTCCATCACCCTCCCCCGGCCCGGGAGCGACGTACCGCGTTCCGGTAAGAATCCAGGGGGGTACACGCCAAGCAATGGTGGATTCGGGCTGTTCGCAGTCCATGATACACCAGAGCCTGGTTCGGCCAGGGGCATTGGTGAAAGCGTCGCGGGTGAAAATTAGGTGTGTGCACGGGGACATTCACGAGTATCCTATAGTGTCCGTCGAACTTAGGTTCAGGGGAAAAAAATATAGGATAAAGGTCGCGGTTAGCTCCCACCTGACGCACCCTGTAATTTTGGGAACGGATTGGGAGGGATTTAACATGCTAATGGGGCAGGCTGCGGGAGTGTGTTCACGACCGACAGGGACATGCGGTATGGGTGCTGTGCTCAGCGGTGAGGTCGTCCGACGCCGCCGGGGGAGAGGGGGAACCGGCCGAGCCTCCCGTGGAGACTCCGGCGGTTCCCGAGTTCCGCTCCATGGAAGACGATACTCTACGCTCAGCCTACGACCAAGTCATCAGAATTGATGGTCATCTGGTGCGCCCTGACGCAGCACAGTCGTACCTATTGGGCGCCATTCGTAAAATGTTGCACGTTCTAAAATCCTGCGCAGTTTTTTGTACATTTAGCGTTATCATATGAATAAAAAAGCAGGACAATATTCACTGTCACTTTTTCAAACATTTAGAGACAAAATCATGTAAATACATGCAACAACTTTTCCAAGTACAATGTTTGGCAGTAACACAAAGTTGTTAAATAATAAATGTTAAATCTAAATCTAAATGCTAAATATAAATGTAAATGTTAAATGTTATATATAAATGTTAAATCTAAATGTAAATGTTAAATATACATTTAAATGTTAAATGTTATATATATAAACGTGCAACATTTTACAAACGGCGCCTCATACGTACCCGCACTTCTCATTGATTAGGGATGGACTGTATAGAGTGAGTCGTGACACTCGGACGGGGCAGGAAAACACCCAGTTGCTGGTGCCGAAAAGCCGCCTGGAAATGATTTTCCCACTATTCTCACTATAATCCGATGGCGGGTCACATGGGATACGGGAAAACACTAGACCGGATAATGGCCCGATTTTATTGGCCAGGCATCCGGGCGCAGCTGGTGTGCGTCCTGCCTGGAGTGTCAATTGGTTAATTCACCAGCCATACCGCGTGCCCCGCTGCGGCCGCTACCGTTGGTGGAGGTCCCGTTCGAGCGCATCGGCATGGACCTCATCGGGCCATTCCACCGGAGCGCACGCGGATACCGCTTTGTGTTAGTCCTCATGGGTTACGCAACCCGGTATCCGGAGGCAGTGCCATTGCGCAATATCTCTGCAAAGAGCGTCGCGCAGGCTCTGTTTCAGGTCATCTCCCGGGTTGGAATCCCGAAAGAGATTCTAACAGACCAGGCCTCTCTGAGGACCAGAGAGCAGACATTGCCCAGTTGCAGAAGCGGTTTGCTGATGTGTTCTCCCCCCGGCCAGGCCGGACCGACCTGATAACGCACCGAATCGAGACTCCCCCGGGGGTGACGGTAAGGTCACGACCCTATAGACTACCAGAACACAAAAGAAAAGTGGTCCGGGAGGAATTAGCAGCTATCGGAGAGAGAGGCCAGGTACAGCACGGTGGAGAAGGAGTGCCTGGCCATCCGGTGGGCGGTGGGCTCCCTACGCTACTACCTCCTGGGACGCTCATTCACCCTCTGTTCGGACCACGCCCCGCTCCAATGGCTCCACCGCATGAAGGATACTAACGCCCGGATCACTCGGTGGTATCTGGCCATGCAGCCGTTTAACTTCAAGGTGGTCCATAGGCATGCGATCCTCAATGTTACATTACATTACATGTCATTTAGCTGACGCTTTTATCCAAAGCGACGTACAATAAGTGCATTTCCACATAGATACAAACTCAGAAAACAAGTATCAAGAAAGTACATTTTTCATCAAATAAGCAGTTACAAAACATGTTATAGAAAAGTGCCATTATAAGTACAATTTAAGTGCTATCATTTGTTAGTGCTACGGTTTGCTAGTGTTTTAGTCAAGGTAGAGTCTAAAGAGGTGTGTCTTGAGTTTTCGACGGAAGATGTAGAGGCTCTCTGCAGTCCTGATGTCATCGGAGAGCTCATTCCACCATCTTGGAGCCAGGACAGCAAAGAGTCGCGATCTCGTCGAGTGCTTTTCTCTCAGTGAGGGAGGAACAAGCCGCTTTGCAGATGCAGATCGAAGTGTGCGAGTTGGGATGTAGGGTTTCACCATGTCCTGGATGTAGACTGGTCCCGATCCATTCACAGCATGGTACGTCAGTACCAATGTTTTGAACTGGATGCGGGCAGCTACTGGTAACCAATGAAGTGAACGGAGAAGCGGTGTGGTGTGGGAGTATTTCGGAAGGTTGAAGACCAGTCGAGCTGCTGCATTCTGGATGAGCTGCAGTGGTCGTATGGCGGTACCTGGGAGACCCGCCAGCAGAGAGTTGCAGTAGTCAAGGCGGGAGATGACAAGCGCCTGAATCAGTACCTGTGCCGCCTTCTGAGTGTCAATGTCCTTTACAATGTTCTGCCTACACTTAACCATACAACTTGTGCCAGAGAGAGGACCTGGATGACCACAATTAGGTGTTTTAATATCCACAAATGGACAACTTCAAATCCAAAAGATAAGAACTAGCGCATTAGCTCCCAAGACGTTTGCAGATCACTCAAGTAAAAAGTAGGTTGCCCTCAGCCAATTTAATATTGCTTGGTTGGGTTCTTCTTCTGAAGATAATTATAAATCATCAAACAAAATGACAACGAGAACATATAGTTTGTGTTGTTTAGCTTGTCATGAAATAGTCTGTTCTCCGTCTGGATGTTCTCCAATCTTCTTGTGTTTGTGGGAAAGTGGGCTGCCCCCCCCCCGCTGGGGAATGGCACCAGCATGTGTGCCAGAGCTCCCGTCCACATGGACAAATGAGTATAAAGATTTGTCTGACTGTGTGTGTGGATAGGATGACCTTCTCATGTGGGATAGCACCAAGCGAGAGGACCAGGAGATAATGAGGCGTGGTCCTGCCGCCCCCCTGCACAGTCACTCAGTGGCTACATGTGGGACTGGGATGGGAGGAAGCGGTGCAGATGGGTGGAGCACAGCTTGGAACTGTAGCAATATGAGTTTCCACTCTCACGTAATAACTGCACAGTATTCGCACAACTCAGACAGAGACAAAAAGGACAACGGGCCCACCGTGCCTTTTGCACTCACCGCATCGATGCCAGACAGCTGCATGCCGATGTTGACTACCACAATGGTGATGACCTGCCAGCGAACGCAGCGGTCCCTGAGCAGGCCCCACACAGAGACGGTCTGGACGGAGGACAGAGATCGCTGTTCCTCCTGCATCTCATCAACCTCCGCCTGGAAGTCTCCCTTTGGACGGTACCACTTCAGGGCTGAAAGGGCAGAAGGAAAAGCTATGACTACTCTGCAGAATCCCCAATGTTCATAAAAACTTATATAACTATCCATGTAATTGAATATATAGAGCTGATTAGTTAAAGGAAAAGAATAAAGACTCCACTTTTAACCTTCAATGGTGGCAGCAATATTTCCCTTCTCTATCAACAGGTAACGTGGACTCTCTGGAAACCACGGCAACAGCATCAGCTGGATGATTGTAGGAAACACCACCAGGGAAAGGAGCAGAGGCCAGTACTCTTCCTGTGTGGAAACCAAACATGAGAGATTAGTAAATTATGAATACTCAGCTGCCTCTAATAATCATGCCCTGCTCTGAAATAAGTGTGTACTGTTTAAATGATGTAGACGTGAGACCGGAGGAGCATGCCATTGTCCACTTGGGACAACTTTGTCCGCAATCTCCCTGAACTGTTTCAGACAGAATTGGCAAATGGAAGAATCCACTTTTACCAGATGAGGATATAATCTATTTAGGATGAAAAGTTATTTGAAAATGTAAGTTGGTTTAAAAATTGCACTGGTTTATTTGAATATAGTTTTTTAATCTCAGTCTGTGAGGAAAAATAAATATCATCTGGTGCGGGCTGTTGATGCAACACCAGGAGAGGAGAAAACGTTACAACTGAGGGTGAACAAAGGATGAACGTATCAGTCGAGACCGAATCGAACCAGCCGCCAACAAAAGTCAGCAAAAATCTGAGTAGCGCTTCAACAACACGATGTTCGTACCTTTCCCAGCAGCTCGGAGAGGCCCAGAACCTGAGCAATGAAGACGCCCACGCAAATGTGAATGCTGGGAACGAGGCTCAGGAAGCCTCGCAGGTTCTTGGGGGCTATTTCACCGAGGTACATCGGCACCACACTGAGAGAGATACCTGTGGGAAACCGAAGTGATTATGATGGGATACACCAGCAGATGTAACATATGACCGTATTTAAATGTGCTTCATATTTATTCTACACAGAATTTGAATGAAAACAAACACATGGCGGGACTTTTTTTTTGGACATTTGCCGTCTGTTCAATCTTACAATTAATTTGTCTTGTTTTTGGTTTTGGTTGTGTGATATTTGACAGGTGTACCAACTTGATAAGGTTGGTGGACTGTAAAAGACAGAAATAAGTAGATTTGCCCCTTTTTGTAAAAACATAAGAGGAAGTTGGAAAGCAAACCAAAAAAATCCAAAACTAACGAACGTGTTGTGTCAAATGTTGTTTCCACAGGCATTTGTCTAAAAAAATGGAGGGAGGGATTCCAAAATGGACTCATGAATAAAATCAAAACACCAGCAGTACTTTCAATTACGATAAAATAACTGCAAAATTTAAAAAATAATAATTTTAATAATAATATCACTCTACATAAACACATGCCGCTATTGTCTCTGCATCATGATATTTAGCTGTTCATCTGCAGCTCTACTTCCCTTGGCCACATCTATTTGTTCATGAGGGAAGCCGGCCGGCCTACCCGAGTGTACTCCAGTGATGAAGCGTCCAAGGATGACCATCGCAGGCACCCTGCACCTCCTGCTGAAGCCCATAAGAGCTCCTCCTATGAACACCAGCACAGTGGCTCTCACCAGCGTCCCCTTCCTGTGGGGGAATGTTGAAGAAAGACAGATGTGTCCAGAAATAAGACAAACGTCCGGAACACAGGTTGATGACACAAACACTAAGGTACACTGAGGGTGTGTTGTACACCCAAAAACCACCCACGCACACTAACCTTCCGTATTTGGTTACCAGTCTGCCAACCAGCAGCGCGCCAGTCATCCCACCGATAGCAAAGATGGAGACTGTGAGGGAGTAGAAGACGGTGAGCAGCTCCTCGCCTGGAATCCAGTCATATTGTTCTACCATCGTCTCATTGTAGAAGTCTTTGATGTACTGGGGAAAACATTTGGTTAAGTGGATTTAACATTGTCCAGCAGGGGAAAGAAAAATAATGTATTATATAACAAATATACCATATGGAATTACAACATCCAATAAATTCAGTTTTTCCATAAATAACAAGCAACATATTTTTTGCAACGTTGAAATTGTACAAGGCCTCCCTCCAATGGACCCAGAGCAAAAGATATGGTGGCCATGAAAGTAACTATTTCCCACAGTGCCACACATCAAGTGTCAACATTAGTCTTGCCATTTGCACGGCTTTGCTTCACTCGGGCATGGGATGAAGAGATGTCTGTATCAGCGGGAGAGGCTGCCATATTGAGGAGAACAGGAAGCTCATCGAGCCCCCACAGTCAAAGTCCAATCAGATTTAGAGACCCTAAACTGCGTGCTTGATGAAATGACAGTAGTTATTCTTGTGGTGTGACACAAATTTACAACAAGGGCAAACAACATCCCTCAGATACCATTCAGGTTTATCTGACAGTGAGGACTCCACTGAGATGTTCTGGAGAACCTATTACATTAGACCCAATTCATCTCAAGAGACCCAATTCAGTCTCTCTGCAAAAGAAGACATCAGAATACTGAAACGAGGGACCGACAAGTAAGAGTTTAATTAGTGTGAGTAGTTTTGGTATGAATACTAATCCTCAGATTAAAAGATGTTTTTTGAAATAGTGTTGGTGCCGGATGATCATTTCAAGGACTGACCCAGAGAAAGTTTACATGATGAAAAGAAGGGAGTGACGTTAATGTCACACATACGTCCACATCATAGTTTATTTTTCATCTTCACTGAATGTTCACATCATAGTCTATTCATCTCCACTGCATGTTCACTAACTCTCCTGTCATTTCAGATCCTCCCACCTCGTCACCTGATTTCCTGCACCTGGTTCTCCTCACCCTCACCTGTGGTGCCTCCCCTCATCAGTCACTCACTATTTAAGCCTGTCACATTCTGTTGCTCACTGCCAGATTGTCTTGTGTGTTTTACCAAGTTTTCCAGCGTATCCCGAAGTTATGCTGTTTTCCTCGATCCCGACCTTGTCTGTTCCTTGACCCCGATTTACCTGCCTGCCCCGTTTTGGATTTGGCTGCCTGTCTGTTTGCCATCCTGGTTCTGACCCTGCCTGTCGTCCTCTGCGGATTACCTGCCTGCCCCTCTGGACTTGTTTGCCTCCCGACGGGTCTCCCGGTTTTGACCCTGCCTGAACTTTGATTAAAACCCTCCTGTCTTGTCCATCGTGTACGAGTCGTGCATTTGGGTTCTCCTTAACTCCGGTGTCACACTCCGGCTGGGGCATGCTGCAGTGAGGACTCAGGCGCAGAGTTTCTTCCATCTAAAGTGCTCTTTATTTTCAAACAATAACGTGCTCCAACAACGAGGGACATATAGACAATGACGCGACAGGGGACAACAGGCACACAGGGCTTAAATACACAAGGGAGGTGCAGGTGATTGGACACAGGTGGAGACAATCACGCAATCACAAGACAAGGCAGGAAGTGAAGTTAACCCAGGACCACAAGAGACATGAAACTTCAAACTAAAACAGGAAGCGAAGCCAAACCGTGACAGAACCCCCCCCTTAAGGACCGGATTCCAGACGGTCCTAAAGGAGGGTGGAACCTAGAAAAACAGACAAGGGAGGGAGGGCGGGGAACCCAACAACCCCCGGCCGCCCAGGGGACCCCAAGGGTCGGCGGCACGGGGTCGGGTCCCTCCGGCCGGGATGCCCCGGCGCCCAGACTTCAGGGTCTCGGGGGGCCGGCCGCTACGGCGACCGGGCTTCAGGGTCTGGGGGGGCCGGCCGCTACGGCGACCGGGCTTCAGGGTCTCGGGGGGCCGGCCGCTACGGCAACCGGGCTTCAGGGTCTCGGGGGGCGCCGGGCGGTGCGGCTCCGGCGTCGTCGTGGCGGGGGGCGCCGGGCGGTGCGGCTCCGGCGTCGTCGTGGCGGGGGGCGCCGAGCTGTGCGGCTCCGGCGTCGTCGTGGCGGGGGGCGCCGAGCTGTGCGGCTCCGGCGTCGTCGTGGCGGGGGGCGCCGAGCTGTGCGGCTCCGGCGTCGTCGTGGCGGGGGGCGCCGAGCTGTGCGGCTGCGGCGTCGTCGTGGCGAGGATCACCGGGCTGAGCCCTGACCCCAATCCCCCTCCAAGGACCGGATTCCAGACGGTCCCCAGAGGGTGGGAAGGGGGGGTCATGGTCAGGCGTCACGGGGCCGGGACCGGGGGCGTGGTTCTCGGGGCAGGAACGGGCGCTGACGGGGTTATCGGGGCAGGAACGGGCGCTGACGGGGTTCTCGGGGCAGGAACGGGCGCTGACGGGGTTCTCGGGGCCGGGACGGGCGCTGACGGGCGTCTCGGGGCCGGGACGGGCGCTGACGGGCGTCTCGGCGCAGGGACGGGCGCTGACGGGCGTCTCGGCGCAGGAACGGGCGCTGACGGGCGTCTCGGCGCAGGAACGGGCGCTGACGGGCGTCTCGGCGCAGGAACGGGCGCTGACGGGCGTCTGGGGGCCGGGACGGGCGGAGACGAGACTCTGGGGGCCGGGACAGGCGGAGGCGAGACTCTGGGTTCCGGAACGGGTGGAGGCGAGACTCTGGGGGCCGGGACAGGAGCCGGGACTGGGGGGTTCGAGGTCTCCTCCCCCCCCGGGCTCCCTTTCCTCGGGTTGAGGAGGTCTCGAATCTCGAGGCACATCTCTCGGAAGCCTCTGGGCCCGAGAACAAGGTCTGTCTCGCGCCGCCAAAAAGGACTTCCCTCGTCCAAATAGTCGGGGCCCCGAACGCTCCAAAACTCTGCTGAGTCCTCCTGGGGTCGCGTCATTCTGTCCCGCTCGGGCTGGGGCAGGATGTAGTGAGGACTCAGGCGCAGAGTTTCTAATCAAAAGTGCTCTTTATTCTCAACTAAGACAAGACGTGCTCCAACGACGACTGACGTATAGACAATGACGCGACCGGGGACAACAGGCACACAGGGCTTAAATACACAAGGGAGGTGCAGGTGATTGGACACAGGTGGAGACAATCACGCAATCACAAGACAAGGCAGGAAGTAAAAATAACCCAGGACCACAAGAGACATGAAACTTCAAACTAAAACAGGAAGCGAAGCCAAACCGTGACATCCGGTACCAGTAACCGTGACAGTTAAAATCCTCAATTTGTCAAAGAACGCTGGTCAGTGTGCGTCCAATTTGTCCAAGAATGTCTCTCCAACACGTGCAGCACACGGTATGAACCAGCACTACGGTTCTGGCACATAACGGAGCAGTTCATTGCCCTCACCCTAACCCCCAATCATTGCTTTGATGGTTGAGTCTGAGTTAGTTGAGGTTACCTGCAGATCTTCAATTCAATTAATTTTATTTTGTATAGCCCAAAATCGCAAATTACAAATTTGCCTCAGAGGGCTTTACAGTCTGTACACATGCAACATCCTCTGTCCCGAAACCCTCACATCGGCACAGGAAAAACTCCCCAAAATATGAAAAAACCCTTCAATGGGGAAAAAAGATCTTGCGAGTGTAATTAACGTACCTGCTGTGTGAAGTAAAAAGGCAGTTGTGGATGACAAATCCCAATGACGATCACACATGGGTCTTTACTCAAGATTCAAGATATAATTGCCAAATATTTCTCCTACAGGATAAAGAATGAATCAAAGTGTAACGTGAGATTTGAACAGTAAGCCCTGGATGCCTGTTTTAGTATCGGTAATAACCACATTACCTGCATCATGTATTAGACATGACCAATCCTTAAACAATGGTTTCTTAGTTATTTTCCAGTGATTCTACCTTAATTAAGTTGCCAACTGGAAAAAACCTTGGTGTGTGATTATATTTCCATTCTATCCCTTGGACCAAATTCTAAGCAACAGCTTAATTTGGCAACTAAAATGATAACCTAAAGTTTACAGTTATAGTTAAGCAGAAGAAGTTATAATCCCATTTTAGCCAACTCAAAAATAAATCATATAAATCCTTTTAAATGCATTAAAGTACAGATTTTAAATATCCAGGGAAAGGAGCACGGGTCACACGAGTAGACTCTGTATACTATTTAGTTATCTGAATCGGTAGGCCACATGGAGCACATGACAGGCAGCAAAATGCCTAAAAAGTCTCAAGAGAAGGGGGAAAAAAAGTACCCGTTCATTAGTGCAACGCTGATGCTTCATGTTGGGCAGCAATTTAGCAAAATGTGAAAGTCTACTGATACAGTAATAAGCATTCAAAACCAACAGGAAGGGACATTCAAATGTAATCGTTTGACTTCTGCTCAACATTAGCCGTTGCTTTGTGTTGTGCTTCGAGTCACATGACCTCCAAATCAATTAAAATGATGTGAGAAGACGAATACCAGACAGTCTCTCTCTCTGCTCAGCGCGAACAGATCATTATTTCTCTTACACATTTCAATTACATTACGTGTCATTTAGCTTTAATGACATGTAGATTAAATGATGTCAATAAATGCCTATGTTTCTCTGTAAGTGCTGGATCTAAAAATAAGTTCTCTATGATTTCTATTATTCAAAAAAGGTGATGAGGTGTCAAATTGTTTTCACTTTGATTTCTGTTGCGCCCAAAGGACCAAAAGAAACATTATTGCAGAATTCTGGACCTTTAAAAGTAATTGTGCTCTTTCTACTTTGGACTCTGCCAGGCTAGCTTCCCCCTTCTTCCATTACATTACATGTCATTTAGCTCATGCTTTTATCCAAAGTGACTTACATTGCATTATAACCCATGCATTACATTTTGCCTGGGGAGTCTTACTCAAGGACACTTCGACATGGCACATGGGGGCAGCCAAGATTCAAACCACCAACCTTGCGGCTCCCAGCGCATCACACCACTCCATGCGTCTCCATCGCCCAGTCATCAGGCTTACTCAAGCTTAGCTTTCACGCATAGATAGCAGAGTATTCTAACTACTGACAATATGAATGAGCCAATCCCCAGGATAGTGATCTCTTTAAACTCACTGTATGTCAGAATATTGGTGTATCCAAAAATACAGTGGCAAACAACAATGCCGGCTACAATGTCTAAAATTCTACATTTGCTTATATATGTCTAAGAGTACATTTAAAGAATCAAATTGAGAAAAAAGTCTTAAAAGATATCCTGTCCACTGTGCTTCACTGTGCTTGACAGTGAAAGGGTCATGGGGGCATAGCCAAACAGGAATGCCGCAGCTTAGTTACTTCACTGAGGTGATGGAGCAGAGCACACGATTGTCAGAAAATGCAAGACATCAATGACATGGTGGGGCTTAAGCAGCCTTTAGGTTTGATACACTCCTTCACATGACTTGAAATGAAATACAATTTGATCTTTAGTCCATTAACAAATGTCACGTGTTGCGTGGATGATTCATTCATTCATTCAGGCCATATTTGTGTCTCTCGGAGAGGTTGATGATGACCGAGTGATGGGGATAGTAATTTACACGATGTTGATGATGTTATGAGAACACAAACCTGTGAAGGTGAGTTGACCACTGCTAAATTGTAGCCATAGAGCATGGAGCTGCCGAACGAGGACAGGAAAGCCACAGCCAGCAGAGGCTTCGTAAGATGCTGAAGAGAAGATGACAAGATGAAGTTAGAGAGAGTCAGATACATTAATAAAGCTCCACGGAGCAATGTCCAGAGGCCTGAGATCACAGAAAGGAGCCATTTAAAATGCTTTTTGAAGGAATTTTTCAGTATTAAATGAAGGGAGTGTAAGCTGTTCGCTTCGCCTAAAATTTACAACAGACACAGGTTCTTCCCAGTTTGGTCTGAAAAAGTAACAAAACTTCATCATTCAAAATGAACAAACTCTGAAAGTATATCAGCAGCCGCTGAGCGGCACATGACAGAATCAGAAGAAGTGGAACAAACAGGCAGCTGGCATTCACGTCTACCACCACTTTGAATGAGCACAGTAAACAACCAGTTTGCAGAAAGGAGAAACAACAGCTCCGATTCCCACAAGCTGAACTCCACAGCATCAAAAATCTGAATTTGTATCATGACGATGCCAAAGTCACAAGATCCCCTCTGTCTTTAAAGATCACAAAGGGACGGGGCGGCCTTCTGAATTTCATTAAGGACGTCCTGCAGCTACCCTCTTGGCTGCCTTTCTAAATTCCAGCACACAGAGCTTAGCTAGCGGGATTAGAATGTGTTTTTGAATGCACATACCTTTGAATAAACTTGGAGAACACGGGTAACTGCACCACACAATGACCTCCAACAACTGCTTTATCCACCCTTTTGTCAAGGTTTAAAGAACCTATTCTATGTATCAGCGGGCCAATAGAAATCCACTAATGTGAAAATGTATGCTCTGACAGAACAATAACAGCATAGAGGATTTAAAGAAACCTAATTTAGCCTGAGCGACAGAGTCAGACGACTACACGTGAAAATAGCCCACAGCAGACAATGCTGCCCTGTCTTGTGTTCAATTAAGGCTGATTATCTGCTGGATGTGCAGGTCCTCACATGTTGCATCCCTTTGGTCAAAGCTCTAGATAGTCCTTTTGTTTATTGTTCCAAGACATCATCTGGTTTTAACCAAGATCCTGATCCAGTTAGTGATACATATAGATAGATAGATAGATAGATAGATAGATAGATAGATAGATAGATAGATAGATAGATAGATAGATAGATAGATAGATAGATAGATAGATAGTTTAGGTCAAGATGGTCTGGCAAAATGTGTATACTTTAAAGTAAAAAGATATGCTGAGATGCTTAATGTCAATCATCTCCACACATAATCAAATGAGAGCTCACCGCGCTGGGTTTCCCATTGTTTTCCAGAAGTAGTTCCTCCGCCATTTAAGTCATGAATAATTACTGCCCCCGTGTGCTCTGCTCGCTTCAGATGAGACACAACTCGTCCGTGCAACTTTTCAAACTCTTCACTTCCCATTTGTAGTTTCAGCCATGCTGGTGAGGCAGAGAGGAGGCGGGTCATGTGGACGGGCGGAATTAAGAAGCTTGTCAAACTCCCTCTCTCCAATCACTGAGGCGCATCGCAGAGCGGGCCCGTCCCAGCCGCGGGTCGTTTTCCCCGGTCCATCAGCGATCACATGAGGCAAGGGGCTTCATCCCGCATCCCAAAGTGCCCACAGTTGTTATTAAATAGCCTATGACTAAATGTATCCAGGGGCGTTTTGGGGATTAGTAAAAATCCGAAGCTTCACCTTCACTCAGGAGAGAAGTGTGTCTCAACACTGTGTGGTAGCTGTGTTTGTTGTAGATTAGGATAAACTGTTATATCCAAATTAAATTAAATTACATGACTGTTTAAAATAGTTTACTTAGCTGGATAATTTAGCAGAAGAACACAACTTTCACCAATAAGGTAGCTAAACAATTATTATTCAGTAAATGTGTATTTTACCGTATTGAGAATTTAAGTAGAAGCCAATGAGACACATTTGGAAGAAGTACAGTTTCTCATTAACTTATTTAACTACCTTATGCAGGTTATATACTGCAGTAGTTCTCAACCTGGAGGTAATATTAATCTAGGCCGTTGTAAAATAATTACAATAACATAAATAATGAACTCTGGCTGAACTAAAATCAACTTATTCTTTTCATTTCAGAAACTGTTTTCATTTAAAATCAGTTTGGACCCTTCACCTCTCTAAATATTACCTGAATGTAAATATTACCAATTCTCAGATTATTAAATTTACTTTTTAAAAGTCCAACAAATGAACTCTTCCGATATGCTTTCCGTCGTCACTTCCTTACACATGACTGCCTGCATGCGTTCCAGCGCGTGGGCACCTCTCAGTGGGCTTTGGTCACAGTGTTTCCTGCTTTCAGAGACAAATGTTTTTAGAATCCATCATGCCTCGTGACCCCTTTGTGGGGACAGCGCACGGCAAACATATATTTCAGTGTGTATATTAGTGATGTTCCTTCTTTACGGTTTTATCACAACGGAAATTCTCCACCACACATTATGTAGATCTGCTTTACGCTGCCGCCATTATCCCCCCATCCTCCATTAACCTCCCCCCCCCCCCCCCCTCTGTTGCGATTTCTATACATTTCACATAAACGATCTCTTCATAAGTGAACATTCTGACTTGGGTTCCTAACTTTAACCCGACAAGCGCAGTTCAGACGATATGGAACTTTGTGTCATATGACTCTGCTGTGAAATGTCCCGGCATCATGCTGCGTTTGTGTAAAAAATCAATTATGCTGCGAAGACGGACACAACTCACAGACAATAAAAGCAGAGGAGTACAAACTCTTCAGTGCAACGGAACACAGAGGAAAGACCTGCTGTTTCACAAATGACTGCATGGTTATCAACTTATTATGTGAACTCGACAATTATATGCTATAAGTAAATGCTTCAACTATATCTGCTGTATCTGATATAACATCAAAGAGGACTGATTGTGGGTTTCAACATGATTTTAATCATAAAACCCATGGATTTTTAGAAACATTAACAATACAATTTTGAACTGCTCTACCTTCCAAAAGCGACACTACCAAATGATTAGCAATTTTAGAAAAAATATTTAGTATGTGCCAATGCATATATAAAATGCAGTATGCCAATAAATACAAGGATGTGCCGCTGCCAGCGGTTGCGTTTTCCACTACGCGAGACAGCATGCTGTCCTGGATAATCTGATGCACAATCCTCTGCACAGCTGGTGTATGAGCAGGTGTCAAAGTTTGAGGTGCAGTATAGCAACAAAGTAGTGTTTCCCAATGAAAGGCATACTTTGAAACCCAGTGTTCGTGTGCAGCTTATAGTTGCTCGTTAAGGTGGTTGCATGCAGGAGGATGTAATGAACAACATCTATTAACTTTACTTTCCTTATGTTACCATTATTATTCATTCAGTCCTTCAGTGATACTTGTGACTTATGGTGGTCACTTGTGTATAACAATCTGAAGTCTTGACCTTTATGTCACAACAAAATTCCTTCTGCCTGTATTATCATCCTCAGGAACTGATATAATTGTATATGTGCTCATCAACACGATTATTAGATGAAACACCAAAGAGAGACATCAATGCTGGCAGAGGTGTTGAAAGAACTTCTTGCTGTCATAATTTACAAGAGGGACAAATTTCATGGTCATAATCAGGATCTGGAACAACATGATTTAATTTCCTCTCTCGTACCAGTGACTAAGATGTAATTTGATACATTTCCCATCAATAGCTTAGAGTATGTTGATGATGTGCTGGCAAACATAATGTGTGCATGTGGAAATAGTTCTGTGTGAGTACATTCTGTGTGAGACATGTTGCCACAGTGAGCATTCTCACAAGCATTTGTGTTTGTGCTCCAGAATAACCTCACATTAGCCACCCATTATTTCAATAAACCTCCTCTTGCATCTCGTTGACAGATCATCTGCCCAGAAAAGCAGATATTGTGGCCTTTAATCAGTCAGCCCCCTCCACGCCGCTGTAGTCTCTTGTGCAGTATTTAAATTCCTCATTTACTCAGTTGCAGGCGGGACGTGCCTGTCCCCCATTGTTCGCTCTGAATAAACTGGGGAGCTGATCGTGTTAAGTGCGGCCATGATTGATGGCTGCTGAAGAAATCTAATATACTCGCCCCATGCCATCGTTTGGCAGAAATAGGATCATAGAGAAAGACTCTTACATGAGCTGATTAAAAGCAAAAATTGTACTTAATGTTCCTTTTTTTTCTTATTTGTGTGTGTGTGTTTTTGCTGTGATCCAGTAATCGGAGTCTGACATTAACTGTTGAGCGATGGCTGGGCTTTGTGGTGAGTGTGATGAAAATGTGTTGGGGAAATTAAGTGCGTATCTATGAGAGTGCGCGCGTCAGGTCACAGTTTAAATGTTTTAAAACCCGTGAAGTGGAGTGACTGTCATCAACCAGGCCTCCACGCCACGCTTATTATTTTTACAATCCTAACCGCAGCTTAACATTATCTCCTTGTGCTCGTGCTCACCGCGTGCCCAGTCGATTCCAGAGAATGCTGAATTTTCATCATTGCATAGCATATCCTGGTTCATCATGCCTGGTTGATAATGGCACATGATTCTGTGATACGGCTGCTTCATTTGCGGGAGGAAGAGCGCTGGAGGATTGTGGAGGGGAGAGATTCTGGTGACCTCTTGTGGGACTCAAGCTGCAGTTCATGAGGACTCGAACACTGTATGCCTCCAGACCTGCAAAAAGGGGGGTAATTCTATGTTCACTTTGGTTTAACGCTGTGGGGATGTTTAGCTGGACTTGTGAAATCGCAGGGGTTATAGGACAGTATGGACACACAGAGGCAGGTAAATGGACAAATCCTTTGGCAAAACACACACACACACACTCAAGAGCTCACTTGAAGCAGCCATAAGTCTCAGCGTCACCCTCTGCTTCTCATCTCTTTCCTCATATGCTCTTTTACGCACTTTGCAGCTGCATTAGCACTTGATCCGGGTGTAATGGATCTCCATCCTCCCCTTCCCTGCACGCTCCTATTGGCTGCGGCTGGCCCCCAGCCCAGCCCACCTGCTCCACGGCGCTCCCCTTAATGTGACTGGCCGAGGATGATGGATCACCCCTTGTCACTTCCACCTCCTCCTCCAATCAACAACCAGCCATGGAAATTGATTGTTCTAATTTGCTCTCATTATTATTATGATATTAAGCACAATATACAGACACAGCTCACTGTCAGATCTGGGCAACGGCGTCATTAGTTACAGGGGCTGGAGAATACGCCTCGGCGGGGTTTTCTCCCACAGACGCCAAGATGTAAAGGAATCAGCGAGCGTTGGAGAAACACACTGCTTTTTCTTAATAAGATTTGCCATGCAGCCCCTCGCTGAGGTGATGTAGCATCTAATTAAGTTCAATGCGTTGCCGCTGAAGGAGATATGATTAAGTTCCTTCGTGCCAGATGCAGCGAGTTCTCGTGCAGCTGCTGAATCGGAGGAAATGGGAGGTGCAAGAGTGAGAAAACACTTGTCCTTACATCTGCAATGACTGCAAATGTTACCAACCCACAATTATTAAATGCTGCTTAGAAAATACAATCAAGACGCACGACTGTTCATCTACACGGGGAACAGGGCTGAATAGCAATGAGGGCATGCAATTAAGGAACCAGGAAAACACTGGTAACTTATTCAATATACTGCAAGCCCAATATGTTCAATGACTTTGTAGATTGTGCTTTTAAATTCTCCTTCCTCTCTTAAAAACTATTTTTTCTTCATCACCAGGCCTGAGAAGGTAGACGACTTGAAGGTCAGCAGTAATATGAGTGATAACCCCCCCCCCCCCATCCCTCCAACTCCTATTACCACAGCAGCCCCTTCCGCTGCATACTGCTCCTATGTTCCTCAGACCAAAGTGTGTCCCTAGTCGTGCTAGCCCACAGCATATTGGATAGTGCTTACATTAACACACAGTGTCTAACAAACCGCTTACGCTCATTTAATTGGATTACAAGGAGTGCTGCATTCCCATTGGTGAAATTAGGAGGGTCCGGGCACAGAGCCTCCTCTGCTTGAGCGAGAGATCTGATACGCTGTCCTCCCTAACGACCTGCAAAATGCCAGGTGTTCGATTGGTGGAGTGGCGCTGGCCGGGTTGTTTATTGGTCCGTGACAGTGTAATAAGAGGGGATGCCAAGTCGACTGTCAGGGCGTTTTAAGTGTCTACTCTGATCTAGTGTTGATTAATGAGGCTATTTATTTATTTACCTGCCTTACATACAGTTTGTGGAGTTACTATTCTTTAAGTAGATTTAAAGGTTATCCTTGAAATATAGTAGAAAGCATTTAAATGTCTTCTTTGAGTTGCTAATTGACTTTAAAACTACAGTATGAAATAAAAAAGAAGGGAAGGCTGTTGAGTGGTCCTCTTTTGTTTATGTTGTAAATGCGACACAGTGTGTAAAGGCTTGGTTGAACCACGTGTTGTCTAAAAATGTACAGGGACAAAAGCACCTTGTGATCTCTGGAGGAATTCCACCATACAGGTGATATATTTAAATCAAACTTATAAAAAAATAATTATGCAGGTTGATCTATTAACTGGAAATTAAGGCTACCGTCCTGGCAAATTGGTTTTGGTTTAGAGATTTCTGCCTACACCCCTTTAGCAGCACTGTATGGAACTGAATCTGTTTTCCCCTTACCATTACAAATTCCTGCTTTGATTAAACAGTTTCCTGCATCATCAAGTGAAGAGTAACATTTGTAAAAATGTGTAATTGACCCTTTGAGGTCACAATACAGCCTTGTTTCACATTAGCCTTCATAAATGCTGTGATGTGCATATGTGTGTGTGCGAGAGAGAGAGAGATTAAGTGCACCCTTCTGACCTTCCTCACTTTGACCTGCGACCTTAGCCCTGCGCTGTACATCTTGTGCTTTTCGGCCTTTTCATCCCACATTAGCCAAACCTCTGACCACTAGCTTATGTGGAGTCTTCGGCACAAGCTGCTGAAAATCTGGCAGCTGCTCACCTCCTGCGAAGAAGGACCCTCTCCATCATGTGGGTGACACCTTAACTGTCCTGCTCTCGCTCAGTGAGGAAGGCCCCCTGCCACCACACACACACACACACGCCAAGCCACACACAGCAACACACACACTTTCTCTTGTGGTGGTGAAAGGACAAACACAATGACACAAAGTGCACAGAGTCACTTTCCTTTCTGTCACAGGTGCAAATGTAAATGTGTACTCGGGTACACAAACACACAAACACACACACACACACATATGCACACACTCTTTCTAAAACAGTTTCTTGTATTCACACAAAAGGTGTTTGAATCCTGGTTCCCACAGCACACACTACCTCGACCAGCAGAAAACAATTCCCCTTTTGACTCCCTCTTTCACTCACACACACATGGATACACGCACACACTGGAGCTCAACCGTTATGCCTTAATGTACTCTGGCCTGTCCCTGCAGGTGACCTGACCCTTACTGTCCTGTCTGTCAGGGAGAGAGAGCAGCCAATTCAGCCAGATGGCAGCCGAGCAGAATAGCTGCGAACAACAGGCCGAGTTAATGTGTGGCTTTAACCATTGTCTCCTTGGCCCGACAATGGAGCGGGTTGGGAGGGAGGAGCACTCGCTGGAGCTTCACCTAAAGATGGACTCGGCGTGTATTCTTTGAGGAGTTCATAAAAAGGAGGTAAAACCCACTTGATTCATCACTGTCTCATTTGGGCAGAAAAATAAATGGACGAGGGGGATGCACTGTGTTCGGATTTGGAGCCAGCAGGAAAAGTGCAAAACCACCTCTGATTATTTTCTTCATTGATCGCCATTAAATCTTTTCATCACAGCTTTAGTGTGAAAATAGGTTTCCGTCGAAGGGTAAATTTGATGAAATAGATAAATAGTCAAATCTTCTAGTTTCGCTCCCACAGTCAAGTTTAACACAAAAACAGAGAGCATTGTGCTTTGTTCCCTCAATAACCATCGCAACAACGGCCACTAACATCCCTATTGTCAGCCTCTATTCCTTGGCGCTATCACTTTCCTAAAGATGAGGGTAATTTTCTATGCAAATTTGCCGCCGTCATTGTCCCCGCCTCGTTAATCTGGGCCTGGGCTCCTTTGACAAACCCCTCTCTGATGGATGAGGCCCTGACAGCTCCAATGTGTGCGTGCATTTTCACAGATTGACATCATCATTAAGGAGCGAGAGCGGGGCCTGAATCACTGCAGATTTACTCCCCCCACCCCAACCACCGCCACGTCCTCCCCTCCCACACACACACACACTAAGCCATAGCGTGCACCCGCAACCGTACGCTTGTGTGAATGCAGGAAAACGCACAAAAGCAGCCCACCATCCGTCTTAACAGCTGAGGTTTCCCTTCTGTACCCACAGTGTCGGGCAGGCGGCAGAATGCAAAGTGCTCGCTCATTGGCTGCCTGAATCTGTCATGTTGAAGTTAATTGGTGTAGGCTTTAAGCAAATTTCCAGCAGCACCCCCCCAGTCATCGCACCACTTGATGAGTGAGCCACTGTCATGTGGCACCTATTGATTCACCCAGGGGATGAGATGACTCCCATAATGCTCGCTATGTCAGTGTCACCCTCTTAGAGAGTGGCCGATAGCCTCTTCTCCTCCTTGTCTGTGGATGTGCATCTGAGAGAAGAGTATTTTAAATCATGCTTTATTCATATTCAGTCCATCTGGAGGGTATCCAGAGGCTGGATTTTTAGTGTTTCAATCGGCTAAAGTCCATTTTGGAGTTCATTTGAAAATGGAAAAATCGTTACCTAATCCTATTACTTTGGCCTCGAGCTACAACATGAGAAACATGGCGTGTGCTGGCAGAGTAGAAAAAAAGGAAAAAGACAAGAGACACAAACACTGACTGAGTGGAGGCAGCTGCAGATGAGCAAATAAAGCATTCAATATTTATGACTGAAATTAAAACCAGATAAAGATGTCACATATTACCACGTCCCCGCCCTCCTCTCCTCCCTCCCAGGCCTCTGGCCCTGACTCCGGTGCTCACAACTCTCTGCTCTCTCTCAGTGCGAGTGAAAGGGAAGCATTATTCCTTCCCAGCCCAATGTCTTCAAAGACAGTAATGAATGCAATGCAGTGACCCAGAAAATGGACTTTAGAGAAAGAGAGGGAGAAAAAAAAGCAATCTTGCGTTTGTGGCGGAGCATTATCACTTTACTCCCCTCCCCTCGTCCTCTCCCCTCCTGGGCTGGTGTGTGCGTTTATACGTGTGTGTGTGTGTGCACCTGCTATTACATGTGTCTCACAGGGCCTGTGCGCCTGAGTGTGTTCCTGTGAATTTGTATGAGAGTGCGCGCTTGATTGTGTGTGTGTGCATGCATATATGTGTGTGTGTGTGTGTGTGTGTGTCGGCGGGTGAGCTGAAGTCTCCATCAAGAGGGAATGGGCACGGGCTGACAGGCAGGCCTATTGTGGGGTTAATTAAACACTTCAGGTTTAACACCCCGTCCCTGTCGTTAACCCAAACACTGGCTCATCACTCATTCCCGCCACACTTCAGTTAGAGAGCAGGGGGGGGGGGGCAGGAAAGGAGAGGGACAATGGAGATGTCACTGCGGGTGGGTGTATGTTGGGTGACGTGCGGGTATCAGAGATGGTGGAAGCGGTGAGAGTTTGTATCAGAAACTTCCTTTTTAAATGTCTTGTCAGGCATAATAATGGGGCCAGTTACAAACATGAGCTGGTATCACTAACCAGTGTGTAATTTAACTCGCAGGGAAAACTGCCGGGGACGAAATGTGGCACCAACGTTTCATTAAAAAGCTCGAGTGACTCTGCAGTGACGTCTCTGTGGATCGAGCTCCATGTTTCATCAAAAGAAAGCATACTATTGTACAAGGATTACAGGAAATTTGTCATTGGCGCATAGCGATCGAAAACACACTGAGTGTCATAAAAAGTCTCTGAAATTTAGTGGAGGGGTGAACAGCATTCTTCTTGAAGATTTTTTGTTTTTGTTGAGGGTGGAGAGCGATCACGGGAGGCCTCTTCTGGATGTGATTCTGGGACGAGCGTTGACAATAATGACAGAAACTTGGTCAAATCTTGGCTCATCGGTGCAAAGAAAATCTGCGCCTCACAATGAGGATACGAACCACCAACTGATGTGAAATGACGCAGAATTCACTTGTCAGAGTATCATTTCAAATGACCCATGCAAAATGCCTGCATATTATCGTTGAGGTCACACAGTCTAACAACAACTGCTTTTTCTTTTGGGCGAAATGTGCTAAAGCCACAAGATGTGATTGAAATGATTGGCATACTCATCAAGCATTTCAATGATGTGTCCTATCATCTATGGAAACATCTACTCTCCTTAAAGGCCCCTAAGACCTGTTTTCTCAATCAGTAAGTAAGTGCAGCAATTTGTTTTGTGCGCTTCTCACTAGTTTGAAGCTCAGATTATTTATTTTCACCAATTAGACAAGAATATAAATATGAATATGATATTATTTTTCTGATGTTTGAGTAGTTTCTGTGCTGTTAAGGTAATTTGATTTCTGCGTGGTAGGTTACAAACACGTCAGAGGGAAGGAAACACTTGCATAAGCATTTCTACTACTTTCTTTCATTAACATTGAGATACAAAAAAAACTTCGGATGTGCACCAAAAGAGAAAATGAATGCATGACTCTTTCTGCATGTATTACCCCTCACTGATTTTGACACATGAAACTGCTGTGTGCAGTGTAATGGATCCTCACACCACTAGGCCGCAGTAGTTTACACCACTGACAACTTAACCAGGACACTCAGTTAGCACAGAGCAGTCCACATCCACCACTGACTTAATGATGTTTCAAGAGCCTACAAAAGATTTGTTATGATGACGGATGTTTCCAAAATACATATGCAGCCACCAATAAATACATGTAAAAACAAATCACGTGGTTCCAGTGACTATATGGATAAAACTAACGTGAATATTCTTAAATGATTAGAGAAGTTAAATAGCGCTCATAGATTTCAGATTATTAAATCATCTTTGTTGTTAACACAAAGCTTTCAAGTGTCCTTCCCCTAATGAAACCAAAATGACACAAAGTAGAAAATGAGTCCCACTTTCTTATAAGTAACCAACCATAGATGGCTTTGTGCTGGCACGGTGACAAACAAGTCCCTGCGTCCCTGTTTATCTTTTAGTTAATTAATGCTATTAATGCAGTTATAAATGTTGGTAACTCATTGATGAATATGTTATGAAATGGGTTTTCTGAAGTTCTAAAAGCCGTTTGGCTTTCAGGTAAATGTTAATAAGTTGTTAGTAAATGGGTTTCATTGCATTTTTTTCTGCAGAAGATAGTTCTGTTAATCCAAACGTTACCAGTATTAATAGTTTATATCTGTACATCATTAGTAAATTATCAATAGAGCATTAATAAAGCATTTAGCTACAGTTTGTATATAAATGGGTCTTGTTGGACCACATATAGCTTTTGAAAAGATAAAATGAGCTGCATAACAAATGCATTATTTGTGGAAGCACACTGTTATTAAACCTGCAGAAAAGCTAAAGTTTATTTTCCACCAACAAGCGTAAGAGTTTTTTTTTGCAGGTTTACATAGTTGGTGGGGCATTAATAAAGTAAACTGGGGAGCGTAAACAAGTAAATTAATCAAGTGAGCCACATTTCAATGTTCTTTTTCTAGCATAATTAAAATTAGCCAGGCAGATGTGAGCGAAACAGGTTTACACGTCTAATTCGGGTATTCCCACAGATTCATTAATGATAGCACCGTTTTTGTTGCCATGTTGTTATGCATCTGCATTATCGTGCAGGTTTGGTGAGACAGAGCCTGCGCCCATGATGCAGTCTTTCCATTAGCCATTAGCCCGCTAGCGCTCAGGCTGTTGGAACAGCTTGAATGTGCGATGCTAATGCTTCAGGGATCCAACCCAAACTGGAGCCTTGGCGAGAGGCCAAACAGGAGGAGCGCTGCGACAACTTCCTGTACCTGCCCCCTCAACCCCCCCCCCCCTCTCCCCCCTCCTCTCATATTATCACCTCACCCTCTTCCCTGGTTGTTTTGTCTTTTTGTGTCGGCTGTGAATACCCATAAGATGTGCAGCAGAAGTGTGAGATGCTTTACCATCTTTAGGCTACACTTTTCATTGGGCGTGCAGCTCTGTTTTATCCCCGTGCCATATGTTAGTAAGCAAGACTAATGAACGTGTCTATCCAAATACGGCGCAGATATTTTTCTCCTTCAGTTCACTCGCCGTTGCCCACCGCAGTTTATCCCCGGTTTGTTTTCCAAGCATTTCTCATAAAAGTGATTTATCAAAAACACTTAATACCGAACTGCCAATGTTTCATCCTGAATGATTCCGAAAGGCTGCTGAAGCTCGTGGTTTTTATGGCTCGGGCTGGAAAGGGTACCTCTCGAGGGCATGTTGCGTTAGCTTCTTGTAAAGTAGTAAGACACACACGCATACACTCTACCCCTATTGGTGTGGGCTGGGGATGGGCGGCGGGGAAATGTCAGGAGGGATAGAGGTCATTGCCTTCCAGAGGGATAAACACATATTCCACATGGCTCCCTGCCGCGTTATCATTTACTGCCCTATCGGACACGTTTTGCCGCCTCTGAACGTATTTATATTTATAAACATATTCTTTATTTATTTTCTCCGAGGCCACTGGGCGTGGGGAATGATACTGAAATCGAACATTTGGAGAGCCATCGTGACTGCCAGGATGCAATTTGTGTGCTATCTCCGTGAAAGAAAGGGGGCCGTGGTGCCCCGGGGCGGCCATTTCGTTCCCTGCAGTGACATTTTTAACAGGGTGCCTTCAGGACACTTGGGCGCAGTCTGAGCCACGAGCTCCTCGTCATGGCAGACGGCCTGCGCACCACACCGTGGACACACTCACTGTCTCTCCTTTAGTGGGACTCAATATGCAGCAGCCAAGTTGGCATCTAAAGGCTACGAACGCAGCAAAGGATCTCCAGGGGATCGAGGGAAGGGTCATTTTCTCTGTGAGGGTGTGTTTGTGTGTGTGTGTGTGTGTGTGTGTGTGTGTGTGTGTGTGTGTGTGAGTGTGTTCATTTTGCGGGCGGTTTGCACCTTTCGTGAATTCTGTACTCACGACGATTCCACGGTTGATCTTCTCATCAGCTCAAGACGCTTTGTTGGTTTTCTTTGTCACCTCTGTGTGTTTCCTCCATCGGCAACCGGGTGACTTTTTAATGTCTGACGGCTTCCTTTCATTAGCAATGATGTATACCAGTGTTGAGTGAGTTTCCTGTTCTTGCCTATATTTATCAAAGCAACATTAGGAGTGTATCAGCATCAATTTGCCATCATGAAGCACGGAGCTGCATTCCACTCATGTGTGACCATTATACTAATGAGGTTAATGGTTCAGCTGTGCTTACCATAAGATGGATGCCCCCAGTGGAACCTGCCCCTTTGTGTGTGTGTGTGTGTCATGTGCATCTGCGAGCTTGCCGTGTGTGTGCCGTTGCTTCCGCGGTGCTTAGAATGGAGGAGCAAGTGAAAAAAGTTTGGATCTTCTCCCATTAAAGAGAAGGTTAGATGTGCCTGGACATCTCTTAGCTGGAGCCTCACTATCAGTCGTAGCTTTGTGTGAACCTCTCTGTCGTCCAGAATTATCTTTGAACTTCACAAACTAATGTGATGAACTAATGACTTCTTGTAAGCTATTACAAGAGGGCGGATCACTGATGTCTATTCTTTGCTAATTACAAATGGTAAAACCAGTGAAGCCTTTTATAAGCTTGGATACTGTTTATGTTCTGCCACATGCTATTCAGTCTAAAAGTGAAAGAACCCTCAGGATTGAGATTGCACCGTTTCTTTAACAGATGGGATGCCCCGGCCATCTGTATTGTTGTTGTTTTTTCTTCAGTGTTTTTAATGTGTTTAGGTTGAGAAATGCTCTATCTGACTCCTTAAAGGTCTACCTGCTAACTCCTCCTCAGCCTCTTTAAAATACCAGAGACATTCAGAGATATGAGCCCCACAATTCAAACAAAGTGAGTAGAAAGTGATTAAACAAATAAACACCCTTGATATTGATTTTAATGTTTTCACATAAGCAATTATGAGGTCCCGTATTTGTTTGTTTTTACTTTATTTCCAATTTCATTTTCTACATTCACAATGGTATCGTGGGCCAATACATGTTGGCGCACAACCCCAAAACCACAGTATTGCTTCTTAATTAGATTTACAGGATATTAAAAACACAGTAGGTGCTCCTAAACGATGATCATTGGAGACAGTGCTGAAATAGCAGGCTATCGTACATCTCTTTTATATTGCTAGTCGAACCATAACAATATTTTTCTGTGTTTATAAATGTATTCAATTACCACCGCCAGTCTCCCAAAATATGAAAAACGTCAAATTAAGAGTGCAAATTTGGAAGTACGTGTTGCCGATCTTCAGAACGGTGCTTTAATGAACAAAGCGAACAAAGCGTTGGCCTCATTTACTGTTAATGCAGTCAAATGCTTTTTCTCAGTGGGAGCTGCCCAATAAGCTGAGGAGAGGAAGGGCATCGGGTCTCTGGAGGGGTGCAACTTTAATTGGATGATCCGAAAGTCCTTTCTCCCAATTTCAAATGTAAACAAGGCATGTCATGGCACATCTAACAGCAAATGATGAAACCTCACAAAAATGCCTCCCAGAATTTTAATCGTGTTGTTGTTTTTTCTTTGTGTGGCATCTCGGTACAAAACCAAACACAAAATTGTGTCTTTTTGTGCCAATTGTAAAGTTTGGACTGTAACTGTATCCTTCTGCATGCAAAAATAAAAGTGAACAGGGCTGCAACCAACAATCATTTTTATTTTTTATTAACCAGTCGAACCAGTAGCATTTTTATATGAATTTATAAAGTTGTTGTTTAGTTTGTAAAATGCATAACAGTTGTTAAAAATAGCTGTAAAAACACTCCAGAGTCCCTAGTCATGACTGACAAATTAGTGTTTTGTCCCACAGTCCAAAACCCGAATACACTCGATGACGTAAAAGGAAAAGTTGCAAATCCTCTGTAACAGAAACACTTAACATTTGACATTTTGGCTTAACAAATGACTTTATTTAATAAACACACAACTTGTTTACTAACCAGTCTTTGATAACAGGTGACTAATCTATTCTTGGGAACACATTTTTTGTTTTTTGTATATTATACATTTTTGGGGGGGCAGGCTTTGACCGCTTTTTGATCATTGTATTATATCCAGTGAAGTCAATTATTAATTTAATATATTTTCCAACCGCAATTTGTACAACTTATGATCAATATATTGTTTATTATTGTTATAATTCCCTTTTTTTGGACACAGGGATTATCCGATTGATTTTAGCATTATATAAGGCATTATATTGTTTTTTTGTTTAAAATGCTAAAGCCTAATATTATTACCTTTTTTTAAACTAAGTTTAGCATCATTATTGTAAATTATTTTCTGTATGCCTCATCCAGGATGTAATATTTACCTTAGCTGAGGGAGTGTCAATGCCTCGTTAATAAAAAACAGTAAAAGAAAAAGCAAATTTTCAACATAACTAATGATTGAAAATCCTATTTTCTTAAAACTTCCTCTCGTTATTTTTAAATGGAATTCATTCAACAGTCTCAAAAATCTTCATAGTTTACTCTTTGCTTTATTTTTAAATGAATCCCACTGAAACAAACTGCAGTAGTGACTTAACTGAACTGTACGTTCTACAGTTCTAATAGAACCGATACACTTATTGCAGAAAGGTCTTTAAAGGCACAAAGCCACAACGGCAGAAAATGCTCAATGATCAGTTAACAACCCGCTGATTGGGTCATTTTATCCTGGAAGCATTTAATACCTGAATGTAGAATGTCAATTAGAGATTATTTTAGTTGGCACCATCATTTTTATTTTGGAATTTTTCTCAACGTTTTATGCAGATTGCCAAGAATCAAACTCAGATGAGGTGACGGCACGAGTGGGATGTAAATATAGAGTCCCTGCGTTCACAGACGCTCAAACTCAAAACTTTGGACCGGCTGCAGCTGTACATATTAAAATATTGACTGATATGTATTCACAAAGGAGCAATACGAACATTCCAACCAATTCTACATGTTCAGTACTACAGGTTAGCGTGGGATGTTCATGTCCCTTTTGTGTAGCATAAGATCCGTCAGCTTGCAAAAAAAAACCACAAGTTACACTGAGGATAACAACAAATGTCTCCCGTGCTGTTGTGTTGCTATCCTCGTCTACATATGGGTGATAATATTGGGCCTTTAAGGTTGTTTCCCAGTGCCTCAGCGAATGTGTTGAGGAGCTGAGCTAAGGATTGCTGAGGCAGTGAGTTAGCTTAGCCGACCCTTGGGCCTTTAAAGCTGCTGAGCACAGCACAGCACTTTGCAAGCACACACACACACACATACACACACACACACACACACTTACACGCAGCCCTGATAGCACATAAAAAGTTTTCAACCCCTAAAAAACACTTGTGTATGCACAGCTCCATCTCAGCTGAGTAATTTAACAAGACTTATATCAACGTCTCAAGGATGTGAAATATGCAATCGACAGACAACCAATTGTACAGGAAGAAAAGTGTTCCATAAAGTTCACGCTGGTGCCTGGTTTATTGGCTCTTTTAGGATCAGGGAAACTCACAGCCAATGGGAGCGCTGGAACACAGACGGCATATTAATTCATCGCTATTCGTTAGGACCTCCGCATGTGCTAAAGATGGTAATCTTAAGTAATTTGTTAGTGCTGCATCGGCGATTTGACTTTTTAGAGAGCTACTTGACAGCAGCGTTAGCCTCTGGGCTCCAGTCTTGTAAAAAAAAGACAATGCTCCTATTTGCAATTCATACACATTGGGGGAAATGTTTAATTCCACGGCCGTTATTCAACTCAGTTCATTAATTAAAGAAAAAACGCTACCATTCTCTTCCCTGCTTTCCCGCCATCTTTTTGATGAGCTTTCTTCAGGAGTAATTGAGTCCGTTAATTAGACAGAATTAGGCTCTAATTATTCCAAAGGCCCAGTGCCGGGGGAGAGAAGAAACCAAATGTGCCATATTTCACCGCCTTGCCACTTTAGCAGCTTTCACTGAATCCCCGTTCTCTACACTGTCGGTTTCACAAGAAATGGATTAGAAATCCGGCCTCTTCATTCTGCTACTCTGCTCAACAGGAGAGCTCTTTTGACATTTGTGCTCACTTCTGCCTGATTTCAAGGCTGTGCTGCAGTAAATGCATTTCATTACAATGGGGTATTTTATTTTCTCCAGCTCCGTCTATGTTATATTAAAGGGGACGGGCATCCGTCTTGTTTATGTCCTCCCTCAGCCTTTCAGTCGGTGGCAGTCCTTTGCTATATCACATTTTTACGGCCTCAGCTGCGAGCGTCTCTTATTCACGCAGAGCCTTGGATTTAAAGATACCGAAATTAATCCTTTTCAGCAGTATTCAAAAGATAAGTCGCCTATTTGTACTGCACAACACTTCTGTTGTTGGATAAGATACAAACTTTTCTTATTAAATGTTCTGATCAGTTTTGATTTTGTTTATTTGTAAATGTGCACATGAAGTCACACACACAAATTGGATGGACTGCAATGGCCTTATATTCACGTGACATATTTTGAATGTTCATACCTTGTTTTAGCAGCGTGCCATTTTTTGTTTTCATTTGGGAAAATTTGAAATTTGAATGTAATGCACAAACAAAATCTTAGGAGGCTCAGCCTTACGTGCTTCTAAATGTTAACACCTGTCCTCGCAGGGTGTGTAAACACTCCTGAAACTAAGTCAACGAACCGTGAAATGCGTTCACACGAGCCTCCAAGTCAGCCAGCTTTCACAGTAATGCAACTATTGATTTTAAACATCATAAATCGGAAGATACAAGAAAAAAACAAGACATTGCAGTCTGCTCTCACTTGCCCTCCCTTCTGCCTGCGTTACACTAAGCGATGCTTTGTTAATGGTCTAATGTTGTCTTCCACCCGTTCAGAAGCCAGGCAGTACACACGTAGGTGCAGCCCCGTGCACAGCTGCTCCGCCACAGTCTCTCTTGCAGATGTTGAATTGGACCGACCACCCTGAAGCGCGAGGGCGTACGGCACGACGAGTCACCCTGTCGCCAAACCTGCCGTGATGGATCGTCCCTTCTCTCATGCCAACTACGACGAGTGAGAGATGGCCCACTCCGATTGGTCCGTCTCCAAGCGTTAATGGTTATTCCCAGATTGAAGCATGAAAAGGCCCTTTAGCTGCTCTCATAAATATGGAAAGGAGGTAAAAAGAAAAATCCATCACAGGAGTGATGAAGGTTTGCACGCACAAAAGCTCAGAATAAAACCACTGGAGAGATTGTGGAGGAAATATACAATATTAATCATAGATGGTAAAAAAAAACATTGTTCTACAATTATAACTCAACTTTTATAATTACAAATGATACAAGCCTTCCTCCAGAGTCAAACAACTGCAGGGAAGCTTGTATGTCAGACTCTCATGGTGCTTTGATCCAAGCTTTCCTTTATGTTCAAGGGTAAAACTGTCACCCAAAATGAAAACAGCCATAAACCAGGCATTGTTCAGTGGCATTTTCCTCTATTTTCTGATGCCAGATGCTGCATGTTATATGAAATGCCCCCATCGTATTTTTCACGGTGACAGCGCCATAGCTTACTCTAAGGGGACTGGGGTTAGTTTATCCTCAACTGGTGTATTACTCTTTGAATGTCTCTAAGTTAAACTGCTGGCGACAGCTTATCAGTCAATGTAATGCACAATGCCTCTACGTGTGCGGAGCAGGGGAGTAATTCAATATCCCTGTATGATTCAAGGCAAAAGAGGGAAAAAAAAGATTTATGCTTCCAACGGTGGCAAAGGACATTAATGTTGGTGGAGTCTGATCTTCCCGCAAGAAGAATGTATCCCTGGCATCCGTCTTCCATTTGTAATTCATTCTAATATTAAATTTTGTTTACCAGTAAAGACAAATGGGGAGCTCAAAGACATGCAAATGTGGGGTAGATCAGGGATGGGACAATAAGGACAGTAAATAATATTAATGTTTTTTACTTTTGTGCAGTATGTAGATCTTGCCTGTTCTGCCTGTTGAGGTTTCCTGGTTTGTTTGTGTTTAAGGAGCTTTATTCACAGAGAAGGAGTCCATACAGTGTCTCTTCACGCTGAATTGTCCCTTGTTGTTCTTCTCGGTTTGTTTGTTCAGCGAGTTCATTTGTTTTTCTTCTTTGTTTTTGCAACTCTGCGTGGCCCAATTCCTCCTTTTAACCATGAAATCCCACCATGACCTCTGACCTGCAACTAAGTCCTTTTCCCCACCAGCAGCCGGATAGCAAACAGTGGGTTTTCAGGGAACACATCACTGAGGAGTTGTGTGTCTGTGTGCGGGTGCTGGTGCGTGCCCACAAAACTTCTACATTTCTCTATATTTATTTTTTTTCTGTTCTGCTGCATGTAATTTGATTCGAAATGATGAATGCGCATCCACCCAAAAAAACGACTGCAGACGCAAATAGCACATGGAGGACCAAGCACACATGGCGACACACAGCACAACAGACCTCTCCATCACTCCCAAACGTGAATTTCAGACTTTTTTTTTGATCCGCGGGACCTCCGAGTTTACGAGGCGGGTCAAGACTGTTCGTCTCATTGGAACGACCCTCTACCCTCTCACGATTTCTGACTCAGGGGGAGTAGCGATAAGATTGTGCTGCACTCGTTTTGAAAGCTGCACCTGTTTCACAACATGTATGGACATAAAGGACGTCATCATCTATTTTCACATGCATCTTATGGGTGATTGGAATAGTCGAGCAAAACCACACCAAGCGTAGGGCGGAGTTTCAACTCAACCCAGGACTTTGTTGATTGTCTTCTTTTAAATGTCTCGGTTTTACTGTTAATAATGAAATGAACAGGAAACCATGCACTAATATAATTGATTTCTTGGCACTTCCTTAGATTAAGGCAACTTAAAGGTTTAATGCAATTGAAGCTAGGAGCTATTAACGGAACGTAATGGTTTATTATAGTGAATTAAGGATTGATAAAGGCTTGTGATTGTTTTCCCTTTGATGACCAATTAGGTTGGCACTTGATGAGTTATTAAAAGATACGCATGGTTATATTCAGTGTTTTTCTTACTGTTAACAAATCCCATGAAAAGACCCAAAATACCAATGAATTCTTGAGTACTGTCCATGTGTCCAAGGACGCCTGAATGAGCCACATTGAGGGGACATTTTTCATCATCAAGATGGACACTACTGTTAATTTTGAGTAAATTTGCACTCACTTCTGTGAGTATGAGTATTTTCTAAATGCCCAGCAGTTCTGGGAAATGATTTAGTCTTTGGAATATAGTTGTGTTTTTCTTGTTGTAAGCACTGCAGCTTGTTTCAAGCTAAATTGACCAGAAGAGGTCTTTCTAACAGCCAAAGGGAACCAAAATGAGACTTTTATTCATTTTTAATAATGAAATATTAATATTTAAAAACAATATCATTTCCCCACATTTATTTACCATTCGATTATGTCATTTTATACCTTTAAAAAAATCCCAATCAGGAATCAGGATAAATAATATGTCACGCAGCAAAACACACGCATGCACACAGACTCGCACGTACACACACACACACTTTCTGGCAAAACCCACTTAGTGAGTATGCAGGTGTAAGCATAGCAACACTAGCTGTGGTTCGTCTCAGCAGCTGTCGAAACAGTGAGCCTCCACCTTTTAGAGTCAGTGATGAACTCCACATAATCCGGAAAGCTAGCTTCCGTTATCTAAACATCTACAAGTGTTACTGACTAAACTAATGCCACCTAATAGCCTGTGAGAACAACACCCGGGCTGATGTTCTTGAAAGTGGCCATTGTCCATTTGCAGGCCATTTGAAATAATCATAGTTAATATACCTTGTTTGCAAAGGACTTTTTGGATAGCATGCCTGGGAGGAAAGCAGATACGCTCTTAATCCAGCTGCCACAGGAGCATCGTTAATTCCTTTAATGAACCTGTAACCTGAGAAAAGTTAACCTGTGAACTTGTCATCCTCAACACACATTTTGCGGTGATTCACAAAAACCAGGCTTATCTCTCATTCGTAAGGAACTGGCAGTGGAGCCGCTTTGTTTTCCGGGGGGATATGAGGGCGCTGCGGTCATGGACATTAGTGAAGGCATTAGCAGAGTGGTGCAGCCAGGCCTCTTCCTGCCATGCAGGGTTACGGTGTCACGCCTTGAGCTCTGATTGAGTTACAGTCCAGAGAGAGAAGGTCACGGTGCCTCTCCAACGCGGCTGCCACTCACATTCGCTCGGACTCCTGAGGTACAAACACTCTCACATGTGGAAATTGCACACGCACCTTACAATCCCTCAAGTAAACCTGAGGTCATTTGGAACTGGTGTTTGTGTATATGTTGTTGGTTTGGGGGTGTTTTACAATTCTGCCATGTTAAATCAGAGTAGAGTATTAAAGTTTATTATTAAAGCCTCAGTACATTAACTGCCTTAAACATTTGCATTGTGTCATTTATCCACAACAATAAGGCTTCAAATGTATAATCAGACACGTAGTCTTCTTGTGTATACTTCTTTGATTCGATCGTTAAGTGTGCTAGTAGGAAAGGCATCTGTTGTCAATGAGTGAAATCACACTTTTCACACAATCTTTTCAAATTTCAATGGCCTCTATAATCAGTTTATTGTATTATTGCTTTACGTCAAATTGAACATCAATCGCCGCTGAATAAACTGATAATGTCAGTTTGCTAGTTTTAATTCTGAGTCAAAGGCATCGTCAAGTTCCAACAAATGGCTGCAAAGCCTCTGCTGGCTTTTAGATAAAACCTAAAATAAATCAAATAATAAAGTATGTTACATTGAGTGACTACAGAGTAGCAGCTGTGTAATAATGCGTTAACTCTTCCAAGTCAGACATTTTTCCTGTTATCTCCATTATCTCCAGGTGTAATTTTGTGGAATAATCAGCCAGTTGTTTGTTGCAGCGACAGAATACTTTTTTAATAATTATTTTGTTGATAACAGGCAATAATACAAATGACCTTTTGTTTTCAATGTGATACTATCTGGACTCTGGACTAACCACTAAAGTGCAGCGATGTTTTATGAAGCAATTCTTTGGCTGACATAAGTTTGGAACATAAGAGGCTTCTGCCAGGAGAGTGGATAAAAGTGAATAATGTGGCTGTTTGAATCAATTCTGTGAACATTTTATTACATACTTCACACGGAAATAAGGTTGCTAAACTGAATACAAGTTGAGCTACAAACAAAAAACCTACAACCCTTAGAGCCACCTTCATAGCCCACAGACAGAGGTTCACGTAGTATCACTTGAATAATATCGTGCTTTCAAACACACAGGATACAAAACATCTGTTTGCATACAGAATAAATGCATAAGTTCTCAGATTAACAGATGCATGGCTGGTTTACAAATGCGCAGAACACTCATACACACTCAATACAATGATTGTTCTCTTCCCTTAATAAACCACTGATTCGGCATAAGTATAACCATTGATTGGTGATTTAATTCCCCATTCAAATTATCATCCTGGGTCCCTAGGTTGACATGAGCCTTGAGCTTTGGTGAGAATTAAATTATACCCCCTGCCCCATTCTCCCTCTCCCTCTCGTTCTCTCTCGTATTCTCTAACACACACTCACACACACTCACACACACACACACTCACAGACTCCCAGTTCCCCCATCTTTCTCCCCTGTATACTTCTCTCTCAGTGCAGCCCAGGTGCTGATACAAGCAAAAAATCCTCCACGCCCCATCGCTCCCAGAACACATACGCACTTACACACACACACACTAGCACACATACAAAATAAGCACACGCAAATACACTCACACACACACACAAACACACACCTCCATTCGCTCTATAGCTCTTCAGAAAAGCCGAGGGGAGGCAGCATTCGTCTCTCTGCTATTTGCTGTGTTAGCATGGAGGGGATATGAAACACAGGAACGCCGTAGTTTTTATGTTAGTGTGTGTGTGTGTGTGTGTGTGTGTGGGTGTGTGTGTGTGTGTGTGTGTGTGTGTGTGTGTGTGTGTGTGTGTGGTAGTGAGGAAATAAGAGATTATCACTGTGATGCATTGTTGGCTGAAGTCTTGAGTCACCCAAGGTTGTGGCCCTTCTCTCTCAATGAGGATGTAGTGGCCAATAACAGCACGTTGTCATTCTGAAGACAGAGAGAGTTGAGGGAGACGGCAGAGAACAGACAAGTAGAGGAAGAGTGAAAAGTAGTAAACAAGAGAAAGGAGGCAAAAGAGGAGGAGTGGATTGAGTCTGCTATTGTCTCTGCTTCATCAATATCCTCTTATATAAATGTCAGCTGTACCCTTTCCCTCATCACTGTTTCACCACCCCACTGGCTTTATCCTCTGGTACAAGGGGAGAAACATCACTCTCTCATCTCTCTTTATCGTTTTTCTCCCTCCCCACTCCCTAAATCGCTTCACTCCCCCCCGCCCCCCCCCTTTCTCTCCGCTGAGTTCTTTTCCTTCTTTTCTCTCTCCCTCTCCATGTGCTTTCTCTCTTTATCATTCTTTATTTCTCCTTCCCTCCCTCCCTTCTGTCTCTTTGCCTCTCATGGCGATGCGTCACCAGCCTGCCCCCATGAAACAAGTCAATTTTCTGCCAGCTCGGCGGATGAATAAATCTCCCTGGCTCTGCTCAGAGCGATGGGGATATTTATCTAAGTGGAGTGTGTCCTCCTCGGCTCAACGCCACTGACTTCTCGGCGAAGCCCCCACTTCCCCCTGCTCCCCCCTTTAACACAGGAGGAGGAGAAGGAAACGGAGAAAGCAAAAGGAGGGAATATCAGAAGTAAAAGAGAGCACAAAAGAAGGGTGAGAAAGGTAAGCGTAGGTGATGAGAGATCACGGTGAAGAGAGAAGGGGGGTGGGGGGCGGGGGGGGTAGGAGTTCAGAAATATGAAGAAAAAAAAAGGGAAAGAGGGAAATAAAGAAGCTGCCTGGAACAAAGCCTATAAAGCAGCAGCGCAGCGGAGAAGTGAGACAGGGGCATTAGTCGAGGCTGCTCGGGTTTAAACGGCAGGAACAGGCACAGATCTGGATGAATGGCGGCCCTCTTCCTTCAGGCCACACTTATCTGTTGGGGAGAAAGCGAGAGAGAGAAAGAGAAGCCAGTTAGCTCGCCTGCAAAAAAAATATACTGCACAGCGGAGACGAAGACGAGGACACAAAAAGCAGGGAGAAGCGAAGAAGGAAAGGACGTGAGATTCATAATGATGATTGGTGGGCGACGACGTATGTTTCGTATTAATGATTAAAAGAAAGAGCGAGGTTTGCGTGTCAACAGCGGCAGTAGAAAGCAGATGCTGCGCCGCGCCGATTAGCAGTATAATCATCTGAACTCATCTGGGATCAACTCATTCCTCTTAAATGTTTAATGCAATGTTGTTTTTTGCAGTGTAACAAGTCAGAAGATTTAAAAAGCACTGAGCAGCAGCGGGTGTGTGAGCAGGAGGGGGGCGTGGGGTCATGCTTGCTACTACTAGCAAAGTAAATAGCTGTTGTGTCTCATTACCATTCATTTTTAAAGAGGACTGTTAGTATAATGAATGCTTGTGCTATCTTCAATGGTCCTCCTCCTTCAATATTAAAAAGAGTAATACTATCTTTCACGCTAGATAAGGTGCGAGCAAATACTGTATTTCCTTTGCAATTAAAATGGTCCATTTTGATTAGGCGCAAAAGGCACCATACACCACGTTGTGGACTTAATTACCCACAGTAGTAGTGTGATATATATATTGAATATGTGGTTCTTTTCTGGGAGAGCTTGATACAAAACAAGACACTTTTAATAAACTCATAAAGACAAGGCCAGGCCCTGTGGAGCATGTGGGAGTGTGCAGTCTTTAATTTGTTTGCACACAGAGATAAAAACGTGCAACTTCTGTCCCACACTCGAAAAGCCACAAAAAGGGAATTTGGATTGAGCTCTCGGTTTTGTATGTCTTTTTACTCTGGCTATATATGTTTGTATCTCTAAAACAAACCACTTTGAATTATTGTTTAACCAATCAACAAGGACATGTTTTTCAATTACATCGGGGTGAAAGGTCAGACCCCTCTTGCCTGCAGGTTTTCTGTAGTTTATGTTCTTATCAATGGTTATTACCATCAACACTTTTATGGAGGATGCCATCCAACCCTTTTTTAATTGGTTGTAAAATGAAGTGCTGATTCGGTTTTAATCTGTCGTGGCATGGTGTCATTTCACAGAAATCAGATTTGGATTTTCAAATTAGATGAAATATTAGTATATTTGCCTTTAATTACTTAAATGCTTGGTTCACAAATTAGAAGATAAATGAACATTTTTGATTCCGGTAGTGGAATCAAAAATGGTTTTATTCATTCACATTTTGTAATTCAATTTCTCTTTCTGGCATCCACATCAATAAAATTACAAGTTGTAGAATTTAGATTGCTGGGCTTAAAGCATTTTCTAGTTCTGGATAATCCCGACCTGCGAACAACTTTCATTGCAACTGTTTTCCACCAAATAAATAGTGTCTCTAAAGACTGACTTCATCTGGCAGATTATTTGAAGGAAACGAACGGACCTGTCATGTTGCCCCTGTCGGACTCCTCCCCCGCCAGCTCTGCTCCACTCTTCCCACCAGCTGCAGTCAATCACCCTCGTCACCTCACCTCCTCTTAAGGAGCTGCAAAACCCTGTGCCGTCGTCAGTTCGTTGCCATTCAACGTCGACTCGCCAGGCCCCAGCCAAGCTTTGTCTTGTCCTGCCTTGCCTTTTCTATTTAAACTAACCATTGTTCTCGTGCCTCAGGAAACTGCTTCAGGAGCACGCCAGGGGGGACCTCCAGCCAAGCGGTATCACCCATCCTCGAGCCCGGACCTCGTCCAAGCCAAGTCCCTGTCTGCCGCACCGACACAATAAACCTGTACACTCTCCCACGACTTACCTGTCTTTTCTCTGGGTTCCAGCACCTGGGTTCGCCCCGTCAGGGTACCATGACAGAACGAACTGACCATACTCCGGACCCAGCTGACCCAGAAGGACTCCGTCTTGCCGTCAACCTACAAGGCGTCGCCCTGGGCCGCCAAGCCGACGCTCTGTCCCAGATTGCATCTGCCCAACAAGAGCTCTTCCGACGCCTAGATGGGTTGACACAAACCTTAATGGATCTAACTGGTCAAATGTCCACTTCCCCCACCGCAGCTTCACTTCCGGTTCCCAGCAACGCTTCCGCCCCTCCTTCCGCCATGAACCCGGAGAACGTCCGCCTACTGCCCGAACCGTTCTATGGGGACGTCGAAGCCTGCGGCGGTTTCCTCCTTCAGTGCCGTTTGCTGTTTCAACAAGCCCCGAGGTATTATCAGTCCGATCACAGCAAAATTACGCTCATCATCAATTCACTGCGTAACAAGGCTCTACAATGGGCTCAAGCGTTTCTGGCTGTCAACCCCGTCTCTCACCTATCCTTTGACCACTTCATCGGGGAGTTCCAGTTGGTGTTTGACCGCCCTCAAAGACAAGAAGAAGCCGGCCGTAAGTTATTAGCCCTGCGACAACGCAACCGTCCCGTTAATGATCATGTGATCGATTTCAGGATCCTGGCGGTGGAGGCAGGATGGTCGGACCCAGCATTAAAAGGGGTCTTTTACCAGTCATTGAATGACCCCATTAAGGACCATTTATGTACACAACCAGAAACCCACTCTTTTGAGGAGCTCGTCAGCGCTGCTCTCCGCTCGGACACCCGACTACGTGAACGTCGGCATGAGAACCCTTTTCCGTCCCGCAAGAGCCCAGTAAAGACCACTCAAGGTACGACACACCACTCTCCACTCATTTCCTCGTCTGAACGGCCCCTTACGTCGCAAGAAGAACCCATGCAGATCGGCCACTCGAAACTATCCGCCGAAGAACGCCAACGCCGACGCGATGAGGGGGCATGCTTCTACTGCGGCCAGCAGGGCCACCAAGTAAATCAGTGTACGGCCCGTTTAAACTCCAGAACCCCCCGCTAGACGACAGGCCGCGGGTGGGTGACTCGACACCCTCTTCTAAAGCTTTTCTTGTCGTTCCTGTCAAACTATGTCATCAGTCTAAGATCTCTGAACACCAAGCGCTCATTGACTCCGGGGCTGAACAAAGCCTTATCGACCACAGTGTGGTTTCTCGTCTCTCGCTACCCACAGAAAAACTAGAAGCTCCTGTTAAAGCTGCTGGTTTAGGAGGACAACCTCTCTCGTTAATAACTCACCGCACCAAGCCTGTATTGCTAGTCACCTCCGGTAATCATCGGGAATTCATACGATTTTTCATCACTCACACCCCCCAGAACCCGGTCGTGTTAGGTTTTTCTTGGCTCCAGCGCCATAACCCCCAGTGTGACTGGGTTCACCGTCACATCACCAATTGGAGTGTGTTTTGCCTAGCCAACTGTCTGCAGTCCGCTGTGCCTCCCGTTAAGGGCTCCTCCAGCCCTAGTCTTGAAGAGGTCGACCTATCCAACGTGCCCGACTGCTATCATGACTTAAGAACCGTTTTCAGTAAGGCCAAAGCTAGCTCTCTCCCGCCACACAGACCCTATGATTGCTCTATTCGTCTGCTCGATGGTGCCACGCTTCCTAAAGGAAGGTTATTTAATCTTTCAGGTCCCGAGAAAGCAGCTATGGAGAAGTACATCCAAGAGGCACTTTCTTCGGGACACATTCGTCCCTCGTCCTCTCCTGTTGGTGCTGGGTTTTTCTTTGTCGAAAAGAAGGACAAGACACTTAGGCCGTGCATTGACTACCGCGAACTAAACCAAATCACGATTAAAGACAAGTATTCTCTCCCTCTTATAAGTTCCGTCTTTGACTCTATTCAGGAGGCTCGTATTTTCTCCAAATTAGATCTTCGCAATGCTTATCATCTTGTCCGGGTCAAAGAGGGGGATGAATGGAAGACGGCCTTTAATACACCCTTGGGGCATTACGAGTATTCGGTCATGCCTTTTGGCCTGACCAACGCGCCTGCCGTCTTCCAGCGTTTAGTTAATGACGTTCTTAGGGACTTTATGAATCGATTTGTGTTCGTCTATCTTGACGATATACTTATTTATTCTAAAGACCCCACTCAACATCAGGAACAGGTCCGTCGTGTACTTCTAAGACTCTCCGAAAACCAGCTCTTCGTTAAAGCCGAGAAATGCCAGTTTCACACCACCGTTATCCCCTTCCTGGGGTACATTTTTGAGGCCGGCAGTATCCGACCTGATCCCGCCAAGCTCGAAGCCGTCGCTCAGTGGGAAACCCCCACTTCACGTAAAAAACTTCAGCAATTCCTCGGCTTCGCTAATTTCTACAGACGATTCATCAGAAACTATAGCTCTATCGCCGCCCCCCTCACTCAATTAACATCCACCCTCAGAACCTTCCAGTGGAACCCGGCTGCTCAAGATGCCTTTGACACCCTCAAAAGACTTTTCGTCTCTGCCCCCATCCTTATCCAACCGGATCCCGCCAGACAATTCGTTGTCGAGGTAGACGCTTCGGACTCTGGCGTTGGGGCAGTGCTCTCGCAACGAGAAGAGAAGTCCGGCAAACTAAAACCTTGTGCCTACTTTTCCAGGAAACTCACTCCCGCAGAACGCAACTATGATGTTGGCAACCGTGAACTCCTCGCTATCAAGTTGGCGGTAGAAGAGTGGCGACATTGGCTGGAGGGAGCGGTCCAACCATTCATCGTTTGGACCGACCATAAAAACCTCTCGTACCTACGCTCTGCTAAAAGGTTAAACTCACGTCAAGCCCGTTGGTGTCTGTTCTTTGACCGTTTCAACTTTTCAATAACCTACAGACCAGGCAGCCGTAACGTCAAGCCAGATGCCCTCTCCCGTAAATATTGCTCCTCGGAGGACCAGGACAGCGCCAAAACTACCATCATCCCGCAATCCTGCATCGTTGGAAACCTCACCTGGGACATCGAAACAAAAGTCCTTCAAGCCCAAGGTGAGGAACCGGACCACCCCAATCCTCCTAACGGCACACTCTATGTTCCATCCTCTCTCAGATCTGACGCCATAACCTGGGCCCACTCCTCCCGTATCGCATGTCACGGAGGTGTCACCAGATCCCTCAACCTCCTCCGCAGACGTTTCTTCTGGCCATCGATGAGTAAAGACGTCAAGGAGTATGTTGCCGCCTGTCCAACTTGTGCACGCTCCAAGACCTCCAACGCTCCACCATCCGGACTACTTCATCCTCTGTCTACCCCCAGCCGGCCATGGTCACACATTGCGGTGGATTTTGTTACTGGTCTCCCCACCTCTCAAGGCAACTCTGTGGTATTTACAGTCATTGACCGGTTCTCCAAGTTTGCCCATTTTATCCCGCTTCCACAGTTACCCACAGCCACCGAGACTGCAGATATCCTGGTCCAACAGGTTTTCCGACACCATGGCATCCCCTCTGATATCGTCTCGGACCGAGGGCCTCAATTCATTTCCCAAGTTTGGAGAGCATTCTGCTCAGCGCTGGGCGCCACTGTAAGCCTCACCTCCGGATACCACCCTCAATCCAACGGGCAGGCTGAGAGGGCTAATCAGGAGCTGGAGACCACCCTTCGCTGCCTGGCCTCTCAGGACACTACGGACTGGGCGAAATATCTGGTATGGGCCGAATATGCTCATAATTCTCACCCTTCCTCTGCCACAGGACTGTCCCCGTTCGAGGCCGCCCTCGGGTACCCACCACCACTGTTTCCATCCCAGGAACTGGACTTGGCAGTGCCCTCGGTTCAGGAACATCTTCGTCGGTGCCAAGACATCTGGCACCAAACCAGGGCTGCTCTCCTCCGCACCAAGGAGAGCAACTGCCGTTCCGCCAACCGCCACAGGGTGGTGGGACCCACCTACCAGCCAGGTCAGAGGGTTTGGTTGTCCTCACGGAACATTCCCATCCAAGCCACGTCACGGAAACTCGCTCCCCGCTACATCGGTCCGTACAAGATTGAGAAGGTCATCAATCCCTCCTGTGTCCGCCTCCGGTTGCCCGCTGCCCTCAAGGTCCACCCGTCATTCCATATCTCCCAGATCAAACCTGTTCGAGACAGCGCTCTTTTCCCGCCTTCCGCACCCCCACCACCCGCCCGGCTCATTGACGGTGCGCCGGCCTACACGGTCAATCGCATCCTGGACGTCCGACGACGGGGTCGTGGCCACCAATTCCTGGTGGATTGGGAGGGGTACGGTCCAGAGGAACGTGCCTGGATCTCTCGCTCCCTCATCCTGGACCGTACCCTCATCGAGGACTTCTACCGTGCCAACCCGGATCGGCGTCCAGGACCGCCTGGAGGCGGTCGTTGAGGGGGGGGTACTGTCATGTTGCCCCTGTCGGACTCCTCCCCCGCCAGCTCTGCTCCACTCTTCCCACCAGCTGCAGTCAATCACCCTCGTCACCTCACCTCCTCTTAAGGAGCTGCAAAACCCTGTGCCGTCGTCAGTTCGTTGCCATTCAACGTCGACTCGCCAGGCCCCAGCCAAGCTTTGTCTTGTCCTGCCTTGCCTTTTCTATTTAAACTAACCATTGTTCTCGTGCCTCAGGAAACTGCTTCAGGAGCACGCCAGGGGGGACCTCCAGCCAAGCGGTATCACCCATCCTCGAGCCCGGACCTCGTCCAAGCCAAGTCCCTGTCTGCCGCACCGACACAATAAACCTGTACACTCTCCCACGACTTACCTGTCTTTTCTCTGGGTTCCAGCACCTGGGTTCGCCCCGTCAGGGTACCATGACAGGACCGTTTTTTAAGATTCATATATTGCTGTTGCAATTTTTCTACGCCGTGAGCATCACAATGAAAGTTCTATTCATCCTGAATGGTGCCGTGACCATGAATGAACATGTGTAAACCTGGAAAAATAAAAAACTATATATCCCTGCGTATAGATACCATAATTAAGAAAATATGATTTTTGTAATTTGGGTAAACCAGGCCATTATTTGCTCACACAATGAAGTGAAATGGAATGATTTTCTGTCACATGGACACACGCAGGCAGCACATATGTTTCTGGCACATTTTAAATGGAACATGTTTAAGACAGTGCTATATGTTGCCTCCTGTGATATTTATGCTGTCAGTGCATTGTCATGATGAATGCAGACACTTTTCATTAGAGACAGATTGAAGCTATTCTGACACAATTACGGCAAAAACAATAACAGCGCCGTATGAGCCACTCAATGATTGATAATAATACGGGGGGTGGGGGGGGGGGGGGGGGATTCGCTGGCGTTGGGCTTAACCAGGCTTTCCCTGAGGGGTTTTCCCTTGGCATTAGTCAGACAAATCCCTTTGTCAACCTCTCCCCTTGTCATTTTTATTCATAAGTATTTGGCCCTAAGAAAGACATCAAACCAAGAATACAACGAGAGGTCAACTTCGTCTTTGCGCAATGTTAACCTCTGCATTGATGAAGCTAATTCACATTTCCTCAGTCCAGCCTACGGGGGTTCATGAGAGGAGGGGGAGGAGGAGCGGAGGGAGGCAGCATGGTGTGTGTGTGTGTGGCATGCATGTGTGTGCGCTCCTGGCGCTCTGTGTGTCAGCGGCCACTTTGTAGTGAGTCTTCCTCTTGACCCGGGCCCCTCCGCATGGGGTTTGTATTGATAGCGTCTGCTGAAAGGACGGGAAAGTGAATGTTGTCCGAGCTCATTGGAATGACAATGGGGGCATATGGTTGTGTGTGTGTTGGGGTATGGTCATGGCAGCCACCATATTCCTCTGTGCAGGGTTGCCAGGTGTTTCATGAACGGACCCACTGGGAGTCGACAAATCATACACAAATGCAGCAGACTGGCCTGTGGCTCTTCCGCCCGCAGGGGGTTTCTCTGGGGCTAACGGCCTCCTTATTTCTCTTTCCCTGATTTCTCCTCCATATCTTTGCTAAAACACTATTCAACAAAACACAACAACCAATTAAAACACTTGAGACACTGTCAAAAATAGTGTCAAGGTTCATTATCTGTTCCTCCCTATCGCAGCCTCCTGCTTTGAACTCTGTAAAAGCCCCGCAGAGAACAAGAGAATAAAGATAACCTGGTGTAGTAGCGTCCCCTCCCACACAAAGCCACTTCTTCTGTCATGAATAGTCAGCTCCACCCTAATGACTATTCAATACAGTCTGCAGGCTGCAGATGAACGGCCAATCCACAGCAGCATCTGCTGCGGGCCTAACTCGCCAGACGCCAGCCTTGTAAGAGGGCCATTGCAGGCTAATTGAAAGACAGAGGCCATCTCTCAAAGACAATGTTTGTGTGTGTGTGTGTGTGTGTGTGTGTGTGTGTGTGTGTGTATGTGTGTGTTGGAAAGGGGAGACTTGACAGGAAGCAGAGCGAAAGAAGTAAAAGAAAATGGAGGAAAATAATCGACAAAAGATGGAGAGAATGAAGAAAAGGGAGTGAGGAGGAGAAAGGGAGGCATTCCTCTCCTCACAGAGAGAACAGCTGACCTGTCAGCATTTGTTCCCATGCGGCCATATTGGAGAAGCCCCTACGGGCGTTAAATGAACACAAACCAAACCCACTTCATGTAATTTGCGTGGCCTGGTGGTCTGATCTTATTTTAAGTACATGTTTGAATTATACAGGCTGCAATTTGGCTTCAAAAAAGCGGACTCGAGACATACCGGCGCAGAGTCGATAAACAGTTGAAGCTCAGTAAATAATAAGTAATAAAATCAAGTTTGATCTAAAATTTGACATATAAAGTAATTAACGAAAATGGAGCTGTTTACACAAAAAATGGATTTTGTGTTTTCACCTCAAGGTCTCTTCATCCTCTTTGCATTCAAAAAATAAAGGAAATACAAAAACAGCCTTCAAAAACAAAAAACATGAGGAATGCTGTCATAATTCTCGGGGGGTTCTCCTCTGGTAGTTTTTATTACCAAAGGTGGTGAATAATCTTTTTTTTTTCCACGCTGGCCACCCTAAATATTACAATCCTTCAGCATCACTGCTTACTGTGTTTTATTGTGAGGCGTGAATGAGAAAGGAAGAACATTCAAATGAAGCACTGCTTCATTTGAATGTGTTGCGCTGCGCTGTGACGTTCAAAGAGCATGCGAGGGATTCATCATGTGAACGTACATGGAAGCGCAGAGAGCCCCCGTTCACGGAGAACACGTGGAAGTGACTCCTGGACAGATTGTGAGAGGGTGAGGGAAAACCAGGTGAAACCGCTCTGGCGATTGGTTCAAACTGAACCGGGCCTCTCGCCTGGCGTCACAAAGTGTGCGCTTTCTGTAGGTTGGGAATCGCTAATGTTCAGGCTGCGCCAACAACAAGTGAACAGGCCCCAAACCACAGCGGCGTAATCAGGGGGCGGGGCGGCCAGGTCTGTTTGCTGGCTGGCAGAAGACGAGTATGAGAGGAGCAACTGCTCCACCAGGTAACACTCAGCCATCACGTCTCATGGGGTTCAGCTGCAGGTTTTATGGCTCATTAACAGGCAAAGAAACAACGTTGTCACCCTCTCAGCATTGCACACCATTGGAGTCAAACTATTTATTGAGTGAATGGTTCTTTATAGTTTCCATAGTAGTGAGGGAAAATGTGTATTACTTCAGCCAGAGACCCATGAAAAGGTTCCTTGAGGGAGAGAGCAGCTCTGCATCATATACTCCCCATGGGGTAACTTCAGCTCTTCTTGTATTTCTTGGGAGCTTAAGCACCTGTTTTTGCTTTTCCCGGCATTGGGATTGTGTCATTAATTTATTGACTCTTGTGTTTGACTGGGTTTTGGGGTTTCTTTTTATTTCTCTTTGCAGGTCGTTGGGGCATTGGAAGCATTGTGCAGTTAGTTAGCCTGTCAATTTGTTACAAATACAACAATATAGTTCAGTGAGAGATGGAATGGAGGTGAGATTTTACCTTTAAAGGGATATTTCACCCCAAATAAGATAAACTTTACTCAAGGAGTATTCTTAATAATAATTTTCTATTTCCTTCTGCAAAGAAACTACTCCATTTCACAGAGATATATTAAACGTATTTCTACACTACATTTATTTGACGGTTGAAGTTGCTGTTTGTTGCAGATTAAGATTCCATGAACAAAGAAATGATTATAGGTTATAAAACATGAAGCATTTTTAAAGACAAAATAACCAACAAAGCATGAGTTGTACCTGCTAAAAGACTAAAATGCTTATTCTATTTGAGTGCAGTACCAAGCATTTTATACTTAATTTGCTAAACACGCCTACATTGTTTCAGAATAATTTTAATGCAATGGATTGTGCATTAAGGCATTTAGCTCGGGGGGAATGTCTGAAAAGGCTTCTGCTTCTTATTTAATACCATGAAAGGCATGCTATCGACAAAATATATGCATACTGCTTATACATATATTCTCTCAATATATAAGCATTATTTCAAATTTTCAAAAACACCAGTCAAATAGTTTACATCCTGATCTGACTGTGTTGCTGAGTTACGTTTTCACCGCTTATAAAGCAAGCTAAGCAGTGCCACATGTAACATGATGACACATAATCTAAATATTTTAAGACCTGAACATACGAATTAGTAATCCAACATACTGACTAAATTTTGTCACAGGGAATCGCTCTACTTTACCAGATCAAATATGGCTGTATTATATGTGTTCAAATTGCTTTTTTGGATGAAAAATTGGTTATTTCTTCTTTAAAAAGTTAAATCACAGTTATCTTTCTGAAAAGTATTTGATTTTAGACTAAGTTCATGCTGGTCATCACTGCAAATGGTGTGTATTCCAACCCCTGTAAATGTGGGCTTAACTGAATATAAATCTGGTTCTGAATCTGAAGTCTTGTGGATATTTGAGCACATGAAACCCAGATTACCGCTAGAGGTAAATGACCATGCGTTCATTAGGTCAAACTTTAAGGAGACCCTTGTGAAAGCCCCAGAAAACCATTTGCTGAGCGGTACAGTTCTGGTGTATAACATTTATAGCGCAGCTCATGATCCTCTATTCCTGCAGCACTGGAACTGCACTGCGAGGAAGCCGGGCCGTCAGGGATTTGTCAGAGGCCTGTTATTACGTCTCCGGTCACATAAAATATGGCTGCCTCTCCAGAGATCCCCCTGCTAGATAAATCCACTCTCCTCCAACTGGCCCTCGCGATGAAACCATCCAATTGTGTACCTCATCCAGTGACCTCTAGTAATGACATGTGATTTATACAGTACACGTTTTAAACCGAGAGGGCACACCCAAACCAGGCTGTGTCGCTCCCTCTTGGTTTCTATATCTGGTGTCATGTGAGATAACAGACGGGCCTTCGGGAAAGAGAAGACATGACACCCATCTTTGGGGTCTCATAAAATGGCCACAATGTGTATACTTTCCCTGCAGCTGTCTAATCGCAGTCTAAGCCTGCAGTGAGGGCTGTGTCTCCTCCTGCATGAAGTCACTAACACATATCGCAGGGTGCCAAGCTAACAGACCGCAGTGTGGAAGGCCTAAATCAACACCTGGTTGGGAATAAAAAGGGGGGCTTGTGTTCTGTAAATACCTTTAAGTGGCAGATTACAGGAGTGTTCTGAACATTTTCTACACTAATTCTACTTATGATAACTAGCTTTTTGGGGGGGTTTATTACAAACCCATTCATCTAAGACACCCGCACCGTTCAAAGCCAACAGACTGAAACGAGTGGATAGCGAATGAGGAGTTTTCCACCCAGTCAGTGGTGTGGTTTGTACTGTTCCCCGCATAGTCTTTAAGAGATTAAGTTCTGTGTCTAAAGGAGAGCTGAGAGGCAGGCCGTGTCGTTGACCTTGGCAAGCCAGACAGGGATGATGACACACCCCGACAAATATCTGTCTTTACAAACAGGCACCGAACACCAGGCTGAAATGCGGCTCAGCTGGCTGGAAACGCACACATTTGATGTGAAATGACTCTTAACATTGCTCCCTTAATGCAATGTGTGCTTTCAATCCATTTGATGAGTTGGATAATGCAAATGGGGTTAAGGTTTGCAATGTATGATTTCAATAATAATTTGTTTGTTGTGTGTGTATACTTATGTATACGTGTGTATACTTTAAACATATTAATTCCTAGAGATTAGGTTTACAGCTACATTTGTTTGCCCTTTTAACTGCACTTTATGCATTAATTAAAATAAATTTAATGGGGATCTTTTTAATAGTCTGCAATATATAATTACATTTTTATTTTAAAACTCTTGTTGAGCTCTATGTTTAAAAGCTGGATACATTTAGACATTTAGAGACACGCCAAATCTCTCTCATAAGTTCAACTGGACAAATAACTTAACAAGCAAATTGGCAGTCAAAGTAAAAAACTTCTTTCTGATATAATATATGAAGAAAAAAAACATGATGAATAAAAGAAAAATTTGACAAGAATAATTTCGTCTGTTTTAACAAAAAATTGCGATAAAGGTGGATGGCAGAGCCAATTAAAATGTCCATGTGATGTTGCGGCTAAATGGCTTTAGCTAAGCGCTTATTGAATACAGTCACCTACGAAAATAATATACAGTAGTATAAGAATAGGAATATATAAATAACCCGCCAGGCTGAATACAAATATTAAAATGCAACCGTATACGTAGATTTAACCATCATTGGTGTTTATTTTTACATGAAGCTAATCATTACAGTATTGGCTTAAAAGCACCATGAACACACGTGTTCAGAAGAATGTGGATTAAATAATAACAAGAGTGGTGGTGTTAATAAATTGGTTAAAATAGATATGTATGCAGTAAATAATGTCAATTTAAAAAGAATACGAAACTGAAATGTCACGATAAAAAAACACCATTTTCTTTGTTCTGATCGCAGTTTAAATTGTTTTAGCTTTGAAAATGCATATTTTCCTGCTGCGCGCATTTGTTTTCTCATGCAGCCTGTCGCCAATTCTTCAGAGGAGCACTACAAATAAACTCATCATGTCAAACCTGGAGGATGCGGGGAAAATTGAGAGGAGATGAAATATTTCTCGGATGATATAAAACGAGCGCTTCCGCCTGAGTTACGGCCGGGATTTGGCGACGCTGAGAGCGATGCACGCTGCTCCTTCTCTCCTGCCCCGGAGGAGGTATCGTCAGAGCTGATATATGGCCCAGCTCTACATTACCTTTACAAAACAAAGGATCATCCACGCTTTGGGTTGGGGAAACAAAATCCTTCTGACTATCTGCAACAGCTAAGATAACGCCTGAGTCGACTTGTCGTTTGGTAGCAATGCAATGGTTTAAAATACATCTCAGAAACTCCTACCCAACTAAAAACAAAGTCGTACTCATAAACTCGCTTAAAAATACCAAAGATTCTGATCTCTGCGCTTTTCTTTCTCTCTCTCCCTCTATCTCTCTCCCTCTCTCTCTGCCTCCTCTCATTTATCCCATAAACCTATTCTGGTACCTCACCGCACGACTAAATTAGACCAAAGATGATAAGAGCACAAAGCATTATAATAATTCCGCCGGGCTCCTCCTCCTTCCTCCCATGCGCCCTAATTAATGGGACACCCCCAGTCGCAAAAAGCCCCGCACTGGACTGCAACATAGTCAAAGAGTGAAGGGGAAGAGGGCGAAAGTGCCACTGGAGATAATTGATTACCTACCAATCAATGATAACTTGTTAGTGATCGTCAACCTTTTGGACCTCGTCATTTTCAGGGAGGCATCTCACTCCTGCGGACTCGCTGCTCCGGAGGATCGAGACTCTGAAGACTCCCCATTTTGGAATAAGATTTTCTTTTCTTCATTCTCTCCACGGTGTCTTTCTCGTTGCTGTATTTTTTTTACATCCCAAACTGTTATGTGACTTTTCCCCCCCTCAATAGTATCGCTCGTTTTTAACCGACGCATATTTCAACGAAGTCCTTCACAAACTCTGCGCACAACCAATGATGACATCCAAAGAAGTGGCCAAATGTGATGCAGTGGAGAACAGGAGGCGAAGTCCACTGGACCACTTGCCGCCTCCTGCCAACTCCAACAAGCCCCTGACCCCCTTCAGCATCGAGGATATCCTCAACAAACCGTCCGTGAAACGAAGTTACACGATTTGTGGAACCGCTCATCTAATTTCGTCCTCCGAGAAGCACCGTCCGTCCAGCATCCCTCTGTCCAGCCGGGCTCTCCTCAACCAAACCTCCCCGCTCTGCGCCTTAGAGGAGCTGGCCAGCAAGACGTTCAAGGGGCTGGAAGTCAGCGTTTTACAGGCTGCAGAAGGTAAATCTTCGCTCAAACTCACCGTTGTAGTGTTGGGCGGTACTGTGTATTTTTTTTTTCTTTTTCTCATATTCAATGGCCTGCATCGGAGACGAAAAACCGTTTGGTTACACCTTGCATTTTGTACCTGTAATAGAATTCGTTCACTAAATACGTTCATGTGTATATCTAAAGCATTTAAATTTCGCGAATGCATATTTTTCTCTAGAAATGATCTGATCGACAAAGGCGTGTATAATTCTCTTTTGCGAAATAAATCGCAACCGCTTATTTTTTATTTTTATTTTATAAGAATGGTCTCGTGCGACCGGTGCTCAACATTTCCCAGAGGCGTCTGTGTAATATTCCTTGTAATAAGCCGTACCCATAAGAGCCGAAGGTTTTTACTGCTTCGCATGAAGCAGCACGTTCATCGCTATTTTGGGCGTTACGGTCACACACAGCAGCGGGTGCAGAGGAAGCACCGCACCTGAAGCACTCAGTGGTTTTAACTCGGCCTCTGTCTTCTCCCTCACAGGCCGGGACGGGATGACTCTGTTCGGCCAGAGAAGCACCCCGAAGAAGCGTCGGAAGTCCCGGACGGCCTTCACCAACCACCAAATCTACGAGCTAGAGAAGCGCTTCCTGTACCAGAAGTACCTGTCCCCGGCCGACCGGGACCAGATAGCGCAGCAGCTGGGCCTGACGAACGCGCAGGTCATCACGTGGTTTCAGAACCGGAGGGCTAAACTAAAACGGGATCTGGAGGAGATGAAGGCCGACGTGGAGTCGGCCAAGGCCATCGGCCAGGTACCCTTGGAGAAGCTCGCCAAGCTGGCGGACCTGGAGAAATGTGCGAACGGCACGCTGGGCCACCCACGAGCCGAGTCCCCCGCGCGGGGCGGCCAGCAGGAGCTCGAGCTCGTTCAGAAACTGCGGGACTCGCCGCTGTCTCCGTTCTCGGACCACACGACCAGTAAGGAGTGCTCAGAGGACGACGACGTGGAGATTGACGTGGATGACTGATGGCGCAGCGTGCGGCTCGACGGTGGAGAAACGCGGAGAGACGATGAAAATAAATCCTACCCGAGGACTTGTAACTTACTGCTTATATTGTATACCATATCTCAGAACATGTACCAAAATGTAATTACTTTTTTATTGACGCAGACAGAGCTATTCACCGTGAAGCATGAACACACAACAAGAAATATGCAGTGGTATTTTACAATGTATCCATTAGAAAACTGTTACTTCTTGCAATCGAAGCAATATGGTCTGTAATGACATGAGTAACTTGTTATTTTTTTACACTATAGGCCCACACACACACACACACACACACACACACACACACACACACACACACACACACACACACACACACACACACACACCTGTTCTAATCGCTTTTGCTAAGGCCTATTTCCTCAAACACCAGAATGAAAGAGCTCCAGTTTGTCATATTTTTGCATGTAAGTGCATGATTTGATTTGTGATCATATATATTTATTTTAACTTCTTTTTTTTTTATTTAATCGTTTTGTGTTTTGTGTGAGCCAAATCGCAATTGAGTCACCTTTTTACTGCCGGTTCTTCCTCATCTCCTCCTCCTCCTCCTCCTCCTCATCTCACTGGACACCTTGACTTCTGTTCATATCTGACGTCCCGATGCTGCAGTGCATGATGATGATGATGATGATGATGTTGATGATTATATTTGGGAAGGCAAACTCGGACATTCCCTGTTATGCGTTTAATGGGAATGCTCACGCGACGGCGAGAAACAAAAAATAATATTGCGGTGATTTTGACAAGCTATATGCTACTTTTTAGATTTATTGTTTGGATACAATAGATTTACAGTTATAAATTTGTTATGTTTTGTACACCTGTAAGTGCCTTTCTAAAATCAGGACATTATTTGAAAAACCAATGCACAGACTGTAATGTATATAGGCTATACTATGGGAATAAAATGGCTTTTCTGAATATATATTTTATCTTGTAATTCTTGAATTAATATCGAGTTTTTTTAAATCATGGATATAATAGGGTGACTTTTTTCTCTAGCATGGACGAAAAGAAAAATCATTTAAGAAACACGCTCTCTGCCAAATCTGGGCGAGTATCAAAGGGACCTATTTAGAGTGATTATACTCAGCTATTTGTCCCTTTGTGTCCTTTTTTACTAAGATGCTCTAAACATTTTGTGGCCTGGAATCTCACATCTCCTTTCACATCCTAAATGCGTATCATGGCTTCTTGACCCGCAGACGTGTTTCTCCATTCGCTGCAAAAATTTATGTGAGAAACACAAATCTGGTGCGGCGGAAAAAAAGACTAGGATGCCACAAAACCACAAAGTTTTGGGCCAGTTTCTCCCGGCCTTTATAGACCTTTTTTGTTCTTTGAGACTGGGCCGTAATTTTGAGCGTAAAGCATGAAAAGTGGGGACAAATGAGCCGCGTTCCCTGATGGGACGAGCCACAAAGGAGCAGGGCCGGTCCCCCGCAGGCAGCAATACTGAAACAAGTGTGTCCCACCGCACAAAAAGGACGCAAACGTTTGGAGGCCATATGGTTTTTGAAATTTCCTCACAATTTCAGACAATTTGATGGATTGAGTTAACCCTCCTTTTAAACAGTTTAACTGGCTGCGAACAAAGGCCATAATGCCTACATAGACTCTCCCTTCATGAGGGCATCTGCGGCTATTAATGTCTAGCCCCTTTCTTCGGCGGGCGTTTTGAACAAGTCAATGAATTACAATGAAACTGCCCCTTTTTGTGGGCCACTTGTCTTTCTCTGCTTTTTAGCTCTGGAATAATATGTTTGACTTCTGTCCAAGAACGTTTTCTAAACAAGAAATGGATTTTGTTGGAAGTGTTTTTAATGTTAAGTAGGGAGCCATAAAGAGTTTAGACTGTGACATTTATGCCAAAGTCTGGTTAGGGAGTCTTTTGTTTGTTTTCTTCTCATTTCGCTTTTTGTTCTTCTGATTCTTTATTTCTTTTGTCTTTAAGGAGTTTAATGAAGCTGAAAACATGATGTGAGAAAGAGAGGGTGTCCAAAGAGGAACTCTAAAGGCTACCGCCCGTTTAACTCGCTTTGTTCAACGAAATGATAAGTAGGGTTGTCCTCTATAGTGACTTGTTGTGTTGGCTTTCTTCTATTTTAGTTTATTTTTTTCTTTCAAATCAGGACAGAAAGAGTTTGTAGACCTTCAAGCACTTATGACTGAAGCTATTGTCAATTCTCTAGACAAATTACTTCTATAAAATGTTTAATTCAGTTACACTTTACTTTAAACCCCCTTGGCATTTTTTAGTTCCTTTTTGATTGTTTATAACACATTATAATATATAGTTGTAAGCCGATTTAAGCATTGATTAATGTATTTACAAACAAATAAACCCCATTTGGACTCCACAAATAATTATTGACAATATCATAAACGCAATTGTAATAATGTAAATTTTGCTTTCCTAGAAGTTGGAGTTAATAAATACTGACCATAAATATACATTTTAAATATTTACAACTGCATTATAGTCTGTCATAAACCATTTGCCATATGCCAATTAATGCTAAATAGAGGATGTTGCATTTAGTTCATTTGTATTAATGTTTTGTTCATCAAAAGTAACCCTTGATTTTAAAGGTACCTCCAAAGAAAAATGGATATTGGCTACATTTCTTAAAATGACTTACAAATATGATAATGCTAATCTCAAACCTATTTCTAAAAACGAATCCTGTGTTTTGAGGCATTACACCGTGTGGTTGTTTGCATGTGTGTGTGTGTGTGTACGTGGGTCTGCGTGAGCGCGCGGGCGCGCGCGTGTCTGTGTGTACGTGCATTTTTGTGTGTCAGCATATTCTGAATCAAGCATATTTATGAAGGGAGAGAGTGTTAAGGCAGGCTAAGTTTATGGATTTCACTTGCTTATTTTATGAGGGCTTGTCAGGAGGCACGGTGATAAGTAATACTACAGTCTGTGGGACCACTTCGTGGTAATTAATCTGGAGGTCTTAAGTGTATTTCAGTATTTCACTTCAAGATGGAAAAAATCACTACTTCAATCGTCCGGAAAATTGAAGTTTGATGCATGAGTCCCTACTGAAACAATAGAACAGCCCTCTCTCTTTTCATCTTCCCTCCCCTCTCTCTCTCTCTCTCTCTCTCTCTCTCTCTCCCTCCCTCTCTTTACTTTATTATTATTTGCACCCTTGTGGAAAAGAGTCTCAGGTGCAAAATATGAACTAGTATTTGAAACACTGCCCCATGACAGGATTAAAAATGCAATTATTTGTTCAATATTTCTATTTAGACTCATCAAAATTAGGAGAATGAAATTGTCACCACCCATCAAAGTATCATTATTATTGTTATTTGTATTATTATTATTATTAATGTGGTTGTTTTTAAATATAAGTACTAAAAAGAAGATGTCCTTATGTTTGCCTGGATAGCCTGTATTGGAGTTTTAATCATAGCCTTCCTGTGGAGCCAGTTAATACTTCAAACTTCAATTTTACGGGCGATTGAACTAAGCATGTTCCTGACAGAATTGATGTATGTATTAATTTCCTTTAACTGTTGATTAATTAGGCTGCGCTGAAGGCTCAAATGGAACAGTTTGTTTGGAAATTTGCATATTAATCAAATTCTAGTTGATCATTCAAATAATCCAGGCTATGGGTTCTTTGGGGATGTAGCTTAACATATAAAATCAGTAAATATGTAGACTACTGATGCTGGTGCAGCACGTCCAAATGGTCAAATAGTAAAAAGTCCATACCACCATCTGCACTGAATTGTTCATTTTGTCATTTTGACCTTGGTTAGATTGTATCTCTTAATACATAATACATATATTGATTTTATATTGTTGGTCGATGATAAACACAACGTCTTTTGCTGGTTAAATGGTCAAACCTGCATCAACATTAAGAATTTCGTATTTTTCAGCAATGATGCAAAGAAATTACACCAAATAAAAAGAAATAGCAGCACATGAACACAATGTATTATCCATTTTATGGGTTTAACATTTCAGGGGAAAAAAATAAAGATTTTACAAACATGACCTCTGGGGGAAAATTAAAAGATTTTCTAAGCAAGATGTTTTATAGCAAAGTGGTGTCTATTGGCCTGATCTGGAAAAGGGGATTCGCCATTAAAAATAATAAACAGCATGCTTGTCATAAAAAAAGGTTAATTGTCAAACCGTGACTTTGAAAGACAAAAAAGGTGCAAGAGACAATGCAGATGTTGATGAGGTTCAGACTCCAGTGTGCTGCGCGGCCACTGAGGAGACAGCGAGACACCTGCTGGTGCTCACAGCACAGTGTCCACTGAGCAGTTAACCATGGTGTGTGTGTGCGCCAGCGTGCATGTGTGTGTGTGGCTTTTTTGAAAATAGTGTCTGAATAAAATGTTTATTTACATAAACGGACATAAATAACCTAATTTGGACATGTCCTTTGACAAGTTAAGTGTAATTAAATGGGGGAAAGCAGCATATGTCCATGTTCTAGCCTGTGTGTAATACAAAGCCGTGGGTGTTTAGACCTTAAGGCAGAATACCTGAAATGACAACAGCTTTTAAAAGACTTGAACGTTGAAAGTGAACGTGCAGATTCAAGATTCAAGATGTATTATCTCCAGAGTTTCTCCAGAGAGTAGTTAAGGGATATACAAATGCATTTACCCTCTGTTTTTACATTAATAAAATGTAATTACTAAAGCATCAACTGAACGAGAATAACGTTTTGTAAAAAAAAAAAAAAAGTTACCTGGTAGTGGGGATAAATGTCATAACTGAACTAGCTTGAAAAGAAAATACTCATGTTAAGTACCTACTACGTTATTCTGAAGTAGGTCATAGTATTTAAGTATTGAACATACTTGTGCTATTTAAACTACATACGATTAGCCTTTACGCCTTAATTTTAAAGTAATAAGCCGAATTTTTTTGAGAAAGCACAATAAATCCCTCTGTGCTGAGGATCTGCTGCTGGGTCTTTGCGTCATGCACTACGCATTGCATTATTGCAAAAGTTTACTCACTTACCAATTTTCTCTGAAAAATTGGTCTTATCTGCATATCTGTGGCTCCTATCTATGAAGATCGCACTGATCATGCGCAGACCGGCGCAGCGATGACGCTCCTCAGCACCGTGCTTTGTCGCAGACACTACGTCATCAGTGTTGGCGGTATTTTGAAAAAGCAGCGGCTGTTGTTGGCTTCCGTGTTGTGGAGAATAGACGAGTGAAATTCACATACTATGGTAAGATTGGACGTCCTTCTTGTAATTTTTGTAGCTCATGTACAGAGCAATGTAATCTGGGATGTATTCACATTGGAGATTATCGGCCCAGCTAATGTGAACCAGCCGACTTTCCAATAATGCATCACGCGCCACAGTAGCCGACAGTTTATTTACATTAATCCTCACCCGTGGACTGGGGGAATGTGTCCGTGCAGTTTTAAGTATGAAAACTCAGTTTTGAAAATAAGATCGTTGTGCAAATCGACACTGTCTGTGCATTTCGTGTGTCCGTGTGCAGGCTGCGGGGCTGTCGGAGGCTGCTCAGAGCGAGCTGATGCTCCGCTGTGAGGAGCAGTTTGCTAAGCTGGAAACGGTAAACTGATGTTTTGCCAGGCTGACCTTTCCAACCAGTCAATGGCCGTGCGAACGATGTACAAACTGCAGGATGTGTCCCTTTCTTTTTCAGCTTCAGAATAAGATTATGCTGTGTGAACCAGATTTCTGTGAGAATCCCCCGGAGCAGGTGAGATGATTGTGCATGTTCATTGCTGTACTTTTAAAGTCATATATAATATTTGCTGATGACTGCGTGGAAAACCTTGAAGGTGGTGTTGACCTAAATTACTATATAAAAGCAAGCAAAATAACAATATTATCGAGTAGTCGAAAATCAATCACTCAAAAAAAGAATGACAGAATTGGGCTAATGAAAGAACTGCTTGGACAATATACGTTTACAAATGTCAGTATTTCAGTGGGTTTTACCCTAAAGGTATGACATTTAAAAACAAATACCACATAAAATATCCAAAATCTTTCCATGCCTTTTTCAATATTCAGTGTCAGCGTAATCCAGCAAGTCAAACTGTGATGATTGATGTTCATTAGAAGCTTTACAATCAGTTAACCCAAAACCATTGTTTAGTTACATTATAAGTCACATTTTACTATATTATTGCTGGTTTATTTGTTTTGATGTCCATAAATAACTTAATAACTAATCATTAGCATTTGTAAATGTGATAGCATGTGTGAATATTCTACTTCAATAGGCAGTTAATCGACTGATGGCAACAGAAGCTGAACTGAAGCAGTGGCTGACTATGGAGCCAGAATGTAAGTCCCCTGCTCACACTGATATAAGCTGCCACAATGAGGAAATGTGTGTTTACAACTGAAATACGAACATCAATAATCAGTACCACAGTTGTATGCCACCATTACAGTTAACATAATTTATTTCAAATGAAAATTAAACTATTTAAACTAGTGTGAAGGTGAAGACAAACATACTCTTAAATCAATATTTCTTTTCAGACTTTATTACTTTATTAAATTGTGATTACAGGCTTTTACACAGTTACATTTTTATACCTGCTCTATATATATTTTTAGTGTTTTATATTTTTCCTCATGTTTCATATGCTGTTTGCTATTACACAATTTTTATATAAATATATTTATAGTATTTGTTTATATGTTTTTTCTCTATCCAGTGCTAGCATCAAATTCAGAAGTTTTACTTCAAGCTGGAAAAGAGGAGGTATGCTGCATGTGAAATGCAACACTGAAGAATGCGTCTTGTTTATATTCTTGCAATATACTTTTTCCACTTTGTTTTCCACAGATGCTCAAGCTGTGCTCTGAACTTGAGATGGTTGTTTCTTGCCATGAAGCCAGGAGAGACCAATTAAGAGAAACTAAAAAAGTGTGCGTATAGTGCAGATTTTAAGTCTTTCCTTAGAGCATATACATGTTTCTCAGAAGTGAACGGAAGATACTTTAAATATGTTTTTTCCAGTCTATTCTGAAAATGCGTCTAATTTAGTGAACAGAAGTGGTTGGAGGAGAAGAAACAGGCGCTGGACGCTGCCAATGACCATGTCAAACGACTTCAAACGGAAAAAGGAAAATTATCAGAGCACAGGTGAGTGTCACATTAAGCCACTCACCTTTTGAGGGTTATGTCCACTGGATGGCAGTAAAACACATGCATTTCTTTAAAGAAGCGACAATGCACAATTGTAACACAAGCACTTTAGTCCATCATGTAAATGTGCCACCGGCTAAATGTTCACCTACAGCCTAATAGGAAGGTGGATGGCATTCAAAGAAAACGTACTAGAGCACATAAGCACAAAAAATCGCACCAAAGGATTCATACAATTCATTTAGAAAACTGTATGTATGAATTTAAACAACTGCATGTATGAACTAAAATAGGAACATGTGAACTCAGTATATTGCAGGACACCAAGGCAAAAATCCATAAAATGAAGGTCTACCATGAAAGGTTGATGGAGTCTTTGGGGGAAATACTGGAGAAGCACGTCCCTCTCCCTCACAATGAATCCAACAAGAAAAAGAAGGTGCTGCGGCCTGTTCTGTGTTTGACCATCGTTCGTGCTCTCGCAGCCTCTAAACATGCAAAACCTGTTTTGTTACCACAGCAGTGCAGATATTCAAATTATGTTTTTGTTTTCAGAACATTACCCAGGAGTTAGATGAAGACTTGATTTCACTTAATGAGATTCTTGAGGTGGGTTTCGATGCACCACATAAACCGCTTTGATATCCAATTATGTTTCCGTGTGTGTGTATGTGTATTTATTTATGTATATATATATATATATACTGTATATATACATAATCATCAAAAAGGCCTTTTTGTCCACCCAACTATCGCATCCTGGATATTTTGACTCTTTCTTAGACCATTCTCTGTAAACCCTAGGGACTGTTGTGCGTAAAAATCTCAGTACCTCCACAGTTTGTGACTCACTACAGGCCGTCAGCCACCAACAACCACAGCACGTTCAAAGTCACTTCCCCATTCAAGTTGTCTTGACCACGTCTACGTGCCTTAACGCATTTAGTTGCGGCCATGTGATTGGCAATTGAATAAGTGTACCTAATAAAGTGGCCAGTGAGTGTATATATGTGTGCGTATATAAATGTATACATGTATATACTCAGGACTGCACATGTATATTTTTTAAGGTGGTTTTATCATTGTAATTTTTTGATTCTTAACTTAATGGTCTTTTGTAGGTCATGGTACATAGACTGCATAAAAAAAACGGTATTTTAGTATCCGTAGTCAATTTTGCACGTCCTCTCTTTCATTGCATCTCTTTTGATTGTGAAATAGAGAAAGAAATACAAACATGATTGACATTTCTCTTTGTTAATGCCTACCTGCATACTTTGCAAGTTCACCTTGCACACTTACTGAATAAATCTCCCTCTGTACCCCCACAGGTGCTTATGAACAAGGTCCTAAATACACCACACGACCCCTATGTAACAGTGGACAACACATTCTGGCCACCATACGTAGAGATGCTCTTGCGCTATGGCATTGCTGTGAGGCACCGTGAAAATAACTTCAAAATCCGTCTGGAAACCTTTTGTTAGGGCACAGAATTTTATCCTATAGTGCCATACTTATGTAGATTATGTAAACTCATGTGCAGATTAACTGCTGGGGTTACAGATATAAAGTGTGAACTATTAATTTTCCCTACAAGGGTTCACATGTATATTTTTTATGATCAGTTGTACAGTTTATTACATAGGACAAACTTTGGTTTCGTTCAAATGTTTTTGAATTGCTAATAGAATTACTTTGAAACCCTGAGGTTAACTGTTGTTTTTTCTCTAAACATTTTAATGTTCAATAAACTTGCAAAAATGCAGATGTGGAGTCTTTTTTAGAAAGAAAAAAGGGATCATCGATTGTGTTTAGTGTGGACGATTAGTGGCCATTTTTCAAGACAAATCTATTAATGGGAACTGTTGGATACATTTGTAATGCACTGAACTATCTTTTCTTTCTATGAAAATGTAAAACTTATTTTTGGAAGAAACTTTGTTCGTCAGATGACGTCAGAACTGTCGTCCAATGAGCTGCATCCGACGCGTCAGCTTTAGCATTCCTGTGGGCGGAGACGGGATCCCGGTTCCGGGTGTTTTCACATCTCGCTCTGAGGCGTTCCTCTCTACGATTATGGTCTTTTATCAGAAACCTATTTCAATATACGAGTGATTAAAGCGGAGTCATTTTTATTAAAGAAGTCCAACTAAAGCCGTGACTATGGCGACCCGCTCGGAGAGAGAGAAGGCCCAGAAACTCAACGAGCAGCACCAGGCCATCCTGTCCAAAATGCTCAGAGAGGAAGACAACAAGTACTGCGCCGACTGCGAGGCTAAAGGTAGAGTTTTCACACTATCTACTTAAAAGAAAATCCACGGCACGGGGTTCACATTTTCCCGCAGGATCCGCCCTAACTTAGTAGCATCTAGGTTCGCTACCTTAGCTAAGCTAACTCGCTAGTGTGTAACTAGCTCAAGCTAGTCAGCTGACATCTTCCCCTGAAGCTAAACTAAGTGGCTAACTAGCGAGCTAACTTCCTAAATGTAAGCTGCCCGCTTCTCTCCTCCCGTAAACGCTGCCTTCAGCTCTTCTGTTTTTTTAAAACGTCGAACAGGAACAGTTTTCTCTACAAGTACTTGAGGTCATTGGTTAAGAATGCAGAGCTTGCTTTTGTCACGTCAAGTCACTACAAGATGTTAACGTTAGTTGCACGTTTATGTATTTTCGTCAGACTTATCGCCATTATCGAATCACAATACTTTTTTTTGTATTTTAATTTTTCGCTTCATCAGGTCCAAGATGGGCATCCTGGAATCTGGGAGTATTTATCTGCATCCGATGTGCTGGCATCCACAGGAACCTCGGAGTGCACATATCCCGGGTCAAATCAGTCAACCTGGACCAGTGGACTTCTGCACAAATCCAGGTATACTTTTGGTACTTTGCTTCAATTACAGGTACACGTTGCTTTTATTACACCAATACTCGATCGATTTGAGTCGTTTTGGCGATGCATTGAAATTGTTGAATTGTATGGTAGTTCAAGACATTTATTCCAGCATCCCTGCCCTCTAATGATAACCAACCGTGACATTCTTTTGATATCCGTAAACTTCTTCCACTTTTCTTTTCTTTTTAAGAGTATACAGGATATGGGTAACACCAGAGCCAGGAGGCTTTATGAGGCAAACCTTCCAGAAAGCTTCAGAAGACCTCAAACAGACCAGTATCCTTAACAATCAGCAGACACACTTTAAAGGGCCATACTGTGTATACAAAAGAATTCATTTCTGACCCGTTTGTCTCTTAACTCTGACCTCAGAGCTGTGGAATTCTTCATCAGGGATAAATATGAGAAGAAGAAATACTACAGCAAGAATGTGACTAACGGAAGCAGTGTACGTATCCACTTTTTAATTCTGAATAGCTCAAATGTACATGCTTTTTTAAGTATTGTACATACCTTTACATACAAATGGTTGAATTAGTTTTCTGGGTTAATTTTGAATTTCTTTTGTTTTTGTTAGCCAAAAGGTGTTAAGAAAGAGAGGGAGCCAGACAAAGGTAGCAAGACGTCATCTTACACCAAAGTAAGTGTCTCACGCACATTCCTTCATGAGTGGAGCTGTTGGATGTACAAATGTTTCTCAGCATTGTTTTTTTCCCATACAGATTTTTCCATAAGAACATTATTTATTTTAACTACTTTTTTTTTTTCTTTTTTAAAGAGTGAAGAGTCCAGGCCAGCTCCCAAGATCAGCCCTGCTAAGGCTTCAGAACCCGCTGTGAACCTCCTAGGCCTTGGTAAGTGTGTCTTCTTTGGTTGCTGCAAAATAAATGAATGCATGGAAGACCATAGACTCACTGAGCTTGGAGGTTTAATGTGCTAACAGTGCTGTGTCAATTTTGAATACTGATTTATATCAAATGACTCTGTATTTGTGCAGGGGGTGCCTGTAGCTCTTGCTTGGTGTGGCGTGCTTTGCTCTGTTATGGCTGTGATTGTATGCTTTTTCAATGAACTGAAGTGAGACTTTGTAGTCCTGTAAGGCTGAGGGCCAAAACGTACGGTCGCCGTAGCTCGTGTTGTCACCGCTGTAAACCTTTTGGCTCATCAGGCAGTGGGCTTGAGAGTAATGTTGGGTTGTTTTTTAGCAATTACTGTGACTCTATCCCTGTTACTCCTCTGAGAAGAAGCAGACAAACTCATCGGATACGCTATGTTGTGTGTATCGCGATGAGAACTTGAATGAAGTGTGTTGTTATAAGTAGCGTTGAGGCAGTAAGCGACAGCGAGAGGAGGAAGCGGTAAAGCTGCTGACACAGTCACTCTGGTCAGCGACGGACCAGTCATTTTTTTTACCATGTATGTTTGGACATTCTGTCTTTGACCATCTTAAGTATAAAACCGTGAAATGGGGACCGTTTGACACATGATGAATGGAGGCAACACCTTACACCAGCTGCTCACTGCACATTTATCCCAACAGTATGGAAAGGTTGCAGCTCACGGGTCTGTTGATGGCTCACTTGCTGCAGGTCTTACAGTGTGCAATTATTTGGCTATTTTTGCACTGATGTGTAGGAAGTGAGTTGTTTCGTTTGGTCAAATGATCCGGTGGAACACGACTTGTGTACTGGTCCAGCCTTTCTTTCGATGACATGGCTCTGACATTAGTGACTGAATGTGGATATCACTTCATTACAGCAATTTCATTTAAAGTTTAAAGTAAGATGACATTTTCTTGCCACTGAGGGGCATTTTTGCGGTCAGTGAGCTATCGAGAGTAAGCTGATTAATCTTTTATTGTAGCCATTATGCTCACTGCTCCGCTGTGGGTGGGCATTGCAGTGAAATGAATTGATTACACGTATTCTCGCATGAGCAAACATAAGCTCTGTTTGTTTTACACACCTTTTTACAGCAATACAGATTATACTGTTTTATTTATTTAATCTTCAGTAAGTTCTTGTGAATTCATGTAGAATGTCATTGGGAAGTCGTCAGTGTGGTAGGATTGTGAAAATAGTCCAGCACTTGTTGTCTCAAACTGTGAGCTCTGAATTTTACCTGTAAAACCAGTTTTTTTATCTCTATCAGATGCACCGGCAGCTTCATCAACTAACAATGGTAGCACAAGCCAGAACAACAATGACCTGGATATATTCGGCCCTATGGTATCCAACCCCCTCCCCTCCACCTCATCTGCAGCTCAGTTTACACAGGTAAAATGTAGGAAGGATTACCTGGTCGTGATGTAGTACTCACTTCTGAATGATGCTCAGAAGGCCTTGACAGTAATGGCTGTCTAGTTGTAAACCCTAAATCTGCAGTAGAAAATGTAAAAGTCAATTAATAACTACCAGCATCAATAACCCACAAGACGTAAACACCAATACCAAGAGACAGTGAAAAGGGCAGAGAAAGAATGAATCATTTGTCTAACATTTAAATAGTCGCAGCTGGTGTGTTTGTGTGTGTGTGAAACATCAGTGGCTCCTTCATTATTATGTTTTCTTTATTTGTTCACTGTAAAGGGTTGGTAAATGTCAAAGTATTATTAAAGTCTTCAAAGACCCAAAGTAATTAGAGAGTTTGGTTTGGCCAACCAACATAACCCCGGAGATGGAAACAGTAAAAACCGAATGTTGAATACATCCCTGTAATGTCACTTTGTTATTGCTGTGTCACAGTACAGGTAGTGCTGGTAAAACAACTAGTTCGTTCTGGGGGCCTGTAGACCAACAAACCGTTCACCAACATTCAACACTAGAAATGCTGCTATTATCATACAGAATACAGATAATTTGTTGTTTTGATTGGAAGGATGTTCTTTCAGGACTTCAAATGCTTCAAATGAATCTACTAATGTTTTAAATGTGAGTCGTTACCTTCATCTACAGGTGAGCTCCAGTAACGCAGCCAGCCCTCCGACACACGCTGCGGCGGCAGGAGGGGGCGGCGTCAGCTCGGGGTCGGGACAGGGAGACCTGGACTTGTTCAGTGACACCGGTAGCGCCACTAAAACCGAAGACGCAGCAAAGAAGCCGCTGTCCAAGGACTCCATCCTGTCCCTGTATGGAACCAACAGCATGCCCCAACAGGCCCCCGCTGGTTAGGACGCAAACCTTTTTGAAATAATGTGAAATACAACCTGTCATTTTCTTTTATTGCAATTCCTTTCAGAAATGATCATTATTTGTGTTTCCTAGGCTGCAACGTTGGGGGAAGAGGGGGGCTCTGTCTGCTGTTGCGAGCGCCACATGCGCTGCAACAGCGGACAAGCTGCAAATACACGCACATAAATGCAAACATGTTGGGGTGGAACGGCCGTGCCCGAAATTTTTTTATATAATTGTAAGCGAAACATTGATTATCTTGCATAACGTCTCTCGGTACCTACAGCATTGAATATATCACCAAAAAAGGCTAAAGAGACTTCCAATAACTAGAACCTGCCTGAGAACTTCCCCCTATGCAGAGAAAACGGGGATCCAGTTGTTTCCCACAACTAATTAAATGTCCCTACATGACAAAATTATTCGCATTGGATACTAGCAAATTTGGGATTGCAGTTGTCTGGATTTTGTCCTTCGGGAAGGTCCGCTGTGTCCGATTTTGAAAACCTATTTACCAGATTAACGTTTCCCCGCCACTGTAATGTTGATCCACTATAATCCATAAAGAGCAAGTAGATTCATGCTTTCATGTCCCGCACACCTGTTGAAACTTGATTAACAGGCAGTTAAACAAACAGCCAAACATTGAACTAGTTTTGGTAAACACCCTTCATTCTCTGCGTAACTTTCTCCTCTGTGCTTTGCATGTCTTCTTTCCACCTTCCAGCTGGTATGTTCATGGGCCCCTCCCAGATGCAGTTTCCTGTCCAGGCCACCGGCGGTTATCAGGCCTTCCCTGGCATGGGCGCGGCCATGCCGCCTACAACCGTCATGGGTGCTATGATGGCGCAGAGCGGGGCGGCCATGATGGGGCCCAGTCCGGGCATGATGGTTGGGATGACGATGCCGAATGGCTTCATGGGCAATGCACCAGCCACCGGTGTGATGGGCATGGCACCGAGCATGATGGGGCCGCAGGGCGGTGCGTTGCCCGCAGGCATGCTGCCCGCTCAGGGCATGTACGCCATCCAGCCGGGGCAACAGGCTCAGTGGAACATGGGTCAGGTATGGAGAGCCATTAAGCCATGTTGATTACTGCAGCGTTGTAAGAGGGTATTTAACAAGCAACTCCACATTAAGTCTAGGTTTGTGGGTTGGGTGCATGCATGGCTGCTTGATTATGGCAAAAATCTGTATTGTTTTGGTCAATATTGAGATCATTTTTCAACACAAATAGAAATTGACTTAAAGTTGAATGCATCAGTAGTAGAGAAGTCAACTTTTTAACACATTTGTTGTGGGTGTATATATAAACAGAAATAAAAAGTACCACTCACAAAGCATTGTCAACGAGACGGCCTCCATGTTGCAACCTTTCTCCAGCCGATCTAGAGCGACTTGATGCGCCTCAATATCTGCTTTTGTCGATAACTTTTCTTTCATAGTCGTTGAAATATGCTAAATCGCACAGCCATGGTTAGTTTCACTTGTGTCCACACTCCGCTACGATGACGCTTTGCACAACAGGGCATCTAGCAGCCACTATGGAGCAGCAACAATTGATTCCTGAACCCTCGAGGCATCCATGATGTTATGCTCTGGTGTTGATATAGATCTCTCTAACGTCCCCAGGTGAACCAGCAGATGTCAGGGTTGACTCTGAATGGTGCAGGTGGCCAGATGGCCTTCAGTCAGCCTCCATCAGCTATGGGTGGATGGGCCGCCGCAGGATCTGGCCAGACTCTCAGCACACAGCTATGGAAGTGAGCCTTCGAGCGAGTTAATGGTTGGGCAGAGTAAAAGTCGAGTTTGCAGAAAGTGCAAAATGTATCTTGTGCTTCTTTGCACCTCCGTATGAACTGATGCCCATTTCCATCGCGGACCAGCCTTCAGAACATTAAAATTGTATCTCCTTTTTTTTCTCCCCCCTCTCCGCTTCTGTCTCTCTTTCTCTCTATTGTGTGAGTGAATTGGGAGTCATACAGGATTACAGCCTGGCAGTTTCTGCCTGTCATAGGGTTTTTGATCATAACTTTTATTTTCCTTTTTTGGAAAAAAATTACAAGGAAATAACAGTCCAAACAAAAATGATATTGACATATCAGAAAAGCTGCAGGACCAGTTACACAAGCTTTTATTGTATCACTGTATAATTATAAGAATATAGAACATTTAAATGAATAGTATTTAACGGGAGAAGATATGTCTATCAAGTCTGTTAGTACTGCTCCAAAATGTACAGCGCTGTATAACCTTCTTTTAAAGTACTTGTGGTTCCCCTATAAAATTAAAGTGATAATAAATGAGTGCCTCTGATGCGTCTTTTATGATCCATATAGAAATATACCTGCTGGGACAAAGTTTTATCTCCTATTCTTGCTTACATTTTGATGATTGAGAATCTCGCTCAGCCACGGAAACTAAAATTATATACACAGAATTGCAGATTTGTTCCTCTCAATCACCTAGAGAACAAAACTTTCAGCTTTGGACAGGAGTGAAATCAGAAGGTCTATTTTAAAAAGGACTTTTTTTCCGCCCAGGAACAGTCAATCACTGCTACTGCCCACTAGGCTGCAGTCCGCACAGTTGTCGCTCATATGGTGAAGACGAAATACATTTGGAAATTTTTTGCCCGTTAAGATTTGAAACAATTTAAATATTTAAAAACTGGATTTCTGCATTGGGAGCCTGTATGAATGGAGGCGTGTGTGTGATCCATTCTGGTTCAAAGGTAAAAGAAGATTACATATTCATCTCCACCGAGGAAAATGGTTTTCAGTATATACAGTATATATTGTTCGAATTAAAATGAAATAATAGTTTTAGTGCATATTTAACTTATGAATGATTGAAAGGAAAATAAATATGTCCATATCGTTAAATGCATCAAATAAAACTAACGTTACAAAGCAACTCAAAAACCCAGCTCGCGTAAGGTTCTCCAATTAACACACAAGCAATCATCTCAGTAACTACACAACGTCTGGATTTGGAGAAAGCACAAACATCCAAACAACACATTCCTTCTGTGCTGAATAATTCAGATCACAAAGGAATATTCCGTGATCTAAATTTGTTAGCGAAACAGCATGCACATGTTTACTTCCTGTAATTTCCCAGCTCCGCCCCCTTGACCTTTGACCTTCTACCACACGGAGCTCTGTGCTGCGCGAGGAGGTGAAAGCACGCCCCCTGCTGTCCAAAGTCAAAGAAGATGGACGGACAGCTGAGAGGTATAAAGGTTACACATTATTGGATCCATTATGATATGAAAATGTATTTTACTCTTCACGCTACACGTTTGGCTTTACTAAATTTTACTAAATTACTTTTAGTCTCTGACGGCCTGGACCTGTGTTGAGGTGTAGAGCGGACATCAGGGCACTATTAGTGTAATCTTGATTAAAGCCCAGCAACAAATTAGACAAGTCTAAACAGTGGTTTTATTCTTATTTTGGGCACCTGATTATAATGTTAATTTTCATCCAAATATATTTTTCTATGGGTTTGATAAGGAGTCCACTCTGTCTCAAATGAGTCTTGTTCATTGTCACAAACGGATTCATATAGGAAACCAGCACTAGGTGGCAGTAGTGCATTAGCTTTGAAATGAAAAGGTAGTTGCCCAGTCTGTAGCCAAAATGAACTAAAGCCCATTATTCTATGGCAATATGTATTGTAATAAACATTTCTGTCCTATTTGTTTGAATTTATTGTGTAGTTATTTTTTATCACTCATACATGTACCTTGCTGAGCTTTTGCACCTTTCTAACTGGTGGTAAATATGGAACATCACGTTTATGCCTTTTTAAGGCATTTTTGGACACATTCCCACAAACTTGCAGGGTTTGGAAAAACAGATTCATACAGTAGGTTTTTACAGTCTGTAACAGTTTTGTACAGAAAATGCGCCTCACTCTGCCTCTAAACATCAGATCAGCAGTTGTTTCATTGGGTATTTCTCTCTGGGTTTTGCGCATGATATTAATGAGGATTTTAAAAGAAGGCATTTCTTAAACACACAATATATGTATACACCAAATTAATGCTGGGATATGATCCAGTACAAACAGCTTTAAAAAGTGGATGTATAATTCATTTTAAAGTAGCACAGAAAAATGCAATACCATCAAAACTCTTATAATGAACTCTCTCTTTCACGTTGTATTTAGAAAGCTACTAAGTTGAGACCAGGTAAGTCCGTCCCGTCTTCACAATTTTACCATTTTATGTACGGTGTGGTTTGTCAAACCAACCCTGCCTGTTTCATTCCACCTTTCCCCGTTTCGTAGCTGCATGCTTTCTTATTAAAATATACACAATGCTTTGTTTCTATGGAGGGAATGGACTCACAGGAGAACCAAACTCAAAGCCAGACAAAATGGACAAAAGGCACAGCTATCTCATGCTTGGCAGTGCCTGAAAGCCCCTCAAGTGTATTTGGTGTTGTTCCACTTTCTACCTCGCAACTGTTCTTATGCCTCTGAAAACTTTCGCAGTAAGGTTTGATGTTGTACTGTGTCTCAGAACTTTAGCAAAGAGGTTAGGCATTTCTCTCAGCGTGTGTGTCAAACCTAACACTGCTCCAGTATAAAGTGCATCAGTCAGGTGGAGAATGCTGCTTCGACATTCCTGCTGATACGGGTGTGTCGCAATATCACCGTTGCAGATAAGACAAATACTCAACTCAACATTTTACTGATTTGAAAGCTTACTGTGATTTGATTACATGGAAATACAACCGGCCCACATCTAAGTAATCTTTGCTAATTGTACTTTTCATTTCAAGTCAAATTAATCAGAATTATGTTACACGATGAAGCCAATAAGCCAATTGTTTGATGTGTTTGTGCTAAAACAAGCACAAACTGTCTTCATATTTACTATGTAGAACCGAGATAGTTAATGAGATATAAGTACAAGCTCTTCACAAAACTGTTAATTTAATTTACGCAGTAATGCTATTTTCTTGGTGAAAAATGAAAAGCGCTATGCACTAAATAAACTGATAAAACCACACTGTGACATGCAGATTTAGGTACTGGACAAATGAATGTTACGCACATTATGGAAAAGTGTTGTTTCAACAGTTTCAGTAGAAAGCAGAAAACAGAAAGAAAAAAACAAACTATGTCTTCAAGCCGGTATTTCAACAATCCATGTGAGGAGCCCCTTCTTCTGTCTAAACTCACGCTCTGCTACCCTCAGGCTGGCGTTAGATGGCAGGCAGCCATGACAGGGAAATAAAACTGAAATAACTGCCGCTCCCTAGAATTTTCTTTTGTGCAGCCACGTGTAGATAGTTTATTATTTACAACATGAATAGACAGACTAACTACTACTCAATGTCGGCTTCTTTTACATCTTCCCCTGATCTCCTTGTCTATTATATACATCGTCAACGGAACTTTGTTCATGCTGACAACTCATTATTACACCCAGAGGCTCCTGAACAAATTGAAGGAAATCCTTCCAATTAAATGGGAGCGGTGTTGTTTGTAGTGTTAATATCTTCCTTAGTTACTGCAAAACAGTTCTTTTCATTTTTCATTTTTTGATTGCATGATGACAAACTTCAGATGCTATATTTGTTTTTTAATGTATATAATATTGTTCATGAACATGCTGTGTATACAAACTTCAACATTTTGTACTGTGCCTCATACAGGAAGAACTAAAACCAGTACCATCACAGCATATTGTGGCACATTTTAAACATAGGAAAAGATTTAGAAAAACAAAAATGCACAACATCCAGCATCAATAATGTCAGGAGTGTCACCATTGAAGAACTTTAGTGCTTTGGCGTTAGTTTTGTCGTAAAGATAAGCTTAGTTATATGCGATAAGCTCTCGCCATGTAGGCCGCGTTAAAACCTTTGTCAGGGGAAAATGGACTGATGTTACATCTTTTCACAACCTCTGCTTTGGGATGTTCAAGTTACAAGCATTTCTGCAAGGGCTTCGTCATGACATATCATTATATCAGCGTGGAGAAGACGCAGATATGCAACAGGACAGATCCAAATATGGCTGTGAAGCTCCTCAGAGGGGGGGGAGGAGGTTTGCAATGTGATCCTCTCTTTAATCTCCCCCTTCTCCAAAACCAACATTACAACATCATTTGAGAATGATGAACTCTTGACAGGATTTCATTTTTGGAAGCTGTGACTGCTGACTGAGTGTAAAGGCTCACATGATACTGTGGCTCCCTCACTCCTCCCCACACTCGACACCAATATAATGTTCCACACTAAACAGGACACAAAACCAAACACATATGTATTAGGTCCCCATCATACAAGTTGCCGCACCCTCCAAGATACATTTGAACACTGCAGCTCATTAGTCATTTTCAATCAATCATCCTATTGTAGGAATGGCCAAAGTGCAGCACTGATAGCATCTGTTTCCAAAATGACTATTTGTTCAGTCAGCCAGTGTTTGCGTTGCCACTCAGTATTTCTATCCTGAGTGTGTGTTCTTGTCACTAGGAAACGTGAGTCACAAATACTTCATGTAGCGCTGCCTTGGAGGCCTCCATGGAAAAGATTGGTCAACCATTGGGGTGTGTCTTGTTTTGGGCAAAGTCCAGACATTCACTTTAATTGGTCTCTAAATCCTAATGCCTTCCACACTGGAGCTGTAAACCATTGTTCTCGCTTTCCTGACAGCAGCTCATGGAGCAAAGAGTTCTGCATGCTACCTCCTAGGTTGTAATGCTGTTGCCATGACGACTGCACCAACAGAGCAATGTTGTTGAGAGGATGTAGAATGTATGTTTTTTCTGAAAGACCATTAAAGTCACGAAACAACACACTTTGTATCAACTAGCCGATTTATTATCAGAAAGGTGAAACACACAAATACACAATCACACACGCACATTCCTTTTGAATTGCAAATGTTTTAGACTTTAAAACACCAAATCACTTTCAAAATATCTGCATTTTCTTCAGTACAGTTTTATTAATGTGTGTGTGTGCGTGTGTGTGTGTGTGTGTGTTTGTAGGTCTGAGTACAGCTTGTCCTGCCAATTGGACCTCCTAGCTGGAACTCCGCACGGTGGTTGTGACTGTGGTCTTTGAGCCTCCTGTGAAACAGAAGGGAAAAGCTCATGATGGCAGTGCTTCAAGCTTGTATTACACTGACCCTACTGTTGTTTTTTAATGCCTTGTTAAAACATGCGTCACTCACCTTTAGGTCTAGAATAGAGGCAGAGGGAAGAGAAAGGTAGGGGGAAACTTTGAGTAAATTGGTGCATTATTTTCTCCAAGAGTTAAAGCACTTTGAAATGACGTCATAACTCCATTCTTCTGTTTCACTGGGCCTACCTGGACTCCTCGGTTTCCAGCAGGCTCCTGTAGGTTGTGATCTCCTGCTCCAGTCTGGTCTTGATGTCCAGCAGCATCCTGTATTCCTGGCCCTGCTGCTCGATGCTTGAGCGCACGTTGCCGAGTTCTTGTTCAAGCATGTTGATTGTGCTTTGGAAGGCGGAAAGCATGGAGCTGTAACGAGCGTCCGTCTCTCCCAGTGTGTTTTCTAAAGCTCCTTTCTGTTAAGAGATGCAAAGATAAAAAGCAGTTGATACACACGTTGGAACCCATAACTAACTATAGTCTGCAACCCGCAGCCACGCCTTGGATTATAGGTCTGACAGACACAAAAGCAGGTCTGTTTTTGCAAAGCAATATCCCTTCTTAATAAGGAAATGCTTAGCAGAGGCATATATGCTCCTCGACAGGAGCAGTGCTCTGTGCTGGCAGGGAGAGTTGATCTACTCCAGCTGGGCACAGATAATCCACGGGAGTGAGACGTTTTGGGTCATCCAGTTCAGCATTCCTTCGGCTTTCTTCAAGCTCTTTTATGCCTTTCAGAATTGGAGCCCTTCCCTCCCTTCCCCACAGATCCCATTGTGTGTATATCTTTCTCTGCCTCCCCTCACCCTTTTAATGAAGCCTCTCTGTGTTCCCCTCCCTCCGCTCTTTTACCCTCTGTCACTGTCTGTTTCTGCAATTCCAGGCAAGACTGCAACCTGGGATTTCTGCTCATATAAGGCAAGATCAGTGGGATGAGAACAGATTGGAGGGGGTGGGGGGGGTGGGGGGGGGTGTCTCACCATGCTGAGCTGAGACTGCAGTTCAATCTCCAGGCCCTGCAGTGTGCGCCGCAGGTCACCGATCTCTGTCTTGGACGTCTGGATTGTCTCAGTGCTGTAGGCCACCTCCTTGGACAGGGCTGTGGACTAGAGCAAGAAAAAAAAAACGTAAAAGGAGGCTTGGTGAGGTGATAACACCAATCATTGTGTGTCATTATGGGATAGTTGAGGGAGTGAACCCAGTCATTTGCAAGGTGTGGGACGGGATTGTTTATGGAAAAGTCTTTTCACCTTCTCATTAAACCAGCACTCCTGGTCGCGCCGATGTTTGTCGGTGATGGCCTCGTACTGGGCGCGGATCTCGTCCAGGGCTTTGTTGAGGTCTGCCTGGGGCGCGGCATCCACCTCCACATTGACTGTGCCAGTGAGCTGAGAGCGCATCGCTGCCAGCTCCTGGACAGAAAGAAAGATAAAAAGAGGTCAGCTTTGAGATCTATTGGCTGAATCTCAAACAGTTTTGGCCCAGGGTTGGGTGACGCCTGCTCACAGTGAGCATTGGTCGTTATAGCTACAGGGTGTGCGAAAATCACCTCGGCGTGGTTCTTCTTGAGGTAGGCCAGCTCATCCTGCAGGCTCTCGATCTGCATCTCCAGGTCGGCTTTCGTCAGGGTGGTCTGGTCCAGCAGACGCCGCAGGTTTGCGATGTCAGCCTCAACTGACTGGCGCATCATCAGCTCATGCTCAAACCTGGTGTGTTTTTTTGAGAGTGGGGCAAATAGATATGAGACGCCTATGACCCTGAAGCCCCCCCACCCAGGTTGCCATTAACGTGATTAACGAGGATGAGGACCTCGGCGTATGAAGGTTCCTGCTTACTTGGTTCTGAAGTCATCAGCAGCCAGTTTAGAGTTGTCAATCTGGAGCAGGATGCTGGCATTGCCGACGTTGGCGGCGGCAATCTTGGGAAAAGAAGCACAATTGGAGTCTGAAATGAATAGTTCATTGTGCAATTGCACACAGCAGGGACTGGTTTGCTCTAAACTACACACACATGTACATCAGTTCATTCCGCATGCAGTGCCTCTCAGTCCACACAGCTACAACACTGGGTTACATTGTCAAGCATATTGCCTTCATATTTGACTTTACCCAACTGTTTTAAATAATCATTAACAGCACAGCAAACATTTGGCACACACCATACCTTGTCCTTCAGGTCATTGATAATGGCCCAGTAGTTGCTGTAGTCCCTCTCGGCTGCTGGCCCCTTCTGCTCGTAGTACTCTCTGATCTGCACCTCCAGCTTAGAGTTGGCGGTCTCCAGAGAGCGGACCTTGTCCAGGTAGCTGGCCAGGCGATCGTTCAGGTTCTGCATGGTGGCCTTCTCGTTCATGTGCACGGAGCTCTGGTCCAGTGCGTTGGACAGGTCGAACCCGCCCATGCCACCTCCATACCCGGAGGAGACGGTGCGCACGCTGGTGGAGGCGATGCGCGGGTTCCCTCTGAAGCTGTACCCAGACACACTGTGAGCCTTGTGGGGAGCAGAACTTGACGTGTAGCTGCGGCTCTGCCTGAGGATCGTTTGGGGACCGCTGCTTTGGCTGTAAAACATGATGGCGGACTGTCTGCTGGTCAAGAGAGAACACGAGGAGAGAGGACTGTTACACAGCTGAAGATTGTAGCAGGACTGCAGAGTTTGTTAGAAGCAGGCAGGCTCTTGATATAGTGCTTGACCAGGGGCGGGTCTCGCTGGGAGGAGGGAGGTGGGGAGGCTCGCTGGGAGTTTTCCTCCATAGTTCAACCGGGGGTTTGGCCGAACTTCCATTTGTTTTCCTTTAAGGACCAGGGTACGGTTTCTTTCCACTCCTATGAGGAAACTGTTATGGAATGCTGTGTGTGTCTGTGTGTGAGGATCTGTGGGTCCATAGGGATCTGGAGTGTGTGTCTGATAATGTGTGTTTGTGTCTCCATCTGCATGTATGACTTGCATTTGCTTTTGTGTATACCTTCATTCTAGTCTGGTGTTGATCTCGAGTCATTTGTCTTCATGCAAATAGAAAGGAGTGTTATTGCTTTACTGTCCACCCTGAGTAAACATTTATTTGCAAATAATATGTTTTGTCTTTGAAACCCATGATGATAAGACTGTGTTTCAGTCTTCGAAAAACATTTAGGACATACTGCTATGATTGTCTTATAATGTAAGTTGCTTTGGATAAAAGCGTCAGCTAAATGACATGTCATGTAAAAATGTAATCTAGCATTATTAATAAATTATAGCATGCATACAGCATGTACATAACAATTACATTTTTAATAGACCGAATACTTTTAAATAGCATTAAATGCTAATTGTATCTGAATGTTATTACTGATTGATAGCTGCATGAACAGCCTTGAACCACAATCCGGGATTGTTTTTCATATTTTCAGTCAAACCCATTTAGGGGAATTTGTCAGACTCCATTGTTCATCATATCACACACAACATCCCCCCTAAGTCCTGTATCCTGTGTGTGTGTGTGTGTGTGTGTGTGTGTGTGTGTGTGTGTGTGTGTGTGTGTGTGTGTGTGTGTGCGTGTGTGCGTGTGTGTGTGCATGCGTGTGTGCGTGCATGTGTGTGTGTGTGTGCATGTGCAACAGTACATTTAGCTGGTTTTGTCCTCTGTCATGGGCTTTGTGAGGGATCAGAAACAGTGCCTCATGGGATTCTGTGTGGTTCTGTGTTCATTTGCGTGTGCAAATGTGTGGCTGGGGGTGCATGCATGTGTGTGTGTGTGTGTGTCCTCCTCATCTCAAAGTGCGGCTCTGGCTAATTTCCTTGTTCCCGTAGCACAACATCTCGTGTCAGCTGGGGGGAGGTGAGGGAGGCACATGGAGTCACCTCTCAACCCTCAAAGGAAGAGAGTCATGCCTCTTATGGACTGTGTTCACTCTCCTGCATTACATTTGGCATATTTGGACTGGAGCAACTTTTTTATTGTTCTAAAAGCTTGGTTTTAAGAAACCTCTCGTTGTTTAGGACCTGTCCAAGAATTTGGAACAATCGTCGTTATGTTAGCATGTGGGCATCGTGTCAACTAATCCCTTCTTGTAAGTGACCCACACACATAAAAGTTCATTCGTGTCTTTATTATCCTTGGGAAATTTAGACTTCAGTGCATAGTTTGTGCTGAAAGTGTATTTTTAAAGGGAAAACATTTATGACATGAAATGAATTATTGTAGAAGCCTCTTGAGGATTGGGGCGTTTCATTATTTTATGCGCTATGGCTCAAAGACCAAAATGTTCATTATGTGGGTCGCAGGTTTATCTTGCCTTACAGGAGTCAAAACAAGTCATGTGAACTTTATTTGTCTAGACCTTAATCATTGTTATGTATAATCTTAGTGGACCAGTCATTACACGTAAACAGAGAGAGAGATATGACTTAACAAAACTGAGACACAAACTGAGAACTAGAAAAATAAAATTGTCTGAAATTACCTGTACAATCTTACACGAAACTTACACTGTTTTTCATATATTTGATCTGTAGTCTCAACGCAATCATTTTTGGTAATATTGTAATTACTATTTTGAACCAGTGAGATACAAAAGAAGAGTTTTTACAGTTTCTCATGTGATCATCAAACCCAGGTCAAACCTCAACAGGTTAAAGATTATAGTCTCATACTCAATATTTACTCAAAGGGCTCACACAATCTACGGTAACAGCAAAGCTCAAATTAAACACATACAACCTAACATCTAACCACTGATTAGGTCTGTTCAATCATATAATTCTCAGAGAGCTTTTCTTCTAGTTATATAAATATTAGATTGTCTGCACTTGTCTGCACTTTTAAAGCACTATGAGTAATTAACTGCATGACTCTGTATAAATACTATCACACCCAGTACTTCTCTAATCCTGCTTACTGAAACCGATTGAGTAAAACAGAAGATAAGATTCCTGAGTAAAATAGTCGATATGGGAGGCTACTTGAACTTTGGCGGGGGAGGCGGGACAATCCCTTGCCAGGCACCGGTTGCATGGATTTTCCCTTTCTGCAACTTGTTCATTCCCATGTGACCTCTATGTCATGATATAAAGGAATAATTATAGTTAGACCGGAAATGTCGGAGCGAATTTCATTTGTATATTATAAATCTGTACCAAATCGCCATTGTTGGCACTGGGGTTCGGTGAAGCCGACTGAACTCAAACAGGGATGTTTTCTTCAGCAATCAATCCATCATGTTCTGTCCTGAGTTTCCTTCTTCAAGGCGAAAAGAATAGAGGGACACTTTCTATGCAAAGATCAAGAGTCTACTGTTTTAAAACAAAACATTTCATGTTCACGTTCATGTTACCGTGGTCGCAAAACGTTGTTCAAATGATTCAGTTTGTCTGTAGCATAGCAACTGGGATTGGCAGAGTGTATGTGTGACTTCTCTGGCATTTAACAAATGGGCCCCATCCTTTTGGAAAACTTGCTTGTTCATATCATGTCAATATGACAAACCAATGCATGTTTGTTCTTCTTATAGCACATTGAGATTTGGAACAATAATAATCAGGTGTTGATTTCACATGTTGAATTGTCACTTAGAAAACACACTCTTAACGATGTAGATGTACAATATAATGTTAACCGGCATCGTATCAGCATGTCTGCATTGCTGTCGTGAGCATGTTAGCATTGTGATAATAGCATATAGCTCAAAGCACCACTCATCAATTTTAAAGATACAATCAAATAGTCATATAAAAGTAATGAAATAAACATTCTGATTCCTCCAAGAAAGCCATGCTCCTATTTAGTTTATGTGTGAATTAATGATGAACAGCTCTGTCTTTGTGCAGAAACTGTGCAGCCCATTACACCACGTTATGGAACAATTGCCACAGAAGCTAACGAGGACTGACCTCTGTATTTGTCTGAGCCAATATTAGAGGGTTCGCCACCATCTTTGTTCTGTGAATCAGTTATATGATCTTAAGTGATAAACCACTTTCAGAAGGTTTGAAAAGTCAATCAGTTCTTTCTTGCCTGATCTAAAAATATTTCGGAAACTGAAAAGAAACAAAAGTAATGGTGATATATACAGTATCAGTCAAAAGTTTTCACTCATTGAATTGAAAGAGAAAATGTGACCTGTCCTGTATATACTGTATATGCATATATACTACGTATCAATATAATGGTGCACAAAAGGCAGCAAGAACAGCTCTGTGCTTAGTCAGTAACTAGGAATCACAGATGTGAGCCGGTTATGGAGCAACAGGGCCCATGGAGCCTCCTCTCGAGGTACCACACCCCTCCCCAGGCATTACCAAATCCTGCTCATTGAATCGGCATGCACTGTGCAACAAATAGCATGCAAACATTTCTAACGAAGGTTCTGGAGTGAATCATTGACTGATCAACCGCAGGGAAATGTGCCGAGGGTTGGATTACTTGTGTGTGTACGTGTCTGTGTGTTTGTGTGAGATATGTGAAGAGCTTGGTGTGTTCCTCCTGTCTCTGTGGGAACAGTAGACAATAAAATACTCACCTGCACACTGAATTACCAGTTGTGCATAGACTCTTTCATTCATCCATGGGAGCTTGGATAAATAAAAGTTTGTTGTCAACAGACCTATGGTACATTAACCTGGAAGAAATATATCAGGAAGTCTACTTTATATGGGAAGCTTTTGCTGTAAATACTGAATCAAGTTCTGATAGTGTGATAAAAATGTATGAGGAAAAGAGAAAAAGACTTTGTGAAAAGGTCTTCAGGGGTTGATGGTTCTGAAACAGTTTTTCAAAGGGCCGCGCCCTTCCTGTACAACAGACCTCTGAGCTGTAGAGGTGAGACTCACAGCTGAAGTGCACCATCTAGTGAACGCCATTAAACAAAAGAGCTGCTTTAGAGATGCAACAGATATTCTCCCAGAATGGAGTTTGAAACCCAAAGTTATACTCTGAAGAAGAATTAAATGAATAAAATGTCTGTAGATGGTTGAGCAGAATGACTCCACACAAAGGCTTGCCAACTATTTCTCTCTGTTTTACACAGACTCTGTTTTCAAAACACAAACACATGCACAGACATGACAGCAAACCGCTGCAGAACGGAGAGTGACTGAAAGACTCTGGACTGATGCAGCGAGCACAAGTATCACTTCAAATTGTGGCCACTTTCATTTCCCTGCATATATTTAAATATATATTTGGTATTTGGTAGTCTTCATCAATGCTTTTGCTAAATTTCGCCGGGCTCGTATGTAAGAAAAGGCTTCTGTTCTGCCACTCCACTCCGTAGTACAAACGTATGAAGGATACGAGAGAATGTTGTCACATGTACACAGCCAGTACTTGCCAATTCCTGCAGCTCCTTGAATGTTGCTGTCGGCCTCTTCCCTGACCAGTTTCCTTCTTGTCTTTTGATCAATTTTGGAGGGACGTCCAGTTCTTTGTAATGACACTGTTGTGCCATATTTTCTCCCCTTGATGATGACTGTCTTCACTGTGTTCCATGTACCAAATGTCTTGGAAATTATTCTGACTCATACTTTTCAAAGTTGAGATTTCTCTAATGCTTTGGGAAAAACTATGGCTTTTGTGTAAAAGGCAAAGCTGTCTATATAGTATTCCTTTTGGTCCATTAGTAAACATGATTTAATTTATTAACATTAAAGTATATCTTTCTCTCGTCCGTGTAAAAGCTCCTAATCGCACCATAGTCAATGCAATTATTGACTATGGTGCAAAGTTAAAAATGAAAAACAAGGAAAAGCAGAGTGAATACTGCTACTTTGTCAATGTGTGTTTCTTTGAGTCAATTGATCAAACTACCATGTCACTTTTATGAAGTCTATGAAATATGTTAGTCAAAGAAAACTGTTTGCACAAGCATGCATGTGTGTTTTAGTTGCTGCTGCAACTGAAATGTAACTTAACGTGTTTTAGTGAGCCTTCAGCTAATGCAAACGTTAAATATCTTGAAGGAAGATCTTTAGGGTGTGCTACATTTTTCAGTCTCCAGTGTTTGAAGGAACAAAAGATCTTTTCATTGATGATAAATGTGGGTAAAGGTGACATTTAAAAGTTGTTGTACAAGCCAATCCTGTTGATTCTAGCACTGAAAAGCTTCTAATATTAAAAAACAAAATAATAATCATCAAAAAGAGATTGAAGAAAGAAAAGATTGAGTTCTAAAGAAACACATTGCTTGGATGATTTAAGCTATAGTTGTTGATATGAAATCAGATTTGGTCTTGGGTGGGAAGAATGGAAGACTGAGAGAACTCGACATGAGTCAATGCTTAGTTTTACAAGATAATTGGGATTTCTTAGAGAGCTTTGACAAGTCACAACAGGAAAAGTAGAGGTTTAACTAATACCACTGATCTATGGTATCATGTATGATGTCTGACAATCAAATACACCTGCTATGGTGTGTCAAAAGATGAGGGATTATCAACGTGTTAGCGTCAGAATGTCCAATTCCCCTCTTCCAATCAAAATAGCTGGGGGGTTTTTCTCCATAAATAAGGATAATTTGGTATCTTGTCTTCAAAGAATGAAACCAGGCATCATCCCACATTAATCATTGTAACTGGAGTATTATGTGCCATTATACTAATTTTCAACACTGTGCAATGTTTTACGAAAACCCCAGCGTGACTGCTGATTGATGCAGGCGGGCCGCATGGCTCTCTGTTGATGAGATAACAAAAGAAAACAAAGACGTGATGCTTTCCAAGTGGCACATGGGTATGTGCGTCTGTTAAGGTGATAAACGCATTAAACTAGCTGGTACATTTTTAAGATTGTTCAAAATCGCCGTCCCAGAGGATAGAAAGTGTCATTGTGTGATTTAAAATATGTTCACGACGAAATGTTCAACTCTTGCTAATAAAAGTGATTTACAAGTTTTGGACACAATAATTATTGTGAACTGCCCTGCCTCAACCTTTTGGCCCGTTTGACTGAGGTGGAATTGTCGCTCACATGTGCCATTTCTGTCACGGCTGTGAGTGAATATTTTACAAGGCAATTAACTATATCTTTTTCTTCTGTTAGAATGCACTATTTTAAAATATGCCTTGAATATAGGGAAGGCTGCAATTACAAACGGATTACAAAGATTCTGGAAAAAACAATCCAAAGAATGCTGTTTCATTAAAAATGATAAAATGTGGTACTACGGGTTTGACCTGAAAAGAGGTGGAGGAACCCCTGCCCACCGATAACCACACCCGTGCTGATGGGGAGATTGCAATGAGGTGGGTGGGTTGCCTGTAAGTCACATTCTTACCTTTCATTTACCCTCCCAGCCCTTCCCACTTTACTGCGTTTGAGGCAGCTATATAACCAAGGCCACCAATGTGATGCCTCCTACTGCAGATCAACTACCTGATCCAGATCTAACGCTCGTCCAGCATGTCTTTCAGCAGCAAAATGTACAGCCAGAACACCATGAGTGTCTACGGAGGAGCAGGCGGCCGTGGCACGCGCATCTCCTCGGCCCAGCAGTACCATGGACAGTCCTCCGGAGGCTTCCACCTGGCTGACGGCCTGGACCTCCACGTCGGGGCGAACGAGAAGGCCACCATGCAGAACCTGAACGACCGCCTGGCCTCCTACCTGGAGAAGGTGCGCACCCTGGAGAAGGAGAACGACCGCCTTGACAAGCAGATCAGAGAATGGTACCTCAACAAAACGGTCATCAGCCACGACTACAGCAGCTACTTTGCCGTCATCGAAGACCTGAAGGACAAGGTATGAAGATGACATCCGACCTGTGCGTTTCCCGTTGTCTTTCCCTCCTTATCTTTTTCAGGGAGTGTGTTGGAATGAACTGTGTGTGGGGTTGAGACAGATGACATGTGAGTTAGAGGACCAGAAAACATTTTGCACAGGCAGCATACACATTTATCCTCACTGTGAGCTTAAAAACCCTTACATTCCAGTACTTTAGGGCCCAAGGGTCCTTTCCCAAAAATGATTCCAATAGATGGCATACTGTACAAACTTGTTTGTACTCTTTCTAACTTATTTCCTGTTTTTTCTCCTCAGATTTGTGTTGCCTCTAGACTTAATGCCAAGACAATCCTGGACATTGACAATGCAAAACTGGCTGCCGACGATTTCAAAATGAAGTGAGTATATTGCCCTGTTCTTCTCTGCAATGGCACACAAGTGAAACCTCACATACACATTCAATTGTGAACTGAAGGTTCACTGAAAACTTCTAATGTTAACTACCCTATAAAACCCATCTGAGCGTTTTGTTTGTTCTTCTGTGACCCCCCCGCCTCCTTCAGGTATGAGAACGAGCTGGCCATGAGGTTGGCCGTGGAGGCGGACATCGCTGGACTGAAGAGAGTTCTGGATGAGATGAACTATGCCAGAATGGACCTTGAGAGCCAGTACGAAGCCCTAAAGGAAGACCTCATCCAGCTCAAGAAGAATCACGAAGAGGTAAGGTGGTTGTTTTTAAATCGATCAAAGGTTGGTTTGGTGATTCACATGCAGCCAAATGCAGGTCCACATACTTGATGCATTCCTGCACACGGGCCAACACCCCCTCTGTCTATGTGCACAGCATGAAAGTGTCCAACTACACTGGTGATTGATTAAACCATCTATTCAGCAGCCATTCACTGTGAGACAAAGTTGAACGTTTTTTTTAAATCTACTGTGGTCTGAGCAACGCTCTAAGCAAAGCTCATGTTACCTCTGTCTTACCTCTAATAACACAAAGGAAATTCCATGTTAGGGTAGTGTTTTTATAAACAGGTCTGTCGCCCTCTTCCTTCTCCCAGCGCTGCCCCTTTTCCTTCTGCACACTTCCTTGTATTCTTCTCTCCCTCCATTAGTTCACTGCTATTGTTTGTCACACTCAGATCAAAATCCACCTAAACCGCCATGGAAATACAGCTCACAAAGAATCCATTGTGTGCTCCTGTTGCCATAATAAAAAACAAGGAATTATGTGAATTTAATAAACTTTGACACCTGCAGGATCTGGTCCTGCTAAGGAGTCAGATGAGCGGACAGGTCAATGTGGCCGTGAACGCTTCTCCCTCTCCAGACCTGACCAAGGTTATGTCAGAGATTAGGGAACACTACGAGAGTATGATCATCAAGAACAGCAAGGAGCTCGAGGCGTGGTACCAGAACAAGGTGAAAAGTTACAACTGCTCAGAATACTGCGGTTACCTTTATTCAATAGGGGTGGTTTATCTTCAAAATCTGGCAGTAATTGTTGAGTGACAAAGAACGTTGTTTCTTTCATCTGCCTAGATCACATCAGTGGAGCAGGACGTGGTCACTCACACAGAGATTCTGTTGACGTCTCGCACAGAGATTAAAGAACTGAAGAGCAACCTCGAGAGGCTTAAGATTGAACTGCAGTCCAGTCTGAGCATGGTAGGTCAACATTAACAACAAATATGATTATCCAATGGACGCTACAAATTATAACACTGTAAATGTTTAAAGAAAATCTCTTGGAGCTCTATAGCTCCGTTTAGCAGTTAGCATAAAGACAATAGCTGACGGGGGTCCAAAATGTGTTGCTTTTAAATGGCACTAAAACTCTATTTTGTGAATTTTGGAGCTTTAAAGATGCTGCTATGCGTAATTCCGTAATCTCAGTGACTGGTGACTTACTTAAGAACTTATTCCCGCAACCACAACAGAAAGGGTCTCTGGAGGGCACCCTGAAAGAGACCCAGGAGCGTTACGCTTGTCAGCTGACAGGCCTCCAGAACACAGTCACAAGCCTGGAGGCTCAGCTGTCTCAGCTCCACGCCAACATCACCAGCAACAAGCAGGAGTACGACATGCTGCTGGACCTCAAGACTCGGCTGGAGATGGAGATCGCAGAGTACAGAAGGTTGCTGGATGGGGAGGATGAGAGGTGAGACTCCATTAAGAGAGAGGACCAAATTAGATTACATAGGAAACATATTCTGATCCAGGTTGATTATACCATGATGTAGAGTAGACATGTTCTCCTGACTAATGTTGTATGCTTTCTCTTCCTCTCCACTACCAGCTCAAAAAAAGGTAAGCATTTAAAAAAAATGCAATTTCTATTTTACCATTAAAAGTGACATAGGTTTTAACAGGGTTGAAGGACTGTGTTGTGATTGTGATTGTTGTTTCTTCTAATTTTCCAACAGTGGTCACAAAAACAATCACAGTGGTGGAAACAGTTGTGGATGGAAGGGTGGTCGGGAGCAGCAAGACTGTTGGTGTGGATGTGGATGAGATTAAGTGACGACGATGGATTATTGCAAATCAATAAAGATCAAAAAGTGAAATTGAAGGTTTCTTTGCATTTCATATATTTTGTAATGAATGGGAATTCCACCTTTTTATTTCTAAAAATCCCATAAGGCTGCTAATAGCTTAACCTCACCAAGCATTCAGTCAGTGTTTTGGATAATTGTTTTAAGACTTCGTACCCCAACTCTCTACAAGTTGTATGTTTAGCAAACAAGCTATAGTAAACCCAATGTATGTTTCAGTGGTCAACTGTCATAGTACAACTCTAAAAATGTCCCCATAGGCCACAATCATAATCATAAATGATACAGAAGTGAAACTGTTGAGAGAAGGTGAATACCATAATCACACATATATATACACTCACCGGCCACTTTATTAGGTACCCCATGCTAGTAACGGGTTGGACCCCCTTTTGCCTTCAGAACTGCCTCAATTCTTCGTTGCATAGATTCAACAAGGTGCTGGAAGCATTCCTCAGGGAGTTTGGTCCATATTGACATGATGGCATCACACAGTTGCCGCAGATTTGTCGGCTGCACATCCATGATGCGAATCTCCCGTTCCACCACATCCCAAAGATGCTCTATTGGATTGAGATCTGGTGATTGTGGAGGCCATTTGAGTACAGCGAACTCATTGTCATGTTCAAGAAACCAGTCTGAGATGATTCCAGCTTTATGACATGGCGCTTTATCCTGCTGAAAGTAGCCATCAGAAGTTGGGTACATTGTGGTCATAAAGGGATGGACATGGTCAGCAACAATACTCAGGTAGGCTGTGGCGTTGCAACGATGCTCAATTGGTACCAAGGGGCCCAAAGAGTGCCAAGAAAATATTCCCCACACCATGACACCACCACCACCAGCCTGAACCGTTGATACAAGGCAGGATGGATCCATGCTTTCATGTTGTAGACGCCAAATTCTGACCCTACCATCCGAATGTCGCAGCAGAAATCGAGACTCATCAGACCAGGCAACGTTTTTCCAATCTTCTATTGTCCAATTTCGATGAGCTTGTGCAAATTGTAGCCTCAGTTTCCTGTTCTTAGCTGAAAGGAGTGGCACCCGGTGTGGTCTTCTGCTGCTGTAGCCCATCTGCCTCAAAGTTCGACGTACTGTGCGTTCAGAGATGCTCTTATGCCCACCTTGGTTGTAACGGGTGGTTATTTGAGTCACTGTTGCCCTTCTATCAGCTCGAACCAGTCTGGCCATTCTCCTCTGACCTCTGGCATCAACAAGGCATTTCCGCCCACAGAACTGCCGCTCACTGGATGTTTTTTCTTTTTCGGACCATTCTCTGTAAACCCTAGAGATGGTTGTGCGTGAAAATCCCAGTAGATTAGCAGTTTCTGAAATACTCAGACCAGCCCTTCTGGCACCAACAATCATGCCACGTTCAAAGTCACTCAAATCACCTTTCTTCCCCATACTGATGCTCGGTTTGAACTGCAGGAGATTGTCTTGACAATGTCTACATGCCTAAATGCACTGAGTTGCCGCCATGTGATTGGCTGCTTAGAAATTAAGTGTTAACAAGCAGTTGGACAGGTGTACCTAATAAAGTGGCCGGTGAGTGTATATACACTCACCTAAAGGATTATTAGGAACACCATACTAATACTGTGTTTGACCCCCTTTCGCCTTCAGAACTGCCTTAATTCTACGCATTGATTCAACAAGGTGCTGAAAGCATCCTTTAGAAATGTTGGCCTATATTGATAGGATAGCATCTTGCAGTTGATGGAGATTTGTGGGATGCACATCCAGGGCACGAAGCTCCCGTTCCACCACATCCCAAAGATGCTCTATTGGGTTGAGATCTGGTGACTGTGGGGGACATTTTAGTACAGTGGACTCATTGTCATGTTCAAGAAACCAATTTGAAATGATTCGAGCTTTGTGACATGGTGCATTATCCTGCTGGAAGTAGCCATCAGAGGATGGGTATATGGTGGCCATAAAGGGATGGACATGGTCAGAAACAATGCTAAAGTGTGCCAAGAAAACATCCCCTACATCATTACACCACCAGCCTGCACAGTGGTAACAAGGCATGATGGATCCATGTCCTCATTCTGTTTACGCCAAAGACTCTACCATCTGAATGTCTCAACAGAAATCAAGACTCATCAGACCAGGCAACATTTTTCCAGTCTTTAACTGTGCAATTTTGGTGAGCTCTCAAAATTGTAGCCTTTTTCCTATTTGTAGTGGAGATGAGTGGTGTTACGTCCCCTGTTCTGTGTATAGGTTTGTGTATGTGTTCTGTGTTCTGTGTGTGTGCATACAGGTGGTACTGATCATCCATGATCTCCATTCATCTTGACTCCACCCCCGCTCGTTACCCGGTTCAGCTGTTTCCACTCATCTCCAATCCCATCATGCCCTTCTGTCAGTATATGTACCCCTGTGTTTGTTTCACCTAGGTGGGTGGCACTCTGGTTGTGTATACGTGAGTGCTGGTGTATGGTAGAATATTTGTATTTCTGATGATTTGGTACAGTGTGTATGCAATTAATAAGTGTTCTTTTTGTTTCTTTGTTATCTTTATTACGGGGGGGGGTGAGGAGTAGTTTAGCCCCGCTCCGGAGTTTACATATCTGCACGTAGTGTTACTCCCCTGTCTAACAACACTAGCTACACCTGGCTGGGCCACCTAATGTAAGTTTTGTTAGGGCGCCTTGGTAGTGTGCCAGTTAGGTTGTGATTTTCGTTGGGAGATAGGACAGGTAAGTGGGTGGGAAGCATTTTGTTCTTTTCTTTTCTTTGGTACCGCCAGCTCTCCTCATTTCCCCTGTTAACAGTGCTATAAATAAAAACCAGCCTGTTTACCTCAACTTCAAGCCCATGTCTAATTCTTACACCTTCGACACCACGTCCTGTGGCCAATAAACAGGGTGCCGTCAGGCAGTGGCGTGGATCCCACTCCCCTCCTGGGGAGGCAGAACGTAACAAGTGGTACCCGGTGGGGTCTTCTGCTGTTGTAGCCCATCCACCTCAAGGTTTTGCGTGTTGTGGCTTCACAAATGCTTTGCTGCAAACCTCGGTTGTAACAAGTGTGTCAAGCAATGACCAGGAGACCAACTGGAGTTAGTGGAACTGAGTTTATTTAGCAAAATTCCAACAGAGAGCAGAGCAGGACTTCAACAGGTGAGAAGGTTGTTCAACGAGTAGGCCAAGACTTTCTAAAGAAGAGCGTGAGTCTAAGCACCATGCATCAAACAAGACGAGACAAGGAGTGAATGTGCCTGTGCTGTTTATAAAGGTGGTGACTGATGAGGTGCAGGTGGTGAACTGGTGACATGGCGTAATGACCTGCAGGTGCGTGTAATCAGTACTGAGGCGATAGTGAACGGCAGAGAGGGTTGGGTGATGAGGAATGTGAATGAGTGGGAGGAGTGAGTGTCTGTGATGGTGGGACCCCGACAGAGTGGTTATTTCAGACAAAGTTGCTCTTCTATCAGCTTGAATCAGTCGGCCCATTCTCCTCTGACCTCTAGCATCAACAAGGCATTTTCGCCCACAGGACTGCCGCATACTGGATGTTTTTCCCTTTTCACACCATTCATTGGAAACCCTAGAAATGGTTGTGTGTGAAAATCCCAGTAACTGAGCAGATTGTGAAATACTCAGACCGACCCGTTTGGCACCAACAACCACGTCATGCTCAAAATTGATTAAATCACCTTTCTTTCCCATTCTGACATTCAGTTTGAAATTCAGGAGATTGTCTTGACCAGGACCACACCCCTTAATGCATTGAAGCAACTGCCATGTGATTGGTTGATTAGATAATTGCATTAATGAGAAATTGAACAGGTGTTCCTAATAATTCTTTAGGTGAGTGTATATATAAATGTATATTGTATATGCAGTTGTTGTACTATTGGTACAAATGATTATACCATATTTTCAGAGCGTTACACTGTACATATATACTTATATTATCGAATCCCATTAAAATATTAAAGTTATACATTTACTTAGTTATATTGTTCCTCTTAAAAAAAGTGTTTTGGAGCCTGCATGCTGTTTGCAGTAGAGCTGTGAGTCTGGAGTCCCAACAGGAGAAGTAGAGGTTTAACTAATAACATTGATCTATGGTACCATGCATGCTGTCTGACAATTAAATACACCTGCTATGGCGTGTCAAACAATGAGGAAGTTTTGGACACAATAATTATTGTGAACTGCCCTGCCTCAACCTTTTGGCCCAAGTTTCACTGAGGTGGAATTGTCGCTCGCATGTGCCATTTCTGTCACGGCTCTGAGTGAATATTTTATAAGATAATTAACCATATCTTTTTCTTCTGTTAGAATGCACTATTTTAAAATATGCCTTGAATATAGGGAAGGCTGCAATTACAAACTGATTACAAAGATTCTGAAAAAAAACAATCCAATGCTGTTTCATTAAAAACGATAAAATGTGGTACTACGGGTTTGACCTGAAAGGAAGCGGAGGAACCCCTGCCCACCGATAACCACACCCGTGCTGATGGGGAGATTGCAAAGAGGTGGGTGGGTTGCCTGTAAGTCACATTCTTACCTTTCATTTACCCTCCCAGACCTTCCCACTTTACTGCGTTTGAGGCAGCTATATAACCAAGGCCACCAAGGTGATGCCTCCTACTGCAGATCAACTACCAGATCCAACGCTCGTCCAGCATGTTGCAGTAGAGCTGCGAGTCTGGTTCTGCACTGCTGTACGTTGTGTGGTTTCTAGGGTTAAAGTCTTGGACAAAGAGAAGATGTTGCTACTCTGCTTAGAATTTCCATACTACGCTCTGCAGAGATATTGGAAACTTTATATTCAAAGCCCAAATTTCTCTTTCATTTGAGATCCCTAATATAATATTTCTCACTGCTTTCATTGTTCATATTTTTCAAACATATCATTTAAAATAATCATATCTTAAACTTTAAAATAACTCTACAAAGTACACCACTGGGGACTCTAGGTGGGACCAAGACACAAAAAATTCAGACAAATGATTGTGAGCAAACCACAGCCTTTTATTTCATTCACATGTGTATATGAAGTTAGATTATTTTCATATGTTTCTTGTGGTTGTCAAGGGACAGCAGTACAATTAGGTGGAGCTTTTAGAGGAGGACACCACCTTGCCATTGTGCAGTTCCTGTGTGATGATTACAGTCTTGCCAGACGAGGACTTTGAAATGCTGGAACTGTGGAGGTGGAGAATTGCGTTTGATATCAGTTTATTGCCTCAATTTACAGAGTTAGTTATTAATTGACAATGAAAGGACTGAAGTGCCGTTTGCAGACAAAATTACCTGGCCTCTCCGTCCATCAGCCTCCTGTATTCTGCAATCTCCATCTCCAGCCGTGTCTTGATGTCGAGCAGCATTTTGTATTCTTGGCCCTGTCGTTCCATGTCACAGCGCAGCTGCGTCAGCTGTGCCTCCAGGCTGGTCACCTGCGCCTGGAGACCCTGGAGCTGGAAGGCGTACCGTTGCTCTGTTTCATGGATGGTGCCTTCCACGGACGCTTTCTGGAGGAGGAAGTTTAAGAGAAGAGGGATGAAGACGTGAATAAAGCGAAAAACTACTGTGGTTGCATTAAGTTGTATGTGAGATCACTCCCTGTTACCATGCTAAGTTGGGACTGTAGCTCGATCTCCAGGCCCTGCAGGGAGCGACGGAGCTCTGTGATTTCTGACTTGGATGTTTGGAGACCTTCTGTGCTGGCTGCGACCTCCTTGTTCAGCGATTCTGACTTGAGTGGACAATGGACAAAATCGGTTGCATGTAAAACCTTATATGTACCAGTTAAAACATGTAATGAGAGGTTACTTAGGCAATTAATATCACCACCGGGGTTTTGGTCTTACCTGTGTTTGGAACCAGAGCTCAAGCTCTCTTTGGTTCTTGGCGGCCACAGCCTCATACTGCGTGCGCATTTCATCCATAATGCTGCTTAGGTCTGGCTGTTGTTTTGCGTCCACCTCCACGTTGATCTGTCCACTCATCTGGCTTCTCATGGCTGCCAATTCCTGTTGAAGAGGACACGGGTTAAAGGGTTTCCTGATTTGTTTAAGTAGATTTCTTTATACATTCAATAAAGCAAAATTAAATTGCAACCCCCTCAGATTCTTGCTGACATGCATTTGCTACCAACCTCCTCGTGGTTCTTTTTGAGGTAGATCAGCTCCTCCCTCAGGCCCTCAATCTGCATCTCCAGGTCTGATCTGCCCAGTGTCAGCTCATCCAACAGTCTCTTGAGACCGGCGATGTCTGCCTCTACTGATTGACGCATAGCCAGCTCATTTTCAAACCTGTGTGGTAGCAAAAGATTGGATATTTAAAATCATCGTAAGCGTCTACCATGCATTGGTCCACAGTGATTTTCAATCTATGTTTTAGTCAGTTTGTGTCTCTTATATCTGATACTTACTTTGTTCTGAAGTCGTCTGCTGCCAGTTTTGCATTGTCAATGGACAGATAGATGCCTCCATTGGTACGGGTGGCATCCTGGATCTGTGCGACAAAACAAGGTTTCATTTGACATAATTAGTGCAATTCTAACTTCAAACTCCTCCGGTGCATCATTTTTTACAGATTCATCCATTAGTTGCATTACATGATAAATTATAGTGTGGCAATCTTTAGTTTTTCATTCAGGAATTAGAGGTCACGTAACATACCTTTCCATGCAGGTCAGCAATGGTGGCCTCAAAAGCAGAGTAGTCACGAGCGTGAGGGGAGGTCTTGCTCTCCAGGAACTTGCGGATCTTGATCTCCAAGTCTGCGTTGGCCTGCTCAAGGCTGCGCACCTTCTCCAGGTAGTTGGACAGACGGTCGTTCAGGTTCTGCATGGTGGCCTTCTCGTTGGCTCCAACATGGAGGTCCATGCCGCCGCCAGCACCTCCACCGAAGCCTGAACCTGCTCCCCCTCCCATGCCAAAGCCGCTTCCACCGCCATAACCGGATGAAAGCAGATGACTGGAGGAAACAGAGATTCTGGAGCCACCTGCACCGCCATGCATGCTGGTAGCATAAGAAGGCCGTTGCTGCTGGCTTCCAAAAAAGCCTCCACCCATGGATCTACCAGATACTCTACCAGAGCCTCCGCCAAAGGAACTGGAGCTGGAATAGGTGCTGGATCTGGACATTGTGAAGACTGCTCAGGAGGTCTGCCTGGGAGAAAATGAGATGGAGCAAGATGCACAGCCCTTCCTCTGTACCCTTTTTATACTCCGGTGTGGGAGGGTATGTCCAGAACTGAAGGGAGGAGCATTACCTAAAAAGGTTGCTCTGCCCCACCGGTTACACACACCCTTCAGGTTCATTGTGACAAGAAGGAGAAGGGGGATTAAACTTAATCCTATAATATGAAAAAACGAAAGACTCAATTCATCGAAGCCTCAGAGCCATCGGTAAACCTAGTTTCTCATGCACCACATTAATATGCATGAAGCTGTGTGAAGTTTTGTCTTTTACTATAAATGTAAAACTGTCAGCCTCAAGCGGGTATTCTGTCAAATTGTTGTTAAACTTCAACAGTTGACTCTACTTTTTTACAGATTCTTGAGCAAGACTGCTGGACAAACCTGTCATGTTACCACGGCAACAAACACTGCACGTACAAACATTGTGAAATAGATCAGTTCAGTCATTTTTTTAGTACTTGACTTCCTGTCAGCACACCTTTTCTCACACACCTCTTTTTTGTTTCTGTGTTTTCTGTATCTTGCATTAGATTCTTATTTTACGAATGACATTTTTTTTTTTTTAATGTTTTTGCAGTAGCCTGCAGGTTTGCCAGCTAGAAGCAGTTTTTATAGACTCCATGATGTAAGTTAATATTCAACCTTATGCGACTGTTTCTTGGCATTGTGGTAGAAGAAGAAGAACAAGTTGTTACTTGCCTGCTCCTTTCAATTTTACCACAGCATTTCTACTTAACAAATACCTACTGTTGACTTTTTACATCTTTAAAGTAATCAAAGCCAGATGTTTCTTTTCACTACTGCTTTCCATTTTGAAGTTTCAAACTCATCTCATGCATGTGCTGATTGGATTTGAATAATGTCCAATGTATAGTAGATAGAAACCGTAGTAAAATATGTTTGAAGATATTTCTCTCTCTGGAGACGGCATTTTCTCACCAACCTGTGCACTTCATTCAGGGTTTCACTGCTACTTTGCAGAAGCTTGAACTGTTGAGTTTCCCTGCAAGTATTCTACAGCCCAGAAGAAAAGCGATATATATACATATTGCTTTTAGAATAACATCGGGGTGTGGCAGTGCAGAGGTTTTAAACCGCGTACTATGAGAACTTTCTGGTTGAGCAATAGCATGAGCAGGTTTATGAAAAGTGTGTGAATGTGTTTGACACTACGGCATATGCTTCCCTATAATAAACAGGTATGCATGACTCTATCTGTGAACCAATCTGTATTCATTAGATTAACTAATGTTGTGAAAATAAAAAATATTGGCACACATTTAACAACTTGCAAATATATTAATCAATATGATCAAAAACTATATGCACACAGAAGATATATCTTGCTGTTGTCATGCAACCCAAATATTGTTCACTATCAGAGACTATTCACACACTGCTCTGCCGTTGGATCATTTGGAGAATGTACCTGGGATTGTACAATGCTCCATACTTAGTGATTGTTTGGTAATATCACGTTGAGCTGCTTTTTAGGCAGCAGTGGTCTGCCAATATGCAGAAAACTTGTGACCATTAAATGACCCTGATGATTCTTTAATTAGAATGTAATAGATTGAAGTTGAGACCAATAGTAAGATATGACAATGTAATACAATGTTCCATGAGAATCAGACTCTTCTACTGTGACAAAGAACAGAGAGTTGTTGTTTCTGCAGGCTGAGTGAATAATGCCAATGGTATGTGGGGCGGTGTGGCAAGGTGTGATTCCTGTGTGAAGTACAAAAAGTTATACATGCTTATAATTGAGACTTGCAAACTGATGCACTCCGTATTCCAGTTTTTTTCTTAGCGTTTCAGAAGATAAATGAAACTATAGTTAAACCTCAAAGCAGACTGCTTTGTACTCCCTGTATCTAGTGGTTCACAGTTGTCTACGCAATGCTTGTGTGGCGGGTTCTCGGACTTCGACCTGCAGGGCTCCTGCCAAAAAACACAACAATAATTCTCTTTGGCACAGTCAGTGTGTCACACCCCATCCACTTTTCATGTGACCTGCAATGACCTCAACTCATTGAGCCCTTCCCTGACACGAATACCTGCAACTAGTATGTTGTGTGCAAGAACAGAATGCTCAAAATGTGCTGTAAAATGAGGAAGAGCCTGTAGCGCTGTGTCCTGGGTGTGTGACTCTCTCATTTAAGCAAAAGTAAGACAATGTACGCCTCTCTGTGTCATGCTGCAGAGAGATTGAGGTGTGTCTTTTAACAATGTTCCTCTGTCTCAATGTTTACTCTGCTTCAGGCCCGGACAGGTTTCTGTTGCATCTTGCAATAGCCCGCCGGTATCAACCGCACCCTTTTTAAAGCAGTATAGCATGCAACGGCACATGGTGTGCAGACACACTGAGAGTTCTGGAAATTTACAACAGCATGAGCGAGAGTCATTTAACATTTCCTTTTTCACACTGTCAGGGAACTGCAAAGCCTGACTGCATCAAATGAGGTGCATACATGCTTTTGCTAAAGATATTTCAGTAAAAAAAACCTTCCTCGTGAGGGGCACACAAACATGTAGTATTGTAGTTTCTGTAAATAGACTTAGTACACCAGAAAAAGGCAGATGTGCCGGGGTATAACAACCGTTTAGTCTCAAATTTGGAATAACATTTCTGTATGTAAGATTGGTGGCAATTTTATCTCTCTAGTGCACATTTGATGTTTTTTCAATTGATTTGGTTTTGAAGTTGAGTCATACAGAATAATTTAAGTTGTAATGTCTAGACATTAATCCAGCTTTCTCTGCCTGAACTTGTTGTGCTGAACAGAGCTGCAGGATGAATGCCTCCAATTACATGTGTTCATACATTGCCACACAAAAGCAGTGAAAGGAAGGAAGTTGTTAATAGTGAGTCATTTTAACCACAGATTGACACATCAAAAGTTGGATAAAGCCTTTGCTTGATTCTACCCCAGCCAAATGTTAACCTCATTGAAGCAAAATGTGCTTCTGGGTTCTTTTTCGATATTTCATAAAATCTGCGACATAGCATTGTTATGTAATAACATACATTTTTGTTATCTTCACACTATTGTTTGTTGTCCAAGAATCCGTTTTCTCTTGAGAAAAACAAGATCAAGCAATCTACTGAAGTTGAGAAAGGACTTAGAAGAGAAAGACAGAGGTGACATCTAGCGGTGTAGAGAGAAATTACACCCAACACATTTTCCCTTAGAATCAATGCCTGACTTGGTTTTATTTTGGTGTATTGCTGTGATTTTTGGCAGACTGTCTACACCAAGAAAATACAGGATGCAACAACAAGAGCTGACCTCAGGCAACAAAAAAGTTATTGACTTTTTATCATTTTATTTTCATGGCCTAAAACGACTTTCATTATATTAACCCTTTAACTGCTCCTTTGTTTTTCGGATATATAAATTCTTCCAATGAAAGACCCCATTTATAAACTATAATAAACCATCTGGATTTGAATACATGTCTGTTATCAGGAAAATGTATCCTCTTTTTTTGCTGCAACCATATTTAAGTCTCACAGCAAAATATCACTTTCTGCTACTCTGCTATATCATTGCACCAGGAGAAGGAAAAAGACCCAAGTTAACTCCCTTAAACCACTTTCTTTGTCTACAGTCAACTGGAAATTTCAAGTAACCCACTGAATCATTTACTACACAATTATTCTGTGAGTAAGTAACAAGTTTGGCAGCAGAAGTGAACCGCAGTATCACTGAATGTCCTCCACTTTGGTGTCAACGGAGGAGGACACAACCTCTCCATCAACAATCTCTTCCACGATGATCTTCGTTCTTCTCTCCACGTGGGGCTTATGCTCTGTAGAGGTGGACAACAAATATAATACATCATGAGACTGCAGTCGTCAAACAAGCCTCAGTCAGAGGCACTGCTACGAGGTCAGAACATTGGTTTGTGTCATGATTTGGATCCGTACCTTCCACTTCCACAGTCTTGCTGATGACCACAACCCTGTGGAGAGAGTCAAAGATGATTGTTAGAACCTATCTGATGAATTTATCCGTTGGCCCGCTGCTTTCACTTTGACCAAATAAAACACTCACGTCTTTGTCTCACTCAGGTCTCCGTCCAGCAGTCTCCTGTACTCAGCGATCTCCATCTCCAGCCTCATCTTGATATCGAGCAGCTGGTTGTACTCGGCCTGCTGCTGCTCGATGGAGATTTTCAGCTGCTGGAGCTCGATCTCCAGAGTGTTGATGGTCAGCTGCAGCTGGCTGAGCTGTGCACTGTATCGGCCATTCACTTCTTCCAAGTTCTGTTTCCGGCACTGAAACTGCAGCACAAACGGACGTTATTATGACAGTTTAACGATGTATCGTTGTAGTGTTTACCTTGATATCCTTCATGGCAACAGATAAAATGGTCAGATCCTGTCTGTTACTATTAAAGCCCATTGTGCAGTGTTTTGGAGTCTTGTGAGCCTTTAAACAGCAAATCTATTATATTAATCTGTTATCTATTATAATCTATCTAACTTCCTGGATCATAATTCATGGTTTTAAACAACATGCCCCCAATAACACAGCATTGTTTTAGACCCAGACTGCACAAGCCTTTTATCCCTTCAGGACACCCATGCCACTAGCAATGGGAGAGCGTCAGGAAAGGACTTTGTGATAACCATTAATATCAAGAGGACGGTTTCCATGTAAATATGCACATGGGAGTGATGCTTTAGGAAAGTTAGCTGATCATGCACCCCCCTGCACAGCGAAGGTGTGCTTTTACATCCAGTCAATTTGGCTATGGCCTACCTCTGTGACGATGCTTTGATAAGTAATCTCCAAACTCTGGTAGCTCCTCTTCAGCTCTGAAAGCTCTTTGTAATATGTCTTCACCTCTTGTGAAGACGTCACAATTTGCGTCTGGAGAGTCTCCACCTTTTATTTTTTTTAAACACACACATAGAAAATTATAATCAGCATCATCGTTTCAACATTGTAACATTTCAGGCACGTGGCTCTGGTGTCTCACCTTAGAGTTGAACCATTTCTCGAGCTCCTCCTTGTTCTTCAGCACCACCGCCTCATACTGGTCCCTCGTCTCCTGCAGGACCACATTCAGATCGACGGACTTTGCGCTGTCCACCTCCACATGGACCCCGCCAGTCCGCTCGGTCCTCAGCAGACGCAGGTCCTGTAACATTGACATGTTGCTCTCTTGCCCCTCTACAGGTGTTTGAGTTGTTGCTGTCACGACCACTAGATGGCGCCATAGCACATGAGTGGATCTCACCTCCTGATGGCTGTTCTTCATGAACATCATCTCTTCGTTCAGACCTTCTACCTGTATCTCCAGGTCACTGATAGAAAGAGTTAGTACATCCCTGGCCCCTCGGATACGCGACACGTCCGCCTCCGCCGTCGTACGCATGTTAGTCTCCATCTCCAACCTGCAGGACGAAGCCAGGTGAAGTTGAATAAAATGAGTGAAAACAATAATGATTTCTATAGTCTCCAGTCTTCTCCATTAGATGTAAATGCTAATGAGCGGGGCAATACATGGATATAATATTGCTATCATGCTATCAGATGAGAAACATTTCTAATATCAGAACTTTGTATAATAGTGTATTTTTTTACCTATTATTAAATTCTCCATTACAGTAAGTCATTTTCGGAACATAATGACTATTATTTGCGTTTACACTTTGATTAATTATGTCCTCAGTACTGATGGTAATTCATCAAAAATCACTAAGTATAATCCTACAGTATTGAGGTATGAATGGGCCACATCATTTCTCTATAAGGTCTTCAAATGTGTTTGATGTTCATCCAAGTGAAATTAATTGGAGTTGGATTGTTGGATTTTAGCATGAAAGAGAGGTAGACCTACTTCATTGCAAAGTCATCTGCAGCCAGTTGAGCATTGTCCAACTGCAGGACCACACGTTGATTCTCAGAATGTTTCTGTGAGATCTAAATGAGAAGAAAATATCATCGTATATTTAAATGTTTTTTCACTCAAAGCCATAACACTGGCTGCCTGCGTTAGTGATCCATCCTTGTTTGGACACTACACTCGTGCTGTGCTTGTAGTTTATTGTGTTGTAGTACAATGTTGTGTGTTATATCGTTTCTGTAAAATGTGAATAGTTTACCTGAGCTCGGAGATTAGTGATTGTGGCAAAGTAGTCGGTGAAGTCATGGGAGAGAACGTTTCTCTTCTCATAGAACTCTCTGATCTGCAGCTCCAGCTTCCCGTTGGCTGACTCCAGTGAGCGCACCTGCACACACAACCGCAGGGTGACACATCATGCCAGAACATATTAGACATGACAGATACGTCTATTTATGAAACGCTTCGTAACTCCTGGTTGGGGCTTGGAGCCTGTTTCCTGGGTTTGTTGTGGTTAAAGATGCATCAAAAAGGCAATTTGTAGACCTACTCAAACTAAATAATCATCACATGTATTTTCATGAATTGATGAAACAATTATTCAAATGCTTTTTAATTCTTTAGTTGTCAAAGTATTTCAAATCAACAGAATGTAAAAGCGTACATGTATAAGTGATGCATTCATTCTCATCCAGTGTTAGAGCACACATGCAGTGCACAAATTATCCTGTTTATAAAATCTATCATGCTTTAAATGTGACATATAAACATTCCCATGGATGAGTTTAAGGTGCACAGCATGCCGCTGTGAGGATTCAGCTTATTCTTGGTGTCAGTAGAGATCGGTGATGAGATGGAATTTTATGAATATGTTCAAAAAATGCTCCATTCTGTGATTGTATGAAGAAAAGAGACCACTTTTATCATATAAACTGTATGATGAATCAGAGAGAATCTTCAACACAATGTTATTATTCTAATATTCTCAAATAAGTTGATCACATATAAACATAATTCATTTCTGATAAAACCCCCATGTATAGGGTTTTTGTCCATAGTCAAAATGCAGGTCTTAGACAGAAAGCATTGTGCTCGTCCGTTCTTACCTTCTCCAGGTAGCTGGCCAAGCGGTCGTTGAGGTTCTGCATGGTCAGCTTCTCATCGTGGACCATGGCAGTCCCGCCGAATTGGGCCAGGCCACCGGAGGAGTAGACTGACTCCGAGATGCGAGTCCCGAACCCCCCCGGGCCCCGTACACGCTGGGCGCACGGCTCCACGGGGCCGCCACGGACACTCTGGTCTTGCCGCTTGCGACAAGCTGCATCTCTCTGCTCACGCTGCTGGTGGTGCTGCTGCTGGAGATGCTGCGGGAGCCGAAGCTGCGGCTTTGGCGCATGACGGCGGTGGACATGATGACAGGCGGAGGTGAGGTGGCCTAGAGGCGACGAGTAGGGATGGAGAGTCCAGCGAGGAGTAACTCTACCTGAGACAGCGGGACATTTTATAGTCTGGAAGGAGGAAGCGCAAACTGGTCCCCGCCACAATAGTGTGTGGCATGCAAATCGCATCATACATGTGTTAAGGTGTGGTGTAAAAGATGGGTTGAACGTCAAGTTAGGCAACTTGATGGATGGCTGATAAGCAGACTGACAGTAAGCGAGGCATGAAGATAATTGTTTTTCTTCAGCTGTCAAAAATAGTTAAGCTGTTTCAGAAAATCTGCTCAGGTATTTGGAACAGGCAGAGTGTTCACAACTGTCCCTTTTGATATAGAAGACACATAATCCACCTTTTACAAATGAAGTGTTGAAGTTAAAATAAAGAAAACTAAGCCTCACTGTAATGCACTGTCCTGCTGTAATGGATTTTGCTGCAGCATCACCCCAGTAGCAAGTCTGGTTTGCTACTGCTATGTTTTTACATGAATTGCAAATATGCAACTACATGTAAATCCATTAATCAATTGTACGAGGAGCAGTAATAACATGTTCTATTACAGTTTTCTGACTGCATTTCAACTACTGTGAGAGTGTACACAGTTGATATACTGTACTGTAAGCAGCATGAACAACATGATTAAAGAGACAGACAATGACGGCTTCATAACAGCCTCTGTCTGCAGTTACCTGTACCTGCACCATATTTGAATCTTTGTCTAAGAAGGGGGTGGACAAACCAGTTAATTGGTAGGTCTTTCTCATGAACTATACGTCTTTTCAAGCATAACTTTGAGATCAATGCCCAAAATACACAAACCCAAAGATGCAATGCTGTGTCACACCTTTTCGAGTTATCTACCATCAGGTGAGAAGGAAATGATCTGAACAGTTTGACATGAGAATCTGAAAAACTATTTAATCTGCTGTTGCCCACGCCCTCTCGGTTGAAGTAACAGGTGACACTTTGCACAGCACTATTTAATGACTTTTGTTACTTTCACATTCATTACAAACCATTACGGTAAAAAACACTCCATTACAAATACAACTACGATACCAGTTAAAATGACACTAAGTTAGGCAAATATAAATTATACATCTGTATGATTAACAAGGATTTATCACATGCTCAGTAGGTTATGTGTATTCATTTAATCCATTTCACTTTTGAGGGCAATATTGTGGATTTTCCAACTTAGAATGAAAAACATGTAATTTCTTTTTAACTAAAGTCATGCCAGAGAGCTTAGCAGCCCAAAGTAGCACCTAAAATGATTAAATTGTGGTCTGACTGACACTATTACACGGCCAAGAATGTATTCTCACTAAGTAATTTATTCAGCATAACCTTTTACCGTGATGAGTATCTGCTGCAGCCACGCCTCACAACGTGGAGTCCAATCTTGGGATCAAGTCAAAGGCACGAGGTGTTTCAAGTATGTGTTATTTGTCTATCATATTTCAGTAGGTGTGTTCCGCCGGTGCACTGCGTGCATTAATGCCAGATACAAGACTAGTAAATGTTTATTGGATTGGATTATTAGAAATATTGACTGATATCTAACAACGTTCACAAACCCCTTTCCAACTATTTAGTATACTAAATAGGATGATATCTCAGTTTAATTTACTGTAAGGCTGCTTAGATTTACATCCCGAGGTTTTGTTTGCAAACACAATAACCGAGTGAAGCCTGTAAACGCGCCTTGTAGTTTTTTCACTAAAAGGGTCGAGTGTACGTCATCTGGAAAGTCCAGGCCACAACGTGACACGGTGATGGGAATCAATACCGCCGAGAAATCAATAGATCCTACATACTACTTTTTTTTGTCAATTTTGAAACACATCATCCAGCGTTACGTAAAATGAAATGTAAAAACATCTGTCGACAGCCCATACAGAAAATTAGGCACTTAGATGATACATAAGAATAGTAAATAATACATTTGTCTGTCTTTCCTTCCAACAGTTGGAATAAAATTAACTATAAATGTTTAGACCAAAAATATCTTAAAAAAGGAAGCTAGGTAAGAACACCAGAAACACGTTTTCAGCGACTACATGTTAACATCGGATCCTATGTAGGTAACAAAAAAATAGAGCTATGGGAGCATTGGATTTTTTCTGTAAACACATTGACTCGTTTTACTGTTATTGCAGTGCAAATTAGACCTTCCCAGGAGAGTGAAAAGCATGATAATGGATTTGTGGAAGTCGTGGTGGATGGTTTCCTCTACGCACATCCTCCCAATGCATCTGTCTACAAATCAATCGTGGACACCATACTTGTGGTATAAAAGGAGACGATCGGCTCCTTTTGGACCAGAAGCAAAACACTTGTTGGATTTTGTTGTACACGTGGTTGAAAAAGTTTTCACAGGTAACAGGTAACTTCTTTATTGTTCTGTTACAGAATTATTTTGTCCCTTCAATTAAATAGAACTGTTTTTGTCTCCTTTTTCAAAGTCATGTCAAGGAAAGTTATTGTGGTGTTTGCACTGCTGGTTGCACTGCTGCCACCCTCTGCAGCCGGAGACGCCACAGACACTCATCTACTGCGGCAGCTTCTAGCCAAGACGGAGACGGCGAGAGGCTCGGCAGGCGGAATGGAGGCGGTGCCTCGGGCCCCTTTGGCACGGACGGAGAGACGGGCACACCTATCGGAGGACGAACGGGAGATTATGACAAAACAAATAATGCAAGCAATCTCAGGTATGATGTGGGTTGGCGTGTGAAAAGGCTATGATTGTTGACGCGAAAGTGCAATGAGTGATTTGAGTCGGCAGGGATCCAAGGAGACGCTCAGATCTGTGTGCTGAACACTTGTGTGTGTGCTTCATGTTCATAGGAATGGTTTGTTCACAGAGATGAGGAACTCGGAGTGCATGTCAGATCGGGACTACCAGGGCTGGGTGGACTTTGGACGCCGGGACGCAGAATGAGTCACAGCGACCTGAGAGCTCAGGATTCCTGCTTTTTGCTCACGTTTTATTGAAAGCCCATGTTCCTCCCATGTGTACTTTATAAATAAAACTATTTTGCAGAACCATCACGGTAGTAATATTCTTCTTCTTCGCTGCCATGAGGGAAATAAAATAAATGTAAGACTGTGCTGGATGGAAATGCAACGTTTTATTGACAGGTGGTACAATTTAAACACAGAACAGAGCAAACAGCGGTGCAGAGAAACAGTTGTTTGGTTGATTTAAGTCAAAACACAAATGAGGAAACCTGTGTTTATGACATATTCCCTTTTTAATCCACAGTATCCTATGCCTTTTTGCTACAGTTGATTGGCTCAACAAATTTCAAGGAAACATGCTGTTTAAATAATTAGGACCTCTTCTGCTCGTGCATGAATGCAGACTCACTTTGCATGTCTAAAACTATTTTGATTTAATTAACCTCCCAGCAATTGAAAAACTCCTGATTGAAGTAAAATTCAGCAGATTTTATACAAGCATGATTTTCAGTGAAAACAGTGCAGTAAATTTACATATGACTTGTAAAAAGCCTATTCATCTTCTTGATGCAACATGGAAAACCAATGAGGGCAAAATACAGAAATACAGCCCAAACCCCCTGTTTTCCCTGAAAGAGGGGATCTTCAGGGTAGACAGCTGCAGGATGTCAATGCCATCCGCATTTAGTCACGCATCGTGCTGTGCTCCTAGATCAACGTCTCAAGTGTTTCACTTCGTATAACTGACCATCTTATTTACAAAATGATAATCTCAATTTAGCAGCTAATAAGCAGCAAGACCAGAGTGCGTTTTAGTGCATTTGAAAGTTCTTCAGTGTGACAGCATAGGTTCAGTTTGTGGTTCCAACTAACAATAATTTACTTAGTAGTCTCTTTTTTCCCCTAAAAGACAACATTTTTATATACACATAAGTGATGTTCCGCTTGGGAAACTGCAGGATTGTTTTTTTTCTAAACAAGCAAATGTGAGAAAGGTAACACGGTAAAAAAAATGTTTCTTTTTTGTGTAAAAAGTCTAACAAACTGTTGATAATTAGGTGGTTTTCATAAGATGAAGATGTCACTCACGCACACAAAAACACACACCTACTGACTTAAAAAAAGAACATCACTGGCCACTACCAACTTAAAGATGGCTCTAGCACATTCTGTGGCGTATGCTTCCAAGACAGCGGAGCTGTGGGGCCCTGTACTGCACAGGATGGATCACATGGTTGGAGGTCAAGTCACCACGGACGGATGAAATGTCCTCATCACACTTTCGGAGGATGTCCGACCGCTTCTCTCTTCCACGCGGCGCTTCATACCCCAGGCTGCCACTCTGTGCAGCCCCAGACCTTGAAGCTTCTCAACCAAGTTTAAACTGAAAATGTACCGTCGACCCTCTTTTTCCAGTGGGGAGACCCCACAATTGTCTTTTATTTTGGAGGGTGAATGTTTATTACTACGGTTGTGGTGCAGGTGGTCGTGTGGAACAGCAGAGGCTGAGATGCCGCGCTCTTGAAGCAGCTGCACAAGACCCAGTGAGGAAGTGTTTACATTTGAGGTGGGGGTGGTGGGGGCCCGGCCTTCTTGGCCAAAGGGCCACTGGTTGGATGGCGATGAAGTGTTCATGAGCTCACAGTTCCGACAAGATGGCAGGCCGAAAGACTGCAGGCTGCTAATGGAAAGAAAATACAACTATTAAAAATAAAAACACAAAATAGAATAAAACAAAGAGGTTTCTTCTCAAACGAACATGCAAGCTCATTTACAAATAATGGAAAACAACAATGAAACAGTTAGAGTTGGTTAATTTGTTAGTGTCATCATTTCTGCTCAAGATGAATGAACAAGATGTTGATGGGGCAGCAGAGATAAAACAGGATCTGGTGGTTTGCCAAGATGAAAACCTAGAAAGGTCAAGAGACATAAAACATAGCAAACCGAGAGTGTGTGGCGGAGTACAAACAAGTTAGTGTGGTTAGGAGGGGACTGAAGCACAATGCAGGATTCCCCCTTTAGTTGTGATGATCTTTTCAGTTGGGTCACAGCGAATGTACAATATCTCTACGATCCTCTTCTGAAGTGATTAACCAGGGTGTCACTTGGTTAACGAACATTAGTCCCGTGCCTCTGTCATTAACAATAAAATCCAGCATTCATAATGTATCCATAACCCTCGACTCTTACTTTGCCCCGAAGGAGCCTACTAGAGTTGGAGGAAGAGCCTCGACAGACGTTTTCTTCCACTGTAAAGCGTAAAGAGTCGAAGATTAAGAGAGAAAAAGATCACGGAAGACAAGAAATCTGGAACATCCTAACTTGTGGATAAATGAACCAACTTTTTACAGGAGTTTGCAGTAACTCATGTACATCACAACAATATCAGTAAACACAAACAGCCTGCTAAAACACAACATGTACATTCTTACCTAGTGGATAAGGATGGGATGAGAAGGGAGGGTTGCAGGACCTGGCAGGTTTTAATGGGAGAGGTCTGAGGGAGTTTGGGACCAGGTGGAGAGACTGCAAGATCACGGACGGAGAAAAACGCACATTAAACTAAAAGTTATATTCAATGAGGACCTACAAGACCTAATGAAGCTGCTAACAGGAGTAACACCGAGGAGAGAAAAAAAGAGGTAACGTGGATTTTAGAGGAAGAAAAGGACGACGCTACTGGAAGTGTGTGGCATGAGGTCAGTGTGTCTCCTACCCATGCCATGTGCTCCAGACAGGTCAGGCTCGTCCTCCTCCAGGTCGTTCAGACTGTAGACGTGCTGTAAGTCGACCTCGAGCTCCCTGAAGTCTTTAGTCAGGACGCCTGGACGTGGATGCAGGATGCCTCCCAGGTTGGGTTTGGCCAACTGCTGCCACTGGTGCAGAGTCACAGAGCCTGACGGGTCGGAGGGAACTCAGGTTACAGAAATACGATGCAGTTACTTGGTATTCATACAGTGCAAAATGACAAGTTTTTTCTCTCAAACCAAGTATGGTATGAAGTTATTTGATTCATTAACATGTGATCTAATTTCTCCACAAAAAGGAATGATACAGCTGCTTGTGCCCACAAAAAAGGGACATTGCAGACAATAAAGGTGAAAATTAAACAGTTGACTTACAATTGCGGTAAAAGAATTTGTCCCAAAAACAAAAGCAGCAGTTCTATTTAATTAGGATCACAGACTGCTGTCAACATGGATCTGCACAATTGTGCTGTTTGTGAGGGCACTTCAACTTGGACAAGCGCCTGTGAATTGATGAGACACGGCATGCAGTGAGACTCCTACCTTCCAGAGGTTTGACAATCTGCAGGCGGTCGGGCAGGTAGGACCTGGATCCCCCTGAGGAGCCACAGGAGGCCCGCGAGCTGGCGTTGGAGTAGTTGGTCCCCGTTGATGCTGCCGCGCTGGAGACCAGGCTGTCATTTGGCGTCAGGAAGCCACTGGAGCCCTCGCCCTCTTCGCAGTCTGCTGCCAAGGCGTGAAGTTTACGCTCGCGCTCAACCTCGAAGAAAGGCCGCTCGGAGGAATGGTTCTGCTGGCGGGCTGACAGGCTGTGCAAGGCGGCTTCCAGGTCCTGGCCCCCTGGTGTGCCTGGCTGGCCCAGACGCTTCGGCCCACTGAGCCTGTGGTGAATAGATGTGGATTTAGCGGTGTCAAAACTGTAATGGGTTGATCATGTTGCAAAAACATTTTAACTTTAAACGATGCCTAAAAAAATAGATCTGCAAATTTCTTTTTGTTTTTATACTGCACGTACTGTATGTGAAAGGATGCACACTCAAACACACCTGTTGTCTTCTTTCTGAGCATTATTGAAGCTGGGCTTGTCCTCCAAAGTAAGGCTAGCATTGTCTGAGCCATAGTAGCTGGTTCGGGGGGTACTCGTGCAACTGGATTGAGTTGACGCTGGGCTGGAGCCTGGCAGCCCGGGGGAGTGACACCCGGACCGCAGCCTCACAGCCTTGTTCACCACCTTCACCGTTTCAAACACACGCCAGGGATGGTTCCTGCAGGGAGAGCCGGGTCGTGAGTGGACATAAATAGCCGACACGCAATTTACATTATTCGCCTCGGTTGCAGGCCTCTTTGCAAAATAGAAAAAAGTACAACCCAAAATCCAATCACTGGATTTTTGAAGATGAAGCAAATTGTATAAATTATCTAGGAGCTAGAAATGGTCAATTGTAATGTAGCGTCTTTCAATTAAAAACTACTGAATCCCAGCTCAACACAAGATATAGGAGGGACGGAACGTACGCTATCAACCCTTTTGGACCCCTGCATACAATCATTCAAATCTGTCTTTTAAAATATCTCCATATATTTGTTGCAGTGGATCTTTAGAGCAACAGAAACCTGGCTGAAGTGACACTGTAGATTTACGTTTATTTATTTGTAAGCTAGCGCTAATAGATGATGGATGGACACAAATGTCTTTTGAATGCTTGGTGTACAGTGGCGGAAAGTATGAAACTTTGGTTTTTATTTAAAATTCTACAAAAAAAATCTATATATATGAATCATAATCTTTACTTATTAAAGCAGTTGCAGCAGCACAGAAGAACAAAACCACGGACTCACTTGTACTCTGAGGGTGCCGAGTTGTCCCGGCCTTTGCGGAAGGTGCCCTCTATCTCGGCTGCCAGCGAGTCCATGGGGAGGACAGAGGCTAGCGCAGTGTAGCGCTGCACCGTGCTGTTGGGAAGGCTCTTATTACGCAAGTTCTTAATGTCCTCTCGGGCCTCACGGAGCATGTCCTCACACTGAGAGTACTTGTCCCGCAGGTCCTTCAGCTGCAGACAAAGGGGGACATACCCGTCAAATTGTATTAAATAAAGAATAAATTGTATAAGCATTTGCAAAGACATATATAAACTGTGTGTGTAAGGCGAGAAGAGAAGCGACTTAGGGTAGAAAATTATATATGCATTTTAAGAAAATATTGATTGTAGGTGCAGTGCTGTGTGGATTAAAATAATTTAATATAATTTTAATCCAGAAGCAGTTATTACCCAAGTAAAAATTAAACTAATGAAGGCCACAAGCAGAAAAGCATCCGCTACACATCCACAGGTGCTGGATGCGAAAGAATCTCATATTGATTCCAAGTGAGTATATTTTGTCAAATGAATTGTACTTGTCTTGCCTCTGACTGAAGATTTAGCTGGCTCTCACGGGAGGCACTCAGGTGTTGGTTCAGCTCCTCGTTCTCATGTGTGAGCTAGAGGGGACAGGGAGAAGATCGGGAGAAGACCGTGAGAAGACTGTGAGAAGACCGTGAGAAGCGTTTCACTGCGGCACTCGCAGAGTGTCCTTTTGAAGACATCATGCAAACGTTTTCTCACCCCTTTGCAACGGGCCTGCAGGTCAACAATCTGTGCGAGCAGTGAGCTGATCTCCTCCTGTTGCCGGAGACAGTCTTCTATTTTTCGCGCCAGCTCATCTGACAGGTCGACGACCCGCTTATTCACAGACGCTGAGACACAAGAGTCGTGGTAAATACACCTGTGGCCGATCATCTCTGCGTTGCTTTCATATACTGACATTTGACTGTACAACTTACAGAGTTCTTCCACACACACCATCATAAGCTCCTGCTCTTGCTCCTCGTAATTGGCCGTCTCTGTTGTGAGGTCATTGGCCTGCAGAAGCAATGTCAAAATGTCACACTTTTAGTGCTGGAGGCATTAAAAAAATTAAAATGGTATTTGAGGGTACAGTACAATATCAAGAGCTTGATTGTTTTTTAAAGAAAGTGATGTGTCTCATTTCATCCAATAATTATGATAAACATTCCGTTAATTTCACGTGTTGCGTACCTCTAAACGCAGTTTGCGGTTCTCGTCCTCTAAACCCTTGAGTTTCTGCTGCATGAAGTCGTGATGGACGAAGTTGAGGAGTGAACTGCATGATTCGTTCCTTTTTATTCTACAAGTGAAGATGAATTGTTAGCATTAGAAATGTTTCTCTCACTAAGACAAAACAAAACTGAGCTTGCAGAACCAAACAACATGTTTATTTCATCAAACTACTTTCTAACTAATTGAGTGGTACTATGGGATCATGTAGTAAAGTACGTAATGCTAAGATTTTGCTCCACATCAGATTAACCGTAAACAAAATGTGTGTTTTCTCTTCATTTGTGGTGATACAACAGATATTAGGTACATTAGGCCTTTTTGAAACAGCCAGTGTCTGTGGGCTAGTGTCCATGGGTGTGTGTGTGTGTGTGTGTGTGTGTGTGTGTGTGTGTGTGTGTGTGTGTGTGTGTGTGTGTGTGTGTGTGTGTGTGTTGATGCGTGCGTGTTTGTTTGTGCAAACCCACGGGGATTGTGATTCAGCGTTCTCGATCTCCTCGGTGCTGGCGTAGAACTGAAGGAGGTCGTCTCGCATTGAGAGCTCATGACGTAGTTGAGCAATCTGGAAGATGCAGTGAACAACATCTCTTTAGCAACACATGGACAATGAAACACAGACAAGTTATTTCAGTGAGACAACGGTGACATGGGGCTTTTTTGTACCTCTTCCTTTGCAATCTCAAGCTGCTCATCCAGCATCTCATTGCGTGCGGTTATTTCTTGGTTCTGCTTCAGGAGAGATTGACCGATTCGCGCTGCTAACTCCAGATCCCGCTCTTTCTGCAAAGTAAAGGCAAACATTTTACATTTATATAGGAATATGCATAATTATGTAGTATAGTTAGCTATATGTTGTAAAAATATTATATAATCACAATTTAAATGAAACTGCTGGTATGTCTTTTTACCAAATATAATGAAATACTAATGCCGTCAAGGTTTACAAACAGGAATGTTCAGTAAGGCTCATCTGCTGCGTGTCTCTCACCTCCTCCAGAAGGTGGGTGACTGCCTTGATGTCATGATACGTCTTGGTGACCTGGCCCACTCTGTCTGAACACAGCACTGAGGGAGGAAGGAGAGAATGGTTTAATTAATGAAGACTCAGTGGCAGAGCAGGGTGAACGTCAGTCAGAGCCCTGATGGGCCTCCACTGTGGCCTCTGCGATCAGTGTACGAATGCGTGTGAATGTGTGAATGACGACAGCGAAAAAGGCTTCAAGTAGTCGGTAGATGAGAAAACCCTGATCCTCCAACGGAGGGATTGCTAAATGTTTCTAGGTCTTCGGGTAAACTTATTTCACCTACAAAATTGTATTGTGTGTATGTATTAGAACTACCCCCCACCCAAAAAGGAACCAACCAACCAAGAAGAAGATACAAAACGCCTGGAGTGGACAAATTACAAGGAAAAAAACAGTATTAAGGACCACAGTAAATGTGTATCAAGTAAAAACCGAACATTTGTGTTAACTAGGCAGGAAGGAAGAGGTAAAAGGGAAGAGAGCGGCAATAGAGACAGCCCTGGTGATAATGTTGCTTCTTGGCCACTAAATAAAATGTCCAGTACTGTTTAGTTACTTTCTATTTGAGGTTCTGCTTTTCTTTGGCCTTTCTGGAGACACTTCTCAGGAGGAAATGGATCATTGGAGTGTGAAATAAAATGAGGGAAAGGCACACATGAACAAATCCTGGTTACATTTTTCATTATTAAATATTGACCTGAGAAAACAGCAGTGGGCAAAGCCAGACCGCCGACAGTTGTCTTAGTGAGAATGAGATACTCGAGTCCACCTATTTTCTTCTTGAAGTCTCCACAGCTACAGACCCCAACGTCTAGATACTGATCCTCTTAGCTTGATCCTTTTCAGCCCAGATAAGACGGCTGTAAAGACCTCGTTCTCCCGGACACCAATATAGCTCATGGGGAGAGATGGCCAGGGCTAAACTGACAAAGCGGTCAGACCAACAGGACATGTGCAGGATGGGAGGGATAAGACTGACTGCCTATTGACCTGAAACTTTGTTTACATCCCAAGGAATTCTTTGTTTGTGTTCTGAGTTAAAAGATAATACGGGTGTCGCAGTGTGTGCGGGGAAAGAGTCACTTGAGTCATCGATGTGGTTATTAATTGACATAATTAGTATTCTGGTGGTGAGCCAAACACTGTAAAAGTTGGTGTTTCCTTTGAACGGCCCTTTTCGGCTTTGTGCTTTTGTAGCAGAACTTCTTTAGAAACCATCTTTCAACACGTGACTCGCCTGTTGAAGGTTTCTAAATGAAACTGCATAACTCAAAAACAAAGTCAGTCGTGTGATCATAGAGATGAGAAGTTGCCAACAGCAAAGCAATTAGATAGAGGTTGCAGAATGTGGCAGCGTTATCAGTGTCTAATGAGGCTAATGCAAAGAACTGTGACTTATTTATTATAATTCATGTGAATTCATCAGTCTGAGCTGATTCATTGTAAAATAGAGGTCATGTTTTCCAGTTAACCAAGTAGATTGAAGAGTAGTGCAAACACAACAGATGAAAAGGTTCTGCGCCGGGAAACTGGATGCCATTTTACCTAGAAAAATAACAAAGCTTTACCAGACAAAGGATAAGGAAATAATGTGTCAAAGCCACACCTGCAGAAGTAGAATGTAATCTAATTTGGGATGCTAAGTAGGTAGGGCACATAGCACATATAAGCACGTAAATACTCTGAGCACTAGTCCTCTATCTGATATACACACACAAACACGTATACACACATATATATACATATACTAGGGCTATATACATATGTACACTAAATGCTGTTAACACAATTTTCTTTCGCATTAACACTACTGCGCACTTCAGCAGACTACGTTGGATGCGGCATGCAGGAGAGCTGTCGACAAACCAGCGCAAGAAGAATGAAGCGTCTTTAGAATCCCAAGGAATGAGGCGTGTACGAGCCTCCCGACACGCGGCGCTGCGAGGAAAACACCCGAGTTCTGTGGAACGGAGCGACGGCGTGACTCACACAGCAGTCTGAAGATCAACATCTGCACCCTGCTGGTCTTATTGGTCAGAATGAGAGAGGGCCCTTATCCTCTGAAAGAGGTTTGAGGGTGTTGCTCGGAAAAACGCCTAGAGAAACAGAAATACAGTACTCACATCCACCTTAGAAGCCATACTCTTCCACAACATTGTCAACATGTCTGATAACAAGATGTTGCTGCCTGGTCAGTACAGCACTTACTATATTACTTTGAATCTGCGGGTTCACTAAATAATCAATTTACTAAACTTCTGCCTAAATTGCGCACAATTACATTGATCATGTAATGATTGATTCCATTAATCATGTAATTACCTAAATGTATTCAGTAAATTAACAAGGGTTAATCCCATAATAGTTCAACTTCCTCAAATCCTAATGTACTTAGGAATGGATTGCAACCCTTGTGCTAAAAGATAAGTCTGCAGCCGGAGTGTAAGTGGGCTTCAGATACTGTCCCGTGTGCACATGCACAAAAGAAGGCAATGAGGCTTCTGCAGGCATTTTCATCTGCAGTACTTTCATTATTTCACATCAATCTATCTCCAGAATGTCAAATGAAGTTCATTTAATGGCTTATTTGAACGAATGCATCCTTCAGCAAGCGAGCGAACTGTACTCCGATAACGTCTCACGTGTTGGCTCCGTTTCAGCTTGACCTGACGGCCGCGGCGTGGAACAGATCAAGGAAAGATATGCTGCTGCCAGCTGGAGGTTTTAGGGTTTGTGTAGACTTAAATCCAGGCAGCCGACCTGACCTGCTGCTTGCGTGCTAATGCTGTATCTAATGGATGAACGTTGCAAACTTATGCTTGTGATGTCTGTCATGCTGTGGGGGTCAGACAGGCCTGAATGAGCACCAAAAGATAACAATCATTTATCCTCGATTGATGGAAGAGTAACAACACCCTCGCTATGGAGAATTGAACGTAAAAACAACACAATTAGATACTATCAGATTAAAAACTACAGCTGGATTTAGCCTAAAATATATATATATATATTAGGGCCGGGACTTTAGCGCGTTAATTACGATTAATTAATTACAATGTGAATTAAGATTAATTAATTACACAAAAAATAACACATTAAACATTTTTCACGCATTTTTACACTTATTATTTGCACCGCGGAAAGTTTCTCACTGGATGAGTTTCGGCAAACCGATTATACTGGAGCACCAACTAGCGTTCATGACTTCAGACAACAACAAACCACAGTGAACATGAACGAAGAAGCTGACGAGACCGTGTCGAGTGAATGGGAAATCTTATTATAATAAACACATGGATGGAAGCGTGGATTACAGCATGGTTGTGTGCAAGCTATGCAACAAGGAATTTGCATATCACCGCAGCACATCGAGCCTTAAGTATCAACTTAAAACAATGCAAAACAATTAGCAGCTGGCGTAGACGTTAGCCCGACTCCGAGAACAAGGACCCACACCCAACCCACACTGCACCAGATGACTTGAATGAATTAAGGACCAGGGTAACTAAGTCCACGTCTGAAAAAATAACCAATGTTCTGAATGTACTTGAAAGTATTGGTCTATTTAAAAAAACATAGTTTACAGAAGGTCTACTTACCTTTAGGCTACCTGAATTTCTGAAAGTACTATATATCTAAATATGCTATTGCTACACTTGTCTGCTGGAATTGGTTGAACAAAAATAAAAATCCATGTGAAAAAAATTACTTCTCACTGTTCTCAGGTCAAATATTTATGCAATTGAAATGCGATTCATTTCGATTAATTAATTACAAAGCCTCTAATTAATTAGATTAATATTTTTAATTGAGTCCCGGCCCTAATATATATATATATACAAAAATAAAAATCCATGTGAAAAAAATTACTTCTCACTGTTCTCAGGTCAAATATTTATGCAATTGAAATGCGATTCATTTCGATTAATTAATTACAAAGCCTCTAATTAATTAGATTAATATTTTTAATTGAGTCCCGGCCCTAATATATATATATATATAAAGAAATATCAATAATACACTTCACACCCATAATGTGTTCAATAAAAACGTTTTTGTACATGCACCCAAAAAATAGCAATCTGGTTTATACTGTTAAATTAAAGAGTGGCTAGAAATGCATTTGTTTGAGTGCCTGTTTTTTTGGAAGGGTATCCGTGTCGCAGCGTGGTGCCAGTCACATGTCCATTAAGACAAAGAACGCCCGACAGCGGAGGACTAGAGGAGAGTTCCTGCTTGCATTCACTGATCCGTTTAAGCAGAAATCACATTTTTTAATCTCAGATGCACAACCGGCACCTATTTTAAAAACACTGTAACACAAACAGCTTATGCCAATACAAACTTCTCTTCACTACCAGCCAAGCAAACCTCCTCAAATGATATTATTTTTGGCACGCGTCACATAAAATGTGAAGGCGGCTGCCAATACTGAACGGAAGCCGAAGCAGCGACACAGTTAATACACCCGTAGTCCGTGGAACACAGACAAAAAGGTAACGGAAGTCTCAGGAGGAGCATTCAGGACATTCCCAGAATCTCATTCCACATATTTAAGTCTGTTTCTGAAAAAAAACTCCACTCTATGAATCAAACCACGGTAGAGAAGAAGCAATCGTGGACAAAGAAAATGTTAACAGTTAAATTGAATTACTATTACCTAATTCTATGGCTCTGACGTCCATTTAATAAAACACTGACTCAGAGTGCAGCCGATGATAAACACAGGGCCTGATACACCGCTGCAGTGTGCAGTGACGCACGCACACAATGACCTTCACACCAATAAGAGAAAACTAAATATATTTACAAAACTTTACACGCCTCGGGCCACAATCAGGTTGAACTGAAGGAGTTTAATGACAACATCTTCAAGATCAAGCAGCATTTTGTTGACTGGTAATAATCATTGTATATGATGCAGTGACATCACTGAACCCTGCAGTACCCGAATCGCACTGTAAAGTATACGAGCTGTGAGATAAGACCTTTGAGACACAATGTGCAACAAAACACACAGACGACAATATTTGCAGGGCAGAGTAACCATTAAGCGCAACTTCATGCTTCATGCAATTTGTCTCAACTCTCCAAAACATGGAGCAGCCTCCTGTGCATGCTCCTGCGTTGTCCTATCCTCTGCCTCCCCACACTCATCTCACCTTGTGTCACCTCCTGGCAAAGGCTTTCCTTCTTGGGGTTGTTGTTGTTATTATTATTATTATTGTTATTGCAGTTGAGGCATTTCTTTTCCTCCTTCACCACTTCATCCATCACAAGACTCGAAGAGCTCTTCTCTTCTTCCTCCTCCTCAGATGCAGAGAAGCTCCACACCTCCATGGTAACCGGAGGAAAACCGTCCTTGGCCCCTCGGTTAAAGCCCTCCTCTACCTTCTTCTTCTTCTGATCCTACTGTGGGGGTGCTCTGCTGTAAAACCTCAAATGTGCGTCTGGCTTCATTCTGCTGGCCTGTGTGATTGGAAAAAAAACAGCCACCAGCCTACGTGAGTGGGTGTATCCACCTGTCTGTGTTCCTGTGTGCGCAAGAGAATCTGAGCTGCTTGGTGTTAATAAATAATCCCTCAGACTGTAAGAGCCTTCTGTCGTCACGCGTGCCTCCGTACACCTGGCCACGTTGGACTACCGGGTAGGAAAAGAGGGGAGGAAGAGAAGGAGGGATGAAGGAGGAAGAGGAATCTGAACCACAAGCCCCAAAATCTGAAAGCGGTCACGTCGACCTTCTCCAAGCACAAAAAGATCAGGATTGTTAGCTATTATTAAAAAGATAATTCAGGATGGGGATGCTCATGCCGTTAAAAGGATGCAGTATTAATCCCACCCACCCCTGTGGCATTGAGCGAGATGGTAGGTTCCGCCCCTGCCAATGGATGTTCAGTACACATACGTAATACCAGATGCAGAGAGGGCTCTGGCGTAAATCTGCGTAAAACGCCCCCCACAGGGGTCCGATGGGAGCAGCAGAGTGAATAGAGCCTGAGATGTAAGGGCTTCCAACGGTGATGTACAGAGACTAAATATGCATTTGGTTATTCTGTTAAGATATCTATTTCTCCCAATATTAAAACAATGATATGAGCAATATACTATTTGAGTAATAAATAATAATACATTCAATAGAAAAATCCCAATTGATATGTCATACTGAGCGTTAGAGCGTTGTTTTTTTATGAGCAGATAGTGAGAAAGCTTTGGTTGGAAAGATTATTAAGGGAACCACAAAGATAACTTTCCATCTTGTATCAGATTTTGTTTCATCTGATACAAGATGGAATGCAAACCAAAGTTTGTTTTCTCATGCTCCCCATTGTGCTTCATTGATCCACAGTCACTTATCTTCACTGCTTCATCACTCTCGGCAGCATGCCCTTCAGTTACTACCCAAGACACTTCAATCAAATATTAACCAACTCATACATTTTTCAAACTCAAACCTGCTTTTTCCAGGTCAAAAGCAGCACCCGGGGGCCATAGAGACACACATTTCACGACCTGTGATATCCTATCCATGCACTCTTTCTTTGCAAAGTCAAATCTACAAGGGTAGCACATCTAACTGAAATGTGTACGGTTTAAGTGGGCCGCTCTCCACAAGAATCGCTCAACTGGTTGCATTTAACAGGCCAGTGCAACAACAACACAACTAAAAAAGCTGCGATAGAACATGGGTCATAAGGAAGTAAGGTTTCCAGTACTTTGCCCACAGAGGCACAAGGAAAGGAATGGCTTGTGGATTACATTTTTCTTCCTGGAGTCGCCTTTCTCTAATAAAGTAACAATGAACTTTTATTCAACGATCTACAGTCATTGTATCAGCATGACAAGTGAGAGAATAACCATATTTTATAAATTTTTGAGAAACCAGGGAATTAACAAGACAATAGAATAAAATCTTCATTAAGTCAGCTCAGCACAATGCTATAATTCAATGGGAGTATATCAAAAGCACCGGTACAAGTCTCTGCAAACTTAGAGCTGATATCACTAGTCAATATGTGCACAAGGAAACACACCACAAGGTCATTTGCCACATTAATTTGATTCAAAGCAAAACTGCACAACTATCACAGAGAACTAAAATGTCTGCTCTAATATATCAACAATCAAAACGTATTAAAAATCCAGAATGCCCTCACAGTCTGCCCATGCCTAACTACATGTTGAAGGTTGCTGAAGGTTTATCATTTAAGCAGACAAGTGACCCCCCCCCCCTCTGCTGCACCTCGTGTCTCAGCTGATCCATGGGTGTTTTCCCTGGTTTACATGACATTAATGTTAGGTAAAACATTTCAGTCAAGTGCTTCCTTGTTTATTCTGGTTTTGTCTTCCAATAAAATATTACCAGATGTTAATCCAGGTCATAATCAAAACCATATTAGGTTTTTAAATTGTGTTCCAATGGCTGCATGGGACTGTAAAGTGGAGTTTGCATGTTCTTCATTTGGCAGCGTGGGCTCCCTCTGGCTCCCAAAGACAATGCAGAATAAGACATGCAGTGTTAGACAATGCAGTAAAAAAGACATTTTTACATCTGTGCAGAGCACTTTCATAATGTGTGTCATAATGTGTAATGCTGTTAGACACACTGGCATAAACCGTCGCAGCCGGTCATAGGCAAAAAAAGCACATTGAAGGAGGAGTCACTAAATCAGCGACCGCCTGCAGCTTACAACCTCAGTAATTAACCAATTTTGCGGTTTCACTTGGACATCGTGAGAATATAGGATGCGGGGTGAATAATATGGATGTTAACTTTTAAAAACAATACACCATGCCATCTCAAAATACTTCACTGAAGCGGAGCCGGTCGCTGGCAAAACCCTCACTAAACGGTGCAAAGTGTACACAAAGCAGCACTCACAGAAGTACTTGAGAGTCTCTTCGATCTGCTCGTGGGTGAGCCCCAAAACGACGGCCGGCGGCAGCAGAGGGGTGTGCAGCCAGTCGTCATTGTCGTATCCAAACACACCGTCTGCTCGAAGAGTGTAGTTGGGCCGACCCTCTGATAGGAGGCTCACTATCTCCAACTCAGGCAGGTCTGAAGAAAGGTCTGAGTGAGGGGAGGAATTGTTGGTTTGTACATGGGTGATTGTGTAAAGATTTGTGAGTGAATGGATTTATTTATGAGGAGAAGAATAGAAAGACACATTAAGGAAGCAGCACTTTACATGAAGCGTCACCTACAGTGGCACACTGCCCTCTAGTGATGAATCTATGAACTCATATTGTTAATTTAAGATTACACTGTTTCAAATATAATTTAATAACTGTTGGTGCGTGCTATCATCAAAATATTTAACAAATTTGCAGAATGATGAGATGATATTCCTCCTTTTGACTCACCCGTCAAAGTCGACACATCGTGGAATCTTTTTCCCAAGTATCTTAGGTTTTCGGTTGAATCAAAATGAAGGGTGTGGGGGTCCACATCCAGGCCCCCCGTTGCCTGCCCCCACCCCTCATCGAGGGAGAAAGCTGAAGGGGAGGCCAGGTGGGCCTGTGGGGACCAGGAGAGAGGAGTAGCAGGATGATTGGAGGAGGAGGAGGAGGAGGCAGGGTGGGACAGCTTGACTGGAGCCGGAGGGTTCAGGGTGAAAGTGAACCCAGCGCTTGGTGCCCCGCGGTGGGACTGAGGCCCTCTGGTGTCTCAGGGAGACGGCACAGGCTGCCGCGGCATCGGGCTCCGACGGGCTGAGGAGGTACTGACGAGAGAGAGAGAAAACACAAAGAGAGCGGGACAAAAAGAGCCGAAAAACCTCAGAATGTTAAAAGGAACCAAGTGCAGGTATGTTTTGAATATACCTTGAATAACCTTTTTTTCAGCAGCTAATCTAAATACTACACATCTGTGGTATGAAACAGTAACCAGCGAAGGATTAATCAATAAATCATGAAATACTTTCATCACTTTCATCAACATCTAATACTTCTAATTAAGTGAGTGACTGAGACTCATATTTTTTTCAAAAGCTGTGAACTTTCCGGGCATCAAACCTTCCGTGTGATTCAAAGAGCTTTTCAGTAGAAGCCAAAATGTGCCCGGACTTCCGTCTGTGTTAAAGGGTCAAAAAGATAGAGTTACCCTGTGCCTGGAGCTACACACTGATCAGGTTCCTCATAAGTAAAACCCCTCTTTCAAAAACACACACACACACACACACACACACAGCATGAGGGAGTACACGCTCTGTGCATCACACACAGAACAGAACCTCTAAGGACTGGAGTCTTATTGATCTGAGACTGATTCAATATTGTCTCTGATATGATCTGCCACCTATTTGACTACGGTTTATCTCTGCGTCATCAGTTGGCCCTTTACAACTTTAACTATTGCAATCCAATTAAATATTAGAAACATTCAAGCCACTTCCTCCAAAAATGAGAATAGAATGAATTATTGGACTGTTTTACTTAAGGGCATTAGGTTTAACTAGCTATGCATAATGATCTAGCAACTGACTGTATAACGTATGTAGTTGCTTCTTTAACTTTCGGTTATATATCATCTGCCAGTGCCAGCACAGCACTGTACGGGTCCACACTGTCTGAAAAGCAGCCCCAACCTAATGTTTCAAATAAGAAGTGCTCCTGTACCACATAGTGTGTATAAAAAGTCAAAATATACAAGGTTGTGTTAATGACACAGATTTTTATAAGAGGAACCAGACATATTTTTCTATAGATATTTTAAAAAGTATCATAGAGTTTAAAAATCTGCGTAACAAAGCTAGAACAATGGTCTAAACTGTGTCACGCTTTATCCACATCGATAACAAAAGGTCACTTGATACCTCGACCCAGTTATTGCGGTCAATAAAATATGCTAGAGGGTTGAGCCAAATTAAAGCAACAACTACTAGTCCAAGTACAGGGCCATCATGTGCACATGACACACACACACACACACAGCAGTACACTTGTATGTGTAGGACCAGTGGGACACCACCACCTGAAGCTCTTTCTCTTTGTGGGTCTACTCCCCTCCTCTGGTTGCCAACGCACGGTTCATCCAACCAGCTGGTTTTGGTTAGTGGCCATCACGTCCTCATCAATCCTCTGTCTCATGTGGATGTCTGAGGAGTGCCACCACCTGCACACACTTCAGCCACTAACCCACATCACTGGCTGTGATCTGCAGTGTGTGTGGTGTGAGTAGAGTGAATGTCCTCACTCATCCACAACAAAATCACTTTGATTTGACACACTGTGGGAACAGTATCATCGTAATTTCACAAGTTATGTACTCAGGTCTAGAAATAAAAACAGGCCCGTCCAAGCTTTTCACATCAGCGCTCAGCCAGTGAAACACACTGTTGGTTTGTTAACAATGTAGCCAAGCGAGGCCCTGTCAGCCACTTGGGGTTTGAACCTCGGGAACATTGTTATTAGCTATCTCTCCCTCCTTTGTGTTCTCATCCCCTTTAGTGTGCTTGGCGGAATGACAGAGAGAAGAAGAAAAAAAACTGGAGCAGCATTCATACGAAGCTTAATGGAGCTGCAGTGAAGAACAGAGCCTCGTGGAAACACGAATAACTGGACAAAACCGGAATAACTGGCCAAAGCCAAATGTAAAAAGCCATCACGGGTCCTTGGAAGTGAACTTTAACCAGAATCAATGTTACATTAATCAAATAGAACATTAACTAAATTAATGGAGTACCGGTAGATTAAAACTGTTCTTTTAGTAGTTAACTACAGGCTGTCGTTCTGCTTACTTGCTTTAAGTCTTGGCCTTGGATCTGACCTGTGCCAAACAGAGGTAAAGGACGTTTGAAAAGCTATACGTTGGTACTCTGTGTAAACAATGCCCTTCCAGGAGGGTGCGTCTACGTGAGCAGAGGCACACAGGAGAGCGGGAGAGGGAGCGAGAGAGAGACAGGACACCCCCACTAAAGGGGCCAAATGAGAGTACATTTGGATAGTAAAAAGCACACCAGCAGGTAGCAAGTTGCATTCTGCACACAAGCAAAACAGCACTTTTGTTCTTGATCTCTTCTGTAACAAAATAAAAATATAAAATAAGTTTAAAGGGAGGGCCATCACAAGGAACCTTTCATTAACATACCTCTGGCATGACCTTGGTTCTTACCTGCTCATGTGACCGAGCCTCAAATGACCTTTTATTAGTCTTTGACCCAAATTACGACAGGTGAGCAAGGTGAGCTCTGCCTGATGCAAAATAATAGAATAAGATTGTCTCTAAAAGCAGTCAATGCTTGAATTCATAACTATCCAGAGGAGTCTGCATACCTTCTCAAAGGTTATTAATATAATAGGAAAGTTGGGAACGAGAAAATTAGATTTCAAGCAGATCTGTAAGAGTAACAAACAAAGTTTCTTTATAAAGCGTTCAGGGCAAATTAACTCGCTTAACAGCAGCATGAAGCTCTGGTACGTTAGCAGAGTAATGCACATATGGCCCGGATGATTACCTTCAGTTTATGATAAATGAAGTAGAATAATTCATGGCATAATATACGTTAACCATCTTACAATGCTGTGTGAGAATGAAAAGCCAGCACACTGTTCTTCAAAAACTCCACATCCAGTAATTCAGCACAGTCACGTGACTTCTATGAAAATGATCACACTGGATTAGATATTCAACGCTAATCATCGAAGATACGGCCGAAGTGCATCAGTATGTTACAGTCCAGAGATAAGCGGACGTGCATTTGTTCATGATGTGAGCGCACTATTAAGTCCACAAAAAATTTACAATGCAAACTGCTTGCACACAAACTAACACGCACATACACAATCTGCATCACAAGACGTTTATGGAGCAAACAGATGTTTAACGAGTAAATTGTCTCCATCCGTGTCGCCAACCAGTGCGATATTCCGCTGCTCAGGTTACAGGATCTGTGGCTCATACAAGACTGAACAATCACATTGATCCTTTATTCTATTTCAATCCACATAAGGCAAAATATAGCTGACCAGAATCAACGAAATGGACAAACGATGCAGAATTAACAGCTTTGTGTGTCATCAAACTGATAATTCCAAATGTTATTAAAACAATGCTTTGGTACTGGTCATCACACACGCATTATTTGACCAGTTACCGAATATCCAGAACTATTTCTGTGAAATGTAATGTGTGTAGAAACTTATTTTAAAACCGTATGTTTGATATGTTTAGATCTAATAAAACATTCCCCTAACATAGCTCATTGCAGATGCATTCCTTCATCTTCTGTTCTATATTCCAGCAAAACATTGAAATACAGAAACGTAAACATTTCTAAGCAGTGTCACAATGTCCATCAAGCAATAGTCAAGTCTATTTTTCAGCTGTGAATCAAAAACGATGCATTGGGCAGGTTATCGTCACCACAAAGCTTGATAACACAAACCAGCTACATGCGGCCTTGACCATTATAACCCCATGAATGGCATCATGCATCCATTATTGTATATCGTATATCACCAATATATTATACATCTTATATTTTACATTATATATAAGAATACAAGATATATTGTAGAATATCTATGCTTATAACTGATATTAACGTCATTTTATATGTATCCGGTGAGCACAATGCAAACACAAAGCCTACATCATCACATAAAACAGGAAATGATAGGAAGCAAATATTGAAGTTTGTCACGAGAAGAGAGAGCTGGAAGAGATTTGGGAAATGGACAGGCTGCCAAGATTAAGGGCAGCAACTGATGATTATTTCATGTAATGATTTGACTGTTTACTATCTTCAGATGAGTGGGTGAGGAAAGTATAGAAAGATGGTTCGAAAGCTGGACAGCATCAGACATAGAGATCAAATAGACAAAGAGGAGTAAAAGAGCATGTGGAACAGACGACAGGCCGGTGCACAGAGGCCCTTAATGTGAGCAAGAATGTCACCCTGACAACTGGGAGAGCTATATGTGGACAGCACATCCACAAGAAATGAAAGTGGTGAAGAGAACCCAAATACCAATCACTCACTCTCCAAAGGGCAATCTGCTCTGTTCACTCGATTTAAAGACAAAACTTTGGTTCAAAACATCAGACCCACACTCCAACTGGCTCACTGTGATTTGGGAAAGAATCCCAACTTGTGTTACTCAGAGTTAAAGATTACGCCAGTGGAAGCCAGCCTGCTGTTACTGACTGCCCTGACATTTAAAACAGACAGGTGAATAACAGATCAAGAAGCAAAGTTGACATGATGATCCCATTCTGCAGATCTCCATTAGTACCATCAAAAGGTCACATGTGTCCTTGATCGGTGAGCAGGAATTAGACTTGAAAGACTGCTATTATGTTGCTTAAACAGCAGATTATGTCAGACATGATCAGAAGATTTTGGGCAATGTAGAGCACAAAATGCAGCTGGGGTCAGATGAAAAGATTTCTTAAAAATGAAATGAGACAAATATATATTTGTCTCATTTGAATATTCAATATTAAACCGCTGCTCAGCAGTGTTACAGTTTAGTATCTTTGAGACGCTGAAATGCAACAGACGCCCTAACATTTTCCATCTTAGCTTCAAAAAGTCACTTAAAGGAGGGCGCAAAATGAATAACTCTTTACTATAGAGAAAAGCCCAGTACACATTTCTCACCTTTCCCATCTTTACTTGGTAAGGGATCAAAGAGAAGTAAACCGTCAGTGTCTTAAGTTAACAGTTCTAACCACTCCGGTTCATTTATATGTTCATGGCTACATCTAATCAGCATGGTCGGTTCAAAAGTGCAGAGAAGACTTTAAAATAGCATATGGTAGTAAATCACTGATAAACTTACACACACAAAGCATTGTCCCGATTGACACAATCTTCCAACCAAAGAACGCCTTCTGGATGAAAGCTAATGAATTAGCTAAATGCTAACAACACTGGGACAAGCCAGTAAGCCACAGAATGTATAGAAGAACTGCAAAAGACTTACAGCGACTCCGCACCAGTTAGCTGAGCGCGTGCTGTTGTGTGTCACCGATGTGCCGTCTCATTATACAGCTCGTCCATCAAATTAAAGGCTCTCTGGGCTGCTGGACCGGCCGGCTTCTGTCCTGTCCCGAGTGTGTCCTGTCGGAGGGCGAGGGAAGGCAGTGAGGCGGGGTGTGGAGGTGGGGCTGAAGGGGGGAAATGAGCGAGGAGGAGGAGGGACACACAGAGAAAAGGCGTGCTGCTGTATCAATCACGTTTGTGCCTGAGACACGGCTGGCAGATGGACAGGGGAACCTAAAGAAGACCAAAAAGGTCCACATTATTGTACCACTGCGCAGGTCAGCAGGTCCCACCTCGTCATAGTTGAAGTCATTTGCATGAGCCAAACCCTGAAAAGCTTTTGCTATCCAAACTAGATGTGCGCTGGTAGTTCAGCGATAACACAATGTCGGTTCCCAGCAGTACTGATCAATGATTTACAGGCAATAAACCGTGATTAGTTACTAGCTGTGTAAGACTGAAAGGTGGATGCTTTACCCTCTTTGTAAATGGGTTTCTTCTGTTCAACATTAAACTGCATCATACGGTCTTCCTTTATCGGATAAGGACCTGAAATTATCTTGCATGTTATTTTTTAAGTAAGATGAACCTTCAGGAAAGGTTTAGGTTAAATCCAAAGGCGCTTACTTTTGGATAACATTAGTAATGCTGTTTAACATGAAGTTCATACAGCGTAATTGTTCATCAAATCTAACATAATATTCTACTACTATACTAGTTCAGATAACAAAAACACAAAGTATAGTGTACAGACAAGTTAAAGAAAAAAAACTGTTCCTACTACTTTACCTTCTTCTGTGCTCTGAGCATCATAACAATTAAACATTGATTGTGGGAAAATTTGATCTAAATACTTTTCAACCCTGAATAGTTGTTGGTGGATTCTGGTCAAATTGTTTTCATTTAGTAGAGTCTTATTTAAGGATTTCATGTTTACCAAAAAAGGGTATTGTAGTGGGTTCAAAAACAGCTGCAAACCCTCCAAACTGTGTTATCTAACATGTAAAGTATTCAATTACATCACACAAGGTTAGGAGGGAATATGAAGAAGCTTAAATCAATCAACTATGATGCTCTCTGTTTTTTAAGTGCCATTTAAAGGTAAAATATGCCATTTGAGCAGCTTTTATAGTAATTAGTCAAACAAACCTGAAATAGATATTATACGTTTATAATAAAATACGTTTTTCTGCCCTTTGTAGCGAATGCCTAATGATTCTGTTTTTAATACATTAATTTATACTTGAGGAATATTAACAGGTTTCAAAACAAAAACATTATTTAATGTCCTCATAAAAGAACAAACTTTCCATAAATATAACACAGTCTAACATCAGCAAAGGTAAGAGATGAATGAATGAGCTGTGCTGGAGACAGCACAGTATTTGATTTTTTTATACACACTGTTCAATATCAAGTTCTGTTGATAACAATCAAATTAGTTAAAGTACTTCCAAGTATGGTGCATTGCATTTTGATGTCATCAATTCATTTTTTTTTGTGTGACGGTGACAGACAGATTGATTCCTAACCCGCCTCACTGTGCATACAGTGAATAATGTGTGGTGTACACACAAAGGTGCCATTCATATCGCACCTGTGCACATGTGCAGAGAGGCTGCACCTTCTTAGAGTCTACAGGTTAAGCTTCAAGCTAAAGGTATACAGAAGACATCATTACTGGAAGCTCTCCACCTGAAGGATTACAAAGGACCCCTTTAGAGTTTCCCCGCCTCACACAGGGGTCCGGTGGTCCTGTATGGGTTGCTATATAAAGTAACTGTGTTGCACAGATTGCTATAAAGTAACTAGAACTATATTTAAAAAGGGCAGAGCGTGGACAGCTGATTCGTAGATGCGATATCACAGACAGACATTAGCATAGAACGTTAGCCAGCGTAGCTTCAAATAAAGTGAATTACACCCGTTAACTGCTTCATCGCGACGGACGAAAACCTCTCAAATTGTTTAAGAGTCTGTCAAAAGATAGTTAAGCGTTAAAATACGGGGGGTGTTTAAAAATGTAAAAAGCAGGAAAATGTAAACTGTGATCCCACCCTCCGTTACCGTAATTTCCTCCTAATAAGTTTTGACAGTTTAAGAAACCCACAGCAACGCGACAAGTGGACAACAAACATGTGTAAGGAACCACAACAGAAGGTGTAAGGGGACCAGATTCAACTCACAGGCTCATTTCATTCGTGTCTGAACGAGGTCGAAGAGGCGTTAAAGTTTCCCTCAGCTGTCACAACGTCTGGTCCGCTCCGTGTTCCATTTGGTCATCTAGAGCGCGAGGCATCATGGGACATGTAGTTCTTCGGCGAAACACGGTTTTTTTCAACTACGTTTACATTTTCCAGAGTTGAATAATTTACGAAAGCTTACCACTAAAACCGTTTTTTTAATCCACAAAATATGTGACACAAATTTCAGGTTTACAGGCAGATATGTATTTACTCTTATCTCCTCCTCCTATTTCCTATCTAGCTATTTTAACACATGTATATATTCTTATGACATGAACAGAAGATATGGCTGACCTTTTAACCTGTTGTGTTATATAAGTAAGGGTGACGGACTTATGAGGGAATAAAGCAATGCTCTTTATTATTAACAGCCGGTGCAATGCAAAGTATTTTAAGCCAGAGAACTCAAATCACATCCTGTTGATATTCATAGCGCCCTATCTGACTGATCCTGCACAGAGGGGTTGCGTATTACAGGGAATATTCACACTAAAAAAATTGACTTCCTTGTTTTAGAGCATAGTCCTCAGAGACTTTTTTAAGTCTCCCTGTAATACATTTGTTAAAAAAATCTCCATACTTGTAGGTCAAACAGGGTGCCGGCGCCGCTTCGTCAAAATCTTCCAGGGGGCGCTGTGAGGGCAATTTTTCACTTTTGATCCAAAACCCCACATCAGGTCTTTAAGGGTCATCACGCAGGACACTCACAGAGGTTTTCAAGAGTTTTGGAGTGTGCCGAGGCTCAGAAGATGTGCTTGAACTTTCATGCAAATATGGCGTCGTCACGGCAACAAAGTTGGTCCAAAACTCCCAATATTCACTGTAACCTATCGTCACAGTCTTACGGCTTATATTCCCAGATTTGAAGTGGATCAGATTAAAGGGCGAGGAGAGGAACATCTAACTGTAGAAATTTACATTGACCTAAGCCAATGGGTGGCGCTATACTTTTTCGAAAATTACTGCATGGAAATACGTATAGGCCTACACAAGCATCATGAATAAACATTTCTAGCCAGAAATATCAATGTTCCTTGGAGTTATATCATTTTACATTATGTCCAATATTGTCCAAACTGGACGCACAGTCACGCCCAGGTAGTTTTATGAAAACTCTTGATTTTAATAACTTTTGACCCCACGGTTGTCAGGATCAACTTGCCAGATTTTGAAATGGATCGGATTTAAACTCTCAAACGTTCGTTTGTAAATGCAAAAAATGAAGGAAAGTGCCAAAAATACAGAGAACCACTATAGCGCCCCCTAATGTTCAAATATTCTGAGAAAATTTGGGGATGTTCTAAGACTCAATGTGAACATGTCCTAAAGATTTAGTGAGAATCGACGTTAGAAAAAAAAAAGTTATAGGCCTTTCAATTTTCAGGACACACCCCTACAAACTTCATTGGTCCATAACTTTATTGAAAAATGAGATATCAACATTCTTTCAATAACTTTTGATGGCATTGAGCCAATGATCATTTTGCCGAAGATTTCGTAAGAATCGGACCAAGCGTCTGGGAGGAGTTTGCAAAAACGTGTTTTTCACAAAATTCAAAATATCTAAATTTTTCGCACATCTGAAGCACGTGCAAAAATTCAAGAGTTTTTGAACATGAAGTCCCCAAAAGTCCGATCGAAGTGGCGAAATAATAATAATAATAATTCTTGCAATATCAATAGGGCTTTCGCCCGACTTTCAGTCAGCTCAGGCCCTAAATATTCAGTGCTAGAAATTCAATCACCTTTTTATTTCAACCCCCGATGGCACAGATTTACTTCCATAGTTGCGACAAGTGATGCTAGCCGCTGTGCAAATACCTAGCCACTATCAGTAGATTGATGGCTGCTCTGCAAATAAATAAACAGCCAACATTTACACGATGCAGCACCCGTGCCAGATAGAAGTGTTTATGACACGCTTACATCGAGCGGCTCCCCCTGCAACCATCATCACCAGCAACAAGCTGCCTAAGCTTCACATCTGTCTGATTATGTGTACCATTAAAAAAACATTCGTGGTTATTTTCAGCTGCCTCCCTTCATTTATTTTTGCTAAACTACAAAGAACTCTCAACGCTGAGCTATTTTAACCCTGAGAGCCCCTCAATGAGAATGTGCAGACATGCAGCAGCACCCTCAGACATTCACACTAAGGCACAATCCCAATGACCCCCCCACCCCTAAAGCCTCATACCCTGACCCCTCAGGGATCATGAGGGGAAACATTCATTAAAGCCTGAGTCCATGACTGTGGGGATAGGGATTTGGATTGGGCCTATGGTTGGAAATGTGATGACATTGTGATTGTGTGGTTCTCTGTCTACCTCTAGTGGTAAAACGAGTGAACAACAAGTTAGTTTAATAAACATGTGGTTGAAAGACCTCTTGCTCCAATTTATATTTTTGTGTGGATCTCCAAACAAATCATTCATTAAAATTGATTGTGATTCTTTCAGCTTTTTTCTAGTGCACATTTAAAATCAAGTTAATAGGACTTTTTCACAGAGTAACAAAAAATGTGTACACCACAGACAAAACATGGTTGCCTGTTTCGGTTGCCAACTAATAAACAAACTAAAAAGTAGATCTTGAGTGGAAATCGTTCTGCTTGTTGACTCTAAGCTTTACTTTTAAACAAGAAGTCCCAAAAACAAGAAGTCCTTGAAGTGTTTCTTCAGTTCCATCAGGGGTGAGCAAACTCCTGAAGAATGTTTGACGAGTTCAAAGGCTCCAGAAATTTGAGGGAAATTAGTTTTGTCACATATTGTTTCAACGATAAAAAATGAGCTCATCATGTTTCTAGTTCTGGCAAATCCTGTAACTATTGGGCTCAGTTTAACATTAGGCACGTCTTTGTACTCAAAGTATAACTCTCCGGTACAGGTGGTCAGCTGCAGCTCTACTGTCCATTGTTCCCAAACATTCCTCCGTAGTCAGCCAGCGCTACACTATCTGCAGCAAGGGATGATTAATAAATTACCAGAGTCTCCATCAATCCAACAAGCTAGTGGTCTGCTACAGGCCGCTTCCTCTCCCAAGGACAATGGGGCCATTTCCTGTTGGGTGAGACGGAGAGGAACACAGCGAGCGATACAGGCGAGTATTGTGAAGCAGGGACATCATATCGGGCCGGTCTCCCTCGGAGAAACAGACAGATTCAAGCGTCTAGTGAGATTCATGGTCTCGGAGGTCACAGAGCACGACCTTGAGCCATGGCCAACAGACATTTCTTTTTAACCCGCCCACAGGATACACAGGAAACTGGCTGACTTTGTAAATACATCTAAGATCTAACATGTGACATATTCATCTGACATATGAAGCAGGCCGCCTCCAAATTATTAACAAACAGTTGAAAATGTCTCTATATTGAAAGGCGGTTTTACAAAATAAATGGACATGAAAAGCTCAATATTTAATTAGTGCATAAAACTTAAACGCCAGGTGTCTTTGGCAGAATTAAGAGCTCAAGTCTCACATGTGTCCCACTCCTTTAATTCCTGGCTGACTTTCAAAATAAAGAAGACTACTGTGTTTAGAACAATGGCTCCATTCATGTCACTGCTGCCCTATTAAGGGATATCGGAGAAAGCCAAAACAAGTCAAAGACATGGAACATATGAGGACGAGTTTCAGCTGTGAGAGTATGAAGTTATGAAGCTACGGTCCAATTTAATGAACCCGTCCAATAAACATTTGGCCCCTCAAGCAGCTCAAGATAACCCAGGAATGTTGATTGGGCCTGAAGCTATTTTTAAAAAGAAGGCGGCCAGTCCACACATTCACTCTGACAGATATAATGGCCTATATAACAGCAGTGGCTGAGCAGGCCATGTCCCTCCTCTGTCCCGGGCCCTTTCATTTGAGGACGCACATGAGGACTGCCACAAAGGCCACAAAGGAGAGAGCAAAAATCTGCCCCGTGGCAGCACATCGTATACAGCCTGACCTATCTGCGTGTAGCATCCAGCGTGCGTGATGTCACAAAGCCGGGGACCTTTCAATGCGCTATAAGTATTTTTAGGTGGAGAAGTTTTGTTTAAAATGAATTGGCAAAGAAACTGTTATTTTTAGTTCACGTAATTGACTGTGCACTGACATGGTCCCAGTGGTGCCAAGAAACATTCACAGTCAATACTGATCAAATGGACAAGTTGTACTGATTCTTATCAATGTATCAGTTGTGGGACTGACAATTGGACAAAACAAGCATTTGGAGTATCTCAATGATGTAATGATTTAATTAATCATTCAATCGCAGTAGACATTTTCTTTATAGACCAATTAAATAAAGTGATCCCCATAAATGTTGTCTTTTATTTGTATGATTCCACTGATTTTACATTTCATAACACAGTCGGTTAAAATGCAACAAAAGTCACCTGTATCTATCTTCTGTTCATGTCATAGGAATTTCCTATTAATGCCTCGTTTTCTTTTCCTCCACACAAACACCTCCAATGCAACTATTGTCAGATACACGATGCAGTCACACGAACAATACACGTGTAATTCGCGTGAGCTGCTCCTCTGATGGGCATCGATTCCCAGCCGCAGTGACTCATCGCGTCGTCTGGTTTCGTGTTGTAATCAAGGTGTGGTCAGTTTCTCCTGCAGGTGCGCAAATCGGCTGCTAGCACACGCCGTCGTTGTAGTCTCTAACAAATACGAATGAAAACAAGGGCATATAAAGAGTAATAAAAGCACACAGAGCCTCTAGTGAAGTTTTATAGTAGCCCACTGTACACGTAAACTGTTGTGTTGTCTGCTGTAATCAGGCACGTTCTTGTAAGTCAAAGGTTTGCACTAAACTTTGTTTTTTGCTCTTCTGGACCTTTCTTCAGCGAATGCCTTCAATCGAAATGGTTTCCACGCATGTACCTATGAATTTATTGAAGAAAAAAAACACATTTACGACGGTTTACAGAATTTTAAATCTTCAATTCGGTAGTAATACGATACGATACAACACCTTGAGATAATCTTGTTTTAATTACTACAACAAATTGTTAACAAACTAATTACTACTGTGTCCACATGAATCAATGTTTCCAAAGGCAATTCCAAAAGGAGTAAACTTAATTTCGTTGTTTGTATGATGGACAATGGGAGACGCGGTGACGCGTGTAGCAGTATGCTGAGCTGTGGCAGGGCGGGGTCGAGGGGGGGGGGGGCGGGGCCTGATAAGAGGGGCGGGGCCTGTGCCGAGCTGATGCTTCATTTGCTCATTTTTGTTCGGTGGACTGTCGGTCAGCAGCAGCAGCAGCAGCAACGGAGAAAGTGGAGAGAGAAGTGAGGACAAAAAACGCAGAACTGTGAAATCCCGGAGAAACCCTCGGTGATCTGGATTAATCTAGAACGCGCCCGCGTGTCTCGACAGGTACGACTTCAATCGATACACCGTTGTGTTCACTTTCTCCAACTGCTCGATGTCTTTGTCACCGACACGTATTTGCTTTCTCGTTTTTTAATGTATTTTTCTACGCACCGTGGCCTGTAGCACCTGCCTTATAAAATCGCGTGTATGTTCGTGTAGTCGATGTTTGGTCCCATCGTTCCTCTCTTCTTACCTGGGTGTGAATCTTGTGTTTGAAGTTTCATTTCCGCATGCCTCAAACCGCCTGCTTTCTGTAGAGTAAAACGCGAGCTCCTCGGTCCCCAAAAGTTTCCCTTCTTACGTTAAATGCGTTTACATTTACGAAGTGGCAAAGAGCTCGTTCTGACTAGTTATGTCGCCGCCTTTTGCCCCAGTATCGATCAATCAGCCCGAAGTCACTTGTCAATAGTGTCCTAACGTGTCATTGGTGCTGAGCATGTACGCGCACACTCGCGGGGGCGCGTGTCTTTGTGGGTATGCAAGAGAGGCAGGTAAAGAGAACCAGGCTTTCCCCGAGCTAATGTCAGACATGTATTACTACAGAAAGCGAGCAATCCGTGACCATCTCCGGCGTAGCATTTTACGGGAAATTCGGGTCCAACACGGTGGCAAGACTGCAACAACACAGTATTTATCCTTCCGGCTAACTCCTAAATATAAACTACTAGAGATGAGGACAATCAGCCACGGAAAGTGAGATGGCAGCTATTTGTGTCCAATCTGTTTGCTCAGTGAGCTCAGCAAAATGGACTTTAATCAAGAAGTGCATCAGCAGATTCCCTGACAATAAGTGTTAGTTGCGGCCCTGAATTAAAATGCACTGATCCAACAGTTAATTACACAATGGGCAGTTTTGGAATGGGTGACTAACTCGTCTGTCACATGCATCAGTAATGTGTTGCATTGAATAATGAATCATATCTCTAAAATGTGTTGTGCTGTTTCTAAAGCCCCCATGCTCTCCCACACCGCTGTTCACATTCCGGCGGTGACGTCTCCAGGTGTTGCCAAGCCTTCCTTGGCCCTCATAACCTTAGTTCTAATCGTGCTCAAGACTCAACAAGACAGCAGGCTGTCAGACCTGCTTTTTGGCCGCGGGAGCACACCAGGCTTTAATTGCATTTCTAACAGAAGTGAGCGAGTAAATCTCCTGAAATTTGCCGATAAGGATAAGACATGTAAAATAACATGTCTTATCCGCTTGTTTCTTAGGCCATTGAGTCGTTTGCGATGTTTGAAGTATCAACACATAACACCACGCAGCACACAGCAGTGCTGAAGACCCCTTTGCCTGGCAAAGGCGTGAGCGGCATGATCTGGCTCCGTGTCATCAGGCAGTGCAGCGTCACACAGCACCCTGGTTGGAAAGCTCTTCCTGTCTGCCCCCAGGGAAGAGGGTGTATTGGTGGGGGGAGACTGCGACATGGGGAGGAGGGGGGGGACTGACTTACTGTAGATGTTGCTGCTACAGCTGTGGTGGCACATGCTAATCCCCCCCCCCCCTTCACCCTCCCTCCTGCTTAATTCCCTGTTAATGTCCTACATTATCAGAGCAAGAGGCCACGAGATCCTTCGGCATATGAATAGGTTTACAAATGGCAAAAGGAATTACTGTATATGTCATATCCTAACCTTTTGTTTATTGATTTATTTTTCTATGGAGTGTCATCTCTGTGCGCTCACTGGTGCCTGGCAGAGTACTTCCAGGGGGGCTCCTTTACAGCCTCCCCCCCCGCTGTGTGTTTTTCACAGCACCCTGCCTCTGTGTTTTACTGTTCCCATGGAGAAGGGGACGCAGAGGGATAACGTCTTCCTCCAGCTAAGAAAGGAGTCTTTGTAGTGTGACGGCATCGAAATTTAGGCCGGATCAACTTCCGTAAATCTTCATCGGGTGGCGCTGTCGCTGAGCCCTGTGGACGCCGTGCTCGTTACCCACGGAACGAGGCTCCCCTTTTAAACTGTGCAGGTGAACCAGGCTGCTGCAACGCACCACTAGACTTCACAAAATGAGGTTGAATCATTTAAGCCAAAAAACATTCAATGTCATTTTTGCTGTCATTGATGAAAAGGGAAAACGGAAGCTTTAAGCGGAGCTCAATGGGTTAAAGCTCAGCAAGTAGGACTGGCAGTGCCCAGATGAACCATACCCAAAATAATAATTGACCTTCAACGGTTCTCCTGGTTGGAAAACAAGGACAAGAAAATGTCCCTTACTTAAAATGTCAAGGGCCTAATGGCTGTCCCCTCCTGGCCCCCCATCACATACACTTAGGAGCTATTTAAATGTCTGCCAAGTTGTAAGTCAGCGCCTATCAGAGACACCCACGCATCAGTCCAGCAGCCTGCTGGAAACCCTGCTTGTTTCTTCATGCATTACTTTTGATCACTTCTTTTTCATTACTGACTGCGTAGCCAAGCGTCAAGGGAGGACTAGACTCCAGTACTGACTCAAAAGTTTTCAGTTGGATGACTTGTTACCTCTCAGCATAGTGACTCTTGAGTCCTGTGATAACGTTTTTTGTTTTTTTTCCCGTCTCTTGATCACACTGCTGCGAGAGATTGAGGAACGCGCTGACGGTGAGGGTGTGGTTAAAACCAAGGGTTGTCAAATATGCAGTATGAAGAACATGTGTGTCTCACATGAAGTTAGTCACTGTTGTGCATATTGTCACTCAGTGTTGCGTGATAACTCGTTTTGTGATTTTTCTTTTGAGGGATCTCTCTTGGGTTGAGAAAGTTGTGCAACTCTGGGGCCTGTGCATACTTGACAAAATACTGAGAAATGCAAGGGGAGCCCAAGGGTTAGATGATTACGGCTGTTCCTCTCCTTTTTAATGTCTTCTTTAAGTATTGACATTTTTAAAGATTGATAAATTCCTGTTTTCACTCACTACGTTTTTTTTTTTTTTTAATGTGTTATTTTTCAACCTTGAAATATTCCCATTAAATGGTTTTGTTTTCTTAAAGAAGAACAAACTTCACTTCACTTCGGTGTTATATTCTTTACGGCCCCCTCTAGACTTTTGCCCTCCTCTGCAACCAACCTCTCCCTCGTGCCTCTAATCTCCCTGAAAAATTAATCATCTGTCACATCGCCTCAGTGCTCAGCCGCACACTGATGCGTGGCTCTGGCAGTCCAAGGGAAAAGAGAGAAAATAGCTCCCCGTCAGGCCTTTGGAGCAGGCTTTCCTCATGCAGCCCCCATCGGCCAGTGAACACACACAGCCATCGTGAAGTGCTTCAGTCTTTTTGGCCGCATTCAAACCCTGTTTCCTTTTCACAGTGACGCCACTCGGTGGGACAATGCGGCTAATCTTGTCCTCCTTTATACCAAACCCAGTAAAACAGTGGCTCTCTGTGTTGTATCATAGGCAGAGTTCATCCTCTTCCTTCCTACCGCCAACTAAACCGCACATCCTGCTTACTCTAGACCAAAGACAAGATCATGGTACAACCTGGCTTCTGAAGTTTCAAATGCTGGAAAGTAGACTTCAAGTCCAGCCATAGAATCTATGAAAATAGAGTATTTATCGTTTTGTCAAGGATGGAATGGTTAACTGTGCACCCCCCCCCCGCCCCCTTATTTTCCCTTCTTACTTATTCCCCCCTTTTTATCAGCTTTGTGTAATCTGACTCTGCTCTGCACCTCCTCCAAGACTGCTCACATTTCCTTTTGATTGGCTGCGGGATCCCACAGGGAGTAAACAACAGTTTACAGCCACCACACTGCATCCCCTGGCTTAATTCAACTCATTGAAGTAGCTGCAGTGCCTTGGCTGGCGGATCTAAAGCAGTTATTCATTCTGCTGCCTTTTAATTCATTGGCGTGCTGATTGTGGTCTACTGTGTTGTTGGGGAATGGCTTCCAGTCTGGACAAAGAAGGGGAGTGGACTGTGCTCTGCCACTCTGAGTCGGTTCGTGTGTTGCTCACCAGCAGTATCTTTTGTTGTCTGTTCCTTCTCCTTGGGCCTTTGGCATGCTGGCGCTGGTATGGTCTGGATTTTATCATCCGCCTGTTACAGTCAATTGACAAAATGCGCCGGCTGGAAATGTGAACACGAAGCTGTGTTCCCCCTGAACTATGTGCTTGGCGTAATAACAGCCTGCAGAAGTGTGTCAGCGTAGTTTTGCATCCACAGTACGAGCAAACAGTTGGGAAAGTAGATGAACTTCCCCTCTCTGACCAGACAGCCCAGCAGTTGGTGAGTCAGATAGTGTTGACCACCACTTCCTGTCACCCACCACAATACATCAATTAGCTGTGCACGACTTCACATCCTCTCGTATTGATTTCTAAGAAACGACTATCCCCGGTTAGCCCCTGCTGCCTCCGTCCCAGGGCCATGATGGTTATTATTGGACGAGGGGGGTGACCTGGATGATTAGTGGGGGTTGTTAAGCTGTATCCCATCAGGGCATCTGAACACCCCCCCACCAACTCTGTGGAGATGGGATGATGGAGGCTCAGCTGGCCGGGAGGATTGGGTTTTGTGTTAAGGGCATTTGAGAAATGGTGTATGTAAGAGAGTGTGTGTCGCATGTCAGGGGACGTGTCTCCGTTCAGTCCACAAGTGGAACATTTGATCTGGCAGATGGTACAGCAAGCTTTACAGATGTGTGGGAACATAAATGTGCTTTATTTGCTTTTCAGCCTAAACATGATCTTTGCATTAGATGAGCATTGTACATCAAAGCTGCACGGTTCTGACAACCTTTAAGGCATTTTTAGAAGGGAATTAAAGGGATTAAAATTTCTTTTGACTGAAAGTGAACAGATTGTCTGTCTCATGCCTGTATAATACTCATTAAGTTTTCCTATTGTTTTGTCAAAAAGCCAGGTGACCACAAAGCCAGGCGACCTCGAGTCTTCAGAGGAAGCTCACTGGCTGATTGCTCTGGTTTCATACCAAATTAACAGGCATAATCTGCTCACCTTTCTCTTCCGCAGGAAGGTGAAAAAGCCTGTTGACAGAAATGTCTAACAGACTACATTTATCTTCCTCTTCTCAACCATGCGTGTAAAAGCCCAAAAGAGCACACGGCCCAATCTTTGTAGCATGTTATTCACACCCCTGCCTGCCAAACATGCATGAGTAAACTCCAAAATCCCTGCGAACTCTGTAATATGCATTAGGAGCCCCTCTGGAATAGGACCAGAGAACATCTCCAGCCCCCTGGGCTCCTTCCCTGACCTGATTCATTCCCGCTGTGATACAAAGAGGAGCTTTGGCCAGCCAAGTCAAAAATCTGGAGCACTGGAATGTCCTTCGGTTCGATACAGAGTTTGTCACATAACGTCTTGATTATCGTGGGTTTTTAAAGCACAGTATAAAGGATACGCAGTTCATCCCCTTTAGCAATGAGGTGTGTTCAGCCTCACCCAGTAAACTCCCCCGCCCACACACACACACACACACACACTGCTGCCACACCCTTCCACAGAGCCTGTCATCGCTCAAGTGTGTGGGTGGGGGGGGGGGGGGTGTACGGATCCATTGTCTCGGCAGCAATATGCTTTATGGTGTCTGTTAGTTTCAGCCATCCTTAGGGGGGGGGTCAGTGAGAAGTTTAGAATGGTTTTAAAAGAGTACAGAAAGCACAAGATTCACACGAGGACACCAGGCTGAATTGTACTACAATAGTGTTGAATGTCACACCAGTGTCTCACCACGGAGGGCTGTGTTTAGCGCACATGGGTTATTAGTGGCCTAAATGAAGTCACCCTGGAGGCCGTTGCGTCACAAGATCGCTGGAAGTGATGGGTGTGAGGCGTGCCTTTCCTGAGAGGAAAAAAAACAAAACATGTGGCCCCTTGTTGTGTGGGTGGATGTATGTGCGGCCTGATGGTGGTACAGGCAATGACAGAGCAAGGTACAGTGAGAGCGTAAAGATCCATCACTCATTAACTGGAAAAGCACAAAGTCCAGTCAGAAGTACGTAATGCAAACAGCAGAAGTGATAAAGGGGGAGGGATCAGCAGATAAGCCGCCACTCTGTTTTACTCACCATAATATAAAAGTTTTTGTTTTGTTGCCTAGCTTTAATTTACATTCCGTGTCATGTTTCAAATCTAAACTTTAAATGGTTTCCTTAGGCTTGCACCAACGCCAAGGGCGACGTTGGGAAGAAAGCTAAAAAACAAACAAATGATTGAGAAAACCCAAGAGGGAACAACACTTATCAGCAAGCGAGCCTAGCTTCAAACATCCGATGGGTCAGTGGATAAAACCCCCACTGTACAGTGGCTAAGCAGGATTTTTGGTAACCTAGGAGATGTGCGGGGCGTGTTGCAGCATTTGCAACAGTTGGCTGAACCCACTGCCTCGCCCAAGAAAACAAAGACTACACAAACACAGTTGCTGATTTACAGAGAATAGCAAAGTTGTGTGTGGACGTGGTGAAAAAAAGCTGGAGCTGTGCTTAAAACAAAATGTCTATCTGTCTCCAGCAGTAGATCAATTAAAAAAATTTTGGCCCAACAAAAAAAAATCTTGTCATCGGCGGAACATCTTGGGTCAGTCCGATACGTTGCCACATTGTGTCTGACAGGAAGTTTTCTATTGTCTTGACGCAGCAGTCCTCCTTCTTAAAAAGAGCCCACACCGTTCGTTAGAACAGTAGGAAACACTGGAATAGTACTCCTAGTTTCTGTGGCATGAGTGTGAGGCAGCATGTATCTGCATGCACACACAGTCCTCTGGGGAAACGGGCCCACCTGAACCTGAGATGGAGGCACATGTTGACGTGAACATCAGGTTCAGTTGGGCGTGTTGTGAGCACCTGCGTATCCATGGGAATTAACACATGCAGGGTGCAGAAAACATGTGCGGACTTGCATGGGAGTTACCAGCCCATTTAAAGTGCCACAGAGAGAGAAATGAGGACGGTCCCATCGAGAACATGCCACACACACACACACACACTTTGGTTGGTTTTACTTCATCATACAAACTGGAAGGGAAAACAAAACCTCCTGCAGACATTAAGCTAACACACACAGAACTAACACGGTTTGATGCCTGGGTGAGGAAAAAGTGGGCCAAGGGACTGAAACCTAACACGACACATCCTTATGCAAAGCCCGAGGGCGAGGAGGCGAGGGAGTGGTGCTTCACAGCGCGGACGGCTCCCGTGTCGTAGGCAGAGAGACACAGTAGATGAGCTCTGTAGCAATTCCTTTCCTTCAAGTCCATCATCAATCCATCACTGAACTCTGCAGTACTCGCCACAGTAGATTGTTTCGTTGTGCGACTGCGTTGCATGAATTTGAATGCAAGTAGAGGGGAAAATGGTCATTTGGGGGTTTATTAAGGCTGTGCCGACACAGCAGCGTTACGTACTGACTTTTAGCACCAACATGTTTTATTAGGTGCAAAGATGGAAGATCAGTGTAGGCGCTCAATACATGGAACTACATAGAGCTTTTTTTAAATATATTTGCTGCAGAACAGCACGACCATCCTCTTTCATTTACAGATACCCGACGCACTCCTGCAACGTCCTCTGCAAGGAATCTGGTCAATAACAAACGAAACATCTGAAAACCCTTGTGAGCAGCACAGTGAACGCATTGTGTCGCTCGTATGAAGATTCTTCAGTGATGAGGAGGGTTTCTGTGGTGGGGGGTTTATAAGCTGCAGAGATGGGAAAACATCCAATGCATTGTCTGACATCGAAGACATTCGCGGCATTATTACTGTTTTTTGACAGGAATCGAGACGTTGCGTGCTTTGTCTTAAAAAATAATTTAAAATGTTGAATTCCCATGGACAACTCTGCCATATTCAAGCACGTATAAGAATGATTTAATATACTATGAGATGCAGTAAGATATGAGGATTGAGAATTACCTGAGCAAATGTATTTTTGTATTGTAATGTCGGCGTATAGCAAACAAGTAGCATGGTCGCTAAGCAATCCAGAGCACTGATACAATAGTAAAATACATTTCTGAACACATTCAGTGAGAGTGGGATGGCAAATGGAAACCTGACGAGCAGGTTTGTTGATAGCCGTGTGTCAGCAGCAGGCCGCTCCCATAGCAGCATGGGGCGGGGGCCCTGGGTGAAAGGTCACATGTGCCGGCTAGCATTCCTGACTTACAGCTGTCTCTTTGCCCTCCCTCCCCCATGAGCCTTTGCTGCGGCTCTGCGTTGATGTTTTCAGGCCGGGGTGCACGGCTGGGCGGGTGACGGGTGGGGGTCATCTTGTGAACTGTCATATTTGTGTTGCATATAAAAACTGACAGTCCTGTGGGCCGGAGCAGACACACTAGAATATTAATTCATGCTGGGAAGTTTATCTCCAGCGTAGATCTTTACTTTTTTGTTGTTGTTGTTTTGTAGGTTTTCTCCATCGTAGTTTTCATATCGGGAGGCAAGGATGGCAATGCAAAGTAAGTTTGGTTATTAAGTTTTCAAACATTAAATTACCATTATGTACAGTGCACATTAATAAATCACTAAATGTGCCACTAGCTTCTGCATTTTTAGGTTCACTTTTGTATTAATAGCCTCGTTCCACTGTGCTTTCAAAGGACACTGTTTATATGATTACAATCTTTCCTACTTCCAACAATTGTTTTCATGTATTTATGATACTTTCAACAACTAAAGGTAATTTCTGTAACAGTGTTCCTCTCACGAGTAAAACTCTGGTCGGCTGGCAACTAAATGGCTTTGGTTCAACACTTTTGACGTCCCGTAACGCTTCTCTTTGTGCCTGGCAGTGGCTGAGGCCGAAAGTGGCAGGGTGAAGGTTGAAAACTGGCAAGGGACGATGTACGGCATCGACTCGGGCATCCAGTCCGGAGCCACCACGTTCAGAGACGACGGCGACGAATACACCAGCTCCAAGCACTACACCGTGACCACGGTGACGTCTGAGCAGCCCGGTAAGACAACGAAGCCCAGACCAAACTATCACGTGACTACCCAAACTACCCCCCCCCCCCCCCCCGTGATGTCATCTATTTCATTATTTCTCGGCAGATGTGGACGCCCACTACACCAGAGCCCAGCGGGTGCGGGCCGCCATGTTCCCAGAGACGCTGGAGAGCGGCACCACCATCATTTCGACTCAGACGGACCCGTCCCAGATGACCAACGTCCAGCGGCTGGCAGAGCCCTCCCAGATGCTAAAGACCGCAATCGTCCATCTGATCAACTACCAGGACGACGCGGAGCTGGCCACGCGCGCCGTGCCTGAGCTCACCAAACTGCTCAATGACGAAGACCAGGTGAGCGGCGCCGGAGCGTGAAAAAAAAAAAGTGCTGCTTTTCCTTGTTTTAACCCCTACATTTTCCACCAGTAAATTGAACTTTTCTTCTTGCGTCAGGTGGTGGTCAGCAAGGCAGCCCAGATTGTCAACCAGCTTACCAAAAAGGAGGCGTCGCGGCGTGCGCTGATGCAGTCCCCTCAGATGGTGGCGGCGGTGGTGCGGGCGATGCAGAACACCAGTGACATGGAGACGGCACGGGCCACGGCCAGCATCCTCCACAACCTGTCCCACCAGAGGGAGGGCCTGCTCTCCATCTTCAAGTCTGGAGGCATTCCAGCTTTGGTCCGCATGCTCAGGTACACACTCGCTGAGAGTCAGGCAGACTTCGCCCACTGCTGTTTGTTGCATTTATCGGGAAAATGGACACTTTCATATCTGTATGCGTGCACCTTATCGTTAGTCATTGTCGTCTGCCTTTTTGAAGAAAACCATGCAATTGCCTGGGACACTTCATGTGATGTTTTAATCTCACGGTGAGACATTTTCCATGAATGTATGGCAACTTTTTTGTGCCCTTCGTTCACCTGTTTCTCTCCCACAGCTCTCCCATGGAGTCTGTGCTCTTCTACGCCATCACCACGCTCCACAACCTGCTGCTGCACCAGGAAGGAGCTAAGATGGCCGTTCGTCTGGCTGACGGCCTGCAGAAGATGGTTCCCCTGCTGAAGAAGAGCAACTCCAAGTTCCTGGCCATCACCACGGACTGCCTTCAGCTGCTGTCTTATGGCAACCAGGAGAGCAAGGTCGGTACATGTAATTGCTGCTTCACCTCACGCCAGCACTCTGCTGTAATTGTGCTTGTGTTTACACATGTTTTTTGTTTTGGGTGTGGCGTGGGAGCACGCTTATTCAGCTGCTGACACGGTGAGGGTGTGGTTATTAAGTGGTACAATGGTTGCAGTTGAACTGGTTTTGATTTGCCAGCCCACGTCACCAATTTGCACGATTTGTCCTTTTTGTAAACAGTCAAAAAAATTCCCTTTTACAAAGGGATCCTGCAAAAAATATTTTTACGCCACCGGCACGTTGTATACTCACACAGTCCGTCTCTCTTGCAGCTGATCATCCTTTCCAACGGGGGTCCCGAGGGACTTGTTCACATCATGAGAAGCTACAGCTATGAGAAGCTGCTGTGGACCACAAGCCGTGTGCTCAAAGTTCTCTCTGTGTGCCCCAGCAACAAACTCGCCATTGTAGAGGCCGGTATGTAATGCATGTTCTTTCTTAGTTCCACAGTGCTACATGACAGCACAATTACTGAGATGAGTTGAGTGATCTAACATCTCTCTGCAGGTGGGATGCAGGCTCTGGGGCAGCACCTCACAGGCTCCAGCCAGCGTCTGATGCAGAACTGTCTGTGGACCCTGAGGAACCTCTCTGATGCTGCCACAAAGCAGGTCTGTCTCCACTGTCTTTCCCTCTCGTCTACTCCCCTCCGTGGCCATCGGTCCGTTCAACATCATTTGACATACGAGGACCTTTTCTGAATTCTCTCACTTCTGGTTCCCAGGAGGGCATGGACAGCCTTCTGCAGGTGCTGGTGGGCCTGCTCAGTTCAGACGACCTCAACATGCTCACCTGCGCCACTGGCATCCTGTCAAATCTCACATGCAACAACGCCAACAATAAGACTCAGGTCACCCAGGGCAACGGTGTGGAGGCGCTGATTCACGCAATATTGCGTGCTAGTGAGAAGGAGGATGTGACTGAACCGGCCGTTTGCGCTCTGCGCCACCTGACATCCCGCCACCAGCAGGCCGAGGTGGCTCAGAATGCTGTGAGGAGACACTACGGCATCCCCGCCATCGTCAAGCTCCTCAACCAACCCTACTACTGGCCCGTCATCAAGGTAGAGCAGAGGGAAGGCTGGAGGGGACGGAAAGGGCCCAAATGAGGGTCAATAAAATAACCCTTTTTAGAGGCCGTACGTCAGTCTAGAAAGTGGCAGTGGTATAATTATTTATACATTAAATTGGTCACTGAGAGGGGTTGACTCAAAGCAGGTGGTTCAGGCCTGTGGGAAACGCTGACAGATGGTCTCAATCAACCGGAACGAGTACGAAATGACATGACAGCGGGAACAGTGTTGTAGGAGACCAGGCTTTATCGGGGGATGGGTCGCGATCAATTGATTGTAGCTTTTGAATGAAGTAGTCTTTGTCAGTCGTGTTTTAGTTGCTTACCAGTGTTTCTGGATAGCATCATGACGTTGTCTTTTCCACCCTCTTTAAGGCCGTGGTCGGCCTGATCCGCAATCTGGCCCTGTGCCAGGAGAACCAGGCCCCCCTGAGGGACGCTGGAGCAATCCCCCGCCTGGTCAACCTGCTGCTCAAAGCCCACCAGGACGCCCAGAAACATGGTTCATCCTCCCAACAGTCCTACCAGGTACTGGTCAACTACGTGTGCCTTTTAAGGGGTTGTGGAAATCTATTTTTTTTTTTAAATTTCTTTTATCCCTGAGTAACGTGTCTTCTCTTCACTGTGCTCTTCAGGATGGAGTGAGAATGGAGGAGATTGTGGAGGGCTCCACAGGAGCTCTGCACATCCTGGCAAGAGATCCCATCAACAGAGCAGAGATCGCCAACCTGCAGACCATCCCTCTGTTTGTTCAGGTAGCAAAGGAACCTTGAGCTCTCTCGCACCGCTATTGTGATGATTCATTTACTTTGTTTGGTATGTTTTTATCTTCCTCATTTGTGTCTCCTCGCTCGCTCTTCTTCCCTCAGCTGCTCTACTCTCCCGTGGACAACGTAAAGCGCGTGGCGGCGGGTGTCCTGTGCGAGCTGGCACTGGACAAACCGTCAGCAGAGCACATCGACAGCGAGGGAGCGTCTGCACCGCTGATGGACCTGCTGCACTCCAACAACGAGGGCATCGGTAGGACGGATAATGCACCACCATTAGCTTACCGTAATGTGGCATTTAGACAAAGGAACAAAGGCAATTTACTCAAGTGCTGTACTCGAGGTGCCATTTCCTGGTACTTAACTCTCCATGCCCCTGTCCATTTTGGTGCCTGTACACCTTTTACGCCACTGCATTTCATAAAGTGGTCATATGGTAAAAATGAATATACCTAAACACATCTGCAGAAAGCAAGAAAGAAAACGTTATATATTTACGACCCATAGGGTTGTGTAAGAATATCTTTAGGATTCTTAAGTTGGTGCATAAGTATCTTTCAGAAAGGTATTTATTGTTAACCTGATGATATTATCTTGTGATACGGTTTGTTTCTTGCCAGGAGTTGGATGAGAGGAGTGTTCTCTTTTTGTATGATCAATTGAAAGCGCTCGCCAGAAACTAGTCAGCTCAGCTTGATTTAGACAAATATTTACGGCTTAAACAATCGAGATAAAACATTATTGATTAGGATTGCGTTGTCCTAAACCGTTTTCTGTCCCAATTGTCTCTCCCCCCACAGCAACCTACGCTGCAGCTGTGCTCTTCCGCATCTCCGAGGACAAGAACTCCGACTACAAGAAGCGAGTGTCTGTGGAGCTGACTCACTCTCTGTTCAAACACGACCCCACTTCCTGGGAGATGGTGAGTGTCTGGCACCCTTGGTTGCCAGGGTTAAAGCCACTTTAATAATATATGTAAGTGTTGATTTTATTTTAAATTTGCCTTCTCGTGAACTCTGCAGGCCCACAACAGCGTCCCCATGGAAGGACCCTATGCAGATGGTGAGTAACTATTTCTGAAATGTGCACGTGCAGCACATTCCTCAGCGCCGGGTCAGTCCACCACAGGCAGCAACCAAAGCGTTAAAATACTGAAATCTGCTAACAGGTTGCTTCCCCTGCTGCAGTTAACAGATTCCATTTACTTTAGTAGAAGTTAAAGGGACTGGAGGCTTTCTATTAATACACATCTACTTGAACCACATCTTTTCAGTTTAAAATATTTTCTCCTTCCCAGTGTTTCCTTATATATATGTTTGGGTCTTTTCTCTTAATTCCCATCCTTTTACTTCTCCTTGTTTGGCTGTGGTATTTTTCTGTGTCCTCTCAGAGCTGAAAGACTGCCAAATGTGGAAAACATTAAATCATTTTCCACTAGCTCGTATTATCTGTGCTGCTGATCCTGCTGTCGTGACAGGAGATGGAACTTTTTTTTGACAAGACTGATCTGATTGTCATAAGATGTTAGTCCAGTGTGGAAAAGGTAAAAACGACAGCCATGAACGTTGTAATCTCTTTGCAGAGCTGGATGCTGGATTCGCAGGCTATGGAGGGTATGCCGCTGACATGCCCATGGACGGCATGGATGGCGTACTGATGCAGGACAATTACCCGGGCAGCGTGACCTACGACAGACAAGCATACTGAATATCAAAGGTCGGTATGTGCAAACGTTACCGTAGCCAATCTGGCTCAGTCGTCTTGCATTTGCATTTTACCTTTTTCCCATTAACATTAAAAACTAAAGAATAAAACCGTAGGTATCCTTTAATGAAAGGTTTAACATGACTTGATTTTTTTAAGAACCTGTTAGTGTGTGTGAGATCATTTCAATCGGATTTGATCCCTTAAAATATCATTTGAAAAATGATACGTGTTGCTAATAGTCGTAACAAATGCTTCCTGCACCTGAATACAGAGATCTCTCTTGTGAACATGGGCTGACTATTTTGTGGCTCTACAACATAACTTCAACAACACGTCTGTAGAAGAAGCAACTAAGCCTGATATTGTGACTTTTTTTTCTCTTAAAGAACTAGAGGAGACACATGTGGAAAAGGAGCTGACACAGGACGTACTGGGACAAAGAAGAGAATAAAGGCGTGGGTAGAGATTATTCCCTCTGCTCTCTGCCTGATGTAATATATGCAATTATCACTGAGTACGGGACTCATAATCTTAACAGGGCTCAACTTTGTTTTAAAGCATAATTTTACTGATTATAACTTTGACGATGCTTGTAGGTTTCTGTTAGAAAACCTTTTTAGGAGTGTATGTGTGTGCGTATGCGTGTGGTCTGTGTGTTTACGCTTTTGGGTGGGTATTCTATGCCAAAGAGATTTTATTTTGTGATGATAATCGTGTAGCTTCCTTATTTTCTTTTTCTTTCTTTTATTTTTATTTTCTAAAGAAGAATGGGGGGAAAAAAAAACCCCGACGAGAGTAATAGTTAAACACTGCCAGAGGAGGCTCAACGTGCTCGGTGCACCTGCTCGCCGCTCGTTTCTTTCTTAACGCCTTTGTAACTGTCACTGCTGTCTGCCATCTAGCTCGGACAATATACGCTGTCAGTCCTTCCGTTTAGAGGAGTTGCTCTCGTAGCGCTAATTTAGTAGGTGTGAGCGAACGAGGAGAGATGGAGGTTCTTTGACGGACCCCTGAGAGCAGTGCAGGGCTGACCGCCCACCCCCCCCCACCCCACCCCAGCCATGTAATCATGGTAGGTGAACCAGATGGTTGTGCCTCATTTACAAGTTATTCACAACCAGAATATCAGCGACGATGTATTTTGTTAAGAATGGAGTTTAGAGGAAAGATTGACTGTGGAATCATTTCAGAAATGACAGGGATCTAGTAGTTTAACAGATTCAACAGGTGTGATGGTATAGTTGGGGGCCGCCCCACAGCTGGAGCAAACTACTGACAGGGAAATTTGTCTTTCTACTTAATAAGAGTTTTTACTGAAATTTTGTTTAATAAAAATAAAGGATATATTAAACCCCAAATGGTTTGCAATGTTATCCAATTCTTTGAAGCTGAAAAGCTCAGTTGTGAAAATTCTTGATTTTCAAGTTGGTCACTGCACAAGGTTTTCAACCACATGCAGAACTATAATGCAGAAATCTCTTTACGGCCAAACTATTCACCATGAAAACAAACATAGAGGTCCATTAGCAGAAAGTTCCTACCAACATCAAAGCAGAAGGGGGACACCTGCTGGACTCATTGTGCCCGTCGTACACTTAAAAAATTCATCTGATCAATCAGGGTCACAATGGCTTCTTTGGACCTGTGTATATAGTCACATGTAAAACCACAGAAATGCTGAGCATTAATATTTCTTTGGAGAAAGTCAAACTAGTATATTTCTCTAATGGCAGTTCATTTTCACGTTGTGAAAGTGTTCCGGTCACTGCTGCTGTGTCCTCTGGGTGTGTTTTTAAATTTATTTATTATTCAAATGCTTCTCTAAATCTTTCTATCCCCCATTTTGCAAAAGAGAAAACTGTTTAATTAGATTACTTCTGAAAACCTGCAACAAAGAAGTTCCAGATCAGTCATTTACTAGATGTAATATTCCCAATTCTGCATAACAGTTGTGTTCTTTTATTCAACTTCATCGCTGTTGTTGCCACGTCCATATAGAAAATATATCAACACTTAAATATTCCAGTGGCAAAACGGGACACATCATGCAGTCACAACATATTATAGTATATGTATACTGGTTGGCTTCATGAGAACAAAATTGAAAACCTGTTTTAAGATTATTGCTTGGGTTCAAACTTGGTCCATTCATTTCGTCCGTCCTTCATTGAAGTGTATTTGTGAGTTCAGACAATGAGTGAAACGCTCCAACTTCATGAGCATTGTTCTGTTAGTCTGCACATTCATTCATGCAACAGACAAAAGTTAAAGGTTGAGGTCACGACAGTTGGTTGCTGCTGTTCATCAAAGCTTATTTTCAATGGCATTTACTAGATTCTTCAATTTGGTTTGCGCAGAAGATCTAAACCATGAATGCTGCTTTTAATGTCTGAACACTCTTAATAAAATAAAAGCATTTTACAAGAAGAGGTGGTTTTGGGGGGGGGGGGAGGCTGTTTGCATCCTGCTCCTCTCCGGTCGGGGGGGCAGAATCCCCGTCCACCCTCGCTGCTCCAGGAAGGCGGCAGACATTTAATATCCGTGTCCACCAAGCTTTAGATCACACTATCAAACATGTGCATCGACTGCATGATGCTCTCATCCTGGAGGGACACACGAAAACAGGTTACTGAAGAAGCCGCGGATGGAAAAGGTTATTTTGTTAATTCAATTAGACAAATACCTTTTGGCATGTCTCCAGGAACTCCTCGATGGTGACGACGCCGTCGTTGTTCTTGTCCATTTTCTGGGAAATGCAACACACAAGGATGTGTAAAAGTTGGAAATAAAGGAGAAGGAGTTTTCTTGGCGTGTTAACATCAGCGTGTAAAAAGATCAGTGGAACCACCTGAAACTGGTGGCAGGAGAAGTGTATTGCATCGATACAGCTTGTGCATGATGCTCTCTAGCACTACTTGGGTTAAAAACCCTACAGTGAACCTTTAGAGAAGAAAAACAAATAAACCTTAATTTCTTTAGGTTTCTGTTTTCTATCTACACGTGTCCTGTGCTCTAAATGAGCTGGACTTCCCAATGCATTGCACACAAAACATTTTATACCAGTACATTATAGTTCTGGCGAGATATATAATTGTTTAAAAAAACAAAGATAAAACAAGTGAAGTTGAGTTTTGTAGCCTGTGGGGTTGATTATTTTGAATATTTCAGTGTTTTACCTGGAAGAAGTTGTCCACATGCTCCTTGGGAGCATTGTCCCCCATGCAGGGGTTGGTATACTTTCCCATCATGTCGTATATGGAGTGCATGATTTCCGTCATCTCCTGAACAGACCGAAGGAAAAGGAAAATAATTAAAGGCAAATGAAGCGCCACCAACAGCTGCCGAGACGACTAAAGACACAAAGACGGAGAGATAGAGAGAACGAATCAAGCACCTCTCTGGTGATGCAGCCGTCTTTGTTAAGGTCGTACAGATTGAAGGCCCAGTTGAGTTTATCAGTTATGGAGCCTCTCAAGATGATGGACAAACTTACAACAAAGTCCTACAGCAATAAGAAGAAAACAAAGAAATGACTAAGATGGTAGTCAGGATTAATGAGTAGTTTACTAGTACTGACTGTATATATTTGTGTCTTTTACTGAGTTGCCACAATGGAGCACAAGGGAAGGAAATGTATAGAGTGAATGTGAGAAGACAGAAGGGAAGGACAAAAAAAATCACCTCAAAGGTGACCGAGCCATTGTTTCGGGTGTCAAATGCTTCAAAGAGGAAATGTGCGTACATACTTGAATCTGGAGAAAAGAAAAATGAAGTGACCACTCAAATTACAGAAGAGTCAGAAGGTTTTAGTGAAACTATGAACAGATATAATCTTAAAGCTTCTTGTTTCATGTCACCCTTTTTTAAATGTTTTAAATCATTTAAAATGACAGATTAAGCTCAATGTTGTTCATATTTTTATGATGATAAAGTTGAGAGTATGAACTGAATCAGGGATATAATGTGGTTCCAGAACCTGCAAACTCCTCGACAATAAAGAAGAAAAGCACAAGATGTTAATATTCTGGATGAGTTGAACGAGCATCTGACTGACCTCCATGAGGAAAGAACTGGGAGTAAATGCTTTTAAAGGTCTCCTCGTTCACCACACCACTGGGACACTCCTGAGGACATTTAAAAAACACACAGGGACGCAGATCCCACATTCAATTAGATTTGGTCAGTGAAAACATTAGAAAGAGAGTTGACAAATTGAACAGAGGGCTCTTCGACTGACATTTTTGAATCCGCGGTAGAGGACCTGCAGCTCTCTCTTGCTGAAGTTGGTCTTTTGTACGAGGGGTTCGAGTCCCTCCGGTCGGTAACGCACCGTCGACAGTTCCTCATCATCAGCTATGCTACCTGCGTGTACGGATGCAGAGAAACGGGAAGAAGTTACTCCCTAAAACACACCAGAGTGTTGTCTTCACAACGAGTAACCTGACATGAAGTCCGAGTGAAGACGGACTGTGTGTCCTGACACTTGCTTTGAGCCACCGAGAGGCTGGAGCCGGAGCGGAAGCAGGGGAGAAGTTTGAGAAGCCGCTGCTTTATGGTCTTTTTATTGGGTTTGGATGGAGGATTACCTGGAAACAACCAATCACAGCGGAGATTAGAGGCGCTTCGGGAACACCGTGTGAGACAGCTAAGCCACAGACATAATTATGCTCAAATTCGTTCAATCACTTTTTCATAGAACTCAGAGCGCACAAGTTAGTCTGCTGACCTGCCTTTGAACCAGTGTGACGGATCAAAGCTGGGGTCTGATGCACAGAGGTCATACAGAGAGTGTTCGAAATGTCCAAAACTATTCTATTCTATATAGTGTATATAATATGAAATCTTAAACACGAAGGACCTGGTTACTGATAAATAAATGACAAAACGTGCCGATGAATGGCAGGTATGGTGTTCTCTTTGCTGAGATGTTAAAATCAAACATTTGAGTCCACAACACATACTACACATGTCACATGGACACATCAGAACTCAGTGCATTCATTCAAAGGGGATGAAATTAAAAATCAGAGGATACCTGGTGCCTCCACAGAGCTCCCAACATGATGCGCCAGATAAGCTAACGCCGCTGACAAAGGCAACCGTCATGTGCACTGAAAGACCTGCGTGGCTAGGCCGGGCAGGTCAACGCACAGAAGGTCAGATTACAACACACACCGAGGGCGCTTGACTTTACTGACGTGTTAATGTCTTAATGTTGTATCGAGAACCTGCAAAATGTTCACACTCGCAGTGACTTTGAGCTCTGTTTGTTGTTTGCTGTCTTCCTCACTTTTTTAAACCCAAGTAATAATTGTACTCATCTGATAACTTGCTCCGAAGCTTCATGTGATTCAATGAACAGCAATCATCTTCATTAAGCTGATCATTGAACAGAACATTTGTATGCCTTCCTTTTCCCATCCCAGGAGCACCAAATGGTTGATGCACCTGCCAAAAACATCATATTTATCCGAGCTTCTGTTCTGCAGCTTTGTCTGCTTCCAAATTCCTTGTGTTGCCTTTAATGGTCTCTCTTGCTTGTCTCTCGGTGTCTGAGGGCATCTCGGAGACTTTCTCTTCCCAAATCAGTCACCAAACCCGAGTAGAGAGATACTGACGAGCAACTATGATGACAGAAGCTCACACAAACAATTGTTGACTTTGCATCTCCAGCCCTGTTGTTCCTGCCACTAGAGGGAAGTGTTGAACTACATCCAGATTATACACAAACGTTTAAGGCCAGAAAGTCAGAGAAAGGAAAACCCCAGACAGGAGGGGACTGTGAGCCCTGCAGGAGACCACAGGTTTTAAAGTAGAAAAGATGATACACCTTCACTCCCACTGCTATTCGGAGACAAAAACTGGACCTGTTTGAGCCTGACTCAGATACTTCTGGATGTGCTTGGATCCTTGGAGCCTTTCCTCAGTTTTGACTTTAATGCTGTAAATCACTTCAAATCAAACAAAAACAGGCTTCTGACAGACCAGTGAACGCTTTCCTGCTGTATGTTTTAAAGATTCAACCCATCTAAAGAGCCTTTTACAAACTATTATTAAGCGACACTAAAGGAAATTAAGAGACTTCATAAAATAGGGACGACAGCGAAGCTTTGAAGATAAGTAATCACCTCTTTTCTTTCATCATTAGAACAACTTGTACGTTTAAAGAAATTGAACGTGGTTTGTTGAGAACTTGTAAAGTCCTTTTCTTACCACAGCCTTAATTTCACTTTATATTAAGGTCAGAGAGAATAAGTCTGAATATTTGCCGGTATTCCCAAAACTTTGAAGTAGTTTTAATCAATTGGTTTCAATCAGTTAAGTTTCTGTCAATAAGAAGTTCATAATAGTTAAGTGGGAGGGGAAAAAAAACAATATGAATTAATTAATCTTCATTTTATGATGGAATTTTCTTTAAAAATGACCCAAATACACACATACAGGTTATGTCTACATGGCCATGTGAACAACCAAACAATTATTTTTCTTCAAGTAAGCAACTGTGAGCAAAGAATAAGTGGGAAGGCCACGTAATATTGATACTTCATTTTTAATGATTAGGTGATTTGTAAAAGGAGTGAATGAATAAATACATTTAAAATACTGGGGACGTAGACCTAAACTCCTAAGGTCACTTAGATGGTTGCGGCAGCTCCAGTAGGTCCATGAAGCACTCAACGGACGTTCATACCCCAAATGTTGCCTGGGCATGGAAAGCTTAACATAATCCGTAGAAAGGACATGGTTCAGCTTATGAACATTCCTCTAATACATACTATGGATACACATACACACAGACACAAACAATCACATGCACACTCTTTCTCTTCCACTCACATCTTGAGCTCCCCAGTGGTTGTAACAGAGGTTTTTTGTCTAATCATTTTACCACGTGTCCTCACACAGAAGCACACGTCCCCTTCAGTTACGCAGGATCAGCTTTGAATTTTTGTTATACAACGTGGATCTTAATACTCATCATAAATCTGCGATGTAACTATGTTATGAAAATGCGAAATGTCTTTTATCATTGATCGTATGAGTGTAGAAAATAAATCAAGCTTCTTCATTATGAAAAAGAAATATGTTGGAACTGACAAAACACACAATGCAATGTTATTCCATTAACCAAGCCAACAGATTCATTGATGTGTTCCAAATTTAGTCATGTGATCTTAAAGGGACAGTTTTTAGGAAGTGCATTAACACTTTGTTTTCTTGTTGACAATGAGGTGAATAATAATAAATTATCTTTACAAATTTTTAGCAGGAGACTTTTAGGTGGACGGGGACCAATTCCTGCTTCCCTGCTCCTAGGCTGTGATGCTAAGCTAAGCTTACTTGCTGCTCACTCAAGCTTTGTATAAACAATGCAGATTCAACATCTTTCTCTGCAAGAATGACAAATAAGCATATTTCAATGTGTCGAGCAGCTACATTTGAACAGTCTTTGAAATAACCTAAGTCCTTTGAATGCATTTGTGGAGTTTACACCTGTGCCTCTTACTTGACAGACTCAATAGAGTTGAACCGTAATGGTTGCAGTCACACAGTGTGTGCATCATACGCTCCAGTCTTCCTTTTAAAAAACGCTGGTTCGTGTGTGTCGTGAACGCCCCTCACAGCCTCTGTGTTCATGCACCTGTTCACTGTTTGGTTTACCTGCTGCTGAATGGATACCACACTGGCTATTGTGCCGGCTACAACTATCAGCCAGTGAATAAACATTCGTATTCCTACCATCTGCCCCTTTGGAGGCAAAGAAAATAGTTTTAAAGACAAAGGCTATTTTGGGAAAGTTGTCACAAGAAAGACAGCAACAATCGTGTGTGTCTGTGTTTGTGTGTGTCTGTGTGTGAGCAAGAAACTAACAGCGATGTGCTTTCTAATCTCTAGAGACATTTGTCTTTGCAAGCTCTCACAAGGAAGATTAAAGCTGACAAACAGAGGAGCTTCACTAATCTTATTACACACAAACATACTCACAAGTGTAATTTTAGATGACAAGAAACCAACTTTTTCTTTTTGTTCTCTCTCCGCTCTACTTCAGAACTCATCAGTGCGTTTATCTGATATATTTCCATGGTTTTGCCACCACCGGACACTATTGATGTTCATCTTTAATTTGAGAGAGCGCATTAAAATGACATCATCAATAATCCCTTGTGCTGCATTTTTAGGACATTTCATGAAATCAAGACATGTGAATAAAAAATAAACAACATGAATAGCATGTATGGATTATTAAGGCCTGGGACAATTATTCTCTTTCTTCGATCAATCTGTTGAATTGTTTTTCAAACTACTTCAGTAATTTGGTTGGAAATTCTGAAAATTTGTAGGACACAATTTATGCAAACTGCACTGAAAAAGATTGATACTCAGATTTGATCATCTTGAACTGGAAGTGATTTGTTTTTGTATTTCTTGATGAACTTCCAATCAGTTCATGTCCGCGTTATTATCCATGATCAATACGGAGGAGGAGTCGTGCAAAATATGACCGACTGGCATCACTGTACATTCCATCTGGAGATGAAGCCTCATAAACAATAGATTCACTGAGCTCTGAAAATGCGGCAACTTGATGGTCACATTCACGCAGCAGCTGGTAGCAAATGATGAAACATGAGTTTGTTTGTCTTTCAGCCATAGATAACATTCCATTGGTTTACTACTTTAGAAAAAACAAAGCAAACTTTCACGAGCGCACGTCCGTGGAAAGCTCAGCAGCTCAGCATGAACCAATAGATTCATGTTTCCCGGAAGAAGAAAAAAAGATGACGAAGACTCATACCTGTCAGCGGGTCGTAAGAACGGTCCAGTTCCCTGGAGTCAGACAGACTCTGGTCCTGACTCCTGGACTTCATGCTTCTCCTCCGTTTTTACCGGAACCGCCGATCCGGACCCGCAGGATCTGTGCGTGCGTCGCAGCAGCCGCTCATCTGCGACCTCCTGTTTGCATGTCCCGCCTCCACGAGCGTTTCTGCACGTGTGCGTGCGTGCGGGTCTGTGTGTGCGTGCGTGTGTGTGTGTGTGTGTGTGTGTGTGTGTGTGTGTGTGTGTGTGTGTGTGTGTGTGTGTGTGTGTGTGGTGCCAACTGCTCGCTGACAGAGGGAAGGGGGGGGGGGGGTGTGCCTCTCTATCCAAAGTCTACTGCTCAGCATCAGTTAATGTGGGTTCAAAGGTCAAGTGTGATGGCTCTACTCGAGCTGATTGTCGAGAGGACAAAGAGGGTCGACTGTCAGCTGGAGCGTCTGTCCTGTGGGGGATAGGTTCTGTGCCCTTTTGATGATGTCCTCACCTTGACTCTGGATTTGAGCATCTCTGGCTCGGTAGGGCGAAGCAAAATCATTTAAATATTAAATCCATGAATACACAGTGTAAGCCAAGTGGATTTATGAGATAAACTTCACATCCACTGCTTTGTTTCCCATCATCACAAAACTATTTAGAGCCTGTGATATAATACTTTGAGCCTCTGGGCATCACCAACTTTTTAGTCAAATGTTGAATTCGCTTAAGAATTCCATTGAAGTTTCTACATATTTCTTTGAAGCTCATAACGTCTCAAGATGCAGAGAAAATTAACGGTAATGAAGACTAGTAGGTTTCATGGTTGATGGCCGTGTAGAAGTGCACAATCATCGTCTTTGGCAGGTTGAATTTCTTCAGCTGCTTATGTTCAGCTCCCACTTGAGGTCCTGGGTGATGATGGCGCCCAGGAAACGGAAGGAGTCCACAGTGGTGACGTGGGAGTCACACAAGGTGAGGGGGGAAGGTGGGGTTGCGTTCTTCCTGAAGTCCACGACCATCTCCACTGTCTTTAGGGCGTTAAGCTCCAGGTTGTTCTGGCTGCACTACGTCACCAGGTGGTCAGACTCCCACCTGTAGGCAGACTCGTCCCCACCAGTCCAATGAGGGTGGTGTCAACCGCAAAATTCAGGAGCTTGACGGACTGATGGCTGGAGGTGCAGCTGTTGGTGTACAGGGAGAAGAGCAAAGGGGAAAGAACGCAGCCTTGGGGGGAACCGGTGCTGATGGACCGAGAGGCAGAGACGTGTTTCCCCAGCTTTGCGTGCTGCTTCCTGTCAGACAGGAAGTCAGTGATCCACTTGCAGGTGGAGTTGGCCGAGTTTGTCCTGCAGCAGAGATGGGGTGATGGTGTTGAAGGCAGAGCAGAAGTCCACAAACCTCCTGGCGTAGGTTCCTGGGGAGGATGAAGTGGAGGGCCATGTTGACAGCATCGCCTACAGACCTGTTGGCTCTCTAGGCGAACTGCAGGGGGTCCAGGAGGTGGGGTTAATGACCATGATCTTACTCTAGATTTTTTATGAAAGAAAACATGTTTTAGTGAAATGGAAAACTCACAAGAATCACAAGCTGAAATAACTTGAGGGGGGGTTAGGGTGAGGGTTTGGTTCTGTCCCACTCTCGAATCATCAAGTGTTTTGATTAGCCCTGAATCCTTCCGTAAGTCAGCATTAGATGCAAACATTGCCAGAGGGAATAACTCATAATTTACTGAAATGTTATTAACGGGGTTAGCAGTGGAAGTGTGGTGATGGAAAAAAAAAAAGCAAGCAGAGGCACATGTGTGTCTGTGTATTACACAGAAACATTACAAAGATTAGAGATGGAATAAAAATACACAGAAATATATATATATATATTATTTTATATTTTATTTAGTCATTGAAGCGATTTTAAGTAAATAAATAAAAGCCTGGAAGACGTTCAAACATCAGAAGATCACCAAAGCCTTTGGGATTAATCATCTGGGGAACATGAATGTGTACTTAAAATGTTTGGCTAATTCATGTCGAGTTATTAGTGAAAAGTTCTTAGTGAAAGCTTTGAGCTGCTGGTTGAGTTTTAGGAAAAACCAGGAGAGCAGTAGAGTCAGGATTCCTTCTCTGGGGACCATGAACATCTGTAGGAAATGTCAGGGGAATCCATCCGATAGTTGTGGAGACTTTTCAGTCTGACCAACCTGCCACCCACAGAGGCCCGGTGCCACCAGTACAGACACACAAGTATTCTTTTAAACTGCTCCAAGCCAAACATGGGATTACACAAATGATGTGATTTCTCAGGCTTTACAAATCTCCATTAGAGCCACAGGAGTTATTATATTATAATACAGCTGGTTCTAAAAATCTCATGATTAGAAAAAATGATTTTTGACATGTAAAATCAGTCTAATACCCCCCTCTAATCCCACTTCAAAATCCAATACAGACTTTTTATTGCTAATCTTTTTTTAAGAATTCCATTTTTATCCCACAATTTTGGACGGATTGACAATAAAACCCAAAATAATCAGAATCATTGTGTGGGCGCCAACAAACGTTAACTCTCATCAAATGTTATCGGAAAAATCCAGAACTCCTTCTGCCCAGAGGAGTTAAATGGTGTTTGTTGGGGGACAAACAGTGTGATGGAGCTTTCTTTAAGACCGGCAGGCGAGTGAGGGATGATCACGTTGTCTCTCAGGAGACCGATGAAGAGGAGAGAAAAAAGGCGAACGAGAACACCAAAAGAGGCCCAGCGAAGTGCGAAAAATCAAAGAGGGATGGTGGTGCATCTGAAAGGGAAATAAACTCAGAAGGGAAAGAGAAGACAGATGGAACGCAGTGGAGAGGTATTTGAATATATCGCCTGCCTTGGGACGGCTAAATCTCACAGTATTGATGGTGTTTATCTCTCGGGGGTTCACAAAGAAGTTTACCGTGGCTGCAGGGAGGGAAGTGTAGCCGACAGATAACCAATAAGGAGCTGTGATTGATGCCTGTAGTTATGCGCGTGTGGAGCGGTGATAACACACACACACACAGAAGCACAGGTGAGCTGGCACTGGCTGTTAGGGACTAAACAAAAGATAATAATTAGTGTCCCACTGCAAAGTTGCATTTAAAGACACACATTAAAAAAGGAAGGGGTGATGGGATGAAGGAGGGGAGAATGGAGGGGGAGAAACAGGCAATCGCCCCTCAAATTAATATTTGATGAGAAGGCTGATATGCTTAAATTAAACGTTATAAATACACAGAAGAATTAATGGGTTGTCACAGTAAAAGGAAAGAATGCGCAGTCTAAGCATCCGAGCTGTCATCAGCACACACACAAACACACACACACACAATGCATAGATTATATCAGGGAGGTTAAATACTGCTCAATCTACAATAAAGCCAACAAAATTAGAGGATTTGGAAGGGACTTTGTCAGTGGATTGCGCTCCACCACATTGCACAAAGGGACCTCTAGTGAATACACACTCTGAGTCTATTTTAAATGCCACGCTGTGGTTCCCAGAAGCACATTATAATCTGGGGAGATGTATCTTTGTACTAACATGCTGCTTGCGTGCCCATTAGAGGCTTATCAGTGTAATTTCCTTCCGCGCTCGGCTCCACAATTTTAATTAGGCGTGCTAGGGATACAGAAATACAAATGCAAAGGTAGAGTAGAGGGAAAATTGCAAAAAGAGTGAGTTTACGGTTGCTCAGCTGCTGCATTAAAGGATCTGCATGTTGTAACCCTTCATCTATAAATAATAAGCTAGCTGTTTTTTTTAATGAAACTCACGGTACTGAATTCATCGGGTAAGGCCTCTTGGAAAATATTTCCCTCTGGGTGCGTTGCACGGCTTAAGTGTTGACGGGTGAACAGGGAAATCTTGGACACTCAGTTGGAACCGGACCAAATGGAGTCAAACACGTTACTTTCACCCAAAAGAGAAAAACAATGTCTGCTTAGAGGTCCGATCTTTTTATAAAGCTCTTACATCTCGCTGTATAAAAACCCTGCTTGTCAGATTGGAAAAGTGAACATTTAATTGTATTATTTTCTTCTCAAGTGGAAACTCTTCTCAAATGTCTTGATGTTTACAATCAATGACAAGTGGTCTGTGATATTGTTCATTTTATACTCAAATGTTTTCCTTTCTAATCTGTTTATCTGCATCTATACAGTTTACCTTGAAGGAGTGTCCATGACTGTTCTTATGCTGCCAGTAGGCTGATGATGCATGAATATACAACAAAAACATTTTCTAGTGGGAAATCAAACCTGCATTTGTTTTATTGAGTGCAGGGTTAACTTGGCTTTTCGCCATGTGAAGTGAAAGAGCTCTCAGAAATATGGGAGATATTTACAGATTAAATGTGGATCCAGCAACTGATTTTACTTTGAGTAGCTTAAGAGTAATGAAGGAGTTTGTGCGACCCTGAGGGATCAGAGATCATTAGGAAGTAGCCTGAGGCCAAAGGTTATCAGACATGTAGTCTGATTAGTCTCATGGCGATAGATGGAGGACAAAGAGAGAAAGTTACAACAATATCACCGGTATTAGTAAACATGATCTGCTTGACTCCTTGCATTCACTGCTCAGATAAATGTATGGAAAGTACCACTGTGAGAAATAAAAAACACAATGAAATGAGAACTGTGTAAGTTGTTGCCAAAAAAACAACGTGAGGGAGATGTCAATCAAGCAGTTGAGTCGTGAGTCGAGTTGTAACTCAAATGTTCATTGAATAAAAGGTCAAATTTCATTTGCAGGTAAGAAATCAAGTCTGAAGACCAATGTATCAGACTCCAGGTCGGTCTGCGCTGTTAGCAGAGAACAGTGCGCGTGTGCTTCTAGTCAAATAAGTTAAATAAAGCTTTTCTTGATCTTTCTTGCCTAAATAGTGAAAACAGGAAACACTAGTTGAGTAATAGGAAACCAACCTTTATTTAAAAAATAAACATAAATATACCTACAGGAGTTAGAGATGACAGAAATAAGACCCTTCACAAGAAATTGCATAATTAAGATCTGGTTCAACTCAAGAAATAATAATCAGAATTGTTCTGAATGAGCTATATGAGAATGTGCTAGACTGAGAACACAGAGACATGTGGGCCGTGCAGTAGTGGATGTTTGTCCTGGCTGTGTTCAAAGGCAAAACGTTTTCAGACTACCAGAAGGTTTCTATCACAATCTAACAGCTCATAATGTTCTACAACCATGTAACTGATACTTAAATGTTTTGAAGATTTAAGTTAACATTCGTACGACACGCATTCAGCCAAAAAGAAAGAGTTAGTGCTCAGAACAAAAAGAGGATTTAAACTCCCAAAAGGCTAAAGGTCACCATTGCAGATGCTGTTAAGAAGAACACAATGTTTCACTCAAAGTCTTCTGAAATAATTACTGGAGAGGAATCATGAATCAAGGGAGCAGAAGCTACTTAAAACATCAGTGGCTGAAATGTTGGATGAACATCTGGAATAAAAAATACTTGAACTCCATTCAATCCAAAAGTGAACGTGTCGGCTAACAGTCCAGTCAATACTGCAGATTGCACAACGGGAACCAGCGCGGTACGGGCACGTCCTTCAATTCAAACACACACACACATCGACAAACACCACCACCACAAAGGGAGCGAGTCCGGACTGTTTACAGGTGTTTCTTTGAGGCGCATCAGTGCGTCCGTCTCCGTTCCCCACATTCAGTTCACAGGGGGACAAGACGAGGACCGTCCTTGTTGGTGTGAGTAGTGTGTGTGCGTTAAAGAATGTGCTCGTGTTCACACGCGCACAAATGCACGGTGCATGTCCATCTGAAAGGAGGAGGGGGAGGCGGGTGGACGAGTATGTGTGCGCATGTGTGTGTGCGTGTGTGTGTTTCGCGTCTCAGGAGATGGTGGAAAACTCTTTGAGCAGGACGTCCTGACTCAGTGTGTTCAGGGAGACGTTCTTCCTCACATTCTGACTGATGGAGCGCACCTGGAGACAGACACAGGGTGGACTTTCATTACCATGTCAAAGACATACCAAACGGTGCAACTTGTATACGGTCCATAACACACGCCGTCTAAGACGTTGGCATTCACCATGCAGGCACGGTACGCATACTCTATTTTGCAGTTGCATTTTGGTAAATGTAGGATTTTAGAGCTCTCAGCCTGTGCTGCTTCTATGTGGACCATTTCTACCTTGATTTTTGTCTCATGTCCCGTATAAATATTTTCCAACCCAGTGCCAGATTGTTTCCTCAATGCTCAGAATCCAATTAAAACCCACTTTTCCACCTGCACCACATCTCTGTGTCAGCTACTGGGTTCAGTACGAGCTACAGTAGCAGCCTTGCTCTCTTACCAGCTCCTTGAAGAAAGCAGCCTCTTTGGGCTGCTCAGAGTATCTCTCAAACTGGTCCAAACCATCCTGCAGCTTAAGCGTCAGTGTGTCGTAGTTGGACCGAACCACCTCCAACACCTGACGGAGTGACAGACAAGGGAAACACTGAATGAATAAGCTTGAGGTTAAAGCATCGCACAGTGAACCTGAATAGTGCCAGAACAATAGTTTATTACACCATCTTTATTCATGATGGATTTTGATCTGGTTCAATCTGGTTTCTCTGCTCTCTGTAAAGAGTTGATTCTGTGATTACTGATGGGATTTTTTCGTTTGGGAAAAGGAAAGCATGACCTGCAACTTTGATTTATTAAAGCATCTTATTTGCTTTCTTACTTGTACAATTCCATTTCTACACACAATTGTGCTTCAGTAAGCAGAAATCAGTTGTTTGTGTTTCTTTAACCCCAGATTAGTAAACCGTGTGTCTGTCAAATTGCACCAGAGCGATATGGTTTATCTTTGAATTGAAGGCGCGTTTGCTTTAGGAAGGATTCACCTCATCAAGTAAAAATACAGTTGAGCAAATATAGTACGGTGAGTGTGTACCCATTCAGCCATGAATTAGACACACACTGCACATTCAGCTGTTAGCCTTTACGTTTTTTGTGTGTTGCTCACACACAATCATTTTAAAATGGAAACAAAAGAGGGGGAAATATTATTTTTCTTTGATCATTTTACAAAAAGGGCTGTTTATATTTTAACCTTTAATGACGCTGATGCAATATTCATACCCATATCTCTCCATCACCCTCCTCTCTCTGTGGAGGCCAATGTGAATAGCAGCATGAGCTAATGTTGGTTCTAGGTTTTGTTGAGAGCTATGCTACAGAGGTCCGAAGCAAAACTGAGAAGGTAAACGGAGAATTAGAGACTAGTCAGGGGAGGATGGAGGCTTTTCCACGTGCTGTTTTAGCAAAGGGCGGGGCTGGTAAGTGTTTTGCAGCTCGCGCTCGACTGCGCTCATCTTGCATCGATAAGCAGATATGTTTGTGGGCGCACGTATTTATCTTGAGGCGCAGGTACAGAAGAAGCCTTGTGTGTGCTGAAGTGTGTGAGAGACAGACAGGGAGTACAGTAGCTCGTTTTAATGCCGTGTGTTTCTGGAAGCAATCCATCTTCTGGTGTCACTGAGGAGAATAAAGACGCTGCAGGCGGATAAAGTGCAGTTGGTTACCGTGTGTGTGTCAAACCAAATGCAAGGTTTTAGTCTCTTAAAAAAAAGGTATTTTGTTCAGCCTGAGGGAACATGTAACTTTTGTTCAGTTTAAAGCTCTCAAAGTTGGTCACTCAATTGACTCCAGCATTCTTTAATTTTTTTTTTAAATCCGACCTACATTCTACGATTACTGAGTCAAAGTACAGTGCAACCAAAAGGATTATTATTATTTCCTTGAAAAAGGGGGGGGGGATGACTGAACGTTTTTGCATACCAGAATAAAGTATTAAAACCCCTGAGTCCTTCAAATAACCGAAATCCTGATTCAACCACAGTAGAGTGATAGTGAACATATCTCAAATAGAGTGTGTGACAGGTAAGTAGCTCAGTTTTAAAAATATGTAAATATGTCCACCACAGCTGTTCGTGGAGGCTCATCAGGGATTTGTATAATCTTTGTGGAGAGGAGCGTCGTGAAAAGGTCGAGTCAGATGGTTTGTCCAGGATGGAGAAAGCTCTCCGTCATCATATCTTCCCTCAAAGTCCCGTTCTTTGGTTTGTGCTGCTCCGTGGTTTACTCACTCACCACCCACAGCCCCGAGGAGACAATCCAGACAGCTGTCACAGATGGGATGTGTGGTCATAAGGGCTGGGCAGTATGGCTCTTCAACGCAATACCAATGCGTTAATAAGAGAACTTCTCTGATACCGATTATCACAGAACAACAGGTTCTATCTACATTTATTGTCATTTTCATTAGCTGTAGCTTAAAAAACTACAAAGGCCAAAAGAAAACTGTTGAAAACTACTAAAGTGACCATATTTCTCCTCATTTATGTAATGAGACATGTAATATCACAACTGGCTGCTCATGAACAGCAAAGCTCACTCCCGCCTTCCCTCTGTGTTGTGAATTAATCTGGCAGATAAAGGCAGAGAGGTTATTGTGGACTATAATGACCAGATATATCACTCGGTTATCAGCTTGTAAAAAAACAAATGAAAAGGTTCTCCTCCAGCTGTTTTCGCCGAATTGACATAGATGATAAAGTCTTAAGTGGAAGGCATAACGTCTGTATCAAGTTCAAGTGCCTCACAGGCTCCAGTCTTCACTCTGATGATGGAATAACTCAGCGTACACTTTCTTAATGACTCAATTCTCAATGTGTTCTCAGGTGTGTGCCAAACACCTGGCTTACATATGAAAATCTACAATGAGAGTGAATGACATTTGATGACGTGAAGGTAAAGTTTCCTTTAAATCGGTTCTGGAGAATGCTGGAGCGTTTGCAGAAGATATGACAGCTGCTGGTGTGTGTGTGTGTCACCATCCGTCCTGTACCGTGTGAAACACGCAGAGGTGGGACAAAGTCATTGTTATGCAAGTCACAAGCAAGTCTCAAGTCGTTGCCCTCGAGTCCCGAGTCAAGTCGAGTCAAAGATGAGGCAAGTCCCAAGTCGAGTCAAAAGTCAAAGCCAACAAGTCTCAAGTCCAAAGTCTTACCATTCTAGTTTCGAGTCATTTCAAGTCCTCTTATTATAGTGGGGACAGGGAACCCTGGGTAAAGGTGCGCTGCCTCACAGACCTAGACTACGTAGGGAAGGGTAATGGTGGATCGACTGTAACTGTGTTATAGTACTTTAAAACGGACGTTGACATAATGTTGGCGAGGATTTCCATCGGAGTCTGAATCCGGGTTAAAAAATCCTGATTTTTGTAAGCATGAACGAGCTGTCTCGTTGATACGGTAAAATGGACTGCAGTGATTGGATGTCGTGCAGGCAGCGCTCTATGCATACAGGTGGCGCACATTTTTTTGACAGATGCAGATAAACAGAGCGGCGCGGCCGTGTGAAAATGTTTTCCCCCAGATTTTCATGGGAAGTAGCAAGTCTTCTCGAGTCAAAAGGCTCGAGTCCAAGTGAAGTCACGAGTCATCGATGTTAAAGTCCAAGTCGAGTTGCAAGTCTTTGTACGTTTTGTCGAGTCGAGTCTGAAGTCATCAAATTCATGACTCGAGTCCGACTGGAGTCCAAGTCACATGACTCGAGTCCACACCTCTGGAAACACGTCCCGTTTGTCATGAACATTTCTCTCACCTGCGTGAAATGTACACAATGAATCAGCCCCAAATGGTTTTAAACTCAGTGGTTTGAACGGTTATAACAGCGGCTCCTCGTGGCTTCTGATCACAAAAGGCCATGACGGAGTCATCCGTCTCTGCCACATGACTCAAGCTACTTCCCCATAATAGGAAAATTCTTTCAAAATAAAACCCCATCTCAAACAAAGGGTTTTCAATTGTGTACTAAAAAGATGTACTTTTGAGGACAAGAGTGGCGTTTCAGTGGCTGCCACATTGGCCCAAGATGTTGGCGTTTACAATCACATGGAACCTTTAGTCAGAGTGTAACAGGAAGAGGGAGTTACGGTTACCTGTTCTTCAGACAGCTGAGAGATGTGGTTCACAGCAGCGTACGATTCAATCTTGGGATCAAAATGGTTGACAATGGCCCTTAAACACAAAAACACAAACGGTTCTGAGAACAACAGTGACATAAATATCTGTAAGTGAAAAATAGAAGTGGAGAAGTCAAAAATATTCTGCTGTGCCACATTAAGACTAAATTACACAAAAGTATGTACTAACAACAAAACAAATGAGTGGTTACTTCTTGTTCAAGTGAAAAATAATGTTCAATATGTGAATTGCAGTTAGCAATTTGTAAAAGATATTTGACCAGTGAAGTTCTGAATTAAAGAGGATGTTTAATATAAAAAAAATAATTTGCATTCATAACTATTCAACTCCATCTCAATACCTGCTTCATATTCTCTGAGCACGCCAAGGATATCAGAGGCAATTTCTTCCAGTATTAGCATTAATTTCCATGAAATAACTTGCATTGTGAATCAAATTTAAGGTGATGCAATAAGCACAGCTATGAGATGAAGTGGCTTCTTTTGAACTGCATAGGAGGACGTCATTTATCAGTGACAAAAATGCAGAGACTTCTCTGTGGTGGCAATCAGTTGTCCTTTACTTGTGGAAAGCCAGCGTACGGAGGACTGAAGTGAGGGGAGTGAAATGAAATTGGTCCCATAATTCAAGTTAATTTCAACACAGTCTCAGTGGGTTCTTTATTCCACTGTGATTCCTTCATCTATTCTTTCAAATATTACTCTTTCAATCTTCGTTCTCCCTGCGCTGCCTCCAAACCCCACGTGATCCTCTGAGAGAAACCCGCTCATATTCCCCCTCAGGGGCCTCCAAGCCGGGGTGATCTCAGAGGATCAGCTCCTCAGAGAAGATGGAGGAGGAAGGAGAGATTGCAGAATAAAATGGTGGAGGAGAGAACAAGGAGAGCTTGTGTGCAGACTGGAGCGGGGATGGAATGGAGGAGATTAAGGCTTGAAAAGTATTGAATAGACGGCCCTCAGGGAGGAAGTGGATGGAAGGAAAGACCTACATTATAGATCCAAAGAAAAGGAACTACTTCATTCCCTTTCTTTTGACCTTTATTCTCATTGCATTTCTGTTCAAACCAATGTGACTCTTTATCCTTCTTAGAGTACGGTAGATGTGCATTGCCAGTGCGGCTGTCGTGATTACTTTTTGTGCGATATATTGCACCAAAATTAGCTGCGATAAACAATATTGTTGTAATTCTTTTTGTAACCATTTCATGCCACTGATTATATAATGACAATGTAGTTGCATAATAATCCAAGTATGCTCTCTGTGTGTGTGTGGCGACGCTGCATACACCCCGGAGACAAGATGACAGAGGTCAACTACAACGTTGACAATTCATTTTGAAATAAAAATGAATATAATATATATTACAGCACCAAAAATGATCACGCTTATTTCCATGTACCGTGCAATAACTCAATATATTGACTATCGCGACAAGCCTAGTTGCAAGTGTGTGTGTGTGTGTGTGTGTGTGTGTCTGAGCTCTTTTACCGAACATTGACAAGGGCATGTGTGACTTTGCTGGCTGCCTCCTTCCACTGGCCCGCGTTGGTCGATACTCTCAGAACTGTAAGGCAGAGAATGACAGAGTGAGACGCACATATACAGCCACAGCATAAAACATCCATCTCCATCTTATTTAAGATGATCTGAACAACTGCCTTTACATTAGAATTAGCAATAAGTCAGGTCCAACAGTTGTATAGTAACGTACCCATGCAGTAGAGGTTGTCAAAGACCTGGTGCATTCGTACGATCTCGTAGTACAGCTCGTCGTAGCTGTTGGAGGTGGGCAGGAACGTGTCCCCGTATGTTATAAACATGTTGAACAGGTTCACTACCTGGATGGGGACACAAACACGAAACCACTAATACATTCACTCTCAGCCAAAGATAAAACCAAACCAAGAATACCTTGGAAAATCCAATAGAAACGTGGGACCATTTTGGTCCCCACACTGCAGTAGGTCAGGTGTCTGACCTACTGCGTCTCTTCAAACAAACTAATAAAAAGAATTTAAGTGATTTCACTGATGCTGTACGAACAGCTGGGCCACAAGCAACGCCACTCATACAACATCTGGCTCACATAATACAAGATAACACACACCTCCTACTGCAGAACAAGGTCCTCTCACCCTGAACATGTGTGTGCGTGTGTCTCACCATTAAAGCCAGGTGAAAGATGTTGTGCTTGGCCAGCAGTGTTGTCTCATTCGACAGCAGGAACTTCAGCAGGTTGATGAGAGCTGTGCGGAGACAGACGTGCACAAATTAAAGAGTGTGGTGCTTGGCCGGGCGTCTACCAGCAGAGGCACAAGGCAGCAGCCCGCTTTCCTCAGGGAGGTTCATAATGGAAACTCAGGAGGGGGAGGAGCCTTTTAACGGCAAAAAAATCATCTGCCTTCACAAAAACTTAAATAGAGAGAGAAAAAAAACTTTTGCATTTAACAAGCTCCCAAAAAAACTTTAATTCAGCTAATTCTTTCACTTATTGTGTTGTGCTATTATCACTTGAAGGAGAAAAGGGTCAATTTTACTTAGGCAATTAAGATGATTACAGGTCCGATTAGAACAATCTGTATTCTAATGAGACAACAGTGCGATGGGGACATTACAAGCTGAAATCTCCTATTGTGTGTTGACTGGGATGAAAACGAGGCCAACAGGATGGATTTGGCTTTCTTTAGAGACTCATTATCCAATCTCAATGATGCAAAACATTTACAAAACAACAGGGCCGAGGACTTCAGAGGGAAATTTGCATTGTTTTGCAAAAGCACTTAACTTTCTACCCAACTCTTCAGGTGATGCCCAGCATATCCCAAAGGTTTCAGATTTAAATTATACATATTTGGTGTCTTAAAACGTTTCAAACCTTAAATCGTAAACATGTCCCGTATGAAACCTCTAAAAAACAATTTATGTAACACACAAATCATCAGAAAAAACCCCTCATCCCTACTTTAATCCCCTTGGCTTCCTCTGAGAGGTACGGCTACAATTACCATATAAAGTATGTGTAGATGTGCGCAGTACATGTGTGAAAATCAACATCAATCATAAAGCCAATGACACCACAGAGTCGCTTAACAAAGTTGTAATAAATAAATCAAATGCTGTTATGACACCAGCATGAAATATATATCCAACCTAACATCAAGTTTGTGAGTCTAAAGACTTATGAGCAACTTTGTAAGATAAATAGAGTTTAGTAGAGTTAATGCAGTGTTCCAATAAACGAGGGGAGACAAGTTGAAGCACTTAAATCGCCACAAAACTCTCCTCCGCTCCCCTGCTTTGGACAATAAATGGGAGGTACAAGGTGACGTTCTCATGGTGCAAGAAACATCATTATTAAAACATTACTTCACGCAAACAATATTAAAATTAAAAAAACACCGGTCATGACAAACACCCATATGAGCATGTCGGCATCCAGGAGGTTATTAAAATGATTAGAGGTCATCCTGGAGGTGGAATGAATGTCCACACCAAATGCGGCCTGCTGGAGCTGCTGGTGGTGCCATAGAAAAAGTCAGGGTGTTTAATTTAATGAATGAATGAATGAATTAAGGAGGGAAATGTGGTGGAGGAGAGAAGAAAACAGTGTATATCCAAAGAAGATGACCTGCTGAGTGTTGGATGGTTTCTGTTTGACAATCAAACCACAGAGAAGCTATAAGCAATTAGGCTTTATTTATCTCCCTCACCTCATCGCTCCCTCCTCTCTGATTCATGTTTAATCATGTTCAGGAATTACGGTTTATAGTTTATATAATTACTACAGTCCACTTCCCCTCCTAATATAAAAATGTACCTTAGGATTAATCTATGAAACAAACTGTGGCAAAATCATAACTGATGAACGTTGGATGTATCGATGTGTATGCAGGGAAGAAAAATAAAACTCTGAGCATCTGTAAATTAACTAATTTGTTTGTGCTTTAAAAACGGCCATGAAATTAGAAAGTAGTTTTTTTTTTTTACTTTTTCTCCCAGCTCTCTCCCACAATCTTCTTTTAAATGAGCAGGGAAACAGTAACAGTAAAGCTCAACTAAACTAATAAGAAATGAATGCAAACGCTGGTCCCTGAAGTCGCAACACAACGAGAAACCCAAAAGGTTCAAACTCCCACCGGAAGAGGTTCTACCTCCAGAGCAATACTATCAAAACTGAAATGAGAGACAACTTTTCTTTACCTGACCAAAGCTCTCTCCAGGTGTAGTGTAACCGGATTCTGCACTTCTTCTGGTAGCACAAGAGTTTGTGGATGATCTGCACACAGCGCCTGCACAGGGACACACAGAACTGTGGTGACGCAGCAGGTTGGTGGACGAAACCAGAGAAACGTTGTGATGTTTGTGTCTCCTCACATGTATAAATCCATGGGGAAATCCTTCATCATGTGAGTGACTATGAACTCCACCATCAGATCTGGACGGAAGGGTAAAGACAAAGGTGCATTCAGTTTGGACAAAATGAGACAAGAATTTGGGTGGAGTAAAGCGATGTGAATGAGGGCAGCAAACAAGATCCACCTACTGAAATCAATAATCAGTTCACGTTATATTTATAATTGTTTCTCCACCAGACAGCCTTTCTGACGGCAAACTGATGTGTAACATTAGGTGTAACCCTACTTCAAAAACACCAAACTAATCTCTTAACCTCAAATACCATTTGAGGTCAAGGCATAAACAACAAATGGCCTAAAATTAGTAGTTAGTGTAATTTAAATTGTGTAATTATTGCTCCTCTATTAAATACCTCATCAACATCTGGTTTGTAGCAGTTAGTTATGAAAACAGAAGTTCAGAAGTGACCGCTAACTAACAAGCGAGCCATTGAGTTACCATGGAACTTCTTCATACCTAAAACAGCACACACCAGCGGACGTGAAGGGATGTTCTTGTCCACTGCTTTTTTTCTGTGCCTCATGGGCTGTAAAAAATAAAAAAGAATAAAGAATAAATATGAATGCTTGAAGATGAACATGTTTACATTTAAGGTCACTTAAGGAACCGGATTACGACAGTCAGACGATTTACTCAACACCATGGAGACGAGAAAACTGGTTTGCACTATTCGGGAAGAGAGAAAGAGATTCGTCAACCTTGTATGGAAACATATAAATACAAGCCGGTCTATTATGTGAATATAAGACAGAAAGTCACAGCTGAGACGGGGGGGATGATGAGAGAAATCATTACAGCTGCATTCTGTTATTTTTAGTTTCCACCGCTGATTCACACCTATCCTCTGCCACAATTATAACTTTGGAATTTGGTTTGTCATTTCTGTGCTGACCATCGGAAACAGAAACTCACCATTCTGTGGAGATTGACTCTGAAGTTCATATTGTCATCATGAAGAAAGGCGTCAGCGTATTGATCCTATCACACACACACACGTCAGAACAAAGACGATCCGCGGTGCGAGCAAATGTTGCAGCGGTGTGGGGCGGCTCTTACCTCGGCTATGCAGGTGAGGATTATGAGGCACAGCCGGGCACTGTTGAGCCGATGCTCATCTGCAAACACACACACACACCACATGAGACGCAGGAGGAAAACAGAGCAAGAATATAAGAAAAAAGAGGGCCAGACAGTTGTGTTTTTTTCTCTGTTTTAGTCCCTCTGAAACAATAAACAGTTCTAACGGTGGTACCAACTAACGGTGGTACCAACTAACGGTGGTAGAGAACGGAGATAATTTGTGAGAACACGTCCGGACAGAGGAGGTACAAGAACAAGTGAAAGAGTTGATGAAGATCGAGTGACAGAAACACAGGGAGAGGACATAAAGCTGTCCGTTTACCTTTAGTATCCTGCATTACAATGGAGGCATACTTGAGGAAGGTGATGAGAAGGTTGCTGGTCTGCAGGTTGGGATCCAGAGGCAGTTCTGGATTGTTCATCACTAAAACAAATAAAAGCAAAAAATGACTGTAGATAAAAGATTAAGCAATATTTTCTTCTTCGTAAACATGAGTTCAACAGAAGGATTGCATCTTGAAAACAGGAGATACAAAGAGCTGCCGTCCTTTTTTAGGGGGGCAGACAGAGTGCTCATCCAGGCAAATAACAACATCACAAAAAGTCTCATTATTGCAGCTCCTGTAGCTTTCCGTGACATAGACAAACATCTTTATCCATTTAAAAATCTCTACTCTCTGAAATAATGATACAGCCGTTTACATGAATAAATAAGAAGGCGGTCATTTCTTTCTCCCCTCTTCCACACTAACCCTCATTTGTTTCTTCATATCACGGCAGCGTTCAGAAAAGATTTCACGCTGTCAAGAAACATATCATCACATCGCACTGTGGTGGGACACGGTGTACTGCTGACATGATGCGATGCAGACGCGCGTCGAGTCTGGCCACGGTAGGGAGACTCTTAAGTGCTCAAGCTCCCATGACATGGCTTCACACACACATGCATGTGAAACAGTCTTCTGTATTTGAAGCTGCAGGTTAATATTTCATATAGAAAATGGCTTTTAGCTTCGGAGGGAGAACTAGAGATGGAAACATGTACCTTTTAACGGTCACGGTGTGGGTGCATGCTTAATTACCTGCCTTTGAATGTGCTACCAAGAAGGTTCACCTGCTATAAAACCGGAGGTGACAGCCAGGCACTCAAGTCTAAAGAGATAATACCTAGTGTGTGGGGTGGTGTAATAATCAGATTATTTAGATCTAACAAACACACATTATAAGTGCAATGTACTGTGTATGAGAACCTTAAAAATCAATTGAATATTTGAAACGCTGCCGATGTGGAAGCAAGTGTGTGTGTGTGTGTGTGTGTGTGTGTGTGTGTGTGTGTGTGTGTGTCGGCGCAGGGAGAACCAAGGGAGAGTCGCCATGTTGGAGCGGGTTTTAAAAATGTATGTAGGCTACTGTTGAAAATCAGTTGAGGCGAAAAATCACAGAAACATGTGCTTTAGAAATCCTTCACTTCTTTTTTCTGCCCTGTCCTATTTCAGTTTAGTCTAAATCTGTTTCAAGGTGAGGCTGTATAAAACATATGTAGAGCCAACCACACACGGATAAAAGCTCACTCCACTGCAATGCTGCTGTCCTTTCAGGGGGAAAACACTATAACAGAGTATCTATGACAATATTATATTAGTTTTTTACAAATAACTACTAGATCTTTTACTTACCCTTTCAAAAAATTTAACGAGTATGTTTAAATGAATCAATTAACATGTTTAGGTAACACAAGTGGGATTGATCACAATGAATCACAACCATACACATTACCATAAAGACTCATTCTTATGTCAGAGCCCATCGACAAGTAGAACCAAAAAGACGCGACGGGCATCAGAAAACACGTCATCCGTGCTCTCTGCAATCGGTGTGTCCCCAAACAGACTTACTGTCTAAGGAGGGCGGCGTTGTGCCAAGTGGTGTTGTGGGTGTGGTTGGAGTAGGGGTGGTAGGCGTGGTGGGGATGTCCATCTCAGGGTGGCTCTGTTGAGGGACCAAAAACACATTTTGTGAAATGTCATTAATAGTGAAAAGCTGTGCTATCTCTTCCATAATGTAGAGAAAAACAACCGGCTGGACAGGAGGTTGAAACAGGAACTGGGAAAACAGTGGCGACCGGAAGAGACGTAATTAAATCTGATAGTGAAAAAACATCTCAGCCAAATGGTCCAGTAATTGCCGCTGATAACTTATGCGATTTGTACATGATTACAGTACTGCCAAAGGTAGGACAGTAGCTTAATGTACTCAGAAGATTTTAAGACAAAGACACATTTTTCATAGCAACACCAAGAAAAAATAAATAATGAGTTATCAAAATGCAACATATATTTTTTACAGGGTTCTTGTAATCTCACCTGCGCTAATACAGTGATGAAGTTGCGGTTTAGGTGCACAGCCTCATAGAGCGCCAGCAGAATCGCCTCATTGGTCCTTAGGTAGTAAAAAGTAAGCGGGAGGTCAGCTCATTCATTCACAAAGTGAAATCTACACATTTTGACTAGGGCTGTCAAAAATAGCGCGTTAACGACGTTAATTAGTTGTTTGTTGTTAATAACGTCAATTTTTAAACACATTTCACACATGCGCAGTGTGACAAATTATTCAGGTCAGGAAAAGTACCTCTTCCTCTAGGGAATGCACTTCATCCTATACAACACATTACTGCCACCTGCAGGCATATGTCAGGCCGTCAGGTTCAGCAAGTCGTTTGCGCCAGTCCACGCTGAATGTTGTGGACCGGGGGGGGTGCTAGCGGGTGCTAGCGGTTTCCTTTGCAGCGCCAGTCTCATTTTTTCCGTTCTAATTGCCGCGCTCGACTTCAAGGTGTAACCTTTATTATTGTTCGGTCTGAAACGGCGCGCCCAGTGACGGATGGTGGAGCAATATTGTTGTTCGAGTGGAAACCGGGAGAAATTCGGGAGAAAGGCCGGTCCGGGAGATTTTCGGGAGGGGCTTTGAAATTATCGGGAGGGTTGACATGTCTGGTCATCGCAGCCCTGGATCATCAGGAGCACAAACTCGTTTTGCCGACCGCAGCAGAGTGGGATAAACTGCAGAGACCCTTCTAGAGCCATGCAGGGAAATCAGTCTGTAACTTATCAAATAACATTGATTTGATTATTTTCTGGAAAGAATTAAACCAAGTCAAAAATCAATAACATGTATTTATGTAAAAAATAATAATAATGATAATTATGTTTCTGTGTCCTGTTATTTATCTTTAGTATGCATTTCAGAAACAAAAAATGGTTAGGATTAAGGTGTAATTGCAAATAGTGATTAATCATGATTAATCCACTGAAAATTCTGATTAATTTGATAAAAATTTTTAATTATTTGACAGCCCTAATTTTGACACAATGCTTTTAATCTAGCGCAGCTCAAGAAATAAGTTGGGGGCAGTCTGTTCTTTAAAGACTATTCACAATTACTTATTGCATTAGCAGGACCCCTTTTTTAATTTTCTGTGTCATTAAGTACTGCACAACTACTAATGAATCAGCTTCTAAATTTCCATACGTTAAAATGTTTATTTTCTTAAATGAGTTGACATTAAAAACATGTCAAATGTCATTAGCAGCAATATTTAAAATTGTCACTCTCTATTGAGGATCAAGACAGCAATCAAAGAGCAACTCTTGAGTGACAGTGTTAGAAACACAAAACCAGTCGTGCTTTCTGGCAATCAAATGTTACGCCAGCAGTTACAGAAAAAAAAATTGAAATTTAAGAAGTTATATGGTCCAACGCTCTCTGTAATACATATATATAATGCTTAAACACAAAAAGTGTACAGATGTATACAATGTTACCTGAAAAGTGCGGTTTTACCGATCAATCAAAGATTTTTTGTCAGATGACCAAAGAGATGCTTAATAGTGAAGATAACTCCATCATAAGTGCTTCTGAACACTACATGTGCTGATCTCAACGATCACACTAGACCGATACAGCAAGTATGCTCATTAAACATGTGATTTCAAACCGAGGACCCCAAGACACTGCGGCAGTAATGTCTGACTGATGGGTCAGAATTTAAAATCACTTCGTACTTACTGTACAGAGAGTTTCTCATCAGCGTCGGCTATGAACATGCTCCCCACCTGAGGACAGAGGATCAAGAATCAAGCTATCAGCCAACACACAGAGCCCACTCTGAGCTGCTGAAAACACCCTTTGAATACCAAATTCATCCTAATGTCAGAAATACCAATCCAGTTCAACTATACCTACTGTTATGTCGGTGTATGTAGTCGGAATAAGATCCTACCATGCTAGTGAGGGTGGAGAAGAACCCTCCCTGGTTCTCCTCCTCCTTGTCTTTATACTGCCTTTATATAGAAAAGAAAGACAAAAAGAGAAAGTAAGGAGTAGAAACAGTGAAGTGAAAGAATGACAAATAAATTAGAGATGCGTACGGCGAAACAAGAATCACACATTCACCCAACATCGCCTTCTACACCGCCCCACGTATTATTTAAGGGACATTGGCTTTATGCACAGAAACAACAAACTCTACGGAGCCGTCATCCATCACTTTGATGTGTCCGTCTACGCACGCAGGCGGGACAGGGCCTCCTTCACACAACAGCATTTTAATTTCCAAACCTTGCCTTATCCGAAAAACAGCCCCGACTGCCAAAGAAAGCTGTCAGATATAAATAACTAAATGTCTAAAAGGAGTCTGATTTTCTTCAGAATATAAATAGAACATTTGTGGGGGACATCAAAGCAAACTGATGACACCAGCGGCCTCAGCACATCGAGGACTGCGTCATTAAAATCGTTTTTAGATCTCACCTGTTATACTCTGTCAGAGCTTGGTGGACGACCATCCCCATTCCCTGGGAGAGAAAAACATCCAGTGCGTCACTCTGATAATCTGCTTCACGTGGAGTGCCTCCACCACTGTGGCTACTTATTTATTATGCTGCAGTTTAAACTAGCACAGCGAGTGACAATACACTTACATCGAGAGTTGGCTCGTCGTCCACAATGGAGAGCTTCACAATGTACGGATTCACTGACTGAAACAAAAACAAATCGGTTTAATTAGACGCTGTTAAATATTTGACCCGAATATTGACGTTAATGCTTTGTTGACCGTTAGAGGTCAACTCTCTATTCATTTTATCCCCTGACTCAAGGAGCCCGTCCAGGACTCTAAGCGAGGTTCAGCAACGCAACTGAAGACGGACAGAACCCAGTTTCCCCTGATAACCGACAGGGAACAAAAAGGGTTTTATTCTGGATTAGAGAAGCACAAATTATTTTCATAATTTAGCCATCACTTAAAATCAGCAATAGCCGGATAGGAAAATGGTGACTATGGGTTAACCTACTCAATTTAATTGAATGTTTATGTCTGATCACATATGCTGTGCTACGTCACGCAGAAGTCGCCTCGCATTGCTGAAGGCACTTAACGCTTCCACTAGTTTGTGACTTGATGACATTTTAGTGTTTTGTTTGCATTGAGCGATATTTTTGGGGATTGTTTGATATTCAAATTTTGATCAATTTGTTGCTGCATTTAACAATGCTTGAATTGTAATTCTTAATTATCTACAGGTTATCTTTTTTTAACAAAACAAATAACAATTTAGAAACTGTATAGCTGTGTGTCCATTTATTAAATTTTGTTTTATAAAGTTATGAATAAGTCGAGCGTGTTGAAGGATCCCTTCCTCAGAGTAAGGTATCCAGTTTTTTAATTAATCACAGTGTATCTGATCGTTACCTTACATGAAAACGTCAGATGGGTCTGCACCTCTCACATTCTGTTGCAGCACATTTTATCCCCATCATACAAATTAAACTTGTAAGAAGTTCATACTTGAGCGACTGCTCGCTTTGCTTACACATGAGGGTGCAACCGAAACGTCACTCATCATCCTCTTACCCTGGCAGGAAATAACTGGAGAGGGAAGTTAATTGAAAGCCAAAGTCAGAGAGTAGGATGGGTTCTCTGTCATACAAGTGTCCCTTTTATATGGGATATATCTTAGGTTACGGTTTTTATGTTCATCTGGTTCCAAATAGAGATGTCTTGCTCAGCTGACACCTGTACAATTATCCTTATTTATGTTCATCACTATCATCTTTTTATATTAAAGTATCTATTATAATGCTGGTGCCCATTTCAGCATCAACTGAGTGCAGATGACTTAGTCTTATTTCAAAATGACTCCATTACTACAGGAAAAATCGAAAGAACTATAAAAATTAGTGTTTGAATCCCTAAGTGAAATGTTACGCTGAAATTAATAAATATTTGACAAATTTGGTTCCATATAAATATTTCTACACACCTCATATTTCCTGTAGTTGACCAGCAGAGCCAGGAGCACCACAGCATCATACCCATGCTGCCCTCTGCTGGACACGTCTGACAGGATCTAAAGAAAGGCGTAGAACAGAGTTTACCAAATCAGAAGACAACATTGCTAAAATAATAGAAATTCCCAAATTAAAGTATAATCTCACCTGTAGAATGGCTTCAAAGATGCTGTTGATCATCACATATTCTAGTATAGTGTTCTGACTAATGTTGTCGGTCACCTGTTGACACATTTTTTTCACATATTTGTTCACGGCACAAGACTCATAAAGCTAATCACATTATAATGAATCCTTCTGTTTTTGTATGTTTTGTCTCACCGTCACCAGACACAGCAGCAGTTTGAGACAAAGACTCTTCAGACTCTCTGAGCCACCTCCACAAAGAAGGCTGTCCAGTCTCTCCATCAAGTCCTGCCGAGTTACAAATGCAAGACATTAAGTGAATGAAGACCGATCATTCCTTTGACTCGTTTATTTCACCTCCGAGTGGTTTTTGCCCTACACACCTTCATCCTTTGCTCAGCTTTGTCAAAGCCCATGAGCATGTTGATGATGTCAAAGCCAGACGCAGACTTGTTCTTCTGGTGAACCCCCCGGAAAAGTGCACAGAGCGTCTGAAGAGAGCCGGCGACACACGCAGGTGTTATATGCTTCCCCGTAACACAACAATACAGCTTTTTGGCAATACAGTGGAGACATAGAACTAAATCCATGAATCTGACAATCATTAATAATTTAATTATATTTACTGATGTGAGGTAAGACCCGGGAGATTTGCTTACCTGCAGGGCATTGACCACTTTGATCTGGTGTTCCTCTCCCAGAGCCTGAACACAGTGGTGGAACAGAGAGTTGATGTTGTCCTGGATCCGCTGAACGTCCTCCCCATCTACACTCTCCAACTTGGACTCCAGATACTCGAGGTTCACCTGAAATACGGTGGAAGGACAGATAGGAAGTTGTAGAGTTACCCTCCTATTATTTTATTAACAGGTTTTTGCATAAATATAATCATTTCCATTTTTCTTACAATTGTTCTTTCTTCCGATGTATGACGTTACATTGCATTACATTACATGTTATTTATCTGATGCTTTTATCCAAAGCGACTTACATTGCATTATAACCCGTGCATTACATGTTGCCTGGGGAGCAATTAGGGGTTAGGTGTCTTGCTCAGGGACACTTCGACATGGCACATGGGGCAGCCGGGATTCAAACCACCAACCTTGCAGCCCCCAGCGCATCACACTACTCCATGCGCCACCATCTCCCATGGAGGATGACAAGTTGCATGCATAAGTCGGCATACTTTATTTTGAGGACTGCATTACTTATATCATCCATATGTGTCAGTTAATATACTGATAAGATATTTAGTGCAATAGTTTGCACTAAAGATTATCTTTGTATTTTTCTCGTTCACTTTACCTTCATCAGAAACAGCTCATCCCAAAAGCGAGGGTTGTTTTTAGCCGGGTCTTCTTTCTAAATTAAGGAAACAGACAAAACTTTTTTAACACTTTAGCTTAATTTTGTTTCTTTCATGTCCATCACTGGCTGTTGTAATACTCACTGCAAAAATCTCATCATACATCAGCACCACCTTTTCTTTCAAGGGTTTCTTCGAGGATGACGTCCTCCTGAGCAGCCCTGCCTTCTTCTCCACCTGAGACATGACTAAGTCTGACAAAACAGACTCAGTGAGCTCAAGGAGGAGGTACATCAATTATGTCAAAAACAATTGCTGTAAATCACAAAGATTGTTTCTATTCTATGGACTGCAGCAGGTTATGGTAACTAAATCTCAAAGACAGAAATCAAATTGTGAAATTTCTCTCTCTCTCATATTTAACCATTGCTAAGTAATTTCCTTAAACAGCTGGGTTAGCACTAGCAAATGCTACTCGAACAAGAGTAAATAGTGTGGCAAAATACATCAACTAGCATAACAACGGGGCTCATGTGTTATCAACAGATGATTAGGACAATAATTGTTACTGGGATGAATTGACTGAGCTTACATATGACAACTGCAGTGGGTCGTATGACGTCACGGACATACCAGCTATGGCTGCCTTTACGCTAATGGGACAAGTCCCTCATTCATGACTATCTTACTTCTTGGGAGAGACAGAGAAGCACTCTAAAACTGTTTCAGTAAGGTTAGCTACAAATATGAACTGAAAAAGGTCAAAGCTTTCAGTGTAAAGGGACATGCCGGTTACGTTACCTAACGTTAAGTATGGAGGTCTATCGTTAGCTAATGATTAGGTTAACGATAAGTAACGTTTAAACAATACGCGAACATCACGCATTTGAGTTTTAGATTACCGAAGACATGTCATCACACATTTGGTATGACTTAACGTTAGTTAAAATGCACATGTTAACTAAGTTTGCTAACCTGAGTGCAAGTTGGGATGGTTTGCTAGCTCCTTGGCAAATATTGGCTAACTTTACTGACCCATCGTTTGCTAAACTGGGTTCGATCAATCGATGACTAAAAGTGACGTGGTTTTGATTATATGCAGGTTTTGATGTCCAGTCGACATCTGAAGAATACTTTGTTTATTAGCCAGCGAAGTAATTTGTGTTAATACATTAACTTAACGTTAAAATGGAGAGGCTTTACAGATAACGCTAACGCTACCTCTAGCTAGCTAAATGTATACCTGACAGACAAGGATTGTTGAAACGATTTATCCTCAGTTATTTATTGACAGGGCGCGATTATTGACAACATTGAATTGTTACATTATTGAGATAGGCATAGCTTAGTCAGTGGTGTGGTTTGTTCTTACCTCAACGAAAAGATTGAAATTAAAAAGCTAGCTCATGAATCCTGACAACACTAGCATACTGCTATCATTAGCCTCTTCCTGCTTGTGTTCTGGGTCCTAGCGCCCCACACGTAACGGTCGTTCTCCTTCAAGGTTTAACAGCGGGTTTGGCCCGCTATTTGATAAAGTAAAGAAACATACTTAAAGATTAATAAGTGAACAATTTTATTCTCTGATTCTGTGATGTCATCATTCACACCACACATTCTTGGATAAGTTAGTTGATTAACAAATCAAACGATATAGTTATAACTGCTTAACCATTGACAAGAAAACAAAATCAAACCTTTTTAACAAATACTGCAAGGGAGAATAAGTTTAATACACAATTACAAGCAATTATTTAATTAATCAAAATTAAAAATCAAAAAATTGTGTGTACACAAATGTCTGAATGCTGAAGAACAATGACTAAAATGACTAGCAAAATATTTATATTTGAATATGAATTTCAGAGTTAGTCTGAAGTTACATTGTGTTCTGAAATATCACTGATAAATGGAAATGACCACTCAAACATACAAATTTGCACAATGGTATTTAACTGGGTTTGATGATGTTTTTCAATATTTCTTCTGCATAAAACCAACGAAACCAACAGGCCTTTCTTGCATGAAGTGCATGGTCCTGATCAACCACACAATACCATCAACTGCTTTTGAAGTATGATTGTTGTGGAGAGAAAGAGTCAATTCTCTGAGACCTGTTTCTCTGCACCAAGATAATACAAAATAGTTTTGTCCCCAATTTAAAGCAACAGTTGATGCTATCTTGTGTTGACCTCATTAGTTCTTTGGTAGATTAACTTCATCATCAAGAGTGCTATCTTTCTGGTAAAGACTACATGGAGCTCCTCAATTTCCAGATTAAATGAGACAAACTCGGTTTTACCGCGTCATTAGGCAGAAGAGGCAAGAGAAAGAAGAATATTAGTTGAGGTGTGAAAGACAACACACAATGTAGCAGACCAAAGCTGCTGATTTGTTCCTCCCACCTGACATAACAAATAAAGAAGGCGGGGCCAGGAACAAATTGAAGACACCTGGTGGAAAAGGTAACTGACAGAGGCTGCATGAGAGGAGTGAGAGGAGAAAGAACAGAAACCATGGAAGATTACTGGTTGCTGGACCTCGAGGGTCCAAATAGGACTCTACTAAAAGATCCTAGTTGACACGGACCGAGGAAGGGAACCGGCTGGAGAACTGGTGGATTGCCCTGGACCATGGTGGGCCACAGAGCCATGGTCGAGCAGGACTGAGAAGCCCGGCTGAACTCCTCTCCTGACTCCCCCCAAGCACACACACACACACACACACACACACACACACACACACACACACACACACACACACACACACACACACACACACACTCACACTCACACTCACTCATATACACACACACACACGCCGGCTACTGGACCTGAACAGTCTCTTTTCCCGGACGCCTACCCCGAGACTTTATAAAAGAAAGACAGTCCCTTTGATCTCCTGTGTAAAAATAATGTGATTCTTTTGTAGGGCTGTACCTTTTGTGTTTTTGATGGGGATATATTTTTCTGTTTAAATACAACTGTTTCCCCTAACTACATGGGCTTCCTTGTTTTTGTATGTGATGTAATTATACTTTTGTAGGGGTGGGGGTACAATATGGTGAACTTTACCAGATGATAAAAATATAATTTGACAGTACATAACAGGGGTTATTTGTCTGTCTGGCGCCCAGCGTTCTTTTCTGAGTAGAGACCCCCCCCAACGCTACAGGCCAAATTACATCTAACAGTGAGAATACAAATACACAGAAAACAGGAAAGTAGAACCTCTCTGTAGCTTAAAAGGTTTGTTTTTTGGATTAAAGAGTGAGGAGAAGGGTGGCAACAACATATGTTACTTTAACACTTAATGCAAGAAAGGCCAGTTGGTTTCATCTAGAGAAAAGCAAACTAAGAAATGACCTCTGACAGATTGCAGACTCCTGTAAAATGTTGTGAAACACTGCTCCAGATAAGCAGATATTGATGGATTGATTGTGACCAACATCCAACATCTCTGCAAAGACGCAACGGTTCATTGCTCAGTATAAATAATCCTAATCCAGTTTGTCCTGATGGATTAGTACAGTGACATGCTTCATCATGTTTGTGTGCACAAGACCTGAAGAATGACTGCTGTCTTCAACAGTCTAATAGTTGAATATGGTGATCTTAAGTAAACACACTATTGTGAGGGAGTAAATTATGTCTCATATTGCAATAGGGGCTGTTATAAGTGTTATTAAGTGAGAGTTGTCGTAAATACAAGCCTTGTGAATGACATTCTCCCTGATCTGCACTAGAGTGATTTGGGTGTATGAATGATTTCATGAAAATAAAACAAAACTCAACCCTTCTCCACAACAAAATTACTTTAGTTCACCAAAATGTTTTTGGTTGCTCGCGTGGCATCTCTTAGAAAAAATTTGCATCATTTAAGTATTTTCTTCTAAATCTCTGTTCCTATTAATAGTTTTGTTTTCAGTTTAAATCCGCATTACGTTGATGCAAAACATTAACTATTTCATGTTGACAAGATGACAAACAGAGCTTCATGTCTCCACGGCCTCAACACACAAGTCATATCATCTAACTTTTGTACCAGGAAACAACACAATATGAAGTTATTTTATCTCAAGAGTCAAGGCCATTCACAATGGGTGCATGGATGAAGTCATAGTGATCACATAGGCCGCTATCATCCGTATGCTAATGGCCTCAGCGGAACCGACAAGTGGGCATCTTCAAGTGAAGGTGGAAGAATACATACTGAACAAGAGACCCTGAAATAGAAAGAGGAAGACAACATTTATTAATTTTAAATCTATTGAAAGCAACTCGAGCCGTATCCATGGAATACATTGCATAGCATATGTTACGGGGTCAGAGGGAGTGCTTCACAGTGTCAGGTGGCTGAAAAGCCAGAGTGAGGACCGTCTTCTCTTCAACGAAGGTGAGAGCTTCCGTCGATTTGTTTATTGTGACACAGGGAAGGGAATAAATGCCTGAAGAAAAAGTGTGACAGTTGGATGTATGCGTGAGACAGGCTGATGTGGAAGGCTTTGACACAGAAACCCTGTATTTAAGACCCTGTGGCCTTTTGCTGTCAGTCAGTCAGAGGAGACATGCAGACACACCTCAAATATCACGACTGATACGTACAGGTTCGAGCAGACATTCGGACTAACCCAATTAACCACAGCGTGTGAACTGTCCTGAAAGCAGAGACAGTAAACCATTACCTCCACGCACAAAAGGAAAGTCCTTCCCATCCCTCGGCTCACACGCCACGCCCTGCTGCACCACATCACAGAGCGGTTTGCACTCTCCAGCTGCACCACCCGTGACAGATTTTATTTTACCTTAAAAAGTAGAAAGCAAATGGAGCAGCATTGCTATTGAATGTGAAAATCTCTTCCTCAGTCGAGAGCTCTGAGCATTTTTCTGCCTTCTCGGGCTACTCCATCCTGCTAAATGTCTTCTTTGGAGCTGTCCATTCGAAGCCTGATGTGGAGCTGGATTAACTAGCGGAAGAAGCTATTCTCGAAGATCACATATCAGCGGGCTTCTGTGCATTATGGAGGTCCATTCAGTGGTTACAACCAACTGAATGGACCGTAATCACTGCACACACCGGCCCGTGAGAAGAGGAAATGGGAAGAAGCCCATTTATTTTTAAGAGTGCGTCTTCCTCTCCATTCTCATCACAATTTGATCATCACAAAGTTAAGCAGAAACAGAAGAAACTCCAGAAAGAGACTTCTTGATTAGTTGTGTTGCAATAATTACACATTTAAACATGTTTTAAAGTGAAAATGTATCTTTTATTGGTACCATACATTAATTATCAAGGGCAGAAACTAACCAAATCAAAAAATATATATCAAACAATGATTTTCTACAGGGATTGAAAAAGGTACAAGTCACCATTCAAACTCATAACTATTGCTGGGATCAACTGTAAGGAAATGGAAATGTACAAAACAAACCGTGCTTCAGCGGTTTAATCAGACTTCACAGACGCCAGAGCTACCCAATATGAAGACTGAACTTAATGATAAGCTGGCTTTAGAAGATGTTTGATGCGATCATTCTGTTGGGTATGAAAGACATGAAATAATCAGTTTCAGCAGGGGATGAAATATGAAATTCAGTGAGCACATTCACTTGACATCCAGTTGAAAGTTGACGTACACAAAATCGTGATGTTAAGTGAAAAATCACTTCCTGTATAGATGCGTGTGAATTTCTAGATTTTCAAAAATAAATACAAAAAAAAAATTGAACAGGAAAAGGATTTCTCAATGGCGCCATTGTACCTCTGGAGGTTTTGTAATTTAATTTACACAAGTTATAAAAAAAAGGAGAGAGGAGGAAAGAGCAGGTGGGAAGACGGGTTGGGTGGAGGAAGGGGGGTCATGAGTGTTTTTTCTCCTTTTTCCTATTTTTGTTTCTTTACATTAGATCGGGATGGCTTTAGGTAAATCTAAGTAAGAATACATTTTATTACAGTCAGACAGAACTTTGCTACTACCTTAAATATACAAGCACAAATACACAAATTTAAATCTGCAAAAAAGGAACGAAAAGACAAAATAAAAACATCCACACTAAATTATTTCTCTTTTATAAACATAAAAGATAAAAACCATATATTTTAGAGGGGGGCGGGATAAAAGTCCTGTGTTGCTCCTTGGTCTGTAGCTTTTCAGTATTGGTAGAAAATAAAAAAGTAACAATTGAAATGAAGGCGTTTAATACAAATTAAAAAACATTCTAGGGAAATATATACTGTATAAAAACTCTTAAAATGTGTAATGTGTGTATGTCCGTTGTAAATGCTCCCCGTTTGAAAGAGCGCATTCATTGTAGTCTCAGAGACGGCTCTGGCACTAGGGGACTCAAAATCCTTCAATCATTTTGCCGATTTGTGTTTTGGTGTGTGTGTGTTTCCCCAGTGCCACACTTCCACAGCTCTCACCAGTGTGTGAATTTCAATAGTTTTATACAGGGGCTTTAAATTCGGTCGGTCTGCTTCAGCGCAGCCACAGATAAGATCAGACTGCTTCTCTTTCGCTCCTCACACACGCACGCACACACACACACACACATACACACACACACACACACACACTACAAGTGACCCGTGCCTCGACAGCAGAGACCAGAATTGAGAGCCATGTTTTGAAGATGGGTGGACAAGTGGTCCCTAAGCAACTTGCCACCATCTCGAAGCCTCTGACGCCACCTTCCCTTCCCCCTCCGCCCCCCACCACATGTGTTTTTCAGTATTGATGGTTTAGTGTGTACACTCCCCCCCGCGGATTAAATTCCTGCACCTCCTCGGTCACATCTGACCGATCGCCGTCCAAACTGAAAATTTGCAAGAGCAGACGGGACATTTTGAGTGAGATGAGGAACAGTGACCGAGGTGGGATACAGCGCCTTAATATGGGGAGGTCACAGCAAATGTCTCAGTGTCGTTGTCACCTGAGACCCTGCATGCCGCCTGTGTATGCATGTGCGTGCGTGCGTGCGTGTGTGTGTGTACATAATGAGATGGACTGCTGCTGTTACACTGGTGGCGGGCGAGTCAGGGTGGGGTCTGAGGAGTAGCAGAGAGGGGGTTTGTGTTGAGGTTGTGGGGCTCTGGTCTCTACTGCGATGCCTGTGAGGTGGGGTTGTCACTCTTGCTTTCCTGGCTGGAGGGGGCCTTGTTGTTCCAGGGCGAGTTGGAGCCGAGCGCCGGGGAGTTGTTGAAGCTGTCCTCGTCATCGATGCCGTTGGCCGCGTCGAACTGAGTGTTCTCCAGCCGCGTGATCAGACGCTCGTCCTCGTCACCGAACTCCCCTCCCATCAGTGTGGGCTCTCCAACCACCATCACATCCTGCAGAGGTAAAAAAAAAAAAAAAAAAAAAAGGAAGGAGGAATGGAACAGCTGTTCTGTCAAAGAGATCAGTCAATACGCAGTGGTTTACGTCATGTAACTAGATTTCTATTTATAATGTGATGATTCATTCATAACTACTGAGTAATGAATAGGTTTTGTATATTAGAATAGGCTCTGATGTGATTTCACTTTAGATAAGAGCCCCTTTAGGTACCGTTTCCTTCTTTGGTTGGCATTGTGACATGTGAACGGCAGGAGTCCAAATGTTTCTGTTGAAAGGTGTAATAGCAGGGAGCTGGCACAAGAAAGCAGCAATACACCCACCGGTACTTGGCTGGACAGAGGAAAGCCACTGCCTGGGCTCTTCTTTTTGTTGTTGTTGTTGTTGTTTGTTCCTCCTCCTCCGCTGATGGTGCTGCCACCTGACATCTTACGCTTCCGCCTTTTGTTTGGAGCCTGTCTTGATGGCTCAGCTATAGGGAAGGGACGCGGGGGAGAGTTAGATATACTTCAAGTAATGCGTGCGTGCATGTTGACCTCTATCTGTGCATGTTGTTCTATTACCTGGTGGTGCCACCATCCTCTGCCACTTCTGGAAAAGGCAGGTTTTGAGGCAGTCTCTGGGGCTGAGGCTGTACGTCTTGTGTCTGGACATCAGCTCCTGCATGGGCTCTAGAATCACACACAGCTGGAGGAGGGAACGTAAAAAGACACGCTACAGGTTAAAAGATTACACAGCGTTCACTATCATTAGAAATAGTTGCAAGCGCCGCCATTATCAGCTGGCGTTCAGCGTAAACAAATTCAACTATGAACTTGAAATTCTCAGATTAGAAACCCGGGTCACAAAACACTGGAAGCAAACAAAGAAATTTCTACCCTCCGCTCCCCTAGAAAGGTCTAGAAATTGTATTTTTATTGCACAGGCAGTTCCACCCTGACATGCACCCTTCCCTCCCATCAGCCGCTCCGAACAAAATCAGACAAAATTGGATTAAAGACGAATGAAGCTTTACTCTTAACATATTTGTATTGACTTTGTATTTAACCTACTTGGTGTAAACACGGCATAACGGTCACATGTATGTTGTGTAATTAGCTTTAAATGTTGAAGTCCAGCACAGCTATAAAAAGGGGGCCAGACCATAATCAAGAAACCATAAAGAGAAAGCATTTCAGAAGCAAATTATTTAAAAGTCAAATGTGGAGTGTGTGCATGCCTTTAACTCACTCGGAGGTAGTTAAGAGTGGAGTTTGACAGGCCACATCTTGTTATGTTTTTGGACAGCTGGTCCAGCATCTGTGGGTCCTGGGCCTGAGGAATCGATAAAGGACTGATTGTGTTAACCAATTAACAAATACATAAATACATCTCTGAAAATATCTGCATCGACTTACATGCATGGCGAGTATACTGCGGGGGATGAGTTCACGGTGTTGCCTGATGCTGAAGTGCCACGTTTTTATCCTCATCATGTCGTCAAACATGAATTCCAGGTACAAGCGGCCTTCTACACACACCTATGGCAGCCCAGAGGGGTCCGGTCAAAACACAGTTATTGATCCACAAGTTCAAGTCTTGGGTTAGCATTCAGGGTGCTCACAATACTAACAAAAAGCTTCCAATCTATCAAGTGGCTTGTCTGTGCCTTGTAAGGTGGCGTAGACATTTTATTCCATGCAACAAATTCTTGTTAACAAAAAGGTAACCAATTAGTGCAAACTGGCTTTTTTTCCAAAACTAATTTAGAATTTTTGTTTTGTGAAACTGTGTGCATCGCTTCTGTTTGAAAATCCCAAGTTAAAAAGTCTACTTTTGGAAGGGTTATTAATGAATGAAAGACACTTACCTGTGTGAACATGGGCTTTCCATTCTGGGTGACCATGGTGCACTGATCACAGTCAAGGGAGACAAAGTTATTATGGAAGGACTCCTTGGGATGTTTCAGCACATAGTAGAGCTCAGTAGCACCGCCTTCGAAAATACTCCGGAAGTACCTCGGAATCAATGTCCGGCCAATTGCTTCAGGAGTAAAAAAGACAATGGGCATTAGACAAGAAGGAATTTGTTGTAGTATAGAGGTTAGAGTACGCAGTCCCTTTGTCACTTTGGATTGAAGATGTGCATGAGACAGAAGCAGCATGTTCCTGGGACTGTTTCTTACTGTAACGTTTGGGCCCGTCCTCCAGACAGAAAGTAATGGTCAACATGGCGTCATCTTCAAAGAACTCTGTAGTAAATGCGTCCCACCACAGGTTATCACACTCCTACAGGATGTGGAGGGGAAACATAATCAGTGACAAACACATTTAATAAACTCTTGTCGAGTGTGTACTTGGGTGCCTCCGAACCTCTGTCCAGTTCTGTAGTCGTTTGTTGAGTTCAAATATTCTGTAGTCTGTCTGGTTGCCATATGGTGTGTGCCTCCTGTTCAATTACAGACACAAGGACAAAAAAAGGACACGGGTCGAGAACAGTTAGCTTCTAGTACAATGAAAGATTCAAGTTAGTTACAGGCAAATCATCTGGATCACATTGTTGTCAAAGCTCTCACAGCTTGCATACTTTGTGGGCTATTTCACTTTTTTCACATTTTACATAATTGAGCCGCATCTCAGTCTAAACAAAATCTTTTAAAATATGAGATAAGAGACAGCCCCTCCCCCTCCTTAGTCTTTAATTGTGTTATTATAGGTAGTTTCACACTAGTTAAGAGATGTGGGAAACAATTCGTACTTACCCTATTCCGGGCTCCAGATATGTGGGAGGATACATTGGGGTGGGACTGAAGAATAGGGAGACAGGGGGATTATTACATTCAATTAAAGTGCTAATAGCAGCTGCTTTGCTCACTGCCACACAGGCCATTACGTACAACACACAATCCTAAGGTGGTAAACCCTCACTGAGCCAGACCATTTAACATTAGCATTCCAAATCTGGTGCACAACCATCATTATAACGTAGGCCAACACTACACCAGGATAAATGGCCAATGAGATTTTTCACCAAATGAGAGGAAATTATGAGTTCTTCTACACCAGTAATATGCACCTAGAGGAGTTCTACCAGCATGGGATGTTTACTGTACACTAAAATTAAATTAAGCACCAGATTCAGGGATGAGACGTTAAGCCATTAAAGTGGAGGACAAGTGTACAAACATTAGTTGGGCTGTACATGGATTGAAACTCGAGTTACAAACTGTTAAAACATCCTCACTACGTTCTACTATCTGCTGATTGTCCCAGGTACCAACTGCCAAAAAAAATCAGATGTGGATGTTTTTTTTAAATTAACATATGGTTTAGAACACTAGTGGGTCGCGGACCCGTTTGTAGTGGGTCGCGGACAAGGAAAATGCATGGAAAAAAGAAAAGTTTTTAAAAAAAGTATAAAAAAAAATAATATTCAAAGGCTAGTACGGTAATCCCCTCAACCAGAACAGATTGACAAAACACATAGAAAACCGACAAAAAACTCACCCCACGTCTCTGTCCAGCATAGTGCCGGGGTGGAAAGGGGGAAAAGTGCTACCGTTGGGGGGCTCCTTGGGGGAGTACAGCTTGAATGACTTGGAGGAACAGCCTGCAAAAAATTCAAAAAACAGTATGTTTAAGTTTGATATAACAGGTTCACTAGTAAATTAGGTAAAAATACAGATTGATATTTCGAATCTGGTAATATATGCTCTATTTGCTAATCCATAAATTTAAGGCTGGAAAATATAAACCTCTCCACACATTGTGTACAGTGGCAGAGCTTTAAATAGACCTCAACAATAAGATCTGAAATGGGTCATCAATTGTATAGAATATATATAAAATATGGTACATTACAGTGGTACTTCTGATAGTTATTCACTTTTGTGAAGTGACACTTGCAAATAATGACTGTGGTGTGAGGTTGAAAGCACATGCAGCCTGAACTGACCAGCATGGCCCAGTTTCAGTTGGCTGCACACATTCACAGTTCGTGGCAGTAATACACCAATCTTTCATAAAAACACAAAACAAGCCTCTTGTAAACAATGTGCTCCTAAACACACTTGTATAAAATCTACCGGCCTCCTGTCTACCAAATATAAAACACCACAAACAGGCAAACTAATACTCACTATTCACAATCAGCCAAAAAAAAAAAACACTGAATCCCTCTCACAGTCTTCTCCAACCCTTGTTCTACTCTAATTGCCCAGCTCTCACATAAAGGCCATCCAGGCGTGCTGCCCTCTAGGTCACGACCCCTGCCATCACCATGGTGAAGCCCCGCCTCATTAATGTCTCTCTGTCTTGTCTCTGCATATTTAACGGATCTTTGACAATGTGTGTATGTATGAAGGAGATACGGGCTGGGAGAGATGGACTTTAATTGCACTAAAAGGATGTTTTCGATTTGAGAGCACAGCTAATTTTAAATGAAGACCTTTAAGAATAAAAACAGCACCTCCCATGTGAGAAAGGGGTTTACACCAGCCAAGTGATTTGGCTGATGACTTTACAGTAACAAACATGAAAATAATCACAGACTGTATTGAGATGGACACCACAACTAACCTTAGAGGGCACAACACACAAGACTGATCAAGTTATGCTCTTATGCATTAATACTAATCATCTCTTAAACAATGCCATCTTACCTCTGACAAAATACATCTACACAGGTTTCTACTTTAGCAGGTTCTTACTGAAACATAGCCGCGTCATAGTTTTTAAACACTAAGTCAATAACCACATTTCCTATGAAGATCTTCAAAACAAGATGTCAACCATCTACATGGCTTAAACCTCCATCCATTTGAAACCCTAGCTTCACTTTGAGCCAAAACAAGTTGTTTACTGTGTGAGCCCGCACTGCTCCGCTGTGGGCTGCATGCACCACCAGAGGAAAACAAATGGCTTTGATAAATAAATAAATAATCGATGGTTATGTGTCCATTAGTTGTTGAGAGCTCCATTAGCTCCTCTCCTCTCCTGTTAGCGGTTAATGACAGGCAGTCACAATCACATCAGCTGGACTCCACTTCCTCCACTGGGAATCGTAGGCACAGTGCATCATGCACACATTATGCATGCATATATTCTCCAGGCTTTAAGTGATGGTCAGCCCACCTCAGAACCAATCTCAGCTCAAAAGTTGACCAACTTGACAAACACAACGATCTCCGAATACAAAAATCCTCGCAGCATTGCAAAGTGTCTTCTAAATAAGAGTAACATCTTCTGGTTTTGGGAATCCTCCACGATTTCTAAGGAAATCAAGTCTCCAAACGGAATACGGACGATAGCTGTGTTATACTTCACTACCTAAGCTACGTAGGCAGACTTTTCACAAACCCCGACAATAATAAGATAGCAGAATGCCCCTTTTCCACATCTGTGCAAGTCACTTCATAACTTTTATTTGAGTCGATGAACATTTGACGTGGAGTTGTCTGCTTACAAAGGCAATTAGAGAGGCAGCAAGCGCATAATGCTAACACTTAGCCATTAGCCAAGGCTACAAAGATAAACCGATGATATCAGGACGCGAGTGTACCCCGCTACATGGTGCCGACCAGCACTTATTTCAACACATCGGGACAAATAACAGGAGAGCAACAACATTAACATGATTTAAAATCCAACCGTTGCCTGTGTACAACACTGCCTCGTAGGCCCGCAGCGTTAGCTAGCTACGGCTAGCTAGAAAAACTGTTGGCAAGTGTTAGCCGTCTTGCTAACGCCTTAGCGTTAAATCCCTTTCCAACGATAAAGCACCGAAATAAGACGAGAAACTACAACCCTGCTCGCTCGTAAATCGCCACCAAGTCGCCACGACGATTGGACTTCGCAACCGAGGCGCGTGCGTGTGAAAAAGCGACCGTTTACCTGAAAGAAGTCCAATGAGAAAATTGATGTTTACAGATCCGTGATGATAGACCGTATGTACGCTCCGTGCGTAAGAACGGATAGGCCCGCTGGACGGCGGCTGGCCGGACGCGACGTACCAACACGATACGTCCCTCTGAGCAAGATCAACGGAGACACAAATATCCCCAAAACCGCGAAACCGAAACGTAATAAAGTCTAAATTGCGGGAGTCGGTCGGTTATGTTTTGTCCCGCATGAGGCCTTGTTAGTGGGCTGAAGCCTGCTGTGGGTTTACATACGGACCCAGATGAGCCCTTTGTTCACGGGAGGACATGAACAATAGCTGTAGGCCCTCCTCCTCCTCTCCCTCCGCAATGCTTTTGCTCCTCTTTCCTCTGCCCAGCACCGCCAGTCGCTCTCCCCCCCTTCTCCTCCCCCCACTAATGCACAACTGCATATGAAGGTTGTCTGGTAAGCATTTTCCCCCCTTCTTATGCTTTCCTCCTCCTCCCTACATCCCATCCCTTCCTTGTAACTGACACGGATGAGAATTGGCCCAATGCAGCCGACTGGAAGTGTGTGTGGAAATAAACATCATGCTCACCGTTTTCTTATTTAGTGCAAATCTGCTTGCTGCAAAAGAGCTGAACTGACAGTGACAGCCAAGACCCCTTGTCATGTGGACTATACATATGCAGAGTGATGCATGCATACATAGACGCAGCGGTCCAATGAGTCCAAAGTAGATTGAGATCTGACAAATTCAATTTCATCTGTGAATAACAGATTGTTATTTGTAGTTATTAATTGTGTCTTCATGTCTGCACACGGAACAGTTTCCAAGGTAGACCAGTAAATCCATTACCATATGTCCCTTTACACACACGCACACGCACACTAAACCAAAAGGGAGAATTCCATAGGCTTCTAAATCGCCTCTATTTACAATATCAGATATTTAGATCACAGTTAGTGAGGGCTCATCCATATGGTTGTGACATAAAAAGAGCAAGTCATATTCGTTCAATAGTTTTACGAATATTTATGCGTGTGTATGTCATAATATTTGCTAATTTGATATACATTATTAAAGAATGGCTTCGACTCCTAACCGTTTTGACAGGGAATCTCATATCAAATATTTTCTTTCAAAGACAAAAGTACTTTCACCCACCTCAATTATTTAGGGACGTTGCAGCCAAATGCTCGAACGTGGTTCTGATTTATACACTACCCATGTACGCAAGCGAGTGAAAACACAATGTACCATCAATGATTTATTCACAAATTAAGCTGCTCTGGGGAAACATTTAACAGGCTTTCACAGAAGCTGCTGTGCGTCGTAACAACAGCGCTGATGTGTAAAATTATTATAACATGGTTTAACATTATTTTGGTTTTGGTTGAACCATATAAGAGGAGCACAATTTCCAATATCTCAACTGTATACATATATGTACATAATAGTCAAACTAAGATGTGTGTATTCCTTTGCGATGGATCTCGCACAACTTTTAAAAATTAACCAACTAAAGATAAACATAATAATAAATTTAAATGTCCCTTCTATATCTGTCAAAGTGCAGTGATGTACTCCCAACTGCTTTCTAATCATGGCTCTACTAATCAAACAGTTTTCTCAGCCGAGAAGGCGTAATGGTGTTTCATTGTGAGGTGTTTTTCACATCTTTCATCCCAGAGAGTGTCACTTTATTCTGACCTATTCTGCAGATCTTTTCTGTCTGGCTGTACAATCTAGTAACAGAACCTTCCTGAGTTTGCGGAAGAAGCCCACAGCTCAAAGGCGGACCTCTTTGTGGGTAGAGATCCCGAGTATGGTGGAGTGTCTCCCAGAACCAGACAAAACAGGATGAGCTGACCAGCAACAAAGATGCCTGGGCTGGGTTCATGCATTCTGGTTGGACGTTGGTAAGCTTGTGACATGAGCACTTCACAGCTCGCGAGGCTCCTGTCAGTCTTTTGGCAGCGTCTCTGTGTGTCTAGTACCAGGGGGAGGTGTCGTCAGTCGTAGCTTAGAGCGTCTGTCGCCGGTGACTTATGTGGATTTGCCTATCTTACGTTCGCGGGCCCCTGTAGTCATGGCAACACAAGCAGTCACAACTGGAGCAAAGCTAAGAACCATCCATGGAAATGGACACACAAGGGTTAATCCTGTGTGTGTCTGTGTGTGTGTGTGTGTGTATGTGTGTGTCTAAAAAGCTTGCCCATTGAAATGGTACATGACGGGGTTAATCCTCACTGCATGTGTGGCAGGGTGATGGAGAAGAGGTGGGGGTGGGAGGTGTCAGGATAAGGCTTGAAGGGCTTACACACACCGTCTCCTTTGCTCTCAGGCATAGGGGAGGCCTTATCTTCAACCAACACCCCAACCAGCAAGTCTCACACACCACACACACACACACACCACCAGCTAGCCTCATTTCCCAACGTGCAGTCACACATTTACACCTAAATCAGTTCATGTACAATAAGTGATCAAAGCTGCGGCGTGCAGGGGCTTAATATAAACTCCCTGTAGTGCAGAGTGTCATGTTTTCACTAAGCTTGCGCTTAAAACCTCAAATGCAACTTGTTTAATTCACCTTTGTCAAAGCAAATAAAAACAAAAAAGAGAAGAGGACGACATTTGTATCGCATTACTCTAAGCATCAATGAAACAGAAGATACATAATTTTCTTCCTCAGCTGTCTCCATTTTATTCGACCCTGGTTTTGTTTGATTATTGCCAAATAAGCCACGACAAAAGTTAACAAGAAAAAAAAGGTCAGACAGAGAGACTTACCTCCCTCAGTTACAAGCGGTTCGGACGTCGCCATTTCGTCCCCCACCAATGCACTTTCACAGCTACATGCTGATCTAACTCAAAGGCTTGGTCTCTGTTTTCATGCCTCTCCCTCTCTCTGATATCTCCCATGTCCAGACTGTCAGGCTCAGGGGCACGAGGAGGGGGGAGAAGGATGCCTACAGTCAGCGTGTGTGTGTGTGTGTGTGTGTGTGTGTGTGTGTGCGGGCAGTGTGCACATTTGTGTCGCCTGTGTAAGTGCAAAAAGTGTGGGGCCTGCCACTTGCACTCGTAGTCAACAGGAAACTGAGCGACACACGCATCTGCCGGAGTCCCGATAACAACCGTCCCAGTCGCCCTCCCGTCATCGCCGCCTTCATCACTGATCTGGAGACAGCAGAGTGTCGCTGTGGGTGTAGCCACCGCCCTCACTGAACTAATCTGAGCTCAAAAGATGAGATTTAACTGCTAATGAGCGGGACATCCGTCCCCCCCCTCCTTCACCCCCAAACAGGAATGAAAACAAACCACTCCTGTTTGTTCATAGATTACACACTGCATTACTTTCTACGAGTTAACTACTTTTTAGTATTTCACATCAATAACACATGAAGACACTTTGCCTTCATGTGGAAGCTAGGTAAATGTCTCTTTTCAGTGGTCGCTGATTTTCTAATGGTGGTAGCTCAGGCTTATCAACCAACTTATTGGATGGGATGGAGGGAGCAGGATCTTTCTGTTCAATTCAGCTCTCGTAAAAGATTCAAAGGACAAGCTGCCACTGTATGTGGTGCAAAAAGCTAATTCTAAATCAAACAATAATCTCAGTCAGAATCATATACACTTATCTGCAGAGGTACAAGGAAAAGGTGGTAGAGAGCAGAACCCAGAAGATATTACTATCCATTTTGGATCACCATTGCTGCTGGGACAGCCGAGCACTTTTTCTAACAGACTCATCCAGCTCCTCGATGAGACACAGGAGACTTTACAATAAGACATCTCTGGCCAAATGATTCACACTCACACACTGTCTCACTGTTTGTTTGTTTGTAAGGTTAAATCTTTGCACTATTGTTTAATTAGTTAAGTTAATTTCATTTAATATTATTCTATTTTCTTTGTATGTATTGTGGATTTTATACTATTTCTTCACTTGTATACATATATAAATTCTGCTGTGGCAAAATAATTGCTGCTCTATTATATAAATAATTATTGACCCATCGATCTCTATAGTTCACTGCATTTGAAGGACAACTCTTAAATTGATGAAGATGATGCAGTGGTACAGGTTAATACTGCCGCTAACTCACAAATAAATCGTACTATGGGACAATGCAATTTTTCCATCAGGGTCTTCACGTAACAGAATAATCAACGCTCCTATGCAAATTATGTATTGTATAAGTGAAAAAAATGTATGCAAATGTGGCCATTGTCATTCTGCTCAAAGAGATAATTCTCCGTTTGATTTGCAGTCAGTCCTTCACTTGAGCATCCCGACGAGGGGCAGGAAATTAGAACTGACCTACAATCAGAGGCCGTCCTTTGACGGCAGCGCCCTCTGGTGGCCTTTGTTTTCTCTCCTCCCTTCTGCCTCTTCTCTCGCTCACCGGGTGAGTTCCCTGCTCTGGGTTTTCCCTGGCAGGCGAACAGACACACTGTAACGAGAGAAGTTCAGCAGCGAGCTCGTCACACCTCAGCGGAGGCCAAAAGGTGACGGGATGAAATCAGAGAAAATGAGGCTCTGCTGTGTTGTCATTTGTGTATCTGGGATTCATTAAACACATATTATAGAAACTTAAGGATCTACATTATTTGCCATCAACCTCAGTCCCACCCTACTGCCAATATGTCAGTAGCTTAGAGTATGTGTGTTGAGAGGGGGGGGGGGGGGTTCAGAAGTGTGTGTTGGAAGCTGGTTCCAGCTGACAGCTGTGTGAAGGGAGATGACAGTGCCCTGATGCTGAGTTCTCTGTTCTCTGGGAGCCATTTTGTCCGTCTCTGATCTCAGAGTCAGGTCTGCCCCCCCTCCCACCACACACACACACGCACGCACGCACCCCTCCACCAATCACATCACTGCTCAGCCTTGCAGAAAACACAGAATCTCTCCCTCTCTTCTCCTCCTATGTAACCTCTTCTCTCCTATTTTTTTTATTTCTTGCCTCCTCCTTCCATCTCTTAATCCTTATCTCTCCTCAGTAGCTGCTCACTCCCTCGTCACACCCTCCACCACCTCCTCCTCCTCTTCCTCTTCTCCTGGCTCCCTTGTTGTGCAACCCGTTTCTAAACAGCTCAGCCTTTGTGCGTTTTTGTCTGTTGCCATTTCAGCCCGGCTGCAGTCTTTACTCATTTTCCTCCAATCAGGGACACCATGTGACTCTCTGCATGAGAGGGCACAGTCCCTTCCCCCTTCTCTCCTCCCTCCCTCCCTACTCCCCCTCCCCATCATCCAGCCAGCCAGCAGGGCAACATACGCTAGCAATCAGGCGAGTCAAAGAGTGAGGGAGTGAGGGGAGGGGGTGAGGATAAGGAAGGATGAAAGTATATACAGTGAAACAGTGTGCAGGGAGTGACTTGTCGGGATGGGGGGGTATTATGTATGACTTTGTGAGCTGAAAGTATAGAAGATCAGAGCACATCCCGACACTCTGCTCAACTGTTTATGTCATCCACATGTTGGGGCCCATGCTGCGTATATATACGTGTACACACACACACACACACACACTGAGCCCACACAAGAAGGGGGAGGATCCTTCAGCGTCAAACACGGCTCTGGAATGTAAACATGAGAGCAAAGGAGAAGGGGGGGAATGACCACAGAGAGACTGTAGTTTTATATTATATACTATTTTCTGTCATTATCTAGCCTCACTCAACTCTAATGTGTAGAGAAAGAAGGGAGGGTTAACTTGTCATACATGAGCAACTGAACCAGCATCACTTTTAGGGGTCAGGCTTCGGGTTCATTCGAAGTTGAGGTGAGTGAATGGAAGGGATTGTTCCATATTTGGAGGCATTGGTTTTTAGTTTAGTCATGTTGTATAGGTGAAGGTCCTCTCACCATACACAGCGTACCAGGCCTCCAACTTCACGTTATGAAAGAGAGAGTGAATGAACTAATTGTTGATCTTTGAAAAAGTACAAATCTTACTTGTATTGCCTTTCTTTAAGTTTACATCTCAGCTCTGCTCCGCTTTAGGTTGTAATTAAATCTGGAGGGAAAAACACTTTGGGAATTGAAAATCCGCATCAAGCAGAAAAGACTGAGGTGAAAAGAACGAGGGAAACACTAGAGAGAACAATATCGGAGTGAAAAGTGGAGCGCGCAAGAATGCGGTCATGCTGTCTTTTTGGAAATTTCCATGACCACGTTGATTAAGCATGCAATCTGACCGCAAGATAGCTCAAGCCTCGTTCTAAACAAACGCACTGTGCTGCACTGGCAGCAATTGCCTTCATAGCACGGGGCACTGGGCAGAGATTAAAGACACACACACACAGACGCAAGCATGAAAACCTGTGCCCGCTAGCCACATTTAACACAGGTACACCACCCGCTTCCCTGGGCCTTTTTTGTGCTCGGGACAAATGGTAAACAAGCGTGTAAAGAGTTTGTCTCACATCCGTCTGGTTTGATCTCATTGCCAATATCTCTCTCTCTCTCTCTCTCTCTCTCTCTCTCTCTCTCTTTTTGTCCACATTTCTACATCCTTCTGTTTCAATCATGGACAATTCCATCATCCGTGCATTCATCTACATGCAACTGTGTCTCTAAATTTGCTTTCCTGAACTCCAAACCGCTGGAAACCAAACATGGGACCGGTTAGTGTTTCCATCCTCCTGCTGATTGAAGCAGAGACGGCGGCAGCGAGGTTATCGGATACTGGATGTGGTGTCGGCTGCATTTCTATATGCACATCCTGGCTGTTTGAGGGTAGACCACAGCGGCCACTGTGGCCTGGTAGCCAGGAGAGACGAGGCCACGTCAGGGTGATTCACCCCCCCCATCATGTGGCAGTCGGTTCTGAATACATTTATCCTGATTATTGTTAAATTTTCAGCTATAAAAGATAATTTTTCTTGTCTCACACATACTAAATCAGGAATGCGACATAAAATCACTTAGGGTTTATCGCTACACCTCCATTCTTCTTTCTTTTCCTCCTGTGTTTGATTAAAGCTAATAAAGTGAGAAGAATTCCCAGTGCCGTGAGGCACTCAATACCCAAACAAAACAGTTCAGGGACTGCGGGGAGTTCCTGAGCCTTCGCAGGCGGCGAACAAGTCGCGCTGCTCTCAATACGGTGGTCTATAAGACGGATATTACTCCCTGCAGGTCGCTCTCGGTGGCTCAGCTCCCAGAAGCCCCGGGGGGCTGTTACTCAACTTTAACCGATTTTATTACAAAATAGTGACAAGCAGACTCCGACTGCAGTGTTGTTTTGTTCTAAAGTTTTTAATTTAGACAAGTGAGGCCTGAAATGAAACCGTTGGTGGTCCGTTTGACTCCCAGCGGCGGGTCAGGAGAGGACAGGCCCCCCGAGGGGGGAAGAGATGTGATCGAAAGCAGCCGCAATAAACAAATAGTCACGCTTGTGATTGTAACATTGGAGACAAGGTCAGCACCTCTCACGGATGCACTCATTGACCTTCCATGAACTCCAGAAGAAAGGACCTCTGTAAATGAGAATTTAAACTAAAAGGCCATAACATCATTCAGATAGGAGTTAGATCTTGAGGGATGCTAAAATAACAGCCTGTTGCTGCCTTTCACTGGCGAAGAGGAACAACTGCTGTCAGAATGAGGTGTCTGACTGTGATTTGCCCTTTATTCATCCTAAATGATCGACTCCTGTGTGAGCAGGAGAAACATCAAGCACTCATTAATAGCACTGCAGAATCAATCATGCAAGCCTTTGGTCAGAGCCGGCGACCTTTGCTCTTTAAATGTCAAACTTTGATCCATCTTTTTTTTCTGCTAGTAGTATGTCTGCACGAGAAGCAGTCCATTTTTTACACTGTGGAAAAGTGAGTATAACATCTGTGACGACTTTAAGAGAGCTCTGTTGCAACATGGGTCAACAGTCGGAAATCAGCAGCAAGAAAAATAAAGCTAAATGGCGACAAGTAGAAGCATTTGTGGTGCAACAACTCCATGCCCAGATGTTTATACCGCCGACAAAGATCTTTTTCTGTTAATCTCCAAACTAGACAACAACCAGTAAAAAAATAAGCACTTTGTTATCGAAAGAAAAGAAGAAAAAGTTAGAAATTATAAAAGACTACAGGTTGTACCATCTGTTCTAGTATTTTCCTTGCTCTCCATCCTCTCAGCCATCACAGAGGGCGACCTCCCATGAGCCTTTGCACACGGGGCCCCAGGGCAGCTCTGTCCCTGCCGCTCTCTGCCCCAGTAACGCCACGGCGGAACTCTCCAACCAAAATACAACAAAAACAACAACAACAAGAAAAAGTCCTCTGCAGGCAACAGCAGCAGCAGCAGCAGCAACGGCGCCAGCGGTGCTGTCGTTAACGGCAACCATCACCACGGCAGCGACTTACCGGGACACGCGCAGCCGCCCACGGACATCTTCTCACATGTCTGGTGTGGACCCGATCAGATGGATGGTTGTGGTTTCGTTATCCACGCTCTTCTCCTTTCTCCTCTTTCTCACCAGTCACTGCTGCCGCCACTGAGGCTGCTCACATGAGCGTCTGTTATCCTCACTGTTCACATACACACACAGACACACACACACACACACCACCAGGGAGAGAGCAGAGGGTGGGAGGGAGGCAGGGAGTGAGGCAGGGAGGGGGAGAGAGAGTAACGACGAGGGAGGAAAAGAGAGAAAGAGGGGAAGAAGAGGTTAAAGAAAAGAGCACAAAGGATCGGATTCTCTCAGTTGTGGCTGTTCACTGTGAATCACACCGTGCATGTGTGTGTGGGTCTGTAAGAGAGTGTGTGTGTGCGTGCTACAGAGTGAGAGGGATTTTGTTCTTGCCTCTGCTCTGCCCTCACCCTCATCAGCCCCACAAATTACAGCTCAGGTGGGAAGAGAGAGAGAGAGAGAGGAAGAGAGGGAGGGAACGAGCGGCTGAGGACTACAGGGAGAGAGAGAGAGAGGGAGAGAGAGGGGGGGGGGCTGTCAAAGTGACCTGAGAGGCAGATTTGAGAGAATAACAACCATGTGATGTGGGTCCTTTTTTCTCCTTTAAATATGTAGAGGCTGTTTTTCACCACTGCTGCTAAAATGACACACAAGCCCACACTCTAGGATACGCACACTCGAGAACACACAGACCCACACACGCAAAGTGCACTGGGAAGGTTTAAATGATCTTTGGGAAATGGCTGTGAGTGTGTGTGTGTGTGTGTGTGTGACTGTGTGCGTGTGACCGTGTGCGTGTGTTGCAGCGTCTGAGTGGCTTGTTACCATCCAGCGAAGGTCCTCTACGCGGCAGGGAGGACAGGGAAAAGGAGGAGGGAAACGGGAGGAGGGGAGAGGAGGAGGCGATTGACGTGCCTCAGCTCTCGTCTCCCTTTCTAACCCGTTCACTCACGCGCTCCGTTAGTCTTTCTGTCTGCAGTGTGCCACACAGTGTTGCTCTCTCGCTTCACTCATCTTCCAATCTACTGGACCATTTATCTCTCCTCCCTCCTCCCTCCGTGTCGCTCTCTTCCCTTGTTACCCTCTCCCTCCCACTGTCTTCATCCTGCTATAATCGGTCTTCCATCACTATGTCATTTCTGTCACATGCACAAGTTTGTGTGTGTGTGTGTGTGTGTGCGTGTGTGTGTGTGTGTCGGCAGCTGACTTCAGAGGCATGAACACAAGTTTGTTTTCTGTCCATTCCACGTACTGTACATTGTAAATACTCACTATAATTCAATCTTATAAAAAATGTGTACTAATCACTGCTGAAAATAGTCTGGAATAAATGCTGTATTTACTGTTTGCGGGACGTCTCTAGGAGCTACAGTGCCCAGCTGTTTATGGAAATGATTTTGTTGATGACAACATTTTGGCTGAAGCTAAGTGCCACAGACAGTGAAGACATACTGACATACCATATATGTACATGTAATGAAAAAAAGATAGACGTCTTATATGCATGCTAACAATGCAAAAGTTGAATATCCGGTAAACAATTAGATTAGGCTGTAAAATACTACTCGTTTCTATAGTAACTAAACACCTTGTTCTCCTTGCATATTTCCTAGAATGTAAATGGTGTTTCTATCAGTTAACTGTGTGTGACAGTCCTAGTTAAACAAACCATGCATTGAGACTGCTTACTCCCAACTACTACTCGTCTGCATCCTTTTCTAATTTATACTCGCCCTTCACTACGGTGAGGATAAGCTAAGATTTATCTTGTAAACCAGTGGTTCCCACCCTGGGGGACGGGAGCTCCCAAAGAGATCACAAGATAAAGCTGAGGAGTCATGCGATGGTTGTAGTAGGGGTTTGACATTTTTTGGATATACTGGATAATGAGCCAGTACAATACAATGGACAATGTCAGCAGTTGAGATTTGGTGACATACGTTTCAAACACATGCGACTGGTGCTTTTCACAGCAGTCCTTAAAGGTAAACACAGATTTAATTAATAACATTTATTATGGGCCTGGACCCGTGGGGGTAATGGCCCTGCTACTGTGCATGGTGACTCAATCAAATATTATGAATTTGATCAATTATACCTGTTTTTAAACTCCAATTTCTTGTGAAATGACTTATGTGCTTATATATATAAACACACAGACAAAAAAATCTGAATTGAACATTATTTGTATATGTATATAAAATACATACAAATGTATATATACAAAGACACTAGCTCTTTGTCTCTCTCATGCTCAATTCAGAATTTTTCAAATCTTCAAACCATTTAAAAAAGGTCATGACCCAAGCTGAGACTTCAGCTCTCATGGTCACACCTCAAGAGAGTACCTGCATATGCATTACAGTGCACACACACACACGCCCAAGACAGAGAGCTAAATGTAGGACTTTAGACATTCTGGGCCGTCTTCCATGACAGTTTTGTTAAAGCAAGATCGCTCTGTACATGCAACGAAGAACACAAGTCTGCAGAGATCGCCTCCTTCAGGGATTGCTGTTTCCCTTTTTTAAAGACACTTGCTCTTTGTCTCCCTCCTCCCCTTCCTAACCCTCTGTCTCATTAGGCAATATTGAGGAGGAGTGAGGAGGAGAGTGTTAAGCCAATCAGAGAGGGGAAGAAAGAGCAGAGGAAGGAGGGAGAAGGAGAGAGACAGAGAGGTTGGAGGAGGAAGAGGGCAGAGATGAAAAGAGAGAGAGGAAAAGAGAGGGCGATGGATGGATGGATGGATGGATGGATGGATGGAGTGAGGGAGGGAGAAAGAGAGAATAAATAGCTCTGGCGCACTCGTCCCCCATTACCCCGGGAGGGCACTGTCGCCATGGCAATGTGGCAGAAAAAGGATAGCACCAGCATGATGAGCTTGTAGACCCACACACACACATTTACAAATGAAAACTGTGATTCACACATATCTGCCCACATTATCGGATTCATGGAGACGGTTTGACAAGTTCATACTTTTGAATAAATGTGTGCAGAAAACACACCATCTTTCACCTCACCAAAAATATATATGTACACACACCAACAGTTTTCCAGTTAACAGATAGTCAAAGCCCACGTAACAGACAAATAACGGACACGCGTAGGCCACAGAAGGAAAGACAGATAGCACAAACAAACAAGGGGACGAAAAGGCACCAGAGAAGAAAATGGAGAAGAGGCAACTAAATTGAGGAGTGAATCAAAAATCAGTCGCCTCAATTATTTATTTGTACTCTCCTTGATCCATGTGCATATTCATAACCCTAATTGCACCCGAAAGGCCAGTTGTTGTTTTTTCTTCACTGAAACAAGTTTTAAACATAACCTTGAACTACTTGTAACACGATATAAATGGTCGCCTAGTTACATTTTCATCGAACCAGGAGCAACAGGATCCACAGTGAAAGTACAACATAAAATCAACGGCGTTGTGGTCCAGGTCTACTGAATTACAAGTGGTGCCACAGCGAATGAGCCGTCACACTCGGCCTCTGATTGGGTGGCGCGTGCTGCCTTCACCGCTATGGCCTCAATTATGTGTCTGTGACCTGTGACAACAACGTGCTTCGGCAGGTTCCTTTCAGTACGTCCACAGCTGCAGAGACAATTAATGTTGGAGGATTTCTGCTGTGCAGACAATTTACGCTCACTACAAACTTGGCTTGTCTCATTAATGAACCTTCAGTAGAGTAAAATCCGGCAATTTGGGGACTAGTGGAAAACGCTTCTGAAACAACGTCGCCCCGCGGAGTAAAACAAATCACCCGAAGTCAGTAGACTGGAGTTAAAAATGTCTGTGCGTCGCTCTTTTGCCTTTTGTCGCACCACACTCCTCTTGAAAAGTTGTTTGGATGGCAAATGTGGTGGTTAATTAGCTTGAGAAATCGTATGTGCATGAAGCCCGAGGGCACAGCAGAGAATGAAAGAGACGGCTCTGTGTAAACTCTTACGTAAGGGAGAATCTGCATCCTGTGTCTCTCTGCTACATTATTGATGCGGGCTTCTGTTACCACGCGTAACACACGTGTGTTTGTGTGCGCACGTGCCCGCGAATGTGTACACCATAAAGGTCTCTAGCTCTCACCTTTGAATCTGTGTGGGAAGGGCGGTCTCCTCCAGCGGATGTCACTCTCTCTCCTCTGAGCATGCTTTGTTGTTCTCTTTGCCACCTCTCTTCCACCCCACGTCTATTGATATGAATCCCCTTCCTCCTCTTCTTCTTTCTCTCTCAGGCCTTCATTTCCCACTAACAGATGTTCTCTGCACTATGTGGGAGGACATTCCTCTTCCCTGAAAAAAGAAAAAAAGAAGGCTTACATCAAGTAAGGAAAAATCCAAAGAGCGTGATGGCAACACAACTACCGCCTGCGTGTCCTGCTCCACTCTTCAGAGACGGTGTCGAGTTCAAGATCAGATTGCTTTTGCCTTTTTAGAACGTAGCGTTACACAACATCTGAAAAGGTCATTGAAGTACGCACGCAAAACATATGACTGAGCAGCAAGGATGACTGTAATTCATATAGAAAAATGCTCACACACACACACACAAAGCAGCAGGTGTGAGGGAGGCAGACAAAGGAGCACATATATGACTCCTCAGACCTCATGGGTTCTTTAAAAATTCATACATGCCAGAGAGCAGCGTGGGAGTCATCCTGTAGGTCAGGGGTGAGGAAGGGATGACTGGCAGGGGGGAGTCAGGGGGGAGTGAGTGAGAGGAGTGAGACACATGAAAGAACCATGCCTGGCACTCTGAAGAGCTGGAGGGAATTAGGAACAAATGTCTGTTTACGAGTGACTTTTATATTTCAAACTAAAAGCACTGGACAAGTGGGAAAAAGGGGGCCTGCGGAGGGAGAGTGGGATAAATCTACGTATGTGCGGAGGCCACGTACAGACATGGTCGCTGGAGTAAGGTGACCCATTTACACACAACTCCCCTCTCCTGAGCGCACGCACACACACACACACACACACGCATACTTAGAAATGCCTCTGCACGCTCCTGAACACACTCGCACCTCACTCGCCAGAGACTGGAGGATGCTTTTTCCCCATTTCAGACAGTAATGTGGTCCAAGAGTTGAGGGAGACGAAGCCGTAGGTGGTGCGTGCATGTGTGTGTGTGTATGTGTGTGTGTGTGTGTGGCGGGGATGAAGAGAGGTGGAGCAACGGTACAGAAGAAAATGTGTGCCTAAGGGCGAAAGCAAAGGAAACAAATAGAGGTCAGTCAGCAGATGTATGGAGGCAAAGACGTATGGTTCACTGGCAGGCTGCCTGCATCACGATGAATGAACATTATGCTGTACCTTGTTAAAGTGTGTGTCCGTGAACATATTTCTCTCCCGACTAATCTAGTGCAGCCGATGACTCTGTGTACCGGCGTGACATTCAGTAGAAAGGTCATCGCCTCGCCGGTATGCACGAGATAACGGGCCAGACACATCCACAGTCCTCCACAGACAAACAGCGAGATGATACAAGATACCGCCGCACAAACCAAGAGGCGGTGAACCTGAATTTCATTAAGCATCCATTTCATTCAGATATGATAATGTCTGATCGGCATACATTGCAGATAGGCGGCTCGCATGGGGCAACCAAATCCCTGGGAATTAACTAATTTACAGCTTCACAGGGCTCGTTGAAAAACAGTCTGAGCAGAAGTTAATGGGAAATGTTGGAGAAACTAAATCATATCAGATTTATTGATCTTTCAACAGGAGGCTTTACTACACACAGAACATTAGTTGTTTAAAAGACCTTAATCCACTTTATTTGTACATATTTTGTACGTGTTTAATACAGGCAATGCCTTACAGGTCGTCTACATTTTGATCATCCCCTCTGACATGTGAACAAGTGTAAACCAGAACAACAACTTGTTTTCTTCTGGTGGGATTCTTGGGTGGAAAGAGGTGAATCTAGAATCCATTGAACCTCCGGATCTATCAATGGAGTTCTCCACCGCTCTAAAACACAATTTAGTTCGATTTAATTCATCACTGACAATTGGCTCACGAGGCTAATGCAACCCTCGCTTCATATATCAAAATGGCCACATCAGGTGACAGAAAACTGGCAGTTTGTTTTGTAATTATAATATGATGGAAGTTTACTAAATTGCTGGAGTATTGCTTTGTGGGACAAGATACACATTCTGAGAGTTAGAAGAGAAGGTTCATACTACTCTCCTGTGTACACAGATAATCATAAGCCCGAGCACTCATTTAGCTTAGGATATGACTAGAAATAGTACAAGTGTATTTTCGCAATTTGCTTGGTTTTATTTATGTATTCCATAGCTTTTAGGATATTTAAAAATTGTTTTATACAAAGTCATTTTGAGCATTTGGAAAAGCGCATTGCATTATTATCATTATTATTGTTATTATTAAATAGCCGTGCCTGACGAGTTCATTGAGTTTTAATTGCTGGTAGGACATTTTGTAAAGAGTCATGTTGGCTGGCACTGGAGGAAATATCCATCTGGGATTTTTTTTTTTTAATTTCATTCCACACAACCAGAAGTTGTACCTGCTTTTGCTCAACCTCACATGGTTAAGGTGTGGCTGGAGATATGCTGGGAGGTGACAAACTTGATGTCAGTTGGTTAGGTTGGACTGGTCTGACTGGATTCATTCAAATGAAATGAACACAAACGAACACATTTAAATGTATTCATTCTTCATTCTGATCTTGTGTGCAGCCCGAAACATTTCAGAGGAATGAACATATTTCAATTAACACAAAATGGGTGGAACAGGCTATGAACAATGTTGTTAGTTTCCGACAGAAAACCACGTCACGGTGGAGAGTGTGCGCACACATAACTCAGCAAAGTCAACACATAAATATTGCAATCTTTAAACACAAAGATAATCTCTATTTGTTCTGGTGACGAGGCAAGCGACAGAAAGCGGACAGTCTTTGCTTTGCTTTACGAGAAACCACTCTAAGGACCGATTCCAGTAATGCTGCATATTATCAACGCTTCCATACTATGATACTCGGATGATGCTCATTTCTATGAGGAACGTTCTCTCGAATTTCCCTGAGCAGGGAAACTGGTCTTAACTAATCATTAACTTAATAGCTTTATTTCACATGGTTTTCCTACTTTTAAACATACAGCATATGACTGCAGTTTTTAAAATTACTTTATCACTACAGTTGACTATTAGATTAATAAATTACAGCTATATACCCCACGTGATGCTGTATTTCAGTTATTGCTGTAATGTCATTTTGACGCAAGATGTCACTGCTGAGCAATAAAGAAAATTCTAATTAAAATGAGAAATCCTGTGAGACACTGACAAATGCCGATTTATATGACATAATTTACGATAACAACGTGATATGGAAGAAGCCAAAATATATTCATTAAATGATAAATTGTCACAGAGATATGAATAACTATTTTTGACCTTCATTCATTTTTATCAAAACGAAGAAATAATGAACCAAAAACGGTAATATTCCAATAAGTATTTTCAGCAACTGGACCAGCAACTTTTAAGAACGGAATCGACAACGAGAAACACGAGGGAAACATCTAGCGGACCTTGGATCTGATATCTACTCATTTCCTCACTCTTAGTGAAGGAATTGTTGGTGTGAATCTGATCCCAGATCGGTGCTTTTCGCGCGCTTCGAGTCTGTGACCACGTGTCTCTCTGGCCTGCCGGCGGACCATGTGGAGCGGCAAGATGGCGGCGCGGTGGAGGGGGGAAGACGGGGATTTAAGTGCCGGCAACAGCGACTTTCTGGGCAGGAGCACTACCAATGAGGTACCGGTTTGCCAATATTAGCTAAAAGACATTAGTACAGCAGCACGCGAGCGGTTTTACGCGTTTTATCAGGGTGTGCGCGAGGCCACATGCGTGCATTGCGACACGTGGCTGATACACGCTTGTAGTACTACCACCCCGACTCGAGGTACTAGTACTACCAATACTACTACCCCGAACATGGGTGGTACTACCATCCCGAGCCAAGGTAGTACTACTATCCCGACCCCAGGTGGTATTATTTTCCCGACCCGAGGTAGTATTACCACCCCGACCCGAGGTATAAGTACTACCACGACCCGAGATACTTTTACTCCCACAGCCTGAGGTAGTACTACTCCCCGACCCGAGGTCGTATATTAATCTGATATTGGGCCCGTGCAGCTGGCTGCATATGAGCAACAAATCGATTAGTTCACGCACTTCTCTGTTCGTCACTGACTTACACGTGAAAGCTGACGCAGAGACCGGTTCACTTCCTCTGTAGCACAGGATGTCCCTGCTCACTGGCCGGTGTCTCGTCTCCCAGCCATTCTTAAATTTGACAATTAACAGGTTTCACTCGGGCTGTTTCCAGTCAGACGCAGTCCGCTCTGCTGTCACCCCTCTGCACGGGCTCGCAGCAGTGGGGGCCCTTGTCTCCTCAATACGTCTCCTACTACACTTCTGTCTTGAGTAAAGGCATTCCACCTCGAGCGTTTAGAGAGACACATTTAAATATCAGATGACATTATATCAACATATACCATGTCATCTGTTTTGAGAAGACATACGTTTTCTAGAGCTGAAATTATGCTCTATCAAGGAATCAGTTAGAGTGAGATTTATTTACTAGGTTCCACCTTTTTGGAAGGTTTCCATGGTCTTCATTCATTTCTCATGATAGTAGACCAAATATCTTTGGTTTTATAGTGTTGCTCTGACAAAATGTGAAATGTAAATATATAAACTATGAACTGACTTTAATAGTTGTAATCTACATTTTTCATATCAATACATTTGTAGCACAATAGTATCATTTAAATATATTATATTTTAATTTACATAACATAAAAATGTTTTATCAATGCATTTATCTAGCAACGTTGCCTCAATGTTTTTTCACTGGTGCTTTTGAGGAATTGTCTCAATTGGCAGCTCTTCCTGTTTATGCCTGTTCATGTGGAGCTCACAGCGTCCTTTTCCTCAGCTTCTGGTTGTACCCAGAGTCAAAGTCAAAGTAGCTTTATTTGTCAATTCCTGCATGTCAGGCATACATGTAATCGAGAAAACGTTTCCCACACTCTCACGAGAGGTGGGGCTGCACCGTAAGATTGCCACAGGAAGGACTAGAACCGATCAGTGTGAATTCAAATCCGCGACATACACTCGGTGTGATCACATACGTGTGTGTTTTTGTGTCTGCAGTTGGCCCTGAGCCGAGTAGGAGGCGTGGAGATGGACACCCAGTCCTGCATTGATCACTCAATCCTGGCCATTTTTGAAGACTCCGCTGTCTCATCAGAGGTCAGTCGAATCACAACTTCACCTAAATTAACAGTTTTAAAAGACAGCAACTTTCCTTTTGTTGCGGACTGAGTTTCAAAACATGTTGGTACAATATGAAAATCTGCGTGTAAACGAATAAACCTGGTCCCCTGTGTTCCTTTTCAGTATAAGAGTGGAGCGGAGGAAGAGAGTGAGACTCTGCTGTCGGCCCTGACAGAGATGCTGGACAGCGTGGAGGACGACGACGACAGAACTCTGTCTCCCTTTGACACCCTGCCAGACACCAAGCTGCTCGCCCACCCACAGGGAAGGGACTCCTCAGCGGTGGGTCCACACACAGGATCAAGGGACACAAGCCTGAAGGGACTCAGTTGGAAAAGAAAATTGCCAATTTCAATTGCATTGCCACGTTGTTCAACTGAGTACCTCGTGATGATCACAGGAATCTCCCTGTCTAATCTGGACTTGGTGGATACAGTTAATAAACATTAATGACCAATATTGGGAAACATCTCAATAAAAGATTTTCATTTAAATATATATATATATATATATGTCCCATTATTAACATTTCTGCGGTTTCATGTCTCTCTTCTCTTCAGGAACAATCCGTTGCTGACAGACTAAGACCAAGATCCAAATCACCAAATGTAACATTCACAATGAAGATCGACGGAGCCAACAAAGATCACAGCAAAATGGAGAGAAACAGTCCTCCTCAGCGGTCCAAACGCAGAAGTAAAAACCTTTTCCTCGGAAACAAGAAAGAGGCGACTGAAATTGAGGTTTTCACCTCGACTTCTCTCGTCGACCTGGTGAAGCTCATGCACCCGTACTGCCTGAAGCTGCACGTCGGAGAGGAAGGGGATGATGACCTGAGGAGGGGGCACACGTTATTCTCTCAGGAGGAGGTGTGGAAGTACGAGAGACCCCGAGAAGAGTGCGATGAAGAGGTAAATGTTGTGTCTGATGATGAGGTAACGGTGAAAGATACAAAGGAGGAAGAAAAGCGAGCGGAAAGCGGAGCTAATGACGTCCTTTTGAAGAGTGTGCTGCTGAATGGAAACTCCGGAGCTCCACCATCCAGAGAGAAGAAAAGGGTAAGCTTTGGCCCCGTTCAAGTGGCGCCATTCGAATCAACAGAAAAGGGATTGAACAAGATAAATGTAACAACTGGACACAGGAGCGAAGCTGCGTCGGTTCCACCGATCAGCATCAAAGTGCATGAAGGTCCAGCTGACTCAGCACTTGAACCCCGAACACTGTTCTCAGAAACGAGCAGCGACCCGGTGGCAGTCCTGTCTCTTAAAGGGGGAACCAAGGCCAAATCCCTCAGCCTCCAACAGTACAGACAGCTGCGCCAAAAGAGAAACCCTCTGGTGGAGAAACAGGGGAACTACACCACCATGTGGCCCTGCGTTTCTGAGCCCCCGAAGGAGCTGACCCCCATCCTCTGTTTACAGGGAACAAACGGCTGCGGATCAAAGGCAGCACACTGTCCCCCCGACGGTGGAAGTTGTGCTGATCAGCCTCTTATATCTCAAACTCCAGGTCACGTGACCCGAAGCGTCCCTGCTGCGCCCGGAAGGCGCCCACCTGACCCTGAATCGTCCACTCATCTGCGGCGCCGAGGACTGAAGCGCCCATCTGCCGGTCTGCAGCCAGACGTCACGGCTAACCCAAATGAGACCGTGCCTGAAAGCAAGAGAAGTCCACTAAAGAAACCATCGCTGCTCAGTAGTGATCCCCCGAATCCCGTCCTCCTCCCCCTTTCAGTTAGCAGAACAACATCGCCAACTGACCCCTCCCCCTCAAAGTCCAAAGTGAAGTTCCTCAACAGAGACAACCCTGACAGCACCAGACACCTCCCAGGAATCCAGAATGAATCCTCGGGTACATTTCTTCCCAGACAGTCGTTCTCTTCCGGGCATCCGCCCAAGGTGTCGTTAGTAAACCAGTGCCGCACCACCCTCTTCCAGGAAATGAAGAACCGGCTCACTGAGATAGCTTCAGGTGTCTCCTCCGCACCTGCAGCACTGTGCGCAGCCTCAAAACAAATCAATGCTGCCTCAGAGGGCAAGAAGCTGCAGCCTCAAAAATGCAGTACGATCCCGACAAAAGAAGAAGAGCCAAAGACTTCCTCCGGTCCAACACTGTGTGCCCCCATCCCTGCTACCGCAGATGCTCCCACACCAGCGGACGGGGCAGGGCCGGATGTTCGCCCACCTGGTTTGCCTTCAGAGGGACCGACAGCCGCTCTGCAGAGCACAGCTACTGACTCTGGTAAGCTGTGACATGCGACACATTGACCAAACTTCGAACTGATAAAGAAACCGCATCTCCAAACATCTTACATCTTGTTTGTTCTACTCCAGGGATTGAAGCACTGGACCTGACCAGTCTGCTGGAGCGGTTTGAGGAAACACAGGGTAAGCAGTACGGTCTCTGATAACACCATTGTGTTAGATGCTGATGTTCCGTCCTTGGCTGACCTCTTTTTATTCCTCCCCCTCCAGCCAAAGAGGAGAGAGTGTGTGAGAATGAGGCGAAGCCCAAACTCGCTCCTTCACGGTCAAACCTGCAAACAGACGATTCTCTGGACAGAACTATCGCTGCGGCAACGCAGCAAACTCCTGCAGAAGCACTTGAACCTTTTAGCACTTCGAAACGCAGCGGGGATCCAGAGACGCTCGGGTGGCCTCCGCCTCTTCACGTGTTAAAGGGTGCGGAGATCCCTGAGCCCCTCGGCACAGAAATCATCCTCAGCACTCGACCGGATCTGCCAGCGAGGCGCAGAAACCCTCCGCCCAAGGCCATCCAGATAATCGACCCCCGTCCCCTGCCGTCCAGGAAGTCTCACACAAGCCCCCCCGCTGCCCTCCTCTCTCCTCACGCGTATTCCTCCGTGTCCTCCGATCACGATTACTGCGGGTCGGCGGACCGCCCGCTTACCGGAGCCTCTGCTCCCAACGGCGTGTGTCTAACCTCTGGAGACCTCAGGGGGACAACCAGCGGCTACGGTGCTGCTGCTGAATGTGAGAAACAGACCGCCAGCAGTGATGAGGCCGCAGCGCAAGGGCGTCTCTCCGAGCGGCTCCGAACCAGATCGGAGACGAGCCCGTCCGCAGACATTGTCCGCTCAGACGACGCTTCTGCTGAGCCGCCCGGCGTTTGTGCCGCTGAAGATGAGACAGCGCCATCCGCTCCCCCCACACCTACGCCCAGCCCCCCCTGCAGAAGTAGGGGAAGGAATCGGTATCGGCGAAGATCTCCTTGCTCCGACTCTAGCTCCCCCTCGTCCTCCTCCTCGTCCTCCTGCAGCTCTGCATCTCCGTCCCCAAAAAGACGAAAGTAATCATCTTCTGCTGTTTTGCGCATTCGTTTTTTTTCTGTCCTCTTTGCGCTTCTCTCCTGATTCTCATTTTGTCGCCTCACAGGCACCACCACAAGCGCTCAGAGAGCAGCTCGTGCTCGTCGTCGTCTCCCTCTCGCTCCGCTTCCCGTAGCCGACGTCGGCGCTACGGATGGTCTTACTCCAGATCGAGGACGAGCAGGTCCAGATCCAGATCTTGGTCCCAGACCCGGTCCTCATCCAGGTCCCGATCCCCCTCCCCCTTGGTTTGCCGTAGACAATGGACAGATGTTTGCAGGTCAGTTTCTGTCTGACCTTCCCATTTGAAAAGAAAATGACGATGTACAAAAATATTTCTGCATCTCTTTCTGGCTCTATGAAGTTTATGAGCGTGACCTGACTCCTTCTTCCTCTTTCTCGAAACCTGCAGCAGCAGAGAATCCAGGAAGCTCAGGAGAGAGCACGAGATCAGGATTCAAAAACTTAAAGCCATAGTGAGTCGAATATCCCTGCGAATCGTTTGTGTTGTTGAGTTTGAGCGACGAGTAGTGACTCATGATGAAAATCCTGTCTCACAGGACGAGCGCAGGGTGGTGTACGTGGGCCGCATCCGCAGGTCGATGACGCACAACGAGCTGAGGGAGCGCTTCGCTCAGTTCGGAGACGTGGAGTGTGTGTCGCTTCACTTCAGAGATAGAGGGTGAGGTCCACGATGGGAAGTGGGCGTCAAAGTTTTTCTTACCATTCGTCTGTATCTGATAGTGTTTAAACCCCCTCCCCCTTTGATTCCCACAGTGACCACTACGCCTTTGTCACATTCTACAACATGGACGACGCTTTTGCGGCTATCGACAACGGCGGGAAACTACGGAAGCCGGATGAGCTTCCGTTTGACATCTGCTTTGGTGGAAGGCGACAATTCTGTAACACCCACTACGCCGACCTAGGTGAGACTCAAAACCACACAGAGCTAGAGGGAAGGCCAACCTGTTGAAATAGGTGTGGGTATTTCTCGCAGAATGTGAATTAATTTATTCAAATTAAGGCCGGAAAGCGGCCAAAGAAAGTGTGTGTTATTAACGGGCACAGTCTTTGAACATAACAGTGAGCCTGTAAATTTCCATTTCAGACGCAAACAGAGACGCAGAGTCTGCTCCCGCCAAGAGACGCTCGGACGACCTCGACTTTGATTCGTTGCTGAAACAGGCGCAGAGAGGATTAAAGAGTTAGCAGAGCAATATCCTGTAAGACGGCAAAGACTAAAGCGGGTTTTTTTCCTTAACCTCTGAGCTTGATGCTTGTACTTATGTAGCATATTCTTTTATCTTATAAGTTGACTTTTATAACGCATGAAGTTTCTAATGTGTTGTTATGTATGTATATGTAGCACTTTTTATTTGGCAACAATTTATCAGTGGAAGAGTTTTGTTCCAATTCCCAACATTCAAGTTTTGAATATTCGTGTGTGTGTATGTGTGTGTATACATACATATATATATATATATATATGCTCTTAAATAAATAATTGTGTTTCCAGATTGACTGTTTATTTTACATCCAAAGAACAATTCCAAGGAGCCACCGTGCAGAGAACCAGTGCTCTGGCTATAATGTTATTAGTTACATTTGTTAAACAAGTCCAAACGTCCAAAAGTCATGTTTCAGTTTTTTTATGTTGTTTTTTCTGACTTCTTCTAACACCCTGTCAATTTGTTCTGCTGTAATCTTAACTTCAGTCTCATTTTGTAATAGTGTCTCTTCATTAACACCGATCACATCCTTGTGTTTGTAAGCTTGTAGAACTCCTCGTTAAATATCAACGCAGGGACATCACGTGTGGATTGGATTTGGGGATAATGACGTTTCATTAAGTTAGTGTACATTGCAGGCACAGTATACTTTCAAACAGGTATAACTAATAACATACATTATGCATTTACTCCAATTGATTATCCAGAGCCTCATTATGTCCCCACTGGCTTTCTAGCATAAATGAAACTGCATAATTTATGCTATTAGTGCACCTGCATCTTTCAAGAGATGGCATGTCGAAATTTCTCCATATTCACTGTCCAAAAAAAAACCCATTGGATAAATCTATTTAGAGTACCTTTATGCATACTTTGAAGTAGTCTTACCATTGTATGTGGCTGCCTTTACACCGGTCAGTGGCTAAATTGCTGTCAGAACAATAAATGCATCACAAAAACATTCAAACAACGTGAAAAAGAAAGAATTCACGGAAATCCTGATAACGTGCCATTCAGTATTTTTAAGGTGAGCTGTCCCTTTAAGACAAAGGAACACTATTTCTTTAAGACGTCAACAGGCGGAACGCTCCTGTCTTCTGGAGCGAATAGTCAACACAACAAAAGAGCTTTCGTTGCTCAAAGCATTTTACAACGTCAGACTTTAGACCATGTAGGCATTAAGGTGCTTAAACACAACGGGTCTGCGCACGCGCGAGAGGACGCCGCGATACGAGTAACTCAAATGCGAGGCTGGCACGCGCAGCTGAGACCGATCTTCTGTCCGAGCGTTAGTGAACATCTGTAACTCATGTCCGAACCGGGGGGCCGAGCTCCCGCTGGGAGGAAGCGGTTCATCAGTGGAGTGGTGGAAGGTGAGCAGCCTGTGGTCCGGGGAGGGGGGGGGAGGTATTTGGGGGTAACACAGTTGGTGCGTGACGTGAACTTTGCTTGGTGCAGGTTTTTATGGGCGACCATGGACCATGGAGCAGAGGACGGAGCTGTTTGTAAGGTGTGTCGAACAAGTGCACGAACACAACTGGAAGAGAGGTCTGAAAGCATCTTTGAAAGAGAGAGCATGTCCTTAAAATAGCATCGTCTATATGATAAGTGTCTACTGACACGATGATATCGCTGGTATTTAGTACACCGACATTAACGCCAGTCAGAACAACGAGCTGTCAATCATTCTTGCACACTGTGTGCATTTAGTCCCACCATCACAGATGGACAGACCCCAATATTTAAAGGGATTCATTTCCGTTTAATAATTAAAAATGTTGAATGACAATCACAATATTATAATAAGGGCTAATATCAGATTAATCTTTATAAATACATGAATATACCTGTATAAAGGCAACTATGCCTATTTAATATGTGAGGAGATTCTTGATTTCTGGGGGTTGGTTTCACAGAGAGCAGAAGTGGGGTTTGAACACATACCTTTACGCCCCCAAGGATGACTACAAACACAGGATGTATTGGAGGGATCTGTACACTGCAGAGGAGGCGGGTGAGTTTCACATGTACTTGTTAGTTTTTTAGTTGTTAGATTGCATGATGTCCCAACTAACATACCGCTAATATCCTTGTCTCTTGGAACATGAGGGTGGCCTCATTAGCAATCGGATACAAAAACGCACAGGACCAAACAGAGGATAATCAATAGAAGAATTTAGAAGAATAAAATAAAAAATATCCCAAACTGAACCTGGATTAAAACCATGAAGTATCCTCATTAACCAACTACACCAAAAAGACAAAAGGCTGAGAAAAATAACGTGGCCGTAGACGTGGTGCTTTTAAAATCTAGAATTTTTTTCTTTTATTATCAGTGTCATACCAAAGTCCATTTATTATCTCCTCAGACACATCTTTTAATTGCTCACTTTGGAGCCTCTCCTTCTGACCAAACATGTTGTGCTCTGAAGGACACTGGTGATTCTAAGTTTGTACCAACTTGTCTCAGAGGAATCAAAGTGCATCGTAAAAACAGACCGTGGACAGATGTTTTGATTGTTTTCTTGTACTTTCATCTCGGATCCTTTTCCCAGGACAACTCATCGCTCTGATATCAGCGGCCGAGCAGCACGACGTCGAGTTCGTTTATGCGATCTCTCCCGGCCTGGACATCACCTTCTCCAACCCCAAAGAGGTTGCTGCTCTGAAGAGGAAACTGGATCAGGTAGTGCTTGTTGTGCAGAAATGACGGGTGGAGCAGGAGAGATCATTTAATCTAGCAGCTTTATGGCTCCCTGAGGGATCGGTCTGGACACCATATTACTTCATATGAAACATGCAGCAGTAAATTTTAATATGCTTTTATATGCTGAAAGTAGGCTCTGACACGACTTCAGGTGGTCTGGTTTTATTCCTACAGCAATAACTCTACTATCCAAACAAGGAAATGTACATTGTCGAGAATAAGAAAAATAAGATGACCTCAACATCCTCGAAGCTCAAGCTGTCCTCTCTGTCCCTCAGGTGAGACAGTTTGGCTGCAGGTCCTTCTCTTTGCTCTTTGACGACATTGCGACTGAGATGTGTCCGGCTGATAAACGGGCCTTCAGCTCCTTCGCCCACGCCCAGGTAGCCGTCACGAATGCGGTGTACCAGCACCTGGGAGACCCGGAGACCTTCCTCTTCTGCCCTACAGGTCAGGCAGTGGTTGCCTGAAACAGAAAATTAAAAAAATCTGTATATGTTCTGTATATGTTTCAAATCCTTTTGATCACAGCCGCTGGAGTTCCAAGCGTGCAGAATACTTTTTTATTTTATTCATAAAGCTGTTCTTTATCACCGATTTCCGTCATTCACACTTACGCTCTGTACCTCTCAATCCAGATTATTGTGCTGCATTCTGTACTCCCAACGTGTCCCAGTCCTCTTACCTGCACACAGTGGGAGAGAAGCTGCTGCCTAGGATAGATGTACTGTGGACGGGTGAGGCTGCACTGACTCGGGACCTCACTCAACCCAAACATGTGAGCCAAAGGTTCCGATTTATAACATAGGTTATCTCTTATTGCTTTTCTGTCTCCCTCTTATTTATGCGGTTCAGGTCCCAAAGTGGTATCTCACAAAATCTCTGTAGAGTCCATAGAAGAAGTGTCGACCGTCCTGAAGAGGGCCCCAATCATCTGGGACAATATCCACGCAAATGACTATGACCCCCAAAGGATTTTCATGGGACCCTTTAAGGTCAGTTTAAAAATGGAGTTGTCTGTATAATCCCCAGCCCGATCTGAATTGAGAAAAAATTGACACAATCTCTTCCTGTTAGGATCGTCCCACTGAGCTGATTCCCAAACTGGGAGGAGTGCTTACCAATCCAAACTGTGAGTTCTACCCAAACTTTGTGGCCATCCACACATTGGCTACATGGTGCAAAGCCACTGCTGACGGCTCAAAGAGCAATGTGGAAATGGGTGAGTTTTTCTTTAAATGAAATGACACTCTCCGTGCTGCCTCTTCATCACATCCATCAGCTTTAATAGTGACACAATTAGAAGGATAATAACAAATGTCTGACCTCACCAGGCGATGAGGAGCAGGGCCCCGGCTACAGCCCCCAGAGGGCCCTGACTCTGGCCCTCACTGACTGGCTGCAGGAGTTTCTGACCACCGATCAACCTGGAGGTAGAGACTCGAGCGCCAAACGTTGAATCACTAAATGTTAAAGGCTTCCCCAGAGGTGTGTCATCGCGCTTCTCATCCCTCCAGGCCGCTGTCGTCCTCCAGCTTGCCTCCAGAAGGAGAGGCCCGATGACATGGGAGGGAGCTCCTATGTCCCTGGACTGGAGGAGAACCCGCTGTACACAGCGGAGCCCCTGACCCTGGATGACCTGCGGCTGCTCAGCGACCTCTTCCACCTGCCGTACCAACACGGCCCGACAGCCAGGACCATGCTGCAGGAGCTGGACTGGCTCAAGAAACACCGTTGGGCGGCGGCTGCAGAGACACACGCGGTTTTGTGTTTTTTTTGTTTCAGATAATGTGAACAATTGTTCTCATCCCGAGGATCCATCCTTTTAATACTGTTTCTGTAGACTGCGGAGTGGCGCTCCAAGGCGCAGCAGTTTGACGCCATGTGTGAAGCGGTGGTGCAGATGTTCAATCGTCTCTCAAACGCCCCGAACCGCAGCATTCTGTACGACCTCTACAACTACATCTGTGACATCAAGAGTGGGGTCGGTCTGGCTCGGGCCTACGTGAAAACACTCGGTGAGAGGAACTGAATCTTTTAGCGCCTATTGAACCAAACACGCTGACCTTTTCAGGAACACAGTGCCGAAGAAAAGGCATCCTGTCCATTTTGAAACATGGAGCAGTGTGAAAGGTTGATGCAATGGCTCTCTGCTCAAAATAACCAATCCATTACGCTCAGCTGTGTTGTTCTGTTGTCTCCAGGAGGTCAGAGTGGACCCTCGGCCCAGCCGATGAATGACGATCCCGAACCCTGGGGCTTCAGAGGAGGCCTCTCCGGAGAGTTCCAGGTACCTTTTTACCATCTCTTCTTTTGAGTATTGTTTTTGATCGATCCATTTTCCAGCCTAGGGCCACATTTATGCACCGTTTGTGTGTACTTGCAGAGAATGCTGCCGTGCCATGGAAACCGGGACCTGTTCAGACATCCTCCCACGACTGCGGTTTACAGCATACGGCAGTACAGCACCATGGACATGGTCCGCAGCTCATCAGAGACACTGTGATACTTTTATTGGCATTGATTTGACACAATTACAATCTGTCTGTCCTAGCTGGAGGTGCATAGGATTTTCAGGGAGATGCAGAGCGTGGGAGAGGTCAAAGCCCCCCCGACGACGCAACCTCCACTTCTCTGTGACTGGTAAGGAGTCATGTTTCTATCCACATAGTATTCCTGCTTTTATTCCTCTGAGCACTACTTCTCACGCGCTGCAGCCTGGCAGCAGGGGAGATCTCCCCCTCCCCTGGGTGTGCCCTCGTCCTGGAGGATGACATCGGGATGTGCGGTTACGCGCTGGCTCTCACTGATGCCAAACCAGCCGCCACCAAGATCCAGGTGATGCGACGACCTGTTTTTCAGAATACAAGACGACAATGAAATGCATTTGAATTCTCTTTTTATTTGATCTCATACCTCTAGAGGGCAGTAAGTGAATCTGTGTTCACGGACTTCCCCTCCCTGGTTACCGTACAAGTGCTGCCTCGGGTCACTGATCCCTCTCCAGCTAGGCGCATGATTGGTCAGCTGTTGTCCTCCATCCGGAGAAGCGGTAGGTCAAGGCCTTGCACACAACTGCTATTGATAGATCGGAGAAGTGCCTCGTGAAACTGGTGTGCCACCATAGAGCAAGCTCACACACGGCACTTTCGCCATGAGGAGGAGCCCTTCTGTCATTGTCCACTCAGCTCAGTCTATCCCTCCAGTTGACCAGAGGTGAAGCTTAGTTAGTTGTATTATTTACAATACAAATTATCAAAGAGAACCATGGCACCGAGCAGCATTCAGCTGAAACAATGCTTTCTAAGAGCTTAGCATCCCTAACGCCACACAAATGTTTCAATATTGAAAAATTTCAATATAAGAATTTCAGTCCTTCTCTAGCACTATGGAGAATAAACCTTGCATCTTTTCCATAACTCAAGGTTCCAGAGGAGTTTTCTGCGAGTTGAGGCAGGAGGATCAGAGGATGTGTGACTTCTACACTAAACTGGGCTCCTTCAAACCCACACAAATAGCCGGTCTGCCTCAGGACATCGTTGCCATGGGAACAAGCTTGTGAACAAGAAGTCAAAAAGATCATTCTCAGGTTTGAAAAGTTAAAATGAAAACTGCAAATAAGTGCCGCCTGTGTAGCACAACATAATAGAATCACTCGTCATTCTTAAACAAATATTATAATTTACAAATTTGCTAATGTCTGTCTGCAAAGTTAATTAGTCAATAAAATGCATAATGACATTTGTACTGACCAGTGAAATGTAATACCACTGACTTTAATAGAATGTGATTATTTTTGATCTGTGGTTTTTACCCAAAACATTATAAATGTTGATGTACTGTCACACATTAAAAGACATGACAAAACATTGAAACGAGAACATTTTATTTTTTTTTGCATTTAAAATAATATAAAAGTAACATTTATGATTTCAGTTTAAATAAAATAGCTGGTTTTTCACTTCTCTGCCTTGAGAAAACAAATATTAAGTTTATTAAAATCTGTGAAAAATATTTGGGGTGGACCTGCTGAATAAAACAACATCCATCAAGTTGCTCGAGCGGTTATTATATCAATAAAAAGCTATTGCAGAGACCCGTCTGTGCAGGTGAGATCAAACACAAAGTGATGCAAGTTTAATATTGCAAGTTATTTAAGTTGATACTTTTTATTCCATTATAACAAGTAATCCTGTTTATTCCCCTGAGTGTCTGACCAGCAGTGTTTGGCTGCAGGAAAGTAGATCCACATCACCTGGTGTTTGATCAACTGACGGCTACTCTATTGATAGTAATCTTACCCAGACTCCTTTGGAATATCGGTAGTTCCTCATTTTAAAAGGTGTGGATGTTTGTGTGTCTGGCACCCAAACCAGCTGCTCAATTACCGATTTGTCTCCCTTGGTTCAGCATGGTCCTGCCATTTACACCTTCTGCCGTTGCTATCAATCACAATATATGATCATGAAATATATCATTTTGGGTCCTACCCCATATTGCACAAACCAAGATGGGAATGTGAGACGAAGGACTGAAGATGAGTGTTGCAAGTATAAAGTCTGTTTGTTAATCTCCTTTAAGGACCTGTCAGGTCGTTCTTGTCAGATAAACTCTAGTCCTTCAAACTTCACCTGCCCTATCTTTGTCTCGGGCATCAGCACCCGCCCGTCAAGCGTGAAAGCGGTTATGTAGGTGGCTACCCGGCCGGCGTCCTCCTCAGATTTCAGGGCCACAATTATCTGATCGTCCGTGTCCGGAACAAATTTGAACGAGGAGAAGCCGTGGGTTGGGTGCAGCGGGCCGACGTGCCGCACCGTTATTTGGCTGAACTCGGCGGGGCAGTACAGGAGGAGGTTGGTGGCCCGCCGCTCGTCTGCAGTCTCCTCGTAGTGCTCGTGACTGGCACGCCGAGGGAGAAAGAACCAGCGCTGGAGGCGCTCGCTCCACGCCGCAGATTCATGGATAAGGTAGCCTACAGAGCAAAGGACATCATCGAAGGGCAAGTTAACAAGATCCAAGCTAATAAAATACGGAAGTTGTGTGAAAGGTCTATCACGGGTTGTATCAATTTAGTTTTGGATTGAGGAACCCATGACATCTGAAATCCAAACCATGCACTTCTACTAATAAGATGTGATACTAATGCGGTGATGGTTCTAATGGAATGTGCACAAGATTGTAAAGAAGAGTCCAAACCTGGTGGTTGTATCCCTGCTGCGCTCCGCAGGGCGTTGTAGTACGGCACCCAGTTCTCGTGCTGCACATCGCCGTGGTGACCGACAACTTTCACCCACTCCGGGTGGTTGTTGACTACTTCCCCCGAGGTCGTGGTCCACTCTTTGCCCAGGCCGCCAACATACAGGTGCTCATCTTTCACTGCTAGCCACTCAGCCTTGAATCCTGCACCCAAAACGACAACTGATTAGTGAGAAGTTATGTGAACCTCTTTAAGACGACCGCCGGCCTTTCCTTTTGTTTCTGTGTCGCCAAAACATTGATGATGGGCTGCCTGTTGTATTCGGACTACATTGTCTTTTGTCTTTTTACGGTCAAAAGGAAATCCGAATATTAATTACAAATTAGGGGACCTTTCCCCAAAAGGACCTACATTTTTTCCTGGCTGGACTGGTGAGACTGACCTTTGGAGACCGAGCCATCCCCGTCGGGCAGAATAACCCAGGGGACGGCCTGGCTGCCTTCGATCCTGTACACCACGCCCGTGCGGTCGTCCACACTGTATAGGTGACCGTTGAACACCACCAGCTCAGACAGCTCCATACCTGCAGCACAGTGAGCCAAACAAACATGATGGTCTCCAACACACTGCTGTGTGCAGATCTGTGTGTGTGTGTGTGTGTATTATCCCTTCACCTCGTCCCTTCTCAGCCAGGTGACTCTCCAGTGTGACGGTCTCATCATCCCACTCCACCTCCAGTCTGTCAGCGCTGTCTGAAATGGTCAGGTGACCTCTTTTCATGTAGCTGAACCACGTCTGGTCTTTCGAGCTACGCGACGCCGTGTCCAGATCAGCGATCACGGCGATACGGTAGCGGATGCCGTGCTGTGTCTTCTCTGGCGGACTTAAAGGGTAAGTGTCGTTGTACGGTTGCTCCCTCCTCTGCTGGCGTTGTGTGCTTCGAGCAGTTTGTCTGTTGGTGTCTGTGAAGATGACATCCTCACCCTCACTGGGCATTTTCATATCGGCAAACCTGTGGCGTTGGTAGCCTCCGGAGGCAGTGTCTCTTTCTTCTCCTGTGCGGTGCAGGTATAACATCAGCACCAAAGCCAGCAGGATCGCCACAGTGATCGCCCGCCATTTAGGGTGGAAGCGTGAGTCTGAGGCGGTGGCTTGTGTCATGGAAGCCAAGGCCAGGGGAAGGCCTCGGACGGCAACCCCAAAGGAGGTCATGGGTGGATTGCCTCCATCCTCACGGTCAGGCTTGGACTTGAAGTGGTGACCACTATTCCCTGGGGTTGCACATAAAGAAGCACATCAGAGCCATGGGGGAGGGTGCGGCATAAAATGCAAAATATAGAAAGGTAGTACTAAATAACAGGAAAGTGCTTTTTCAAACACTGTTTAAAATATAAAAATATGTCCTCATTGTACGTATTAAATTGTTTCAAACGAAGTTTTTCAAAACATCAATATATAATTTATTCAAATTATATATCAGTAATTGTTTTTGTTTTTAGATGACGAGAATCAAGTCCCAATTTGTTTTTGTACCGTTGATTTCAAATCTGTATACAGTTCAAATAATTAAAAACACACTGGAAACAATAGCCGGGGAAGATGAACGAACGAACATGAGGGAGGAGAAAACATGTTGGACAAACAGACTGTGGTTCCTATTGTTCTTTCTTCACAATGGAGTTTGGTTATCCCCTTCGGTCTGAACCTCTAATATGCATATGGAGTAGCTGGCATGTCCTACTCTCTCCGGACTTACAAGTAACCTGATCGTATATATGTCTGTAACACATATGGAATGTAGACTGAACCGTCCTTCAATAGTGCTCTGTGGAGAAAAAAAGCAAACTTGGCTGCAGTGTGTTTTTAGAGTTTTCACTTGCACAGCAAGGTTTCCTGACGTGTTTTGCAATAGAGGGGGGCACCTCGCAGAAAATAAAGACCAGCTCCAAAGACCTCATTAAAATCAATACACTTAGAGCGTTGGTAAACACTGGCCTACAGGGAGAAAGGATTTCACACGTCTAATGAGTGTGACTGTTCTCCTGGTCACATTGATGACAAGGAGAGATGCGTGAGTATCTGGTTGGCTTTAGCAATACCTCAGGGAAATGTCTTAAACTATAGCTGGAAGATGTTGCAACAGGCAAGAGAGTAGGCCTCCCGTTGGCCTTTAAAACACATCTTGAAACATTTACCACCCAACACACTGCTTAAATGTACCAAATCTTTTTAGTGTGCATGCATTTATTCCCTCAGTTTAGAATTAATTCCCTTAAAATTGAAATGTATGATTGATGCATTATATTTGATGAAGTTAACGCTGCAATAAATGCATCTTCAGGAACCACCTTTGTGGTAGCGCTGAAGCAATATCTTGTGGGACGGAAGATGCAATGCACTTAGGTAATCAAACATAATCAGCCCCATTTTGCAATCCAAAATAAATGTCACAACAGCAACGTGTGTCTGTGACGAGCAATATCTGAACAATGACAGAGTTTTAACTACATTCTAAAAATATAGGTGGGACCAGAATGTTGAAGTACTAAACAAGAGCTTATTTGGTATTACTGAAGTAGACTACAGCCCATACAGCTCATAGCCACTCCTTTTATTCTCTGCCTACTCGACGGCTCTCTAAACCAGCTCATACGCCTCGACTAATATGCTCTACAACATAGACGTCAAATTGAAAAGAAAGTCTTGGTCAACGTATAATGCTCTCATAGTCACTAACGTGTAAACGGCTCCTATTTCTCATCCCTCTAAAGCACAGACACTGCCTCCTTGTACGCTGTAACAATTCAATTATTCACCCTTTCTTCGCCTCTTCTCCCCGGGACACGCTGTAACCATCATGTGCTGTTCTCCTTCACACGCATCTGATAATAAACTCAAGGTTGGTTCCCTTCAGCCCGCTCAAATGAATCACTGATCTCTATCGCAACAAGTCTCCTCCTTTTTACCATCTCAAGTTTCCTGTTGCTTTTTGTAGATTCAAAAAAGGAAGCCAGGTGTATTCACAACGCTAATGAGGTATATCTGGAAGAACCAGTTGGGGAAAAAAAACTTAACGTAAAAGGAATAGCAAGTCATAGTTGTAACAAATTTTTACAGCACAGGATTCAACAGATTATGAGAATGTAGGACGGGAATACAGAAGATATTAACCTAAATCCCCTGCATAGCTTTAATACAGCCAAGCTTCCCCATTATATTTCATACTCATTGTGAAATTAAAAGGTCACAAAATGGACAGCAACCGCTATCAGATGTGTGAATGAGTTTTACCGTTAAAAGGCATGATATGCCTGATTTTACATCTTAACCTTAGCACAAGTTCTCAAAGTTTGAGATTTGTAAATTTGTATAATAAATAAATTCATTTATTTTGACCTGATAAAATCTTTGCTCTTACTAGTTTTATTTGGAGCTTTGAGCCACAGGCACCGTGGGTGGAGTTTGCTCAGTAGCCATAGAGATTACTCCGTTGCCATGACAATGCTGGGAGCTTGTTTTATCCAAACTATAGATTCCAGGTTAAAAAAATACTTGTTTGCCTGCGTGTATTTATTACGTGTCTTATTCTGACCTTCCGAAACATCACAAAAAACATCAAAGTAAAAATAATTGTTATATTAATAGCCGTATGGCAGATATGACAGATTAACGACCACAAAAACGCTCGTCGCGAGGCTGCTCGCACGAACACGTTGGCACACGAAGGGGCAGCGAAGCCAAACTGTGACCGGCTTTCACACAAGTGAACAAGATGCAAACCCCAACAACTATCATCTAACGTTATTTTAGTAAACGGGTATTTTAACGTCGACCTACGTCGGAATAAAAGCCACGTCGTTGACTACATGACGTTAGTTAGACAAATGCTTATTTACGCGAGAGTTGGAAGCACAACGCTTCCATTGAACTGCGCTAGCCGTGAAGCTAACGTCAGCTAGCAGCTACAGCTTGCTAGCATGAAACCTGTGCCGTCACACGTTAGTATTACAAAACATGCGTAGTCACCGGACAAGACGCTGACCTGAGTTCAGACTCGTCAGGTCACTCGGTGGCTTTTAAAACCTAAGGACTTACCCGGAGCAGAAGGTCTACCAAGTCGGACTAGTCGATGTTGTTTGGTGGACTCTTCGGCTCGCAGTCCCTCGGCTATTAACTCCTCCCGCCTGGGGAGCGAAGCTGTTGACCGGATGGCGTAAACTCGAAACTTACTACGCTGTCAAAAACGTTACCGATGATGTCATAATGAATGATACCGCCCTATTATAACCTGCAGGTTAGAGTTACAACATTAATATCCGGAATTCAACCATTTCTCTGAAATAACCACCACAATTATTTTAAGTTGGAGGGACAATTTTCTAAATGTCAACAGTGGACAGCATAACCTTCCTTACGATAAAATTGCAGGTTTGTAGTTTTATATTTCCATTAGATGTTTCAACCTTAAAAAACGGGCGACTAAGAGGCAACTTTCACATGTTCCCAGACACCCAGAATAACATAAATGTGGCTTTAAAAGGTCTGGACCTAATGCTAACATAATACAGAATGCATTTTCATATTTGTGAGCATAACATGCTACTAGTTGCTTCAAAGATACCATGATCAAATTGCCGCAAAACATATCTACTCCGACACATAACACGTAAACAACTGTCAATACAGGAATTCTCGAATATACATATTTATTGAGATGGTTGTAATATAAAGAATTATTTAAGATGCTAGAATGAAGTGCATCAGTTACATTAAGTCTGTTTAAAATATGGATATTTAAATATCAGAAATCTAACATTAGGATCAAATGTACAGTGCAAATATTTAGAGTCTATTAAAAGTTTCCTGGGTGAGATGTCAGCTTTGTGTAGGTTACGATAGAGACCTGCATTCCCTTAGTATGATACATCATAAGTGTTGACATAAGGTCCTATTTATGTACTACTCCTGAACTCCAAGTTGCATAGCAGATTGTCAAAGAATATCACAGAACAGACTCAACTTGTACAAAACAATGGAAATGTGTCCACACTACTTATCAACAACTGGTCGAGGAACAGAACTTCCCAATGGCCGTTAAATAATCTATTTCCGACTCGGCTTTAATTTTTTAATGTGTCAATGTTTTCACGGGACGTTTTCTGACCGTATCTACAGTGAACAAGTGTCGATGACAAAGGGTACAGTAAACAATATATCCAAAACAATTCATGCTACCTCATTTTTGATTAATCAAACTGATACAAATTGTACATTCACCATTGTACAAAGCTGAGATAATGCTATTATTATCAGTGTGTATGTGCAGATGTATGATGATTTTTTCAATGATGGAGCAAAGACCTCCAGCTCAGCTCTTCCCCATCGTCTTCAATAGAAGCTACAGAGGAAAAAAAAGACTGCGGTCAGTAAATGTCCACTGAATATTGTGTGTATAGCTATTACTAATTGCTAAGGAGGGTTGGAAGATGAAAATGAGGCTGACTGTTTGATTTTAGTCACATCAACCTTCATTATTACTTTATTTGTGAATGTGTGTACCTTTGTTAGTTGATACTGCCCATCTACCAGCTGCTCAATAATATTGAAGTGGTCGGTGTTGGCCACATCCTCCATGGTCACGTTAAGTCCTGATGCCTCTAGAGTCTTTAAAGCCAGAAGAAAAAGGTAAAGAAATTAGAATTATTTTTTAAAAGCTGACTTCATATATCTTAGTAAAACATAAATACAAAAATCATTTGCACAAAGAAATATGATTTTTGTGAAATTGTCACAAATGTAGAAGCGACCGTAGCTGTCAAGGCTGTAGTCAAACGGAAGAAGGCAGTTTTTCCCTCCACCTGTGTGCATTTTTTTTGCGTTTGTTAATCTTTTAGCATTCAGACAGTGGGGTGACTTCAGCTCATATGCACTTTTTTTATATTTTAAAGCTCAATTAATTGGATGTCAATGTGAGCGACTTGTCTTTGGTGGCCTTCGCCCCGCTGCAGATGATATGATGATAATGATGATAATTATAATGATAAATGAATGCTCTAAGTAATGTCCATTCTCAGTAGCACTGACTTTGTAGTATTCCTCCGACTGCTTGCGAAACTCTGGCGAGTCGTTCTCCGCAACGGCCACGACGATGTGGCAGCTGGAGGAGGAGAGTTTGAGCTGAGGGACCAGTTTGCTGGGGCTGTTCCTCAACGCAACCTCGCTGAAAACAAGGGACACGCGGGTGAGAGAGGAGTTAAACACTGAGTGGTATGAAACACACCCACACCAAGCTTTACATGCACAGTAAAATATCTATACATCATGTATAATGTGTAATGTGTACATCTCATAACTCCCTGTTTACGCATCAAGTTGCAGCCTCTGAAGTCTGAAAGAAGGCTAAGGGATGAAATGGTACACTGTGTTTACATGTTGAAATAGTCTGATTTCTGATAAACCCTCTGTTATTATTGTTTGTTATCAATCTAATGTGTTGTAACTGGTTATTATCAATGGAAGAACACTACTGATATCCATCAATATCAATGTACTCAGTGTCACTTGGGTTCTGATTCTACGCAGGTGTTTCATACATCTGATTTTTGTCAAATGTTCTGACACGGTTCAAGAGATTTTCCAGGACTTTTTGTACCCTAAAATGTTCCTGTTTGTGGAGGTCTAATTTAAAAGATATTTAGTCTGTGACTACAGATTATTTATAAAATCATCTCCTATATGCTTAGAAACCATGACTTTAATTCATTTAATTAATCATTGAACAAAACTACCACACCTACCAGCCTGCAGTGACTATTATTAACATCTTAAGCAAATGGGATTTACATGTAATGTTATCAACCTGCATGCGCCTCCATGTTTCTTAACTTTGGGGGTGTTATACGACTCTTCCACAATGTAACAGTATGTTCAAAAATACGGTCATCCATCAACGTGGATGCAACTAAACCTCTTCAAATTACAATATGAAGTTCTGATCGTACTGTACTGCTCGTACTGTTCACTGGAACAATGTCCACAGTGGACAACACAATATTTTACAGGAACTGTGGATGCTATAATCTAACTTTTCTATTTTTCCCTTGTTTTAAATTAGTGGAAAATGATTCAACCTTTTTACCAGTTTCCCAAGATGCGTGGGAAGCCTGCTATAAAAAGTGGGTAACAATCAGTGTAAGGAACATACTCTGTCATCTTCAAAGGCTCATTGACGTAGGTGGACAGGATGGGCAGGAGGTCATATATGCCACTAACAAGGAAAGCACCTGCCAGACAGTGAGAATAAAAACTACATCAGCTTTGGAAGGTTTGCATTTCTTTGTACTTCTGTTTGTCGGTCACCTCTCCTGTTTAACCTGATGGACCTTACCTTTTATCTGAGGAGTGATGCTGTACTGCGACCAGTCAGTGGAGAGGACCATTGCGGCCAGGTGAGCCCCAGCAGAGTGGCCACACAGGTAGAGACCACTGAGGGACAGAATTCATGGAAGACAAACAGATATGACGGTGATGATGATGACGACTAATGAAACATTTAAAAATGCTTTTCAATGCAATGCATTAAGATGAAATTACAAGGCGTTGGATAAACCAGCATGATTACCTGATGTGAGAATACTGCTGGATGATGGACACAACACTTCTGCGTACTTGAGATACCATCAGATCCATGGTGCCTGAAGAAGGCACAGGCCGACACGCTTCATTGAATAGTCAAAGTTTTTTTTCCTCAGGAAGAGAAACAATTCAGAAACGAACAAACCTTTGGGAGCAGTGTCATAATCAACAGCAACCACCACTACACCTTTATCAACGAGTGGAACAGCCATGAACCCGGACTCCTCCTTGCTGTATGAGCACAAATCATTAATGTGACAAATCATTAATGTGACAAACCTATACAAGACATTTAAATCAGAAATGCAGAGGAGAACACAAAACTGTACCTGAGAAACTGCCAGTAGCCTCCATGGAGGTAAATAACAAGGGGGACTTCTGAAACGGAGGGAATCAGGCCTGTTAACACTCACACATTATTGATGCTGGTGCTATTTAAAGCGTGCCAATGGTGCGGCGATGTTGGAGTAACACATGTCGGTACCCAAAGAGTTGGTGCTGGGAATGTAGACATCTAGTTTCTCTCCATCTCCCTCCCCGTACGGCACGTTGAGCAGAGTTTGAGCCAGCCCTCGGGCACGCTGCGTACCTGGGCACACAGTTCAACATGACACTGTGAGGGACGTTACTGCTGCCATTGATATTTCTGGGTGTATTAGGTCAGTGTGGACAATTCAGTCAAGGATTGTGAAAAAGTTGGATTTTTAGGAGCAATGTAATGACTGCTGATTTTGACGAAAGTAGACATTCCCATTTGTTGTTTGATCCATAAGCAGTTTCTCATGGGAGCCCTGTGGGTGAGGGGACTGATCGTTCTGACCCTTATTCCAAATTTGTCATTTTTTGTTCAAAGTATGCTCAACAAATTAAATGAAGTGTGCCAATAAAGTAATGTTTTTATTCTTTGTAAAACCTAATGTATAAGCTCTGAAGTTCTCTTACAAATCTTAACAAAACTCCTCCCGAATACCGGTTGTTTTTACACATTTTTATAGAGTTAACAGCTCTCGTTTATAAACTATCCCATCTTTGAACTGAACGTGTGGACTATCCATACCGGGCTCCATACCCACTGCTGGGCGAGCCGCGTATTAGCATTTTAGCTTCAAAACAGACCGACCTTCCGTCAGAGCCTTCCTGTGGGCCTCGATCACGTCGTCGGCCGACATCCTGTGCGACCACCTGCTGGGTGAATACTGCCGCTCCAGCTCCTGTCACACGAAGGGGGGGGGGGGGAGAGCCGGTCAGCCGGGCGGCCAGGAGGGCCAATCCACGGGGTGACCGCGGTGCGCAGCGCCCTCCCCCGGCGCCCGCCACCCTCTGCGCACCGAGGTCGTCTTTTAGCCATTTAATGCTACTTCATTCGTATTCAATATGTATAAAGGATCAAATATTGTTATTTTTAAAAAGTTCAAATTAATTTGAACCAACACTTCAAAAAATATCCTGCTGGAGTTACACCCAATAAAAGCTCAGAATACAAGCAGAGAGAACCCGTAGTAAAGACTACTTAGAGTTTAACTTACGTCTTTCTTCATTTTCGTCCACTGCATCTTTTTATTGTCTTTATTGACTCGCTGAAAGTGTGCTGCTAGATAAGTCCGATCCACGGATGTGCAGGCGGGGGACCAGGCTTCCGGACTTTGGACTACTAACCTGACGTGCACCCCTACTGACCACGCACCACGCACACGGCTGCTTTCAGTCAACAGTCACAGGGATACAATTGCTCGCCCCGCTAGAATTACGGCCTCTGTTTGCCATTGACATTTAATTATACACTTTTTATCTTCCGAGTGTCAACTGTCAATTTAAAAGTGTATACTTTTTGTTTCTTTTTGTTGTAATTATCATTTTATAATCGCACATTCTCTTTTAAAAAGTTAATATGAATCCCTGTCAAAAAAGGAAAAGGCGATAACATGTGACACCGGCTCGTGTCGTCCCACTGACACTACGTTCTGTGCTCTGATTAGTCAGAAGTGGCGCCGGCGCTTTCTACCCTGACCACGTTGATTGGTTTAACGAGTCACGTGACTCTACGTTCATTGGTTCAATTTGAGATAAAACAGCCCCCATCTGGTGGCGCGCTATCTCAAAGCTGTGATTCAGGACAACTTTTCCTGTCGGGTTACCGGTGTAATATATTTCTTTATTTATTGAACTGTTATTATTCACCTCGTCTTTGAATCATTATGGATTGTGTGGATTTTCCCAGAGTTCTGCCAAACTCCCCGAGGAAAGCACGGGGACAAATCCAGGTTGGTATTTGTTTAAGCTAAACATTATCAAAGCTATTGTCTCTCATATTTTTCCCTCTATAAACTAAAATAAGGCAACCTCACACACGGTGTTATATGGCTTTAGTAGTATTTATTGTAAAGCGTACCTTGCCATTTACGTTCGGCTTTGTTATGGGTGAACCACTTCCTAGTTTTAACAGCCTCCACTTTCTTCCGCAGGTCATCTTTGGACCGATGTTTTCAGGCAAAAGGTGAGTTATTCACGCACGATCATCGACTGAGCTCGTCTCCGAACAGGCGCATTTAGCTGTTGTTCACCTCTAATGTTTTATGATTATCTTGAGGATCATAACAATATTCCGCGCAAATTTGAACATGCCGCCAAATGTCCTTTGTTTACTCCGCTCCCTCCTATGTAATGTACCATTTGTTTTACAGTGTGCAGTTGCTATGCAGTAACACAATGCTTAGTAAATTAAGACAGTTTGTCATCGTATTTGACTGCATTATACTAAGCACTAATAACGTTACTTTGTACTTTTTACCTCACATCATCATTTGCAAGTTGAGGGGAAATTGGTGTAAGAAAATCTGACATGTTCGCTGACCATTGCATCGCCATGATTCACAAAAAATGCAGCGATTATCCCTGATATCAATTCAATTGAACTAGGGCTGCAACAACGAATCGATGAAATCGATTAGAATCGATTATTAAAAGCGTTGGCAACGAATTTCATTATCGATTCGTTGTGTCGCGCGACTATTATCTTTGAGTATTAAAAGAAAGTTGCGCGCGCCGCGCAGTACGGTGGCCGAGAAGGTTCAGACAAATACAAAAGCAACAACACAAACGCAAACGCCACAACACAACACGAACGCCAAAACACAAAATACAAAAGCCACATCACAACCGCAAATGCCGCAACGCAACACGAACGGCGCAACACAACACGAAAGCGAAAACGGAAGTAGCTGCCCACGGGAGCGAGCGTATTTTGGAGGAACGGAGCTGGAGGATGCCAGATCGTTTAAGAAGTAAGTGAAACATGATTCCTTGCGGCTACAGTTAAAGTAAGGAATCATGTTTCACTTACTTCTTAAACGATCTGGCATCCTCCAGCTCCGTTGTTACGTGCCGACTGGTTTTTGAACCTACTGGTTTGGCTACGCGTGCGTGTTTGTTTTGCCCCGACAGCGGCAGATGTTGTCTGCCTCGGTCACCTGATCCGTCACACATTCGCAAACATATTGCTGAAAATGTTCAGCGATTATGATTGTATAAGTGAGCACTACATCACTGCCACGTATAAAGAAATAAATAAAAGAACATACGTTTATTAAAAGATCGCCACAACCTGGATTCGAACCCGCAGTCGAGCAAAATAGCAAAACTTTATAAGACGGCGGCGCTACGCCGTCGGCCAACCGAGCTGTCAAATGCCGCTACTGATTTCACTACTTATCATGAAATTGCAAATCGTCAGTGGCAAGAACATCTTTTGGTTCAGGGTGAGCCAAGACAACTGGTTTTTGGTGGCGTAGCGTGAAATACATAGTTCTGTCAGGTTTTCTAGCACATTGCCCAAGTAGGATTACTCTCTTAATAACATCTAAACGCGTAGCCAAACCAGTAGGTTCAAAAACCAGTCGGCACGTAACAACGGAGCTGGAGGATGCCAGATCGTTTAAGAAGTAAGTGAAACATGATTCCTTACTTTAACTGTAGCCGCAAGGAATCATGTTTCACTTACTTCTTAAACGATCTGGCATCCTCCAGCTCCGTTCCTCCAAAATACGCTCGCTCCCGTGGGCGTTCCTCCAAAATACGCTCGCTCCCGTGGGCAGCTACTTCCGTTTTCGCTTTCGTGTTGTGTTGCGCCGTTCGTGTTGCGTTGCGGCATTTGCGGTTGTGATGTGGCTTTTGTATTTTGTGTTTTGGCGTTCGTGTTGTGTTGTGGCGTTTGCGTTTGTGTTGTTGCTTTTGTATTTGTCTGAACCTTCTCGGCCACCGTAGCGCAGAGCTGAGAAAAAAAAAGTTGAGCGCTCGCGCAGCAGAACATCGGAGAGACCCGTACTACTGTTCTGAAACATGCGGAGGAAGAGAAGCCAATGCGACCTAAATATTTCACACTGAAATGGGGGGTGCGGGTCCTAGCGGGCAACGGGGGGGGGGGGGGGGGTGCTGCGGTTTTCTTTGCAGCGCCAGTAGTTTTACGTTCTAATCGCCGCGCTCGACTTCAAGGTGTAACCTTTATTATTGTTCGGTCTGAAACGGCGCGCCCAGTGACGGGTGGTGCAGCAATATTGTTGTCCGGGTGGAAATCAGGAGAAAGGTCGGTCCGGGATATTTTCGGGAGGGGCTTTGAAATTCGGGAGGGTTGACATGTCTGATTGTAAGATATGCAAAAGCGACATGGCCTGGCACGGGAGCACCACAGCAATGATTCATGATTTTGTGCCTAATATATTTAATTTGGCGGCTGTAAAGTATACATCATGCGATGTGTGTATGTTTTTTGTGTTAGTCCATTTTATTTGCTTACTTAGGGATGTTCAAGGAGCAATCTGTTAGTGCAAAACATATTTAGAAAGTGCACAGTCAGTTCTATTTTTCAATAAAGGGTTGGAAATGAATGTTTTTACATTTTTTATTTTTTTATCCGATTCATCGATTAATCGAACAAATAATCGACAGATGAATCGATTATTAAAATAATCGTTAGTTGCAGCTCTAAATTGAACTGTAATATTTCCTCTTGCCTTGCAGCACTGAACTCATGCGCAGAGTGCGCCGGTTCCAGATCGCCCAGTACAACTGCCTGGTGATCAAGTACGCCAGAGACACGCGCTACTCCGGCACGGGCATGGCCACACATGACAAGTAGGCACCTTGTCATCAACAGTTTTATTCTGCTTTCATTAGAATGTGTCTAAACCCTAAATGGATTAAATCGGTCTTGTTCACCATGGTTTCCTTTTATTCAAATAAATCATACAAATATTTGGAAACCCCTTTAGGAATTTGACATTAGCAGCGTAGTGACTTGAGAAAGAGCTTGTAGAAATTGGTGCCTTTTGTATTTACTGCACACACCTTTATTGCATTATAGTTCAGCAACTGGAACCAACAAAAACCTATAAGTTTGCCTTCTGTCTTCTCTCTTTTAGAAGCACAATGGAAGCTGTACCAGCGAATTGTCTGCGAGAAATTCGGCCTTTGGCATTAGAAGCCTGTGTCATTGGCATTGATGAAGGGCAGTTTGTAAGTACATAGTTTCCTCTTCTTTACCTTTGGTTGCTTCAATTGAGAACAAAATGTCCTAAGGACAAATCCCCCACTAACTGTTGTTGTTGTAGTTTCCAGACACAGTGCAGTTTTGTGAAGAGATGGCAAATTTAGGGAAGACTGTCATTGTTGCCGCTTTGGATGGAACCTTTCAGAGAAAAGTGAGTCTTTGTTTTTGTGGTAAACATTCACAATTCATAATAAACACACTGGATGCTGCGGAGGCAGATAGAGCTCCTCTGTGAGTGTGGACGTAGCGAAATGCACAAGACGAGAAACTGATTAACGGTGGATCGTGAAGAACCTGCATGAGCAGCATCATAAGAGTTCAATGTGCTCATTATTCTTCACTATAGTGCGTCTATTCTGTCCTAATGTGGTTATACCGTCATCCATTAAGCGGTACTTAGTGCTTTTCTGCTTGTCCTGTGCATTCTTGTAGCCGTTTGGAAACATCCTGAACCTCATCCCTCTAGCGGAGAGCGTCGTGAAGCTCCACGCCGTCTGCATGCAGTGCTACAAAGAAGCCGCCTACACTAAGAGGATAGGAGCCGAGCAGGAGGTAAGGAGGCAATCCTTTAAAAAAAAAAGTAATTAAGTTGACCAAAAATTGCTTCAGAACACTTTTCTGAGTTCAATAAATGACAAACACTAAATAAATCATAGCTGGAGGTGAGACCCCCCCCCGCCCCCCCCCCAGACCCTTTTTCTTTAATCAAATTCTTCTAAACCTTTCACGGTTTTTCCTCTGCCACAGGTGGAAGTAATTGGAGGAGCTGAAAAGTATCAGGCGGTGTGTAGAACGTGTTACGGAGGTCTGGTGGTGGACAAAGAGAACCGGTCTCCTTTCAGGAAAGAAACCCCACAACATGTCCTCTCTGGCAAACTAGTGGACTCTGCGATTCCAAGGAAGCTTTTCTCTTCACTCAATCTCTAGTGTGTATTTTTTAATATGGTTTGAAATATTTATGATTTCCTTTTTTTAAAATTGACTAGGCACTTAAAGGACCTTGAAAATGAGGGACCAGTTTAGGTTTCACTGCAGTTGCTTGGATTTCTCAACATCTTTAACTGTAACCGAATGCTGACCAATCTAAAGGTTTTTAACATTATCCCATGTATAACAAGTTTTCTGTTTGTTATAAAGAAAACATTAAATGTTTTATCATATTTATCAGTAGTTTTAGGTTAAATTAGATTTTTTGTCTCCTTTTTTAAAACGTATTTGTTTTGAACTCTAGGACACAACTGTGATTTGTAACTAAATGCCCTCACGTACTACGGGGGACCAAAATAACCTGTTTAAATCCGGCCAGGCTCTGAAACTACAGTTAGGTTGGGGAGGAATATTTTCATCCTTAGAACATAACCGCAGTGCAGATGCCACAATAACACCATGTGAATAATAATTCACAATAATTGATATCACAGTGAAAATTGGGCCAAAGAGGCAAACTTAGCTGTTTCTATACGTCGAGGACGATAAATTGTGTGGCCTTTTATGTACTTACTTGAAATTATTTTCAATAAGTTACGTAACGGACACTTTAACTGCACATTCACGCGTAGTTGCATGATGACAAGCTGCTGTTTGCACTAGCAGATTTTTAAATATCACCTGAAGAGCAGATTAGAGACCTTCCAGCCTTCACAAGAAGAAAACCCCCACAAGGGAAGCTATGATGCACAGCTTAACTTTAATATTGAATCATGGCACAGTTTATTTTCCTTTCCCCAAACCCCTTTTAATGTTACATTTCTTATGAAGGCACAAATGACAAATAAACATGTGTTTTTCATATGGATTGGCTTCCCTAAGTTGCGTGTGATTTTCATTTCATGCAGCCTTCAACAATTCAGATTAAGAACCCTGTAAACAAAACGTCTTACACCTTGCAGGGCTGTCGTTTGCAGCCATACGGGGGATTTCTAATCGCATGTCTATTACAGAAGAGTAATTCATTAACTAGGTGGACAAACCTGTTCAGTGGTTTTATACATTGCCCTTCCTCCAGTGATTGAAAACTAGCAACTAGTTTAAAACACCAAGTATGAACCGCCAATTACTGCCTCCACAGGTTGGCACACGTAACTCAGTTACCGACACAGGTTTGTTATATTTGCATGGATCAGAGTTGAAGTAATAGAGGGGTTCTGTGTTTTCTCCTGTCACAACAGGACATTGGAGTGGTCTTTAAAGCTTGTTGAGGCGGTCAACCAAGGAGCAACATTACCGTAGCACAAAGATTACAAATCTTAAGGGTGATTTTATGGCTGAGAAACTGGCACGATTTGTACATAACCAACGTTTTACAAAAAAACTAATCCACTGTGAACATGAACAATGAACTGAACCAAACAAGCAAAGAAAATCAGGCACATGGCGGCTCTGTAAGGTGAAATCTATGTACAAATGTGGATTCTCCGGTTCCACCAGAGAGTGAAGAGGAACACATTCTTCACAACGTCACGTATGTGACCTTTGACCTCCTGGCTACAATCTAACTACCACCACCCTTCAGGATCAGCCCACTTGAGGTAAAAAAAAACAAAAAAACACCGTCTTTGCACACAGGTCTAAAGTCAAAACAGACTGACGCCTTGTATATCCACAGACCATTTGTCGTAAACAGCGTTGTATCTCGTCCCTAACTTGCAGTTGCGCTGCTCAGGCTCGTGGAACTGCTGAATCCATCGTAAAACCACATCAATATGATCCAGCTTTGAGTCTGTGCAGTACAACTACAGCCAGTGTGCCAACAGATGATCTGGTCCATGTGACCTCCCTTTGTCTCAGTAATTCGGCGGCAGGTATTCGGCGTTACCATGCGCCTGCGGGTTTGGCGTGAAGGGCGGCTGCTTGTGCATGTCAGGCACGCTGCTGGGATAGGAGTTGTAAGTGGTAGGGGTGTAGGTAGTGGGGTTGTAGGAGGTGGGAGCGTAGGTCGGAGGGTAAGGGGTGTGCTGATCTGGTGGCTGCTCTGTGTAGGTCGGGATGGTTACTTGGTTCACACCGCGGCGGAAACGGATGAATGCAAAGTATGCCAGGATTCCCTGTAAGAAGAGGAACACATGCCCACGTTATCACCATTATTTACGTTTTATTTTGTATAGCGTGTTTGAAAAGGAGGGGGATAGAGGTTTTGTTTATTAAGTGGTAGTGTCAACATAAACTTGCAGAGGCCTGAGGCGTCTTATTGAAGACAAGCCTCCACAATCACATTTAATTATTGCAACATTTGTTATGTGTTTGAAGTCTTCGGATGAGAGGAACTTGAGCTTCAGTGAAACTACAGTTTTTCTAGAAATATGAAGATAGTTGTTCAGCTGCGGACTGAAGCGTCAGATGTTCCCATCAGTAATTGATCGTACTTTTACCAACAACTTCATGTGTTATTTTTTATAAAAGTCGGACGGGAAATACAATACAATAATTATTAATGTATCAAGTATTTTACAAGTTGTTGTACCAGCTTGAGTTCAAGCCAGTGGTGGCTTTAAAATGAATAATTATACACTCTTTTGCTTTCTTGTGGATGATTAGATGAGATGTGCCGTGTAATTAAAAAGGACAACAGCAGTCCTGCTCACCCATGTGGCGATAGAGAAGAATGAGAAGGCCACAGTGGCTCGTGCTGCGTCCTTTGGGACAGCGGTGACATCCAGAGTTTTAGTCCACTGGCTGGCCAACAGGCAGAAACAAACCATCCAGAGGAAGCACCATGCCCCTATAAAAACACACACAGATGCATTAACACACACAGATATAAAATGTTTTCTTTTGCTTACTGGATGAACAGATATCAAGTGTGAAAATACAGTTTGGAAAATTAAACTCCTGTGAAAATAAACAATGTCGAACGAAAAACAAAGGGCGGCCCTGTCTGCTCTAACGAGCCACAAGCTGTTTTTCAAACTACAACTTCTTTGTTTCCTTGAAGAATGGCCGACTGTGAACTGTGGCGCGCACAGCGGACGTTGCTACCGAGTCAAACAAAGAATAATACAGGTCATGTAATGTCCGGAAAAGAGGCAGCGATACGTTGCTCGTTACGACAATTGCAGGGGCTTTCTGTTTAGAGAAAAATAATTTGTATATAGGTTGATATGTGGTGACCATGTTAACAAACATTAGCTCCTAATACACATAGTCACGTTAGCGTTCACTTGGAGTCGGTTTAGTAAAATATTTTCTCTCCTTTAGCTCTGGTTTTGGTCCCCACCAACCCTAGTGTGTGATATGATGTGATGTTTGGTGATGGTCAGTGACTTTTAGAAAAGTTTATTTCACTCTAAACAGACGCCAGACAAAGATTACGCTCTTGCTCACCTGAGAATCCCAGGTCGGCCATGACGGCGTACTTTCTTTCCTGTGCGCTGCTCATAAAAGGCAGGTAAACGTCCAACACCAGGAAGGCCACACATGCCAGGAAGGCAATCACTCCGATTCCAATGGCGTAATGACATGCTGAGTCGTTGTGGTTGAAGATGCACTTTACCTCAGAACTGTCGACAGAGTTGATATATCCCTCGGTTGTGATGGTAGCAAACACCACCAGGGCAAATATCTGCATTGAAGCAACGAAAAAAAGTGTCCTTCAATGATTTGGAAAGGCCCAAATAGAAATAGAGGTCTTTTGAAGGAGAAACAGTGCCGGCACTTCCAGTTTATCCATTAACTTTCAATTGCATACTTTACAGTCCTGCTGGTCACTTTGGTTTTCATGCGGATTTGCCTTTGGGATCAGTTCACGAAAGCACAAGATGAAAATCTACAAGCAGACAACCTTACTCAAAATCCACTTCCTTGGTCGTGCATATGTAGAATCTCTGAGATCTGGAGCGCTGCTGTCATAAGATCAACCACAGAAGAATAATAAAAGGACTGTGGCCTTCATGCTAAACATATGGGATTACATTTTTTTCTTATCATATCGCTTACTGTTAAACCAACGGCTTTTGATGCCTGAGGAGTTTCTCGAACATAAACACAAGCAAATACTCCAGACAATTCAAAATACATTCACCCCATGACAACATTTGCAAATCCACAGGTGTAGAACTGAAAGCTAACTTTACGGAAGACATTTGCTGAGAAGACGTCCGTTGGTTCCTCCTCTGGTTACCCACCTAAACATGTGACCTACTTCTGAGTGCAGCTGCCTGCCATGTGACTCCAATGACTCTACAAACCCCACAAACAACGCTCATAATGAGCCTGACAGGAGGATAGACAGGGACAGAGACACTGTTTGATTAGAGGGAAGCATGACGAGGGCGAGAGAGCAAACAGGCCGCAATCCTGCTGATGGGATGAGATGGAAAGTACCAAAAAGTAGCAGCAGACATTAGGGAAGTGAAATTGGGGCATTCTCAAAAACAATACAACCATGAGAGAGAATGATCGTTAGTGGAGCAAATGGACATTTCTGTGTGTTGTAATAAGACTGATGGAAAGGGTTCGGGTGCCAAGTGACTGATGATATAAACATGTAAAAACGGCCCATATGTTCATGCATTATGTTTTTTGGGGGCTTATTCTGCTCTGTCAGTTGTTTGTAAGTAGCACAAACAACACAGAGCCTTCTGTTTACACAATGAATAGTTAAAGTGAAATGATCTCCCTTAAATATAGGCTGGTAGTTTTATAGAATGAATAATCCCCTTTTGTGTCATAAAGGTTCAGGTGGAAAAAAGATTAAAATCAGCAGATAAATATGGGGATCTAGTCAGTGTGAATGTGAGATAAGCATAACTGAATCAACGTGTGTGTTTGTGTGTTAAGGGGGAGATCAGTGGCACAGGAGCAAGGGCCAACAGGGTAAAGTTATCACCTTACCTGTCCAACAGCCTCTGTTTACCAGTGACACACATCATCTTGAATACATTTCCCCCAACACATAAACACTAAACACTCAGCAGTTGTGGTGTCCAAGGGCACATTCCGTCCTCATCTACCACGCTGGATAATATTCTACAGTATCCTCGGTTAGCTGTGTGTTTTCTAACACCTAAAATCACCCTGCATGTGTATTAGCCAGAGGCCTACATGAACCAACTAAATGGAAATCAACCCTAGTCCCTGTAATTGTTTTTTTAACCCGGTAGGTGTTCATGGACTTTACGGTTTAAACCCAATTGTTGCTCTGAAAACACGCAGAGTTGCAAAGCATTACTGCAAAACCTGTCCGGAAACAATTCCATTTGGAAATTTCCAGCTTCGTGTCTCAACCACAAAAACAAATACTTGGCACAAGCCTACCTAGCAACAGGTGATCAGCACCAAGTGCTTACTGCCATGTTTTTATTTAACAATATAAAAGTCTAGTAGCAGAAAAGTCTTCGTCGACTGTCCCAGACACACGGACATGAACAAACAGGTCGGTGTTGTGCTTCTCTCTCGTCGTCTCGCAGTTGTTTCGACGTCTTCTGTCCTCTGAAAACAGCAGTGTTGACCTGTGCTGTCTCGCACCAGCTGGCGTGCAACACGACGCCGCGCGGACCCGCTGCACAGAGCCACCCGTTGTTCTGCCAGATGGGAAAAAAGCATCGGGGGCTTTTCAGCGCTCCGCCGGAGCCACTTTGCGCGCAGCGAGGCGCGCGCACCTGCTGGATCGGACCTGGTGCGTCTTTTGACCCTTTTGAGCACACGCACCTTAAAAATCTCCTACGCCTACGGCGCACTCACCCAGCTGAGTATCCGCACGATGGTTTGCGGCTGTCGGATAAACTTGTAGAAGTCAAAGCCTCCTCCGGCGAGAGAAGCCCCGTACGCGCTCGCACCGCCCGTCTCCTCCATATGTCTCTGCAGGTTACCTCACAGCGGAGATTGTTTCCCAAACAGACCGACTGTAGAGCTCGCTGAACTAAACTAAACTATGCCGCTGTCAACTCTCGTCGTGGTGCCTCTCCACGTGAAGACCAGTGCCACCCAGAGGAGCCGCTGCGCGTCGGAGGGGGCGGAGCTCGGCGGGTAAGCAGCCCGGAAACAAGACCACGAAGCTTATCATTATTGTTTATCACCACAGATACTTTAATCGGTCTAATGCATCACACTGCAAGGACGTTGAGAGCACGAGCAGACAGTTCAACCATAAACTGTTTGAACCCTCAGGGCCCCTCAACTGGTTCATCCTCCAAAGACTCCTCTTCCTCAATTGGGGGCCATTCATCTGAGGAGGCCCCGGATGCCTGCAGGAGAGAGCAGAGTTGTACTTCTTGCGTGTTTGTTGATTCCATAATGAATTCTGGTTAATTTAGTTCTAACCTGATCAAGTTCAACACCACCAACCGCTTTCACAAAGTCGGCGTTGTCGTTGTACTCTGATGGATCCTGGAAGGAAAGAGAGAGCGAGATCTGTGTCAGTATTTATGCTGGAGGTTAAACAGTGTGCTCGCGGCCGAGTGGCTCAATGAGAGGCTTTTGAAAGATGGTGAGGCACAAAAAAATATTGACTAACCAGCTCGTCCTCATATGCGGCTGCCAGTCCCTTCATCTCCAAGCACAACCTGAAAAGGACAAAAAGAAAGTTGTCACATATTAACTTTAATTAAGTGCATTAATAAAACAAGATTGTAGATGAACCCGACTGTACAGTAAGTGATCTGTTTCTTTTTAGAAACAGATCACTTCTGTTCTCCCTAAATCTCCCTCAGGGAAAGATAACAATAGCACAGCTCTCTTCGTAAGAGGAAGTAGCTTTGAAATGTGGCAGTCATTTTTAAGGTGTCAGCAACAATCAGCGATAAACAACTCACAGAGAATTTCCTCCATACTGCCTTCGTTCTGCAACAAGAGGGGGGGAAAATGATCAATCCTCTATGAGGAGGGAGCTACACTGAATTAAAACTAGACTCCAGAACTCACTGAATATTGCTCCAACCAAACAACATATGGACACCAGGGCAACCAGGCAGGTAAAACTTCCAAAGACAACGGCCACCACCAGGACCGGGAGACGATTCAGCACTGGAGGAGCCAGAGGAAGAGGAGGAGATGAGGCCAGCTCTCACATGTTTTCCCTGACTCAATCAGTGAATAAACTGTACCTTTTTTATCCAAATATAGCTCATTGCTACTGATGGAGCTGTTGCTGTCGAAGCTGTCCGACACGTCACAGTGGTACGTTCCAGCGCTGCTCCGGCCCACCGACAGCAGGAGTATGGATTGTTCTGGAGGCTGGTTGACCACAAGGTAGAAGCTTCCTCTGTCGCGTAGGAGGGTTTTGTTGAGGAACCACCGGTACTGGGGAAGGGATCCATTCGCTGACCGGCAGTAGAACCTCACGCCGATTACAGCGTAGTTTTCTACGTCATAGTCGTAACTCATCCTCACAGGCCCACCGACCGGAACTGTTGGAGACGTTATGGATCAGAAAGGGAAAGCCTGGAATAATATTAAAGAAAGCGGTGTGTGCCACACCGTCATGTCAGCAGCTTCAAACATTTCACGTACCAACTTTCAGCGAAATCTGCTGGCTGTGTTCGACCTGGTCTCCGTTGCTCGCCTGGCAGTGGAGCCATCCCAAGTCCCGGCCCAATACCAGCGGAACCTTAAATGTCGCGTTTCTCTCGTTAACTGTTACGTTGGCAACCAATTCTGTCGTGTTGTACACTGAAAAGGTGACAGGTGGGGTCCCTTTTGTTGAACGACAGGTGACCTTGGCAGAAAAGTTTTTGGAGTCTTCCTTCAACACGGTGAAGGAGATGTCCGGGATTGACACCCTCTCTGAGGGAGTAAGATGTAGCAGAATGTTCAATGAAATGATGAAACCATTTCACATCTGCAAACTTTGAACCTGAGAGTTATTCATTGCAGCTGACCTTTGAATGTGATCTGAACCTCAGAGCTATTGGCGGTGAAGATGTTTGTTGTGTTGAAGTGGTTGGTGGCGACACACATATAGGATCCGCTGTCTTTCGAAGTAGTTCTGAGGATGACAGATCATCCCGTCATGGACCTATCACACCTTTAGTCACACACTTGGCCTCGATGAAGAAAAGGCAGTGTTGAGTGTTTGTTGAGGAAAATGAGTCACACAGGAACTTTCTTGCATTTTAGCACTCTTTTCTGTCTGTGTAATATTTAGGGCGTCCCTTTGGTTCATCTATCCATTTACATTTTTTTTCAGGGTTACAAATCTCTCAGTATTTCTCAGGTACTTCCGGAGTTTTAGCTTTCTGTCTAACGAATAAAACAAACAACTCACATGTTATATAGTGAGCTTTTGGGGTATTTATAGCCATAATAGCTAACTGTGTCCAGTCTAAATACTACTAATACTACTAGCCTCATATGCTGCTTCTAGTTCATTTAAAACGTAATAACTCTCAGCTAAGTGGGAAAAAACCTGCCTCCGACCAAGTTGGAGATATTATACATTTCTGAGATTGATATCTGAACAAAAATACACACAACAGTGTGGTGGATAACTATTCCTTTAATAATTAAGTCTCACACCCCTTAAATTATTCCTATTTTTCTGCTACTAGGACTAACATCTACTACAGCTACTTCTACTACTCTGTGACGGTTATCGACACATTGTACACCTTATCACTAGTGCATTACTCGCTGCCAACAACGTATAGGGCACCAGTTTTATGTTAGCAACAGCACATTCAGCTGCTCACAACACCATGGCAACCATCTACTAAAATCTCAATGGGTTTCCACTAACCTGGAGATGAAAAGATTTTTATCTGCAACATTGTGGAGCGGTGATGGTGAGACAAGCTGTCCATTCAACAGCCACTTGTAGGAGACATGATTTCCAGCAATGTGTTCACAGCTTAGCTTCAGTGTCTCCCCTTCAAAGAAGTTATTGCTTGATCGAAGGATAATCCTTGCACCCTTCACTGGCTCTGCAGGACAGATACAGACAGACTGAGATCCTGGTCTCATTTCGAACCAACAATTCTTCTAGGGGAGGAGGGAAGTAATTTCGTGCCCAAATACGACTACTGTGGCTTGATGGATGACGATGCTATTTGAACATATCAGCAACTATTGGATGGGCCGTCACAAAACTTGTAGAGATATTCATGTTCCCTAAAGGGTGACTCCTGCTGACTTTGATTATCCATTGACTGTCACATCATCATATTAAAGGGATGTCCTTGTTGTTGTGTTATGGAAACATTATGGTTGTACTTGCGTTGACCAAACAGCTGGGTGTCATATATTTGCAGGGAGTCTGCATTAAATTTCCAAAATGCTTATGTAATATTTTCTGAACTCTTTGTTTTGTAATTCTTTATTTTTTGCCGGAGATAAATCTAACGGGTTCAAATCAGTTTGGTTGAGAGACATTTGGCCCAGAGGCAGGTTACAGTACAATAGACAATGATGTTTGAGAAAGGCTTTCCAATTATTTTGTTGAGCTTTTACTTGCAGAAAATGTTACTTCTACAAATTAAGCCATGTACATATGACATAGAACACATCCATTCGAAATAAAGAGACTCACCAATAACCTTCAGGTAGTGTGTGTAGCTGATAGTGGGCTCTATGTTAGAGTTGTTTTGAACCTTGGCCACACACTCCAGGTAGCCCTCATGGAACGGTTTGATTACCTGGGGAATTAATGCAACCTCTCCGTTCAAGGAGGTGTATTCGCCCAGCAACCTGTCACGGTTATCCTTCCTAGAAAATGTTGATGATTAGAGTAGTTTCCTGTCATTACTTAAAGCATTTTAATTTAGTGGATGGATTTACTGTTAACCAACACTCACTTGAATAACTGAAACAGGACCGTTTCATTCGCTGGGGACAATTCTATATCACAATGAAAATCTACAAAGCTGTTCACCAGAGCTTCCGAAGGGCTAATAAGTCTTGGACGCCCCAGAGTAGACTGGCCTATCAAAAATAAAATAAAACTGCACACAAACACTCAACAAAAAGACATTTAAAAGACAAAAAGAGTTGCATAATTCACTGAAATGTACTGACGCACACTCAAAAATGACTTACTGTTCCCCTTGCTACAGAAGCACAACCCTGTAGAAAGGAAGACAAAATCAAGAGGTTTACACCAGCATGATGTTATGAAATAAGTGTACTGCAGGGCAGTTTGTGAGGAGTAGCTTACCCAGCATGACCACAAAAAGGGAAGCAAACATCCCTGAAGGCCTGTCTTTAATATGACTATACACTTCCAATAGGATTACACCACGCTGTGTTATGCAGGCGTCTTGACAGCTTTGACGGTGTTGTAAAAAGTCCCCCTACCTCCCCCCCCCCCTTCACACACACACACACACACACACACGCACATACACACACACACACACACACACACACACACACTGACTTAGAAACGGACATGTGGCTGATAGTGATAAACTCACCCCTCCCTGCTCCATCCCCCTTTGTAACATCACGAGTGTACTTAAAAATGTTGTGACATATGTGACAAAAATGTGGGTGTCAAAACAACAACTTAAGTTTGAGAATTTGTGGGGAGGTGAAGGTGTAATCAATTTACTAATATGTTTTATTGGTTTCATTTTTAAAAAGAAGATCGGCAACAAAATACATATTGGAATACTTTATTTTTTGCTTTGAATATAATCTCTCATTCTTTTATTAGTTTAGTATTAGTTGAATACTGCACCAGTTCTTATAAGCGACATTGAAGTTCTGGAAAAGACAAAAAATGAAGCTGCAGATTTTGATCAATTTTCATGAAGAGGTCATAGAAATGAGGAGAGGTGGAGGTTCCTCCTGTTTCATACAGTGATCTAGATCAGAAAGAGCAGAGATAACAGTCATGTCTTCTTGTTTATACATGAGCCCAATTGTTTCTCATATTAGAACATCACTTCTTTCCAGCATACAGATAAGGTTGATATTATTGTCTTTCCCAGAGACTTTACAGTGAAATATCATTTTCTTCTATTCAATTATAGAAAATTAAAGGACTTATAAAGTAAAGAATTACTCAACTGCACGTCATATGACACTAATTCTAAATCACTGTGTTTACACGAAGGATAAACATATGAACACATGCGGCACGGCCGTATACCTGATTCTCAAAATCAAAAATCAGTTTTTGGACAAAGTATCGTCCTGTTTGCGTCCTGCGTGAGATGTCTGTGCCGACAGAGGAAACACATCAGAACTGGGAAAAGGAAAGAACAAAAGTTGGTTAAAGAAGTTGACTTGACTCACAGAACAATTAACTTTCAAAGGGTCTAAAGACAGAGCTTACTTTGTTGTAGCAACTTGGGAGTGAGCTGTGAAAGAAATTAACATTAATATAGTTAAACATCTCCGGTGGGTTCATTTCTCTCTTGGATACAAATAGACACACACACAGACACACACACACACGCACCGTGCTTGTGGTCAAACATCTTGTAAACACAACCGGCACCCACTGCGAGCATCAGAAAAAAGAAGCAGCAGAACACTATGGTGACGACTTCAATGGTGTTCAGAAAAACCTCTGTGGAGGAGAAGGGACGAGGTGACTGAAGTATTACATACTGTAGAGGCAGCCATCAAGGCATTCAGACATACATGAGCCACTGTTTCATTGAAGTGAATCAGAAAATATGTCAAAACTGTTGGCTTATACTGTACAATATGTGATACTTTTAGGGGGGTGGCTCATTGGAGGATGTTGAGGCTTTTATTCAAAGGTCCTGTCTGAACAACAAACAAAATTGTGATGTGGAACACTTGAGAGGACAAATAACGCACACAAAGATGTAAACGCATTAGAAGGGCATTTGTCGAAATGACCAGGAAACTTCTTGAAGTCGCAGCCGGTTTCCTGGCAGCCCTACAATAACAAATAAACTCCACGCAGACTCAATACATGACTCATACCAGCACAATCCCCTTGTGGTTGTTTCTTTACAAACGTGTATGTTAGTCAGCGTTAGAAGTTTGTTAGGCAGATTTGGTGAACTTTGGACAGAACCAGTCCCCCCCACCTGACTGTAGCTTACACCTCACCTGTGACTCCCACCAGCACGGCCGCACTCTCCACCCAGGCACCGGAGTCATTGTAGCTGTCCCTGGCCCTGCAGAGGTAATACCCAGACTCCTCTGGGCCAAGTTTGGTCAGAAAGAGGGTTCGTCTACGGTCATCTAGGGCGCCGTGATACAGGACGGGGTCAGTGTGGGAGCCTGCATGTGTCTCAGAGGGACGGCTGGATTTGTTCCAGAGCCAAGAGATGTAAGGGAAAGTTCCTCTGCTGACGTGGCAGCTCAGCTTGGCAGCAACTAGTTTGGAGTCAGCACTGTAAAGATATTCAACTTCCAGTTTCACACGACCTCCGACTGGCACTGGACGAACGACCGAGGGAGGAGAGTGACAGAAAGGTTAAGGGAGAGAGGAGAGACGGGTCAACGATCACAAACAGACACATCTCCTACACATGTCGGTGTAGTTCATACCCATTTCCAGAGTCACAGGCTCACTCATCAACTCCTGCACCTCAGTCTTCACCTGACACCGAGTGGCGGTCATTTCCTGCCTCGGTGTCATGGCGACGGGGAACCAGGCAACGAGGGATTGAGCGCCTGTGATGGATCCCGCCTCTTTGTCATTAACAGAGAGAGAGATGTTGACCGGAGGACTCCCTCTTGTTGACCAGCACGTCACGTTGCCATACCAACTCGCTCCCTCTTTGAAGATGGAGTAAGAGATTTTTGGTTTTGAGAGGTAGACTGGTGGAGGAAGACGGGGAGAGGGATGATACAGTACAAGTTACGCTAAAGTGAAAATACATTCGTTTCTGGTAGGTTTTTTGTCCCACACCTTTGACTGTCATCTGGACCTCTGGGCTGCTGGAAACCCTCCTGATGTCCTGCACCTCGGACCAAGCCATGCAAGAATAGTACCCAGCATGCTCTGGAGCTACCTTCCCCATCACTAGCTGGTTCCCATTGAGGAGAAGGGGAGGAGAGGTTAAAGATGTCACCTCCTTCCGGTTGAAAAACCAGGTGTAGAAAAGGTGGGAGCCCCTTGCAACACTGCAGCTCAGTGACATGCGTGACCCCTCGTACGCGACAGGCGGGTAGGGATCAGAGGTCACTCTGGTGTTTGATGCTGGAGCTAAAGGGCGGGGAAGGATGGGTGGTTGGATAGGAGAGACGGAGGTCAAGTTTGAGAGTGTCTCCAGTGAAATGTGATTCTCTGTGTGTGTCACTCACTGACTACACTCAGCCTGATGCTGTTGCTGACTCCTGTCCTTTCTTCTGTCGTCGCCTTGCAGTGGTATGACCCCTCCGACGTTGCAGTGACCTTCAGGGGAAATAAGGCCTTTTGGTCCCCTTGGAGGCCAGCGTTTACGGCGATTAGGACGCTGCCGTCCCTAATCAGCTCATAGGTGACTGGCAGAAAGGAGTCAGGTTCAATACAGCGGAAAATCACCCTGGAACTGAGGTATGCCGCGTCAGGACCAGTCAGCACTGGCTGAAGCGAGATTGATCCACCTGAAGACAGACATGGAGGGTAGAGCCCGGAAATTCAACCATAACAAGTTTTAAAGTGAGTAAGAGCAGGTGCAGCCACTTATTTGGGGATTTTAGGTTTTGAAATTTAATATGGGAAGTTCTGAACCAACTTAAGATCAGTTAGTCAGGGTAGCACCAGATCTTACTAAGCTCCACTTCTAACGTACTTATCCTGATGAAGACACTCGCCAGAGCTGAAAAACAACAACAAAATTAAAATAATATCAATGAATATTTATTCATGTTGCTTTTTTTAAACTTTTTGATTAACTCACCCAAAATTGGCAGTATATTTAAAGTTTGTTGATTCTTCATAACAGTGCTCCACATTTATCTTTGACATGGTTTCTCCAAAGCTTGGTTCAATATACCCATGTACTTGTGTGTGTTTGTGTGGGTGTGGGACCTTACGATTGTGTTACAACGAGGGGTGTTACACATGTGTTACAAACAGATAACATTTTAGACGGAATGTCTGGCTTGAATGTAAGCAAGACAAAAAAGCTCGAAAATGCACACCGGACAAAGTTTTAATGAGCCACACATTTTTAAATAACTCAGTTCAGGTAAAGGTACATTTATTTAAAAAAAATCTACTATGACCGTAATATAACATCTTAATGAAATCCTCATTTTTGCATATCACTGTTTGGCGTTCACACAAGGCCCTAAACATAATGAAAAGATCTTTTATTATCAACAAACTTACAGCAGAAGTTAGAATACATGCTCTGAATGTTAGGAAAAGACGTGGTGAAGTGCTTTTCTCATCTTTGCATATTGTGTAACTGAAACCGTCCTTCTGACTAGTTTCAGCCACCCGGAGGCCTGCGCCCATCTGTTGTTGACAAAAAGACTGATTTAATATCCAAGCTTAATACTATATTTAATTGTGTGGATGGGAGAGCTTGTCAGCTTGGGGACTTTAATCAGGTAGTATGCGTAAAGAGTGTGTGTGTGGGGGGGGAGGTCTCGGGGGCGGGGTCCTCTTCGATGGCGGTGGGACACCCTCTTTGGGGCTTTCTCTGACGTCTGAGCACGGTGGCATGCTGTTTAACCAGGAAACGCTTATCTGAGCTGCTCTGTGAGACAAAACACATACAAAAGTATAAGTCCAGCACGCACACAAATACACTAGAGAAGCATAACAACACACAAAAATAAAAATAATGTAAAAATATTGCAAGTATGGCTAATCAATTGCAGCAATTCAAATATCTGCTTCTGGTATGTAGTTTGTGTTTGATGACATCATTTACCATAACCAGCATGTCTTTCAGTCTCTCGATGGCCTTCTGATTGGCTTGTCCCCGTGACACATACGAGGTTAAGATTATACTAGAAGAATCAAGATCAGGAGATCAGGAGATAAGAAGAAAGGACTAAGAGTGTACTCTAAAAAAAATGTTTTCTTTGCATACTTACATCTCAGCGAGTAAGAGTGGCAGGGCGAAGGCCTCAGAGGTCAGGTAGCGCAGTGTGGTCTGAGCTGGGCTCGGGAGGCTGTTCATACACACTCCTGTCACATTAAACACAGTTGCTCCATTTCCAAATGGACCACAGGAGGACCTAGGCAGAAAAAAACAATTTTTAAATTGACAATATACAAAATTCAACAGCTAAATAAACAAATGTGGTGCAAAAAAAGATAGCTGACAGTGTCAGCAAGTATGTGAAAATGAATAAAGTGCATGTACTTGTCAGGTGTGGCTTCTTGTTGGTGAAGGTTGAAGCCCAGCGTGATTGCAGCCATTATGAGACCGACCAGCAACATGAAGTGGAATAACACAGAGGAGCTGGAACCTCGAAACATCCTCCGCTCTGCCACACAGCACCGCAGAACAGTGAACTGAAGAGTATTGGAGAAAAGGACATGAACATTGCTGGGAAGTGTTCATATATATATCACCAAATGGATTATCCCCCTGTTGCCTGGCAACGTCATGGTGACAACAGGATTTCTGTGAATATTCTAAAATCGTTTGTTTAAAAAGTTGACTCTCTTTGGAATAATTTACGTTATTAACAAACAATATAATCCATCTGAATTTGGAATAGTCACCATATTTAGTAATTTAGTATTGATTTGGTAATTTTACATTCATTCAAACATCAATTTCAGTGTGTTTACTGAATAGCGTTTTCATATTTTTTAGTAGTTTTTTTTTCTTTAGTAGTATTTAGTTGATTTTAGATCATTGCTCTTAGATGTTTTGTGACATTTGTGCAAGTACAGGATGCTAGACCAGATCCAAGAGACACAACGGGGAGAGAGATGTGAGTTTAGACAGTTCATAACTCTCATATCACACACAACCTTTTGGATGTAGAAGGTGGCCATCAGAGTGACGGTTCCTATCAGAGGCAGTAGGGGGCAGTAATAGACTCCCACCCAGGACACTGTCTGACTGTACACCAGATCCAACACTTTGAAAGGGATCAGGAATCGTTGTTTCCCTAAAAGCCGGACCAGCAAGGATGAGGGGTACTTCTCCTGCAGCAGCCTGTCAATCACAGGAAAATGAATGACTCTATGCATGGCTTGGCTTAGTGAGCATCATTCTTTCCTTAGATTAGACAAACTGTTGTTAAGAGATCAATCTTTCCATTCAAACCACATCGATGACTAAAAGACAAACAGGCTCCTGATCTCAAACAAACCCACTTCCAGGGATAGTTCAAGAGAAATGTGCTGCATAAAGTGGCAAGGAAGTTGAAGATACACAGTTTGTACATCTCTCTACCAAACACGTTCTCCCTGCAGCGAAAAGGATTCTGTAACAGAAAAATGGGTTAAGAAGAGACATTAAAACCATTGATCTGGTCAGTGTCCAGGACATGAATCCATTAACTCACTTGATGAGGCTCTGTAGTTGGGAAGATGAGATATAAGTAGATCCCAAGTGAGGCCAGCTTCAAGAAGACGCTCCTGAAGAAAAGACAGGGTGAACACGCGCAGATCTGTTTGTGTGTGTTTTTTTGTCTGTGTCGCTGTCTTTATGTCCAATTGTGTTTATCTCCCTGTGCACGTTACCTCACGAGAGTGGCATTGACCTGCATGGTGAAAGAGTAGTCCTCAAACGAAGAGATCGTTCGGAAAATGTGAGGCAGGACTAGGTTGACAAAGGTGATGGCGATGGGAGGGAGGTACTGCAGGACCAGGCTGAATAGCCAGTAGCCCCCACTCTGAGAAAGACAGCCAAATGGGGAAATATCATCACAGAGGCCTGGACGGGCCCAGGACACACTGTGAGCAAACCGGCATGAAAGTCTCACCTCCTTCTGGGATGTTTTGGCGGCATAGTTGATGAGACAGAAGGCTCCGGCCAGCAGTAACAGAACCAGCAGGTTGAGGACAAACCGGAGCAGGTAGAGACGCACCGCCTGTCCAACTGTCCTCCGAGCCTTTCGCAGAGAGAAACTCTCCTCCTCCAGAAAGAGCTGAGGAGGGACAGAGAGGGAAAACCTCTCAACTGTGAGCGTCTACCCTGTTTGAACTCAATCAAAATCTAAAAATGGTAGCATACACAAAGAACTATAATGAAACAGTATATTTACATAAAAGAAAGCCCAGAGAAAAGTAACAATGTATTTTTGTTGTTCAATTTTGTACATTTATTTTTCATTTTTGAGTGTGTGAATACATCTGTTTTGAAAGACAGGTGAAGCGTCACTGAATAGTTTGATTTTGATAAATTGAGGCACTACCAATTAATTCAACACCATGACGGCCTATCAGACCCATTATTATCGTTTTGGGAACAACCTTAAGTGGGCAACAGGTTTGACAGATTCACCGTTTGACCAACATCTAGCATGTAACCGTGGCAATCTAGAGCAGCCCCATCACTGTATGTCTGAAATATGTGCACCCCTTCACCTTGAGGTCATTTCTGATGAAGCTTTGTTTGAGAATGGCAGCAGAAGGGTCCTGGATGGTGAAGTCCCAACCACTAAAGATCTTGTAGCTCACGTTGGTACTGTAACGCTTCCCCAGCATCCAGGTGTGCTTGTAGCCAACCGTCGTTCTGTCAAAGGAGTTTACAGATTAAATAAGCTTCCTCTAAGATGCGAGGGAAAATGGCTATTGAAAGGTACTTTTGCAATTACCGACGGACCACCATGATGAGGCTGAGGATGAGGATGAGGAACATTCCAGCGAGGTAAAGCAGAGGCGTATTCAAGCACTGCAAATTCAGGGAACCACGAGTATAAAACCCGAAGAAGACCGGAGAACGATCCAGGTAGCCCTGTAGAAAGGAGAAGATATACTAAGTGACAGATGTATATCACATACAGCCCACAAGCACAAGCAAACAAGCTTTTACCGATCCCAGGAAGAAATCCAAAACCGAGTCGTTGCCTCCAAACCTCAAAGGCCCTGTAATACCACAGAGAAACCGACAGTGTTCACACAGGAGTCTTTTTTGAGTTGTAGATGATTTAATTTGTCATTGCAGGGGACTCACTACTGCTGTTGCTCCTGCCATAAAATGCCGTAGGCCCCAGAATGAAACCCCCGACCAGAGCACAGTGAAGTATGTTCAAGTAAACCAGGTATCTGAGGAACACAAAGTAAGCCTTCACGCCAACTCCGAACCTGCCTGGAACAGCACAGCGAGGGTTAGAATTTTAAAATGTGTTGTGGTGAAATCTTCTTGTCATGGTAATACAATAGACTGGAAACCAACAAGTGGCAATAAAAGTCCTTAAAAGTCCTCATAATCATACACGTCTTACCTTCGATGGCGTGGAGCGTGTGCTGCCATGGCAACAGGCCTGATAGAGCTCCTCCCATTTGGTCCCAAACCCTCTTCCTGTTTATGCTTTGGCTCCGCCTCCATGACTCCCAGAAACCAATATTGCTGATTTGCATCTTCCTTCTATCCCTAATGAGCAGAGTCAATAAGATATTTCATTAATGTCTCTTTTATCTTAACTTGTAAAACCCTGTGCATAAAAATACTTTAAATGGAATATTATGCATTGCAAAAGAGGCGAACAATCTCAACATATCTCGCCATATTTAAAGGAATTGTATGCTGTCTGTAATTATCCCTCCGAAAGACTAATTATCAAGGAAAAAAAGGTAACAAGAAGTAATGTGAGCCCCCTGCTGTGGCCGTCCTAAAAAGAGATATTAGAATGATCTCCCCCACCTGGCGCCTCTCTTCCCCTGAATACACATGACCAGGTTCCTGAGCGGCTGTGTAAAGGCTTTGTCTTTGGGTCCGGTGGACAGGTAGCCATGGCCGATCCTCTCTGCTGCTTCTGGGCCACCCTGGTGGGTCTCGCTGGCTCCCCACAGAGCCTGTCTGTCCTGCTCGGGCCGGCTGGCCTGGATGCTGGGCAGCTGATCAAATATCTCTGTCTGGTAGTACTCACAAGAGTCCGACGACGCGGTGGAGATAGTGCTCTCCTCTTTGGAACACATGAATGAGATTAAAGTGCATGTTCACATACAAGATGTTTCACATAGCTCATTTGTTTCAAATTACAAACCACGGTCACACTCACTGTTATTATGAATCTGCTGATTATTTACTTTATTTAAATGAGAAAGTAGTTTAGACGGCCGAAAATCACATCATCAAATATGTTGTTCAATTGGTTTGACATTCCAAATCCCCCAAATATTCCATTTAAATTGATATGATAATTTATTGGGGACTAATGTGTTGTGACTCGTAATCACACCTGGTATTGTTGAGATGTGCATTAAACATGTGTATATTATCTGTGTTATGACAAATATATATTAAATATATATTAAATATAGGCTTGGAGCCTGAGACAAATTATGTTAAACAATATCTGAAATAAAGGAGAACCAAATGCATATCCATTTGCATTCGTTTTTTCTTTTTTTGCCTCTATATAGCATTGGAATGGTCTTTTAAGCCGTTACAAATAAATTTAAAAGCTCATGCAACTCCTTAATCTCACGCACACACAGAAAACACAAACGGCACATTTTGGTTAAATCTTTCTGTTACCTGAAAGCAGTCTCATGAAGTTGACAGCATTGTGCTCCTCCATTTTATTCTCCGTATACTTCCTCTTTAATCTAAATTCTTCAGAAACACCTCTTCAGTGAATAAAGCACCAGTTGGCAAACATTGCCACCAAAGCTCAACTCAAACTGAAAAAAATGTTACTTCTGCATTCTGCATCTAAAAATCCTGCTTTGCCCTCAACGTCAAGACCCTCGAGCGGATGATCTGGAGTTACTGTTGTTTCCGAAAGTCCTGTTTGCACGGCTCACTCTCAGGCAAGTCGGGTAAATGTTAAAACTGTCCAAATATGACTTTGTCTGACAGCTTACAGGAAATCACATGACAGGATGCAAAAACAGGTGTCGCATTGGTGGCTGAAAACATCACAAATTATTTCACAATATTACAAGAAATACCTTCGCACACACATTTAACTGAAACAAATGAGGAAATGCTAGAGGCCGGAGTTAGATCGGTAAATAAACACATCCACTACGAAACATTGAGTTTCAAATGAATTTCAATATTATGTGTTATATGCTCCCAAAGTATTGTTTTAAGGTGTGTGAAGCCAACTATAATCAAAGAATGAAGTAAGTAGTCATCTGGCTTTTTACTTACTCGCTCTCATGTGCTCGACAATATCAGGAATCAGGAATCAGGAAACGTTTATTGCCATAGTATGTTGTACATACATGGAAATTGTCTTAAATATAGAATTGACATGGGCCGCACTGGTTGGTATCATCATTTGGAAACCAATGTTTTGATTTCATCTACGTAGCAGGAAAGGCTTTTTCCAACCACTAACACCACAAAAGCATTTCAGGCCTTCGGTATGACCCATTTTCCAAGTAACTCGAGCATTGGTTTAATTTCTTAAGAGCTTTTCGACATGCATAGTTTCAATTATTGCACTGTCATTACCCAGATCATAAGGCCACCTGGTTTTATTTCAAATGCAAGAAATAATGCCCCTGTGTTGGTGAAACATGATTGTGCACATGTATTTATGGAAGTTATAGGCATTTTCACTGTTACAGCGCTAATGTTAATAATTAAAGATGACTCTCTACAGAGAGACAGTGAGCAGAGAGACAGTGAGCATCATTCATTTTATCATTTACATTAGTACTTTTCCTACTTTGACACCACAGAGTGATTGCTGTTGCTGACATAGCCTAGGTGTGGTCAGGTATAGGCAGGTGAGTCACCTTGTAACGTTTTTTTTAAGTTGGAAGTGGAGTTATAGTAATGTTTGTCCCCTATCTACTTTACTTCTAGTTAAGCTCTTATTCAGTTTTGGTGTTAAATACACTATTTGTGGGTCATATACCTACTGACATTTCAAATTGATTTAACACGGTCCTGAGAAGTTATGGTTGTACTCCCTTTAAGTAGGCCTACTTTTGTTTTGTTTTGTTGTGGTATTTCAACCATGATTTTGACTCCGAACGCGACTGAACCAAAGCGTCCTCCCTGTGGGGGGGGGGGGGGGGTCAGATATAACCCACCTGTTGCCAGCAGCTGGCAAACAAGTGAAGATTATTCATGTTTTGAAGAGCCCGACTAAATGAGAGGTCATTTGTAAACGTGAGTTAAATGTTCCACGCTCGCCTCGTACCGTTTTGCTTGAGATCAGTAGAAACTGACCCCCCTCGCGTGAAGTGGTTTCTCCCCGGCTGTCCCTGTTCTGCGTGGAGACTCCTTTGACTGAGAGTGGTTTCAACCCACACTCAACGGGTTACTCGGGCTACGGAACTGAAGAGTGAAAAACTCCAGTCAGTCTTTGTCAAAGTTTTTTTTTTTAATAATCTGTTCGCATCATTTCTCTACCTCTGGATTTCTATAAACCACAGCTTCGTTGTCGCCTTTAAGGTAAAACATTTGTCAACCTCACGACATGCGTTGACTCTCCGCACCGCGCCGTCGGTTCAGAGTTCACATCGTAACATTTAACGTAGGACACTTTGAACATTGATATCCACTGTTTTTTGCAACACCTGTGTTTTAGAACTGCGGTTTACAGCCTCTGTCACGGAGTCGACATTGAACCTACAATTGTTCTTGTTCTTGTTTTGAATGAGGACCTGCAGTGTGATGGGCCTCGCACGCACCGTGTAACCTGTCACACGCACGGCTCACCGTGCACTCAACTGCATGCACATTTCCTCTTTTGTCCTCCTCATCTCCGCTGTTACTCCGCTGTTACTACCCTCCTACCATTCTCTGCTCTCTTTACTTGTCTTGTGTTTCTTGGCAATGCCCCCCCCCCTCCTCCACCCTCACACCCATAAGTATTGCATGACTTATTCTTGATTTGAACTTTAGCATCTGCTTGTTTAATAGTCTCCATATTCTTACCCCTCTGTCTCGAGGCTAGCTGCTGCTTAACACATAACATGTGTAGCTGAATACAAGTAGATCTACTGACATGTTTGCTGTAGCTTTGCACTTTATTGCTGCCTTCTAATGTTTACCCCAACCCCCCCCCCCCCCCCCCCCCCCAGCATTTTCCATGCTGTTGTTAAAATCGGACTCATTGGACAGATCCCTTCCCAACCCTCCCTTCACTTTACGCCACACCTTCATATTGTGTGTAACGGCCCTTTGTTTTCTCTCCTAAATCCTTTTGTGACCTTTTGTGCTTTCATACAACTTATTTCCTTTTTTCAAGGAACCATGTTCTCTAATTTGCTTGTAACCCAACTTAAACCCTGATTGATTCACCCATCTGTGTTCTGTTATTCCCCTACTTTGACTTCCCACCTCATACTTGGCGATGGATGGTGCACCTCAGCTGTGACCCGCCTGTCAGGGTGTGTTAAATCGTCTTACTATCCTACAGCATTATAACAAGGCACAAATGGCAACACAAGGCTTAATACACTTGTGTTCATTCCTATCTCACTGGCACAGAAACTAAGTCACACAACAAAAGATCGGCCAAAACAAAAATTTGGAGGAGAAAATGCACCATTAGGAAAGTGGTGAATGCTGGAAACCTCAGTTAATGAAAGAAGTATGCGAGAGAGAAAGCTGTGTGCAGTCAATTGTGTCAACGGAGCCTGAAAAAGATCAGGCACAAAGGAAGGATCACCGCTGCCAGGGGAAGAGGGACATCTGTCTGGTGTTCAGTCACGTTGTCAGTGTGTTGGCTGATCTTCATGCTGCTCATATCATATTCACTCAAGACCAGAACCAGAGAGACCTCCACCAGAGCAAAAGTCTGGGTGTCGCACTCACACATTTGTGCACGTGTAATCGTTGAAATATTCACACAATGTACGTTGTCATTATCACATTACAGGGGGCACTCCCATTAAGTAAACACCTAGTTTAAATCCTGACGTTTCTGCAGCGTCTGAGTGCATATTGTACACATTCAATGCAGGTTAAGCAACAGTTGGCTTTTAGCTGTTGTTTTTACCCACATATGTGTATATATGCAGGGGAAATCCAATGTTGTATCACGTAGCAGACCCTCAATCACTAGACATTATCACATAGCACATCACTATGAACTCCTGTCTGCCGTGGGTGCATGTAAACAGGATGTGGATCTGACGCTAATGGGACCTCAAGTATTCCTTACAGTGAACTTTGAACTGAAATTTATATTTGGCCTGGATTTTCATCATTGGAAAACAGCTGCTACCCGACCCTTAGGCATCCCTAACCGAGACTTCAAGGCTAAGCTTCTAATCCAGAATTTGGTAATAATTCATTATTGTCTTTTGTTGTCTCCCCGAATAATTGATTATAATAAATCAATTACAAACCAACAAAAAACAGAACATGTTTTCTCTGGGTCTTTGACAAATGTTTATGATATTGTCGCATGTAACTGCAAACAGATTTTGGATAGAAGTGTGGCCCTTTAAATGTCCACATGTCCAAGTCAGAGGAACCAGCGCACTTCCTCCAGACCCACTCGTACCACCAGCTCACAGCGCTGACAATGCGTCGTTCTGTCCCCAGAGGCGTCACAATGCAGCTCTCATGGGACAAAATGACCCGAGCCCGAACTGCATGACTCATCGTCGCCTCACACTGACAGCGGACCTGGGATTTTAACAGAGCCACCCTGGAGTTATTTCATGGGGCCTCTGGTAATCCTAGTACATAATTTATGTCTTATCCAGGCACAGATCACACACAAAAGCAAAGTATAAACGATCATGGATACACTCCTGGTTTGCTTCCTCACAATGCCGTTAAAAACGGGCTCAGGACGAGCGGAGACACGACCAGAGCTTTCAAATTCCTAAAATGTCTGTCGGTATTTTTTCCCTCACCTTTGTCCCGCCTCCCCTTCCCTTCCCCCTCTAGTCTCAGGTAGACGAATAGACACCATGGTGGGAGTGGAGTGCGGATCTGAGCGGGAGAAGGTGTGATCGCAGTCCTTCCGAGCAGAGGGAGAATGGCTCAGCGCGTTGTCCTTGACCTCAACCACCCCCTCATTGAATTTGGACTGGAGTAAGTGTTCAATCGGTCCTCCATCCCGTCAAGCTCCTCCGGTTTTCTTTTCTTTTTTGTTGTTGTTTGCTTCACTGTTTTTCAATCTAGCGCTTTTTAAGTTGAAGGCTGTGACGGCGGGACGAAAATAAGGAAGGGAGGTGACGGGAGTCTGGGCGGGCAGGCAGATCGTAATGCGCCTCGTCACGGAGCTTTTGTCCATGTTTCTTATAAACCGTCAGCTAAACCTTATTGCCTTCATAAAAGGACACCTATTTATGGAAGTAAATCTGTGCCATCGGGGGTTGAAATAAAAAGGTGATTGAATTTCTAGCACTGAATATTTATGCATTGAAATTATGTACCTGAATGTTTTTCAACATTAAAACACCGCAAAAAAATTCAACCTAAAAAAAATCACTGTTGAAATATTCAGCCGCGAAAGAAATGACGGTAACAATATTCAACCCAAAAAATTTCAACCGTGAGACACCAACATCCGGGACACTAAGGTAGAGCAATCGATTCTAGATTCAAGATCAGGAGCATGCATCAAGCTAAAGGAGCGAGCACCCAAAACAGCTTGGGCTTCGGATTGTAGCCATGTCCAATAATAACGGGGCTTTAACTCTTCTTCATGCCATCAGTGTGGTTTGTGTACATTTAAAGACTGTATTGGACATGAACTAAGCGGAAGTTAAACGAGAGCGTACAGCCGCTCAGAATACGCCTCTTCTAGTTTTGAATTAATTTAATGATGCTGAGATCCTTCGACAAGCTGTTAGGAGTGATTGGCGGTTTTGAAACCAGGAACGCGCTTGAAGAGGCACATGAGCGGCTGTATCATAGTGGGGGGGCAGCGGCTCTAGCGGAGCGTGCAGACGCATAAACCCGACAGGACATGGAGGAATAACCGCAGTAGCGCCGAGTGCGGAAAGTGGTCGGTGGAAGGATCCTTTTTCACAGCGGCACAAGCCGATCTCAGTTGGGTATTAAGCGGCATTCAAAGTCCACGTAACGTTAAATGAGTCTTCATGACCATGGGTAAACTTTATTGAGGATCTGGCTCAACACAGCGACCTGCAAGTAGCGCAGAGTCTTAAATAAAGGGATGTACGTCTTAATGCGAGGCTTTAGAATTTATCTCAAAGGGATCCTGTATTTGCTCATAAAGTCTGAAACGAGAACCCATTTTTCAGTGACGGTGTTACGTGCCTACTGGTTTTTGAACTACTGGTTTGGCTACGGGTGCGTGTTTGTTTTCCCCCGACAGGCAGATGTTGTCTGCCTCCGTCACTTGAGTCGTCACACATTTGCAAACATATTGTGCTAAAAATGTTCAAAAATGCATCCCATATCCATTGCAGCGATTACGATTGTATAAGTGAGCACTACGTCACTGCCACGTATGAAGAAATACATAAAAGAACATTTATTAAAAGTCTGCCACAACCGGGATTCGAACTGTGTCCCGCAAAACAACGTTGTGCCACCAAGCAGTTGCGCTACACACTCAGCCAACTGAGCTTATAGGATTTTGACTGATTTGTATAGTTGTAATAAGGTTGTATATCGTCAGTTGCAAGCAAACGTTTTGGTTGAGGGTGAACATTATATGTTCTTTTATGTATTTCTTCATACGTTGCCACACTGATGGCATAAAGAAGAGTTAAAGCCCCATTATTATTGGACATGGCTACAATCCAAAACCGAAGGTGTTTTGGGGGCTCGCTCCTTTAGCTTGACGCACGCTCCTGATCTTGAATCTAGAATCGATTGCTCTTCCTTAGTGTCCCGGATGTTGGTGTCTCACGGTTGAAATGTTTTGGGCTGAATATTGTAACCCGTCATTTCTTTTGCGGCTGAATATTGTAACCATGTTTTTTATTTCGGCTGAATATTTTAAGTTTTCTTTTAGGTTGAATTTTTTTGCAGTGTTTTAATGTTGAAAAACATTCAGGTACATAATTTAAATTCATAAATATTCAGTGCTAGAAATTCAATCACCCTTTTATTTCAACCCCCGATGGCACAGATTTACTTCCATACCTATTGGTTTGGTTGCACCGGGTTTTTATATGTTCTGTTTCAGAGACATTGCAGCCCTGATTGTCTTTTGTGTGGCTCTCTGTGTGCTATCTGTGTTAAAGTACTGAGTCAATGGGAACTGGACTTGCTGTGATGAAAACAATCAGTCCAGTTTGCCATGTCAGTACATCTAGATAGCGCAGGAAGGGGGGGGGTCACACAGCAGGCAAACTGGGCTGAGCTGCCCACCCATGAATGAAAATGACATCCGACTCTTGTTGGGCGGTTTGGTTGCGGGTTTCCGTCCCACGACGCAACTGGCGAGTGAGTCACAAGGTCGTCGGCTTTTATCCGTGGTGTCCTTTACGGTGGTGACCAACCGTCCTCAAAGAGCTTTGTTAAATCTGTCCTTGTGTCCCTGTGTCAGGAGCCCCGTGGACGAGGAAGGCGTCCACGACTCGTTCAGCCAGCTGATCGCAGAGCAGAATGACCATGACGCCGTGGAGCTACAGCAGCTGCAGAGACAACTGCGCGAGGAGGACCCATGTAAGTCCTGGGCCGTAACGACTGCACGTACACCAGGCAAAGGCGGAGTTTTTTTTGTATTTAAGTAACTTAATTTAACACATTGAAAATGAGAACAGGGACAAACTTGATAATCCACCATTCAAGTAAGGATTCCTGTCCTTCGTGGAAAAAGGGTATCTACGGCCCTTTTGTTGGAATGCCACATGTTGCTGAGGCTTAAATGTAACGTTTTGTTCTTAAACGCTAAAAAATACAGGAAAGCCACACTTTTTGATCATCATGTCCAACGTCCCTAATCGGAAACGTCTTGTGTCCAGCGCATCCTGACATTGACGATAAAAGTGATACTTCTGACCTTCTCATTCTCAGCAGTAGACTTTTTTTTTTTTCATGTGTTTTCTTTTTCTCTCCTATTTCCTCAGACGATGTGTCCTCCTTGTCCAGCCCTGGACGTGACTTCAGGGAAAGGAGGCAGGGACAAAGGAACGTGGAAAGGGAGGAGGATGTAAGACAGGGAGACCCCCTCCTTGGCGAACGTTGGTCCTCGGACACCATGAGGGTCCTGTCCTCCATGCCCAGTCGCACCATCGGTGAGGCCCGCAGGCGGCCACATTGAAATCGCCATGCTTGAATGTTGCTGATTGACAAAAAATAGACAATAATAGAAACAATAATAGGTAAAAAAATCAGCTGCAGCGGTGGGACCTAGCAGGTCGTTGTTGTAATATTTTAATTTCCAAAGCTCCTTTGAGGGTAGACAAACCTTCTACAATTGTTAAAAAACATTCAAAGCCCAGCGCAGGACTTGTTGCTGAGACAAAGCCTGTATTTTAGTTCCTTTTCCTTATGCCCTTTTGTGGGTCATAAGTTTTCAAACAGGAAACCCTGTCTGCACACTCATGACTCAAGATGCCAGGTTTAAAGTAAGTGTATTACCACAGGTAACCCACAAAGCCATGGAAGTGCGTTCAGTGGAACCTGTAGACGCTACTGTGGAGCTACAGATCAGTAAAAACAAGATTTTGCCGTTTTAGTTGAGCAGTTTCATGGGGAAGCTGTACGTTTGTCATCTTCCTGTCTGGTGCCTCATGTTGCTGGAGATAACTTGTGAGTTTTCATCGAACTGCAGACAGCAACATTCAACAGTCTCTTTATGTTCTGTTTAAAAATCAGTTTCATATTTCCTTTTAGAAAACGGTGTTATTTTCAAACCTTAATTAACTTCAGGTTTGAATGACAATCGCCACAGAAGAATTACTGAATGCGGCGTCCCTGGTTTTAATCCAACCTTTGTTACACGTGGCTTTTTAATTCAGAACTACGGGAAGCCTACAGATATAGACACACGTCTTGAGGCCACCGTCGATGGAGCATCGAGAAGTCACAGTATTCTCAGCTGGTGGAGCAGAAGCAGTAAATGCTGTCGATCCGCTCCCTCTGTCAGGTCGCAGCAGGGGAGCCATCATCTCTCAGTACTACAACAGGACCATGCAGCTCCGGAGACGCAGGCAGAGCAGACCCGCCATCCGGGACTTCCCCCACTCTGCCAGGCCAAGCATACGAGGCTACGGCTTGGAGGCCGACACTACGGACGCAGAGGGTGAGGGGGAGGATGTGATGACACACTTAGAACAAGAGCCCCATCGTGTTTGATAAGTTTACTGTGTAATCAATGCTGCCGCTGTGTGTGTGTGTGTGTTACAGTGAGTAAGCGGGATCGTTTGGTGAACAACCTTCAGAACCTGTCGGTGAGCGACCGAATCCGGATGCTCAGAGCGATGCCTCTCAATTTAACTGAGAAGCAGAATCTCAGGTAGACGTGGGCCTCATTCTCAGTATTCATGTTTGTTCACTGTGTCTTTTATGTTTCAGTGTGAATCTTTCTCTCTTTGTCTTCAGGGAGTTAACTTTGCAAAGGGGGAAAAGCCAGAATTCTGCCAGTCAAATCCCCTGTTGCAGTCAACTCAAATATTACATCATCATCGTAAGTCAAGTACTTCACGGGAAACATGTTTCTGTGCTCTACTTACTTTCCCATACGTACAACCCTGAGCACTTCTTCCTCTGACACAGTGTCTACATACTGTTATTGCTCCGTTGTAGATCTAAGTCCATTCAGTACATTTACTGTATCCTAATGATCAGAAGATGATGTTTGCAGATCTTCATATTTCCATTTCAAGGGTGAAAACTGAACTATTATATATTATGAGACTACTACTACTAACAGGAGCATTAAATATTTCAGTCAGTGTAGTTTACAAAAATAGCACACGGTCTAGAAGCCGGAGTCATCTTGCTTCCTGTACTGGCAGGTAGTTAACTGAGGACTTGTCTTTGCTCTTTGTAAACCATGGGAAGTTTATGTTTGTCTTCCATTTGTTATATTTAGTCCTCACAACAGCTGTCCAGGCATAATAACATTGTGATCATTCCTGTTTCACCAGATTTGTGAAACATCAACAGTGCTCTGAGTTGTTGTCAATTAATATAAATTCTATTGAAAGATAAATAGGATAATAATAAGACAACAGACAGTGATGTAATTGGGTGTCAGTATTTCCTGTAGGTGTGTGGATGTGTAATCACTCTGTTGCCCGAGCCTTTTACAGATTTCAGACTCGACAGGACGGATTGTACTGCTTCCTTGTGACTCACTTTGTGTAGAACATGCAAGTTTCTTATCCCCCCCCCCAGGGTGCCAGACACAGCTGGTACAGCTGGCTGTCCTTCCTGCACTCCCTTCAGCTGTGGCAGGTGCCGCTGAAGACAGTGAGCGGGCGCTTCGGCACCGGTGTCCTCTCGTACTTCCTGTTCCTCAAGACCCTACTCCTCTTCAACGTCTTCCTCTTCCTGGTGACAGGGGCCTTCTTGGTGCTGCCTCAGGCTGTGCACCCTCCCGCGCTGCACGCGGAGAGACGCTCCTTCACCGGACTGGAGCTCCTCACCGGAGCGGTGAGCCGTGTGCTGTTGTGACACCTTATTGCAACATCTGCAACATCGACGTCATGTGTCCCAGTGCTGTAGGCCTGTTTGATGGGTTTCCATTAACAAATTCATCTTTCAACGGATGGAATCAAAGGGGACATCTTGTTTCCAGCAGTTTAACAATAATCAAGTTTAAAATAATCAAGTTTACCTTACTGGTTTTGAGGCACACCAAATATAATTTAAAACATTTTTTTGTAAATGACCGTGTCTCTATTTCTTTGTCTTAGGGCTACTTCTCGGACACAGTGATGTACTACGGGTACTACAGTAACTACACCCTGAGTAGCCCCTGTAGGGATGATGATGGAGAGCAGAGCATTTCTTCGTCCAATGGAACCAGCCCGGACTGCAAGTCCAAGCGCCTCCTGTACAACATGCCGTTCGCATACTTCTCCACCATCGGAGTCTCTTTCTTCATCACGTGTATTATCCTTGTGTACAGGTACAGTGTTGTTGCTGCTAGCTCAAATGCATGCCGTAGCACAAACTGTACTAACATTAAATGTTCTTTGTGTTTTACTGTAATGTTATCTCATGAAGTGTGCTAACATGTAATTTCCTCACAGCATGTCAAAGTCGTTTGGTCAAAGCTTCAGAATCGACAACTCCCACAGTATTTTGGCCATGAAGGTCTTCTGCTCCTGGGACTTCAAGGTCATTAAGAAATCGTCTGTCAAACTCATGTCTGAGAATATCTGCACGCAGCTCAAGGTACGTGACTGCACATACACTTCAATTAACAAAAAACACATCATCCCTCTCTTTGCCACGTAATTCTTCTTCCCCCTTCAATAATTCTATCTTCTTCCTTCTGCAGGAGCTGCTAGCAGAGGTGAATCACAAGCATGTCAAGAACACTGGGTGCCAGAAGCTGTGGAGAATGATGGTTCATGGCCTGGCATGGACTATCTGCCTAGCAAGCACCATCGCCTGTGTGCTTGCTATTTACTACTTCTCTGACCACATGCATCAGGTGAGGCGACTTTGAATCAGGGTCCAAAGTCAACATTTTCATAAATGAATACTGAGACTTCATCCTGCATAGTGTGCTTTTAAACATTGTACTTTATTGCTGTCGGAATTCCCAATCAAATCTTTAAGACTTGTTATTACTTGGGCTTCTCAACTCGGTGAAACTAAAGGCCCACTTTTCATTGTTATATAAAATTCCAAAATAAATGTTGAGTTATGCTGCTCTCCGCTGTAATGATCAAAATATTCTGCTTATCTTCACCCATCACTGCTGGCCAATAGGCATCTAAATGGGTTTATTCAAATGTCCTGCCGCACGCTTCAGTGCTTTTACTGGCACAGTTCGGCTCTCACATCACTTCCTTATTTTGCAAAAACCGAACCCTTTTGTTAGGTTAAGGATAGTTTCAAAACCCATTTATCTCCCCCTGATGTGTCCTGATTGCCATGGTTGTTGAATTTGACATTTGGTATTTATATGCAATGATTGAACCAATTTAGATTATCAAATTAACTTATTTATACTTATATATATATTTATACCATAATTATTATTATCATATACTTTGTATTCATTCTAGCTGGTTGGGAATAGCTGCTGTATACCTAACAGACTGATATATATATATAACAATAGCATCTAAACATCTCTAACTATATTGATATTTGCGCTCCAATAGAGTTTCTTGTGACTCCTGCTGGTAATTGAAGAATGGTTATCGATGGTATTCAAGAAGTGGCTGCTGAAAGCTCTCTCTCCCCACCAGAACCTCCAGCATACTTCTCGTAATGCCATGCAGGACCCCTTGTTGCATGAGGCCAGCCTGCTGGCGCTCCCTGTGGTGGTCTCCCTCATCAACCGGCTGCTGCCTGGCCTGTTCAACCTCGCAGCCTGGATGGAGGACTATGACTCACCTTCAGTGCGCACATATGTCGCCATTGGCAGGTACGGGCCTGAGGAACATGGCTTTGGGGAGGCGTAGTGGTGTAAAGAGTTTAAGAAAGGGCCGTACGGATGGTAGCATGTTGGGAGTTGTCTGCTTTTTTTTTTTTCTTTTAGAAACCTGATGTTAAAAGTAAGCGTGCTGGGAGTCCTGTGCTACCACTGGTTGGGTCGTGTGGCTGCTGACCCTGAGATCATTGGGCTGAAGGTAAGCAATGACTCGCTTTTTATGCTGACAGAGCAGTGGCTCAGTGTAGTATTTATTTAATGACTCTGTTCTGTTTTGATAATAATGTCTTCAGTGCTGGGAGAGTTTTGTGGGCCAGGAGCTTTATCGTTTCCTACTTATGGAGTTCATCTTCACTCTACTGGAGACCTTGTTTGGGGAGTTTCTTTGGAGGTTTGGAGGCTTTGCTTTTTAATACAGCAAAGCTCGCATTGTAATATTCACTCTCACTGAAAACATTAGTGCTTATAAACTCACTTTCTTCCTTTTTGTCTACAGGTTGTTTTCGGAGAAGGTGCTGAAGAGGAGGAGGAAGCCAGTGTTTGATATCGCCAGGAACGTCCTTGAGCTCATCTATGGACAGACGTTGGCCTGGTACCCGACTCGCTGTTAAGATGTACACACAGGCTTGTTCTGTACAGTCAAATTGTTTAATGGCATTGTCGACGTGTTTTTCAGGTTGGGCGTCCTCTTCACTCCTGTCCTTCCTGCAGTGCAGATTTGCAAACTCCTGCTACTGTTCTACATTAAAATGGTAGTTGAAATAATACATTTTCAATCAAAATGGAACCTTTACAATCATACATCTCCCAAGTTGTTTCCTTGTGTTGTATAAGCATGTCTGCAATACATGCATCCCTGCCTATTAGAACAAATTTAGTTTAGATGTCTACTGAATCTTATATTGGCATTTGTTGTTTTTTTTGTCTGGAACACGAAAGTGCATCCGTGACCTCGACAACATTAGTTTGAACTAGGGCTGTCAAAAATAGCGCGTTAACGGCGTTAATCAGCTGTTTGTTGTTAATTACGTCAATTTTTTTGACGCATTTCACGCATGCGCAGTGTGACAAATTATTCAGGTCAGTAAAGTGCCTCTTCCTCTAGGGAATGCACTTCATCCTATACAACACATTACTGCCACCTGCAGGCATATGTCAGGACGTCAGGTTCAGCAAGTCGTTTGCGCCAGAGACCCGCACCCCCCCCCCCCCCCTCCCCGTTCTCGCGCAGCAGAACAGAGAAAAAAAGCTCCGCCCAGCAGAGCTTGGCTAAGAGCAGCGCTGAGGTAGAGGACCATCGGAGAGACCCGTAATACTGTTCTGAAACATGCGGAGGAAGGGAAGCCAATGCGATCTAAATCCTCCCAGGTATGGGAATATTTCACACTGAAATGGGGGTGGTAGCGGATTTCTTTGCAGCGCCAGTCGTTCTAATCGCCGCGCTCGACTTCAAGGTGTAACCTTTATTATTGTTCGGTCTGAAACGGCGCGCCCAGTGACGGGTGGTGCAGCAATATTGTTGTTCGGGTGGAAATCGGGAGAAAGGTCGGTCCGGGAGATTTTCGGGAGGGGCTTTGAAACATCGGGAGGGTTGACATGTCTGGTCATGTCTGGTCATCGCAGCCCTGAACCATCAGGAGCACAAACTCACAGCAGAGTGGGATAAACTGCAGAGGCTCGAGACCCTTCTAGAGCCATGCAGGGAAATCAGTCTGTGACTTATCAAATAACATTGCTTTGATTATTTTCTGAAATGAATTTCTGAAAAATCAAATATCAATAACATGTATTTATGTAAAAAATAATAATGATGATAATAATGATAATTATGTATCTGTGTCCTGTTATTTATCTTTATTATGCATTTCAGAAAGAAAAAATGGTTAGGATTCAGGTGTGATTAATCATGATTAATCCACTGAAAATTCTGATTAATTTGATTAAAATTTTTAATCATTTGACAGCCCTAGTTTGAACACAAAATCTCTTGGTGCAGCCTTAATTGTTGGAGATATCTTAGGATGGAGGCGGTGACCCTGTACTCTGGTCTCTGTTTTCTGTCCCCACAGAGCAGCGTGATGATGAACTGTCAGGCCCCCAGGAATCCGTACCGGGTCAGCCAGATGACAACCGTCTTCATCACTCTCCTCTGCTTCCCCTCCTTCCTCGGCTCCTCTGTTTGTGTCACATTCACCATGTGGAGGTACACACACACACACCTTCTTTGAATAAACACACACTGTGTGCACACACACACACACACACACACACGCACACACACACACATACACAGTCAAGTGAGGATGGAAAACATTCTTGCGTCCTTTCAAAAAAGAATTCTCTCCTGTGTTTATGACTTGGGAACAGGTTAAACAGGAAAAGGTTTGGCAGGTATGAAAACATATTTTTTGTTTGTTGTTGTAGCACTTATTTCATCCACAAGAGGCTGTTCATGCATCACCACTTTGATTTGCAGGGCTTGTTCCACACTACATCTGCTCTCTTCTATTTAGTGCATGGTGAATTTAAAATTCACATGGAAGAAAACATGGCTGCTTTTCGTTGTTTTCGTTTATTTTTAAAGACTTGTATTCATTTTAATCAGTTCGACAAGTGAGAGTTGACTGGTTATACCGTTGCTATGGATACCTGTAGTCTAATACACCGATCATGCGTTAAACTGTGTGCGAGAGCTTTGTCTGAGGGGTCCTGATATTCTTATCTTACACACATCCGAGAAAGATGAAATGAACGAAGAGCCCTGTGTGACGCATACAGTCTTAACGTCTGCCCTCAGCCTCACGCCCTCCTCATCGTGTGGTCCATTCCGCGGCCTCAAAACTATGATCCAGGCGGGGAAGCGATGGGTGGAAGCACTAGAAAAAGACAATCCCAACCTGTCCGTGCTGGCCAGGGCTCACTCGTACCTGGTGGAAAACCCTTTCTTCCTGTTTGTGGGAGCAGGCATCTTCCTGTGAGTACAGGTGCACACACACATAGATACAACACGTACTGACTCTGATCCGCTGTAACGCTGGACTTCCTGTATCTGTCATAAACCACGCAGCACCAAACAACCATGCTGTTTATTAGGAGTGTGTGGTTGAATCGGTCTTACATTCTCTGTAATTTCCTTCCGTCAGAGTTATCATCTACTTCCACAGTCAGGTGGTGGACGGTCAAAGGAAGATTATCGCATTGCTACAGGAACAGATAGAAAACGTAAGACATCGACTTGACCTAAGGAGCTCCATATTTTTTATGCATCAAAATACAGTTGAATAAAAAATATTTGGATGTAAAAGTAATTTTTCTCGGATATTTTTTGCTTTTTGATCTGGTTCCCCGTCTACTTGGTCACCTCTTTGCTCAGGAGGGAGAGGATAAGAAGTTTCTGATCACTCGCCTCCAGTCTATCCACGAAAAGAAAAAAACTCCTGCTCGAAGACTCACCAGTCAGGTCAGTGTTTGCTGCCGAGTGTGTTACTAAATATCTTAATACCCTCACCTCCTCTGATCTGTGTGTGTGTGTGTGTGTTTTTATTTCCTTCAGGAATCCCGATCATGAGATCCCAACCTCGAGTAGCTAAGACCAATTGTATGAGCACTGAGTGCTGGGGAGATCACAGACCCGCATGAATATAACTGGAATGATAACAGGAAAGGAGCTTGGTTCAAATCCAAATGTAATGTTCATTTAAAATGTGGTTGGATTTTACTGGGGTGTTTGTAGTGAGGCAAAAGGCACCAAGTGAAAACATCAGGTGAAACAAAGCTGTGTGCTTTATACGGTGCTGTTTATAGATGAAATGCCTGAACTCCAATGTTAGGAAGTGAAATGTTTCAGAATAACTGATGCTAATCATTTCACATGGATTTCAGTCATCTCTCGTAAAAGCACTTTCATATCAACTGTGAACAATTTTTATTTTTTTTATTTCTTGTGCATACAATTGTATGTTTTCTGCAATGTTTCTAAATGCTTCACATTTTTTTTTTTTATTAGTATGTATGTTGTATATGAGGTTATGTTTAGATACAACTGACAATTATCTGTTTGTTCAGTTTGTCCATTTAGAGGTACAACTGCACCTGTATTGTCAAACTAGTAATTAAATTATGTTTTATCATCTCAGTGTGTACTTGTAATATGTTATGTTAAGTGCGAGCACTACTACAGCACAAGAACAAAAACAGTCTGAAAAATAATATGGATACAATTTATACTATTGGCATTAATAGTACTTATGGTTACTTTACAATATATCAAGTAAACATGCAAATACAAAAGTAAAATGTATGGAGATACTGTTACAGTAGGTAAATGAATCTGATAGGAAGATACAATATACAAGATATTCTCAGTAGAAAAATATATATTTTTTCACTTTTAAGTACCCTGAAGATCAATGTAATAATCTTAATATTTGTACCTTTTTTTCCAAAATAAGAAAAGCAGCATATTTGAATGAGGTTGGAAACAGCAGCACCGCAGGTGTATTTCTCTGGTGGGGATTTGTCAACTCTTCACAAACAAAGTGGGTGTACTACAAACATCGTAACCCCCTCTCTTTGTCTTAGTGTACACCACATTAATTGCCTTGTCTTCAGAACATATCTGTGTTAAAACAAGTGAGCCCATATGTTTAAATAGCTTAACAACATTCTGATTTATTCTACCGGACTCCTCGGGCACTTATGCTGTTTGAGACCAGATTTGGAAGTATTGGCAGTTTTCTCTAAAGAGTTCAACGTTCATGCCCCTGCTGTTCTCGATGTTTAGCATCTCACTCCAGCAAGAACCCCCCCAGTGACCCCACGCTAACCTTTCTACACCTATGAAAAAGCCCCTCAACTCCCGTTACTGAGCATGCCCAGCAGCTCCTTGGGGTCCATCCCCTGCTGCTGGGCCATCTTCTGCACGTCAAAGCCCATGTGCTTCAGGAACTGGATGACGCTCATCTCCTGTCCTGTCAGCTGGTCACGAATAGTGGGGCAGGAGGGATTGCAGTGAGGCCACGGGCAGCTGTCCATCAAATGCAGCGGGCAACCCCTGGCCGGGGGCGTCCTGTGAGGTCGGAGCCTGTGTTTGCTGCCGTTGACGTGGTTGCTGTCTTGGAGGCTTCGGTCCCAGCAGTGAAGCGCTCTGGGCAGAGAGGTGCCTTTCACCTGAACGTCCGTCCAGTAGCTGCGGGGGACGAGAACATCACATAGAGGTTATTGACATGTGAAATTTGCACACTCGCGTACAATCCTGGTGTCCTGCAGTGTAATTTGACATAGTGATAGAGGATGTACACCATACTGCTTTATTTGCAGTATTAAATTAGCAGCAGAGTGTTGGATTCAATCATAATGATATATTGGAAAGTATACTTACGTTCTAGTAATGAGCTCGTGTGACAGACAGGCCGGAGAAAACATCGCCCTGAAATCAGAATCCCACAGTCAACAAAACGGTCTCTGTTCCTGCATTATGTGCGTGTGTGTGTGTGTGTGTGTCAGTCTTACGGTACTTCGCGTAGCGTGCTCCTCAGCTCCTGTCCCAGGTTCTGTATGTATCTCCACTGGCCCTCGTTGACAGGCTGCCCGGTCAGGTGGACATTGTCAGCCGTCAGCTGGGCCTCGTCAAATAGCCACTGCACCACAAACACCGGGCCTGCACAGGAGAGACGACGCACATCAGGTCAGACTTCCACTTACCCAACTGCCCCTATCGTCCAGCCACGTGGAAAGGGCGCTCACTTTTTAACGTGGGGAAGACTTTATATCCAAAGAAGCAGTTCCACTCCTCTCCCACGTGGGCCTGTCTGCAGCTCTCTGGCACCAAACCGCCCCAGTACCTGCAAAGTGTCGCCGCTTTACACAACCCTTGGTGCTTGTGAACCTCAACTTCTTATCCTGCATCAGTCCGTCCACCTGTCCGCCGGCAACCACCTGCCCTACCTGATGCCTCTCTTTATGGCCTCAGTGGGCGCACAACTGATGGTGTCCAGGCAGTCCGTGAACTTGTACTGTTTGTTGTCTAGGAACCACCCGGAGTCAACCAGGCCCCTGACCTGCACCCCACGGTGGCCCTGCGACTCCAGCTGCTCCGCAACGTGGTCCAAGTTCAGCAGCACACCTGTACCGCCCGCACTGGGGACAGGGAGAGACGGATCAGAGGGTGCAAGTGAGTTGCTGTCTTTGGTCTAACACACACACACACACACACACACACACACACACACACACACACACACACACACACACACACACACACACACACACACACACACACACACTGAACTGACCTGCTTCCTGCCAGAAGCAGAACCTTCGCGTTGTCCAGACCTTTGGTCAGCAGCTCATTCACCACCTCCCGAATGATCAGAGACCCCATGAACGCATAATGACCTGAGAACAAATATGAGTTGTTTTATTTACTGACACTGATCCTCATGACACACTGCTCGCTCCGACTGTGAAAAAGACCCATTCATTTATTCATACTTCAAAAGGGAACCTGCCTATTTACATTGAATGATACTAATACTTGACAGTTAACAATGTGTCATTTTTTTGTTATATTTCATTTTTAAAGTAATAATTTATCTTGATTACATGGAAACTTCAGGACATTTAATTGATCAGTCTGATGCTGTTTATTTATACTCCGAGCCTGGGACCTCTGCACAGAGCGTGTGTTGTGTTATTCATAAGAAGGATGTTTGTTGAACAAAAACACGATATAATGAGTCAGACATGGTTAAAGTCATGAAGTAAGTTGTAAATTGTAATGTTGATATAATAGCTAAAAGAAAAGGGCTGTCACACAAAAAGAAGGCACAGCAAAGTGAACTCTGATCCGTTGGCTCACTCGCTCCTTTTTAAAAAGCCAGCACAGAAGATCTACAAGCTCGCAGATGATTCATTCTGTCTTACTGTGATTGGTCTTCCGTGTGGCTCCGCTCCACACGTCACTGGAGCAGTACGGGATGAAGCTACAGCAGAGAGGGGGGGCAACACTTTTACTTGCACCACTTGGCCAATACAATATTCCTTGTTGCATCGTTAATGTACTTAATTGCAACCCGAAGTAGCACCCACAGCTTCACATGGTGGAAATAGTCCTATAGAGCACCAGAAAGTCAAGCAAAATGTAATCAATGAAATCATATTTTGACACAAAGGGAAGGCGAGAAAGAAGGTCTTACACCACGTTGGCGTTCCACCAGTGAGGGTTTTCCTCCGGCTGAGGTGACAGGATTCCTGTTCCTGTGAGAGACAGAAGGGGAAATCAAACGTTTACTACACTCGGCCAATGTCCTCATCGTAGGAAAGGCTGAATTTGTAAGATGCTTGTTTTAATTTACAAACCTTAATGTATTGTGAAGTGTGTGTTCACTGTGTGTGTGTGTGTGTGTGTGTGTGTGTGTGTGTGTGTGTGTGTGTGTGTGTGTGTGTGTGTGTGTGTGTGTGTGTGTGTGTGTGTGTGTGTGTGTGTGTGTGTGTTGTTAATAGGTCATTAACTTTTCCTCCTTTGGTCAGCATTTACATGCAGGAGCTGAGTGGCTGCTGTTACCTGTTTTGGTTTGCGGCCACATGGTGGAGCTCATCAGTCTTCTCATCGTCTCATACCTGCTGTCACAGGTCTGCCTGTTAAAACAGTACCATCCACCTGAACACACACACACACACACACTTGTTACGTATGGTTGTGTTTCCCTGTAATGAGCTCTACATCTGCATTGGGTTCATGCTCACCTTCTAAGAACAGCAGCCACCTCTTGCTGCCTTTAGACTCCTTGATGTAGTACCTGCGTGAGAGCGCCCAAACACATCCCTGTTAAGTATATGCACACACAGATCAATACACGCTAACACACACATGCAGACACACACAGCACAAGCTACACAGTAGGGATGCTTCCTTTGATCAACCAAACCTGAAAGATATTGGCTTTGATCACACCGTTAAAATACATCTCAGCAGGAGTCTGTTTCGTGGCTTTAACGGCTAAATATGGTATTTTCCAAACTAAACGAAGAATATGAGGAATCTCATCAAGCTGCTGGCAGCACACACAATCACAGAGGCCTCACCGACCTAATACAGCTTAATGTAGAATCATACCTGTGTAGTGAAATCAAAGCATAATCTTTTAATAACCTTTTCTAAAAGTTATCTAAAGATGATAAACTTTTCAGGATGTATATGTTAGGTCTGTGTGAAGCATCAATATTAACTGCACATCGACTGTAAATGATAACAATCATGAGATTGTCTTCATGCCCATTAGATGTATTCTTTCTGCCAATTTTTAGATCATATTGAATTGATTTGGCACAACCCTTGGACACTGGAACGTCCCCTCTATCCATCCTTTCACTTTTTGCGTGGGAAAATTTGACTAAAAGTGGGATCTTGCCCAGATCTTCTGCACAGCAGTCGAGTCACGTGGGCCTTCTGAAGATCCACTATTATTTGAGACTCTCGGCTGAGAGTGACAGTTATGTTGATAAAAACTGTATCCTGACTTGAACCTGCTTGTAGTGAATTGTGTTTTTGTCCATAAACATAACTCATGGATTAATATGCAAGCTGTTATGATTTTTTTTGTTTCCCTTTGGCGAAAGCTTTCATTATAATCGATCTTTATCTGGTTGGTGTAAATGTAACGTCCGACTTAACAGCTTCAGTCCATCCGACTAAAATCCAAGCACTCCAGTTTACTCGTGTAAACACCAAAACGTTCAGCTGCAGTACACACACACACACACATGCGTTCACTCTGATCTGGTCCTTTTGATCCATTTTGGTCACATCCAGGGTGCACATGTTAAACCTTAAAAATATTACACCACATACCAATAAGATGAGTTATTGACGCGCAGCCGGTCCACTCACCCTGCTGATGACCCGTCGTTGCAAGTCACGGTTACATTCTTCAAAAAGTGCAGCTTCATGTCTTGCTCCAGCTTCTGCGCAGAGCATGGGTACAGCGACTGCGCCAAGTTATTTATCTGTACCATGAAGTTGTCCATGTTGCCCTCCAACGCCGTGAAGTCTAACGGGAAGCTCTCTGCTCCATCCACCCGCTCCTGTTGCGCCAGAAGCTGCTGCTGCGCTCGCCGACTCTGCGCCCGCCCGCCGTGTGGGCCCCTCGCCACCACGTGTGCGCTCATGTGGATCAAGAGAAGCAGCAAGCAGGAGCGCGCCGCGGACAGACCTGCCCAGCTCCGCGGCACACCGCGGCTCTGCATGTCTAGAAGCGGATACTCTCAAATGTGCGCAAGGGACGTCAATAAAAACACCGGATATTGGTTAAGAGTCGTTAGAGAAGGGAAGAGTTCTTTGAAAACGCACGAAAACTTTCGTGAGGTCGTCGCTCATGAAAGGTGAGCAGGATGATTTCAGGTTCTGGTTCTCCATGGTGCCTCGAGGGATGGAGAGCTGGTTCGAAATTCACCTCGGATGCTTGCGCACATCATCCGAAAACCCCGAGAAGCCCGTTAAAGCGTCATTACGCGCGGCGTGGAAATCATCGCAGCCAATCAGTCAGCTCAGTGTCTCTTGTCTAGTCTTGGTCCAGGTCCTCACGAGCTGTAGACGAGGTGGACATTTATGTCAAGCCCCCCACCCCCTCCCTTAATGCTCCCTGCCCCGTGCTTGTCCCTCCCGCGGGCAAATAGTTATTATCGTTGGCGGATGCTCTTTGCGGAGCGTCGGTTTCACGCCAAGCGTGTGCTTATGCCCTGGCACGCCCCCCCCCCCCCCCAACCCCCTCAGTCGGTTTAGTCGATGGGCTCTTTGATGTAGTGTCATCGCATGGGCTCGCTGCCTTTGAAGTGTCTCTGGGTGAATGTGGTGCGAGGGGAGGATGGTCACACCATGCCGCGGAGTCCAGCGCAAACAAGTTGTCTGTGATGCATGTGTTTAATCCTCAGACAAGAGTCCGCGCCAATGCATTTCTCAGGTAAAGGTTTTGGAGTTTCTTTTGTTCTTTCGTTTTCCTCGTCTATAGCGCATTTAGAACACATCTGGTTGCTTTGAAATTCGGCGTCAACCTGTCATGATCCAAATTATATAAGCTCTATATTATTCACTTCAAGATAGACTGTTTGAAATCAGTGTGATTTAAACCAGACCATCCGTCTATGATGTCTGATGTTCAGCCACACTGCCATTAAATTTGAGTTTTCTGATGTTGAAAAGTTTTACAAGGGAGGAAATCCTGTTTTCAATATTTGTTGCTATTCATTAATCAATGATTAATTGAAAATGCTGTGGATGACTTTTTTTTTTACATTTATGCTTTCAGAGGTCGCAGAGTGAGGAAGGAAACTCATTATTTGTTTATTCAAAAATGGCCCTCTTTCAGCTGGACTCTGAATTTTGTGGTAACTCAGTCAGTTGTCCTCTGAAGGTCTGGGCTTCACACCTCTTCATCTGTTGGTAACACCTGTCCTGTTGCCTGTCCAGTCTGATTCCTGCTTTGATCCCACATTCATGATGAGTAAAAAAGGCCTCAATTTTCAATAAGTCAGTGCTGTCAAACTAGAAATGAAAGTTGGCCATGTGGAACAGATTGGATGAATGCATATCTTATGAGTGTTGGTGCACTTCAAGTATGGCTGGTGCCCTTATGCTAGTTGGTTGTGTTGTTTAATAGGATCAGCATCATTGTTGGGTTGTTTTGCAAACAAATTGTGAGCTTTATATGGGATTTATTTAATTTATCGTGAATAAATCTTAGCATCCATTGAACAGTTTGCTGTCAAATTTAAGGTGTGATGATGAATATTTTATAAAAATACAGATATATTAAAATGAGAATGGAAAAATTTCTGAAACTTATATCTTTTTGAGCTTGGCTCTTAAGTAAAATCTAACTCTTGAGCTTTTTCGACATTCTCAATAAAGTTTTTAATATTTTGACTTGCGACAATTGGAAAAAAAGTTAAAGGGAGGTGTAATTAAATCAATTACGCCTATGTTTTTTCTATTACATCAACAAGTCTTCTATGAGAATAAAATAATATTGTATTGCACAGTACTTGTACTGAATAAAAACCTAATTTTTCTTCTTCTTTTGTTTCTCTTTATCAATCGTTTGCATGCATTCGTGTGGTAAATTAAACGGTATATTGATTAACGATGCATCTATTTTTGTATCACTTTATGGTTTTGAAGTTAGCATAATCTACATGTGTTGGTTCTATGGTATTGGGTCAATAAAGTTTATTCAAACAAACACCGCGTCGTCACGACACACAATGGCGGCCAGCGCTACAGCTGTGACGGTTCTCACTCCCAATGGGAGAAGACAAGCAGTCAAAGTGTCCTCAAACACCCCGTTATTACAGGTAGCTTGTGTTTCAAGGACATGTTTTATGCCGTGGATGGTTTAGCTTTATTCGGTTCTGTTGTCTTCAATGCAGAACAACTCATTCTGGTCTTGTTAGCTTGTTTGGCTAACAGTAGTTGGCTAATACTCGTTAGCCAATGACGGGTCACTTTCTGCTTTCCCACAGATGAAAGTAAATTATTAATCATTCGTTAGCAACGCTCCTACTCACTCTGTATTTTCCGTTTACAGGTGCTGGAGGATGTCTGCAAAAAACATGGATTTAACCCTGACGAACACGGTTTAAAGTGAGTATCAGCTGCGGATGCTAGCTGTCACAGTTCTGACACTTAAGCTAAATGAATTTTCACTTTAAATCCCTCTATCCATCTAACGTTAAAGCGTTTGAAGCCCTGATCCCAGACTGCATATCTGTATTGAGCCGTATGTGTGTACTGAGTTGAGTTTAGCATGTGAAGTCAGAGAGTAGTAGAGTTTTGTGTGAATTTACATGGCTGCTGATATTGGACGGGTCATTGTTATGATGAGTAGTACTGGTCTCCACCAACTTATTAAGGTGAGTAGATGTCAAAGCAAGCACTGGATTGTACTTATTAGTGAGAAACAAAATTACTGTTTTGACATTAATATTTATTTTACACAATCATATCTTATTAGCACAACTGAGATCAAATAAAAATAGATTAGAATCGTTTTTGATTTGACTTTGATTTACCCCTTTTTTTTATATAATAGGAGAACCAAAGAAGATAGCTATTTCATCAAATGTAATTGTGTTGATTTGACAGGTTTCAGAGGACTGCCGTTGACCTTACGCTGCCTTGGAGGTTCGCCAACCTGCCCAACAATGCAAAACTGGAAATGGTGACAAGACCAAAGACACAGGCTGTAACTGAAAGCCAGGTTAGTTTATACAAAATTGTCAAGTCTGTGTGAGAGACGGTGGTTTCAGACACACAATGGCAGTCATGAGTGTATGTGTGTGAGTCAGTACAGGATCGTCCTCTGTGTAGCAGAGGAGCTGTTACAGTAGTAAATCCTTTGTCAGCTCTGACGTCGTTAAACTGAAACATTAAACACTTAATACATACATGTAGTTTTTCCTATTTCAATTATGAACAAAAGATGTAAAACAATATTGTGTTTTATATATGAAAACATCGATAATATTTATTTTTAATTGCCTTACTATCATGATTAAGAAAAGGAAATAATTGGCTGAGAATTCTTGTCAGTACTTGGTACACATCCAAAATGTGACTTGGGGGAAATGCATTTGTAGAACCTAATAATTCAATATATTGTGTTTGTGTATATTGTACTTGCATCATATTGTAATTTAGCCAGAACTATGGATCAACAAGGCTTCAATGCACCTCGCCAACTGTTAAAGTCTGAAATCTACTGAGAGAATGAACAGCATTTCTAAAGGGAGACAAGCGTTGAGATCTGGTGACCATGAAGTCAATAGCAAATTACCTCAATGTTGTCATTGTTGGATGTGTCCTGTATTGAAGCATCTGCATTCATTTGATTCCTCTGCTATGACATTTCCATTTCTCTCTATAACACACTTTGATGATTAGTCCAAATGTAACAATGTAGGGGATTTTCTGAAAAATAGGAAAATTATAGTTATACACAAATGTTTTCTTTTAAAGGCAGTTTTTAATGTTTAACATTTCCTAGAAACTAAAGAGTGCATATCTGATAAACACCAGATGTAAATTGGTGCTTTTGTGTGATTCTGTGTGGTGAAACTTCTTCAGATCTGTTGATTTTTAAAGCAAGTTGACAAAATCAAATGTGTTAGTTTGGTAAGAATATCTTGATTTCGTCACATAACCATATCAAGGTATTGGTTATTTGTACCACCCAAAATCATGTGTGGGGAGAAATGCTGGTTAAAATATCAGTATTATTTGGGTACTTCTGTTAGATGTTCATCTGGGCTTTTATAGACCACACCTAGATATTCAGAAGTTATTTGTCTGCTCTCACTCCGACTTGTATCCACACAAACACTTTGGTGTAGCTGAGCTGTAGTTTCCTATGACATCACAAGTACAATCCCGGCTGGGTTTGATCTGTTGTTCTTGTTCATTTGAAGGATGTTTGGCTGTTGATACCTCCCAGATTTTATATACTCAGACACACTGACTCGTTTACCTCCTAACATTCACCTCCGAGCTCTTTTCATCTCTGCGGGTGTACCGATGTGAAGCAGGCTTTCTATGCCGCACAACATGTTTGTTGAAGAAACACAACAACTCAGAGAGGAAAAGAACAATAGAGATACGGGCTGATGCCTGGTGTTACTCACTTCCAGACCGAGGAAGGCCCACATGTGCAGCTTAATCTGATTTGATTATCTTCCTGCAAAATGCCTCAAGACTGCAAAGCTAAGAATGTACGAATTCCCAATGAGTTTTCTTCCTGCTTTTAGTTAACGTCTCTCGGTTACGTATGTAACATTCGTTCCCTGAAGGGAACGAGACGCTGCGTAAAGACGCTGTGGGAACGCCCCTGCGTGACCGCGTCATGAAGCACGTGTGGAAAATTAACCAATGGCAAGCTGGTACGTCATAGCGGGAACGCCGGACCAGGGCGCTATAAAGGGACCCGAATGGGCAGGACCATTCATCTCTGTGCCTTCATCTAGTGCGTGTGAAGTTTTCCACTTAGATAGAAATGGCTGAGCGGTTTGTCCAGTGTGTTCCCCCTTGCACCCGATTTATTACGGGCAGAGACTCACACGACCTGTGTGTTGTCTGCTTAGGCATGGAGCACGCCCAGCTAGCCCTTGAGGGGGCCCGAGGCGACTCATTCCCCCGCAATGGCGAGCTGGTACGTCATAGCGGGGACGCCGGACCAGGGCGCTATAAAGGGACCCGAAGGGCAGGACCATTCATCTCTGAAAGGCCAAATCGAGTGCCACGGGCAGGCCGGTAGTATGGCAGAACGTTTACGCAGCGTCTCGTTCCCTTCAGGGAACGAAGGTTACATACGTAACCGAGAGACGTTCCCCATCAGGGAACTCGAGCTGCGTAAAGACGCTGTGGGAACACTTATACCCACTCACCATACGAGCAGGTGACCGTGGTGTGAAGTTTACAAACGCACACTCGACGAGAGCACCTGTGCTCTAGGCGAAGGTCAGTCCCCGACAGGAGGGCTTCTGCAGCCGCCATACCCCGATAGAATGGGCCCGGACAGCCGAGATGCGGGCTGACCAGCCGATTCATAAGCAAGTGTCATGGCAATAACCATTCACTTGCTGCGGCTCTGTTATACGCCTGGTCCGACGTCAGGAACGGAGGACAGGGTGCCCCAAAGGCAGACGGGAAGACCTGTGGAAAACATAGCAGGACCTCCAGCACTGAACTGACCGGGCAGTTAACTGGGTCCGCAGTTGTTCCTACAGCAGGTGGCACCATCTACCGGCATACGCCCTCCTAGTGGCGGGGCTCTGGAGTAGGAGGTGGTCTCTACGACCTCAGTCGAGAGACCGGACCTTAAAGGGCGGGCCCCCTCAAGGGCCACGCCCATAGCTTCCAAAGCTCTGGGCGGCGGTGTGCTATGGACCCCGACGCCTGAGACAGCAGGTCCGACCTGATGGGGATCCCCACCGGGGGGCCTGCGAGAAGCGATATTAAGTCCGCAAACCATACGCGGGCCGGCCAGAACGGGGCTACTAACAGTAGGCTGACTCCGTCCTGACGGACCCTATCCAGAACCCCTGGGAGCAGAGCAACCGGGGGGAAAGCGTACAGGCGCATGCTTTTTGGCCATGCCTGTCCCAAAGCATCCAAGCCGAGAGGGGCGGGGTGCGTGAGGGAGAACCACCGAGGACAATAAGTTGTCTCTGCGGAGGCAAATAGGTCCACATCGGTGCGGCCGAAGTGACCCCCAAGGAACTCCACCGCCTCTGGGTGGAGTCTCCAGTCCCCGGGCCTCGGCCCCTGCCTCGACAGGGTGTCTGCCCCTTGGTTCAAGACGCCCGGGATAAAAGCCGCTCTTAACGGGCGGAGCTTCCCCACGGACCACAGGAGGATCTGGCGGGGTAGCTTGTTCAGCGGTCGAAAGCGCAGACCTCCCTGATGGTTGATATAAAAAACCACTGATGTGTTGTCTGTCCGGACAAGCACATGCTGGTCCGTCAGGGCTGGGCGGAAGTGTTTCAGCGCCTGAAACACCGCCAGCATCTCCAGCTGGTTTATGTGCCAGGACCGGATATGATGCTGCCACAGCCCCGAAGCGGAGTGACCACTCATGATCGCACCACCCTTGAGCAGCCCCGTGGAAGCGGGGGGCGTCGGGGAACGAAAGAATCGAGCGCCTCCGCCTGCCACCTCTCGGCGCGGAGTTTATCTGCCACAGCCCCAATGGCACCTCCAAAGAGGGTAGTGGGGGAGAGAGGGGCATCCAGGAGGAAGGACTTCGCCGTCTCCTTCGTGGCTCTTAACTCGAGGTCAGCTGTGTGCCTCAGCTCACGCACTGCCTCCTGCGTTAGTTCCGTCCCCTCGGCCACGTCGGCCAGCAGCTCTGCCTGATACGCCTGGATAAGCGCCATTGTATGCAGGCAGCACGCCGCTTACCCCGCCGCCGAGTAAGCCCTGCCCACCAGAACCGAGGTAGTCCTCGAAGGCTTGGTGGGCAGTCCCGGTGTCCTCAACGACACGGCCGCGGGGGAAACATGGCTCGCCAGAGCCCCCTCCGCGGCCGGCATCCTTCCGTAGCCATGTCGCTTAGCCTCAGCTACAATGCCGTACGCGGGTTGTACACGCGAGCAGACACTGGCCTACTCCAGGACGCCGACACCTCAGTGTGGACGTCTGGGAAGAACGGCAGACACCGGCGTGGAGGCACTCTGCGGGAGGGTAAGAACCACTCCTGCAGTCTCCGGGAGCAGACGGCTGCTGCTCACCCGCCGGCCAGCTGATATGTAATCTGTCAGCGGCTCGGGTGAGGACCTCCAGCAATTCTTTTGCGGCAGCGGGGGAATGAGTCGGCTCAGCGTCAGCCTCCGCTGCCTCTATGCTCACCACGTCCAGCTCCTCGGAGCCGGAAAAACGTGAGAGCGACGTCTCGTCCGGGGTGGAGGAAGCCGCGGAGCGTGCCTCCGCCTCCGGAGACGAACGCCTGGATCCCATGGCGAAGGGCCGGGAAAAGGCGTCAGCCGTCCCGGACTCCTCCGTGAGATCCATTTGTGATCCCCAGGAAGGCAACCGGGGCTCCGCCTCGGCACGGATTGCACTACAGATGCAGGACGGCTCTCGTCTCCAGGGCTTCTTCTCGTGTGGACAGAGTTTGTGGGAGCTGCTCACACATTTTCCACAGATCAGGTGTGTGTGTGGATCCAACTGAGAAGTACTTGAACATCTTTCTGTGTTTCTAACTTCACAGATTAAGGATTAAGACTTTTATCTTTATCAACCATGCCGATCTAAGACAGATGTGATACAACTGACTTTGTCTATGGAATAATGAGTGGGACTTTTACTTACCTAATCAGGGTTGCCCGAAATACCTTCTAGTTTGTTTCAGCTCTATTCAATATTAATATTATTATGATTTTATCATATTATTTAGTGCTGTCAAACGATTAAATGGTTAACTCAAAATTAATCACAATTAATTGCAAATTTTAGATCTATTCTAAAAGTCTCTTCATTTTTTTTTTTTCCATCAACATGGACAAGTGGATTGGCTTGCCCCCTCAAGGGCTAGCTCCATGCCTAAGCAGACAACACACAGGTCTTGTGAGTCTCTGCCCGTAATAAATCGGGTGCAAGGGGGAACACACTGGACAAACCTCTCAGCCATTTCTATCTAAGCGGAAAAATTCACACGCACTAGATGAAGGCACAGAGATGAATGGTCCTGCCCTTCGGGTCCCTTTATAGCGCCCTGGTCCGGCGTCCCCGCTATGACGTACCAGCTCGCCATTGGTTAATTTTCACACGTGCTTCATGACGTGGTCACGCAGGGGCGTTCCCACAGCGTCTTTACGCAGCTCGAGTTCCCTGATAGGGAACTCTTTAACGCATTCGGTCAATATAAATAGTTATTAGGCACTTACTTAAAGGTTAAGTAAAATGATTCAATAATTTAAAGAACAAAGTCCGTTACTTACTGGCCCGTTTTGCGTTATTTCACAACTGCCCATACCACCTGTATATGTGCTCTTGGTGGAGATGGGTTAGAATTGTTGATCATTTTGACCTGTTTCTGATTCCTAGATCATGGACACAGAATTTTCATCTAAATTGTGTTCATGGCGGTTAAACTGAAGTTGAGTGTGACTGGTTTTGTGTCCCTCAGGTGCGGATTGCACTACAGATGCAGGACGGCTCTCGTCTCCAGGGCTCCTTCTCGTGTGGACAGAGTTTGTGGGAGCTGCTCACACATTTTCCACAGATCAGGTGTGTGTGTGGATCCAACTGAACTGTACTTGAACATCGTTCTGTGTTTCTAACTTCACAGATTAAGGATTAAGACTTTTATCTTTATCAACCATGCCGATCTAAGACAGATGTGATACAACTGACTTTGTCTATGGAATAATGAGTGGGACTTTTACTTACCTAATCAGGGTTGCCCGAAATACCTTCTAGTTTGTTTCAGCTCTATTCAATATTAATATTATTATGATTTTATCATATTATTTAGTGCTGTCAAACGATTAAAATATGTAATCCTGATTAATCGCATCTATGTCATGGTTAACTCAAAATTAATCACAATTAATTGCAAATTTGAGATCTATTCTAAAAGTCTCTTCATTTATTTTTTTTCCATCAACATGGACAAGTGGATTGGCTTGCTTACTTACTGAAAAACAACATTGCCAAACAGGGCGATAGAAAATAAAATGGTGACGTGCACATTTCAGGTAAACAAGGACTATAGTGCAGTTAAACCAAGGCTTAATATTTTCTTTTTTTAAAGTTTGCTGTGAACAAGGCAGTCAGGCCTCTTATTACAGAAACAATGAACCGTAACAGTTACCAATAAAAGGTAAGCCTACTACCTCTTTGCTTTCAGCCAGCTACTCAAACAGACAAGCCTGTGGACATTTTCAGACAACAGTCATCCACCCCCCGCCAAATAAAAAAAAATCTTACAATAAATAAATTGACATCGTTAAAATGGGTTTGCTTTTAAAGTTGTTAATAGCGCGTTTAACTGACAGCACTAAGATTGCTTAATAAATATATCTAATTGAATGATTTCTCACAAGCTGTAATTAAAAACTAAACATATTAGTTTAAACAAGGGTATTTAGGTTGCTGGTGATGACTTCCAGAGGAACACAGTTCATGGTGTTGACCAAGTTTGATTGTTTAGTTTTGTCTCACATTTCACTATGTATTGACAACGCACAGCATTGGTGAGGTGCTTGAGATGGTCCTCACAAGTAGGCACAAAGTTTGTAGAGTGAAGGCATTATTGCGTTCGATAACCTTAACCCACACGCACACATGCAGCTGTTACTCTGTAGTTCCAGCTGTGCGGTCCCAGGTGCTTGTGCATCCGTCCAGCCCTCAATCCATCTCTAACGAATGACTTCACTCCAGATACTGACCGCTTTCCAGAGTAGTTATGCTTCCACAAAAAGAATATTAGCTCCAAATCATGATAAAAGCTCTGTGAATGTTGTGGAACTGGGGAATTCTTTTCAGTGCTGTGAGGGAACAATAGGAAAACATTTATGGTTCACAAGTCACTTCTGTGTTTCGTCAAAGCAAATAAAAATCTGTTTCTCTTGTTTCCACCTCAGTGGGTCCGAGTTATCCGAGTCAGAATCCACCCCTGTGTGTGTTTACATGAGAGAGGAGGTAGGCCTTGTTGCTTTTAATCTCCATGTTTCAAGAAAATAAAGTGACTTCTATGAGTACTCAGGCTTGTGTATCTCTATGTATGCGCTGGTGTGCGTTTGTGCAGGTGTGTGGTGAAGAAGCACTTAAGAAAGCCACCCTGAAGTCTCTGGGTCTTACAGGCGGAAACGCTATCGTCCGGTAGGTTGCTTGTTTACACAACATGCTGCACATAAAACCGTGTTGATCGAGACTTCACATTAAAGCTATTATTTATGTGTTTAAGGTTTTTACTTAAAAAGAACAAAGTACCGGGACAAGAAGACGCCGAAGACGCTACTGAAACAGCTGCTGTTCCAACCACACCTGCTGTTGTTCCAACCACACCTGTTGCCAAGGAAACCGTACCTAGCCCATCATCTCAGCCCGGTCCTGCTCCCTCACGTCCGGAAACGTCAACAACAGACGTGAAAGATAAGAATAGGCAAACCGAAGTTTCAACTCCCACCCCTGCCCCATGCAGCAAACTTCAACCCGTTCAACAAGAAGAGGTTCCAAACTCCCAGGATGCAGTTCGGCCAAAGATCCCTCCTGTCGGGAGAGGAACGCCAGAGGAGGACGACGAGAAGGCTGGGCCATCAGGGCTGAACTCTCACCCATCTACCTCCCCCATCACGGCTCCCTCGGCTCCTTTCATCCCCTTCTCTGGAGGGGGACAGCGCCTTGGGGGTCCACGGGGAAGTGCAGCGGGACGCTCTCTATCTTCCTCGTCCTCGTCGCTGCCAGCTCTGACTGCAGCAGTGGAATCACCAAAAGCCAAGAAAGCAAAATCCAGCCACAGTTCTCTCACCAAGGTGAGTCCTATTAGTTCTGATATCCTATTTTTTGATTCATTAAAAAAAACATGCCCCTTGTTACTTGTTAGCAACAACATTTAGCTAAAAGTAAAAAACTGAATCAAACTGGGGGAACCTGGGGTTATGGTGTACGCCTCTACCATTAGGTAACACATCCCGCCCCCTCACTACTTTGAGGTCATTTTTTTCTTAATGTTAATTATTGACCCTGAAACGGTTGGATAAACAACCTATCCACAAGTAATTGAGTAAGCTGGTTGCCTTCTGTGTTCCTCTCTCAGCCTCAATCCAATCTGCCAGAGGAGGACATGGATCAAGAAGAGAAGTTCGTGGAGGTGAAAGCACTTTCCTGACGTCTAACCCGATATCCTGTTTTAATCGCTTGTCCCTGTAGCACCGTGTCTCCAGCCTGTCCCTCACTCGCTCTCTTCTTGCAGCCTGTAGAGAGGCAGCCTCTTGTCTACCACCTGGACGCGATGTCCCGACACTCTGCAGACCAGAGGGATCCGCCAGACGAGTTCTTTGAAGTGACGATGGATGACGTGCGGAAGCGCTTTGCCCAGCTGAAGAGCGAGAGGTGGGAGAAGGACGCGGATGGAAGCCCTCTGGTGGCTTTGGGTCCGAGGACTGCGTGTGATATTGCGGAAACACGTCTGGATCAGATGTGTTCCTGCACTGTTTGTACCAGATAATTAGTCTGTTCAGTCCTGCGGTGTTTCGGCGACGTACAACCCTTAATTGCAAAATACCAGAGCCGTGATGAGAGGCCATAGGCTCGGAGAATGCCAGGCATCATTTGTTGGCTTTTTATTTGTCGAGTTTTTGAGGTTTTTGTTTATTTATGAGCGCTTCTTCAAAAACAGATGCGAAGAAGTTTCCACCGTGGTCTCTGAATGCGGCTCCAACATACTACAGCGGCTGGGACAAACATTTACTCATTTACAACCAACAGCACACACTACAAAAGCTTCTAAATACCGCATCCGGGGAGCCATTTATAGACCTGTTTGGTGGAGACGTTTTATCCTCGGGCCTTCGACCAAACACCGTCCGGTTGGAGCCCGGCCGCGTACGGACATCCTTTAATCTCCGTCTACACCAACCTAGCCGGCAGCCTCATGGCTTTGCTACTACTGTGTCAATGACTGCAATTACCGAGGGGGAGAATTAAGCCGACCACAGCAATTCATTTCTGCCTCTGTCACGCGCACACACACACGAGTGAGGAGAGAAGATGAAACATTGTCCGCTCATCTTTGCCATTGTTGAGTCTCAGTTCTTTTTATTGTAACTGTGTTTGTTTCTCCCCAGGAAGCTGCTGGAGGAGACTCCGCTGATGACTAAATCTCTGAGAGAAGCACAGATAAGGGAGAAGATGGAACGATATCCTAAAGTTAGCACAAGGACAGACGCAGAATCACAATCCTGTTTTAAATGGCCGTCCTTGTGTGAAATATACAGACATTACATAACCTGCTGCCACTGTGTCTCCAGGTGGTCCTCAGGATCCAGTTTCCAGACAGGCATGTTCTACAGGGCTTCTTCAGGCCTCTGGAAGCAGGTGTGTGTGTCTGTGCGTGTGTGTGGGGGGGTTCATTTCAGCTGGCTAGCCACAGGTATGGCTGCGATGTTGGAGCTACTTGCGGCTCCCTCACCGCATTTATGACTGTGGCCCCACCAGAGAGACAGAAATAATGAGACAGGTCTGTAATGCCAGAGATTAAATCCACCTCAGGCTCGAGAGCGACCCGACAACCATCAGAACAACAAATCCAAGGGGAATTCCATCCCAAAATGGAATTATCCTCCTCACAGTCACAGATGAATGTGCAGCTAGATCTGTTTGTTCATGATTGAGTTTTGTTTGTTGTTTGTTTTCTGTCCAGTTGGTGCTGTGATGCATTTTGTGAGGAGCCACCTGCAGGACCCTCAGCTCACTTTCTACTTGTGTAAGTCTCATTTTACTTTCCCACTAATTAATCCCAATTTTGGGGAGCATATACATCCACATATTCTTTGTGTTGTTTACGATTGTGACCAAAATAAACAGGTCTTCTGTTGTCAGCCGTAACTGCTGAGACCTGGAAATGACACACAGGAAGTAGTTCTGATTGAGTCACTTTAAACAAACAGGCGAGATCATACAAACCGAGAGATTATTCAGATTATTGACACAACATTATTTTTTTCAACTTATTTGGGCTATTCTCTCCTTTAAAGTCTGTCCGATCATCTGATTACTCGTGTTTTCCCCCTGACTTCTCTTGATCCCGCTTGATTTGGAAATTTTAGCAATAAAATTGGTGACTTATTCTAACCGCCACAACTTTGACTTATTTTGTACTTTTGTAGAAACACATTCCCATTAGTTAATTCATACACTACAGTTTTTATTTTTTTTTACACCCAGTGCGTCCTTTGTACATTGGAGGTCGATGTAATAAAAAGTCACATGAAAATGATCATAGTCGGAAAAGCCACAAATTTAACAAATAGTCGCTCTACAAAACATCGCTTTCTATTTATTAAATTCACTTGTTCAATTTAATTTTCCAGTGAAAAGTCATTGACTTCAGTAAAGATTTTACTGGTCTCCCCTCTTTCTAATTTTTAGCTTTTTTAACTTTCTTTCAGTCATCACCCCCCCAAAAACCATCCTGGACGACCCCTCAGCTACACTGTTTCAGGTGAGTCTTCATGCAACACTTTCTTCTCTCCACAATAATAAACTGAACGGTTTGATGCAAACGAACCAGAACACTCTCCGACTCCAGTAAACAGAGATAGATTGTAAAACGTATCGAGTGGTCCCTTTTCTCCTCTTCAAAGCCCACAACACATTCCCGTTCTCCCCCTCGTCTCTCCCACCCCCCTTCCACTCTCCTTGACCCCAGCTGGGCTTGATTTTTTTTCCCAGACTGGCACATGGGGTTAATACAGGCCTCGCTTTGATCTTCACACACACACACACACACACACACACATATGTGCCGCTATGATGCTTTGTTGCCTGTTCTCAACTATTCAAATAATGAAAGAAAGCGAAGAGAAACAAATAGTTGTTCCCTAATACGGTTCATCGGGCTGAACCCAGACGTCCTCTTCGACTTCATTTGTTCATTTATTTTTAGATCCAATTCCAACAACTTGTTTTTTCTTTTCTTCCGACACTTCAAATCAACCTTAACTAGACAGAAAAAGGGAGTTTAGGAACAAAAGGTGAAGAGAAAGTGATATGGCATTGTGATTGCGTTTAGCTGATGTTCACCACCCATCCTCCCCTGTACCCCGACTCCAGCTTTCTCTCTTCCTCTCGTATCCCCCCTCCCCACCCCCCACCTTGCACTCGTCCACCACCACTGCTGTCTCTGTCCTTCTCTTGTGCCTCACCCCCATGTCCCTATTAACGACTTAAAAGCGTTAAAGCTCACAAAAACGAAATCTCCTTGGATTCATCTCTCTCATGCACAGACACACACACACACAGACACACATGCGTTTTTTCTTGCGCGTGCGCTCATAAGGAACCGTTTTTTTTCATGTCCCATCAACATGAGTGCAAACGCATATTTCTTTCTCACACACAAGGACGCACACTTTAATCCCTTTGTGTCATGTCAGGAAAGGAATGTTTCCCACCGCAGGAGCCCTTTGATACCAGGCATCCCCTCCCTCCTCCGTCGCTCCCTCTGTCATCCTTCAGGATCCGTTCTGCCTCCCTTCTGCTCTGCTCTTGCATGTTTTTGTTTTTTTATTCTGTTCCTCTCTCTACTTCACCCCCCCCCCCAATTAGGAACAATGATCCCAATTTTGCAACCAGCTAGTCGGGGGGAGTTGCAGGTTGTTGCTTAGAGCAAACTCGTCTAATCCCAGTGTCAGCACTGAGCTACTTGGGAACTGTATTATTTCTATTATTGAGTAGTCTGGTACACTGTTTCATTCAATAAAGCTCACAATGCACACGTGAGGTGAACATTTGCCACAGGAGGTCATCATTTAAACACAGGCTGACGCCTCCCAAAAATTGGAACAAAAACAGTCAAAAGCATTTAGCAGTTTTATGAAATTAGTGATTTGATTTATTCCTGTATGTTTCCCCCTTGTCTGTTTGTGGTCAAAGGCTATAAGCTGAACAAATTTAAAGCATTAGTGGTTTTAAGGGTGGGGAAAAAAAAGAGGAACTTCACTCCATGTGTTTTTCTTTAGTGTGAAGTTGAGGTTTGTCTCTGCTGTTGGTCACATGGTCACAGCTGAAAGTCATTTCAAGTGCGTCATCAATCACTAAAAACAACTCAACCCTGCCCAACCCCCCCCCCCCTCACCCCCCCACCCCTCCTCCCCCAGGACTGTTTACCTTGAACTAGTTGGAGTCCCAGACACGGGCACTGCTTGCCTGACTGTCTGCGTTTCTTCCTCATAATTGTACGCTTGCTAACGTCTCTTCATGCAAATGGTGCATTATAAGCGTTACGACGAGCTGTGCTCCAGGGTGAGAGTGTTTCCACTAACCATTTGATGATTGCTCATTTTGTGGTTTGCTTCAAAGAAACCTCAGTTACTGGTTCAGAACCCCGGAGCAATGGATCATCTACAAAAATGCACTTGACTCTGGCTTGGATCCTTTGGCACCTCTTGTTGCGTGCGTGCGTGTGTGTGTGTGGGGCACGGCTGCAGTAAAGTTTTTATCTTTCCATGTTTTTGCAGAGATTGACTTAATTAATGTTGAAGGCTTCCGTTCACTTCTCCACCTCTCCATCTGCAGGCCGACCTGTTTCCTGGTGCCCTGGTGTACTTTGGATCGGACGTTAAGACAGGTCCTTTTCTTTCATATGCTGATTTTGAATTGGATACTGGTGCATTACTGAGGAATGTAATATTGCAAAACAATAGTTTACTTGTGTGTTTCCTACCCAGATTTCTACATGAGGACGGACCTGCTGGAGAGGTCTGTTTCTGCCTTACAAGCAAATGAGTCCATTGCGAGGTATGTGTGCACTCTGTGAGTGTGTATGTGGGTGATGGGATGTGTGTCTGGCCATGCGTGCATTAGGGTGTACGTAGGCACTTGTATCCCGCGGCAACCAGGCTCTTTTTCTGTCACAAAGCTGTCATCATTGGAATCCCTTTGAGGTTCAGCTTAAACAGCAGGTGCCCCACGCGCCCTCATTTCTGTTTGCACATGCGTACTCACACTCACACACGCACACCCTAGGAAACACGTAAGCACAGACACACATAAGCATACACACACAAAACCATTTTTCAGTCCTGCTAAATATAGAGCCCGTTTCTCACAAGTGACACTTTTGTCCTTTTGCTTCTTTAACACGGACATCACTCTTCTGTGGGGTTTTTTGTTGTTGTTTTTTTATACATCTTTCCAAAAATCTAGCAATTACCTTTTTTTCCCCCTGCCTCTACCACCTCAGCTGCATGCTGCGCTCCCCGACAGCCTGCTCCGGCTGTGAAGGCTCAGAGGAGCCGCTGCCTCCTCCAGAGCTCAGGGAGGAAACCAGTGCGTCCACGCAGGGTGAAGCAGACCCTTCTGCACCCACGCAGGCGGCTAGACCCACCAGATCTGACCCGGGAAAGGTGCCCAAGTGGCTCAAGCTTCCAGGTGAGGACGGGACAGTATGCAGAGCAGGGGCATCAAACTCAATCACTGACAGGGCCCAAATGAAAACAACTGGGACAACATCAAGGGCCAAACAGGGCCATTATTTGTTAAACAGGATAGAAAGGATATTGGATTATTATATTGGAGATGTTTGGCACCTTTTCTTGGCTGCCAGTTGATAAATGTTCAAGGTCAGGTCCTGTCCTGTGGGAGGCCTCACGATGGAGTGAAGGTGTGCATCGCTGGGACTAATGCTAGTACACAGGTACTCCCCACCTGTCTTTCATTTTGCCACCTCTTTTGGGAGTGTGGATGAGTGCTGACCTCTGACACGTCTTTGTGGTGAGACTTGCTCACACTGTCCCGTTGGGCTTCGAAGGGGTCAGAAGTGATCTATCTGGCTTCTTAAGCTCCTCATCCTGACTTCCTGTGACATATTGGTCACACTTGACAGATATTGTGGTCCCTGATCTAGTTCTGCTGCACACATGGGAGATGGATTTGCTTGTCAAGAACTTATTTTCTTTTGTGCAGCAAAACATCTCACACAAGCATGTTGTGTTTCTGGTGGTGTGCGTGTGCGTGCGTGCGTCCGTCCGTGCGTCCGTCCGTGTCCAAGTTACACACGTGGAGCCTATAATTCCCAATTAACCCCCCCCCCCTCCCTTCAGTCTTTTCCTCATTTAAAGACACACACATTCTGACTTTGTTTGTCAGTCACTGAATAAGTTGATTAGTTTAACTTTTCTCATGTACTAGAGATGATAAAATGTTCAGTCACTGAGATTAAAGTCAACACACTTCCAGTCTCTGGCTTGTGTAAAGATCAGCGTTGTGTTGACAGGAGTTACTTCAGGACTCATAATGCAATGCAGATTCTGGGTGGGTTTGATATTCAGTCGCGCTCTTCCATTTCTTCCTGTTAAACAACACATATCAGTGTTTCCCCTAGGTTTACAACTTAAGGAGGAGGGGGGGGGGGGGGGGTAGTCGGGAAAACAGGTGGTGGTGGTGGGGGGGGGGGGGGGGGGGTTTAGTAGTCAGTCCGCTGGTACATGCATCACGTGCATGCATATGCATATTATTTAATCATCAGATCTTCATAACTGACATTCACAACAAAGAATCACTCAAAAGCTCCTCTTTGAATCTCGTGTTTGTGTGAAATGGTTCATTCAATATGAAAGAAGCATAAGAACCTTTTGACCCTTTTTAAAGGTGCGGTTGATGAGCTTTTACGAAATGAACACGTTTTTTATTTTTTAGAAAAACATTCATAAATTACGTCACGTCAATTATATCGGAACATCTGGACTAGAAAAATCTCTGGTTTCTCTCTTGTGTTGTAGTTCAACAAAATTAAATGAGTGAACCGTTCATCTCAGAAGGAAGAATGAAATGCTCGTTATTCTTCAGATCTGTTAACTACCTCCTGCTGTTCTTTTCTCAGGTAAGAAATGAGCTGATGGGAAGACTTCCCCACTGACGTTGACAGAGTTCTTCAACCCTCGCAGCGCTTTGATGAAGGCAAACTTTGAGGGAACAGCGGACTAAATCCATCAGCGAGGAAGAAGCTTGCACTTGACTAGGTTTTACAATGGCCAAAATAATGAGACCGATGAGCAAATTGTGAATAATGGATTGGAGGATTGTTGGGTTTCATTCCGGTTGATCTGGAGAAAGTGTTAAAGAGAGAGGTGTGGTAAAGTTGCTGCTTTTATTCAGCAGGTGAAAATGTAGTGTAAAGTGAATAAAGATGGTTGTACTAAAACTGTCCCGTGTGGAAGTTCACATCATTGCTTTAGTTCATAGCCGACTAAACCAACACACAGTTTATGTCCTGTAATGATCTCTATTAATGGCCTTTATGTACACTTCATGTTTTGTGGTTGTTATTCCGGTCGTTTCACGTCAATGTGTGCATTCCAAAATCACCTAGAGGGAACTTCTTCACTAGAATAAAACAAAGTCACATTTGGGCAGCGGACTCCAAACAACCGTGAGGCAGTTTCATCTTCAAAGCCTTTTTCTTCTCCGCTTTTATTCCTGTATTTCCTGCTCTTTCCGCTTTGTAGAGTTGGAAAAACCATCACTAGAAAATCTATTATAATTTCCAGGGCAATTTCCAGCCACAAGTAACATGTGGGGTACAACCAAAGACATTGGCTGATTTGCCTGTTGGAGGCTCTGTATTTGTTTGTTAGTGAGTGAACTTCAGCGTTAAAGAGCAGCTCGACACAAACCGACTCCCTCTTCCCTCTCATTCACCCTGTTGGCTTCAGGAAGGACTTCAAAAAGAGGCCCATCACAGAGGGGAGCGTGTGTGTGCGTCTTTCTGTGTGTCTGTGTGTTGTGGGAGTAAGAGGGAGGAGTTGCATTCCTTCCACTTGTCACACACACACTTTCTGTTTCCCTCTTGCAAATTAATTACTTCCAACTGCCCCTGGAGTCTTTGATGCCAAATAAAGCGATGGGCTCTTCGCTGTGGGAAGCTCAACTTGCAGTTAAAAAGTTCTCCTCAGATCAGACTGGCACAACTTCACTATTGTCAGATGTATAGTTACTATACTATGTATTTTACTACTAATAATATCTAGATCCAATTCTACGTTTACGTTTTTTTTATGATTCATTTTGAGTCTGAATATCAAAATGCAGCTGCTCACTTTTTTGTTGCTCATTTATTCATCACACACACACACACACACACACACACAGTTGGGCATTCGGGGCTGTGATGACGTGCTGTGGGGTCTGCAGGTGGGGGCGTCTGGGTCAGACAGCCTTTGCAGAGTCACTAAACGCCTCATACGAGTCAGAGCTGTGTTACTGTGAGACGACAATGCAATTCCATTTCAATTTATGCTTTATTCAATAAAAAACGCTTGTGCTGATAATTGTAAACGGCAGTTTGCAGCCACGTCAATAGGATGCTATTATTTTTAATAGAATTTAATTTCTTTTCTAGTTCGCCCATGTCAAAGTTGTGATTCTGTTTGTGAGTGATTATCTTCATTTCATTACAGTACAGACTACATGCAAAGTTTTAATTTGTTTTTGCAGGTGATGTGGCTCCGTTGTCTGGACTACTTCAGAAATTATTTTAGTTAATAAACCAGAAGCAGCTTTTTATCCCCACAAGGCAGAACTAAAACGTTTGGTGAGGCTTCCTTGATCCCTTTATGCTCCAAGCCGTCAGAAGTCACCCGGCACAAGTACGCTTGTAGAAACAAACATGCAGACAGTTAGTAATTAAATGCTGCTCTTTTTTTCTCAGGAGAAGAAATGAGTGCACCACTCAAAGCTATTTTCTTGGTTTGCTATACTGCCCCCATGTGGACAAAGAATGTTATTTCATTTTTTGCCATTACTGGAACATAACTTCTGAGAAGTTGAAGTTGAAGCTTTACATAAAGAAAATAATCATGTACACGAAATGCAAAGAATATCTGCTCGCTTCGGAAAGCAAAAATGGGCTTTTGCATCACAACTTAAGACAGGAGCACCAGGTAAGAAACACGACTCTATCTTCTGAACATGTTGTGAATAGAAAGAAAGAATGCAAAAACAAATGCTATTTGTTTATTCTCTCTACTCATTAATCAGACATATTTCGTTTAGCTGAAGATGACATGAACATAGTTTCTGCATGTTACAAAATATTCTAGAACTTTCCAAAAAACAACACACATTGTTGAGTTAACCTGATTCCGGGTCCAGCTCTGATCAATGGATCTGACCTGTTTCAGGTGGGTTCGCATTCTGGGTCCAAATGGTTGATAATTGACAGTGTTTTTCCATTGGAATTGACTGAAACCTACCCAGTTACATCCCGTCTACACTCTGTCATTTGATAACTCTCTCACGTTGGTCCTACACTGTGCACTCTGTGACCCCACGGGGTCAGCCATTGCACCTCATTCCACAGGGTCTGCAATGTGTCTGCATGCCCCGACTCCACGCCCAACCACACGTACACATCCCTGGGCCACTCATGTGTTCGTGGCCCAACCCTAAATAACTTCCACTCTGGTCCCACTGACCTACTCACAGCACAAGCAGGGACGGTGAGGAAGGAGAAAGTGTGTGAGGAAGAGTGTGCGAGAGCCGTCTTTGACCCGTGTGGCCACGTGGATTCACAGCGAGTGTCGCGCAGCAGCAGGCACAACGTATCTGGACTGTTAATATTGAATCTGGACCGGACCATTTCAGCTGAAGGGTTTGACTTGTTCATGTACCAGTTGTTTTCCTTAACTTGACTGGCAGCTGGTTCTTCTGTTATGAACAATGCCTCTGGTGCACAGTGCTGGATATTTCTGATCAATGACTCGGTGTGACATCAGCACAGAGGTGAGTGTGTGTGTGTGTGTGTGATTGCCTGACCAGCTTTAGAGCTAATAGAAGACCTCAAAGAGAGTCAGGAGAGTTTTTTTCATACTTTGTGTCTCTGAAACACCCTGTTTCATCAACATCAGAAGACCCCCACCAACCCACACCCAATTACGATAGCACCTTGAAGGACCTGAGAGTCTGGATATTCCGCCACATTTATTGAGGATGCTGGAATGAGAACGATATCTCTGGATGTAACAATCACATCCGTTGCTCCTTGGCCCTTATTTTTATGGGATTAGTTTGTACTTTAGACTTGAGCTGAAACATTTTAGGACTCTAAACTCCACCTCATCCTCTCTACTGGACATCAAGAATCCTGAAGGTTCAACCCCTTGAAGACAACATCTCCTTGCTCTCCTACGCTCACCCAGTCATGGATTCACAGGGTGGTCCCTACCTCAACACGAGGGCCCTCTGCTCGCCTCTGGGTGCCGCCCGCCTCTGTCAGTTAGCCATGGGCTGTGCAGTGATCGCCATGGTAACCCACAGTGCGGGCTACAGCGGGTCACATGGTGTGTTCTGTATGGCGGCGTGGTGCTTCTGCTTCGCCATGACGGTCGTGGTGTTTTTCCTGGACGCCACTCGTCTCTACAGCTGCCTACCGATTTCCTGGGACAACCTCACCGTCACATGTGCTGCCTTCGCGACGCTCATGTAAGTCACATGTTGGGTTTAAGGGTGCTCATGGTGTCTTGTCTTCCAATCGTGATAAAAGTAAGTTCACGTCTAGGAATGTTTCTGAGAATGATGGAAAGGTTGATATCCGCCTTCATCAGTCCCTCCACACCCATGTGGAGCAAATGGGTATCCATTAATTTCCTTCACAGCAAAAATTCATTCACCCATAAAACACCAGACCCAGACCTAACAAAACTATTCATCAAGGTTAAGTTGTAAAGGTTTCCAAAACTCCTTGAGCTACACACTCGGTGTTAAAAATGCTGCGAAATCTCTATTGATTGTGAAACTTTACATTTATAGAGTGAACAACACTCAATATAAACCCACGTTGCAAGTTCACTTTATTCATCTTACTGTGATTATATTTGATGTGTTTACAGCTTGTTACGGCCAGAAGAAACCAATCAGAACAATACAAACTAAATTGAACTTCCACTTACAAACTCTGTCAGACCTGTCAACAGCCTCCTGTGGTCTACGATTGGCCCACTTTCTCTGCTTCCTCTTCTTCAGGTACGTGACCACGTCCGTGGTCTACCCGCTCTTCTTTGTCCGGTCCGAGTGCCCCTACGCCGGCTGTGAAGTCAGAAATTTTCGCATTGCTGTGACCGTGTGCTCCATCCTGGGTGCTGTGGCCTACGGGGCCGAAGTGGCCCTGTGCCGCGCCAGGCCGGGCCAGGCCGTGGTGGGCTACATGGCCACCGTGTCCGGCCTTCTCAAGGTCGTCCAGGGCTTCGTGGCCTGCATCATCTTTGGAGCTGTGGCCAACGGCAGCGAGTTCTCCCGTCACGCCGCGACCATCTTCTGCGTGGTGGTGTATGCCTCCTGCTTCGCTCTGACCGCGCTGGTGGTCGTCATGACGGTGTGTGGGCGGACAAAGGCCGTGGGCTGCTTGCCTTTTGACCGCTTTGTCGTTGTGTGCACCCTCCTGGAGGTCCTGCTGTACCTGAGCGCATCGGTGGTGTGGCCAGTGTTCTGCTTCGACGCAAAGTACGGCTCCCCGTGGAGGCCGTCGTCCTGCCCTCAGGGGCGGTGTCCGTGGGACAGCAAGCTTGTGGTGGCTGTGTTCTCCTTCGTCAACTTTGGACTGTATGTGGCGGACCTGATCTACTCCCAGAGGATCAGATTTGTCTCTTCCCATAACTCGAGAGCGTAGCAGCGGATGGAGGCATGTTGGTATCATGTTGGCTTAAGTTTAAGGTTTAAGTTATTCATCTGTGTTCGTGTTCTGTATTTGGTTTGTGCATTTATTTGATATTTAAAGACAGGAAATACAGAGAGGGTTGTGGGGGGTTGGTGGACTGGGGGATGGGATGGAGGTAAAGATCCCTGGACATCACTGGTGCTGCTCGTGGTCTAACTGAGGCACCCAGACACCTCAAATTCAACGTGAAACTACTCTGGAATGTGAGCATGGAATTTTAACCCTACATTCCCTGCGCCAATCCCCCCCCCCCCCCCGAAGTGACACCCCATCTCTTCAACTCACCCCATCTTCACTTTTGGGAGAACAGCCAGCCTCACCCGAGCAGCCCAGGAGCCTGGTATGTTCTGCCTAAATCCTCATAAACAAAGACACTCCCGCTATTCTTGACCAGCGGCATAACACACACTGCACTGCCCACTTGGAATGCTGCTCTAATAATACATCAAATGTATAAATACTAAAGCTGGCATTGGCATCTGTGGCATCTGAGAACCCCTCACCAGAGAGTTGAGGACATCCACCTGACCGCCGAAAATAAACACGAGCTGCCTGCACTCACAACGAAGCAGTTTCTGAGAGGCTTCTTCTTTAAGCCCATTGAAAAAAACACCACCCACAATTACACAATCTGATCATGGTCAGTGTGACCGAAGCATGTTTGCACGCTGTCACAGAAAGTCAAACAAGTCCTTAAACCAACAGGTCAAATGCAAAAAATGAGATGTGTTTCTATTTAATACATTTCCATTTCCAGCTAACTGCTAGTTAGAAATCTGTGGATGTTTTTGATCTGTGTGAATCACTCCTGGTTCACAGTTTAACACAGAATCGATCAATGTGCTCATGTTCACAATAGATCAAACTGTATATACTAGGTTTATTTGAAAAATACAACTCTACCTTGAACTCTCCAGTTCCCCTCAGCTTTACAGCTTCGCTAAGCTCCTTCTTTGGTTTCATAGTTCGCAACTTTACTGTTTTCATTTAATCTTGCTTACGTCATGGAGGCTCTGTCCATATTTTCTATAGAACATATGTGAGATTCAACTTCGTTTCTCAAAAATCCTACAACCTCCCCCTCCTCCTCCTCTCCGTCCTTCACTCCTCTCAGCTTTGGTCACTTCATCGCTCTAATCCAGGATCAATGTATACCCCCCGTCACAGCTTTGAGCGCTATGGGCGGATCATTTTAAGTCCTGGGGAAGTCGCTGGGCCACAGCACACGTAAAGCAAGTCCATCTCCGGTTGGATGCTGTGGTATCCAAATCTATCTAAGACTTGTGTGTTATTAGAGATTTGCTTTATAAGGCGTTGTACCAATTTTTGTAAATAAGAGAGTAAATACAAGTGAACAATGTGTTCATTCAGAAAAAGCAGCTGAGCAGTAGACGCGGGTTTATTTCAACTGTTTAGCAATTAATAAACATAAATTCCGCTGTGTTTCGTTTTCTTATCATCATCCTGCAGGTCTTTCTATGCACAGGCTCTCTGGAGACATTACTCACTTTACACCTCAGCGGATATTTCCAAAATAGGATACAACATCACTGGAATATGACAGAGCCCAGAGAAAGCAGCGGCTAAAAGTGACAGACGCTCTGTGGCTCCATCAAGGCCCGTGTGCTCCCTGCTGCTCTGCAGATCCCCATTGAGCAGCTGTTCCATGTTCGGTACTCACTTTACTCCTGACTCCTAGCGGGCCTCCATCTTAAACAATGTCAACATGCACGGACGCACACACACATACACACACACATATACAGCCCAGAGTGTCTTTATAATTATTTTGACAGAGATGAACTGCGACAGGTGTCAATCGGAGACGCCCCTTCCTCATGGCAGGGCCGCAGGGCGGCGGAGGGACAGAGGACTGCTGGCTGGCTGTCATGTTTAATCTCTGCTGGTGCACGTTGCTGATGTCAACTTCCCCGCCGTTGCCCTCGGCTCTTGTTTTTCCAAATGTTCGTGTAAATCATCGGCTCACTGATCTAAGCCTATAAAAGTAAAAACTTTTATCAACCGTGAACTGCAGAACATCCAGACAGAGGCTCTCTCGAAATCAAAGACCTCCTCTCTGGGTTTTGCAAACCAGTGAATCAACGAAAATTACAACCATCACTAAATTCCCTCCTGTGACCACGGTACGTCCTTTTCAATCTTCTCTCCACTTAATGAACTCCCTCTAAGCTCAGCGCCTGCTGAACTGCAAACGGAAATGCACAAGCAGTGTGACGTTTTCTATTCCCTTCATTATCTTTTGGGGAGTTTTGCTTAGATTTTTCGGTGAGATTTTGTGATCCGCTCAGGGAAATCCTTCATTAGTTTTGGGTGTTAACATAAAACTGAAGGCTGACATTGATTAGAGCGGATGCTTTAATGACGCTGCTTTGCAGTAATTCTCATTCTTGTGTTCGGGCTGCTGGAGGGAGATGAAGGCACTTGGGGGAGAGTTTCTGAATATGCACATCTCCTCTCACTCAATACAGCTGTCTCTGTCTCTCTCTCTCTCTCACTCTCTCACTCGCCCTCTTATTTTACGTTTTTCACTCACACCTCTGGGAACTTATCACTGCTAGCAACAAATTGTTGTGAACGCTTCTCCTGGGTCAGCTTGGGACGAAAAGAAGTGAATAAAAGGGTTTTTTGTTTTGTGGTATTTTTAATAAATCTCTTGGGCGTATGTCAAAACAAGAAGGAGCGACTGAGTGTTGTCACGCCTCAGCACACATGCCAAGTCTGAGTGATAGTACAGCAGCAGGCAGTGGTAAATTTACTTTTTGTGTGTGTGTGCTGTGTGTGACTGAGAGGCAGAGTCGCAGGGATACGTCACTGAAGTGTTCAGCTGGTTTGAGATTAGGTTCGGCGGATAGTTTTGCAAGTAATTATTGGAAAAGCCGAAGCAAGAAGGGGATGGAAACACTGTGCCGTACGGCCCTCGTGTCCATCTGTTATTGTGCACTTTGTAACATCCGAAAGAAGGGAATAATCCTGTTCCTGATTTGAAGAAATTCAAAAGTATACTGACTCAAGGACATTTTGCAATTAGAGTAAAATATTTACACAATTGCAAATCTATAAATTTGGAGCACTCAAAAAGACTTTTACAAATGATTGATGCTTCCTGTTCTGTTGGGCAGGTCTTCAAAAACACTGAATGCTCCATTTACCAGAATGAAATGACATCACTTTGCCCCCTAAATGCGCCGTCGTTAAAACCCCACACCTTCAGTTTGTATCTTAGTCCCACACAGCCGGATCTATCTCCACAGCGCAGTGTCAGCACTGGGAGAAGGTCTCGCTCCACACATTAACTTTCTGTTGTAGGGGAAAATGCTCTGGCTTTTTTGTCTTTTTTTAAACCAATCACAATCGCCTTGTGCCGATGACTTTGCAAAATACATAGCGCAGATAACGGAAGGGCAGGAGAATGTCAACTGAAATAGGATACCAATTGCAGGCTTCGGCCCACAGCCTAAATCTGGTGAGTCAGATGATTTGACTAGCAGATCAGATTTCTGAAAGCTCCTCTGGAACCGCAGAAGACACGACGGGTCTAAAATGTTGACACAGGAACCAAGTGATTTGTGATCAAGTTGTATCTATCCATTAAACTGCCTTCACACCATCGTGAAAGGAGACAATATTTGACTATATATCGTTGGTGAGTTAAATCCTTTTGAACTAATTCTTTTAGTAATCCAAATGAACTTCCAAAGGACTTGGGATAAAGAAATTACACCATTTCACTGTGTTTCGGGGTGCACCTGTAGATAATAAATTGAGGAAATGATATCACACTGCCCAGCTGACTGGAGAGGACTCATTTTAACAGCTGGTGCTGTTGCAAGGCCTTCTGCTTTATATATAGACGAGAGCACATGCATTCCCATCCAGCAGCCCTATGGGCAAGAATGAGTTCTCTCAAAAGAGACGTAGTGCACCACTTGGCATGGCATGAGAAACACAGAGAGGAAGGCAGCTAGACAAGAGGGTTAGTCCTATTAAAATGTGCAGAGGGGAGATTTTAATATCAAACAGTTGCAAGCCAAGTTCATGGCTTATTTTGAGAATATGCATTGGTGAACTACCAAGGGATAGGCAGCCAAACTGTGTTTGAGATCGGGGGCTCATTAGCGTGGGCCCCATTCGACTGTGCTTCATCTCAGATCTTGTCAAATCTGAGAGGAAACGAAGAAGCACTGGTGGACAGTCTTATGTTAGGATAACAACCCTTCATTTAAATTCAGGTCCCTCAAACATCACAAACCACTTTTTGTACCTTAAAGTGTTTTGGTGAGTCATCTTCAAATCTCAGAAGATTTCTAACCAAACAAATGAACCCTGAAACCCTATGTGTATTTCAAGGAGAAAGATTTTCTTTTGTGTTGATGTGTTGCGAAATGAAAAAAGAAATGACAAATAATTAGATGAATAACATCTGAAAAACTTCTGATCAGTTCCATAACAACCTATATTATTTTGGTCAGAAACTAGAGCTGAAATGATTAGTTGGCTGATTCATGAGTCAGTTGATGGAAATTGTATTGCTGGATCTATTTTGAATAGAGATTTTTTTATTAAAAATTTTGATTAAAAATTTCTCTGACCAGCATATGAAATATTAGTGTACGGTGTGTGACTGCGCGGCTCCGGACAAACGGCACTCGACACCAGGATGGTGGGTTCCAATGCTTTTTATTATTTGATTCTGCTCGGTAGGACACGCCGGCTTCCCGCTCGCTCGATCTCCCTTCGTCCTCTCGCTCGCCCCCGCCTCACTGCTCAAATAGTGGAGAGCACACACACACACAATTATCCCCAGCTGGTTGTTATTGTTTCCACCTGGCACCGTTCCCCGAGCCACTCCCCCTCTCTCACACCTGCAGCCGGGCTGAAACCACGCCCGCCACCACAATTAGGTTTTGTTGGGTTTTTTTGTCACATGTGATTGAACTTGAACTTTATCAAAATGGTGGTATATAGTCAGGATCATACCTAAAATCTGACCTTTAAAGGTCTGTTTTTTTAAACCCAGCCTGGATAAAGGAGCAGTGGCTGCTATAAAGCAATCGGGAACAAGTTGGAGTTCACCAACCTTGTAATTTAACAAAATTATTGTTGGATTAAACACTCCATTTTATTATGTCACTTGTTTTTTATAACATTTGAAAGAAACAACAATACATACATTTACAAAACATTCAGCAGATAAATTGATTATGAAAATGTGCCTTCTTTTAAATATGTACTGATCTTTGTCTCACGTAGTTGATAAAACCCTCCTATGACTAAACTGACATGCCCTGCAATGAATGTTGGCTTATTTTTAAAAGGGTCAAGGTGGGAAGATTTCTTTATGTTCAGTAAATATAACTGTCCGCATTATCTTCTGGCTTGAGTATGTGTGTGTGTGTTTGAATACTGGAGTGTTCAGATATGGCCTCTGTAATGATTGCAAGAGGCTGGTTTCATAGAAAACTATACAGGACTGTCTCAGAAAATTAGAATATTGTGATAAAGTTCTTTATTTTCTATAATGCAATTAAAAAAACAAAAATGTCATGCATTCTGGATTCATTACAAATCAACTGAAATATTGCAAGCCTTTTATTCTTTTAATATTGCTGATTATGACTTACAGCTTAAGAAAACTCAAATATCCTATCTCTAAATATCAGAATATCATGAAAAAGTATACTAGTAGGGTATTCAACTAATCACTTGAATCGTCTAATTAACTCGAAACACCTGCAAGGGTGTTTCCAGAATGCATGACATTTTTGTTTTTTTAATTGCATTACAGAAAATAAAGAACTTTATCACAATATTCTAATTTTCTGAGACAGTCCTGTACATGCATACAGGTTCTTATTTAAGTACAGCAGGTGGGACAGCATGCTCTGATTCTGTAGTATAATGACATACTAGTCAAATAACCTCTCTTCTCTACACACACATACCAAACGTCCACACTATCTGTGTTTAATCAATTATACATGCTCTCGATGTAAACATGTCAGTAATATACATTTAACCTACTTTACACCTCACGGTTTAACATACTGTATATCTTCATTGGTGGGCGCCGCTTAAAAGCCGCCCAGAAGAATGATGCAACTGAATGACTTCAAACCCCGCCCAAAGGTTGTGATCTACTTACTGATTGGCCAGGAAAACCGCATGTCTCTTTTGTGATTGGCTTCTGTCACTGTCTGTCACAGTTATGTGTGCACTATTGAAGTTGAGTACAGGCGAAGCCACGTTGACACTAAAACTATTGTTTCCCGGGGGGTTTCTTGCCTTCACCGGACCGTCACGTCGTCACCGTACACCTGGCTTCGCAGGAACCCTCGGCTGGAACATTTAGAGAAAGGAGACTGTAAGTGTTTTATGAATGTGCCGTATTTCTCATTCATTGCCGGTAATGCAACCTAGCTTACGGAGCGGCTAGCCGAGGACAGGCTGCTAGCTACGAAATGCTATCATCGTCCATCAGCATCAACTGGAGAGCTAATGTTAGCACGAACGTTAGATACACGATAAACGTTGTTAAACAGTGAACTCAACTGAAAGACGTTTTTTCTTTCATGAAGCAGTGGTTTTTAAAAGCACCGTTACAAACTCCGTTAATGAAGGAATAAGACTTCATAGATACCTGCAGAAGATGTTTTCAGATTGCACCGGAACTACTCAAGATAGTAACTGAATCTGTGAGATCACAAAGTTTTTTATCAATCATTAAATGGGCCCATTTCTCAGTCAAATCACCCCGGGGTGCTGCCAAGTATCAGAAAATATGTTTCATCATTCAGCTCCAATATATATATTTCAATAATTGGATCCACAATTATATGGAAGTAACAATCTTGACAAGTTCTATTGTGTATATAATGGTGTTTTGAGGGTTTGTTCATAGCTTTGACTCATTGAAATGCATGTGGCTGTTTTTACAGGTCAGAGAAGAACCAACATCTGACAAGATGAGTGTTGGATTCATTGGAGCGGGCCAGCTGGCTCATGCACTGGTGAAAGGGTTCATGGCTGCAGGTGAGGCCTCGTCTTTATTATACATTATTCAACATTGCTTGAATTATCTTTCACAGCTAATGCTTATGAAATTGCCCTTCATGCATTTGTTTTGTTTTTACTTTAAAAAGCACTTTTTCTGTTTTCTGCCTCCTTTAAACTTTCTAGTTTGTCGAGCTTTTGTACTTATGTGAATTCTACGTCTGGGGATTTTTAAGGTTTTGTCTTACAGTTGTCACTTAACATCTTATGGTTCATCCTCTTAGCTCACTCTCCACGGCCTTCTGTCTCCCTCCCCAGGTGTGATTGCCACACACAGGATAACAGCCAGTTCCCCAGACTCTGAGCTGCTAACGGTGGCAGGGTTGAGGGTGAGAAGTGAAATGTCTGCTTTGTTGTGTGAATCCCTGAAGTGGGATTTGAAATCAAACCATTGGTGTGAGCCTGGGTGTCTCCGAGGGCTTTTGAAGTTTGCAAGTTGCTGTAAAAAGACCCTCCCCCCCTAACCCACCTGCTTACAACAGCTCTTTTTCTTCGACAGAAAATGGGGGTAAACCTGACGACGAGCAACAAAGAGGCGGTCAATAAGAGTGACGTGCTGTTCCTGGCCGTGAAACCCCACATCATCCCCTTTGTTTTGGATGAAATTGGGCCAGACATCGAGGACCGTCACCTCATCGTCTCCTGCGCAGCAGGCGTGACAATCAGCTCCATAGAGAAGGTCAGCCTTCTGTTACTATCCCTCTCCTGTGCTAAAAAGCCTTGCTTGTTCTCCCAAACAGATGTGCTTCTATAGCTGACTACGGACACCACAGACCTGCAGCTTACTCCAAACTCATTGACCCGAGTCCGGTTCTTGAAACGTAGCGTGTCATAATGACAAAGTTCAGCCAGTTGACATGAAGGCAAACTGGTTTAAGCTCGCCCTCTGGACCGGTCTTGTGTTGAATACTGTTTCCCTGTCTGTCTTTCTATCTTTTTCCTCTATCTCAAATTAAGCTTTATCGAGCTGTTTGGACATGCTTTGAAACTAATTAAAGGATATTGTTTAACACACTGCCTCCTCTATGGACCTATTGTGTGTTTCCTTTCACAGAAGCTGCTCCAGTACCGTACAGCTCCTAAAGTCATGAGGTGTATGACAAATACCCCAGTGGTGGTGAGAGAAGGAGCTACAGTGTACGCGACTGGGACACATGCTCAGGTAAAGTGTTAAGTTAAAAAAAGACTCAAATGTATCTCACAGTACAATAACTGTCCAAAAAAGGTTGATATATTGTCTCTATCTCATTTCTTTAACTAATTCTTCTGCATTTTTACCAAAATGTCTCGCTCCTCCTTTCAGGTGGAAGATGGCAAGTTGCTGGAGCAGCTGATGGGCAGTGTAGGTTTTTGTACCGAGGTGGAGGAGGACCTTATTGATGCTGTCACTGGGCTGAGTGGCAGTGGACCTGCCTACGTGAGTAACTTCATAGCTGAGCGTTTGTCAAAAAGGGGCATGTGTGATTCCTTGAAATGGATTTGTAGAGGAGGGTAGCCATCACTCTGTGTAAACCTTTATCCTAAAATAGACTAGCTAGGAATGTTCTTTTCTTTCAAGAGAGCTACAGGGACTAACTTGAATGGAAGTATTTATAATTTAAATAATGACAATCCCAAGTAATTAAATGTTAAAGTGGTACTAGTGTTGAGAAAGTCTTAATTACATTAGGAAAGAAAATCTGCATTGCTGTGGAGCAGTAAATGTTTTTTGTTTTTACAATCCCTTGCACCCGTTCTGTGGCTGGTAATAAATTGACATATGAAAAGAAGTGTCAAGCGGGTGCATATGATGTACAATGTATCCCCCCTGTGGTAATGGTTTGTATCCCCTTTTACTAATTGTGAGGGGTTAGCCATTCAAAATGATTAGATGTCAGTGTTCTGAGATGTACTATAGCGGATTGGAGTGAAGGCATAATGAGGGAAAAGCATTGCAAGCTGGATAAACCACAAATCTGATGATTCAAATAGTTGTAGTGATATGATGTCTGTTTTTATTATTAAGATGTGATGTCATTGCTGCCTAAAGGGAAAACAAACTCACAGCTGTTTGTATTTTTAACAGGCATTCACAGCCCTTGATGCTCTTGCTGACGGAGGAGTGAAGATGGGTCTCCCTAGAAGACTGGCTGTCAGACTTGGAGCTCAGGCCCTATTGGTCAGTTGTGTTTTATTTGTGTGTGTCTGATCTACTGGTCGGCTGTCTATTTGGAAACGGAAAAGCTGATGTGCTGCTTTTAATGCAACAATCATTTTTGACTGGCTCAAAAAAAACACACACAATATTCTCCTTCCACTTATTCCCGTTTCTCATCAGGGAGCAGCTAAGATGCTGCTGGACTCAGAGCAGCACCCCGGCCAGCTAAAGGATAACGTGTGCTCCCCAGGGGGCGCCACCATCCATGCCCTGCACGTCCTCGAAAGCGGCGGCTTCCGTAGCCTGCTGATCAACGCAGTGGAGGCTTCGTGCATTAGAACACGGTGAAACAGTCGCACTTGCCCGTTTTCTCTTGCAATATGTTTTTCGCTGGTCCCAAGATGACGCCACCTGTTTTTGTCATTCATATAAATATTTTTCCTCACTCAGGGAGCTGCAGTATCTGGCAGACCAGGAGCGCATCTCTCCAGCAGCCATTAAGAAGACTACGCTGGACAAGGTGCTCCAGCAGCCCGGCGTGGAAGTCAGCGGTGTTGCTAATGGGAACGGCAGGTCGGGGCTCAGCCTGTTTAACAACCGCGGCCCCAGTATCAAGAAAAAGAACTGAGACACACACAAGCTACGGCTCATCTGGTCTTAAATTGCTTCTAAAATACTTGACATTTATTCCAAATAATTTATTCATGACTGAAGTTATATCCCAACTTTGACCCTGCAGGTTTCACGGCCACTTTACACACAAGCTTAGGTGCATTCTGGAGGCTCTGCAGACCGCTATGGCCTCATGTTGGGATGCAGGATTACAGTGTACACAAAAATATGCACAATGACAAATCCAACTACACACTGAAGAGCAAAAAGACATTTACAATGAGTAGTCTGTCTGGGGTGAAGACTACTGAACAGTTATGTCCCACTCTGCCGTCATGGGCTCCTGTTACACACAGACGATGAAGAAGTCTTTATTATTATTAAATTAAGCCGTAATGTAAATCTCTCTACCCTCATTTGACTTCTGCTAGTACTTGTATTTTGTTTAACCAACAGTATTACAGTATCATGATTTAAAACAAAACGTGACAAACAAATGCATAAATGTCCCCCAATCCAGTCGAATCTAATATTTGTTGGTGCATCTTTATTTTGTTTTTTATTTCCTTTTTGTTATACCTGTATTCCAGAAAGGCTCTTTTTACATTTTCTCTCAAAGGAATTTAAGGTGGTTACCTGGAAATCTCACCGGACAATTATCGACACAATACATTTGTATAGATTATGATGTATCAGCATCACATCAATCCGCGCTGTGTGTTTTGTAATGCTGGTTATATTTGTATCCCCATAATGTTACATGTTATATACATTTAAAAAAAAAAGTCAAAACGTTAAAATTAAAAAAGCAGATTGTTATTTTTGTTCTAAAGCTTGAGTCTGTTCTATGTTTACTGCTTTTTTTTTACTGTCAAAGATGTGTATTAGAGCTTTCCCTCCCTGACTCATCAGTGTCTAATCCAGAGGTACCCTGGCCTGCAGATGGCGCCCTATGATCAAATTAGCCTCTCCGCATATGGAATGGTTAAATGTTAATCAAGGACAACCATCAAATTGACCCACGTGAGCTCTCTTATTGGTTAATGGTATTAGCTGTGGAGCAGTTACTAATTTTACCCATTCATGAAAAAATTCTGGTTTTGTCCTCCAGTGTCTTCCCCCCCCCCCCCATAAAAAGCATGAATATGGCAGTTGGAGGAAAGCAAGACCAATTTTAGAAGCCTTCCATCAACGGAACAAATGACCGGTGAATGAGATTGTGGATTTCGACTCCGATCCAAAGTCCCCTCTTCTCTGCTATTGATGTAAATATAAGTATTACTTAACAAATACAGAAAATAATGCTGAAAAAAGGAACCTCATCAGCTCAAGGAATGTACTGATATCATTGATTTTGGAGTAATATGCCCCCTCGGACCTATATTATTATTGGATCATTTCATCTTTGTGTAACGTCGTGCTCTAGTATTTTCTTAAGGGGAATTAGCTAAATAGTTACACTTGCTGCTTGTGTTGGTTCTAAAACTATTTTTTAAAACTTTTTCTTTTTCAAGTTGTCTCTTTTCTGAACTTTATGGGCCTCAAATTGTCATTTAAATTAAACAAAATGAGAATTCAACAGGAGGAATCGTGCTTTTGGGAAACCGCCATCAACTGAAATATGACACGGTGGCCCATTTGGTGACAGACTTTTTGGAATCTTTGGATACGTGCTTTGTATTTTTTGAGATTTCCATAATCTGTTTTTTATATGAAATTTTTATCTGAAATAAGTAATAACCTCAATGGTGTGCTTAAATACGGTACATTAATAAATGTTACTTGCCACCGCCGGGTGCTGCACTATTTGAAGCTACACATGGATGTGTTCAGAATCAGTGTGACAGAAGAGCAGTTACCTTTGGGTAAATTGTGAGATTGCAGCAGACTTAAAGTTGAGATATTTGGGCCCGTTCCTACGCTCCAGACTGCTACATTTTGGATTAACAGATGCCACTTTGTGTTAGAGTAAGATTGGGCCCCTTGGTCAATTCAGACAGCACACAGGTGCTTAATAGAGAAGGAAAACAGTCATCAAGAAAAGTGATGGTTTGTGAAGAACCATGTCCTCATTATAATTGAACAATTTGTAGCTGTAGGATTAGTTTATTTTCCTTGAACTAATACACACAGCAGCCTTGATTAAATTGCGTCCTGCATGCTCTTAGTGCACTTGTGTCATTTATTTGTGCCGGCGATGTTTTTTCCCCTGCCACTCAAGTGTCTTGGTAATCCCCCTTTTATTGTGAAAGGTTATTCTCTTCATGTTCCTAGCGCTGTCCATAAAGATTAGCCATTCCTGGAAAGACTTCCATTTTACTCTCATTATTAGACTTCGGTTACCTTTCGTCGGTCGGGCAGCTATGAGCACCTCTCCTCCATCTAAGGTGAAGAGGGTGTGCGCTGTGTCAATCATCCTAACACCAGCAAAGGGTCTAAACTCACAGTTCAATGGCAGATAATCCTCAGAAGTTTCTGCTGTGTGTGTGTGTGTGTGTGTGTGTGTGCGCGCTCCAACCCAGCATGGGGTTTCTATCCACAGGTAGGCCAGATGCTACCTGTCATCTCCATTCAATCAGTGTAATCACTGACCTTTGTAGTAACATGGTTGTTTGCATGTCGTATCGGGCGCCAGAAGCAGTGCCAGAAATCAAGATGAGTGAGTAGATTGAATGGCTTTTTCTCCTTCCATCATCATCACCACCACCACACATCCCCCTAATCCCCTCTATAATGAAAAACTTAAAGAGGCGAGCAAGGGAAAGAGGTGTTAGCGGGAAGTCAATTGTCCATATTCCTCTTTTTCACTGGGCACCACTGTACGGCGTGTGTGTGCGTGTGCGTGTGTGTGTGTGTGTGTGTCCAATGCACAGCTATGATCTCCTGGCTGATACAGTATCAGCATGATGCAGCTGTCTGGTGAAACGGTTGCAGAAAGAGGAAGTTCTAACAGTTACCACACAGTGAATGAATCTGCAGTATGGGTTTCCCTCTCAAGCCAACTTGCGATGTGTAAAGGATGCCTGGGGAAACGCATCAGCTTTGGTCTCCTGATTGTTAGTCAGACATGCACAGAGGTGTGTAGTCTGTCCTCATATTCCGATCTTCTAAGACAAAGCAGCAAAACAAGGTGTACCATAACAGAATGCACACGTTTGTCCTGGTCGAGGCAATTTTTTTTTTTTTACATCTGTTTTTTTTTTTTTTTAAGTTATATTTATTCAACGTGTCACCTTTCCACCTCAGTGTTGAGATATGAAGACTGTTTTTAGTGGTTAACATCAATGTAGGGTTACAAGCAGCGTTGGGTTAAGTACTAAGATATTGTACTTGAGTAAATGTAGCAATATTAAGCTGAAAGTTAAAGCTTTGCAGCTGAAAGTGTTCATGAAGCAGAACGCTCCACTTCATAGTAATGTAATAGCAGTTCCTGATGCATTTCAGTGTAAGCATCAAACAAGCTGCTGAAATTATGATTAAGAGGACTAATGTCCACCTGAGCAGAGGACCAAGTCACTCTGAGTTTTGTACTCCAACCTTCTCTATGCTTTGTTGACGTAGCCTGGCCGGCCTGTTCAATCTCTTGTAGCCTACGAGGCGCGCTGGTTGGCACTCATTGTGCCGCCCTGACCCACGGTGTCCTCACTGAAGCCTGTAGGCCCCCTTCATGTTCCCCCTTCAGTTAAACACTAGCTGTGTGTTTTGAACTTTGTTAGAGCTGCCTGCTCCTCCGTTGCCTTGTTGAGAGCCCTTTAGAGGCAGTAGACACGCTCCAATCTCATATGCAGCAGCTTTGATTTTTTAGCTGGACATTTGCGTTACAAGTGTCAGTGGCATAAAAGGATAGACTTTACTAGAGTAAAGTGCAAGTACTTGGGTCAATTTACCATTGGCTATCTGTGTAAGGAGCATTTATGTGGGCATATTTACTCAAAGTGAAGGATGCGTAAAATAAGAAACACATTGTATTCAGGCTTTGGAGAGAAGTTGTCTGGAGTTTCTAAGATTGAAGAATTGTTAGTGGCTCCTGAAAACCTCCTTCTTAACCTCACTTTACAATAACGAAACGTATTAGAAATCATTTAAGTGGCATTTAAAAATATTTACCTTTAGCAGCCTGGCAGCGATTAGTTTTTGCCTGTGAAAGCCTGAGTGGAAATATGAGTTGTTAAAATACCAGCAATATTTCATAAACTGATGGCATTATCCAGAAATAGGCTGCTTATATTGGTTGAGTGCTTCCTTGTCTTTTATTTAAAAAGTCATTAGTTCCTCAGAGGTGGAAATGGAGTATTGATGAACTACTGCATTGGTCCTAATGGTTTTGGTTTGGTTTTAAATTGTAATTGAGGTTCGATAATGTACAATATATGATAGAGGTTAATGGCTTTCAGTTGGCTTCTGAACTAAACACGGATAGTTGTATGTCTGTATGTATGTCTAATACGTTGATGCTGTCATTTTTACAGTGGAGTTTCACCAGATTTTCTTTTTACATTGCACGATGGTCCGTATATTTAACACTAACAAAATAAAAAAAATTTAAAAAGTAATTAATGTAAAAATCATAATATTGAATGATTTCTATATTACGGTGCATTTCTGTTGTCAGTACAATTCCCAGTACAATTAACAGTGATTAAATGTATTTATTACAATATATGAATGCCCAAATAAATTTCTGTGCTGGCATATAAATTTACGTTGTTTACGTTGTCACTGTCAAATAAACCAAATTTAATTGATTTCAATTAAACAGTCTGTTACTGTCGGGATTTGACAGTTTTTCACCACATATTTTTTTACAGTGTACAACCAAAAGACAAAAATGCAAAATAAAAATATAAAATAAAAAATTAGTTATCACAAACACATTTAGTCATCTTGTCACATGTACATGTAATTAGATATAAAATGTAGTTCTATACAATTGGCCATCATTTCCTTTTAGAGGAAGTACAGCAGTAGAAATCTACATGGCACTTTGAGTTTTCATATTTAAATTCATCAGCTCAAAAACAGGACATCTATAATGAATTGTAAATGCTCAAGCAGAGTTATTTTACTGTCTCTAAATCTAAAACCACAAAACAGATATTTTCTCTTTTAATTCCATCCCTCGGTCGTTGACACCGTAAGTTCACATATATGCAGAGAGGCTGTCACACTTTCCACACCGAGTTGTGTTATCACAACATTCACAACAGTCCATCACACACCGTAGTAGAGTCCCGTGTCTCTTTAAATGCGGGTTGCGTAGATCCTCCATGAATGAAACCATGTGACCCAAACATCATTTGACGTCTGGCGCCTTGGACCAGAGACTAAAACAAGCGGGGTAGGAAGGAGTGGATACATATATGTAGACCTGCGGAGGAAAAACACACACACGCGCATTTCTCCATCCGTCTCTCCTCACCCGGGTCGACCAACCATCCGGTGAACCCACAACCTCCGAGGGCGAAAGTCGCTTGGTTTGACTTCTGGTGAGTCAGCTGGGTTAAAATCAAACATTTGAAATCCTTAAAAAGTGCTGAATATAGAGGTGTTTGTTTTGCTGAGTGTGCGCGGCCGCCTCCGCCGTTACCGCCGCACTAGAGCCGCTCGCTCGACCCGGCGAACTCCCGGCAGCTCCGCCGGGCTGGTAGTGCTGAATCATCCCGGTTCAGTCGTCGCCCCAACGAGCTGTTGCCGAGAGACCTGGTCGGTCTGAGCGGAAAGCCACTCCGACCGACCGAGCGACCGACCTGCCGGCCGGCTACCCGGCGCCTTTTCCCGTAACAACACAGACAAAGAGGGCACGCAACGTACGGCTGTCAAGCTTTAAAAAAGAAAGAAAGAAGAAGAAGCCATGTGTCGGAATTAGGAGACCGTGCGGGGAGTCCGAGGGTGTTCCGAGCCGGTGGAACGGTCGGGGATTCCCTCGTTCCGTGGCCACCAAATGCCTCGACATTTAGAAAGGTGAAAGTACGAATAGCAGAGGGAGGCGAACCCGAACGGAGCACAGCGAAATCCACACACACACACACACACACACGCGACCTCCACGTTAGCTGCTCCGACTGTCCTCTCCTCGGGGTGCTGAAGCGGCGGCGGTGGACACACACACAGCCCCCGGAGCCGCCCGCTGTCGCTTCGCCCCCGTCTTCCTCCGGTAAGATGTGTGCGGTCAGCGTGTTCGTTAAAGCGTGCTCAGGTTGTGTCACTGTGTTTACGGTTTATGTTTTTTTTTTTTTTTTTGAATCCTCACCCTGACTCTTGAGGTTTACGTTTCGTATTCTCGCTGCTTGCGTGCTGAGTTGGCGTTGTGACAGAAGTAGATATGTGTAATGTATGTATAAATACACAAGAAAAAACGGCCGACAACGGGAGACAACTCCGGCCGACATTGTGGTGTTTGTAACCCGGCCAGCCGTCAGGCGGGTAGCCATAGAGTAACGGTGACGGTCGGCAGTGACTCTGCTTCATGACATTTGCTTTTGTGTCAGACGCTGTTCGACCGACAGACCTTTTTGTTCGCTTATCTATTTACAGTAGGTGCTCCATTCATTTTTACATGTACGGGTGGCGGTTTAAACACAGAGGAGCCGTCTATTTCCTGGTTGCACACCGGCTGGGCAGAGATGCTGATTCATCACAACGTTGTTATTTCTCAACATTAGCGCGAGCCGAGCGGAGGCATGAGGGAGCCATGGCAACAGGGAGGCTCGCTTTGTGTTTGAGGGTCTGGCTCCGAGGATGTTGACGGCTTCGTGGGAGAATTAGAGCTGTCGGTGTGTTTTTAAAAATGTCATTAGTGCTAAATTTGGTTATTTTTCCTTTAAGAGAGGTTTACGTTTCCACTTAAAGTGGCCTTAGAGCAAATGTGAGGAACTTAGACAATGGCATAATGCATATGCAATGACGATTATTTAGTAGATTAATCTGTTTGTTATTTTCATTTTCGGGTCGTGACTTGAATAAACCCCTTTTGACACTCACATAGCAGTCAACTAATACTCGCTGTCCATGATGTCTTGCAGTGACCTCACTCACCGTTTTCCCAAAAGTCAACAAATAAAAAAAAGCCTTCTGTGCTAGTATAAAATGTATTTGGACAAGAACAGGCAAAAGTTGGGGGGCAGGAGGCATTCCCATTGTCACGGCTCGTGAGAGGGATCCAAAAGCAAACGCCGGAACCAGGTAAAGTATAAACACAAAATGCGTATTTATTGTCTCTCTTTCCAAACGACAACTGAAATACTCTGGCCTTCCGGCAATCCTCCGCACCGAACGTAGAACTGAATGTCTCTCGAAAACAACTCAAATACTCAGGCCTTCCGGCAATGCACCGCCGTCGTCGGCGGCGTCCCGTGTCTCCCTCGTGACGTAGGAATGGAAGCCACTGCGGTCTCCGGACCCAGGAAAACGCGTGTCTGGAAGGCTGTACTCGGCAATCCCTCGGCGCCGATCCTCTGAAAGATGTCCCTCTTTAACTGCTCCCTGAAGACTTGCAGCAGCTGCCAGCGATGAGTGCACTCCTCCCAGCTGCCCTGCATCAATCTGATTAGACCACAGAAGAGAGAACAAGAGTCCCACCAGCTACCTCCTGAATTACTGTGGCTCCCCCTTGTGACCCTGTCCCGTATCCCCACAGTACCCCCCCCTCAACGGGCGCCTCCTGGCGGCCGCCCGGGCTTACCCGGATTGTCCCGATAGAACTCCCGGAATAATGTGGAGCCAAAAATCTGCCGGCGGGGCCGCCAAGATCGTTCCTCCGGTCCATACCCCTCCCAGTCCACCAGATATTGAAAACCCCGCCCCCGACGCCGGACGTCCAGTATCCGGGAAACCCTGTGTGCTGGATGCCCCTCGATGACCAGGGGAGCCGGGGGAGCATTGGCCGGAGGGCTGAATTCGCTCTCCCCCACCGGTTTCAACAGCGAGACGTGAAACGTCGGATGTACCTTCAGGGCCGCCGGCAGGGTCAGACGAACCGCCGAAGGGTTGACGATCCGTTCGATAGGGTATGGTCCGACGTACCTTGGGTTCATCTTGCGGCCCTCCGTTGCCAGGGGGAGGTCCTTCGCGGACAACCACACCTGCTGTCCTACCCTGTACGCCGGAGCGGGGACTCGATGTCGGTCAGCCATCTTCTTGTTGATCTCCCCCGACCGGGTGATAGCTGCCCGCGCCGAGTCCCACACCTCCTGAATCCGCCGGAGATGGTCATCGACGGACGGGACTGCCACTGCTGCCTCCTGGATCTGAAACAACGGGGGCTGAAAACCGAAACAGACCATAAATGGCGACATGCCCGTAGCAGAACGTGACAGGGAATTGTGGGCATACTCCACCCACGGCAGGAACTTGCTCCATGACACCGGATGCCGCGCCGTGATGCACCGCAACGCCGACCCCAGGTCTTGATTTGCCCGCTCAGTCTGTCCGTTGGACTGTGGATGATACCCTGAAGATAAACTGGCCCTTGCCCCCACAGCCCTGCAAAACGCACCCCATACCTTAGACGCGAACTGCGGTCCTCTGTCGGATACAATGTCCATAGGGATCCCGTGAATCCGGAACACATGCAAGACCAACAGCTCGGCGGTCTCCAACGCAGAAGGCAGTTTGGTGAGGGGAACATAATGAACCGCTTTGGAAAAACGGTCCACTATGGTCAGAATGGTTGTGTTCCCGTCGGATGGAGGCAAGCCCGTAACAAAGTCCACCCCGATGTGGGACCACGGCCTGCCCGGGACAGGCAATGGTTGCAGCAGGCCCGCCGAGGCCTGATGCGAGGCCTTACCTCTGGCACATTCGGGGCACGCCGCCACAAACGCCCTCGTGTCTCGATCCAGTCCCGGCCACCAAAACCGCTGACGAATGAAGAGAGCCGTCCGTCTCGCCCCCGGATGACACGTCAGCTTCGATGAATGGCCCCACTGAAGTACCTGCGATCTGACCGTCCGTGGCACGAACAGGCGGTCCGCTGGTCCCCCCTCTGGCACCGACTCCCCCCGCTGCGCCTCCTGCACCACCGACTCGATCTCCCAAGTTGCCGCACCTACAATACACTCGGACGGAAGTATGGGCGTGGAATCCGGTGATGCCGGCGGCGGGAAGATCCTGGAAAGGGCGTCCGGCTTGCCGTTCTTGCTTCCCGGGCGATAGGACAACGTAAACTGGAAACGGCTGAGGAACAAGGCCCACCGTGCTTGTCGGGAATTCAGCCTCCGAGCTGCCTGGATGTACGCCAGATTCTTGTGATCCGTCCAAATCCAGAAGGGCTGCAGGCTACCCTCCAACCAATGCCGCCATTCCTGTAGCGCGAGGACCACTGCCAGCAGCTCCCGATTCCCGACGTCATAATTCTTCTCCGCCGGACTCAACCGTTTGGAGAAGAAAGCACATGGATGTAACTTCTGCGTTGACGGATCTCGCTGAGACAAAACGGCCCCGACCCCTGCTTCCGACGCATCCACTTCCACCACAAACTGCCGAGCGGAATCAGGGTGCCTAAGAATAGGGGCGCTGGTGAAGAGAGACCTCAATTTACTAAACGCCCCCTGTGCTTCTGGCGTCCAGCAGAAGGATGCCTTGGTGGATGTTAGCGCGGTGAGAGGTGCGGCCACTCTACTGAAGTCCCTCACAAACCGGCGATAAAAATTTGCGAACCCCAGGAACCGCTGCAAGTCCTTCCGCGTGCCCGGGATCGGCCAGTCTGCTACCGCTCGAATCTTATCAGGATCCGGTTCCACCTGCCCCCGCGCAATCACGAACCCGAGGAAACGAACCGACGCCACGTGAAATTCGCACTTCTCGGGTTTAACGTATAGCCTGTTTTCCAAAAGTCGCCGCAGCACCAGTCGCACCTGTTGCTGGTGCTCGGTGAGGGACCGGGAGAAAATCAGGATATCGTCCAGATAAATGAAAGCGAAGCTACTGGTGATATCCCGAAACAGATTATTCATTAATGACTGGAAGACGGCCGGGGCATTTGTCAACCCAAACGGCATGACCCGATACTCGAATTGCCCCATGGGCGTGTTAAAGGCCGTCTTCCATTCATCACCTTCGCGGATACGAACCAAATGATAGGCGTTTCGGAGATCCAGCTTGGTAAAAAACTGCGCCTGAGAGAGAGGTTCGAATGACGGGTCGATTAACGGCAATGGAGTCTTATTCTTTATCGTGATTTGATTCAAGCCCCGATAGTCAATGCACGGACGCAGTGAGTGGTCCTTTTTCTCAACGAAAAAGAACCCCGCGCCTAACGGGGCGGACGAAGGACGGATGAGACCCGCGTCCAGGCACTCCCGAACGTATTTTTCCATTGCTAACCGTTCCGGGCGGGAGATGTTGAAAAGACGGCTAGTGGGCAGCGGAGCCCCCGGGAGCAAGTCTATCGCACAATCGAAAGGTCGGTGCGGTGGCAGAGTACAAGCCTTGTCCTTACTAAAAACCTGCGCAAGGTCATGGTAGACTGATGGAACCGTGGATAAGTCTGGAGGGAGTGATGGTACCACTGGCGTCGCTGGTGTTCCCCTCGCAGCCCGCAGACACCGGGCATGACACCCCACGCTCCAGCCCGCGATGGCCATAGTTGTCCAATCCACCATGGGGTTATGAAGCTTTAACCACGGGAGACCCAGCACGATCGGACTCGCCGGAGACGGAATAATTAGCAACTGAATGGTTTCTGAATGGTTTCCCGATATACGGAGCGTGAGGGGGCCTGTGCGATGCGTGACTCGGCTGATCAGTCGACCATCTAGCGCGTTAACTGCCCTGGCGCCCTCGAGCGTCTCTAACGGTACTCGCAACCGGGCGGCTAGCCCCTCGTCCATAAAATTAGCATCAGAACCGGAGTCCACGAGGGCGGTGGTCGAGTGATTATGGGAATGAAACAGTAGAATGGCCGGAATGGAAATACGGGATGGGATAGTAGAGGACGCCGCGTTACTCACCAGGAGGTCCTCTCCGCCTGGTGAGGAGCCCCGTTTGGGGGACTCCGGACAGTTCCTAGCATAATGTCCCGCGCGTCCGCAATACAAACACAGTCGACGACTAAACCGCCGTTCGCGTTCGGACAGAGTCAACCGAGCCCGCCCCAACTGCATCGGCTCGCCCGCGCCTCCCGAAAACTCCCCCCCCGACCCAACCGGGCTCGAAACCTCCCCCCCCGTGAACTGCGGACGCGACGGCCGCCTCCCCCGCTCGCGTTCACGTTCCTGAATGCGATTATCCATCGTAATCGCCAACGAAATAAGCTGCTCCAAAGTGGTGGTGGCGTCGCGAGAGAGCAGCTCGTCCTTCAGGGTCTCCGACAGGTTCCGCGCAAAAATGGTCCTTAGCGTGTGTTCGTTGGCACCGCTCTCGGCGGCAAGGATCCGGAACGAGATAGCAAAGTCCGCCACTGATCCAGACCCCTGCCGCAGCGACAGCAGCCTATTCAAAGCATCCTGCCCCCGCACCGGGTGGTCGAACACACGTCGCAGTTCCTCAGAAAAACCCGCGAAAGAGCTCAACGCCGAGGACTGACCCCCCCACAACGCGGTCGCCCACTGGGCCGCCCTTCCCCGAAGCAAATTTATACAAAAGGCTATCTTGGCTCTGTCGGTGGTATAACTGCGGGGCTGCAGGTCGAACACGAGCTCGCAGTTCAGTAAGAAGCGGCCGCACCCCTCGGCTTCCCCTGCATACGGTTCTGGCAGCGGAACCCGCGGCTCCCGGTCGTTGGCGGCGTTGGTCGGACCCTGGTCCTCCTCTCTCCCTGGAAGATCCGGACCTCCCGATGCCGCAGCCCCCGACGTCCCTGGCCGGTCCATCCGTCGATTCAGCCTCTCCAAGGACTCCATCATCAGCACCAGCATCTGCTCGTGCCTCCCCACCATCGCTCCCTGGGCGCTGAGAGCCTCCTGCACGGATGCCGGGTTTGCTGGATCCATGTTGTCTGGCCGAGGGATTCTGTCACGGCTCGTGAGAGGGATCCAAAAGCAAACGCCGGAACCAGGTAAAGTATAAACACAAAATGCGTATTTATTGTCTCTCTTTCCAAACGACAACTGAAATACTCTGGCCTTCCGGCAATCCTCCGCACCGAACGTAGAACTGAATGTCTCTCGAAAACAACTCAAATACTCAGGCCTTCCGGCAATGCACCGCCGTCGTCGGCGGCGTCCCGTGTCTCCCTCGTGACGTAGGAATGGAAGCCACTGCGGTCTCCGGACCCAGGAAAACGCGTGTCTGGAAGGCTGTACTCGGCAATCCCTCGGCGCCGATCCTCTGAAAGATGTCCCTCTTTAACTGCTCCCTGAAGACTTGCAGCAGCTGCCAGCGATGAGTGCACTCCTCCCAGCTGCCCTGCATCAATCTGATTAGACCACAGAAGAGAGAACAAGAGTCCCACCAGCTACCTCCTGAATTACTGTGGCTCCCCCTTGTGACCCTGTCCCGTATCCCCACACCCATGTCTGTTAATGTTGAGCATTGACTGCTCATTAACCCGCACAGAGACTTGTGCTAAAAAAAGAGAGCGCCTCAATGAACTCCATGCAATGCAACAGAATATCCTCTCATTGATCTCTTGTAGATGGGCCATTATCTGCTGCCTCCTAGCAACCTATGAGTATTGCAAGAGGAGTAATCTGGAAGCTCTGTGGACTCAAGAAAAACACAAACTTCACACCCTAATGACTCCATATCAGCAGCTTTAGTTAGAGTCAGCACTCTGCGGAGTGTATCAAAAGTATGTAGTAAGCAAGTTGGCAAGTACTGTAATAGAGGGTCATAATGATGAAACAGTTGAATCAGTATTGGAGAGGAGAGCAACCCCCCTCACTGTCTTTCACACACACACACACACACACACACACACACACACACACACACACACACACACACACACACACACACACACACACACACACACACACACACACAACCAAGGGGCTAAACTTTTTATACTTGGTATCAGTATTTAATCAGTGCTTGAAGTGCATTTCTCTGTCAAGTACTTTCCCCATCCTTCCCTGGTGTTTGCGGTAATTGAACGCTGACCAATGCTTATGTGTGCAACTTTGCTGATGGTGGTGAAGCGGCAAGGCGCGGAGCAAGGGGGATGAAGGAAGAGGGAGGAAGAATGAGAGATGGGATTTGCGGAGAGATTGAGAACAAGGACCTTTTTGTCTTCAAGGCATTCCCCTGAAAATGCTGAGGCGACGCAAATAATCTCTCGCTTGACAGATGGCGTTTTCACTTGTTACTTACCAGAGCTAGTTTCTTTGCCTTGCCACATGCAGTCGTGCACGCATGTGTGTGTGTGTGCGTGTGTGTGTGCGTGTGTGTGTGTGTTAGTGTTGGGGAGAGAGAAGGCCGGATATGTAAAACACAAATAAGGTGCTAAGATTTAGTTGATATGGGGCTCTGTGTGAGAGCACATAAGCACTAAGGTTAAAAGTATGTGTGTGTGTGTGTGTGTGTGTATGTGTGTGTGTGTGTTAGAGAGAGAGTTCCTGCTGCAAGATGTTGAAAGAAGATGCAATGGGAGGTGATTTTACTAGTTGGTCATTACAGCATTTTGCATTCGCCATAATGCCAAATAATGAGTGCTTACATAACTTCTTTATCACATCACAGCTGTATGTGTTTATGTATGTGGGAGGGCTCATAAAAATTTCTCTGCATTTACCGGGGTGAAGTTGATGTAACACTGAACCCCCTCTATGAAGAAGGAAGGACTGAACTTTTTGAAGCATTTTATACCTCTGAGAGGAAAATATGCACAAATGTTGAGAGCTGAAATGATTAGTTGATTAGTCAATTAGGGAAATATTCTTATTCATAGTCTCTTCTGAGTGAACATCTTTGTAGACTGATGGTCAGATGAAACAGGCCGATGAACACAAAAACTTCAGCTTGTGATTTAAGTAATTAAAAAGGACTTTTTTTGGCCTTTTATTTGCAAATCTGTTAATCCAAAATATGACTTATCAATGATGAAAATAATTATTAGTTTTGTCTTCAAATCTTTCTCTGGTTTGTGATTTGTTTTACAGTTAATGCATGACAAAAAATAGCAGCAAATCCCCTCCTAAGGCTCTGGAATCCAATCTTGGAGGGCAAGAATCTAGCATTGTTTCAGTAACCTGCTTAAAATGAATGATTTTAATAAAAAAATCATTCATTGACATATCAATTACCTACTGTAAATGTCCCGGGAAGCTTTACCAGAACAATTGACAACCTACTTTTAGGAATGTGAAAGGGTTTTGTAAAGCTGAAATGCGTCACTGTTTATTTTAGTTTTGTCAAATAGCAGCCGTACAAGAAGACATTTTAGAAAGGTCACCTTTTATTGCAGGACTATCGTACGGGATTGCATTAGATTGCACAGGTGTTCACATTATTGTGTCCATCTCCTGTGTGAAAGAGTTTAGGATGAGTGTAAATCATTTGTTTATGAGCTTGTTCACTACTGGGATCCCTTTATTTTAAGTGTTGTTATTTTTGCAAATTTCTGGGAGTGAGAGATAAGTAAAGAAAGTAAAAGCAGGATTGAAAGACGGAACGGGAGAGTGGGTAAGAGAGATAGAGAGGCAGAGAGAAAATTAAGCAGATCAATAGTTGAGTGTTTTTTCTCCACAGTAATGATGAAATATGGTGTAAGCAGATCTAGTGCATAATCATTGCTGTGCTCTACTGTTTTCCCTGCTTCCGTGTGAGTGTGCTGCATGTTCTTGTGTTATTTTGACTGTGTGTTAAATCTACCTTCTCTCCACAAGTGTTTTGACTCCTTATTTACAAAACCTTAAGAACCGACAAATCTACAAATCCAAGATCAAAACCTATTGCAGAACACACACGTGAGATGCACAGAGGATGAGGAAAGTAAAAAACGGTTTAAAATACTGATCCAACCCTCCGACCTGAAATGTATTGAAACAACAATATTAGAAAGCTGCTTTTCTATACCTCTCTGTGATCAGCACTTTAAAGTTTAGTTTTCATGTTTCCCCTCAGAGGACTCTTGTGTTTCTTTTTCACGCTCCAGTTAAAGGAGACCAGTCCTTCCGCACATTCGCTCCATACCTGAGCAATGGTTTTGTTTTGCGTGCAGTGCAGAGATATTGAGAATGTAACTGTGGAGTAGTAACAGGAGTATCCGTACCAGAGGTTGTCTGCTGCTTGCATCATTTCCATGCGCCAAATTGCCGCATTTTTTAACTGCAGTGTGACGATCCCGGAATTGGGGTTTGAATTTCTGAACCTATTTAAAACAAAAATACGTATGCACACACACACACCACGTGGATCAATGCAGAGGGGCGTCGAGAGGGAACAAATGTACGTGTGTGCCTCAACGCTTTGCCTTCACCTGTGGAAGTTTGGAAACTTTCCAACAAAGCTGTTTGCAAAGCAAATTGTGCACATCCTTCAAACGCCTCTAAATCACCCTCAAAGTAAGGGAACGTAACTATGGCGACTGGTATTGCCTTGACTTTTTAACCGATGGGTTTCACATGATTAACATCTCTGGATGCTGGTTCGTCTTGTATTTTGATCTAATGTATCTCTCCTGTATTTGTTTGACCTTTCAGGTTACTATAGACCCACAGCTAACGTTAACAACTTTTTGTTTATTCAGCAGGTTGTTTAGTTTATGAAATTTCATAAAAAACAGCCAAACACATTGATCACCGGGTGATCTTCAGATGTCTTGTTTTGTCTAGTCAACAGTTCCCAACTTATAGATATTCAATTTATTATCACATATCATCACAAGCAAGATGGAACCTGGTTGTCCTAGTTTCCTAAAGAATGACTTAAAGGATTCATTGGAGGTTGACTGTTTTTTTCTATTGATCAACACATTGATTAATCAACCTCACCTTTCAGCTCTAAAGCCGACAAAGTTTGATTTTGATTTATTTTTAACTGGAGACCTTGCAATGTATTATTAAATGAGAGCAAACGCAGAAAAAGGCCACACCAAAGTATTTGAACAGTTATCTATGCAAACCTATGTCGATATGAACGTTATGTTTTTGTTTTTGTATACATTCTACTTGAGGACGTCTTGTGTATGTATGATGGAAAATGGACTTTGTTAAGTATGCTACAGTCCTGTGAGTGTGTATGTTTCTCCTCCCTCAAAGTGGCAGCACATGTGGAACCTTGACAAGGTCTCCTGGAAGGCCTCGGGGCAAAAGGCCCCTGACCTCCAGGACACCTCCGGGAGCTACAATCTCCTCTTGTTTGTGTGTTGAATGTGTGTCTCTGATGTCATCTCCCTCGTGTGACTGACACCGATGCGTGGATCCCCAAAGACTCACACCAATGTTTAGTAAACTTTTCTCTCAACTTAGTACTGCTGACGTCCGGGGGAAATAAACATTAACATCGTTTTATTTATTGCTGTCTCCCTCATCCACAAAGAGAGGACAGCTCCTACGGGACATACTTCACTCTCTTACCAAAAGAAAGCACTTATGAAAAAAAAGGAGGCAGAGCTCAATCGCCCTGACGGTGCAGTTTTTTTTTTTTTGCTTGTGTTGGGAAATTTGTCATCACATTCCGACTTACTACCTGGAATGGGAAAAACGTGTCGACGGCAGGACTTTTTTCGTGCCTTTTTAATAATACACTTGCGCTGTTGTGCGTGCGCACACACACACACACACACGCACACAAACACTTTTTCCGTGATCTCTCTTCTCTTGCCTTACATTATAATATGCATATGAGGGCCCTCCTTTGCTTGTGTCTTCTCCTATGTTCCCCTCGTGTTATCGTGCTTATTTCACGCTCTGCGTAACCTCCTGGTTAATAGCCTCCTGCTCCCTCTGCACAGACACGGCTCAGAGTGGGGTGTTGTTCTCCTCTCCTTCTCCTTTTGGGTTCCTCACTTTCTCTCCGTGGCCCCGCATCTCCTGCCCCCTCCACGTACACAGGTTGCCTTTATCGTTCATCTGATTCCGAATTCTCAATTAGCCTGCGCACGGTGCTCATTGTTCGTCATTGGCCGACTCCCTCAACACCCCGCGGCCCACGCTCCATCAGCGAGAGCAGCTTTTATTTTTTGTAAACAATGCAGAGGTGAACTGCAGCCGGGTGCGAGTTTTATGGCGCTCTGAGGTTTTAATCCACGCTCCCCACATTCAGCTCTCTTTGTCTTTCCATCACGTCCTCTCGGTGTCTTCACCGCCTCACTCGGCTGCCATCCTTTGTGTTTGCCATTATTGAGAGTTGCCTGAGGGATGAGGCGCAGTTAAGGCAGGTGTTATGTTGGGATTATTCAATAAAGGCAGACTTGCCACTGCATCACAACCGACTTGTGACTCTCACCGTCTATTCTTGATCATTCACTATACGCTAGCTTGTTTATGCTTGCATACACCCATGCACACCAGCCCCCAGGTCGCAATTGAAGCGTCTAATCTGGCTATTTTCCTGTGTGTGTGTGTGTGTGCAGCATGCCACCAGCTCTTTCTATGAAATTCCTCTCTCTGTGTGTTGGCAGTGGCTAGAGCAAAAGGTTCTCTCAAACAAGATTAATTAGAGCTCCGTCTGAGGCCAGACACTCACCCACACACAGAGTGTACCATCCCGTTCTTGTGCACCTCACGAAGGAAAAGAGTCCTGCTTTGAGTTCCTTACACACTTCGATCTATCTCTATAAACCCCATGATTGCTGTGTTCACCTACTGTCTCACTATTACTCTTGTTTTCATCCTTTCTCTAGCACTTGATTTGCCGACACGGCAGCCTTCTCAGCGAGTGTGTGTTTATCAGAGAGCAGAAGGTTGGAGGAGAGAGAGAGGGGGGGGGGGGTGGTCAGCAGGAGTTTCATTACACTAGATCAGCTTCAGAACTTTTCTAATTGGAGGTTTTAGTCGTGGACGTTGCTGAGTCCAGGTTTTTTTTGCCCCCAATCCCTCGCCATCCATCCTTCCCCCTGCCCCCCTCCCACACGCCCCCCCCTCCACAACCCCCCCTCCCCCCCTCCGTACCCAAGAGCTAAGCTCTTACAAATGTGTTGAGGATGCATTTTCACCCAAACGCTTTTCCGCCCCCCCCTTCACCCCCCCAACCCCTCGCATCCCGTTCCTCCTCAATGCTCACCTCTGTCCCCCTCCTCTCCTCCTCCTCCACCAGACTCACTTGCCCTCTCTTTTTCTTCTCCTCTTTCTCCCTTGTCATTTGCACCCGTCCTCCCTTCATACTCAGCTTTTTTCTCGGCTGTGGGTGTGATGTCTCCGCTGTAACGCTAATCAGCTTTGGAGACGTCAGCATTCTTTCAGTCCTCCTTCACCAACTCCAGCAACACCCCCCCCCCCCCTCCACCCCCACCTCCTCTTTTCTTACCTAGTCTTTCTTCACTACGCTATTCAACCTTTTCTCTTTTCCTCACTTTCTTATCTTTTCTTTGCTCTCTTCTAGCCGTAATGTACTCATCTCCACCTTTTCTTCTATCCCTGTCCCCGTGTGCTGTCCTCTTTGTGTGTGTGTGTGTGTGTGTGTTGTCTCTCCACCGTGAGCAGCTCTGCTCCTGAGTTGTCAGCGTTCTTTCGTTTGCTCCATAAAAATACAGCCTGCAACAGCAGAAAAGCTGTCTGTTGTAGCAACAGTGGCTGTGGCATTGACCACACCGCAGCGACCACCCCGCAAGCATTATGGGAAGGACACCTCTGGCACTTTGTGTGTGTGTGTGTGTGTGTGTGTGTGTGTGTGTGTGTGTGTGTGTGTGTGTGCGCCCTAGATGAATGGTGAGGCCTTTGCTCAGCAGATGATCCTTAACCTGGGTGACTTACACATGGCCTGAGCTCTCAGACAACACACACACACACACACACACACAAATGAGTTTATTGCAGTTTTATGCTCTGGTGCAGGTCAGTTTTATAACCTTGATAAAATAACCCTAAACTTAATTTAATCTCCTGCTCTGCAAATTAAATAACACCGCAAATACCATGAGCTATAACAAGGAGTATAAAGAAAATCAATTAGTTCAAGCTCCTAAAATGTAAAACAATGCTATTTTCTTTGTGGCTTTTTTTATTAAACGTCTTATCGTCAATATAAAAATATTTCAAAACAAGCTAACTGACCACTTGGACCCCTAACGACCCCTAATTCCATTTACAGTTTTTCTCGATTGTTTAGACACATTTTCTTAAAGTATGCCTCATACTCTCAGAACTCTACTCCCCCTCCTCCTCCTCCTCCGCCTCTTACTCTCACTCCTCTGGCTCTGTTTCTAATGTTGTCATCCATTGCTTCCAAAACAGAAGAGCTCACCTTTTGCCCTTTTATGCTAAAGCTCTGATTCGTAAATGTAACACTGTGTGACAGGTGTTTTCCCATGTGACGAGTCAGTGTGCATAGTAGGGCAATTGACTTTAGAATTTTGAATGACAGTGTTTGTCTTGTGAAAACAAAATTTTCTTCATGAAAATTGTGCAGAGAATGCAGAGAATTGTGTGTAGTGTTTTGAAAAAAGTGTGTTTTAGAACTGCAATTTTAGTGTAAAGCAAGAATTGTGCTTGTAGTTTAGCAGATTTGGTTCAAGGGGTTGGTGCATGAGTTACATGTTGTGGTCATTGTGTGTCAAGTACCAGAATTTGTGTGTAAACAATCGAGAAAAACTGTAAGATATTTTAATTATGTGTTCTCAAATATGGAAAAAAAACCTCTGAACCATTCATGCAGAGTAAACTCAATTTCTGCATGTACTGAAAGTATTGTTAAGCGCTTAAAACAACTACATTTGCATGTTTATGTGCTTGCAGCAGAGCATTTTCCGTGTGTGTTTTATTGTGCCCCACTGACATGGCAGCAGGGGAATGTGTGTGTGTGTCTGTGTGTGCTCGCTGGCATGCTTTTTGTTTGTATGTAGATGGTGTAGTGGGGGGTTTGGGTTTGGGCACAGGGGAAATAAACCAGTGCCTGGCAGGAAAACCGCCCCCCCCCTCGTCTTCTCTAACCCCACCCCCAACAGCCACCCTCAGTCTTCATGTCTTTGATCCATCTATTATGCGATGCACCTCCAGCTGTGGGAGGCTGCGTGACATATCGCAAACTGCAGTGGTTCATGAGGATGGAAGACATTTGTTTATTGAGAAAAAGCTCCACATACACACAGGGAAATGAAAGTCCATTTAATTGTCTTTGCCTAACTCATTAAAGAATGCTTAAAGTCAAAGGCCTTGGATCAAGCTCTGTTACAGTACAGTTCCCATGTGAGGAGAACTCCAGGGAGGAGGGTAGTAGTCGGGGGTGTATGTCTCTGCTCCTCTGGTGCAAGCACCACACGGACATAATCGCCCACGTGTCAGTGTGTATTTTTGATTCCACATTGACACGTGAGCAAATATGTCTGTGTGGCGCTTGCACCAGAGGAGCAGTGAGCACCTTTTCAGGGGGGGAGGGAAACTGTTCCACATTTTTCATAATTCCACTGAATTCCTGTCAGAATTTTGCCTTGCTGTGCATTTGACATGCTTTGTATGCATGTATGATCACTTGTATGTGTCTGTAGCATACGTTTAACATTGATCTACGGCTATTTATAACTGTGGGATTTGTGGCATCGCTTCCACAAACACTCGCGCACCCTCAAAGACTGACAGAGGTGCATTGTGGGGGAGGTTCAATGGCACGCTCGGTTCGACGGAAAAGAATAAGTATGAAACAAGAACAGAATTGTTGCCTCATGTCTTAACTTCCTTAACGCTTTTTTAAATTTCTCAACTTGTGAATGCAATATTGCATTTCCAAATCCGCCTCTTAGTTTTTCCATAGTCACTGGCATGAAATACTTAAAAGTGTTTAAATACATTGGAACACAATCTTTCTTAATCAGTAAAATGTTCTAACAAAACATCTGATTCAGCAGTATCAGGTTAGGAAGGCTGATAAGCAGGTGCATTTAAGGACAATCCGTTAGCTAGGCAATCAAATGTAAGCACATGCTCTTGTTGACCTCTCAGGCTCAGAGCTTGCAGCTATATTTTTGCCAAACCCTCATCGTTTTAGGAAAGTAGGTTGATGGTTGTATGTGGCGTAAAAACAGGAGAATGACAGTGGGGGATGAGCAGAAATGTGTGTGTAAGGAGGGAGAGGGGAGGTGGAGGGGGTATCGAGATCAGGAATCTGCTGAATCACCATGACCGGTCTCATGATGATCACTCAGCAGCAGAAACAATAGCTGCTCTTTATTGAGCACACACACACACACGCACACACACACACAGGCCTGAGAGATGAGAGCCAGATCAGCGCACCACACAATGCATCTCATTGAGAGCTTGTGGAGACGCTGATCTGTGGAGCTGGGCGCTCCAAGGTCTGATCTCATCTTCTGCACTTCCAGGCTCCCTCTTTGTTGACTCCAGATTCCCCCGGGTTTGCCTTTTGTCTCTTGTTTCTTCCTCTGTACAAATGTTGATACACCGTTGCATTTGGTTTGCCTGATTTTAACCCAGAGGAGGGGAAAGGTCTCTATTTGTTTTTCTACTTCTCTGCTGTCTGCACACTGTGTGTGTGTGTGTGTTGTGTGTTTGTGTTAGGGCTCGAACAGTTTGTTTTCCCCTGGAGTCCTTCCCACAAATTTGACCACTTCCTCTTGCTTCTACACTCGTTTCATTCCTATTGGCATGAAACCAACCAATAAGAGATCAACAAAACAAAGGTAGTGGGCACTGCAGTGTAACCACCATGTAACAGGAAGTCAGGGAAATTCTAAGAAAAGTTTGTGCATCACTTTTACTCACACGCTGTGACAGAGATGCATGATCCTGTAACATTCTCACACAACACAGCTCCAAAAGTGGATTCATGTTTGGTCTGTCTCCATTGACCCACAGCAACTATGTTCTCATTGATCTTGGGGAACTATTATTGTTCTTCCAAACACATAACCGTAGCACGTGATTGTATTTCCTAATGCTGTTACTAGAACCTCAGCTCTCTTCGTGTGGTCTTTCGTTGCTCACGTTTCCTTCTCTTGTGCGTCTCCGTAGATTTGTTCAGAAGAGCAAGGCACTTGTGGCATGACGACGACTAACAAAGGAAATAAAGCCTTGAAGGTAAGAGAGTTTGTTTCAATCTGGATTCCCTGTGTTTTTAATAGGTGGTTTCGCCTCATTCGCCTCACTCGCGTCACCTGCAGGTGAAGCGTGAGCCAGGGGAGAATGGCACCAGCCTCACAGACGACGAGCTGGTGACCATGTCCGTGCGGGAGCTGAACCAGCACCTCAGAGGGCTCACCAAAGAAGAGATTGTGCAGCTGAAGCAGCGGCGGCGCACCCTGAAGAACCGGGGCTACGCCGCCAGCTGCCGGGTGAAGCGGGTCACCCAGAAGGAGGAGCTGGAGAAGCAGAAGACCCACCTGCAGCAGGAGGTGGACAAACTGGCCAATGAGAATGCTTCGATGAGAATCGAGCTTGACGCTTTGAGGTCTAAGTACGAGGCGCTACAGACCTTTGCCAGGACTGTCGCACGGAGCCCGTCCGTCGGGGTCGGGGTGAGGGCGGGAGGCGGAGGAGGGGGAGGGATGGCGTCATCAGTCATTGGTCCACTCATACCGGGGAAGATGGCAACAGCCACAAGTGTAATTACAATAGTGAAGTCAAAAACGGATGCACGGTCTTGAGGAAGGGAGGTGGATGAGAGCGTGTCCCGCGGCAGGTCAGGCGCGACGGCTTAATCCTTCCTCTCTGCCGGCCACCTTTCCTCCACCCGCACTGACGTCAAACAGCGAGGCCGTCTCCACCACAAGGCCTCAGCGTGTTCCTATCACCACCTGTCTCAGATCAGTAAAAGTGGAGTAAAGGATGGAAGCAGAGGAAGATTATTGCGACGATAAAGATGGAGGTCCTTGGTCAAGGCATAATCGTTTTTAGCACAGGGCCGATACACAGCATTCCTACGGTCACTGAAAGGTTGGAAAAGTCAAAGACGTTGAGATTAGTTTAATCCAGGCCATGGGGGGTAATCCCAAAAATGTCAATGCCTGAGACACTCAATCATGTAATTTTGTTCAGTTGCTATTTATGTGAGTCAGGAGTTGAGTGTCGAGTTTTACTGTTGGTAGATCCAGATATCTGTAAATTCATAATAATCCCGTCCCACATATATGCCCACTAGATTTGAAAGTGCTTGTTTACCCTCAAACGAAGATGTAGAACTTTGAAATTTGTTTGTCCTACAAAAATAATTTGAATACGTGCATTGCATATATATATTATATATATACTGGTATTAATGTGTTAGTCATAGAATTGATTGGATTAAATTGACACAGGTGTTGGGTCCCTGAGCTCCAAAAGAATTCACTAGCTTTCATGTGTTAGCCTGCTGATTTCAGTGGCTGAAGAGAAGTCCTGTTATGCTCAACCCAAGCCAAAAACTTTTTCACAAAAGAACCATAGAAATTTATATATTACACAACGGTGGTAACTGTATTTTTTACTGTTTTGTACTGTGTTGTCATTCACATGAGGTCCAAAGTGTATTCTCTGTGTGTCAACTGTTATATATCAGGAATTCTGTGAAATTCTGTGGCTCGTTTTGGTATTGCTATATTTAGTTAGCTGTATTTTTTTTCTACGGTCTGTTCATGTCCAACTCTCTTCCTCTCGCCTGTTCCAGCTCTGTCATTCAATTTTGTTTTGATTTCTACTTCTTCCCTTCATTACATACAGTACTTCCTGGCAGAAAAACACAGAAAGAGGGGGGGCAAGGTTGATATTTTGACAAAAACAAAAAAACATAAAGTTGCGCAAAGTCACTGTCCTTATCTAAGTTTGTAGGGTTTTTCAGGGAAATGGATATTTCAAAATTTGAGCTTCTCTCAAAGGTATATTCAAGATAATTGGAAGGGCAAGTGCCTTGGTCTGCTAATGATATGCATCAAGAAGAAGGGAAGAGGACATGGATTTTGGAAGGACAGTAGAGATTCAGCGCAGGTATTTGCCTATACCTGTGCTTAATGTGAAACATTGACCAATCAGGAATCAGCTTGTGACAGCATTTAACTGTGTGTTGTTGTATGAGCTGTGTAGTAGCAGGATTCATACTATTAAATACACTCGTTTGTGCGACTTGGCAGTATATTTACCTAAAGAAAGAAAAAAAGATTTGTCGTCATAACAGCTCCATTTTCTTGCACATGACATCCTTTTGTTGTTTGTTCTATTTTGCGTAAAGTACATAAACAGTTTTTTATGTAAAATACTTGGTGTGCATGTTTATGAGTTGATTGTCAACCGACTGAGACATTGGGGTGGTTACATCAACAGCAACATTCTGCCCTCAAATCAAAGTGGTTTATGTTGCACTTGTTGTTGCATTTAACCACAAAAGTCACTTTGCACGTCCGGGTGGGATTTTGGACGTTGCAGTCGGACCAGCAAAGATATCGCTCTGAATTTCACACAGATGGGACGTCATCTCACCAGAGTTTTACCATAGTCTTACGTGGTGTTCTATACTCCAAGGATCTGTGTCGATGTCTGGTAGAGTCTGGAATTTTATAAAGACAATTATCTTCGCATTGTTTGTAACGACCTATAAAAAAAAAAAAGGAATAACAAAATCTGTTTGATATACAGTGTGTCTCTATTTTGCAATTGTACCAAAAGTGGCTTAACTACTGAATAGCTTTGTTTTAACTCTAGTGACTAGGCACGTGTGTGTTACCGTGAACTAGCGTGTGCTGTGCTGTGTAGGTATGTGACGAGGTAACGTTCACTGTTTCATGGATGTGACTTTGATCCTTGATGGATATCAGGCCGAAGCGGGTGATGTCACTCTGGGTAACTGCGCTCTTTCTCTAATCATATGACCCTCGTCCTCGCGGCCTCATCATTCAGCACTGAACATCTGTTAGATCGGCTCTTTTACCGCTCGTTATCCGCACTCACAATTTGTACATTTTAAGTTCACTTCGGCAGAGCCATTTATTACTTTGGTTCTACCCCGTGGTTTCATTTTGGCCGTTTGCAGTGTTGAAAGCTCGTTATGGGGCGGTGCGATGACTGATGGGAGGAAGAAGTGTGTGAACCTCACAAGCTTCATGCTGTGGTGTGTTCCAAGGCATCAGCGATGGGAGCCTTAACAAAGGGCCCCAATGGCTGCATCGCCCCTGCTCCTTCAAATAAGTTATTTTTGTAGTGTGTGAAAAAATAATGTTTTTGATGTGCATATTTTATATAGTTCTGTATATATAATATTCCTGTTTGTTTTTTTAATTGTTCTGTAAGTGTGTAAAACTAATTTGTTAATGTATTTGATGTTTTATGAAGTGAAAAAAATGTATTAAGCTATTTAATGGTTTGTTTGTCAAAGAGTTGTGTTTACTCCACAAAGTATAATTGCCTAAAATTCTTTTTTTTAGCTAATGAATGAAGAACTGTTCATTTTACCAAAATATAATCAACAGTAGCCTGTGGACATGCAGCCTTTCACCTGAACCACTTCTCCACTGTGAAGTAAAAAGGGTTAACTAGCCTACTGCTGTGCAGTTATTACGAGTAGCGAGGTTTTGTCTCTATCTGCACCCTACATGCATATAATATCAAACAGGTGACAAAGGCTTTGCAAAAATAGGATTTCTCCATAATCTTAACACTGGTTTGCAGGTTCAGTTGACCGCGAAATGGTTTCACGTCTATCATGTCACGGCACAGGAATATACTCCAGGGTGCTACAAGCAAATATAGATATGGCACACAGTATATTTATATGTGCTTTCTGTTTTCTTTTTAATTTGTCATGTTTCCACGGTCAGAATGCTATTATTTGATTATCTAGATTTTTAGTTGTTGTTGCTTCCTGTCTGTATCTCCATTTGCTTGTTGAAAGATGTTTTTTTTCGCTGGCAGGTATAGTGAGGTGTCTGTGGTCATGGTGTGAAATAGGAATAGGTCTCTCGGTTACGTATGTAACCTTCGTTCCCTGAAGGGAACGAGGCGCTGCGTAAAGACGCTGCGTAAAGACGCTGTGGGAACGCCCCTGCGTGACCGCGTCATGAAGCACGTGTGAAACCTAACCAATGGCGAGCTGGTACGTCATAGCGGGGATGCCAGACCAGGGCGCTATAAAGGGACCCGAAGGGCAGGACCATTCATCTCTGAAAGGCTGAATCGAGGGCCACGGGCAGGCCGGGAGTATGGCAGAACGTTTATGCAGCGTCTCGTTCCCTTCAGGGAACGAAGGTTACATACGTAACCGAGAGACGTTCCCTATCGAGCTGCGTAAAGACGCTGTGGGAACACTTATACCCACTCACCATACGAGCAAGTGACCGTGGTGTGAAGTTCAAGACGCACACTCAGACGAGAGCACCTGTGCTCCAGGTGTAGCGTTAAGGTCCAGGTGGTAGAACCTCACGAACGTGTGGGGAGAGGACCAGCCTGCCGCCATGCAAACGTCATGAAGTTACACTCTTCCCCACCTAAGGGCTTTGGAAGCCGCCATACCCCTAGTAGAATTGGCCCGGACAGCCAAAGGTGCGGGCTGGCCGGCCGATTTGTAAGCAAGTGTGATGGCCTCCACCACCCACTTGCTCATCCTCTGCTTAGTGACTGGGCCACCAGTATTGGGGGGCCCGAAGCATACGAACAGCTGTTCGGAGAGCCTACACAGTCTAGGGCTCTAACTGGGCAGAGGAGGTTAAGCTTCGTCTGGTCCGACGTCAGAAACGGGGGAGGACAGAAAGCCTGCAGCTCAATAGGTCCGACCGAAGCGGACGGGACCTTGGGAATATAGCCGGGGGAGGGAAGTAGGAACGCCTTCACCATACCGGGTGCAAATTCCAAGCACGATGGGGCCACCGAGAGGGCTTGCATATCTCCAACTCTTTTGAGGGAAGAATTAGCGAGCAGGAAGAGGGTCTTAAGCGCCACATACTTCACACTGCGACCTCTGCCATGGGCTCAAAGGGAGCACCGGAGAGACCCTCGAGTACGATGGCCAAGTCCCAGGACAGAACTCTAGTGCTAGCTGCTGGCCTCAGCCTCAGAGTGCCACGAAGGAAGCGGGATACTAGCGGGTGTCTCCCTAGAGAGCGCCCGTCTAGTAGGGCATGGGATGCCGGCAGGGCCGCCACATACACTTTGATGGTGGACGGGGATAAACTTGTGGCAAAGCACTCCTGCAGGAACTCCAGTACTGAACCCACCGGGCAGTTAATTGGGTCCAGCTGACGTTGCCAGCACCAAGTGGCAAAGAGCTTCCATCTACCGGCATACATCTTCCTCGTGGCGGGGGCTCTAGAGTGAAGGATGGTCTCCACGACCTGGGTCGAGAGACCGGCTCCTAGGAGGCGGGTCCCCTCAAGGGCTACGCCGGCAGTCTCCATGGCTCTAGGCGAGGGTACAAGAGGGCCCTCCACGCCTGAGACCGCAGGTCCACCCTGATGGGAGTCTCCCACAGAGGACCTGCGAGGAGCGACGAAAGGTCTGTGAACCATACTAGAACCCCTGGGGGCAGCGCAACCAGGGAACAACACAGAGGACGAACCGGCGTCCCTCTGGAGGTAAACAGGTCCAACTCGGCAGTGCCGAGGTGTTACCAAAGGAGTTTCACCACACCCGGATGGAGTCTCCAGTCCCTGGGCCTCGGCCCCTGATTCGACAGAGTGCCTGCCCCCTGAGCCAGGGCCCGCAGGCAACGCCGAGTGATCTTGACGAGACGGCGCTGGTTTCCCTTCGGGGAGAACCTCCTGGCCCCAAGCCCCCACTGAACAGTGGATGGCTGGCCTAGCTTGACTGCATGAGGGGTCGAAACTGCTCGAGCGGGAGACGGATGTGCCCGCTCGAGCCTGCTGGAGGTCTACCTCGTGAAGCCGAGGGGGCCGCCACGGACACAGGGTGGCGCAGCCTCTGTCGACTATAGGCAGGGTCCTCTATTTAGATACATGGGGGAGGGCTCGCGTTCCAAAAGGACCTCCCAGGGGCACCGGGGAGTGCCTTCTTCGCGGCGGCTGTCCTCAGACCAGACCGGCCGCGAGAGGGCTCCGCCTGAGCGTGCCGCGCCGCGCGCGCCCAGCCTCGACGAGGGGGTGCACGCAGCGCGGCGCTCTCCTGCTGCGCCAGGTGATGCAGGCTTGTCGACGGCCGCGGACGCGACGTCGTCGGGGAAGGAAGGAGTCTAGAGCCTCCGCCTGCCGCCTCTCCGCGTGGAGCTTGTCCGCGACGGCCCCAATGGCACCTCCGAAGAGGGTTGTCGGGGAAAGAGGGGCATCAAGGAGGAAGGATTTGTCCTTGAGGCTGGAGTGACTCAGCCACAGGTGCCGCTCCGTGGCCACCAGGGCTCCCATGGAGCAGCCGACGGACTTAACCATCTCCTTTGTGGCCCTCAACGCGAGGTCAGCCGTGTGCCGCAGCTCACGCACTACCTCCGGAGGTATCTCCTTCCCCTCGGCCACGTCGGCAAGCAGCTCTGCCTGATATGCCTGGACGAGCCATCATATGCAGATAGGAGGCCGCCTGCCCAGCCGCTGAATAAGCCTTGCCCACCAGAGCCGAGGTAGTCCTCGCGGGCTTGGTGGGCAGCACCGGTGTCCTCAGCGACACGGCCGCGGGGGAAAAATGGCCCGCCAGGGCCCCCTCCGCGGCCGGCATGCTTACATAGCCAAGCCGCCTAGCCTCAGCTAGAGAAGAGTACAAAGCCGTACGTGGGTTGTACACTCGAGCGGACACCGGCTTCCCCCAGGACACGACACTTCAGCGTGTACGTCCGGGAACGAGCGCCTGGGTCCCGCGGTAAAGGGCAGGGAAAAGGCCTCCGCCGTCCCGGAATCCTCCGCGAGATCCACCTGCGATCCCCACAAAGACATCCGGCGCTCGGTTTCTGCTCGAGCCGGACCGGAGCCGCGGGGAGCGCGAGAGAGACGGGAGCACCACGACAAGCGCTCACAGTCTCCGCAGCTAGCCCCCTCGAGGGCTAACTGAGCGTGCTCCACGCCCAAGCAGACGACGCATAAGGCGTGCGAGTCTCTGCCCGTAATGAAACGGGTGCAAGGGGGGGCACACTGCACATACCGCTCAGCCATTTCTAAGTGTAAAAACTTCACACGCACTTAATGAAGGCACAGAGATGAATGGTCCTGCCCTTCGGGTCCCTTTATAGCGCCCTGGTCCGGCGTCCCCGTTATGACGTACCAGCTTGGTACCATTGGTTAGGTTTCACACGTGCTTCATGATGCGGTCGCGCAGGGGCGTTCCCACAGCGTCTTTACGCAGCTCGAGTTCCCTGATAGGGAACTAAGCTTTGTTTATGGCAGGTTGAAGCAAAATATTTCCGGTGCTTGTTATAGTGTTTATACTGAAAGAACAGTCTGTCTCTGCCTAGTCTGTATTTCTATGCTCCTCTGTTTTCAATTGGATGTGTACTAAGGAAGCATCAAACAGATGTGTCAACTCAGCGGCTGCTTTTTCATAGACATTTCTAATTATGCAAAACTGTGTGAGGCAAAATTAGAACTCCTGCCACACAGGAGCAATGATACCTTCGTAGTGGTTGTGTCAAGTTGTCTGTTTTATAATTGCAGGTATTTGCGTGATGTGACAGGGTTAAACAGCTTACATACAGTGTTGTACAAACGCCAGCTCCTGTTGGTCTCTGTTTAAATCGGGCTTGTCTTTGTCACTTAACAACTAACATTAAAACATCCAAACAAGAAGGTTTTATCCATTTCCAATTCAGAACAAGGCTAAGTAGCTGTTATGCAATGCCTGCAGTCAAACTGGGGAAGATTATGATTTATGTCTTCCAGATGAACATTTTGAGGTTGTTTTATTTCTCTGATGTGAAGCTCTGCATCAGGTGAAACATTTCAGAAGTTTCTTCCGAATTTTCACTGTGCAGATATGATCAGCTGACCACTAGTGAGCAATAGCAATTATGAAACAACGCAGCTTGGTAGTCTTTCATATCCGAGTTTAGGAGCTTGACAGACACGCAGCAAAAAGACATTGCCTCTCAAACCCAAGCAGCAGCTCTTAAACCATACTTAAACAGCTCCTCTTCTTAAAACATCCACTCATTCTAGAAGATGCAAATCATTAACGTCTTATCTTCCATTTGGTATGTAGTTATTGGGTTGTTATCTTGTCTAGTGAATCACGCCACTGGACTCTAAAAGCCTTTTCACCCACTTCCAATGCGGCTCGATGAGAGTACATCAACCAACGATTCCTTCTGTTTGTTTAGTGTTTTCATCAATAATGTTTGTATAGTGCTCCCTCTGCGTCCCCGGCCCTTATCAGTTGCAACACCCAACATTACATTTCTGGAGGTTAAGTATTGCTTGTTCGTATTCAATTATTTTCATCTCCTCTCATTCAATAGTTTCCGTCTCATTTTAATGAAGTTAACATTTTCCTCCCCATCAAACCAGATGTGTCAACTGGCGTGTCAGTTCAAAGCTGTGGAAAAGTCGTGAGCCCTTGTGATGGGAAAGTTTGTGTTTTGTAATATTTCTGTATGGGGTGTAATAAATTATTCTATGATAGTACTTTACATGGGAAAATACTTAAAATGTGACAGTCTTTGTAAGTATTTATCTTCAAATAAATTATTGTATTTTTTTTGGGAATTTGTAGATAAGTGATGATGACAAGGTATTGGTGTTCATGAAATTAATGGTTTTATCATGTCTAATGCATCTTTTAATTTATTGATGTATATACTGTATGTTTGTTGATAAACAGCTTACTTTATTTTGTATATGACCAATAAACTTGTTTTGAAATGGAACAGGTATTGTGTGTCTCTTGTAAACAGTTACATTAATTTACATTAAGTTGTTTTTTAGAACCATATTATTATCTTTCTTTCTGTTAATCACAAAAGAAATCTGTGCAATGCAAATGTACCGTGTGGTTGATATACAGAATACCTGAATAGATAGACTTATATACCCCCCCAGTTATAACCTTACAGATGTTAATCAATCACATTTGATAGTGTCCATAGTCCCATAAATGAAAACATAAAGAACTAATATAATCCATAATTTACCAGTGACAGCCCTTCTACAGTCAGACTACAATGATCTAGCACTCAAAACGTCAAGTCTGTCCTCCTGTTGTATTAAAGAAAGGAAGACAAAATATACATAATAAAGAGTATAGAGAAAACTTTGTATGTAATCCGTCTATTTAAGATATAAACTATACAGAATACGTATTTGTCTTTATAAATGTATGTTTGGGACACGCATTTCTAATGTGACAACTTAAAATTGTTTGTTATTTGAATGCAATGGCTTGATTCTTACAATACACATAATTTTGAGAGGGAATCATTTAAATGTATAAGAGAACATGGAATGTATAATTAATTAAATAAATAATCATTATAATTAATGATTATTTTAACATTCAATTCGTTGTGAAATGTAATATCATTTGTGGTGATCAAATATTCCGAAGCTCAAGGCTGACATGTAATGCATAATCAGAATTCCACGTTTATTTTCAGAGTTATTATATACAGGCCACACGCGTATTTAGCCACTCACGCCTACAGGTGGCAGTATCAAGTTATCAGCAGCTCTATTCGACCACAACCGGTCCGGATCTCGTGAAAACACGGAGCGCCATGAAAATATATTGCGTATCAAGGCACACTTTCACACAGTATTATTAAACCATAGAAGGCTGTTGTGCAGTTAATGTAATATTAATATTTTGAGGTGTGTGTTGTGGTTTAATTGGTCTATTCGTTGTTTGATTTGGTAAGTCCAGATCCGGGAATCCACTCCGGGTCTTTGAAGTGCTTCGCCGGTTTCCAAACTGTCACTTGAGTGTTGCTACGGGAGGAGAGGCGGGTAAAAATGTAAACAGATCCATTCTGATGGAGGTTCGTTCTGTTTGGTAGCTCGCTTGACTATCTTTTTGCCGTTTTATCATAAGTAAGTGTAAAGAGCTGCTCTTCTTTTTATTCTTTTATCGTTTCTACCTAGGCTTAAATATTACTCTACTGGTATTTTGTTGTTAAACGCTAGTAACCAACGACATGTAAACCGTTAGCTAGAGCTAGCGAGGGTTACAGCTCAACAGCTAATATTAGCAAACATTGATTAATCAAGGTATATTAAAGTTAGTTAGTCCTTAAACTTTACTAGTTACCTACCGTGCCCGATGCAACTTGATGGAGGCCTACGACGAGTTTGTGCAGCATCGCCTCTCCCATCTAAGGAGAAGTGAGGAGAAAGACAACAAACCTCCATCTCCAAACCTCCAAACCATCCGCTTCTATGGACGAGCAATCCTTCCTCCCCTGGTAAGACGTTAGTTTTATGATATTTCTCTTAACATAAACATGATTGTGAGTTTTAATATCAGCTTGCGACATGCAGAGACTCATTAACAATACCATTGCAATGTGAACGGTATACTTTGTCTCTTTGTTTTGAATTTTAGAACTGATGAGCAATTATTTATAAATTATTATAAATCTTTTATTTTTATTGAATCTTCATAGTTTGTTTCAGATTGTATTGTCTATATAGCTGCCATTTCTATCCCTGTTATTCAACGTGCTTGACATCTCATGTCTGCTTTCTGATGATAACAGCTCTCAGAGAAGCAGAGAGAGGAGATGCAGCGACACAGAGATGCAGCGCAGAGAGCTGCTGTCCCCAAGAGGAGGATGTGCAAGGAGGATTCAAGAATGGCCTTTGTTCAAACCATCCTACACAGTGTCCAGGTAATCTCAATCCAGACTTTTTAGCTATCCTCCTGTTCATGTATTTGTCTTGGTGTTTTGCTTTTGCCGACTTAGACCACTTGGTTCCGTACAAACATACACAAATTCTTCCGATAGTCATTGTCAGACATTGTTTTCTGTCATGTAATGTTATTCCATGTCTGCTTGATCTTACTCGAATGGGAAAACTCAATTTCTCCGATCTCATGATATTAGGTCAAATGAAATGGCGACAATCTTAAGCAAACACAGACATAGCACAAAATAGCATAGCACAAGGTCAACAAAAGCTTTAGGTCATAATATAAGTTGACTCATTAATTACTGTAATAAGATCTAATTGTTTCCTCTTGTGAATTACAGCTGAGGAAGACGCCAACACTAGAAGAGTTGCTTCATGAGTCTGAGATTAACACAAAATCTTCATGTTCCCATAACACTATTGATGCTGCAGAATCACAGTGCAGTTTATTCATAGGACCGAAGGATGGTCCTTTGCGTTCACCACCACCCGAAAGGAAAGAAAAGGATGGTGTTTCTCTTCCTCACTTGACATCAACAACATATAGTACCTTCTTTGCCACAGTGACACCTCAGCAAAGTGACCATGAAGGCTGCCTTATCGACCAACAGTATAGCCAGCAGGGATCACAGCCAATCCACCAGTCGGTATCCTCTGGTTATTTGACCCAGGAGAATGTTGAGAACATCACCAGTGTCTCTGGAAGGTTTGATGCAGAGAAAGAGAGCCATGGCTTTGGCTCGGCGGAGGACGCTTATAATAATAATATGAGTGGCTCGTTACTTCGCAACACATTAAACACGATCGCCAAGATGCCAGATATTATTAACTACCCGCCCATAGATGGAGAGGAATTGGAAAGGAGTGGATTGGAGTCATCCTTTTGTAATAACTTAATATATGTAAAAGACATTTGTTGCACCTCGTTCCAAGAGGATTCGGTGATGTGTGACTCTCCACTCGAAGAGAATTCTGACAGTGTTCATTTCGGCAGCCGAGAAGGTGGAGATAGCCTTTCCTTTAGTGTAGGGCTTGAAGTGGACAAAGATAACAATTTGAACACAATTGATGGCCCAGTCTCCTCATCAGAAAGCAGTCGCCTTGCAGACAATCTAGAGTTGTCACAGACATTAAGTGCTGATCGCAGTCCAACAACCGAGCTGCACATTGAGCACGACTCCACAGAATCGGAGCCTGTGGAATACAATCGTCTGAGGCTCCAGGCCTTGCTCAAGAAATCTCAGGAGTATCGGGGGCGCCAGCGGATGCTCAGGAACCAAGCCAAAAACACTAGAATTCAGGAGAGGGCCCAAGAACAGACAAGGGCAGAGGAGAGCCTCTCTGATAAAGAGAATGATGAGTTCCCTGGCAAAACCACTGTGACCACAGAGGGGAACAACACTAGAGAGAGGAGGGGCGCTTTTATCCCGTCTGTCGAAGCGTTGCCAAAGAAGTCTCGGAAAAAGGAGTACATAATTGATAGTGAGTTTTTTAGGGGAAGGGCTAACTTTAAATTTGAAAGCACAAATTTAACAGGAGATGAACATACTAAGGAAATCACTACTATTGAGGAGGAAACAATCTTCAAAAATACTCAGCTGAATGGTTCCCAAGAGGTCATAACAGAGCCTAAACAAATCCGCCCCGTTCTCCTTCAGGAACGTGCGTCAACTGAGACCTCGCCTATTCAGGAAGATTTTCACTTGGCCACCTGTCCCGTCGCTTTTTATAATGGTGTAGGGAAGTATCACAATATTCCAGCCCCTAATTTATGTATGAGTCCTGTGCACTGCAAGAGCAAAGGCAGTATCCAAGATGGAGAATTTCTCAATGTGGCCGAGGCCTCAAAGAAAGTTTTTGTGAATGAGACAGGTTCGATTGACGACTCAAAGGTTAAAGCAGTTCCGCCCACTCGGAATCTCATGGTTGAACCGGATAACACGAGCCCTTCAGCCAAGAATTCCCAGCACATGGATCAGCTCGAGTCCAACCTGTCCAGCCTGAAAGTACTGATCTTGGATCTGGAGTCCACGCTGACAGAAAACCTGGAGAAAAGTTACGAAGAGTGGCCAAGAAGACCGTCATCAGAAAAATTCAAGAAAATACAGGGAGATACGCGTCCTGAACTGAACCGTTGTGACACAGACGATGTTCCGCTCAACGTGCAGGTGAGAGAAACCGAGGCAGTTAACGTAAGCGAGCTGAGGATAGTCAAAACCTTAGCTACAGAGAGAGGAAAGGAGAAAGGGACATGGAAAGAAGAACTTGGAAAGAGTTGTGGACAACATGGGGGCAGTAGAAGGCCTCCTGTTAAATGCATCCTCTCTGCGACACAGCAGAGAGTTCCTGATGTATTCAGAACCACGGCTTGGCGTAACGCCTCGGTGCTTTCGGACTCCAGTAAGCGTCCAACAGAAAGCAGGAGTGGGGCAGCCGGGGAGAGTCAAGACTCTTCACAATCGCCATCCCTCAACCAGTCGTATGACGTGGAGGAACCGTCCGGCCTGTGGCTCCTTGACGGGTCAGGATCCGACATGGGTTTGGAAGGTCATCTCGTTCAGGACAAACACCTGACAACCGATACTGGGGGTGAGGGTCAGGGCGGGACGTCCAAGGTCAAACGGAGGCTGCTCATGCACATGACGGAAGAGACACGGGACAGGAGGGCGGACGCCAGCAGAGGAGCATGCACTCCGACGGGTAAGGCCAGGGCAATATCAGGGAGAGAGACCCTTATTAAGGTGCATACAGATTGAGAAATCTCTATGAATTATTGAATTTGGACGAATCAGGATTTAAACAATGAATAAATAACTACAGTATGTCTGGGGCTGAACGTTCTTTGCTGTAGGCCTTATTTGGATAGTATTGTAAAAACATAGAAAAGATGAACTAGATATATAAATAAATTGGCTCACAACCCAGCACCGTGTCCTCAAAGACACAAACATTCTGCTGTATTTGTCCAGATATTCTTCATTTCTTCTACATATTGTGGGACCACATTTTACCTGTATAATTCTGCCTGCAGTGACGTGGTACGAAGGCCATGGCCGTCAAGAAAACAAGCAGGAAGAACTGAAGAGGGCCCACGCTGCTCAAGTCCGAGCCCTACAGGAGGAGCACCAGAGACAACAAGAAGAACTCTTGCAGGTGAGACAGAAATACATCACAATATGATACATAACCAGTTAATATCAAACACATGAAAGCTTCCATAATAGTATTGTCGAAGTCGGTATATTCCCAATTCTTTTTTTTTTGCTAGTGGGAGAGATCCAACATTTTTTATGAATCCATTTATTTATTCAATTTTTAATTTTTAAATGAAGTACCTCAACTATCTACTATCAGATTTTGCTTGTCGAGCCTCATATAGCTGATCCAGCTCTGAGCCCTTTCTCCAGTCGTGTCAACAATCCCACACACACATCTTGCTGCCATAAATACTTACTAGCACACACAAATCTGCAGGTCTTAAAGTGTTAAATTAAGTCACTTTTCATTCATTAAAGTCTTAAATATTAGACTCTTACATTAGTATTATATGTATGTATTTATGTGGTTACAGCCTGCAGGCTTTAATGATTTATTACATTCTAAAAACTATTTTTATATACTATAAAAAAAAAAAGTACTTACTTTTCCTTTTCCTAATTTTCCTTGCCGGTGACAGTCTTTGGCCAGTATAACCATAAAAGACGAGAACACATTCTGTTTGGTATCAAAAAGTCAAAATTCTTTCATTTGATTAACGCTGCAGATGCACTAAAAATAGTTCCCAATAAATAGAGTCTCTACCTCAGTTTGTGTAACTAACTAAAGATAAGAGCTGGTACAAAGTTATACCTTTTACCATGTTTCAAACTTGGTCATGTTGATGCTTCCTCCATCCCATTGGCCCGCTTCTTGCATTAAGTTGCATTACCTGTTGCTGTACAGATCCAGCAGCGTGTCATTCCTGTCACCCCCCAAAAAAGTGTTTCTATAAAAGAGAATAAGCTAGTGGATTCACTAAGCTGTGATATACCATTGACCCTAAATGCTCAGCAGAAACCAGACACAGGCCCTTGAAAGGCTCTGGCACTGCTCCATAGGTGGACACACACACGCTGTTGCCCTACCTGTTGGAGCGTGCTTGTGGAGCCCGCAGGTCGTGGGAAGACTACAGAAATCTGCTCATTACAAGAGACCTTCAGACTCTCCCCAGTAAAAAAAAACACAGGGATTCTTCCATAAATGTTTCATTACATCCCTAAGAGAGGAGCTGGCACCCCTCGCCTGTGTGTGTGTGTGTGTGTGTGTGTGTGTGTGTGTGTGTGTGTGTGTGTGTGTGTGTGTGTGTGTGTGTGTGTGTGTGTGTGTGTGTGTGTGTGTGTGTGTGTGTGTGTGTGTGTGTGTGTGTGTGTGTGTGTGTGCGTGCGTGCAAGACTTCAAGGACGCCTGCTGCTCTCTGGCAGCCGGTTCTTGTTTCTGCAGCTTGTGTCTGTATTTGTTCTTGGCCAGTGTCCTTGGCCTATTAATCACAGTCTCCGTTTAATTTATGTGTCAATACAACAATATAATTAACATAACTCTTTAATAACAAAAAGACTTCTTTTCGACTCCCCTCTGTTCCTCCATCATTGGCGGTGCGTTGAGAGAGCGAGCTGGACCCCTCTGGTGGAGGTTCGAGGGGACCGAGGGAATTGACACAGAAACAGAAAGGATAATTTGTTCAATTCATGAGCGTCTGTGGTTAAGTGCCAGATCGTCCCGTTGAGTGCCACCGCTAATGGTCTTCCCTCCATTCTCATGTATCTTTCTGCTCTCTCTCTCTCTCGCTCTCTCTCTCTCCCAGGCATTGGCAGTGCGTTACCGTCTCCTCCAGAGCGTGTCCTCTCCTTGCTCCATGTCAAGCTCACATGTTGGAGACACGTTGACCTCTTCTACTGTCACTCGGGTATCACTATCCCATTTGTAGATTTGTTTTTTAGTTTTTACTTCATTCATCAGCAGTCAGCTGCCACACTCAGTTGAAACAAATATGTCTTCCTTCTCAATCGTCATCAGTAACTCCTCCCATATGCACTGGGGAGCAGCAGATCATCGTTGTTCAACAACGTCGTCGCTCCAATGCAACATCTTTAGAATCAACAAGTGAAGCATTGTTATTCTGCGTATTATTTCCAATTACAACGATCCCATTGCGTTGATGGGCTGAACAGATGCCAACCAAACGACCTTGAGAATCTGCGTTGGAAATTAATTGGTTGTCATTGATGAAATTAGAATTCTCCTCTCAGTTCCCCTCTGGTCCTCATTATTCACCCCTCTCATCACTCCTTTCTCTGCTCTTCCTCCTCTTCCTCAGTCGTCCGGCCCATCCTCAGCGCACCACCACCCCCTGCTGTTAGCAGCTGTCAAAGGCTTCCTGGCTCGCAGGCTTCTGAAGACTGAGAGAGTGGCGCAGCTGGTGCGCACTATCAGGGTGAGCAGAAACAGCGGTGTCATGTCTCTCTCATAGCATAGACAAAAACAGATTGTATACAGATCACAACTGTGTGTGTGTATGTGTGTGTGTGTCGGGCATCTAGGACACACATCAGTTCCTCTTGGCCCTCCAGCAGCGGAGCCCTGGCAGAGGAGAGTTTTCTAGCAGACAGGATCTTTTATTGCAGGAGAGAGTCACTCTGCAGGTATTGAAGCAAACACACGTTGCAAACATCTGTTAACCTTTTTACTCTGCTCCGCCTTGCTGCCAAATGAGCCATTACTCTTTTAATTTGCACTTCCTCCAGCAGATACTATAATTACGCTCATTCACTCAAGCCTTTGTCTGCTGTGTAATTGTTTCCCCGTCCAGCTGCGCGCTTACACTTTCCTATTTGACTCCATTGAAGACTCCTAATACTCATTTGACTTTCCAGTTGCTGATGACCACATATTGTATCTTTGTATTTATGTTCATATTTATTTTCACTCTACAACCAGGGTAAACCATAGTGATCGGAGTTCCACCCACATTTGCATTGAGTGGACGGGATTAGGATAAAACATGAGTTAACAAAGAGAAAGGAGTGATGAATAACACTAATGGTGGCTCCATGCTATTTGGATGTCAATGTGTTAAGGATTGCTCTTCGGCTACCTTCCCGAAACTAGGAACGCAACCTTGGATAAGGGGTAACAAAATAGACTGTGCTCTGTTATAAATGGTGACAAGTCGAGAATCTTAAGGTAACCCATGGCTACAAGCCAGCATGCCAAAATACCAAGACTCAGAAACCAAAACATTTGCTGGAACAAAGCCACGATGAAAGATATTATTTACACCTCAAAATGTTTCCTGCTCATCAGGTTTTTTTTCAGCTCTCAGTGTTTTTCCATTTGTCTGATGTTAAATCTCTACTTTGAGGATGGACTTAAACATGGAATTATTCAGATGCCTTAAATTGATGTGCCTAATTCACTGCCACCAAAAACTGTCTGCAAAAACTGTCTGTTGTGTAATTGTTTCCCCGTCCAGCTGCGCGCTGCACGTTACGAGGTCCACGACATCTTCTTCAGCCTGTCAGCCGTGGAGAGGATGCAGCTGATCCGCTGGGACAGAGAGCTGGCCAAGGAGAGAGAACAGAGAAGACAGGTAACCTTTACACATGAAGAAGAAATCATAGAGAGCGGGGGAGTACTGGTTTCTCACTGTGCATGGTGAAGCAATTGAAAATAATACGCCCAACAAATGACACCAGAGGAATTATGTGTGAGGATAATCTTGAGGTAGAAAGATTAGTTCTAATTGTTACATTTGGACACAGGCGTCACACAGCCAGATGTGTGATTTTGCTCTGCTGGGCCAAACGATACTACTTAAGACACATCAGAAGTTTAATAGGTCTAATTATCCAAATTCAGAATACCATTATGGTTTAGGACTGTCCACACCTTTATGATGAGTGTGTTAATATTGCTGCTTTATTTTCCCAGTGCACTACCGATAGCGTTGAGCTCCTTTGTTAAAGTACACAGAGAGGACTGAAGAATGAATTATTTCTGTTTTAATGTATGCTTCCTATCCATTGATACACATTGGTAGTATTATAATAAACCCTGTGCATAGTGCAGGGAGTAATTGTGTCTGTGTGTTTTTTAGAGTGGGCACACAGGCCATCCCAGAGGAAAAAGTTCTCTGTCAACTGCAACGCAAAAATCCCTGGAGAGAAAGAGAGGAAGGATGTGAGTTCTCACAGGATCAGTTCTGTTTTCTTACCTTTACTCTGATGAAGACAAAACATGCTTTTATTTTGAATTCTTAGTTCTTAGACCTGATTAAAGGTTACCATAAGCTTATGCTCCAGTTCCCAGTACAGTATGAACTCATTCTATGAAAACATTCCTGATCAGCACCAGGTGTATAAGTAGATTTTGCACATATTGTTTTTATTTGATCAAACATGTTTTCAGAGGTGTTGCAGTAATGTTGTAAGCAAAGACTATTGAGCTCAAATATTTTATGTAAATATAAATCCTTCATTCCTAGCTTTTTTAATGAGCAGTCTTTTCGTCAATGGCTAAAATTATCTTCCCTGCAGGATGCAGAAAAAAGCAGCAGAAAGGCACGCAGGAGTTATGACAAAGGATGGACATAATTCTGGATTCTCTGCCCAGCAGCCGCCTGCAACCAAACAAGGAGAGTTCAGAGCAAATCCTCAGAGGGTCCCCAAGAGTTCTTACTCTAGACCCAGATGACACTTTCCTATTTGGCTCCATTGAAGACTCCTAATACTCATTTGACTTTCCAGTTGCTGATGACCACATACTGTATCTTTGTATTTATGTTCATATTTATTTTCACTCTACAACCAGGGTAAACCATAGTGATCGGAGTTCCACCCACATTCGCATTGAGTGGATGGGTTTAGGATAAAACATGAGTTAACAAAGAGAAAGGAGTGATGAATAACACTAATGGTGGCTCCATGCTATTTGGATGTCAATGTGTTAAGGATTGCTCTTCGGCTACCTTCTCGAAACTAGGAACGCAACCTTGGATAAGGGGTAACAAAATAGACTGCTCTGTTATAAATGGTGACAAGTCGAGAATCTTAAGGTAACCCATGGCTACAAGCCAGCATGCCAAAATACCAAGACTCAGAAACCAAAACATTTGCTGGAACAAAGCCACGATGAAAGATATTATTTACACCTCAAAATGTTTCCTGCTCATCAGGTTTTTTTTTCAGCTCTCAATGTTTTTCCATTTGTCTGAGGTTAAATCTCTACTTTGAGGATGGACTTAAACATGGAATTATTCAGATGCCTTAAATTGATGTGCCTAATTCACTGCCACCAAAAACTGTCCATCTCCAAATGTATTGGCCCATGTTAACTATGTACAACGGAAATTAACTGATTGTTTTTACATAAGTTTCAATATGCAGGTTCAGTTCTTGGTGTTACTGTGAGTCTGCTATATTTACACTGTTTATTTATTTTATATTTATTTGCGTGTCGTTGGTAATAAATGTTTCGGAACACTTGAAGGCTGCGCTTAATTTTAAACCGATGCAGACTCCGAACGACAGGGGGCGCTGCTGCCCGCGTGTCCTCATCTTCGCAGACCCGCCCCGTCGCTGCTCTCTCGCGTTACGTGCGGTGTTTTGAACCGTTCTGTACCCCCTCAGCTGACTTTAAACAGGATGGAAGAGGAGACAGACCCTGGCGTGTCTTCGCGGACGGAGAGGAAAGCGTTGGAAAAGGCCAAAATACTTCAACGCGAAAGCGACAGGAGGCTCGTTCGACTGGTAAGACGAGGCCACAACTCGGAGTAACTTTGTTTCTCCAAGCTAGCAGGCTGCGAGAAGCTAGCGGGTCCGGGGAGCAGCTCCTCACCCAGTGCGTGTAGGTGACTCGGGTTCCCCGGTAGGTGAGTCTGATTCAGGTTGTTGTCGGTCCCGTTAACTCAAGGTCGGAAGAGTCCTGAAGAAACCGGAGGCCGAGCGGTCGGAGGAGGAGGCTGCTGTGTTGCTGCTGCACGGAGAAACCGCGGAGGAGCTCTGCAAGAGACAAGTCCGCAGAAATGTGCTGAAGAGGAAGCAGGAGGAGGTGAGACTCACGCCACAGTTACTGTTGATTATTTTGCCAACTGTTACGGTGGGATTTCACCTGTAACCGTTTATTATAACCACACGGTGAAGGTTTGTTTCAGATGAATCTCCAAATCTAAGTAAGCCATTTAAGTCAAACGTATGCCACTGTAACTGAGAGAATGACACAGACTAGGAAAACAGACAGATTTGTATTGTTTTAACCCTGAAACATCTGTTTCCCCGGTATTATCCAAAGGTGTATGATGATGCGGATGAGCTGAAGAGTAAAGTCAAGCAGTTGGCTGCAGCAGTCGAAAAAGCAAAACACCTGGTGGTTTACACCGGAGCCGGTATTAGTACGGTACGCCTATCTCCGCATCTTCAGTTTCCTTTTAAAACTTTCACACCGCTGACAATGTCTTTCTATTCAGGCAGCATCCATTCCGGACTACAGGGGCCCCAATGGGGTGTGGACACAGCTACAGAAGGGCCGGACCATCAGGTGAAATTTGCAGCCGCTGCACTGCTGGTTTGGGCCCGTGCTTTCTGTTAAAGTGAACCAAACCCCACCTACTGTTGTTTCATCTGTTTCTCTTTACGCACAGTTCGTCTGATCTGAGTAAAGCTGAGCCGACTCTCACGCACATGTGCATTAGAATGCTTCATAAGGAAAACCTGGTATGTGAGCCCTAGATAAATGACTTGTGCTGGTAGCTGTTTTATTGGTGTCCACACATGCTGTTAGACTGTTTGTTTCTCTAAAGGTAAGGCATGTGGTTTCTCAAAATTGTGATGGACTTCACTTGCGAAGCGGTCTACCCAGACACGCCCTGTCTGAGCTCCACGGAAACATGTTTATTGAGGTGAGACACGTAGATACACAGACCATCTCCCATGCAGACTCACACACACACACACAGCTGTTGTTTTGGGGAGTCCAGATATTTGCAATGCTCTCTCCATTATTAGTAATCTACATGATTCAAAGTTAAAAAAGAACCTGCCTTTTTCTTTGCTTGGATCCGTACCGGCAATGTAAAGCATGGTCCAATTATTGATGCTTTGTTTGCTTTGGGCACACAAGCTGTCAAAATGCTCAGTAAAAAAAAATGTGACTGTGCTTCAATGAGTCAGGCTGAGCTGCTTTGGTGGCATTTTTTAGGTGCAGCACTCTTCTGATATGCTTTGGAACTTCACTATGTTGGAACTTTGCACTGTTTTCACCGATTTGACTTGATTTGTGACAAGGAGGGGAGACAAGCAGAGGATGAGCGAGCACAGGTTATTGCAAATGCTGCAGGTAGAATGAGAACACACTAAAGTAAATACTTATGACCACCTTCTCTTTCGTGATATTTATCAGAATATCTATATCCATTTAAAAACAATGCTTTGGAATTGTGCATGAAACTCCATTCTTGAGATTTTGGATTTCACACCGCCCTGGAAAACGGTCCAAATAAACTAAGTTCCCCCGACATGCTGTTTATTCCTCTCTAGGTGTGTACATCCTGTTCACCGGTGAGGGAGTATGTGCGTTTATTTGATGTGACGGAGCGGACATCGCTGCACCACCACGGGACAGGCCGCAGGTGCAGCCACTGCGGTGGTGAACTCAGCGACACCATAGTGCACTTTGGGGAACGTGGGACCCTCGAGCAACCTCTCAACTGGAAGGGAGCTTCTGAGGCTGCAGAGAAGGCAGATGTTATCCTCTGCTTAGGTTCCAGTCTTAAAGTACGTTTAAAAAAGAAATACATACTGTATACATTTGCATTCAATTATCTGCCAAAAATAGAGGTGTCAATTGTTATGTTTTCTGATTTATATTTGATTATTAGCTTGCTGCATCTTCACTCACTTGTGTTGCTTGTTGCTCGGCCAGGTGTTAAAGAAATACCCCTGTCTTTGGTGCATGAACAGACCAGGAAGCAAAAGGCCCAAACTCTACATTGTCAACCTCCAGGTACACTTATATTTGAAATTTTAGCTGGATAAGATGCTGATTGAGTTCTGTCGGTTCAAGTTCTAGTTCTGTGGCTGTGCTTTTGTCTAGTGGACACCAAAAGATGACCTGGCTGTGCTAAAAATTCATGGCAAGTGTGATGATGTCATGAGCCTCCTTATGGAGGAGCTGAAAATTCAAATTCCTGTGTTTGACCGGTAAGGATCATTTTTTTTAATGATGTAGTTACCCCCAATACAAACAAAATGTCATTATTATTATTATTATTGATTCCGTACAAATGTATACCCAACTTGGTATTCAAACTGGCTGTTCATCCAGTCCATCATTGACGCTTTACACAACACGTTGATTTAGGAATATTCCCATTGTAATTGAAACGATCCAGTCCAACGCTTTGACTCCAAGCTCAGTTTCCTTCATTCTGGTGTCATTAGGGCAAAGGATCCCATCTTCAGTCTTGCCACATCTCTGCTTCAAGAAGAGGTCAACAGCCACACTCGTGAGGTCATAGCTCCCCTTGATGTGCAGGAGGTCTGTTTACCTGGTTCTGGAGAGCAGGCAGAAGAAGCCACAGCTGTGCTGGGTGGCTGGTTTGGACGAGGCCAAGGCAAAGGAAGGAAGAAGAAGAAGAAAGCTGCGTAATAGATGTGATCAAGAATGTCTTTGAATACATGAAGTGTTTTGGTTGTGCTCTGTTAGAAGCGCTCCGCATTATCCCGCCACTGAGTGAGAAAACGTCCATTATTCTCCCGCCAAAAGGGAGGTTTCCTCCAAAGAACAGTTTCAAACCAAATCCTATAAAATCATCTATTTTCCACTGACCCTCTTTATGGTCAGTTTGTTTACACACTTGTAAAATCCAGCATGTTTGAGCACAAGCTGTATGTAAATGGACGTTCAAGTTCTGGTGTCTGTACTGAAAGTTACTACATATTTGCTCATTGCAAGGGAAATCTTTCAGTAGAACACAAGTTACTGAGCAAAGATGTCAAATGTTTCTAGAAGTGTTACGTATAGTAAAAATCATTTTTGTAGTCTATTTCAGACGTTTACAACGCAATGTCAAATGTACTTTTCTTTTGAAAAGTACATTTTAAAGGTTTTTGGGTTTATATGAATTATTTCCTGAACTCTATTCAACTCAGTCAACATTCATATCAGCTGTCGAGCATTCTCAGGTTTGCGGTTTAAGTAGCACAGCTGTTGTACCTCGGTTTACTGAAGTTGTTGAATTTGTTTACATTTTGCAAACCATGCAGAGATTCCTCTTGTCCTATTTTTATCTACAAAAATTTAAATTTAAATTTCTTTTTAATTTTACTAAAATGATCATTAGTTGTTTTGTGTCAAGTTAGTTAAATACGTTTGTATGAATATGTCTCAGGGAGATCTGGTGCTATTAATAACCTCATCGTACACATGTAATTTCTGTTTTTAAAGGCCAGTCTAGCAACAATGACCTGCTGTACAGCATCTTTTTTTAACTCAAAGTAGTGGTTAAAAAATTGAAAAACAGATCCCATGCTTTAATCGAATTTGTGTCTGGATCATGTGCTGTTTTGTTGTATTGGCCTTAACTTTGACAAGTGAGGTAATATCAGTAATACTATTCTGGAACACGGATGTCGGTTTAGCCAAGTGCTTATCCACTGACTGTAACAGTAGGAAAAGTAACAAAATAAAACTCCATGTCCCTTCTTACCATAATCTTTGGATTTGACCAAAGAAGTAGGTATTTAATCGCCATAAACGGCCAAGAACGTACCCAGAAGTTCAGTAACAATGAACCCGGTTCAGCGGTGTTGCTGTTTGGCCTCCGACTGCCAGGCGGTACCCTCACAGTTCACCAGACACCCACGTTGTCTTTGTGTGTGAGGGGAGCGCGGTCGTCCTCCAATCAGGGTTGGCGGTCCGATCCCAGGCCCGGATAACCTGCATGGCGATGTGTCCTTGGGCAAGACACTTAACCCCAGAATAGCTCCTGTATCTGTGACTACAGTGTGTGAATGTCTGAGGGGAAGGTGTGTGGGAGCTCCTGTCATCAGTGGGTGACTGATGTCACGGAGAGTTAAAGCGCTTTGAGTGGTCGGAAGACTAGAAAAGCACTATTAAAGTACAGTCCATTTACCATTCAGTCATTTCCTTCTTCATAATTACCTCTTGGCAGGTTCATAAAGGACAGGCCGGCTGGGCAAGGCTGTGTTATAACCCCCATGCGACAATGTCCTATTGTGTTACTTTTTTATTTTATTAAAAGTTTTTCAATTAATAAAAGTACATACATAGCTCACCAATATACATGTCTAATTCATAAATATACATTGGAAATACAAGGCAAAGGTAATAATTGGATGTTATGAATTCAGTTTGTCCCAGAAGAGCCTTGGGTCCCATCCAATGTTCTCTTCCTAAGTTCAATGAGAATAAGTTTCACCACCACCAGTGTCACCATGGCATACCTGGTACTCCAAAGTTTAAAGCATGAGATGCTAATGATGAAAAGGTTATTGACAATGAACAGACATTTTCTCATCCAACAGAGCATTCTACACAGATGTATAATTTAGTGTGAACTCCAAGGCCCTGGAGCACAGACCAAACCTCCTGAGCCCGGTAACAGTCTGAGCAGATGCTGCTGGCTTTCATCTCCATCATAGTAAATCATGCAACATTTCTTTGTTGTTACCAAGCTCACTAGAGGAAGAGCAACATCGCTTTTTAATTCATGCACTGCAATTATAAAACAAGTTATATACATTATATGACGATAGTATAGACTATGTATAGTATGACTAACGGACATTTGGACCAAGTGCTTGCCCCACATTTTGATCTGTGAAGGTCCTGCAGATATAGTTCTTCGCTCATTATGTAGTCTAAGCCAGTGGTTCTCAACTGGTCTGGCTCCAGGACCCACCCAGTTGAGAAACACTGGTCTAAGCGATCACAACGAAAAGGTATAGGCCGATAAGATTCAAACAAAAACGTGGATCAGTCCAAATATGGCGGGGTCGCTCGGACAGCCCCCCCCCCCCCCCCTCCATACATACAGTTCCGTCCCAGTGCTGAGTGCTGCGAAGTAAATTCTCAGAGCTTTGGAGATTGTACATAAATATAGTGTCTAGTTAAAATATACTTACTTGATTGCAACCCACAGAACCAATCCCACGCGTGAGTTTCCGATCACGTGACAGCGATGATTATGCAATCTGAACGATGGCGTACCGTGTGACGTAGTACCGGAGGCGTTGGCCGGTTACTGGTACTGTATTGGTACGCGAGGCGGAGGAAAGACGTCTTTTGAATCCGTAGAGAAACCGGAATCAAATCCTTTGAAACGTGCTTCACGTCTTGTGCAAACAAAGCCGCTGAGTATTTTAAACCGGTCGAAATGATCAGAAACGGTCACCACGCCACCAGCGACGGACAGGATGAGGCTGTTTGGAGTAAGCCGAGCGGGTCGGTGCGCAGCCCGGAGAAAAGAAAGCGGGTCGTCCGCTTGTGGTGTGACGGCTGGTGAGTCTCCGTGCACGCCTTCCTCTTACTCTCCGTTGCCGCTTTATCCAACTCTTTCTTCGCAATGTGTTTTGCTGTAAGTGGCCATTGGTCAACGCACGGGGATCAATGGGATGTGGTAGCATGCTAATGCTAGCTAGCTGCGTAGATGAACGTAGCAGGTGACAGGACGTTAAACTGTTTCCTCGTAAGCGTTTTAGTGAATACCTAAAGTTACTTTCTCTCTGAATGACACACGTGTTGTTAGTTCCACATGCAAATAACGTTTGAAATCCACTCCATCCTAGCTCAAACTAAATAAAACAACGCAGCGCTATTACACGTTTTTATCATTTGTAAACGGTAATGTTTCACTTATTGCCACTTGTTTTTGTGGCTCGGTGACGTGAGGCGAGTGATCCTCTCCCAGAGACTCTGTGAAACTCTACCTGGCTCATCTGTAAACCGTGGCTATTTAAGGCTGGGAAAGGACTCTGGGATGATCGTGGCGCGTTGTGTTGTTGTTGTGTGTCACGCTGGAGATGCCGGCCGTAAACACACAAACAAACCAACAACTGCTACAACCAGGAGGCGGGAGTTGAACGAGGACCTCCTGTGAACATGGATAACACGCACAAACAATAGCTGTCTGATATTATTTAGTTGTTACTGTTTTCTTAAACTGTAAAGTCTGCTGCTCCAAAGTCGTAAACGTGTCTTCGAGGTTTTAGTGTTTTTTATGCCCGATGGGTTTGACTTAAAACGGATCCGGGTAAATAATCTCGAGGTTACTCAAGGGTATTTATTCTGTCACTCCGCCACACATCTGATGGAGCCAACTCGGGAGTCACACGACATATTGTTATTTTAAACTCTACTCTCATCGACCAGCAGGGGGTCCCTGTTGTTGGAGGGGGGGCCCTACTGAGAGCAAGCATATATGCTACTAAAGATTCCAAAGTATAAGGAGAGGGACATAAAGATGATATATTATGTGCCTATTCATTTTGCAGCAGTTTGGTGTTAAATAAACACCCTGCCAGTTTTTATTGGGAAAAAGATGTTACCTAAACCAAGAGGAGCTCAATCTTATGTTGTAGATCAAACATGGATCTGCTTGTATCACTCTGAGGAAGAGATGTTATCAGAGGTCTACCTGATCCCGATCAGGTGAGGTGAGGTGAGGGAGGTGTGGGATTATTGTTAAGGGAATTCAGTGTAGCAGCTTGTGGTAATGTCATTACACAGGAGAGGTGTTTCCACTGGAAGTACCAGTCACAGATGAGGTGCAATCTGTTTGGAAATGAACGACAGATACAGCAGATACCGTACGACTGTTATCTAAATTTGCAAAAATGCGTATCGTGAACCCGTCCTTTCTAATGCATTATTTTAAACCGTGTGCTCTGCTCGTAACCTCCTGCTAGGGGGGCTGCTCAGACTGTGCTTGTATTGGACAGTCCTGAGCGAGAAGTGTTTTCATTCTGTAGGCATGAGGAGTTGCAGGGTTCCGGATCAGACGCACATTTTCATCAATGTCTGAACAAACGTGGCTGCAACTGAGGAGGAGAACTCCCATACCGCCCTTTGGTAATAAGGCAAGCCAGTACACAACAGAAGTTACTTGATGGCAGGAAACTTAAAACAAATATTAGCATGATGTCTCTGATCATTACCTTTCTCCCAGTAACCTTTATTTTTTCCCCTCACCGTGTTAAAATGCCAGTGTTGATTTAGGGAGCATGTTTTCAAAGCAAAGGCTACACCCACTTGGCTCTGGTTTGAAGGTTACTATAAAAATAGATCTGATATGTTGTTCTGATGTTAAACAACAGACCGGCAGGGGTTGTCCAGTTGGACCGGTCCTGCAAAGGTGGTTCTGAGAGAAATAAAAATAAAAAACATTGAATAACTGTTGTGGGCTGCTCGCTGAGATCTGTTATAGTAAATCTAGTTCTCGATGCTTATGACATTGTTGTCGCTTTCTGTGTCCGCAGCTATGACATGGTTCACTACGGCCACTCCAACCAGCTGCGACAGGCCAAGGCCATGGGAGATTACCTCATAGTCGGGGTGCATACTGATGGTGAGACTAAAATACACATTCTCATAGGAATATTTCTGTAAGGTACACTAAGTTACTATAACCCGGTTATAGTTCCACTGATTAAGTTTTCAATGGGACATTTCTTTAAATACTATATATCTATGGTTTAATAGTTTGAGTAGCACCAGAGGCTAAATATAACAGACATGCAGAAAGAAGATCTTCTGTATTTTAATAAAGCCGCAAGTCTGGGTCAACACAGATGCAAATTGGTGTGCAAATGGTGAATAATTGTTTACCTCTCATCCTCGCTTAAAGCTGAGATTTCCAAGCACAAGGGCCCTCCTGTCTTCACTCAAGAAGAACGCTACAAGATGGTCCGGGCCATCAAGTGGGTGGATGAGATGGTGGAAGGAGCCCCGTACGTCACCACCCTGGAGACTCTGGACAAGTACAACTGTGACTTCTGTGTGCACGGAGGTGAGCTGCTCTGTGACTGCCGTTTCCTGTCCCTGACCAACAGGAGGGCCATCCGTCATTTCTGTGTCCCAGTCCGACGCAGTTATGCACATGATGTGCGCCCAAGCCTCCAGAGGGGAGGACTAATGTCATTGTTTATATGTTTACTAGACGACATCACACTGACGGTGGATGGAAAGGACACGTATGAGGAGGTGAAGCGTGAAGGGCGCTACCGGGAGTGTAAACGGACACAGGGTGTCTCCACCACTGACCTGGTGGGACGAATGCTTCTCATGACCAAAGCCCATCATAGCAACATGGTGAGTTGATCTGTGTTTGTTCCTTATGGTTTTTAGCTACTGTTCAGGTGTGGAATCCACCAACTGAGGTTACAACCACAACACTATAAACTGTTATTTTGTATGTGATCAGGTTTTGTGTACTTCTAATGCTAGTTGTGACGTGTAGTTACATTCATATAGGGGTTGCATGTCAACTACATGTAACCACACTTTAACCCTTTTAACACAAATCTATAAATCTATAAATCCCCCTTCAGTGACCTTATGTTGGTGCACTCGTTATTTTGTGTATGAGCAATGGTTTGTTTTTGTTGGTCTTCATCTTTTCCTCTCCAATTTCTGCAGGATAACCCGGATTACCAGCAGCATACTGACAACTTTGGAAAAGTGAGTGACTTTTATTTTACTCTAATCATGTAAATAAATCCTGATTTATAAAAGATATCTGTGGAACACGTTTCTCTGTGTCAGACATCACTGGGCAAACTGTATTTTGAAACACAAATGTTGTGTTGTAATCAAGGGTCCTAAAGGCCATAGTCCATGGACCGGAGTGTCACAGTTCCTCCAAACGTCCCAAAAGATCATCCAGTTTGCCTCAGGAAAGGAGCCTCAGCCTGGAGACACCATCATCTACGTGGCAGGGGCATTTGACCTCTTCCGTATCCTCATTGTACACAAATAAACAAAATCGAGTTAATATTGTGTTATATGTGGTACATGTTTGTTGTTATTGTTGTTGCCTTGACCACAAATTCCTTGCAGATATTGGTCATGTTGACTTCTTAGAGATGGTCTACAAGCAGGCGGAGAGGCCTTACGTCATCGTGGGTCTGCACTTTGATCAGGTGCCGTTAACACTGAAGTATTCACACAATCAACCCCTCCCTGCTGTATCAAGTCTGAAGGCTATACACCCAAAAGCGTAAAAATGTAAAGTAGTAAAATATCGCTTCATTTTCCTCAGGAAGTGAATCGGTACAAGGGGAAGAACTATCCAATCATGAACATCCATGAGAGGACGTTGAGTGTTCTTGCCTGTCGGGTGAGTTTTCTCACAGACAGACAGACACACACACACACATATACACGGCTCTAAATGTTCAGTACAGTGGGAAGTATTTCTGGCCTGAATACTCACAGTGCGGCAGGCTGAACTTGGCTCTCTTCCCTTTTTTCCTGCTTGTCAGCTTTCAGTCCAGAACAAAGAATCTGCGTTGTGTATGTTTGTTTTTAAGTTAGACCAACATTACACAAAGCAAAGATGTTACACGCTCTTAAAAACAGCTAAAGTGCTCTGCCCTGCCATCAGTTGTACTCAGTGCCTGATGAATCAATTTGCCAGAATCAAGGCAGGGAACTGTAAAAACACCTTCACCCTTATGCTGTGTTGTATCCAAAAGGTGCTTGTCAGTTTTACTTTACATTTAAACTAACTGCACTAACTAATGTGAGACATTCATGGAAGGTTTAATCGTTCAGAAAAATGAACGTCCGTGTCTGTCTTTCTTCTCTCCATCCTCATAGTATGTGTCAGAGGTGGTGATCGGTGCTCCCTACGCAGTGGGCAAAGATCTGCTGGATCATTTTAAGGTGAGTTGCTTTTGTATGACTGTTATTTAGTTTTTTTCAGTTGCAAAACAAGTGTGAAGTTACCATATTAAGTACACTTGGCTTAAATTGCTTACAATTGAATAGTAACATGGATTTAAAAGAAATTTCAGCTGAATATGGGCCATGGGATTACTAAAAGCCTTGGACAGTATGAGACAGAATCATAGGTCACTGCATGTTTGCTGCATTTGATAGAATCCCCCTCAAAATAATTACTGTACTTTGTAAATAACAAAAGAAACACATTGCACCATGTGGCGCCCTCTAGTGGACAAATGTAAGTAAAGGCTCAATTTGAACTGACTTGGATCTAGCTAGTTAACAAGTCGTCATCACATTCCTCAGCAAGGATCCTATCGATTATCCGAGGGAGATTTCAAACTTTGTTTTTCTTCTAATGTTGATCCACAGTAAGAAAAGCCAGAGATAAATGATATATGATGATAAATGCTGCTCCATTTTGCCCAATTTGCTGATTTATATCAGTGACACACTACCTCCATACTGTTGCTCCCTAGAGTGCCCCTTCTAGTCTGGATAAGAAATGTGTGACTATAGCTGAATAGGTCTACCACTTCATGTGCAGTGTGATAAGGACATGCATGGTTAGTGTGAGAGAGCCGGTGACACATGTGGGGGGTTTACCTGATGTCTTTGTGTAATGGTACAGGTTGACCTGGTGTGTCATGGGAAGACGGAGGTGATCCCTGACAAAGACACGTCAGACCCCTACGCTGTGAGTACAGGGGCCTCTTGCCGTAAGGCAAGATGTAGAATCCACTATATTTGAGAGTTGGCCCACAACTGGTCTTATTCACACTGTGCAGTTAACAAACAAATAAGACAAATCCCACAAATGAATGTGAGATAAAATTATGTTCACGTTAAAGAAGCATGGATGCTCTCATTTGTCCGACTTACCATATATGCATTCACAAACTGGAAAACCTGGTCTCTGATCCAACCCATCATTAATGGTGAACTTTGATCTTTGTGTTGGTTTGACAGCTATTTGTGTTCTTCCCTCAGGAGCCTAAGAAAAGGGGGATATTCAGGACGATTGACAGTGCGAACAATCTCACCACTGATGACATCGTCAAGAGGATCATTGAAAACCGGTCAGCAATATTCATCTCCATTCAATTTCTCGCCGTTGAGATCGTTCTTTTCGTTTTCATCTCAAGTTTAATCATGTAACTTTGCATGTTCCCAGGCTGCAGTTTGAAGCTAGGAATCAGAAGAAGGAGGCCAAGGAGATGGCTGTGATCGAGGCAATGAAGAGGAGAGAGCAGCAGGAGCAGAGTGAAGATTCAGCTCAGGTTGCTCTCCAGTGAGACATCGTACCTGGTTCTGTGTCCGATTCACTCGTCCTGGTACACTCGGCTTTGAGAGGGCGGACTGAACTAACCCCACACGGACGGCCATGTCGGTCTGGACGCAGAATCCTGCTTTAAATGTTGGATGCACACGGCTTAGCTTCTCTCAGCAGACGGCTTCAGACTAAGCTGTCAGATCTGCCGTAAAAAGAGCAACGAATCCAAACTCACGCTACGCTTTAACCTGCAGATCCCTTTTAAAACTCATGTCCTCCACAGAGAACTTTTTACTTCATTTTTCTGACATGTAGTATTTTTGTTTTTGTAATCATACAGTATGTGTTCCGATTTACCTTTTAAAAGGGGTATGTTGATTTTGTAATACGCCATAGCTTTTCAGTTATGTTTTTAGATTTTAGTCTTTATGAAGCATCATCAGTAATATTGAATGTGGTCTATTTTTTTTCAATACACTGGGAAATATAGATTTAATCTATAGTTTCGAGAAATCACTTTGTTTTTATTCATCCTGGACAAACATAATTATTAGTATGTTAAGGAATCTGTGGAGTAGTGTTTTAATATTTAAATGTGGATTTGAATTACCTGATGGTGTGCGTGTTGAATGAGGTTAATGTGAGGGTTTGCACTGTAAATGATTGTAAATTCATGCCTCATTCCTACAGCTTTAACTAATTTAAGGGCTTTTTAATTATATGTTAAAAAAAACGTGGCACTACAGCTGTTGGTAAAGTCTCTCCTTGGTCGGCTGCTCAGTGCGATTTCAAAAACTAGTACGTCCTCTTGTCTCGTTCAAGTGAATCCAATAGCTTAATAAAGTGGCACCCAGTTCCCGGTCAAACTGCTTTGTGAATCGCCTTTCTTGTTGTCACATGGCGCAAATAACTCCAAGGTGAATTATAAACAGTGCGAGACTCTGACTATGGAATGAATAGATTTAGTGACTAGTTACTAAATAATAGATGGGAATTTCCACACCCGTTCAAACACTATATTGCAACTTCCCCTTTAAAGAATAAATGGTATTATGTCTACCATCTCTGATGTCTGTTTTACAGCATCATGTGTGCAGCCTGACGAGATCTTTGTTGGATCAGCACATCGTCACAGTTCACTGAGTTTGTGAAATGAGGCCACAGCCGCTGAGAAAATGCTAAATCCCATCGGTCCCGTCTCGTTTACTCTGCTCACAGATATGAACAAACCCTGCACACTGTCCCCTCATTACAAACACAAAGAGCCTTTAATCCTGCTGCATCCATTCACTCAGCTGAATGATACAGAAACATCAAGATCTCACTCTCCACATTCATTTGGTCCAACTTGTGTATTCTTTACATTGGTCTGCCATTTATTCGATGGAATAGTGGAGATTAGCAATTTAACAACCACTGGGGAAATGCTACTTTTTGTGCATTGTTTATTTGACTATTATTGGGCCAAAGAAAACAAACATTTAGGGGAAGAATAATAAACGATTTTTTTATTTATAATTTGGTCTTGTATTTAGTTTCTCAGAAGAAATACACATTTTTTGTAAATACACCTTTTTGTTAAACACCTCATGACTCATATACACCACTATCATCCGAAATGATTGACAACACCTGTGTGTGATTGCAAGGGCTTTTAAAAAATATTTCTATTAGTTCTATTATATAGATAAAGAATGTGTTACGTAGAAAACGTATCTTTGAGTACTTCCCTTAAATTACTCGGTTACTTTGCTCCACTCGAAGGGACAAAGTTTAATTGAATCCATTCCTCGCCCCACGCAGGTGGAATCGCGTATTGAGCGGTTTTGTCGGCGGAACGTCACTTCCCAGGGAAGTCCTAAACTTTTCCATCCGTGCAGCAGGCTGCATCGCGAGGAGGAGGAGATGGTAGAAGAGGAGGAGGCGCTTTTGGGATCGCCTCGGCTCCTTGCCAAGGCGGTAGGGCACATTTTTGAACCGCGGTGGCGTACGGTGACAACCGTTTTTTGTTGTTGTTGCTGTTGTTGTTTTTTTCACGACTGGAAACGCAGTCGCTGAAAAGTTCACCAGACATTCACATCTACCACGGAGGAGGAAACCCCAAAAGGCCACGGGACCGATGCGTGGAACCTAACGCGCCCGCGCGCTTTGAGCCCCGACTGCGGCGCGGTGGAGCGACCTGAACCTTCCTGTTTCTGAAGTAGAAGGTAAAACCCGGAGCTTCTGCTTCGTGTTTCCTCTCAGGCCGGAGGTTCGGGGAGGAGATGAGTGCTCAGGATGGGACTGTGCCTCGGTACCGAAGTCACAGAGGAGCAGAAGAAGGCGAGGACACACAGTGCCGAGATAGACCGAGACCTGTACGAGTACGCCAAGCGCGAGATGAATGTGGTTAAAGTCCTCCTGCTAGGTGAGATTGACGCCTGAACCCCTGCAGATCACCTCATGGATGTTTCCTCTGCACCTCGTTCAATGATATTATACAGTGTCCACTGTTTCGATTGAACCATTGTGGTCTTAATGGTGAAACTTCACCACTGATTATAGATGTCACATGATGTTATTTTCCACTACATTGAAAGAACCTTTCCAACTGCGTCCAGGTGCAGCAGAGAGCGGTAAAAGCACCTTGGTCAAACAGATGAAGATCATTCACAGTCATGGATTCACCAAGCAAGAGCTCTCCAGTTTCAAGGTGGGAAAAACACAAACACACACACACACACACAAAAACACAAACACAAACAAACACACACACACACACACACACACACACTTTAGAGTTTTGTTTCGCTCTGATGTCTCCATCTCATCGGGTAACAGTTTGCTGGTCTACTGTAGACCTTGTGTGTGTGTGTGTGTGTGTGTGTGTGTGTGTGTGTGTGTGTGTGTGTGTGTGTGTGTGTGTGTGTGTGTGTGTGTGTGTGTGTGTGTGTGTGTGTGTGTGTGTGTGTGTGCGCAACTGGAAGCCAGATTTCTCCATTGTACAAGTAGTTTGGAGAACTTTTTCCACATCTCCTTTCTTAAACTCTTATTATATTTTGACTTTCCCCTGTACTACTCTGTATCTTTTCGTCTCCTCCTTCCTGTCATGCATTTACATACGGATTGTGTGATGACAGAGAAGGGCTTTCTTTGTCTTCATGCTGCAGATTCATGCTCTACTCACCCTGTCACTGACAAGGCAAACCTCACAGATGTAGATAGTGGACTTTGAAGTTAATTCACCCAAAACTTTTTTTTTTGTTGCAGTTGCTCATTGTCAGGATTATTAACCCAGTCACTGATGTGACACATGAAGGTCCCAGTTGTTTGTACGGGCCGCTGGGATGGATATTAAAGAAGGCCGCCCTGCACTCCTCTCTCCTTCTGCCCCCCCCCCTTTCATAACCGTTCCCTCCTCTCAACAAGTATCCTGCCATCTTTTCTTGGGTCTCATAGATAATGAGGAACCCATGAGGACGCCCGACCGTAGTTTTTATCAGTTTGGGGAGAACTGGAAACACACACTTTTTAGGATTTAAATGCCTAAAAGTACCTCAAGTTGGTATTGATTCAATGATTGATTCATTATCAATGCTTTTAGCTGGTTCCCCTTAATTTAAATAAACAGTTTGACAGTTTTATAACTATATATATTTATTTCAGACTTTTTTCAGGAACATTTTTTAAATTGCTGCTTGACTATATTTAATATGCCCGAACTGGCCTTTAACATTTAAAAGTACAAAAACTACTACAAGTATAAAACAGGACAAAATGTGTGCAGCAATTGAAGTGGATTTGTGAGGCTGTGCTGAAGAAGCAAGATGCTATCATTAACATACTAACATGCTCACAATAACAATACAGGTTCCTTTCCTCACCATCACTTGTGAAGACTTGCTAAACAACACTCAGCTGCCGTGAATCTCAACGTGAAGCCATTTAAGTATTGGACAATTACACGTTTTTACCTGATGATGACGACACAAGATTATCTCAAAGGAAATAAAGTCCTGAGGAGGGCCTGAGTATATGCACCAAATTATACAACGATCCCTCCGAAAGATTGGTGAGACACACAATTGAAGAAGACAAAGCTCATCGGCTAACAAGGCCTTTGTAAATGATGCCCAATTATTGAACATTTTCATCGTTCACAAAGCTTCTAAAAAGCTCAAATAATGTAGTAGCAGTTTGCAAATCTGTCTGACATGTTCAAGCATGCACACACATATAAACACGTGTGAAATGCCAGTAGTCAAACTCTCTTTTGTTGTCCGTGTCAAACTGTCAGTTTGGTTCGCCTTTGTTCTCAGGTGACGCCCTTGTTTTGGAAAAGGGAGACTAACTCAGACCTGCCGTTCCCTTTTCCTGATCTTTCCAACCTCCCACCAACACACACACACACCCCCCCTGTTTTTTATTTTTTATTATCTAGCCTGTGTGCATATTGTGTATTCGTTTCTGTTCCTGCTTTCTTGACCCATCGTCTTTGTGTCTGCCAGTTCAGCATTGAACCCCCGGACCTTGTCTTGAACTGGATAGGTAATCCCTGCTGCACGCTATCTGCTCCATCACATTTTGTCCTGAAGGTGCAGTGAGAACAGCCCCATCTCTCCCTTTTTCTGTCTGGTCTTTCTGTTTGTTTTGCGTTAGGACCGTGACAGCCAGTTGGAGTGGAAGAAATTTAGGAAGCTGGCTCCTCTTTGTCTCATCCCTCTTTTATTCGTAGCCCGAGGCTGTGGTGTTGCTTTACTCTGGACAGGCTGACACTTCCCCTCATTCCCTCCCCATGCACACAACTGTGACTCAACAAAAGTGTGTGTGTGTGTGTGCGCGCAGCAGTGCATGAAAATTCTGAGCTGAATTTGTATTTTTGAGCCAACAATCTCTTTGTGGATTCAGGTGTTTTGTCTGACGGATAAGTCTGTTGAAAAATGCCATTAATCAGGGATCGTACTCAACTGGGACGGCCATGAGGTTCTGCTTCGCAGAGTCGATCGAGCTTAAACCTACAAACACACACTCCCATTGTTAGTTATACATTGTTAGCAGAACAGGCTTTGGTTAATAATTAAATACCAGACCATTGTCAGTTCAGCTGCATTCGTTGTTGTTTTACTTTGGAAGTAAATTTCTCTGACACAAGACATCTGCTAATTACTGTTGGTTTTCTGGGCTCGGCGAGCCGACCCAACCAGCAGTAATGAACAATAGTCCAGTGTATCGGATTTAAAGGGTTCACTGCTTTAATGGGAGTTGTACCATAAGACAACACTTCAAACTATGGTGGTAGGAGTGTGAGAGATTTCTGTCTATTGGGCTTCCTTGTAAACCGACACACGCACACAGTTAGGGGTGTTTACACTATACTCAGCCAGAGAGGTGAGGTATGGTGTAATGAGGGGGAGTGAGTGTGTGTGTGTGTGTGTGTGTGTGTGTGTGAGGTTAGGATTATTAGGTGAGCCGTGGGTGCACACAATAAAGACTACAACTAATGATTTGAAAGCTTGTCTTGTATTTATCATGATCAACTTAAATCCCCCCCCCCCCCCAAAAAAAAACGTTGCAACAGAAATCAACAAATCTCTTCTGTTTTTAATTCTTGTTCCTCCTCTGCATCATGACGTCAACCTCCCGCCTTTCTTCTCCAGTCCTTTTCTGCTTTTCAAACCCTCGGCCGGCTGCCTGGCTCACTATGGGGATTGTAGTTTTCCTCCACCGATGCCCTGATGTAGTCCCTGCTGCAACCACTGGGAGGGGATGTACCTCCCATTGATAACCAACCCTCTCATGGCATTGGTCAGTAAAAAGTGGCCAGTTTGTGTATTCGGGGTCATGTAGCCGTCTGCTAGTGTTCAGTTGCAAAAGTCGGAACAAGCTGATTGGTGAGTTTACTTAACGTACGGTGAGCATCATCGAGAACAAATCGATCCACCCACACACAAAGTGTCTGATGTGACGCCTGCGCTCCTCCCTCTCTACCGTCAACACAAAACAAAAGCAAGTGTTGAGTCGGAAAGGGAGGATCCTGCCAACAATTGATAAGGAGGACAAAGGTGAAGGAAAAAAGGAAGAATAATGAACCAAATGAAGGGAGAGAAGAGAAAGACAGTAGTTAATCTGTTTTACTTTTAAATCCAGGGGACATCTTTAAGAAATAAGCCTTCAAATCTTCTAAACAAACCTTGATTAATCCTTAATGAAATTACACATTTAGCAGCAGTCCCCTACAAGGCTTCGATGCTCCCTTCAATTTGTATGTGGCTAATGTGTTTTATCAGGCCCAATTCAATGTATGTTCTGTTTTAACCGGGCCAATTATGTGCTTTGAATACCCAGAACAGAAGTCAAATGTGCAATGGTGATTCAAAACATCTGTACCAAGTGACCCGTAACTACCGGACTAGTTCGTAACCACGTGGTAGCGAACCGTAAGACTGCATCACCCTTATATTACCAACTACATAGGTTCTAGTGGGTTTTCTGGTCATGCAACTTATAATCAGCTCCGTGAAACATCCACTGTTTATTGTTGGTAATGCTATTAGAATGAGCTGCTATGATGGAACAGATCCAGTGTTATATTGCAAATCCAAGCAGATGACAGTGATGCAGAGGGAGTGCGCAAAGCCGCTTATTTCCCGACACAAATCAATGACGCCCTGTCAGCCGAGGTTCCCCGGAAATGTCTTTAAAGACGTGCTTTGAGCGGCCCTTAGCGCACCTCCCCTCGTAAGATGAAGCCCCGTCAACGCACAGTTATCTCTCCCTGCACGTGTCACTGGGAGAGCAATGTATCTCAATCTGGACACTGCAACACACACAAAGAGAGAAAGCAGCGGCCAGACCGCGATAGCATCGCGATGGAATGTGAAGCTTATCTTTAGCTGGCAGGAGAGTGGCAAAGAGGACACACACACACAAAGACACACACACAGACACTTTGACACTGTGCAGAAGTCCCTCTCCTCAGTCGCTAAAGACTCAAGGTTTCTAAGCACTAAAACGGAGTTATGAGTTCAATTTATGTGAATTACACGGCACTACAAGTCTACAACACTCCCAACGGGATTTGATCACTGATCCACAGGGTGAAATAGAACACACGCACTCATATTCATGTTTAAAATGAGGGTGCTTTCATTTTCTCACTCTACAAAAAAGTGAGTAAAAACTATTTCAGTATGATTACATTTCAACGGCTGTGCCAGATGATGGATTTGAGTTTTTCCCGTTGCCATGGCTGTTCATGAACTTTACCGTTGATCTTTGGCAGCCTGCAGTGCTCGACAACCTCCTGACCTCCATGAAGTTTGTGCTGCATGGCATGGGCCTCCTCCGCATCAACCTGGGCAACACCAGGAACAAGGTAGTCTCGCTCTGCATGTCCAGCGTTCTGTACCTTTTTTATACATTTAGTCTTCATCATTTCTATCAAAGGTTTTATTCCTCAATCCCTCTCTTTCTGTCTTTGCCTTCGTCATCCTGATCCTCGTCTCTTGTTCACTGCACCAGATCTCCACTAGAGAGCAGCATCTCAGCACTGCAGCCACAGCTGCTGCATCTGGCTCCACACACACACACACACACACACACACACACATCGGCACACGTATAGCAGTTGAAAGCATGGCACATAACAGCAGCGTGCTAGACTCGGTGGCCGATTGAATTGCAAGTTTCAATTTGATTTTAACTAACCCTAACCCGAAGTTATCAAACTCAAAGACTATTCGCCCACTCGGCGCATCGTGCCGGGAGATGATGACCAAATTATTTCCTCTATTAAATCTCACCAGGGTGTGTATGTGTTTTTTCAAATGTGTTTGCGTGTACATCCATTAAGTTATTCATCTGTAACGATTACCAAGCCTTGACAGCCAAGAAGGACTGCTGAACTTTAGTCGTTTGGACTCTCATCCTCTTTTCCATCTGCCCCCATGTCCTTCCTGACCAGCCGTCCATCCATCCACATATCTGTCTCCGTCTCTCCTTGCAGGTCCACGCCCATTCTGTCCTGTCATGCGGGCGCTGCTTCGACGAAGACAAGGTGCTGTTTCCTTTCCTCGGTCACGCCCTGTCCTGTCTGCTGGCCGACCAGGGGGTGAGGGCGGCGGCGGCCCGGGGCTACGAGTACGAGCTCAACGACTCGGCCCTGTAGTGAGTACTGTGCCGCCACACACTCCCGCTGTGCCGGGGAGACGCAGGGGTCTAATTAGCTGATGCTGATGACCTGCTCGGCCGTGTGCTCCCTGTCACTGGGAATAAGAGTCTGGGAAGTAAGAGAGAGACGAGCCTGAGGAATTTGTAATGACATCTACCTCCATGGGTATTATACCATTATTATACATACATTTAACTTCTTTAAAAAAAGATGCATGAGTTGGATCTATAATGGTTTTGGATGCAAAGCAATGCTAGACTAAAAAAATGCTCAAACGTAGATTACTGTGAATGTTTGAAAATGTGCATTTTCAAGTAAAGAGGTGAGGATGAAGATGAAAATATGAAACGAATGTGGGAGGGACGTCGTGAGTGAGACGGAGCTCGGACCCAACGGGAGGCTGTCGGTTCTCATCCTCCACCCCAGTGAGAGGCCTCTGCTCTGGGGTTATCTACACCGACAGCCTCCCTTGTTCCCACTGAGAACCACCAAACATCACCTACCACTTTCCACACACAAACACACACCTGTGTTTGTACTTCTATGTTTGTGAGGACCCTCATCGAAATAATACATTTTCCATATCCTTACCTTAAATTTGAAGGGATTCTTCAAATTAAGTCCAACTTAGGTTTTATTTATTCATGTAGTAAGGAAATTATTTTTAGTTGGTATTATGACGATTGGACAAATTTTCAAAATAATCCAACGGTTTGTTCAATTACTTCACTCACCTTACTGAAGTTCTTTGATGTCCTGTACAATCAGGGATTGTTACATACATTTCAGATGAGATTACTTTCAATTATTTTTCTAGAGAAATTAGACATCTGAAAGATGATATTAAAGTGTCCAACAATTTCTCATTTAACGTTGAGTCGATTTCCACCTGATGGATACAAGTCCAATATTCACACTTTTTTGGGCCTCTACTAACTCCAGAGGCAAATCTCCTCTTTGAGCTGCAGCATTCTTCCCCATGTACACCAGCTATCTGTGCGCCTGGTATGGCTGGTGCTGAGCAGCTAGTGTACAGGGGTTTTTATAGCTTTTTCTAATTCGAACTGAGGATTGGCCAATAAGCAGTCAAGTGAAAGATGAGCCCTTTCTCTGAAGCTCAGAATGGTCCTCACAAATACACAAGTACAAAACAGTCCGGCAGGCAGTGGGTCATTCAAACAGCAGGATGCGAGTCCCGATTCAAGAAACTGATGCAGGATGACTAGCGGAGAATGTCACAGTCACTTTAGGTAGGCGGAGACGTCACTGTCTGCGTATTTGTTTGTGTCTGTATACGTGTGTAGAAAGCTCACATTTCACTGAGCGCGCTCACATGATACAGTCTATTACACCATAGCTGACTTAATCTATGTTCGAAAGCTTAGCCTCAGTGTGTTTATCATGGTAAACAACAGTGTGAATATTCATGGTGATGAGGGGCTGCGCCCCCTGGGCCCGCAGAGTTATCATTGCACGCTCTACCCACCACCTGGCACCCGAGTACCACAACAAGCGCGCGCACACACACACACACACACACACACACACACACACACACACACAATGTGTGAGAGCAACTAATACATGATTCTCTTTTGATCTCAAGTTTATCTGCAGGTTATTAAGTTTTCCTTCCTCTACTCGTTCTTCACCTCTCCTCTTTTTTCCTGTTTTTTTAGTTTCTTTGAGAACCTGACCCGCATCACGTCTCCAGATTACGTGCCCACGGAAACGGACGTCCTGCGAGTACGATTGAGGACGACAGGCGTGATCGAGACGCAGTTCAAAGTCAACCATCTCGTTTTCAGGTAGACACCTTTCATTGAGACTCCCTGCTGCAGAATGAGAGCGCATGTAAGCGATGACTCACTCCGAGCTGAACTTCTCCAGAAGCGCTTGTCGTACCAACTTACTTCACTTCTTTAGCCGCGACAGGCTTATCTGCGTCCACAGCCGCGTGGGCGGCTTCATTCAATACATCCATACGACTCCTATCGCTCGGCTTTCACATCTACTGACTACACAGACACACTCACATTCAAGAGCACCAGTGGCTGGCTCTTATCAGCGAGGAAGCAGAGCGCAGGAATCCGACCCCCCCGAAGCTGATGTCAGGTGACAATATTCCTCTCTGATCAATGAGTCAATGTCTCATAGTACATCACTATTCTCCCTGTGTGACCCTTACTTCCTGAAGCTGGGGATGGTTTTGTCAGGGAGAAGGATATCGATGAACTAGATCACCGCCTGACTGACGCTTCAAAACCAGCATCAAAGAAAAAGCCCAAAACCACAAATGCTACACACTGATGATGTAATAGGCGGATTTTGTTGATTTTGTTTTATTATTAGAACTTGGAATAATTCATAAGAATCCAACGCAAAACTGGAAGTGATTACATTTATTGAATAAAATGGTTTAATATACTTGCTGCTGACGTTTGCTGAAAGTAGAGAAACAACTAACTGTGCAAGGGGATTTTGTTAGATTATGTTTTGAAAAAAATATTTTTAGAGAACTGACTGTTGAGTGATTGTATTACATTTTAAATATATTTAGAAACTCTTAATGAAATCCTTGAAAGAAATCTGAATATTTCAGTACACATCAAAACCCTCTGATGTTAATATACTGATACTTAACAGCAATGGTGTTTGTTGTCTTTGTTTATCATGATCTCTGGAGGTCTGCTTTTAGTGCGTTGGCTCGTAGCGGCAGCAGGGGGATTGTGGGGGGTTTTCCGGAGTTTGGTTTTATGGGGAGACCAATGGTGCGTGGATACAGGGTTAAAGGATACGTTCAGCACCACACACATTATTGTGTGTGTGTCACTTCAAGCAAATCTGATTACTCTGCTCTTCATTCTTAGTAATGTCTACCCGAGGAGCTCCTCTCGTCTACAACAATAACAATCTGTCCATCGCCGGGGCTCCACGTCACAAGTTATAGCGAATTAAAATGATAAAACACGTTAGGTGAACTTTTCATAAGATCTCTGTTTAGCATATAAACATTGTATAGCGAGTCACTTTGTCAGCAGGTGAACTCAGCTGGGGGTATTTGTCAAATCTAAATGCTTCTTTTCCGTCTGACTTGAGTGTTCCTGCATATTTGACTGGATTTGACAGTTTTTCAGAGCAGGAAAAGATTTACCAGCAAACAAATGCAACAAAATTGTATGTTGAATTTTTATTGAAATAACTTTTTGTGACTCCTCCATCTGGCGGTTTTCAAATAATGGAATAAAAAATTGCAATCACTTTCAAAGTAAACCAGATTGCAGAACTCAAATAAAATAATTTCCCCATGTCATACCCGTAATACCACTGCGACCAACGAGAAACACAGTTTGAGAAACACTGATGTAGAGAAACTCGAAAGCCTGACGTTTTTAATCATTTGTGTAGGTTTTTTGTTTGTTTCACTGTGAAACATTGTCATGGTGAACCTGAGAGGGGGGTAGAGAGTCCCAGGTGGAGGGCAGCCTCTCCACACACCCTCTCGTGTGTGTGTGTGTGTGTGTGTGTGTGTGTGTGTGTGTGTGTGTGTGTGTGTGTGTGTGTGTGTGTGTGTGTGTGTGTGTGTGTGTGTGTGTGTGTGTGTGTGTGTGTGTGTGTGTGTGTGTGTGTGTGTGTGTGTGTGTGTGTGTGTGTGTGTGTGTGTGTGTGTGTGTGTGTGTGTGTGTGTGTGTGTGTGCGCGCGCGCGCGCGCGATTTGGGAGAAATAATCAAGCCCCTGGAGTTGATGAAGAGCTTAGCATAAGTAACTTTGCAACAAAAGAGATATTAAGGGGATTTAAAGAAGTGTTTGTCAGAAAGTGAGCTTGAGTTTTTCCATTCAGTCATAGTTTAGTATAACTACTAACGAAGCGGTCTTAACAAAATAAAGGTGAAATAAATTCTTTTTCCACACCTGAGAACAGGAAAATTCGCAAGAACACAAAAGCAAAATATAAAGAACAAAAGTACATCAAGAACAGCGAGAAACTACATCAGATAATAAAGCTTTAAAATCAGTTGATCACCTTTGAAATGTGCATAGTACCTTCCTATTCTGCAGGGAGAACATTTGAAACACTGAGAATAATGACCATATCATGCACAGTATTTATTTTTTGTTTTAGTTTACCTATGTGACTAGATTTTTTTATTTGTGTTCTATTACCTCTTATACATTTCATTCCATAGCTTTTACTTATTGTTTGGTTTGAAACGTAATCAGTAATCAGGAATTAATGATTAGTTTGAAATCTGTCGATAGGCATTGGCTGCGAGGTGTTGATCATCATCATGATAATATCTGTCATTCTACATTAGAAGCTTGGTTGGATATTTTACTTGTCAATAGTTGATTATGATTCTTGAATGTTCTTGAGCCAAATTCCTATTTCTGTAACTCCAAATTTGTAAAGCATCTCTTTTTGAAATTTTACTTTTCAACATTTATTCATCAAAGGTTTAGGAATGCTACCTCGTCTAATTTTGTAAATATTGAGGCTGCACATGTAGATGTGAAAATGCCTCCTACAGGTAAGTGTCTCCCTCCCATTGGTTCATACTCCAGGTACTTCAGTAAACTTTGACATTTAATATAGAATAAAATTGAAATTGGGACTTTTGTTGAATATTTTGTGGATGTGCATCAAGTCAAATGAATGTGAAATTATTCTACAGGCGAGCACACAATTCAACATAGATGGAGATGAGAGCTTTCCATTAAAAAAAAGATAGTAGTTGATGAATATTTACATGGGTTCAAACATTCCTATTTGATATAATGAATAATAATGAATTTTCTTCATTGCTGAATCGCACATTAACTACAAAATATTAGTACTGTGAGGAATCTGTTACGTAAAAATTAACACATAACTACATAATAAAACATTAACAATGTGCCTTCACTGAACCTTCTGTGGATCTTTATACCATAAAAATCATCTTTATAAAATCTTTATACCATGAAGATCCACACTTAATGAATGGGACCAAATGTTCATGATTTGTATAATTCACATTAAATACCATTAAGAGGGACGGACCGATCCCACACACCACAATAGTGTGAAATCAGTCTTCCGCCTCAATCCTGCTCACTCAAATGTTAAAGTGGAAACAATCTTAGAGTAGAGTAGAAAAGCTGTTATATTTACAGTATATGAAAGAGTGGGTTAGACTGATCACCACTTATCCTTCTCCATTGGAGAAAATTCATTTTAAATGACATCTTCTGAGGAATTGTGGCTCATGTTAGCCACTATTAAAAAATATGATTGTATTGTATAAATCACTTCAAAAAGAAACCAATTCAGTTGTGTGCACAAAATTAAAAAGTCATCCCCTAAATCTCCACAAAAGCCTACTGTCCCTGTGTGTGCAGGTCTGCAAGAGCGTGTCAATGCAAATGAGAAATGTGTGTGTGAGCATAACGTCGCTCATTTTAAACCCAGACACAGCGTAATTTGCATACAAACGTCCTGTTTGACCTTTAACCTCTCAATGTAATAACGATCTGTGTCTTTTCCTGCATCATTAACATCGACTGCTCTTATAATTAGCATTACAACACTGCTGATGAGGGTGAACTTATGGTGCAGGAAGGGCCGTTGTGGAGAGCGCAAAGGAGGGGAGGCGATGTAAGCTGACGTTTTGACATTTACAGAAAAGTGTTTTTATATACAGACGGGGTTCAGGTGTGGAACATGTTTTACACCATAGATGGAATGTGTTCCCAAAACAACAGCTAATTGAAATTTTAACACCCCTTCTTTTTGTAATTGTCAATTAATTTGTACAACATTTCAGGTTACTACACAACCTAAAGCTTGTGCAGTCGTTGAAACACAATGTTTTCATGGTGGTTGGCATTTTGCTCCGGGTGTTCGGAGGTTTAGGATAAGATGATGACCTTGTAGATGTTTGACTCCCCCGGTAAACAATCTGGAGCGACATTGTTTAGCCTCTTTGAAGGTAGCATGACATCACGTGGTTCTGCATGATGTGCGTTACACTATATGAGGCTGTGTGAATGTAATAATATATAAGGGATTTGGTATAAGTCTCTGCATACAAGCTGTACAAAGATCTCTAAAATCCTAATCATGTTGTGACATACTGATACATCAAAGTTGGAGCGCCTGGGGCTTCAGGTTTGTTCTATCATGAGGGGATTGAGATGTGTGTTGAGTGTGAGTGACGTGCACATGTGCTTGTGAGCAGGTAATAAAGTGTCCGCTTCACTGACATGTTCTGTGTCGCACATCATTTTCCACGGAAAATTTCTATCGGGAATCTTACCTCATCTTTACTTTGTGACCCCTCCACTGTTTGTTTCCCTCTTTGCGCGTCTGCGTTTCCACATGTTCATGTCCTCTCAATAAAGAGCTGCATTAACTCAATGGATGCTGCAGTGGAAGGTGGGAGATGACACATCTGGTTTTGAAAATGGGTGAAGTGGGATAAACTAATCCGTGCCTCCTGTGTCTCTCTGTATTCATGTGCTCTTACTCCTGATGTGTTTTTCTCTTTCTTTTGGAGGGCATTGACCTTTAACGCTTCTTTTTGCTGCCGTGTTGTGATTGTCTCGGGGAAATATGTTATGATTGTCTTGGTAAAAATTGAAAAAGGAAGAAGACCGGTCTTCAGAGAGGTGAAGAACACTTGCATTTCAGGAATATCTTAGCCAAAACCAATACAATCTGTAATTGGTGAGAGCTGCCCTTCAGTGTTCTGGTACTCTCTACCATCGGTATGGAAGGTCATGAGCACAGCACAGCCTCACACTCCTCTGCGTGAAATTCAATCCTGATAAAGGACATGTCCGTCACAATGTCGAATCACCGATGAATAGATAAACAAGCAGACAATGTTGCTTTTTAGTGAAATGGTGACTTCTTTCTATAAGAAACTGCTGTTTTGTTATCTGAGTAGCAAAAGGAGGGATATTTGAGATTTTATGGACAAAATAACTTCTCTGTGGTGTGAGGGTCATTGCTGTGTGTTTGTGTTCTTTCTCTTGAAGGTTCAAGATTGAAGTGTTCTTCTTCTTCAAAATCGATTGCACCTGGGCCCAAAATCACAGTGTGGATCAGTGTGGGTCTAATCCCTCTGCACATGTCACACAGCTTTTTGTTTGTTTGTGTCTTTAATAATTGCTGTGATTAGCTCCTGTAAGCGCCTTGATTTGGTTTTATGGCCCACAACTTTACTGCTTTGGTTGGCTGTCACTGTTTTTTTTCAGTTTTTTCAACATAAAAACTGGACGGACAGATCAAGCAACTAGCAGGTGGCCATTTAGCTTGTAGCAGCTAAAGAGACAGCTGAAAGACGGTGTTTTTGGACATTCACGGGTTGCCAGGTGCACCGCTGCAGGTTAATGCTTCGTCTGCTGGATGTGTCCATAGTCAATCTATGTATATATTTTCAGATGTGTTTCTTTTTAGAGAAATCTTTAACTTGACCCCTCTCTGTGTAAAGGATGTACGACGTTGGAGGCCAGAGAACTGAGCGGAGGAAGTGGATTGGTTGTTTCGAGGATGTCAGGGCGGTCCTGTTCGTGGTGGCGCTGAGCGGTTACGACATGACCCTGGTGGAAGAACCCTCCGTGGTACTAGCTGCTCTCCACAACTCCTCCACTAACATTCACGCCCTCCATACAAAGCAACTAGAAGGCACGTGTTGTCCCCCACTCTGCAGCCATGTGATGCTTTGTGTCTTCTCTCTGCAGAATCGTCTTCAGGAGAGCATGAAGCTCTTCTCCTCCATCTGCAACAACATTTACTTCCGCAGCACATCCATGGTGAGATATTCTCACTTCCTCCACCTCACAATGAAGAGGACGTACAAAAATTAAGTGACGCTAGGAAAGGATCATTTATTCATAGATATCTGGTTGATAAGTTGACCAAAGCTGAAGAGTTTGGTTAAAAGGAATTTGTAATTGCTCTTGAAACGTTGCAGATAGCAGCTTGTCGATTATGAACAAATCAACAAAAGAGGGATTTTCTCCTCTCTGAATTAAACATTTTTAATCTTCTTGGGAAGACGTCAATCATCTACGATGTGTGTTTAGTGTCAGCATGCTAGCACACAAGACTAGAATGACGACCACCGTTAACCTGAAAACAGTATTTTCATGTGAACTCATGTTGTAACAAAATGATTGTAGGGGTTTGAAATATAACTGACAGTATAGATAAAAATTCTTAAAGACTTTTTGATCAGTTTTGATACAAATGTTATGCTGAAAAATAAGAAACATACCATCTGTTATAGTTGAATAATGCACCACTTGGTAGGCAGCTACAGCTAAATTTAAAAAATATAAAGGGTCCCGCTGAAGAGAAGCAGACTCTCTTGTGCCTCGCCATTTGTTCTTTGACACCATGAGACAAGAATAATGCTAATGTGTTTCATGAATGCTGTTTCCACACACACACACACACACACACACACACACACACACTGAGGGCCCAGCCCATTGTTTCTCCCTCACTCTTAATTAAAAAGCAAGTTGTAATTAGGCTGAGCTTTGGCGAGGCGACATTTTCCCCTCTCTGTGTTTTTCCAATTTTCCTTTCCGGTAAATGATCACATTAAAAACAGCGTGTAACAAGCTTATTCAATTTATTCCACTTACCTCTCATTTAAAGCCCACTTGACAGACAGTAAGTTTCACTTACGCTTTTCTGCAACTTTTCCTCAACCCTGTCACTGTGGCGACGCTTCTGGTCCACCTTTACAGAAAATTCTCTATCAAGCATCAGTTTTGATGAATTGAGATTGTGACGATGAGTTATTTACATTCGCCGTCTTTGTCATCGAAACAGAAAATCTTATCAAGAAAGTTTACCTGTTCCACCAAATGATCTCTTTCAGTAATCTTTTGATAAAACCATCAAGATTTGTTTTATTTAAGGCATCATTAGAGACAAATGGGCAATTAAATCCGTGTGTGACGTGTTTATGTGCAGGGTTGTGTGGGGGCCTGCAAGTTACCTTACCCGACAGGCTCATTAAACAAAAGTGTTTAATGATGCCTTTTTAACGTGGGAGGGGAATTTGTAACCTCCACCTCAATTAACTCTTCATTGTGGCTGGTCAGTGATAATTACACACAGGGCCTTGCTCCGTCTCCTGTTCATTGAAAGTCTACTCAGCCCTCCCTTGTCATTATCTTTTTTCATGTATGTTTTTGCAGAAAAGACAACACTGGCCCGTAGTTTTTAATTGGCTGACTACAAAGCCAAAAGTACCCTTTGAGATGTGAGGGCCGAGGAGAACAAGTTGAGTCCCAGAGATGTATGAAGTTGTAGCTGTGAGTGATTGATTGCACAATGAGGAGTAGATGGAGCTCATTGATCCGCTATCATCACCCCGGCTGGTGACAGTTAATGATTATCACATTTTATGTAAATACCTGCAAAGCAATATACAGTATGTGACTGTAAGAAAAAAAAGTATCTGTTTCATTGTTCATTTAGTTAGTTAGTTGGAAACAAAGCTGTTTACTTCTGACAAACGTTCTCTCAGCTGATGTGTGTGTGTTTTTATTGCAGATTCTATTCATGAACAAGATAGACCTTTTTCAAGACAAGATTTTACATTCTGGGCGACATCTGCGTTTATACCTGCCACAGTTCAAAGGTAGGATTGATGTACATTTGATTCTATCCTGCTGACACAAGTGTCTCCGCTTATAACTGCTAGAAATGCTGTTGAGCTCAAGTAGCATTGGTGTTATTGAATTTGACATTTTTTATTTCAGTAAACCTTAATTACATCAAAAAGAAAGTCCAACATTCAGAGCATTTTAAACACAAAATGCGATCATTTTTTTATCCAGCCTGCTCGGCAGATTGCTCCCCACATCAGAGTGTCCCCTCTGCTCTCATGCAAATGTCAATATAAATGCTAAAACTCGTGTGATTGGGGTCAGCCAGCAGAGCCAGCGTCCACCTCACATCTGATGACACGTCCAGCACCGTGGCTCGTGACCCTTTTCATCTGATGTTCCCTCACGGTGTGCATTTAGACCCAACACCCTGCCATGTTCTTAATGTTTTTATTTTTATGAATATCATTAAACTATATGAAAGGGGATTTTAAACAGCAGTTTTTGATGCAAGATGGTTCTAAAATTGTCGATCATCTTTCTTTAGTTTTTTTTCTGCATTCTATCACTGTCGCATTGAGTGGCAGAGCCACGTTTGAAACATTTATCCAATCTTTTTAGCTCGACATTTTCTCTGCTTGCCTAGTAACAGTGGTGGAAATCAACAAAGTTAATGTACTCAAGTGAAGTGTTCCAGACATCTCAGAGTGTTTGGCACTCCAAACAAACCGGATGTCTTTCCATAAACTTTTACCATACATTCTTTTAAATAACTTTAAATAATAAAACATGTCACAAAAAAACACTAGCGAAGAAGTACAGCTCTCTTGTGTCATCATTTGTTCAGATGTGGCAGGTGATGGTTGGTATGATGCCTCCTTTCCCTGTTGTAGCTGGTATTCTATGGGTTATTGTGATAACAAAAACCAACACGTAAATCGAACAGTTCTGTTCATTAAAGGTCCCTGAATTCTCTCCTCCAGGTGCAGACTGCGACGTGGACTCGTCAGCCCGCTTCATCGCCGCCACCTTCGTCTCGCTCAACGGCGCCCCCAGCAAACTCATCTACCACCACTTCACCACGGCCACAGACACCTCCAACGTCGAGGTCGTCTTCGAGGTGGTCATGGACACGATAATCAAAGAGAATCTGGAAGCCGTGTCTCTCCTGTAACTACCAGAGTGGGTCCGACACGTCTCATTTTCAACGACGTGAAGATCATGAGCTCCAAACACTTGTTTTTTCTCTGCAGGTGCAGCCTGGAGCTCGGACACGCTTGTCCTCTGATGCTTGATTCTTGGGGGGCTGAACCCTAAAACAATGACTTTTGAAACCTTGCGTTGAGGCATTTATTCTTTGTACTGTACTACAAAATCAGACTATGAATGGTGAAGTTACACTTGGAGGACTCGTTACGTGCTGTTTATTCATGTGTGTGTTTGTGGGCGGGCCGGACAGAGAGGGGGTGATGATTTAGTGTTTGTTCGTTTCGTCCTCGGTGCAGGGTGCACTCGTGCATACTCATTGTGTCCTTTCTGCTCATCCATCACGGTGTCTGTGTACGCCCCATGCGTCACACCCTGCTAATGAGGCGGTGATCACTTTGTCAAAGCCCCAAGTTTGTGTTTAACGTATCCTCTCACACTCTGTTCATTGTTATCTGTGCCTCCACTCACTTGTTTTTAAATATTAGAAATAGGTAAACCGTACGTAGGTAAACCTCCCTGAAGCTACCCACTTGTGTTTGCATGTTGATGATGTTTCATTGTCTTACACACACACACACTCTCTCGATCCTGCATGATTTGCAAACCAGGACGATGCTTCCTATATGTGTATTGTGTGGGACTTTGCCAGAGTCGGATTGATTTGAAGGCTCCCCAGAGCAAATCACTGTGACTCCAGTAATAATCAAGATGTGGTAATGACTGATATGCTCTGATATAAATACTGAAGATGAAAGGAAAAAGACCCCCTAGGTGCCTTATGATGAAGTGGTTTTGCTGTTGTGTAATTTGACTTCATATGTATGAATATTTTCCCTTCTCTTGTTTTCTCCACTTTTGGAAGAATTGTCTATAACTCCATACTGTCACTCTGATATGGGGTTTGTCGTACTTTGCTTTGTACTGAAACTGCAGGTTTAAAAAAAAAAACGTTTAGCAATTCAAGTCAGTGGTGGATCACTTATTTATAAGACAAATTAAATCCACACAAAGGTTTACCAGTGTTTGTTCTTTTTTAATAGATAAAATAAATAAAAGTACTTTACAGGAAATCTGCTTTGCAGTCAACTGGACGTTTAATACATTTTGCAATGGAGGGTCTGTGGTTAAACAGTAAATATGGAAAGTTATCTGATGGTTTTAACAAATACCTCTCGCACTTTTCTGTCTACACAACCAAAGTAAAACGGAACAATGCTTGAATATTCCTTTTTTTTTTAAATAAGATAACATTCAGAGTCTGTAGCGGTCCATCGTCCGCGCTCATCGCCTTTTCCTCTGCTCCATCAGCCCCGCACCCTCATCCACCCCTCTCTCCTTTCCTTTACTTTCGGTGTCCAGAGACGCGGTCCCGGAGGACCAGGACTGTTTGCGCAGGTCGGACCGGCCTCACGCGGACAGGCAGTCCAGGGAGTCCAGGGTGAGGAAGACGTCCGCCTTGCACTGGAAGGTGCCCGTCCCGTCCCGCAGCAGCTCGCAGCTCTTCAGGTTTGGAGAGATGTCCTTCACGCAGATGGCCTGGAGGAGGCAATTGTAGATGAACAACAAAAAAACACATCTTACAATTTACACATCTATCACATATTTTGTATTATTCTGTAATAAGCTTTTGTCCGTCTTGGTAAATCGGAATTATTAACATTCCCATTAGCGCACAGCCACTAATGACGAGGTTTAACCCCTCGACGCGCTCACTGGTCCATTTAAGAAAGTTGTTTCACGTTCAATATTTTGTTCTCAACAAATGTGTGGTCGTCTTCATGAGATGTCATCTCCCAACATATACGGTTTGCTTCCTTTCAATAGTTTTATTTGTATTTTCACTTGTGGTGCTGAAATAAAAAGCGTTCCTCCTCGCCTCTTAGTTTGATGATCAGTGTAAAACACGACAACAAACTCCCCTAAAGCGGGAATAGAGAGAATAAAGTTTCCTGACCGTCCTTACCATGCTTTTTAGGATGGAGATCTGCTTCTCGGTCTCTGGAATCAGGTTGTTACCCGCCGTCTCCCCGCTTTCCATCAGCGTCTCTTGGGACTCGGACCTGCGGACGTACGGTGACCTCCTGATGCCGGACAGCAAACCGGAGGCACGGCCCACCGAGTAGTAGCTGGGCCCGGTCGACTGCTTGTACCAGGCTTCGACTGGATGGCAGGAGATGAGCAGAGATACGCCGACGCACACCACGGCAAACCGGACCGACCTCTCCATGTCTGCAACCGTCTTGGTACTTTTTTACGCAAGGGATCAAACCGCGACGCCTTTCTCGTCTGTTGTTGGTTCAAGGGCCGAACTTGGTGTTTGGGTGGAAAACTTTCTGCTGCTTATATAGGATGAATGTGCGACGATATCGTGACCCAGGATGCTCGTCGAATCAGAATCGAGGTGGGCGGATGGTGATCCGTGTGTGTGTGTGTGTGTGTGGGGGGGGGGGGGGGGGGGACGTCACCTTCTCCGACTTTTGTGGAAATCATGACGTAAGTGGTCATCTGAAAGATGGGAATGTTTTATTAGATGACTGAGGAGGGAGTTTGTCTCACTATGTGAAAAACTACCCCGATGTCTAAAAGCAGCAACACAAGTCATAAAGTTAAAGAAGGCAGACTGTTTCATTTCAGACACAATGTTCATAACATTTTTGGATTTGATTCAATTCCTCTGGGTGCAAAGTGCGTAATAGCCGTTAGAAAGGTTCTGGTGTTTACCCACAGCACACAACAACAGGGCACAACAACAACAACATAGAATCACTGTGTGTGGCTTCAGGGGACCTCACCATCAGGGAAAAGGGGAACATTAGAAGAATAAAAAAGGAGATCAATAAACACAAGTGAATGATCGACTAAACCAAATTATATTCCGTCCCACCAGCTTTCTACATGGATGGATTGAGAATAATTCTTACTTCAAAGTGAGGAATCTTCTGAGGAATCAATAGAAACCCTTTTCCTTATTGATTTGCTGACTTCACCAGCAGTGTGTCATGAGCTCTACCGCCTGCGTATCAGCAACACAGGAGTGATGGGGACTAAAAACAAAGAGGGATGCATCTATATTGTTTGAATTACTTATATATTGTGTAACCATGTTGCCCTCGTACGAAAGAGCAACGTGGTTATGATGGAGGGGTCTGGAAGAGGGGAAAATGTTCCTTAGAACAAATTGAGACGGATAAGAAGGACTTGATGATGAAATTATCTTGAGGAATAATAAAGCTTTACCAAAAACAATGTTAGGAATTAATGCAATTCCAGTTTTGTAAAAGCAAAGGTTTGATCATTTAAAGCAGCGCTGATAAAGAAATTATGGGCTATTTAATTAAAACCACAGACATCATGTCAATCCAGATGACTAAGAGTACCATTAGTGTCCATTAGAGTTCATCAGAGTCTGTTGTAGAGCGGTCTGCAGTGCGGCTCTAGTTTGTCCTCCAGGACGTAGTCCGGTCCACAGACCCAGGGGTCCCCTGTGTCCCACTGCCACTTCTGCAGACTCTGCCTCAGGCTCTCCAGCACCGCGCTGTAGGACGGGTCTGACACCAGGTTCCTCGATTCCAGCGGGTCGGTCCTGTGTCAGTGAAACATTTGTTCAAATTTATAAACGGAGAGCACAAACATTTTGTTGCCCTTTGTTTTCCTATAATTAGTAGCAGATAACATTTCATTATGGGAGATTAAAAAACTGATGGATAAGGGTGGTTGGAAATAAAGTTAAATTCAATATACAAATTGAAACAATATTCACATTTCTTCCTAGCATTTAAGTCCAAAAAGCATCATTTCAGCTTTCAGTTCTTCACCTAAGAGATTTTTGCCTCTTCGTTGCATTACCCACAGAAAACGAAATGATGATTCATTTCATTTTAAATTGATTAAACATTTTCTCTTTATTATGTATTCAAATTGTGTATGTTTTTAGCACACCTTCTCTCCGTTATGTTGTCAGCCTTGAACACATTCTCATGACTATGTGACTAAATTATAAATGGTGGCCGCTGTACTTCATTTAAATTAGACATCATCTGGAAAATCAACGTCAGGTTTTGTGATCACTCTTTTTTTCGGGCTTCGATCCCTCAGCTCATTCACCGAATATGACTCATTCATTGAATCATTCATCAGTTTCTCATGATGATGAACATGTGTCTCCTAGTGAAGCTCGAGACCCCGATGGAACAAAGCGAGCTGCCACAGACCTGCTGTCAAACAGCTCCCAGCGCTCTCTGTAGTAATACTGCTGCAGGCTTTTGAACCAGTGAGTGGCCTCGCTCAGCCTCGTGCGGTTCAGCAGGTCCTGGAAGGTGGGTGACACGTACAGGTCCTGGTCGATGGGGAAGGGCATGCGGTAGTGAAGGTTGTGGAGCAGGTGGTACGACCCCTGGTGGACCGAGCGGGTCGGGTAGTACATGGTCACCTGAAATCAAAACGACGATGCAGCGGTCAAGGCCTTGTTTTTGCTTTCTGCGTGGCCCCGTGGGGACGAGGTGATGCTCACAGACCTCGTGGAGGGACTGGCTGCTGTAGACCGTGTGCCAGCTGTGGGGCTCGGTGACCAGCGCCGGCAGCAAGGAGCGACCGGTGAGGTGGACCGGGGTGGCGGGGCCGCCGGGGAGGCTGTAGGTCGGGTACGGAATGGAGAGCCAGTCCAGAATGGTGGGAGTGATGTCTGCCAAGAAAGAGAATTTGGGTTTCTAATATGTTCTCTATTGTTACTGAACATCTTTAGTACAACATGTGACTGTCGATTGAGAAACATATATCTACACATGGAGTTTGAGATTTTTTCAGAGGAATTAAAGGATCGGGTGTTTTATTTTATTTGAGGGTCCTTTATTATTTGAGAAAACAGGTCTGTTCCTATTGGAGATACAGGCTTTATCATTAGACGGAAGTAATTATGTTTAAGTTTAACATACACTTACTATTTATACACATGAATGTCATTTTACATTGATGCTATTTTAATATTTATTCCATTATATATATATTATGTTTACCCTATTTTATTTGAGCTGCTGTGGCTGATGCATCATTGCTAAGTCTCCCTCTTGTGGCCGATTGAGCACATCAGATGAACACATTGACGTTCATTCATTTGCGTGAGTGGTCCCAAACCTGGGAACATTGTGGAAAAGAACATTTTGGTTTCCCCTATGATGGAATGCTGCCTGGTTTCAGCGCTTTGCTACTAAATTTTATGGTCTATAGACATATTTAAAGTGTTTCCAACCTCTTGGTGCCACCATCTCTTACCCAGCAGGCTCACGTAGGCCTGGCTGGTGTCTCCCCATCGGCCCCTGTGCTCGGGAGAGGACACCAACATGGGCTCTGCAGTCCCAGATCTGTACAGGTTGGTTCTGCCGTTTGGGAAGGGGATGCCGTTATCTGAGCTGTAGATGACCAGGGTGTCGTTCTCATAACCAGCGTCTTTGAGCTCCTGAAGAACCAAACCGATACCTGCGGAGGAGATTTGTCGTAGCTCAGTGCTCGACTCTTCTCTTGTCTTCATTGCAGCTCGGTGTCGTTTCTTACCTTGGTCCAGCCGGCTGACCGTGGTGTACTGCGCAGCCAAGTCAGCTCGTGCCACGGGAGTGTCCGGCACAAAAGGAGGAACCTGTACACGAGATGAGGACAGACCAGATTAATATGTGCTAGGAGCTTTGAGACATGGATCAAACCTTTGACCTTCATTTTAGGATTTGTGATTTTGTTTCTTTATTATCAGAACAGCAGTGACCATGAAGTTAAAATAAAAATGTTTACACCCGACAAAGATTAAGTTATAAAAAAACAGGCCGCTGCAGATACAGCAAAAATGTAACATTTATATATTAGAAATATAGTTAACAGCTTATATCTGTTTTCTAGTGAGATTTCCACATTTAACAACATGAAATCCGTTAGTCACTGACCTTTACTTGTTCTGGTGTGTAATATTCGGGTGTCCAGTCTGGTATCCTACCCATCCCCTTTTCCCCGTTCCCAAACTTCTCACAGAACGCTCCATACTGGGGCTGCGAGTGTCCACACCTGTGGGTATCATGAAAGGCAACGTACAGGAAAAAGGGCCTCTCGTCGTCTTTCGTAACGTCTTTATTCTCTTCTTTCATTCGCCTTTGTTCAAAAGCCTTTTCGTCATGTGTCTTGAAAAACTTGCGGACCAGGAGTTTGATGCGGGTGATGTTCCTCCCCACCTGGAGGACAGAATTGTTCTCCTCCGTGTATGCAAAATCAAAAGGGTATACAGATCCAGGGCCGACATGCTTCTTCCCAATTATACCTGTTTGAGTGAGAGAGTAAGAGCGGATGAAGTGGTGATTCGGGGCAGGAGAGTTTACGCCAGTTGACTTTGTTACTCACCCGTGTGTACGTTGGCTCGGCTGAGGAGCAGGGGCAGACTTTGCACTCCGTCAAACGAGTTGAAGTTGTGAACACCCTGGTGAAGCCCGTACATGCCGTTCTGGTGCTAAAAACACATCAAACCAACCAAAAAAATAAATATTTCCCCTGTGCACAAATCAGAGGCTTCCATGCCTGTGTGTTTGTACCTGCGGGAGTCCGGTGAGGATGGTGGAGCGGCTGGGGGAACAGCTGCTGACGGAGGTGAAGGCGTTGCTGAACACCAGGCTGCGCTGGGCCAGAGAGCGCAGGTGAGGGGTGTGCACCACAGAATTGTTGTACACGTCAGTCTCAAAACCTGCATCATCGGCTGAGAGATGGAAAAAAAAAAAGCATTTGGTCCCTTACACTGTATGCGGACAACATTTTGTAACCTGGACTCTGGGATTTGCCCCTATGATGCCCACTGATGTTTTGAGGATAGGACCTGTGGTTGTTTTAGTTTATCCCAAATGGATGATGGAAGAGGTTGAACACGGTGTACAGTACATTGAGGGAAGCCTCAATTAAATTATTGTTACACAGTTGGCATTGTACACTGTCGCATTGAGACAGACATCTTAAATGAAACACTGAGGAGCAAGTGAACATCATTATACAGAGCCGCGTTTCTGTTATTTTGTCCCCCCCACTTTATCGTAAAGGAAGTGTAAACAACACATCGAACCTCTCTGTTTAACGCAAAATCATTTATTATAGGGCTGTTATACTGTATTTAATAGGTGTAAAAAAGTAAAGTAACTCCCTAAATATTTCAGCATAATTCCAGTCCAATTTAAAAGGCATTTGAAATCTTTAAAACTGACTTTTGTCTACAAGATGTAAATGTAACTACACTCACCAATAATGAGGAGTACATTCCTCCTCTTTGACTCTCCGATACAACATGATGCCGAGATGAGAAGAAACAGCTCGAGCAGCATGATGAGGACTAACTCACTAGTTACACGAACTAGCTCTCAGCTATCGTAGTGTCCCATAAATCTCAAACTCTCTGCCCGTTTGAAACATCTAACGTTACTAGAGAGTTCGACAAATAAAGTCCTTAAACTGAATTCTTGAGGGACACAGAGGGACAGTTACGAGCCAGCTGCATCCTCGTCAGTGTCGGATTTGTCTTCACGTCTTCCGCAAAATACAACTTAGACTCCGCCCACTCGTGGTCACATGATACAGATCACGTGGAGAAACAAAACAGGAACTTGACTCGAGGATAATCAGAGAATTGACTCAACGTTACATTTTAGGAAGTGGTATTAGAAGTGACAGAAACGCGTCAAACCAAAGGGAGCTGAAAATCACAGCTGAACCACGGAATAAAGAAGTAATCGGATTTAGTAAGAGTTTTGTTAATATTCCGTTTCTTTTGTTGTTTATTCGGCTTTCTTTATTCTATTCCATTCTGTTGTGTAACGTTATTGTTGTTTATTCTGTCCTATGATCTTGTTCTTCTGCTCTATTATTATAACAACATTATTCTGTGTTGTTGTTCTGTGTTATAGTGTTAACTGTGTTAAATGTTTTATTTGAAATGTTTTGTTGCTTTTCCGGTGTAATTCCTGTTTTTCGAATTCTATTATAATACCTCCCTGCTCTATTTAATTATATTTAACTGTGTTGTGTTTTCTATCTTTACTTTTTTTCTTTCTGTTTGTTCCAGTCATACAGCTACTTCATTTAAATTGTTCCCGTTCCACTATGCCCATGCAACCTCTGATTGTTGTAGAATATAAAGGCTTTGTAAATATAAACACATTATAGGACACAATGAGATATAAATACATTATTATAATGTAAGCTGGAGCTTCTAGTTACTCACCAAACACTGAGGAATAATTGGTAAAATTTCCATGTGAGGGAGTTTTATACGTTGTTGTAAAAGCATATCGGTTCAGCAACAGGTATGCAGAGCCCTGTATCACATGATTATAAAGACCTCAAAGCTTGTTAAGGGCAAGACATGTAGGCTATGACTTCTCAGGTGACCTGGCAGTTTGAAAATTAATAGATTTAAGATTTTTTTCTCTTGTCTTACAGAAAACATCATGCATCTGCAAATTCGGCTTCCGCTGTCTTTGATGCGTCGTGTGTTTTTCCAGAAAAACACGCAGCCAAACTGACACGTGCATGCACACACAGAGCGCATCTTTGTTGTGTTTTCCTGAATGCCGTGCATCGGGGTGAGGATGAGGGAGAACAAGCCACACTCTCCAAAAGCTGATGACTGACACATAAAGTTCAGGAGGAAACTTATTCTCTTTCTGTAAGCGGCTTTTCCTCTGTAACCTCCTACTGATGTACATATCAAACATTCTTTTTCCTATGTGCACCTGTTGCTGTCTCCTCTTACTATAAATAAATATCCTTCTCTCCAGGTTCTCCTTCTTCAGCTGAAATGGATCAGCCTCTTCTGGACCGACTGTCTGCTTGGGGCTGCTGCTCCTGCAGCACCTTGAAGGCCTGGCTGCCGATCCTCACCTGGCTGCCAAAGTACAAGCTGGTGTGGCTTCAGATGGATCTGCTCGCAGGCCTCACTGTCGGCCTGACAACCGTACCGCAGGCACTGGCTTACGCTGAAGTAGCCGGCCTCCCCGTGCAGGTCACTCCTCTGGGTTTATTTGTGAAAGTTCATCTTCTGGAGTCAACTTCTGTTCATATTCAGTTCTCTTTTCAGATACTTGTTCAGCCACAAAGCGGTTAAAATGTTCTGTGTTCTTTATTTCGAGCCCCATTATCTTATACTCCACAGTACGGACTCTACTCTGCCTTCATGGGAGGCTTCATCTACACCATCCTGGGGACGTCTAAGGATGTGACACTGGGTCCCACGGCCATCATGTCCTTGTTGTGTTTCTCGGTGGTGGGGGGGCAGCCACATCGAGCCGTGCTGCTCAGCCTGCTCTGCGGACTCATCCAGTCGGGAATGGGATTACTGAGATTAGGTGATTGAAGCAGGACGGCCGAGGTCAAGTAGAAGCATTGTGATGCATATTTTTTTATGTTATATATTATATGTTGTTGTTGTTGTTTTGGATGAAGAGGTGGGTCTTAATGTAATCAACATGCATGAGCCGAGTGGAACAAACATACTTTCTTGGAAATTAAAAAATATTTTTTTTTCTTAAATCGCCATTAATATTTTATTGTTGCATTTTCTAGTCTGTAAACTTAAGAGTTAGCTCTGTATCAAAAACCTGATACAGTTTTAGAAACTAGTTGTTGAGAAAGGAGATATAGATGAGTCTAGAGAGACGTTGTGGTGATTAGTTTGTACAGGAGGGGGGACTTCCTACCACCCATCTATGAGTTCCTTATCTTAACCACACACACTTCCTGCAAAGTCTGTTTATCCGTCAACCATTTTGGTTTTATTCAATTTTAGTTCAAGGTTAAGTGTCGTCTCTCAACAAATCGTTCATTGCGATGCTCTTCTTCTGCAGGTTTCTTGCTGGACTTCATCTCCTTCCCTGTTATAAAAGGTTTCACTTGTGCTGCTGCGGTAACCATTGGCTTCGGCCAGGTCAAGGTGAGGAGAGTTAAACACATCTACAAAAACATCAGTTCATCCATTCAGTCCTGCATGCAGTGCATGCATTCCTTTAGGAACAACATTTTATTATGAGATATATATGATAAATTGAACTGAGAGACAGCTGAAACCATTCCTTGTATTCAAAGTGACACCATTTCAATTTTGCAAGAATAATAAACAGATCTTGCTCTTAACACATGTTTAAACGGCTTCAGGGCTGCAGCAGTCTTTGTTTTGGTATGAGCTGTAGTTAATGGTGGCTGATTTTCTAAATTACTGAGTATTTTTACTGACTAGATGGCTTTTCCTCAATCGGTCAACAATCATGGATGTCAGTGGTATTGACTCAGTCAAAATGATTAAGACAATGACTGAAATATGTTGTTAAAAGAAAACAAGTGACTGAGTTACAATTATTTATTCTTTTCTCTGTCCAGCAAAAGTTACATAGATCCACCTTTAAGTGAGGGCCCAAAACTTTATTTTATGGTTTAAATGAATATAAAAGAAAGTTACTGCCCTTTGCCAAATATAGAAAGAACATCATTAAAATAGGATTTTGTTTGATTTGTGTGTAAACTCATTATGAAGTTACTGCTTCCATATAAAAAGCAAACGATCCTGTGTGTTTGTATTTGAACAGATCTACCACTCTTCCCTGTGTCAGTGGTTTCAGCTGACGTTGCTTCCTTTTTTTCTGTTTACAGAACATTCTGGGCCTCCAGGGTGTTCCTCATGAGTTCTTTCTGGAGGTTTACTACACATTCTACAAGATCCCAGAGGCCAGAACAGGGGACGTGGTGCTGGGCCTGCTTTGTCTCGCCGTGCTGGTCATGTTGTTCTTCATGAAGGAGAGCCTGGGCTCGGAGGAAGCTCCTACCTGCTCCACAGTTGCCAGGAAACTAGTGTGGACCGTTGCCACCAGTCAGTACCTGTGTGGTTGTGACCATGTGTTTGTGGGTGTGCGAGTGCTTGTCCTCTTCAAACGCACGGACAGCAATGGCAGTGTTTTACAATGGGTTCAAAGAGCCCAAATTGTATATAATGTTTGCCTTTCTTTGAATTGAGTGGTACTCCGGGACTCTGATATCTGTATCGTTTTGTCCACGTCTTCTCTGTGCTCAGTGCGCAACGCGCTTGTGGTCGTGGCTGCATCCTTGGTGGCGTTTTCCTGGAATGCTTACGGCCATCCCGTGTTTACGGTCACTGGGGAGACTTCCCGGGGGCTCCCTCCGTTCAGACCTCCACCCACCTCAGACACCACAGCCAACGGCACGTTCGTCTCCTTTGGAGAGATAGTAGAGGTGAGGAGCAGTGGGACGATGCTGCTTTCGCTTCTCTAAGAGCTCACTAGTTCACAAGTGGAGGCTTCCTCCCTGTGTGTTTTTTGCAGGACTTTGGGGGAGCGCTCGCTGTGATTCCCTTCATGGGTCTGTTGGAAAGCATTGCTATTGCTAAGGCTTTTGGTAAGTGTTTTAGCCACGCTGGTGGTATCCTCAGAGGATGAATCCTAAGGAATTGTTATCCCTGTGAGACTTTTCTCCCAGCACAACAATGTTTTTGATATTTGTTGTTCGGACGGAAATGTCTCAGGGTCGCTTGTAATAACTGGTGATTAGATTAGATGGCATTTAACTCAAAGTGCTGCCAAAGATCTGATAGCATAGCTGTGTAGACTTTTTGGCTCCATCAATAAGTCACAATGGCTTTAACCAACCCCATTTCGTAGCAATAAAAAAAATCATGGCGGCTAACGCATTAGTGTTTCATCAGACTTTGGACTGATTTGAACTTCCTGTTTCCCCTCAGCCAGTCAGAACGACTACAGAATTGATGCCAACCAAGAGCTGCTGGCAATTGGTGTGACCAACATCATGGGCTCCTTTGTGTCGGCCTACCCTGTGACCGGCAGCTTTGGAAGGTCTGTGAGAGAGAGGGAGAGACAGAGACTTCAGATGTCCAATATTTACACGGTCATGTTTTCTCCTCACATCCAGGACAGCAGTGAACTCCCAGACTGGGGTTTGCACTCCAGCTGGAGGGATCGTCACCAGTGAGTCCCGGCACTCTTTAGCTGTATCTCGTCCTCCCTCCTGTAGAGATGCACACTTCTCAGTCCACTTTTTTTATTCTCCCTCTCTCCTGTTGAGCTGTCATGGAGATCAGAGGTGGACGGGTTAAAGGGAAACGGTCTTTCAACATGACAACATATCTCGAAAACATATGTTAAACAAAGGCACTACTTACTGATTGTAAACCAAGACCAATAATAACACCTTTTTGAGAAATACGGTTATATCTCTCCCTTCCTCTTGTATTTCAGTGTGCATGTTTAAATTTAATTTCTGCTGAGTCCCTGCATATTGTGGCAACCCAGGGGAAGTGAGGCCAGATTCAGGGCTGAAATAGAAGGCTCGGAGACAGTAATCACTTTGACAAAAAGGGTCCTTTTTAATAACAAGATCCCTTTCAACAAAAGAAGGGTTATTTTGCTCTGGGGTTGTGACTCAGGTGTACTCCACGGGGTAAACCGATCCTTCCATCCTGTTGTGGTAGAGCAAACGAGGTGAGGCCAGGTCCTTGTTGCCTCTTCTAGCTGCTGTCGATCCTCTTTCTCCTGCTACGTCTGCTTCCTCCTCGCCGCTGCTCAGCTCCGTGGATATATCCTCCTCCCTCTAATTAGGTGATGGGCTACAGGTGTGACCAATGCCACGTGCCTTGTGGCTCCAGCACCTGCACTGGATAGTATACCCCCTTTATCACCTCCCCTAACCCAGGCTAGGGGATCTGCCTCCAGGCTCCTCCCCCTGGTTTGCCTCAATATGTCTTGGTTTGGAAAAGAGGAATCTCTCCCCTTCACTCTCTCTCTCTCTTTGTGTTTTTTTTTCAGGTGTGATAGTGTTGCTCTCCCTGGCGTTCCTCATGCCGGCCTTCTACTACATCCCCAAAGCCTCTCTAGCTGCTGTTATCATTTGTGCCGTAGCTCCCATGGTGGATTATCGGGTCGTCAGCAAGATGTGGAACATACGCAGTAGGTGTCCCCTCTGTCTCGCGTGTATTAGTGTGTTTATTATTGTGGTCCCATGCTCACGTCCCTTCCACAGAGCTGGACCTGCTGCCGTTCGTTGTGACGTTCCTGATGAGTTTCTGGCAGGTGCAGTACGGCATTGTGGGAGGTGTGGCTGTATCTGGAGCACTGCTGCTCTACAACATGGCAAGACCACCAATAACGGTAACATTCTGTGCAGGACCGTTAGTGTCACACTAAAAGGAAAACACATATGCCATTTTATTACCATTAACAATAGCTGCAAAATACCAGAGGGCTTCATCTTTTCGACCTAACTCCTGCTCTTCCTTTGAGTGATGACAACATAAAACCCTATTATCAAACAGTACAGTGTCTGTGAGTTCATGTCATGTTCCTGTTGTGTGCAGGTGTCTGATCACGGTGTGCTGGTGATGGAGTTAGGCAGTGGACTGAGTTTTCCTGCCACAGAGTATCTCAGCCACATCATACACACTCAGGCTCTGCAGGGTTCGTAGATAATCTGTCTTTAGTTAGAGGACCATTGCAGTAATGTGAGGTGATGTCGCTCTTGATCAGCCTTACTGTCCTCAAACCTCAAACCTCAACCTGTCTCCTCCAGCGTGTCCTCCGAGGTCAGTGGTGCTGGACTGCCATCATGTCAGCATCATAGATTACACCGTGATCAATGAGCTCAGGGACCTGCTGAGACAGTTCCGACTGCGAGAAGTGCAGCTGGTCTTTTGCAGATTGCAGGTAAGGCCTTTTTCTTTGGGACCAGAAGTTAGCTAACAAAATATATGTTGGTCCCTCTGTGTTTTTTTTAATCCAACACCCTCTGTATCTGTCTTCCTCCCACCTTCAGCTCTCTGTTCTGAAGGTTCTCCTTGCAGCCGATCTGCAGGGCTTCAGCTATAAAGATAGCGTGGAGGCGGCGCTGCAGATGGAGTCGGAGCGATTGAACACTGATCAGTGACGTTTCTAATCCTAGATTGTTGAGCTGTTATCCAGTTTAAAAGAAATGAACTACCTCCAGGAACTGGCTTCACTGGCTGTTACAGCTCAACAGGACTTGAATCTTCTCCAAGACGACGTTACCATCGCAATAGTAGACAAGAAGTCTGAAACTGTGTTTTGGAGTGTTTCATATTCTTTTGAGGGACATAATTATTTTTGATGGAATGAGGATGCAATAAGAGAAATACTATTTACACATTTTTTGAAGGGGATCTTCTATGGACCAAATCTGAATTTACACAAAAGGAATAGTGATGACATGTGATTCAATAATGGACCAGAGCAAAGACAATGCTTGTGCCACTATCATTATTTATCTGTCTATCTTGATGGACATTGCGATGGCTTTCTCTTTGTTAAAAAATTCTCACTCTACACCGGAGTAAAATCATCAAAACAGGATATTAAATGTTGGCACACACAAGGCATGCGCCAAGCCTACTCAAAGGTTTTCATCTTTGCATCAGAAATACATAGTATTTTATTATAGATAGATAAACAGGGAAACTAAACTAAGCTAAAACAGGGTGGGGGTTGTGGGCAAAACCCAAGTGCTGGTAGTCGACCTTGGATCTAGACGATCATCTTTGGCACCACAGGATTATAAACATTGACGCACAAACATATTGATTATCAGATGACCCAGAACACCATTTGCCTCTATGTTCAAGAGCACAAACTTTCTGTCGTACTAAGGTGAAACATTATTGCAGTTTTCCAAAACTTTTTTTCATGTTTGTAATTGATTGCAATTTCTGATTGTGCTACATTTCTTTGTTTTCAAAGTAAAACATTTACATTTACATGTGAATTCAAGCGTGTGTGTTACCGTAAAGTCACCTGATTGGTCCCTGCATCATTTCAAGTAAATTAGTGTTCATTGATGATCTCCAATGATGGATATTAAGAGTGATTCATCCATGGATGAGATGGTTGGTGCTTCGAGAGGGGGGCGTTAAAGGCGGGGCCCATGGCAAGGCGCCATAGAGCAAAGTCTTGCTGTTTTTATCTCATCTTGACTACAGTGCCGGGAAAATGTATTTCCCCCTTCCTGATTTCTTTCCTGCCAGACATGTGAAATCACTTAAAAGAACCTGTCTGATTCTAAAGAAATTCAAGAACCAAAGAGAAAATGAATTAACACGTATCAGTCTGGAAATGGTTACAAAGCCTTTTCCATGGCTTTGGGATTCCAGCCAACCACGGCTTGAGCCTTTATCCACAAATGGAGAAGACATGGAACAGTGGTGAACCTTTCCAGGAGGGAACCCTAACCCTCACACGCCAACAAGACCATTGAGGCTGTGGTGGCCTGCCTTTGCATTTCCTTGTTTCGGTGCCCAGTCCGCTTCCTGACTCACATGTTCGTTCCAATACAAAACCCTCCAGACTTGTGTTTTTTTCACTTTGTTCATTGAAAATGATTTGTTTCTTTTATTCACAAATACAATCTTGTTTTATATAGGCAAAGAGTGAACAACGTGAGGTCAAAAGACTGTGCCGATGTCCCGTCCAATACAAATGTCTACTACAAACTACTATCCTGCTCCAGCTACTCTCCAGATTTCAGGAGCAGACAAAGCTTTGTGATGGGTGTCTGTACAACACTTGTTTTTGTTTTGTCCAGTACACTGCAGACTAGCCCTTTGCTTCCTGGCATGGTTTTTAGAAGCCGTACTAGAACCCAAGAGTTTCTAGTGGCCAAATCATCCACATTAAACACAAGGTCTCCGGGTAAAAAATTCATTTTAAATTAATTCCACTTGTTTCATTGTTGCATGATTGGAAGGTATTCCTTGACCCATCTCTTCCAAAAAAGGTCAGCCAGGTATTGGACCTGTCTCCATCTTCTTCGAGAGTACAAGTCCTCTTTTTTGAACAGTCCAGATAGCATGACAGAGTTGGTTTTGAGTTGAAGTAGAATGATTCAGTGTTAAAGTGTCATTTGTTATGGTTATGATAGATCATTCATTATAGCTTCCACCTCACAAAAGGCCGTTTGCAATGGGGCGGTATCGCACCGCAACAGAAAGAGAGCTGCGCCAGAAGGCAAAGCTCACGATGTACCTGTCAATCTTCACTTACGGTCATGAAGGATGGGTCATGACCCAAAGATTTGGGTCAAGAACCGGATCAGGGCCGACTGGGGTTTCCTCAGGAGGCTGGCACCCACCTCAGAGGGTTAGAAGCTCAGTCATCCGTGAGGAACTCGGTGTAGAGCTGCTGCTCCTCTGTGTGGAAAGGACCCAGTTGAGGTGGTCGTGAAAGGGAATTTTGGGGTCCTCTGCTAGAACTGTGGCCTCGCGACCTGACCCTTTATAAGAGTTTAATGATGAGATACTATAAAACACAAAGGAACAGAGGCTTGATACCCCCTCCTGCGTGTTATTATTATCTTAAGGAAGATGTATTTCTTTATTAACTGTAAATTAATTAATAACCACAGGATTTGTGTGTAGTTCATGTTGAGGTTAGATGTGTTTGTGACTTTAAGAGTGCACTGACAGAGATAAGTATGGAAAGGGAAAACCCTAGGAGCCTTTTGTGGTAGAATATAAGCCTGTACAGGTGGGTTATTCTGGCTCCAGACAAAGGAACGTGACCACAGGGTGAAGAGTTCAGAAAAGAGTTTTTATTTCTCTCGTGACAGTACAACGTGCCGGTGTTCCGCTCGCTCGTTCGCGCACCCCTCCTCGCTCACTCGCCTCACTGTTCAAATAGGGACGGGAGGACACACACACGTCAATTACTGTCAGCTGATTGCAAGATGTTCTCACCTGGCACTGTTCCCTGAGCCACTCCCCCTCTCTCCCACACCTGCAGCCGAGCTGAAACCACGCCCGCCACCACAGAGCCGTTCAACTTAGTTCATCAGTGCACTTGCTCCTCAATCTCTTTGTGACTTTGTGAACTCTGCAGCTTTTCTTGCGAGAATAAAACGTCTTAAAATCTTTTGAGTTTTCACAATCTTTATTTTTTACAATCTCTCCAGGACCCAAAGGTGAGTTTAGACAATGATAGAGAATACTCACCACAGATGTCTTGAATCACTGCTGTCAATTTGTGTTTTAACAATGATATGCTTGATATTTAACAGTCCTTAACAGGACTATTAGATGTCACACTCTAACTCTACTTTTTATATTTTCCCCAGCTGCTGCATTATCACACAATCTCGAAGGTAAGACTTGCACCGTGGTGACCTCTATGCATGGCAGCGTCCTTTGAAAATGTGGTTTTAAGACAATACAATAAAACAAGTATTCAAAATAAATGCACAAAAAGTATTTCCGTGTTGAATATAGTTTTGACTCATTTTTATATATTTTTTTTATACATATTTTTTTATACATATTTTTTTCACTTCTATTTATTTCTTGATATTCAGTGTATTGTATTTTTTGGTTGCATATTTTACATTTCAGATTCAAAACTTCAAAACTAATATATATTATATTATTTTTTCGAGTTCGGATCTTTTTTTTCACATTCAGACTTGATGTGACACAAGGGGCAATCAACTGGGATTGCACCCAGAAACTTTTCTTTGAGTAAATTTAAGATAAAAGCTATTTGGTACCATTACTAATGTATATTCCCATCCCAATAATTAAGTCACACTCTAATACTATGAAATCAACCTAAATAAAGTATTTAGAGACCATAAAATGCTCTACACTACTATGTCTAAAAACATGTGACACTTTCTATATGCAACCTTACATACTGTGCAGGTATTGATCATTTAAACATTCTAACACTGTAACAATCAATATTTTAGAAGAGTCAGAATTCTTGATGTTAAGTTGATTGGTCACAAAATCATCTTGATTGATTTTACCTTTTTTTGCTCCTGGGCATGTTCAAATCTTTTTGAATTACTCACATATCTCATGCAATAATCAAAGGGGAAGGTGAGTGCCTGCTGTCCGTTGCCAAGCTTCCAAAGTGGCAACTAAACAACATATATATGTTCAGTCCATATGCTACTTCATGTCGATCTAGCAAGACTTGTCTCAATAACTGAATTCAAAGGCAAAGACAACCAGTATTATGCTTATGGGTAATCGCAATTAGCATCAAGAATTGTTTACACTGCAACTTTTAGTCACAGTACAATAAACAACTCTGATTTACCTCTTGTAGATGACAACAGTCCAAACCGTAGGCAAACTTAAGTTATGAAAACTGTTGCTCTCCTACACTAGCACCTATTCACTTCTCTGAATCCTCTGAACCCGACCGCATAAGCCTAAGCCCCATCCAGTGTCAGGACAAACCACACACATGTTCTACCAAGTTAGACTGTCAGGAATAACATACGTGCTGAATCTTGTGCTATTAAAACAAACCATACTAATTTGCATGAACCTTTGAACTGTTATATTATGTATCTCTAACTGGAATACCTTTTTAATCCACCTGTACCTATTTTTTACAGTACTTTTACCCTGGAATAAATGTTTTAGAAATCTATACCGTGATGTCTAAATTAATTTTGTGCCCGGGCTATATATATATATATATATATATATATATATATATATATGAATGACCTGGCGTCAGAGCTGGTAGATGTGAGCCGGGAAAGGGAATTATGGAACTGTGGCCCCCGCGAACCGACCCCAGATAAGCGGTTGGAGATGAGAGGAACAAGTCTCCATATTTCTTTCTGTCTGTCAAACACATGACTTCAACATGAACTATAAACAAGATTCTTGTGGTTATTAATTAACTTCGAGTTGATAAGATTACTCCACCTTCCATTGTGTTTCGTAGCAAAGGAAAACCCGAAGAGCCTTTTTTGGTCGCTTGATACCTGAGCTTCTTGACAGGACTATTATTATCACACTTCACAGGGAAATGTATAGTTTTTTTCGTTGCTTCTGTATTACCACCCAGTCTCTCGAGGGTAAGTCCAAGACTTGCACCGTAGGGACGTCTATGCACCTCTTTGAAAATGGGGTTTTAATACATCTGTTATTTTCAGCACATTTCTGTGGCGGTCCATAATGGGAGTGCCTGGGAGATTTTTGTTGGCCTGTATTTTGCTGATTTTGAGAAGAAACATTTCAGGTAAAGATAAATTGTTTTGAGGATTTAAACAAAAGTAAACATGATCAACTGAACCCAGAAATCTGGTAAATCAACCTAAATATTTAGGGTTTAGAGACCACATTTTTTGACCGCACTATTACATCAAATGCTTTACACTATGTGTAGAAAAACGCTTGCATACTGTGTAGGTATTGATCATAAACATTCTTACACTGTAAAAAAAGTGTTTAAAAAGATTCAGGATTCTTGTTGTTTAGTTGATTGGTCACAAAATCATCTTGATTGTTTTACTTTTTTCGGTGCTGAGCATGTTCAACTTTTTTACCATGAACCTTTTTGAAAACTTCACCACTATCACAACATTGTGTATGTTTATCTGTTAGCTGGTTCACCGGTGAGGCTGGTCAACTCTGACAGCCGCTGCTCTGGCAGAGTGGAGGTGTACCACGATGCCCAGTGGGGGACGGTGTGTGACGATGGCTGGGACCTGATGGACGCCGACGTGGTGTGTAGACAGCTGGGCTGTGGCGCTGCTCGTTCAGCTGTAGTAAGTACAGCTTTCGGACAAGGAAGTGGACCCATCTGGTTAGATGATGTCAGTTGTTTTGGAAATGAATCATCGATAACTGACTGCAGACATCCAGGATTTGGGGTCCATAACTGTCAGCACACTGAAGACGCCGGTGTGATTTGTGAATGTAAGTGTTTTTTAAAAAAATATTTTGCAACATTTTATCATATATTTTGCAACATTTTATCATATCTCGGTCAATTAAAAGCGACTTACTGAGATGAAGGTATAAAGAGTCTTGTAATGGTGTCATTTGGTATACCCTGATAACTAACTCCTCTTTATTGATTTGGTGACCCTATATCTTTCTTATTTTAAAATGTTTACACTAACACCAAAGTCATTCATCTCATGTAACCCATCTCTCTAGGTGTTTTCGGGGGTGTTGTTAGGCTGACGCGCAGCAGAGGGCCGGAAACCCTCACACTGTTACATTATTCAAGATAAAGTACTGCCTCAAGTACCTTATTGCTTTCATAATACGGTTATGAAATAGCCTTTTAGCGCGAAATAGTATCAGCCAACCAAGTCATTTCCGTAGCCTTGATAAAAATAGTCCCCATACGTCTTCCCCCCCCCCCCCCATACGCACCATCTCATTCATTCACATTGCTCATGACGTCCACCTTAATTGTCCGTTTGCGAAAGCTCGCATTGCCCGAAACCGATAAAGTGTAGGATTTCCGGTCTTTTTTTTTTTTTTTTGCGATCGCCACTGAGCTAAAAACTGAAATGTCAATTAACAAAATCTAAACTGTTACGCTGAGGTCAATGTGAATAGGTACTGTACATTATCACTGAATAATGTGTGACGGAAACAATGCCACCTGGGGACTTACACCCCAAGAAATACAGATTTAAATACCTAAGGCACGCAAATAAGTCACTGTGGATATGGCAGAGACATATTTGTTGCAATTCCGAAAAAATATTTTATTAGAGATAACAATAAAACCAAGTTAAGCACAAATCACTATAGAAACAGCGTTAAGATTATAAAAGCCAGGCACGTTTACTTCACACAGCACCAAAGGGGACCAAAGGGGAATGAGGCCATGACGACAGGTGCTTTTTAAGGGCTGCCACTAATTGGCCGTTTGGTTGGAGCCAGCCGAAAGGCTGTGTTCCCAACCCCATCTTCATCTTCTGCCCAGACATAGCCTTACTTGCTTTGATAGGGTTTGCTGTGTCTCGTTTAACTCTGTGTTCGCTCGGCCCTTTGTTGCGGGGATCATGAGGACTGTTTGGCTTCAGGCTGAGAGGGGGGAATGCATAGAGCAGCACATTTGTCCACGAGTGGGCTAGCGCATCCATTCCCAGTGCTGCATTTTTGTCTGCCATGGAGAAAAACTTGCGGGTGAACAGCCCACCCTCCGTACAGAGGGTTTCCTTGGAACGGAAGACCTCTGTTCAGCACCCCTGGAACGTGTGTGGCTCAAAGGGACAGGAGCCTGGTGCTGCTCTACATGATTAATTTTCGACCCAATCCGTGTAACTGCAGTGAGCGAGTGCTTGCCGGTTGATGTACGCCACCACAGTGGTGTTGTCTGGAGATATGTCAGAAAATGTTGTGCATTAAACACTTCCCAGAGTTCCAAGATGTTCAGCCTTGGGTCTCAGGTGCCGTTCACTGTCCGGTACAACATGGTTCCTCCTCAGCCATTCGTTGTCAAGGTGATAACCCTTTGTCCAGTTCATATTGAACCTCCATCCGTGAGATGATTTATCACTGTAGCGGAATCTCTGACCACCTGCTCTCGTGACTGGGAGCATATCGCAAAGTCGTCAATGTACGAGAAAATCCTGATGCCGCTGTTCCGTAAAGGAGGTGGAGCGGCCTCCACACACCTGCTTAACACCCTCGGGGCCCGGATGAGATGCCTTGGTACTCGTAGGCATTGGGCTGATACACTTCCAGTGTGCTGGATAAATGGAAATATTAAAATATGCGACACCACTGATGTACGTGGTGTTTGGACTTTGAAGGTGGACGGAAGGGCGAAGCAAGGCCGGTTAGGTTGTGCGCATCTTCTTCCCTTCCCTGGGGTGGGATGGGGTTCCTTGCTGCAGTGGCCAGTCTTCGCCTTCTTGTTTCCTGAGGGGGCTGGCTTCCCTCATTTTGTCAAGAGCAGGACCAAACAGAACCATGGCTGGGTCATAAGCTGCATCCATCATACCTCTGCCTTCTGTACATCACTGAGGCCCTGAGAGATTTAGCCACAGGGACTCAGCATCCATCATGTCCGCCCAGCTCGAAGAGGCTCGCGACAGATGGGTGCTGGCTGAGGCTTTCCGTTCCCGACAGGCACGGGTCCTGCTTTGTGGATACCGCCACTCACTTCTTTTCCAGATTTCTCAGGTATTGGCGCACAGTGCAGACAGACTAGGGGTCAGCCAGCGGTGCCTTAGCGTGTTAAGCGCTCATGAAGGCTATGCACATAGGATGAGGCTCATTGCCCGAGATGGACGCCTGCATGACGCAGGCGGGATGCAGCCTCTTTGACCGTCGGTTCCGACCCTTTTGCGGGGGTAGCGGCTGAAATGGCAACTGAGAATGAGCAAGTAGCCAAGCTTGGGTTTAAGTTAAACCGGTAATTTACCGGTTTGCTCGCCGTGACACGTTAGCAAAACTACTTGGCTTGACTAGCAAAACTAATGCTAACCCAGACCTTGTAGGCTCGCCATAACGCGTTAGCCAAGGATAATACATCTTTGAAATTCGGGAGTCTCCCGGAAAAATCGGGAGGGTTGACATGTCTGGTAGTAACTAAATATACTTATGAAGGACTTACCCAACAAATCCAGACTAGCGCCAAGAACTGCATTCGACGACGTGTCTTTATTGGGTCGCAGCAAATCCAAGCTTACCAAGATAAGTTGAGGAAGCTCTTCACGGGAAAAAAACAAGAAGAATTGCGGTCTACCGTGGTAGCATAAGGGGGGCGGGACCCGAACAGTTTGACCTGTCTGTCACTGACAGACATGCTGTCATTGTCATGCTGAAACAATTCAGTTAGTGAAACACTGAACAAAGTTAGAAAAATAACTCATCTTTCTCTCACAATTTGATTGGAAAAAGATTTTATCCTTTTTTTTTTGTTTGTCATTTAAAAATCTTAAAACAAGATTCATCTCATATAACCCATCACTCTAAGTAGAAGAGTCAAGTTTCTTTATGTTGAAATAAATGCACACAAAATCATCTCCCATCTTTTACTTTTCTTTTTTTTTTTACAACAAACCTTTCAGTTTTGCTAACTTCACCTCAACCAACCACACCGCACCTCACCACCACTGAGCCTCCACCTATAATCACCAGCACATCAGCAGCAGGCAACAGCACAGCAGCTGAGGGGGAGGTCCGTCTGGCCAATGGAGGGAACAGCTCCTGCTCTGGCAGAGTGGAGATCTTCCACAGTGGACAGTGGGGGACGGTGTGCGACGACAACTGGGACCTGATGGATTCTCAGGTGGTGTGCAGGCAGCTGGGCTGTGGCAGGGTCCTGTCGGCACCACAAGCTGCACGCTTTGGACAAGGCACAGGTCCCATCTGGTTGGACGATGTCTTTTGCAGAGGCAGCGAATCAAAGCTCAGCGAGTGCAGACATCAAGGGTTTGGAGCTCACAACTGTGGTCACCACGAGGATGCTGGTGTCGTCTGTGAAGGTAAATACGCTTTTGTACAGCCAAAGAGAGAGAGTCTGTTTGTGTAGGATAATGTCTATGGTGACATGTCATGATTTTAAAGAGAAGGCTGCGGTGTTATTTTTCAAAGATGTCCTCTTCTTTACAAGGTTCATCCCTCATTTCTCACTATCACAACATTGTGTTGTATGTTCTTCTGTTAGCTGGTTCACCGGTGAGGCTGGTCAACTCTGACAGCCGCTGCTCTGGTAGAGTGGAGGTGTATCATGATGCCCAGTGGGGGACGGTGTGTGACGATGGCTGGGACCTGAAGGATGCCGACGTGGTGTGCAGACAGCTGGGCTGTGGCGCTGCTCGTTCCGTTCTAACAAATGCAGGTCTGGGACAAGGAAGTGGACCCATCTGGTTGGATGATGTCAGTTGTTCTGGAACTGAATCATCGATAACTGACTGCAGACATCCAGGATTTGGGGTCCATAACTGTCAGCACACTGAAGACGCCGGTGTAATCTGTGGTTGTAAGTGTCCTTTTATATTTATCAATTTTTTAACATATCTCTGTCAATTAAAAGTAAAATACTGAGATAAAGGTTTTTGGAGAGTCTTGTTTGGTGTCATCTCTAATACACTGATAACTATCTCATCACACTATGTGGATTAGAGTCGAGATTCTAATTGTTGAAATAAATGGTCACAAAATTATCTCATCTTTCAATTGTTTTTCAAACAAACCTTTCAGTTTTGCCAATTTCACCTCAACCAACCACACCGCACCTGACCACCACTGAGCCTCCACCTATAATCACCAGCACATCAGCAGCAGGCAACAGCACAGCAGCTGAGGGGGAGGTCCGTCTGGCCAATGGAGTGAACAGCTCCTGCTCTGGCAGAGTGGAGATCTTCCACAGTGGACAGTGGGGGACGGTGTGCGACGACAACTGGGACCTGATGGATGCTCAGGTGGTGTGCAGGCAACTGGGCTGTGGCAGGGTCCTGTCGGCACCACAAGCTGCACGCTTTGGACAAGGCACAGGTCCCATCTGGTTGGACGATGTCTTTTGCAGAGGCAGCGAATCAAAGCTCAGCGAGTGCAGACATCAAGGGTTTGGAGCTCACAACTGTGGTCACCACGAGGATGCTGGTGTCGTCTGTGAAGGTAAATACGCTTTTGTACAGCCAAAGAGAGAGAGTCTGTTTGTGTAGGATAATGTCTATGGTGACATGTCATGATTTTAAAGAGAAGGCTGCGGTGTTATTTTTCAAAGATGTCCTCTTCTTTACAAGGTTCATCCCTCATTTCTCACTATCACAACATTGTGTTGTATGTTCTTCTGTTAGCTGGTTCACCGGTGAGGCTGGTCAACACTGACAGCCGCTGCTCTGGTAGAGTGGAGGTGTATCATGATGCCCAGTGGGGGACGGTGTGTGACGATGGCTGGGACCTGAAGGATGCCGACGTGGTGTGCAGACAGCTGGGCTGTGGCGCTGCTCGTTCCGTTCTAACAAATGCAGGTCTGGGACAAGGAAGTGGACCCATCTGGTTGGATGATGTCAGTTGTTCTGGAACTGAATCATCGATAACTGACTGCAGACATCCAGGATTTGGGGTCCATAACTGTCAGCACACTGAAGACGCCGGTGTAATCTGTGGTTGTAAGTGTCCTTTTATATTTATCAATTTTTTAACATATCTCTGTCAATTAAAAGTAAAATACTGAGATACAGGTTTTTGGAGAGTCTTGTTTGGTGTCATCTCTAATACACTGATAACTATCTCATCACACTATGTGGATTAGAGTCGAGATTCTAATTGTTGAAATAAATGGTCACAAAATTATCTCATCTTTCAATTGTTTTTCAAACAAACCTTTCAGTTTTGCCAATTTCACCTCAACCAACCACACCGCACCTGACCACCACTGAGCCTCCACCTATAATCACCAGCACATCAGCAGCAGGCAACAGCACAGCAGCTGAGGGGGAGGTCCGTCTGGCCAATGGAGTGAACAGCTCCTGCTCTGGCAGAGTGGAGATCTTCCACAGTGGACAGTGGGGGACGGTGTGCGACGACAACTGGGACCTGATGGATGCTCAGGTGGTGTGCAGGCAACTGGGCTGTGGCAGGGTCCTGTCGGCACCACAAGCTGCACGCTTTGGACAAGGCACAGGTCCCATCTGGTTGGACGATGTCTTTTGCAGAGGCAGCGAATCAAAGCTCAGCGAGTGCAGACATCAAGGGTTTGGAGCTCACAACTGTGGTCACCACGAGGATGCTGGTGTCGTCTGTGAAGGTAAATACGCTTTTGTACAGCCAAAGAGAGAAAGTCTGTTTGTGTAGGATAATGTCTATGGTGACATGTCATGATTTTAAAGAGAAGGCTGCTGTGTTCTTTTTCAAAGATGTCCTCTTCTTTACAAGGTTCATCCCTCATGTCTCACTGTCAACAACATTGTGTTGTATGTTCTTCTGTTAGCTGGTTCACCGGTGAGGCTGGTCAACTCTGACAGCCGCTGCTCTGGCAGAGTGGAGGTGTATCACGATGCCCAGTGGGGGACGGTGTGTGACGATGGCTGGGACCTGAAGGATGCCAACGTGGTGTGCAGACAGCTGGGCTGTGGTGCTGCTCGTTCCGTTCTAACAAATGCAGGTCTGGGACAAGGAAGTGGACCCATCTGGTTGGATGATGTCAGTTGTTCTGGAAATGAATCATCGATAACTGACTGCAGACATCCAGGATTTGGGATCCATAACTGTCAGCACACCGAAGACGCCGGTGTGATTTGCGAATGAAATTATCCTTTCATATTCATGTTTTAACATACTTTCATACCGTAAAAGTAACATACTGAATTCAAGGTTTCTGGAGAGTCTCGTATTGCAGCCCTCTGGTATACACTGATAATCATCTCCTCCTTCTATCATACTTCTATCTCTTTAATTCTCATTCAATTGTTTTTACATTGCAACCACAATTTTTTTTTCTGGTCTAATCTGAGGCTTGTTTTTAAATTGAATGGTCATAAAATGATCTTTGATTTCTTACCTTTTTTTGGTGCTTGCCAATAATACAAATGTTCAAATAATCAGTCATTTAGCGATGTAATTGGCAAAATTCAATAAAGAACGCAAAAGTAGTGTGTTGCATGCCCTCATTTGTGCAAACTTTGCTAACAGCAGTTTTCCCTTTATACAGTGACATTTAAATTATGCCTTTGAAATCTCACCTTAAACTTAATTAAATAATCAAATATACAAATGAATACAATAAAATAAATCAAAGCTATTTGTCACAGCCAGGGCATTAATGTTTAATCTAGATTGTTATAGAAAAACCCTCCGCGACCATAACATAATAGGAAAGTTAAAATCTGAATCTGTTACTATCATAAACATCTACTTTTTATACTCTATTCCAATCAATAATTTACATGAAGCTTAGGCGAAAATTCAGTCAGGAAGACTGGACATGATGTGCCATTCCCTGGTGGCCTCCTCTCTCCCTGTGGGGAAAGCTGATTAGGGGCGGGGAAGGTAGTACCAGCCAACCAGTGGGTGCCGTTACTGATAATCAAAAACGTTTTTTTTTGTGCTCAATTAGGAAGTCACTGTCTTGTCCTGGTTGAGGAGTGCAAGGTCTGAGGGCAAACGCAGAAAGTGCCAACCAGGCAGACACAGATCTGATAAAGATGAGAGATAGAGATGCACCAAACACTCACTCTTTGTACGTTATGTTCACACTAATATTAGGAGACCACACATTGGATGTGATTGGGTCTTGTCTACCGGCGAGAGGACCTGCTCCTCCTCAACGCCAGTTGAGGGCCAATAGAAATCTTTCCTTTCATATCTAACAATTATAAAACATAATGTTCTTCCTGATGTTAGTTGTTCTTCCAGCTGCGGGCCGACAGAGCTGCTCCTGCCTTTGCAAACGCAGCGCTGTTACTTGACCTGTGATCCGACAAATAAATCTACCAGAACGAGAAGAGTCGTTTGGCTGAATTCTTCGAAACATCCCCACATTTTTTATGACATCCTTCGATGCCTTCGTTCCTTCCTTTTTTCAGTTACCCTAATCCAATTGCAGTGGTGCTGGCACAACTGTTCTCCTCTCTATTGCTGTCGTCATTTCAGCACGCACCAAAGGCGACCACAACCCCTAACACCTCCAATCTGCAGAACAACCTGGAACACTGCTCTTCCTTTGAGTGTGAACAACATAAAACTCTATTATCAAACAGTACAAGAGTGAGGGCTTGTCTGTGAGTTCATGTCATGTTCCTGTTGTGTGCAGGTGTCTGATCACGGTGTGCTGGTGATGGAGTTAGGCAGTGGACTGAGTTTTCCTGCCACAGAGTATCTCAGCCACATCATACACACTCAGGCTCTGCAGGGTTCGTAGATAATCTGTCTTTGGTTAGAGGACCATTGCAGTAATGTGAGGTGATGTCTGTCTTGATAAACCTTACTGTCGTCAAACCTCAACCTGTCTCCTCCAGCGTGTCCTCCGAGGTCAGTAGTGCTGGACTGCCATCATGTCAGCATCATAGATTACACCGTGATCAGTGAGCTCAGGGACCTGCTGAGACAGTTCCGACTGCGAGAAGTGCAGCTGGTCTTTTGCAGATTGCAGGTAAGGCCTTTTTCTTTGGGACCAGAAGTTAGCTAACAAAATATATGTTGGTCCCTCTGTGTTTTTTTTAATCCAACACCCTCTGTATCTGTCTTCCTCCCACCTTCAGCTCTCTGTTCTGAAGGTTCTCCTTGCAGCCGATCTGCAGGGCTTCAGCTATAAAGATAGCGTGGAGGCGGCGCTGCAGATGGAGTCGGAGCGATTGAACACTGATCAGTGACGTTTCTAATCCTAGATTGTTGAGCTGTTATCCAGTTTAAAAGAAATGAACTACCTCCAGGAACTGGCTTCACTGGCTGTTACAGCTCAAAAAGACTTGAATCTACGACTTTTACATACATTTTTACACACAGCTGAAGGTGATCTTTAAGGGACCAAATCTGAATTTACACAATAAGAATAGTGACAACATTTGACTCAATAATGAATGGACGGGAGAAAAGACAATGCTTGCTCATTATTTATTTATCTATCTTAATGGACATTGTAATGGCTTTCTCTTTTTTATGTTGAAAAAAAGGATTATAATTGATTGTATTTTTTTTAAACATTTACATTGCATAGATAAGGTTGGGCTGCACCCTACGACCCAGTTATAGCAAGCCGCCATAGACCAAAGACTTGCTGTTTTCTTTGTGTAATCTCAATTCTAATAGAGTGCCGGGAAAATGTATTTCCCCCTTCCTGGTTTCTTATTTATTCACATATTAAAGACACTGTAACACATTCTTTACCCTCCCTGGCCCTCCCCTTGATAAATCATGAATAAACTGGTTAACCACATTTCTGGGAACACTGAGATCAATTTCACTAAACACACCCAGGCCTAGGTACTGCCAGACCTGTAAAATCAAGAAATCACTTAAATAGTTCCTGTCTGACTAAGTGAAGTAGGCTAAAATATCTCAAAAGAAACACATAATTTCCAGAAAGAAATTGAGGTAGTCGGAGTGGTTTTCAGTTGGGGTCGGCCTTGGACAGTGCTGCGCCTTGTCACCAATCCTGGTTGTTGTTTAAATGTACAGGATATCGAGGCGTAGTGGAGGGGAGGGGGGTTTACAGTTCGAGAAGCTGTGGATCTCATCGCTGCGTTTTGCGGATGATGTGGTCCTGATGGCATCCTCGGTCTGTGACCTCCAACTCTCACCGGTTCCCAGCTGAGTGTGAAGCGGTTGGGATGAGGATCAGCAGCTCTAAATCTGAGGCCATTGATCTCAGCAGGAACCGACGGATTACCTGCTCCGGGTGGGGAATGTGTCCCCAGGTGAAGGAGTTCAAGTGCCTCAATGGTCTTGTTCTCGAGTGAGGGGAAGATGGAGGTGAGTTTGGCTTGAGAATCGGCGCAGTGGGGGCATTATTCCACTCGTTTCACCGCAACAAAACAGAGCTGAGCCGGGAGACCAAGCTCTCGATGTACCGGTCAATCTTCGTTCCTACCCTCACCTATGGTCATGAAGGATGGGTCACCACCAAAAGAACTGGGTCACGGATACAAGCGGCCAAAATGTGTTTCCTGATGAGGGTGGCTGGTGAGAAGCTCAGCTTGGAGCAGAGCCGCTGGAAGCCAGTTGAGGTGGTTTGGGAATGTGGTACGGACGCCCCCCCCCCCCCCCCCCGAGCGGCTCTCAGGGGAGGTTTTCGAGGCACGGCCAGCTGAGAAGAGGCCGCTGGGAAGACCGAGGACGAGGAGATAATATCTCTGCACTGGCCTGGGAACGTCTTAGCATCGTCCAGTCAAAGCAGGTAGATGTGAGCTGGGAAAGGGAAGTCTGGGGTCCTCTGCTGGTAATGCGACCCGACCCCAGATAATCGTTTGAAGATGAGATGAGAGGAACGATTCTCCATACTTCTCTCTGTCAGTGCACCTTTAAAGTCATGAACACATGTAACGTTTACACACTTAGAACACACTAGAATCCTGTGGTTATTAATTAACTTTCAGTTAACAAGGAAATACAAATTACTTAAGATAATATTGTTCCGCATGAGGAAGTTTCGAGCCTTTCTTCCTTTGTGTTTCATATGAAGGGAAAACCCAAGAGCCTTTGGTGGTAGCATATAAGGAGATGTTCAACCTAGTTCATCAGTGCGCTTGCTCCTCAAACTCTTTGTGACTTTGTGGACTGGCAGCTCTTCTTTTTTCTGCACTTTTCTGTGGTGGTCCATAATGGGAGTGCCTGGGAGCTTTTTGTTGCCCTTTATTTTGCTGATTTTGAGACGAAGCACTTCAGGTAAACCATATTATTATTTTAATACATAATAATTATGTTATATTATTTTTCAATATATAATTTCGATTTTTTGAGGATTTAAAAAATGTAAACATGATCAACTACACCCAGAAATTTGTCTTTGAGTAAATTTAAGATAAAACATATTTGGTACCATCACTAATGTATATTCCTATCCCAATAATTAACTGGCACCATAATACTATTAAATCTGAATATTAGGTATTTTGAGACCATATTTTATGGCAGCACCATTACATCAAATGCTCTAGACTACTATGTCATAAAACATTATTTTCTACATGCTATCTACATAACTCATTGGTATTGACGATTTAAACATTCTAACTGTAACAGACAAAGTCAAATCCGTCAATTTAAGTGTTTTAAAAGAGTCAGGATTCTATTTGTTTAGTTAAGTCTAAATCATCTTGATTGTTTCACCATTCTTCTCTGCTTGGCATGTTTAACAAAATGTTTTTAACATGAACGTTTTTGAAAACTTCACCACTATCACAACATTGTGTTGTATGTTTTTCTGTTAGCTGGTTCACCGGTGAGGCTGGTCAACTCTGACAGCCGCTGCTCTGGCAGAGTGGAGGTGTATCACGATGCCCAGTGGGGGACGGTGTGTGACGATGGCTGGGACCTGAAGGATGCCAACGTGGTGTGTAGACAGCTGGGCTGTGGCGCTGCTCGTTCTGCTCTAACAAATGCAGCTCTGGGACAAGGAAGTGGACCCATCTGGTTGGATGATGTCAGTTGTTCTGGAAATGAATCATCGATAACTGACTGCAGACATCCAGGATTTGGGATCCATAACTGTCGGCACACTGAAGACGCCGGTGTAATTTGTGGTTGTAAGTTTTATATTTATCAATTTTTTAACATATCTCTGTCAATTAAAAGTGTTTTTTGGAGAGTCTTGTTTTGGTGTCATCTGTAATACAATGATATCTATCTCATCATACTATGTGGTTTAGGGTCAAGATTCTAATTGTTGAAAAAAATCGTAACAAAATCATCTCATCTTTCAATTATTTTTCAAACAAACCTTTCAGTTTTGCTAACTTCACCTCAACCAACCACACCGCACCTCACCACCACTGAGCCTCCACCTACAATAACCAGCACATCAGCAGCAGGCAACAGCACAGCAGCTGAGGGGGAGGTCCGTCTGGCCGATGGAGGAAGCAGCTTCTGCTCTGGCAGAGTGGAGATCTTCCACAGTGGACAGTGGGGGACAGTGTGTGACGATGGCTGGGACCTGATGGACGCCGACGTGGTGTGTAGACAGCTGGGCTGTGGCATTGCTCGTTCAGCTGTAGTAAGTACAGCTTTCGGACAAGGAAGTGGACCCATCTGGTTGGATGATGTCAGTTGTTCTGGAAATGAATCATCGATAACTGACTGCAGACATCCAGGATTTGGGATCCATAACTGTCGGCACACTGAAGACGCCGGTGTCATCTGTGAATGTAAGTGTCCTTTTTAGAAATATTTTGCAGCATTTTATCATGTCTCTGTTAATTAAAAGTGACATTCTGAGATGAAAGTGTATGGAGAGTATTTATTTGGTGTCATCTGGTACACACTGATAACCTCCTCATATTTCTCTCTCACATTTGGTTTGATTTGCTGACCTTATATGTTCCTTTTTAGTTTTCATTTAAAAATGTTTACATTTCAACAAGTCATTCATCTCACTTAACCCATCACTCTAAGTGGTTTAGAAGAGTCAATATTGTTATTGTTGAAATGAAGGCTAACAAAAGGATCTCTCATGATTTATTTATTTTTACAACAAACCTTTCAGTGTTGCCAACTTCACCTGAACCAACCACAGCACACCTCACCACCACTGAGGCCCCTGCAGCTGAGGGGGAGGTCCATCTGATCAATGGAGGAAGCAGCTCTTGCTCTGGCAGAGTAGAGGTGTACCACGATGCCCAGTGGGGGACGGTGTGTGACGATGGCTGGGACCTGATGGACGCCGACGTGGTGTGTAGACAGCTGGGCTGTGGCGCTGCTCGTTCAGCTGTAGTAAGTACAGCTTTCGGACAAGGAAGTGGACCCATCTGGTTGGATGATGTCAGTTGTTCTGGAAATGAATCATCGATAACTGACTGCAGACATCCAGGATTTGGGATCCATAACTGTCGGCACACTGAAGACGCCGGTGTCATCTGTGAATGAAATTGTCCTTTTATATTTGGAAATGTTTTAACATACTTTCATACATTAAAAGTAACATTCTGAATTGAAGGTTTATGGAGAGCCTTGTATTGGTCTCATCTGGTATGCACTGATAACCATATCATCTTTCTATCATACCTTTATTTCTATAATTCTCATTTAATCGTCTTTGCATTGTAACGAAAAATCCATCCAATTAATTGGTTTAGAAGAGTCATGATTATCAGTTATTAAATAAAATGCTCAACAAAAAAAAATCAGATTTTTTTGTGCTTGCCAGTGATCAAAATGTTTTATTTCAATCACTTGGCCATTGGTTGTGATTAATCGCATTGCAATTTGCAAAATTCAATAAAGAACGCAAAAGTTGTGTATTGTATGCCATTATTCGTGCAAACTTTGTAAACAGAAGTATTCCCTTTACACAGTAGCAGTTAAAATATAACCTTTAAATCTTAACTAAAACTTAATTAAATAATACAAATAAAAATCAATAAAATTAAATTAACAAGCTATTCGCACCCTCTGAAATCTTTAAATACATATTTGACCCTCTGTTACCATATTGTCAGTGCCTTTCAGTAAAAGCTCACACATTGCCAGAGTGAAACAAGGAAAGAGAACAAAGACGGAAACATCTTCCAGCATTCAGTCATATAATTCCAAAACTAAAATGTTTTGTCAAAATAAATAAAGCAAAACACTGATTAATGATTATGTGATTGGCACACCTGAACTGAAACTTTAAATGATGTGGTCATGCATCATTGGCTCATTTCAGAATTCCTTGGTTAACACAACTTTAACCAGCAAGCAGAAGCTTTTTCCTTTCATCTGGCAATGAATATATGCAGAAGTATGTCGGACTGTAAACTACAATGAGGACAGAAATATCTCTTTTGGTTGGTTGATAGCTTAAAGCTTTAGCATGACTCTAGAATCAAAGAGGCCATCGCATTGGGGCGACGGATGTGATGAAGGTGTTAGGGCTCGACCAGCCAGAGAGTCGCACGCCGGGCGGCGAGGACGAGCTGGGGGTGCACCGGAGCACACCTGACGCCACTCTGCTCATCGTCGCAGCTGCAGCTCGTTAGCTCATCCTACGGGGGAGTTAAGGATCAGATCTGCCAGTGGCTCTGTGTTTCCCCAGAGAAGGAGGTTGTTCTTTCCCTGTGCTCCTCTTGGAGAGGCTTCTGGATTTTCCTACGCAGAGTTTTGTTCCCTGTGAGTATTGAGTGAGTTTTCCTTTTTTTTTTATTGGACTAAGAGCGCCCACGGACTAAGAGTTTTTGGAGTGGCCTTTTTTTAGTTCCCCCCCCCCCCCCCCCCCCTGCCAATTAAGGAGGCAGTTCTCGTTTTTGTTTGTTTCTCGTATTTTTGATTGTGAAATAAACTACGCCGTATTCCCGGCTGAACCTAAGCTGTGTCTGGTGTCGTGCACTTGGGGTCAGAGACAAACCATAACAGAAGGTAAAAGAAGCAAAAAGCGAGTAGAGTTTGGATGGCATTTGAGCAATTGGTAGTAGGGATGGAACCCTAAGTAAGTCTTCTTCTTCTTCCCACCATGACTCCTTGCATCTTCATCAAGACGCGGCAACCGCTCTTGAGCTGATGGATAGGCCCAGCAGGTCTAATGTTGTATTCACTCGTCTTTTCTTCATTCCAGTACCTCCACCATGGCCCGGTCTCTCCTGGCAGGCCTTCATCTCTCTCCCTAATCGGCTGCAGACGTGAGGCTTTGCCATTCCCCACAGAGCTGCGTTCAGTGTTCAGAGTGAGTGTGGAGGTACCTGGTGCAAAAAGGGCGGAAACCATGGCATCACTTTCAGGTTTTGCAAAAACTCAGTGTGCCACCTTGCCCTTGGGCTTTTGTCCTGAGGAAGCAGCTGGAGATGGCACTGGACCCTGGTATTGGTTGCCAGAAGATTCCTAATCGAGTGTAAAACTGTTTGAATGAATGTAATAAATGTGTGCTGTATGCTTTATGCATGCTAAGCTTTCTTATAAAGATGTTTTGCACTTTTTTGTGTCTCTACACAAACGCAAAATACATCTCTTTTGTATAATAGTGTAAACTGTCAATTTTATCTGTTTGTGGTATAAAATCAATGTGTAATTTTGTCAGTGTGCTTTACGTTGTACTTGGAATATGCAGTAGTGAACAAATTAGTTTTTCTCGATTGTTTACACACATTTTCTTAAAGCATGCCTCATACTCTCAGAACTCTGCACACAAATCGAAAAACATACACACAATGGGAAAAACCCCTCAATACTCCTGCAAAATAAAACTTTACATTCAAAACAATGTTATTTCTTCTCAAAATGGTATTTTGTTTTCAAATGACACACACAAACCATCATACGAATGGAGTTTTATAAGAACCAGTTGAACACCGATGTGCTCAATGTAAAACACTATGATGAATGGAAAACACTTCTTCTCCATTCATCATGACTTTGACCTTTTTTTTTTACACTTACTACTGACAGTACATACATAGGTGTGGTGTAAAAGATTTTAGAATATTGTTTTTATACTCAGAACACACAAATACATGGTGTAGGAGCCATACATCGGGTTTTGATTATTCTTTTGTATTCTTTCCTTCTACATTGTTTGTATGTGTGCGTGTGGTGTGACGTCATTTGTATCCACGACACCGTAAGGGGGTGTGGTGTGTGCAGTGTTGGGAAAGTTCACTTTCTACATGAACTAGTTCAAAGTTCAGTTCACATTTTAAAATGAACTAGTTCAGTTCATACTTCAAACTTAAATATTTGAACTAAGTTCAGTTCCAACTAGTTCAGTTCTTTTTTTCCCATATGTTGCTGCAAGCTATTATTTTTCAAAATTATTGCCACAGCCTAGAACCACAGACAGCAAATATTTTATCAGTTTTAACACTGAAGCTATGCATCAGATTTAATCTTCATATCCAATTTTGAATCCTCATCCAACCAGGGTTTACATTAGCATTGAGGGGACAGCATTTCCCCATTGTTGCTTTAATGTTGCTGTCCATTCACTCCACACTAGCAGCAGCTGCAGCGTTCACCCCTACAGTACATTCTCAAACATGCTGCTTGAATGGTCTTTTTTAAATAAGGAATAAAAACACGACAGTTATCATTAAGGTGCAAATGTTTGCAAAGAAAGGTCAGATTCCTTCCATCCTCACCGACCTTGTCAGTAACTTCATAAAACTCATTTAAATTATTATACGCCGCCTCTTTGCTACACGCAGCTGTCGCCTCCATGCATTACTTTTTTTTTTGATGACGCATGCGCGGTGCGACACTGGTGGCTGGTGTTGCCAGATCGGGTGTTTTTTCCGCTACTTATTAAGGCGCGTTTACGGTGTGTTTTCTATAGAAATCTGGCAACCTATTTGAACAACGTTAACCTGAAAGAACGTACCGTTCATAGACACCAGAATGAACGAGTTCACAGTAACGTTCATCGGGCATTAATACAGTACGTTCAGTTCACGTTCAGTTCATGAACTATCGATCAATGAACGCGTTCAGGCACAACACTGGGTGTGTGTATATTAGTGTGTGTGTGTTCACCTGTGGTGGGGGGTTGTTTGGAGCATGGCTGCAGGGTGAGCATGGGGGAAAAACTTTCTTTTGACCGTCACCGTCATTGTCATCACCATCGTTAACGTCATCGTCACTTCAATGGAGTTTCATGTGCGTTTGATACTCACTTGACCAATAAAATGCATCCGGTAAAGTAAGCGATTGGCGTATGTTTCTTCTCGGTGAAACGGAGTAATAAAGCTAACATCTAAAATACTTCAGTGCGACACGTCATTAGAAAAAAGTGTGTTTTAGATCTGCAATTTGAGTGTAAAGCAGGAATTGTGCTTGTAATATAGCAGAATTGATTCAGGGAGTTGGTGCATGAGTTACATGTTGTGGTCATTGTGTTTCAAGTACCAGTATTTGTGTGTAAACAATTGAGAAAAACTGTAAAGGTAAATAAAGTCCCAACTGACTTTGAAATTAGTGAACCACTATGATGAATGTTGCATTACATGTAGCACTGTCAGAGGATGAATAATGACAACGTTAGTGAGCCCCTGACTTCTCCTGCAGGGGTGGATTTTTGTGTTGAGAATGCCAGCCATAAAAACTCTACCTAACTAGTAGCCACAGGGTAAAGAAGACTTGAGCCTATTTGACATACTTAGCCTGTTCAAAAGTTGACGAATACCCGAAAATCTGGGATCCCATTTTGACGACCATTGGCTCATTACCCACACCTTGATGAGGAGATTATATTCAAAACAAGTGGCTATCAAATACAGTGCTGAGGTTGGTCAGCCTCCAGCTGAAGGTCACAGTATACAGGGCTCGGTTCTCTAGGAAACTCATAATAAGGGCCTATGTATGCAGGTGGGCGTTTAATGTATTTGATTGACATGCCGGGCGCTCAATAGAACGGCCCACTGGCACAGAAAGGGCGGGGCATCCAATGAGCAACGTTTCCCACTCGGGTTCAGGTTTCACGGCAGTTGGGGCTAATTTCCGCTCGTTGGTGGTGGCAGTGCAGACCCAGTAGCCCTCAGCCCTCTCTACTCAGCCGACAGCCGTCGCCATGTCCAACAACAACGCCAGCAACAACTTAATTATCGCCCAAAGGACGGTGAAGCAGCTCCGGTTAGAGGCCAGTATCCGGAGGATCAAGGTACGCAACCCCTAACACAAACACGGAAGACTGAGCTCACTTTTGAATGGCGGAGACAAACTGTTGCAGAAATGACACAGACGGGACTCTGACATCATGGGTTCCACAAAGCAGCCCCTTAAAGTCACGCACCACGCCAGCAGAGAGACACGGGCCGCTTTCTCGCCGACTGAACCGCGGGGACGAGTGGACCGGCTCCTCCGCGTCGTTACGGCGCAGAGTTGCGTCTGTTTGTTTTTTTCCTCTTTGGGACGCGTCGCCACTTTAAAGTGTCAAAGTGTCGAGAGGAAATGACACGTTCATCGAGGTTAAAGCTCCCGGGTGTTGGTAATCTGAGGGGAACGGGTATCGCCTGAAATGTCACACGGTGGACACACCCGTCCGTGTTTGGTCCCGTTGCTTGCAAATAATATGCAAAAAAGGGTGCCTTTTTTTTAGTCCGTGTATGTAAACGAGAGACCGAGCACATTTGAGCAGCATTACAACTGTGACAGGCTGTTATTGTGTCACCGTCGTGTGTCTGGCTCCGCAGGTGTCCCAGGCTGCTGCTGAGCTGAGGAACTTCTGTCAGCAGAATGCCTCCAAGGACCCCCTCTTGGTTGGGGTGCCCTCCAGTGATAATCCCTTCAGGCCCCCAAAGTCTTGCTCCCTGTTCTGAGGTAGGCCTGCTGCTCCACGGTTGAGGACGACAGGGAAGAAATTAATTACATCTTCACTATCAGTTTACATTGAATTTAACCAACTAATTATTTTCATCATAGATCAGTCGTTAAATTATTTCCTTATTGAAAAATGAACCCTTTTGTCATAAATTGAATGTGAGCCTGCAGAAAGAACAATACAGCTGTGAACTATAACAACCACTGAGGAATTTGTCACTCAAATTGACCTCATTAAGCATCAACCCTAAATTGACAGCATCACAAAAGGTGTTAAATGTTCTCCAATTGTATCTGTTTGTCTACAGCAGATAGAAAGGTGGAGGATTTTTGAACTGACCCATGGATTTACCCGTCTTCACTTCTTCCTGATGTTGCTGTAGATCGAACAGCGGCTCTTCTGGGGATGATGCATCACGGGACTGATGGGTTCAGGAGAGTGATGACACCCACTCGTTTGCCAAATTCAATGGATCCATAACTCCCATCTGTTACATTAAAACAGGGCCAAACTCAACTTAAAAATAATAAAATGTTGTTGAATCTAACTTGACTAATGATTAAGCCATTCCTGGTTTACATGATTAACGTTTCTTGTTTAAATCCGTGAAATTAGCCCACGTTATTGGCTATAGAGAGTGCAACTTCCTCTTGCTTTTTGTTTCGCAAGTCAAACATTAATTTAAACCAGGTGTTGCTTAAGAATGAGAACATTTTTTGTTTGTGTGTGTATACATACATACATACATGCATACATGCATACATGCATACATACATATATTCATACACACACACCATTATTATATTGTGTTTAAACATTAGCTGTCTATGTGGCCAACACAACCAATACATACTGGTAGCTTTTGAGCTACATTTATAGGTGTCTTAAACCATCCTTGTATTTGTGGCAATGGTAAAGGTGTTACTATTTGAAGGTACAGTGATATGGTACAGACTTTAACCACATCAATGCAGAGCATGTGATTGTACTTTGATTCAGTCTTTTTTTTCTGTATATATTTAACAGCCTGTTAAGGTTTGCAGCCTAAATGTTCCTGTCTTTGAAACCCATCAAGGCCTTACACTGTTGAATAGTGAATCATGGTAGCACACTTAATGTTTATTACTTTAGATACTGAAATGGCCAAACAGCAAGTTTTGAATATATCTTGCAGATTATTGTTTCTATTGAATGAGTTATGCTCCAGTGACTTATTGTGTTAATTGTTTTCCACATTGGAATTCTATTCCAATCAACCAAAACTTACTACTGTTAGCCTTTTTCTTTCCTAACTTTGCTACTTCAGGTAACCTTTTAAATAATAAACTACTTTTCTGAACACTGGTTAATTGCTATACGTGTTTTTTTTACACTTTAACAGCTCAAAGCAGATGTTACATAGAGGTTGCGGCCTCCAGATTTAGTTGTGGGTCAGTTGAGTGGATGAGATGAGTGTTTTGTAAGCCAATACACTGCTGGACTGAATTTACTGTAAAATGATTGTGCTGGACATCTGGTTACACTGCCATAAATGTACATCCTAACATTGCAGGCGGCACCACTAACTCTTAGCTGGCTGCTGCAAGTAGAAGCAGAACACTAGCATATTTATAATACTGATTCATATTTATAAGAAAATCAACTAGAAATGCTGGGAATATGTTGTGCTTTGTTTGCTCCACTTATGGTCTCTAACACCAAATTCACTCCATGTTTAAATTCAATTGACACCAACACCCGGCTGTGAGATTTGGGACTAAGGTAAATTTCAGCTCCTCCCCATGATATCTCTATATTAAACAATATATCGCTTCATACTTTTACAGCATGTGTTAAAGTGCAGTAAGCATTTGTTGCAATGAATCATTTGAAATCCTAAAGCTGCTTTTTTATTGGTAATTGGTAATTAGCGGAATTGCCATCACCTGGAATTAAAAGAAGCACCATCTGTCAGAGGAAGTGTCCCCTTTCGACTCGGGTAAGGCACTGCAGATATGGCCACTGATCCACTGTTAATGTCCTTTAGTGGTGTAAATGTCATGCGAGTATGTGTGTACACATTGTCTTGATCAAGTAAAATGTCCCCTTGTTGCTAATATGTGAATATGGCATGCAGATGGCTTCCAGGTTTGGCCAGAAGAGAGTTGGAAGAGGCTTGGAGTACTCGGGTAACACTCACCTTTTACCGGAAATATAGACGAACCAAAAGCTTTTAACTGTGAACGCTGAAAAGATTAGAATCCACAATCTCATCCACACCACCGCTTATCCCCGTCTTTAATTCCCCTTCTCCTCAACATGTTGACTACAGACACCCATGTGTCTAAAGATCTCAGCTCCTCGAATGAGCTCTCCCACAGCGCCTCCTGGTGGACTGAAAGAGGGGAGCCCCTAGAGCAAGGAGACCCCCTCAAAGTGGGTGTCAATAAATTAAACAGATTAGGGTTTATTCTAGGGGGGGACTAACTACATATGTATCATGTAGGAGCATCTAATGGAGATGGATGAGCATGTGGCCAGGCTTCAGGACATGCTGCGATGCGAACGGACCAAAGTAAGTTGTGTGACAGAAATGATGGAATATGTTTCCCTCTGAAATTACACTGCCCCCCCCCCCTTCTAAAAATGCCCTCCACCCTCTGAGCAGAGCACTCGTCTGCAGCTGCATTGTAACCACCTGGAGGCCGAGCTTAGGCTTCGAGAGCAGCTCACCAGCAGACTGAAGGAGCGAGTCGCTCAGCAGACTGACCGACACCGAGAGAAAGGACCCTGTGAGGCCCTCTGTCCAGCTGCACCTAAATTCACTGAATACTTCACTCCCAGCTGTTTGCTTCTAAATAAAGTATTTACTGAAACCAGGCAACACTTACCGGCTTGCATTGTTGTCTACAGCGATAGAGGTGCTGAACCTTCTGCCTGGAGGTCGAGGCAAACAAGGACAGCCGATCAAATCTTCCAGGTCCACTGCCAAGTAAGCGGACCCAATCATCACTTCCCTTCCTCCTCCGCCTCTCGATAATCCTCATTTGCTTCCCTCGGCCGTGCAGAGGAGAAGAGGGCACGCTGCGTCTGATGCTGGAGCGCAGAGAAGCAGAGCTCAGGGAGGCGATGAAGCTGCGCCACAGTCTCACCACATTACTCCATTCTCTCAGAGTCGACATGGAGCATGTGAGAATAAGACTTTAACTGAAGGCCGGTTCAGGTCGTTTCCAAGAATGTGTCGTGTTGGGCCCAAGTAATGATGAAATTAGGTTATTTTGACAAAACTATTAGTTGAACTGCACCGGTTGCTGCAGTGTTGTGTTAAAGCAGAGTTTTCCTGATACAAGGTCCATTTTTAGCAGCCATTGTGGTGCTTCAATTGGACATTTTAACTTTTCAGCCACCATGGGCAAAACGATCTTTTGGTGTTCAGGGAAACAAAGGAAGCTCCATCTGCTAAGAGGTCAGCTCTCCTGAAAGACCACTTAAAGGACATTGTGTTGATTGTTTCTTAAAACCTGAGTCCAAGATGCGTATTGAACTGGACACCTAAGTGCCAAGTCCCAATTTTCTTTTAAAGACCCTGTCCAACATGGTGGATGTTCAGGAGGAAGTCCAAATGGAAGACAAAGGGCTGGATCAAGCTGAGCGAGCGCTGGGTGACCATGTAACAGGAGGCGTGGTTCAGAGTTGGAGGCAGGTGCAGAAGAGACTGGGCAACGTTCCATCTGGAGGTAAATACCCCCGACGAACCCTCTTCAAAGTCCTGCTTTGATCGGTTTCCTTCTGAGACCAGAAGTACTGCAAATATACATTTTTCCTCTTTCATGCATTTTTGCCAAAAATGCTGATTGACAAACGCTTACATGAGGACAACGATGTGTGGTCTTTTCTTGACCGTGGAGGCCACTCTGGCGCCGATACTGACGACAAGCTCCTCGCTCGACTAGAGGCCGAACTGAAGGGGAGCCAACAGCTCGTCCAATTACAACAGCAGCTGCTGCAGGTTTAGTTAAACTTGCTCACACTTTATTCTTGCATGAACTTTTGTTGTAGTTATAGTTCAGCTTCAAAGCCCCGCCTTTGCCTGTTCACAGGACAACCTTGCTTCGCCTGCCACCTCTGAACTGGCTGATTCCTACTTTTTGGAAGAGTGGGAACGTCTTCAGGTGCGCTCGGCAGAGCTCGATCATCAGCGGCGGACTTTTGAAAGGGAGAGGCGGTCCTTCACCGACGCCGCCATCCGACTGAGCCATGAGGTGGGAGGAAGTCAAACACTGTTATTCATTTGCAAGTATACCTGGAAGGGATTTATAAGCCGTGTTGTGTATGACACCCTCTGTTCTTGGAGAGGTCCCTACCGTACCTCGCTACCCCTTTCAATGTGCATTTACAGTCCCCCATACAAAATATCACAGCATACTGGCTTACAAGGCTGCCGTTTTCTTGTGTCTACAGCGCCGTGATTTTGAGCAACAGAAGGCCTCTCTCCTGAAGCAGCATTATCTATGCGACTCGCCTCTGTCTGGTAAAGGAGCCCCAAGAAGCAACAACAGCAGACGGAGCACAGCCCTCGGTGAGTATGCAATCTCAAAAAACTAGATTGCACGGTGGGAGAAATGTACTTAACATGTTATGTGCATTTGACTCCAGGTTTCTCAAGTTTTAGGCCTGCTGGTATATCTGACTGTCTCCCCAGCACACCGTCTTCCACCCAGTCGGGGACAGCTACTCTTTCTGTATCGCATAAGGGAAGATTTGGAGTTCATACCCCAAGCACTCCTGAGCTGTACTCTGCCCTCAATCTGCCATACAACTGCAGGTTAGTCGTGGCAGTGCACACAAACCGAGAAAGATGAACAAACAGTCTTAAAGGTTCACCTGTGTTCACAAAGCTTTCAATTGACTTGTGTGTAAATGTTTTCGCCACTTTGGGCTAAAGGAATGGGTCCGAACCACTGCTATTACTCCCTCCTCTCTCCTCCCTCAGTAGCAGAGAGGTTGATGACCAGTCAGAGACATGGGACAGCCGAGTGGACGGGATGGTGCACACACCATGGGCTTCACACCTAGACTGGTCTTTTTAAAGCCATTATGATGATGGCATCAATCTTCTTGCATCTTATTTCCACAAAAAAATTCGTGCTTTCTATAATAACATTGTCTGTGAATAATGAAGTTAATGTGTTTTTTTTAACCTCTTGGTTAAATGATAAGCCGTCATGGAATTAATTTACACCGCTGATGATCATTCACAAATTATCCAATCAAATAATCTTTTGTCATTTTTATCTTAATTTTTTGTCTGTGGTCTTTGTTTAATAAAAAGGATGAAAAGTCTTGACAACTGTATGAAATACCCCAAATGTCCAGAATCTTGATGTATTTGATTCAACTCTCCTTTAATTAAAGATATCTCCAAGATTGTCCTGTTTTACCCACACAACAAAGCCAGCTCTTTATTATCCATAGCTGATTCAAACATCATAATTAGTACTTTTGTATCCTCTAGATATCATCTGCCCTCAATGCACCTTCTTAGATGGAGTGTTACATTTACGCAAGGCATGTCTTCAATCATAACATTCTGTGGTCAAGCGTGCTGCATGTTAGTATTAAAAACATTTAGCTCAAAATGCTGCTGCTATATTCTTCACTAAAGCTGTGTTCAGTAGTAAAGGATACAGCTCCAAATCTCTCAAATCAATTATTGTAATAACTGTATTTAAATACATTTCCACAATTCCAAACTATGGTCTTGTGAAATGTTGTTTAACCGAATCTGTTGATTATCTCCCTAACCCAAATATTTAATATATTAGTATGTATATATTAAATATATTTATATATGTATATATTAGAAAAACCAACAAACACAAATCGGTGGCAGCAAAAAGCGCATGCAGCTGTGCATGAGGGACCGACATGGCTTAATTCACCTTTAAATGACCTGCACGCGGGGTGCATGCGCTCATGTGATTGGCTGCTGGCACGGGGAGGAGTGTGCCTCGCTCCCTCTGGTCACCACTTGTGCTCAATTACCAATTACCAACTTCAGAACTTTGTCCGTGTGCCCGGTGTCGTATGTTAGCGGTCCTTTACATCGTTATTACAACGTCAACAACTCTCGCGTCGCGTGGTGGACAAAACGAAAGCCACCGGTCGAGAAGGAGCTAGAATGAACGGGATGGTTTGGGGACTTTCGCATCACCTGCCGAGTTTCATGGAGTCAGAAAGCAAAAGTTTCCAGCCCTGGAGAGACTACATAGGACTGTCGGACACAATCCGAGAGATCCTGGGCCGCCACGCGGCCCCCGAGGGCCCACTGACCGCCTCCGGTGCTCCACACTCCGAGTCGGATGACCTGTCCGAGGCACTTATGTCCGTGCGCATTACCGCAATTTGCCAAAGCAGCGACCTCGGCGCAGACTGCGCGCCACGCCTCCGCGCAGACTCCATGGCGCCGGGCTCTTTGGCTGGTCAACGTGCTGTCGATGGTGGTCTGTGGTACGCCACGAGCCCATTTCGTGCTGATAAACCAGAGGCGGTAGATTCAAAGCTACTGCCAAGCCCGCCAGGCTCCCGGGGCCCAAAAGAGCGCAAGAAGACATCTCGTCTCAAAACGACGGATCCACCATTGTCCGCGTCCCCCGAGCGCATGTTCTGCAGTTTCTGCAAGCACAACGGGGAGTCCGAGTTGGTGTGCGAATCCCACTGGCTGAAGAACCAGGTCGGAGACGTGCTGTGTCCCTATCTGCGGCAGTATGTGTGTCCTCTGTGCGGGGCCACGGGGGCCAAAGCTCACACCAAGCGCTTCTGTCCGAAGGTGGACAGCGCGTACAGCTCCGTGTACGCCAAGTGCAGACGCTGAACCAACTGGAGGCCAGCTCTCAGACACAGAAGGCTAAATCCTCCTTTACCTATAGTGTGGTTTCCTTTAATGCCACGTGTGTGTGTGTGTTTGTTTGTGTGTGGTTTGGTTTTTTTATTTGCATGCTTTCGCACGTTTGCTGTGTAGCTTTTTGTCTAATGCTGATTGGAGCCTTCCCAGCTGGTTTATTTGTCGGCCTGCGTCTTCTCGAACAGCGTCCATTAATATTTTGTAGAGCACTTTCAATAACGACTACCAGATATTCCGTTTGGGAGGAAAAAAAGCACACGTTTCAAAAGAAAACACATGTACGTTTGTTTTACATATTTTAAAAAAGTGGCCACCTGATGTCCATATTCATATCTCCCGTCCATGCATTGTAGGATATTAACCCTATAAAACCGCGGATGTTAGTCGTCAGTAATAACGTGACCACATCATGTGACCATGTCAGCATTTTAACCATTTTAAATGTGAGCAACTTGTTCTTGTTCCAAGGTGTTGAGCAAATACCTGTTCCTAAGGCATGCTATTTTTTATTTTGAAACTTGTAACTGTGGCTTTTCTAAAATGCCATTTCAGCTCTAATCACCTTGTAATAGTTGTAAAAAAAAGTGTGGAATTCTGTGTGAAATTATTGTAAATCTGAAGTTTATAAATGTACAAATTGGCCACATGTTTGTGTAAATGTCTTTTTCCTCATTCCTCATCCACATTCATAATAACAAAATACTTGTGTGACTGATTTGAATGAACACTCAGTTTTATTTGGGGAGAAAATGAAAAACTAGGCTGTTGCACATTACAGCAGTCAACAAAACAACGACAACAGATGAACCGTATGTTGATTCATTACCCACAAACAGTTATGAAAATGGTGAGATCATCCTCAACGTTTGCAGCCTCTTGAACCTTTACTGCGGCGCTGATTCTCCAGCTCTCTGTGGATGACCATGACCCTACGACTGGAAGAGGAGCGGATTTAGTTTAAATAACCTCATTCAATAACTTTTTTCCACTCACCGAGTATTTTAAGCAGAGTGACTAAACCTTTTAAGACCATAGTTTGTCATTATTGCCACTGGAGTGAGATTGTCTGCCTATTTTCCTAGAAAGATTTTAATTTGTCTATAAAATGTGATTCTCTACTACTAAACAGCATAGATTTAATTATTTTCCACATTTCCCCATCAATTTACCATCCACCCCATCAAAGCTTTCATTTACAGCTTTAAGGTGCCAAGAAGTCTACAGCTGACACAGCTACTGACACACTCCAGCCAATTAGAGCGCAGGGGCGTGAGCAGGACTAAATTGGCGAATTATATTAGGAGTCAAAAGTTCAACTGGGAAGAGAGAGAAGAGGGGATGAACACAGTGGGGAGTTTAGAAAAATGTGATTAAGTGGCCCAAAAGGAAACAAAAACCAAAAGAGATCATGTTTAAATGAAGGAATAATGAGTTTCTATACTTTAGAGTGGAGAGTTCTTTGATGAGTCCACAGATCAGGTCTGTAGCATCTTCATGATCTGCGGAACAAAGATCTTCTTCCCTCTCCATCACCTCCTCCTCACTAAATGCAGAGAAAGTACACAGTTAGATGGATGAAAAATAAGTGAAGTATGAGCTTGAAACAATTACCCATTTTTTTAAATGATATTTTAATTTAGCAGAACGAAAATGTGTAAATTGGATGTCACTGTTAAAAATATTGATGTACAAGGAATAATTCATGTAGAGTTGTGGAGACCAAATTTGAGGAGAAGCTTGTCAGACCCACAAACATGCCATTCATGAGGAAAATTAGGTGAAAATTTAAAACAAAACACTACAGTTGTTTTAGGGTCTTCTCAGTGTTCTCGGGACCTTATCAAACATGTGTCTCTGAGTACACAGCATGTTGATATGTTGTCTACTACCCCACCCCCTTGAAGTTGTAAACCTAGGGGAAACAACTTTCCGCCCCCCACTGTCACGTTTCTTGTGTGATTTTAACCCCCACTTGTTACTACTTCCTTACGTCAGAATGATGGTGTTCAGCTGCGAGTCTGAAACGTAATCCAAGTATCCAAATCCAAACGGGTCAGAAGTGTCCCTGGTCTGAGGGGGCTCAGCGTTCACAGTAGAAGAACCAGGCTCACCATCAGAATCACACTGTGTGCAACAAAAATAAATCAACCTTTTCTGTACAATTTCATCATGATAAGTAATTTTAATTTGATCCGGTTGTTTTTTTAGAAGACGGTTAGTGTGTTAGCAAATAAGAAATCAACTACCTGACTTCTCTCTAACTTTCTAAATTTGCAGTATTTTCCTTAAATATTTGAATTGCCACAACCATGCGAAGGCCTCAACGAAAGCTCACTATTATGAGCTTTTACTAGACCGGTACGTTCAAAGTTTGTCCCACCACTCACAGTGTCTTTAATGTCTGATCCACTGGGTGTCACCGGAGCCTCGAAAGGCTGCGCAGCCGTGACCCCTCCTGACGGTGCGTGTGTGAATGAAGCGCCTGCCTCAGCTAGGCCACCGTCCCTTTCACCACCAGTCAACTCTTCCCCTCTTGTCCTGGTCACACTGTTCACCTGCAGCAGAGCAGCCTCCGTGGCGTCACGATTCTCGGTCTCCTCACTCTGCGAGGAACCGGTGATGGCAGCACTCCGGTCGACTGCTGCTGACCCATCATTCCCGGCTTTCCATTGCTCCTGAAGTTTTTCAGCTACAATCTCTGCAGTGCCTCCCTCATGTTCCTGCTGCAACTGATTCCCCAAAAGCTCCTCCTCTTTCTCTACTGCAGGTAGGTCTGACTTTGGGGCACCAGTTTGCTCTGGACCGGGCCTTTCGCCTCCCTCCACCTCACAACTGTTTCCCTTTGAGCAGCCTGGATCGACACAAGTTCCCTCTGTGGCAGTGGGAGCAGTCTGGACTTCAGGTTCCGCCCTGTGTGTCATAAAGAAAGTTATCAACAAGAGAGACGTGCCACATTTGATTTGATCCTGTTAGCCTAATCAAGTATCTTTGTTGTGTTTTCACTTATTGATATGAATAATTAAAAAATGTTAGATATTTACATTATATTTGGTTTTCTCATGACATTATTCTGACCTGTCTTCCCCTCCACATTGACTAGACTGAAGGTTCATCTCTGCCTTTTCCTGCTCTGCAACATTGCCTTCTTGGATTGCTAGTGGGGAGGATATTGACGATACAATCTCTTCCTCAGCTGCAAGGTCAGCTGTGTTATTAAAGATCTGCTCTCCATCTTTGTCCGGTACATACTGCCCGTTTTCATGTTTTTTGGTTTGTAAAAAGTGACTGCGCTCCCTCTCTGTCAGACCACACATACCCATCCTTCGCTTCTTTTTGGCCGGAAACCCTGCTGCTGCCTCCTTCGCGTTTTCCTTGACATCAGTCATGCACACATTGCTGGGTACCTCTTGACTAACTTCTTGTTTTTTCTCAAAATGACAGGCAGAGTTCTCCTCTGCACCCAGTTGATCCTCCAGAGCAGCATCATCACCCTCTTCAGAGATTGATGAGAAGACTTGGAGTTGATCCGTGCATGGTTTGGATGGTGATGTGTTAAATTCCTTTGCTGTCATTTCCTCCTTATCCTTTTCAACCTTGTTGGTATTGTTATCGCCATGACCTTTAAAGCCCTTTAGCTTCAGAGAGTCATTGTTGGTAGTTGCAGTCTCTTCTCCCTCTTCAAGTGCTTTAACAGTAGATTCCTGCAGAGGGGATTGGTGGCATTGTAACAGTGAGGCATCCACTGTTGTCCCACCTCCTTCAGTGTCCTAAAATAAAGAAAACATAGAACTCTCAAATTTGACCTGATAAGAAGATAATATGTGATTGAATTTGGTTTCAATGTCATTACCTGATGCTGATGACGAGCAGCCTGGATATCACCAGTCTCTGAGAGTCCATCACTAGGAAATTCTCTCTTCTTTGACCTGAGGGACCGAGGCTGGGCTGTGCCAACTTAACACGTAAGGATCAACTCAATTTAAATTAAAATGAGCATATCAATGATAGTGGAGCAATTGTGAATCACATTTTCTTTCTAATAAATACAGAATATTGTTTGTTAGTTAGCCCGTGTAATGGATAACAGTAAATGCTTTACCACTGCTGTTGCTGGTCTTTGCTTTTCCTTTGGCCATGTCTTGGTCCTAAAAGAGAAAAAGGTTAAGACATAACAACATGTAAGGTATATAGCCCAAACTATTCCCAATGAGGCTGTTGTATCTGGTTAGTTTATAGACAACTCTAACTAACGTTAATGTTAATAATGTAACATGCAGGTGGCTAACGTTACCAATTTACGTTTACTGACTGAATGAAGAAAGTAAAAGATAAGATTAATGATGTGCTTTCTGAGTTAAAAAAAACAAAAACAAAAAACAATTGATAAAGGTTATTGCCAGTGGGAAGACAGTGACAAGATGTCGCTGTATATTTTTGTTTCCCGCGGCCGTACAACCACCCACCTGAGCCGAGCATCTGCCCTGTAATGTAACATGGGCGTTTTACGTCAGTAGCGTTCCGTCCAGCCGTAAAGCGCAATGCGCGTTGCCACTGGAGACGCAATGTAGGAAGTGAATTCCAGTTAACCGTTTCTTGTTTTGACAGTTCAAACTTCACGTTAAATTACTCGCCGGCTTGTGAATGTAGTCTCGCTTCTCTCAATTGTTTGTGGGCAGTTTTCCTCTTAAACAAGCGAGCGGACCAGCAGTAACCGTAGCGCTAACACCACGGTCCGTCACACCGCCCAGGTAAGAGGCTTGGTCCACGGGAAAATGAATAGTTAGTGGTGTGAGCTAACCTTTTAGCACAGCGATGCTAACTCAATACGAAAACAGCCGAGACAGTTTGAATTATTATTTAAAACGGCACAAAGCGTCAGTGCCGCCTCGTTGTACTAGCAGTGCATGCTGTCAGTTCTGGACACTTCCATCACAGTTGTCTCCTTCTTTCCATTGGCTCGACTAAATTGGATCCTTCCTTAACTTTTGGGTTTCATCAGTCCATGAGCCGCAGTCGGAACCCCCCTCCCCGGGGTCAAGGGGCGGCGCGAGCCAAACAGGTAACGTCCGTCATGTCTGATAATGAGATGTGTGACGTCAACAACAGGTATGATATGACTTGTCTGTCACTGTGTCTCAGATGGGGCTGCTCCTTGACCTGTCCCCCGGTGGAGGGATGGATGATGAGGGAAATGATGAAGAGCTGGAGGCAGAGCTTCTGAATCTGGTAGGAGGAGGTGGAGGGAGATCCCAAGGGAAGAAAGGTGACGGCAGAGGTGAGAGATTGTATTTCCATATCTCTAATTTATAGACGTCTTTGTGTAAAGTACAGGGTTCTCTTTTTATCCATATTGTGTTGCCATGTGCTGTGAAGGATTTAGTGCAGCTTGTGATGCATCTGTGTTCCTACAGCTCCGGTTCCCATGGCTGATATAGAGCGAATGGCAGCGCTTTGTATGAAAAACCTGGATGATGAGGAAATGGGAGATGAAGATCTGGAGGATGATGAAGACTTGCTGGTAACACTTGCATGCTGTTTTTTCCCTTTTCAGAGCTGAAATAATTAACAGATTAATTGACAGAACCCATGAATTGGCAGAACATTTATTTGGAACTATTTTTGATAATAATTTTAAAGCAACTATTGGTTATTTCCAGCTAGATACTCAATTTGACATCCCCTTGGAGTCTGAGAAAGACTATTTCACCTCTTTTTTTGTCAGTTCACAGACAAATAATTTTATTAAGCAAATTGACTGATAATCAAAATGTATTCTGAGTTGCATTCCTAATCCTCTTCATTCCACTGCTGAATTATTTTCACTACATTCATATCTGTGCCTCATACATATATAGGCAGAACTGAATGAGGTTTTAGAGGATGAGGAACAAACTCCTCCTCCCACCCCTCCAGCCATCACACCGACTGTACCCAAAGTGAGGGTCATATCCCACTCATCTCTGCCTGCTGCTCCCGGTGGTGCAACGGAGTTGGAGTCTCTCCTCCTGGAGCGCATTGAGATGTATAAAGCGGCAATTTCAAATGCTAAGGCTGCAGGGGACGCAAGCAAAGTTCGAAGATATGACCGTGGGTCAAAGGTAAAGTGGAGAAACCTCTATTCAACCTCCGAACAAGCTGACCACCATACTTTACCTTCAGTCAAACTGATTTTTATATGTCCAAAAAGGCAAATTGAATCCCAGACTTTATATAACTAAATGTTGCAACTTTTTCATTTTAATGATATAAACTTTTTTTTTCTTCTCTTCTTCAACTCTAGACACTGCAGTTCATGTTGACATCTGTCAGGAAAGGGCAGCCAGTCAACAAGGAGGAGATCCCGCCTCCAGTTGCTCTGGGTGGAAAGCCCAGCATCACAGACGATTCTGAATCGATCAGAGAGGAGCGAGAGCTGCCGGGCCCCACGCTCATGCCCTCTCCTCCCACGAACCAGAAACCTCTAAGAGAGGCTGCGCCGGCAGCTCCTAATATGAAGCCACTCCATCTGACCGTGCCCCCAAAGCCTACTGCTGCCTTAACCCCTGGAACACCGGTTATGTCTCCCCTCACCCCCGGCCACCCCAACCCACAGCACTCCGGTAAACTCACATGATACCATGCACAGGACGCTGTAGAACTACTTTCAGTACTGTGTACCCTGTACTGGATATATGAGAGGGAAGATGTGGTGGTATTGGTCCACCATGATAACCGTTAAATCACCTGAAAAAATAGTCTACAATAAGCTGTTTACATCTACATAGGGAACGACTTCTCTACATGCGGGTCGCCATAATACACCTCCACGTTTCTACAAAAAAACGAACGACAAAAACTTGCTCTGAAGAGGGACACCCATGTTTTTCAGCCACCGTAGTTCTCCTACACACCTGTTACAATGGGCATTGATAGGGTTTTTCCGAATCTAACACCTCTTTTGTAATGTTTTTATTTCTACTAGAGAACAGTCAGTTGTTCTTTTTATCTAAATTTGAACTTCACATTTTGTCCTCTCAGAGTTAATCTGCTATGCATATGTGTACTGTTGTTGACATTTAAGAGTTGCATACTTTTCCTCATTTACTAGTGATCAGATTTCCTTATCCAGACATTTATTAGTGATGTAAGAGGGATATGTATTTTCAAATACATAATCAAACATTGGATAACAATAATTATCTACAAATACAAACTGCATGAAGGCTAGCCGTCTTTTGTTAGTGCTCCCGAACACTTTGTTTTAAACCTAGTCTTGTTTTGAACTTCTAGTGCATTTCATTTGTCTCTATATGACTTCCCTCCATTCAGAGCTGAAACAGGCAGTGTTATCCAGACAGAGAGAGTATAAGATTGCTGCTATGCACGCCAAACAGAACTCCGACATAGACCGGGCAAAACAGCACTACCTCACTGCCAAGGTAACACAGCCGATGCCAATGTTATTACATTAATAAATCTATTTGTTGGCCTTATAGAAAACGTCAATGCTAATGGAGGTGACCTTCCTTTATGCAGAAGCTGGACATACTGGTGGAGGCACTGGACAGAGACGAACCCGTCGACCTGCGCTTACTACCTCTTCCTCCTGGTTAGTGTAGCCACTTTAAAGGAATACCTGACAAACAAGACCCCATAGCCTGATTTCTTTACCAAATATATTTTACTCTTTATCAGATCAAGGAGAAAAACACTCCCAAGAGTGGTATAACTGCATTATTGCACCATGGTCTATTTATTGACTTTTCTAAGGCTTTTCGTACTGTTGATCACTGCAGATTAATACAATGTTGTCCAACAGAACACAGGTTTATGATACCCATTTATATGCGCATGGCTGGATTCCAACCAAAGTCATGTCTAGATTACTGACTGCCTTTAAAGTTATTTAGACATCACTGCTAAACCTCAAATGTGAAAGTCTGTACATTTGATTTTACATAACAAAACAGGAAAAAAATATACTCACACACTGTACTATGAGAAAAAGTACGCTGGTCCTCACTAACAAAAAAAAAGGACTTCACACTATTTGCAAACACTGAACTTTGAACTGCATGCATTTTTCAATTTTGGACCTATTGAGGGATGTATGTGATTGTTAATGACACAGTTAATAATATGCCTGTGTATAACTTGCTCCTTCTTACTTTGTTAAGGTTATGGTGATAATAATAATCTCAACCCCTCCACGAATGTCTGGTTCTTTGCAGGGGACGTAGTAGCAGAACATTGTGCACCTCCTCCTCCTCAGTCTTCCTCCAACCCTGCTGCCCCCGCTGCACCTGCACCCACCCTGGAGGCCGCTGCCAGTAAAACCAGTGGCTCCAGTCCTAATTATTATCAAAATGTTTCCTGTTGAATATAAAAATAATAAGTTTGTGTGTTCTGCACAGACCGCCCTGCTCCCAGCACTTTGGCAGAAGCCCTGCAGCAGAGGATGGACACTTACAAGTCAGCTGCAGAGGGAGCCAAGAGCAAAGGAGATGATCGTAAGGCTCGCATGCACCAGCGCATTGTCAAGGTAGACACCATGACCTTTTGTCACAGCCGAATCATGTACCCCCCCCCACCCCAAAGAAGCAATAAAGCATACAGCCGAAACTAAATCTGATTTAGCTTTAGATATTCTCAAAAGATAATCTCTTATTGAGTTCCTGACACTATGCTCCTGTTTGGTGGTGTGTGATATTCTTTCCCTGAATAACTGGTGTGTGACTCACTTTATTTGAACGGGAAACACCTTCTGTGGCTTTCACTGTAACCACTTCTGTTGCTCGTTTCATCGACCAGAATATCCTGAAATAAAGTCTCTCATTCTTTGAGAATTGTTTAAGGGGCATTTCAGGGAAAATATGTAAATCTTTTCTTTTTACGGAGGATTTGGATGATATATGGTTGGTTGTTTGAAAATGCATACATTTGGTTAGAAGACAAAAGAAAGGACATGTTTAATAGCAATGGAGGAATTCATTGACTAGTTAACACTACCAGGATGTAATAATCTAAGATTACCCGGGTGTGGAATTCTCCATAATTACAGCATTATCAACCATGTCCTCTGTTATAGCAATACCAGGATGCCATTAGAGCTCACAAAGCTGGACGACCTGTCGACCTGTCCGAACTACCTGTGCCGCCAGGTAACTTTCTCAGAGAGTGTTCCGGATCATGTCTCTGCTGCAATATAAAGTGTTTTTTCGGACAGTCATGTGTGTGTTGTTTTTGTAGGTTGTCCTCCACTTCAGGGCTCAGAGGGGGGTCAGCAGAACTTCATGGGTGTCCTGGAGACGGCCATGAAAATAGCTAATCAGGACGCAGCCGCCGAAGATGAAGAAGAGGATGAACAAAACGAAGCTGCCAAGGTTGTAAATATACAAAGCTACCACCAAATGGTGAAGTTGTTATTGTGCTGTCAAGATACGATTGGTTGCCTTTTGAGCAAGACTAGCAGCGTTTTTGCCATGACAGCTTCTCTGCCCGCTCATAGAATTATTATTGTTGGCTATGCTCCAGCTGATTCTTACATCAAAATCATGCCTCACAGTAAATTCCAGGAAAGTGATAACTCACTGGATTTAGTTCTCTCCCTTACCCTCGTATTATCTTGCTGTGTAGCCTGCAGTGCGCCCACCTGCCCAGAAAGCCAAGTCTCCAGCTCCTCAGGCCCCTGGAGGCTCCTCGGCTCTGAAATTGGGCCCTAGAGGTGCATTCGGAGTGTTCCGCCTGTCTGCCGTACAATGTACCGTACAAGGATAGATAGTGCTACATGAGGCAGAGATTCACTTATTTTTCTCTTAATTATGCTTCCAGCCCAGCACCAATTGGATTTCCTGTTGCTAAGGCGACAGGCTTTTATGCGTGCTGCGCTGCGCTCAAAACAGATGAAGGTAAGCTCTGTCTTTCTTTTTTCTTTTCTTTTTGCTGACGGATTCCCTGGCATCTTTATATTTTGGTCAATCTTTATTACAGCCACCTGTTCGGCACCATCTGTTGAGTTACTGTAGTCTGACTGATGCCTCTGCTGCCGTGTAATTGTTTGTAGGACATGACCGGAGCAGCGCAGCACCTCCGTCACGCCAAGGGACTGGAACACATGGTCACTGCTGCCAAGTCTGGCCTACCTGTTGATATCACAAAGGTCATAAATATGTTATCAATATGAGATCAATTGTGTTTGTGTGCGTATGACATGTTGCAACAGGAACAACCAAAAGCTTTGATGGAAGATGGTAGTAAATAAGCAAGCGATGAAATCAAAACACCTTTGTGCTCATCACGGCCGCACATTCTGTGTCTTCCTGTGTGTGAGTTTATTAGCATTTTGTGACTTTCCGTTATTAATCTTTCATGTAGTTCACCTCTCCCATTTCTTTCATTCTTTCCTGACTTTAATTTGAACACCTTTGTTTCAAATATCCCATATACTTTGCTTCGACCCCAGCATGTAATTACCAAGAATATTAACTCTGTTCCTCTGTTAGTTTGTCTTCCTGTCTGTCTGAGGAATATCACACAAGCTTAGAAACATCCATTTCTGGATGACATATTCTTTTGGTTTCGAACCGCATTTGTAATTGTCTCCTTCCTGACAGATTCCCAGTGCTCCAGTCAGCGAGGAGGACTACTCCCTGGCTCGCTCTCGGACCTCCCCTCTCTCCTCTCGCTCCAGTGAACAGTACCATGGCCTCATGGATCTTCTGCGGAAGCAGCATGAGGTCAGGACACACCTTTCTGTTCTCGCTTTATGTGTATTATATAAGAACGAGCGCCTTCTAAATCCTGATGTTGATATTATAATGTACCGTATTTTCGCGACTATAAGGCGCACTGGATTATAAGACGCACCTTCAATGAATCGCCGATTTTAGAACTATTTTCCTATATAGGGCGCACCGGATTATAAGGCGCATAGAATAGAAGATACTGCAGTAAAACGTTTGACTGGGGTTGCGTTATGCATCCACTAGATCGGGCTGTGCTAAATCAAACGTTATTAAGCGTTCACTCACATGGTAACCTTGTTCAAACGTTAATGTGGATATTAACAATATCTCTGAACCTCCAACTTTCGATCTTGATTAATGAAAACATTCTTGGCAAATGCTTTCGTGCATCTTGCACCGAGAGGCAGCGCTGGAACAGACGGTGGCGCCTCGCGGCGGACCGTCAGCTCGATCCCGAGATCCAACTACGAGCTTTGATATACGCTGTTGGAGCTGGAATTACCGCGGCTGCTGGCACCAGACTTTCCCTCCAATGGATCCTCGTTAACGAGTATGGATCAAGCAATTGATCCATATATATGGCGCTCCGGATTATAAGGCGCACTGTCGTTTTATGAGGTAAAAAAAGGATTTTAAGTGCGCCTTATAGTCGCGAAAATACGGTAGTAAGAAATTGTTCATCACTTTTCTATTAGTGGAGCTTTTTAAAAAGACAATTCCCAATAGTTGTGTATCATTTGTCTTGGCTATTGTCTGTTGACCAACTCATTTTTGTTTTGTATTTTTACAGAAATGTTTGGGGTACTCTCAACAGCTCATCCTTTTGGGCAACGTGGCTGAGGCTCTGAAGTAAGATACCTGGTTCTGGTATATTTTTTATGTTATTTACATGTGTTATATGTAGCTATAGCAATAGGCCAATTTCCGTTTTAGAGTTGATTTTATCATATTATTGAAGAAGCATCAAACCGATTGTTTATTGGTTTGACATTGCCACACGTACAATGACAAAGATCACTGAATATTTTGCATGTTCTCCTCATGGTCTCCTTTTTTTAACAGATCTTCACATATACCAATCATCACACATCATGCCATCTTAAGCCTCTAATTTCTTCAGTTTTGCCTAGGGTTAGAGTTAAATCAAGTTTTGTTTTCTTTTATCAAGATACTACATTTCTTCCGTTAAAAATGCAAGAATACATTTGGTTTCATCCAACAGCGTCCTCTGGGGTCCTATTACTGCTGTCCATGCAGGGATCAGACACTGACCGTGCAATCGTTAGTCCATATCCAGTCTAGTCCATGGACTTCGTATGACATCAGATCAGTTGTGTGTAAGGATCCCTCTCGGTTTCTCACCAGGTTTGAGAAGCTGGTCGAAGAGTGTATGAAGAACATCGACATGCTAAAGAACGCCCATGCCAAGGGCCACCCAGTCCCCAAGTGCCGCACCGAGGAGAGGACAATGAACACCGTCAAGTCAGCCACATACACTTAATACACATAATACTCTATACTCTGTTATAATTTGTTTTCTTGGAATTACTTGTTGCTCTTTTTGAGCACATCAACAGAAATAATTCGTTTTAACACATTTCTCCCATGGTAATGACTTCAGAGGTTGCAGTTTGTTCATATTATCCATCACTGAAAAATGTAACCAAACTATTCGGATGGATTCAAATAGAATTTTGTACAGATGTTTAAACTGAGAGGATAAAACTGAATGAATGAATGAATTTAGTTATTCTTCTCATTCTTCTTTTTATTACATTACATGTCATTTAGCTGACGCTTTTATCCAAAGCAACTTTAAATAAGTGCATTTCAACCATAAGGATACAAACCCAAAATAACAAGAAAGTGCCATTTCATCAAATAAGCTGATTTACAACAAAATATATTACTATTATTATTCATTTTTATTGCATATTTGATGACAAAGATTCTCATTGCGTACATCAGATGACTCATCTACTTGACGGGATCGGCAGATGAATCAGATGGACTCACTCTGTCTGCTCGGGTGTCATTTCGAGCTAACCGCTCTGTGACTCATAAACAGTTGGGATTGTTTGGTATTCGGGGATGCTGGCTGGTTGTTGTCTGTCACCCAGGCTGCTGTTTCCAAATGGTTAAGACCCCTGTTTTTGTTTTTTAGGATCCACAACAGCCTGACACCAAATGAGCTGATGCTGTACATCATCAAAGGCATCAACCTACCATGTCCCACGGGTACGTATGGCAGCGCTGCATCTTTAATAACCAGGCAGTATTGTGTCAAATGCATGTTCAACCTCCCTCTCCACCTCCAGGTGTCTCACCCAACGATCTGGATTCCACTGTGAAGTTTGAGTTTCCTTTTCCTAATGCGGTAAGAATCTCTCTCACTCCCTGAGTAGATTATGTGTGTCCCACTCTGGTTGTATCTGGATGCGTTTAATGCATTTATTCATCTGCGTGTAGGAGGAAGCTCAGAGGGACAAAACGGGCACTGTAAAGAGCACCAACAACCCTGAGTTTAAAGAGACTTTCAAACTCCACATCAACCGCGCCAACCGAGGCCTCAAACGAGTCTTCCAGTCCAAAGGCATCAAGTTTGAAATCGTCCACAAGGGGTAGAAAACACAACATTTCGGGGAACACATAAGGAGATTCTTCCCAATTTATACTCAACATTTGTGCTGTAAATGTAAATGGTCACTTGTACTCTTCTCTCTGCATCCACAGAGGCCTGTTTAAGACCGACAAAGTTGTGGGTACTGCTCAGCTGAAACTAGAGTCCTTGGAAAACCAGTGTGACGTTAGGGAAATAATAGACGTGGGTGTTGATAGCACAATACCCAAATGCATACGCACACGTACAGTCCCATCTAACAGTGTGTTTTGTAGGTCATGGATGGACGGAAAGCTACCGGTGGCAAGTTGGAGGTGAAGGTGACAATCAGAGAGCCTTTAACGGGAGCCGATCTCCAGGCGGTGACGGAGAAATGGCTGGTTCTTGATCCGGTGTCCTCTCTTCCTCCTCCAGAAAGACAAAAGGATCGGGTGAGTCAAGTTTAATTTAGTCTGACCTGGATGGAACGATCAGAGAAGGTTTGATAAGATTGGAGGATTTCTAGCAGCGCTGCAAACTAGCTCCTGGCTGGGGTTATTTATTTTTGAAATTCCCTGTATCTTCTGCAAAAAAAATTGGAATAGAATTTTGCCCGGCTTTCAAATATTGCTGGTAGTAATATTTGAAACCCCCGCACCTTTCCCCTGCCAGGTGTACTATACCTTCAGGAGTAACAAAAGCTGACACCATTGGCACTAAATATATTGACAGTGCGTCAGTTCAGTGAAGTTTCAGTGTTTGTTTGTTTGAATCAGGCTCCATCTCCTCGATCTAAACCCAAACATGAAGCGACCAGCAGACAGGAAGCGACCAGCAAACATGAAGCGAGCAGCAGACAGGAAGCAAGCAGCAAACATGAAGCGAGCAGCAGGAGCAGTCATTCCAGCAGCTCTCCTCCACAGTACAAACTCCACAGCTTCAGCCTCCTCAACTATGACAAGGAGCGGCTGGAGAGAAAGGTATATGTGTGAGTTTATGTACCTGTGCTCTAAGCCCGTCCAAAACATCCATTTCTCTAATGCGAAGGTCTCGTCCTCAATGCGCCTGTCTCTCAGATCGCAGAGTATCGAAAGGCGCAGCGGCCTCCCCCGTCTGACCTTGTCCTGCAACACAAGGAGGTCACGCACAGGCTGCAGTGGCAGAAAGCGCAGCTGGAGCAAGGCTCCTCTAGTCTACTCACCGGTACCTCTCACAAAAAATACACATAAGTATTTACTAGCACGTTTACTTGTATCCCTCAACCACTCAAACGTCTTCCTCACCACATGTGTAGAGTATGAAAATGTCCTGCGGCGCTGCGTCCTGGGGTACTCCGACTCTGTGAAGAAACACTCCAGCCAAGGCAACAAGGTGAGTACAGGTGAACAGGTTGCACTTGTGTCTGTGTTTTGGGGGTTGGGCCTTATTGTGTAAACATGTCATTGTCTTATTATAGGACGCTGCCAAGGACGCGCTTGGCAGGTTCAAGATGGTAGAGGCTGAGGTAAGGTTTGTCAATGTAAACTAGTGTTACATCCTAATGTCTGTGTACAATGTCATGTACTCCTTTTCTCCCTGCTTCAGCTGGAATCGCTCCTGAGGAAACGCACAGGATGAGAGGAGAGTAAAGGAGTAGAGACCTGGCTTTAGTACTGTTATATCATGTATCGCTATCACACACTCACATACAAACACTACATCGGGGACTTTAAGCATATTTAGCAGGATTCTACGATCCTCTTTTTTTTTTCATCAAAACTGCACGTAAAACCAACCGGATAAATCTGTCAATTGATCTTATCATTATGTGTCACTTTGTGGTCCCCTGCAACAAAGCATCATAATATGTTATACATGGATGGATTGTGCTTATTTGCATTTACACAGTAGTGAAAGCTGCTTCTGAGGCACACTTTAACATACCTTACCTACGCCACAATCTTTACTTTGAGAATTAGTGCCGAAGATTTATGAGTTTTACATTTGGCACCAGGTCTGAGTCAGTAGATGTGTGCGTGTGTGTGCGCGTGTTCCTAAGTGTGTTTAACCAATAGAGACGGGAGTTTTTAACCCCTCTTCCATATTTTATGTGTGTAATGAGCTTAATCTAATCTGTCTTCTCCAGTGTTCCCAGATTACTGTAATCTGCTCCGTTTGGAGTGGTGTGATATGGGAATTTAAAAAACGGGGCTTCGGGGCGCCCCAGCCTACATCCCATAATGAGGGATTAGTGTTTGTGTCACCAAGGAGACGACTAGATCAGACGTAGTCGCCTTTGGGGCTGGGGAGAGAGTGTGTTAACTGCGTGGCATGATTGTGGTAGAAGCTTAGCTCTGCAAAAGGATTTCTTCTTCTTCTTCTTCTGCATTTTCTTCTTCTTCTGCATCTTTATCAGCTGTTTTTCTTTGTTGTCTTCTTCACTTCCTTCCCAGTAATTCCTTTGCGTGTATTCAGAGAGAATTCATAATGATGAGTAACAGGCGTTTCTACTTCTTTAAATACTAAAACAATATTAAGCTCATTATGCTGTCACTTTAAAAAAAAAAAAGATTATCAGCTGCTGTGTCCGCTTGCTGCTTTTTTGCACATTTTGGCAGTTTACAAAACCAGAATCTGTCCCGCTGAGTTCTCCAGTAGCAGCACAGTGGGGGCCGGATAGTCAGCCCAAAGGAAGAGAACCCAACATGTGCCAGTGAGGCTAGCTAATTGCTCATTTCTATTTGTGTCACTCCGCAGACATCCCTGTCCTAGGCATCCCTGATATTCCTTTCTACTTTACACACTTACTTTGACCATCAAGTCAAGGGTACAAAACCCCGAACAATCCTCTAAAACTTCACAAGGAGTGTGAAAAATGCAGAGGTCTTTATTAAATCATAAAATTAATCATTTTGCCACAACTAGTTGTACAACATTATGGATTCACTATTCTGTTCAGTACATTGGATCAATGTTTCGCATATGTGTGTTGATCCTCATTGATTGTATGCAGCCAGAGAAGTAGCAGACCACTTTAAATGAGCTTCGGTCAATGTTTTTCATTTGAATCTTCAATGTGGAGGATGTCTGTTAACTGTGCTAACAGTTTTTTTGTCATGTGACACCGCAAAGAATCATGTGTTTGTCCTAATCCACCCACTGCCTCACCACATTAGCAAATAATCCTGGTTAAAGTTGACCTCATAAGGCCCTCCACAATCTGTTTTGATATTTATGTGACATCCCTTCCCCCTCATTCTTTTTAATCTATTGGGAGATGGATATCTTCTGAGTCTTTATAAGTTGTAGGTTGTGGTGCTTTTGATCAGCTGATCTTCATTTAGATGGAAAGGGCAATGGAAGCTCCAATGACTGCTTATATCGACATGATAACCTTTTAGTTTGATTTATAGTGGATCTTAAATGATTATTTTATTTTGTGTGTGCGTGTAATTGCGCATGCATATGTGCAACTTTACCTCCTTAACTACAAATCTTGGACACAAAACATTTTGGCTGACAATTTAAAAATGTATGCAGCACAGTTTTGCTTTCTATGTGTTTTACTGATTGTTCCAGGCAGACAATAGTTTCAGTGCACAAAGATTTAAACACTTTGCGTTTTGCAGTTTGAATGGATTTTTATTTAAAAGCTTTGCATTAACGATGATAATTAGGTTGATATAAGTTTGACAAATTTGATTTACAAACTCAAGCACATTTAGAGATTCTGCTTATGAGTTTTCAGACTTATGAGACAAATAAATGGAAACCAAGGCCTGAATTAGACATTTAAGTAAAGGCCCAAAAAACAAAAAATAAGACTAAGAATAAGACAATGTCCTAAAACCTAAGGCTTTTGATGTCTTGTTATGTCAGACTTGCTTTCCAGAACCCAGAGATATTCGGTGTGCTAATGGTTAAGACAGAGAAAAGCAACACATTCCCAAACCTCAGTTGGATAAAGGGAATGTTTATTGTGTAGGACTTTTTAAAATTCATTAAAAGATTGTATCATTAAATGGGATAATCATGCTTCAGATATTTAAAAAAAACTTGATTCAACCTACAACACTAACCGTTTTTTGTATTCTGAAGAACGAGCATTGCTGCAAACTATATGTGCTTTGAATGTGTTTAAAATATGGAAAACACGACTAGTTTGGTCTGTAACCCTTTTTTAATTCCAAAGCCATGGAAAGAATATTTAGATCTGGCTGCAGCACTCACATGATTGAACACCATTAACCCCCCACCCAGAGACACTGCAAGTCAGTAGCAGCAGCAGCTCCTTTCTTTAACTCCAAAACCTTTAACCTCATTTCACCTCAGACACACAAACACTGCTGCCACATCACCCCACTGCTCGGGTAACCCCATGGCCTCTGAGGCTGTCCTGTTGTCATGCCAACAGGCTCATCAGCATTTGATAGTCTGATGCTCAGGACCTGGGGAGATGGACATATTGTTGAAGTTTGTCCTGCTGGTGACTCATGTTCCTTTCTTGCATTTACAAGATAACACACACACGCACACACATGTCATATTTACTTTTTTAAGGATAAATTTGTCTTTTTTTGATCTGTCATCTGTCCACTACATTTAAAAAAGAGACATTTTGCTTTGTCGTTATTGTAAATGTCTCCTGATCGGCTGCAGTAAATGTAATCATCTGGGCTTGGGAACTTGTGTTTCTTCTGTTAAGTCTTTTTAGGGCAATCAATATAAAGGCAATATTTGTATACAGTAAATATACAGCATAATATGCTCTGTCTCTATTTTTCAGTTAAAGTTGTGATGACTTGTGCAGCTCAAACGGGGAAATGTGCGAAGGCCTGATGATTAAGTCTGTATTCGGTTGTTGTTTAAATGAATAAAATGGTGGAATAGTACTGGCTTTGTGTCTTTATTAGACCAAAAAGTCCTGATCAGATCTTTACTATTTGGACTGATTTCAAGCTCAGAACCACTGTCCTTCTGTTTTTATCAGCTTGACAACTTAAGTTGATTTAATAATTGTAGAAGAATATATTGGGAATGATTGCATTTTTCAAAAGTCGACTGGAAAAATTCAGATATGGAAGTACAGTTTGTGACAAAGGGTTTCCACTACAACACTTTTCTCTTCAGTGGGTTTTATAAGGCAACAATATTGGTTGATTTTGTAATAATAAATACTAGTACTAAAAGCGTCCAAAAAAATCCATTAAAAAAATCCATACCTATCTTCTAACAGGCAATGTTTTTTTGTGGGGGGTCTCGAGGATTTGGTGTTATGCTAATGACGCGTTTGAATGTGAGAGTCCCCCCTGACAAAGGAAGAAAGGAGAGGGGGGATGGTGCACAGGAGCACAAGAGGGTAGTCTTGGTAGAATTTAGACCTTGGTGGGCGTGGCCACAGCGACGAGGGCTTCCTGCTCGGCTGAGCACGTGGTTCCGCGTCCCTGCTCGTCTGTCAAGTGTGTGAAGGTTTCCCAGCCCTTCTTTCACTCCTTCTCCCCGTCTATCATCCCGTCCAACACGGCAGAGACCATATCCTGTCTGTACGCCGTCCCACCCGCCTGCACCTCCCCCTTCCTCCTCCTCCTGCTGCCACGCTTTCCTTCTCCTCGCGACGGCTAACGGGACTACCGACCGCCAGGCCGCGGTCCCTTCAACGCGTACCCGCTCAGAGAGAGAGACAGACAGAGGGGAGCGGTGTGTGCGACGAGCGAGTGAGAGAGAGTGCGTGTGCGCGCAACCGGTCCACCCGTGATATTTCTCCGACTATCCCGCCTCGTTTCTATCGGTCATGACGCTGGAAGCGATCCGCTACCGGGCTGGGTCTCTGCAGATCCTCAACCAGCTGCTGCTGCCTCACCAGACCGCGTACGAGGAGCTGCGCTCGGTGCAGGACGCCTTCGAGGCCATCAAGTGCATGAAGGTATGGAGCCCCTTTCTCTCACTCTCCACCCCCCCCCCCTATTCCTCCCTCTCTTGGATTTATCTAACACTTGCCAGCCCCCCTCCCCCCACTGCTTGTGCATTTATACCCGTTGTGCACGTTTAAAAAAAAAATTATCGGGTCTTTTGTGCTCCCACCGCTGCTGTTGCCATACGCCATCCGCCGTGCTCCCGCTGCTCTCGGCCTGTATTTTTGTTTTGGATGCACCTGCAGCACTCTTTTTTCCCCCACTCAACAAACGTCCTTTTATGCATAGTTATCAGATTATCATGTGCAAGAACTAGGCATCTGCACACATCCACCCACCCGTGGAATGACATGCCCCCCAGCCCCCTCCTATCTCTTTGGGAGAGATTATTGATGAATTATTAATGACCTTTGCCAGGGTTTTTGTTCACGTTCGGGTCTTGCGGCGCACCCGGCACCCCCAGCTAATTTCTCCCTCCATACATTTGGTCTGGGAGAAAAGATGGAGTCTGATAGTTGAATGATGTTCACGCTCCCAACAGCTGGGGAGATTTTTTAGAATTTTACTTATTAGGGCCGAGCAGATATTCACTCTTTTGTCCTCTTAGGTTTTCACACACAGATGGCAGCTACGTGAAGGAATGTTCCACAGGCAGACAGGGTGATGTCATGATAATGGACCCTAATGTTAAAGAGAGAGTGAGACATCAAGACGGATGATTTCATTCCAGCCCATGCTTTTGGCTCACTGATCAACCACTTACAACTCTGTAGGGGAGAGAGATTAATACTCCGCACTAAAACAGGGAGGCGGCTGCTGGAAGTTGGCATAGAGACCAAAGATGAAGACCCCCGTCTGATTCTAACTCTCCTCTTCCTCCTCCAGGTCCGCGGCGCCCCGGCCATCGCCATTGTCGGCTGTCTCAGCCTCGCCGTGGAGTTGCGGGCAGGTGCCGGGGGTGATGACCCTGTGACCTTCATCAGAGAGTCTCTGTGTCACCTGACTTCAGCCCGTCCCACCGCCGTTAACATGGGCCGGGCCGCCCGCGAGCTGATGGAGTTTGCCGAGAACGAGAGCATGGAGAAGAACTCTGAGCAGCTCAGAGAAAGGTGGGCTGGTTATGACATTTAGGCAGAGATTCCGGTAGCAGTAATGTTTTGATCATAGAAGTGCTAGTATGGTGGTAAACTGATTCTGGAGTAAATGCACGCTCAAATACCGATCTCACCAACCCACATTTGATACAGTTGCTATGTCTGTGTCATTATGAAAGCTAGTGTTTCTCAAATGTGTAACTGAACAGCGGGCAAGCGACTCTACTCCACAACGGTCCCTCATTTTGGATCACATGACAAAGATTCAAATAACTTCCACGCAGAGCTGTATACCCATCTACAAATGTGGGGGAGAGTGGCAATCGTTACCACTCGATCCCTCAAAGTTGGATCGATGCTTTGAGGATTGAAACCACTCTGAACGTCCTCTCGTCTTAAGCAGTAGATGTGCTGCTGAGTGGTGAATCTGTGGGACTTAACGCAGCAAAGCAGAGATGTGGGTCCTGAGATTGTTTCCCTCTGGAGCCGCACTGGACCACAGGCAGTTTACCAGAGAATGCATTGCTTTATATGTAAATCGAGTGATGCTGGAGCAATGCAGAGTACGACGTAGCACGGACGCGTGGGTCTTGAAACTTGTTTGAAGTTTAGTCGAACTCAGAAGAATACAAAATGCATACACTTTGTCAAACACATGTCTCCAAAGTAGTAAGGAAAAAGAGCGACGGAAAAAAAAATTAAAAAGAACAATGAGGTTTTAAAAAAAAAAAAAAGCTAAGTAGAAGAAATATTCTCAGAGAAACCGTGGTTGGGAGAAACAGAAACATGTAGACATATTGTAGATGCAGAATTGATGGACACATTAGGTCCACGGTGGCAGATGGAGCCTCCTCTCAGTTCCCACCTCTTCTGGCCTCCCTCCTGCAGTGTAATTGCCTGGATCGAAGACATGCTGGCGCGTGACGTCAATGACAACAGGAAGATCGGTAACTATGGGGCCCAGCACATCCTGTCTGGCGTTCCGAGGGCCTCTGTGACCATCCTCACACACTGCAACACCGGCTCGCTGGCCACGGCTGGATACGGGACCGCTCTCGGTAAGCCGCTAGTGTGAAAAGAGGGGGTGTGGGGGAAGAGGGCCATCTTCATGGCACCGAAACTGTAATACCCAGTGTGTGCCTGTGCGTAGGTGTGGTGCGAAGCCTCCACGCGCTGAGCAGGCTGAAGCGCGTCTACTGCACGGAGACGAGGCCGTACAACCAGGGGTCCAGACTGACTGCTTACGAGGCTGTGGCCGAGGGAATCCCTGCCACGCTCATCACAGACAGCATGGCGGCCCTCACCATGAGAGAAATGGACATCACAGGTGTGTGTTTGTGTGTGTGTGTGTGTGTGTTTTATTTTTTTTACTTATTGTTATTATTTATTACTTATTGTCTCTTTTTCCAGACTCCCCTCTTTTATTAGCACTGACTTTCTTTGCATCGTATTCTCTCTCTCTCAGCTGTGGTGGTAGGTGCAGACAGGGTGGTTGCTAACGGCGACACGGCCAACAAGGTGGGCACGTACCAGCTGGCCATCGCTGCAAAGCACCATGGGATTCCCTTCTATGTGGCCGCGCCCAGCACATCGTGCGACCTGAGCCTGGAGAGTGGCAGGGACATCATCATAGAAGTGCGTCCCCCTGAGGAGCTGACCAGTATAAACGGAGTCCCCATTGCTGCCCCAGGTAAGCCAAGTACCTGGCTTTTGTACACAGGGGGAAAGGTCAAAAACGGTGAGGGAAAACATTCCGACTTGGAGAGAAGGAGCAGTCCAGTCCCAACTTCCCTTAATCCATAAACACTGGACCCTCACAGACTTTGATTTACGTCGCTTGCAGAAATAAAAAGGGTGCAATATGGAAGTAAATCTGTGTCATCGGGTATTGAAAGAAAAAGGTGATTGAATTTCTAGCACTGAATATTTATGCATTGAAATTATGTATCTGAATGTTTTTCAACATTAAAATACTGCAAAAAATTCAACCTAAAAAAATCACTGTTAAAATATTCAGCCGCAAAAACACCAACATCCGGGACACTAAGGTAGAACAATCGATTCTAGATGCAAGATCGGAGCGTGCGTCAAGCTAAAGGAGCGAGCACCCAATACAACTTGGGCCTGTCGGCAGCATGGTGACCGGATTGTAGCCATGTCCAATAATAACGGGGCTTTAACTCTTCTCTATGCCATCAGTGCGGTTTGTGTCTAAGATTCCGTAATAGACAGCTGACATTTGTACATTAACAGACTGTATTGGACATGAACTAAGCGGAAGTTAAACGAGAGCGTACAGCCGCTCAGAATACGCCTCTTCTTCTAGTTTTGAATTTATTAAATGATGCAGAGATCCTTCGACAAGCTGTTAGGAGTGAATGGCGGAGTTTTGAAACCAGGAACGCGCTTGATGAGGCACATGAGCCGCTGTAGCGTAGCGTAGCGTGGGGGGGGGAGGAGGGCAGCGGCTTTAGCGGAGCGTGCAGACGCATAAACTCGATAGGACATGCAGGAATAACCGCAGTAGCGCGGAAAGTGGTCGGTGGAAGGATCCTTTTTCTGAGCAGTACAAGCCGATCTCAGTTGGGTATTAAGCGGCATTCAAAGTCCACGTAACGTTAAATGAGGATCTTCGTGACCATGGGTAAACTTAATTGAGGATATGGCACAACACAGCGAGTAGCGCAGCGTCTTAAATAAAGGGATATACGTCTTAATGCGAGGCTTTAGAATTACATTACATTTTTTTACATTACATGTCATTTAGCTGACGCTTTTATCCAAAGCGACGTACAATAAGTGCATTTCCACATAGAGGTACAAACTCAGAAGAACAAGTAACAAGAAAGTACATTTTTCATCAAATAAGCAGTTTCAAAACATGTTATAGAAAAGTGCCATTATAAGTACAATTTAAGTGCTATCATTTGTTAGTGCTACGGTTTGCTAGTGTTTTAGTCTAGGTAGAGTAGAGAGAATTTAACTCAAAGGGATCCTGTATTTGCTCAAGTCTGAAACGAGAACCCATTTTTCAGTGACGGTGTTACTTGCCTACTGGTTTTTGAACTATTGGTTTGGCTACGGGTGCGTGTTTGTTTGCCCCCGACAGGCAGATGTTGTCTGCCTCCGTCACTTGAGTCGTCACACATTTGCAAACATATTGTTGAAAATGTTCAAAAATGCATCCCATGTCCATTGCAGCGATTACGATTGTATAAGTGATCACTACGTCACTACCACGTATGAAGAAATACATAAAAGAACATTTATTAAAAGTTTGCCACAACCTGGATTCGAACCGTGTCGAGCAAAATAACGTTGTGCCACAAAGCAGCTGCGTTACACACTCGGCCAACCGAGCTTTTACGATGTTCTGCTGATTTTCTATACTTAAAATTGTATATCGTCAGTGGCAAGAAAACGTTTTGGTTCAGGGTGACCATTATGTTCTTTTATGTATTTCTTTACTGATGGCATAAAGAAGAGTTAAAGCCCCGTTATTATTGGACATGGCTACAATCTGAAGCCGAAGGTGTATTGGGTGCTCGCTCCTTTTGCTTGACGCACGCTCCTGATCTTGAATCTAGAATCGATTGCTCTACCTTAGTGTCCCGGATGTTGGTGTCTCACGGCTGAATTTTTTGGGTTGAATATTGTAACCATGATTTCAAATAAATGGCTAAAATAACTTTTAGTCAAACCTGTAATGAACTGGCTAGGAAGAACAAGATAAATGGTCACCACCACTGATCTGGAGTTGCCTTGTTTTGTAACCACGTCAATCACTCCTGACCGTTTACCGCAGGCATCGAGGTGTGGAACCCGGCGTTCGACGTGACCCCTCACCAGCTCATCACAGGGGGCATCATCACAGAGCTGGGAGTCTTCCTCCCCTCTGAGCTGCAGGCAGCGCTCACCGGCCGCCTCACTGCCCTCTAGAGCCACTCAGCGCCACCAGCTGGTCCGTGTGCACCACTGCACCTTAACGTCAATCACTCAAAGACACTCTCATTTCACACACACACACAAACACACCGTCATTGTTGTGGTTTAGGTTTGGTCAAAGCACTGTGACTGTTACATGTCAGTGGTGCACACAGAAGGAGAAATGTTCTTCTGTCTGTCACTTACTCACATACTCACACACACACACACACATTCACTGCAGGGAGTCAGACATGTATGTGTAGTCTCCCCCATTTCTGTCCCTCTTTTTTTTCTGTGATCTCACCATTTCACCTTTTTTTCCTCTTGCCATCCTTTTATTTTTGTAAATGGCTTCTGCACCACGAGATTGACAAACTCAACCCCAGAAATATTTGGCAAAAAAATAATTCTGAGGTAAATTTTAATAACTGGCCACAGTTAGTTAAATCCCCAAAAATCTGTTTCTTTAATTTCATAGTAGTGGCTTTTCATTAGCCGTGGTTTGTAAAATGCTCCTACCCATTTGTAAATATACATATTCTTGCCGGCAATGTGTACATATGTAGAAAATGTAACCCCTGCTAGTGAAAGGTACTGCTATTTTAACCAAAAATTTGGTTGTTTAAGAATAAAATTTGACATAAAAATGTTATATTAACATTTAATTTATTTTGTTCTGCCTAGACTCTTTTAGAGAAATAATCCAAATTTTTAGCTCATAAATACGTTTTCAGAAGCAGATTTTAGTGACATGATTTGGTATTTTGCGCTAACGTTTTACCCCCTGTGGCAAAATTTTCAATTTACCTCCTAAATCAGTGGAAGCTTATGAAAAATACATAACTGTATTTAAAACTCCTTCCTTGTTTGTAATTTGCGTATATGTGTAACAATAATTATTTAGGCGCCATACTGATATAGTTCTCATTTTGCACCAGATGCTCTGGGTTCGGGGGGGGTTGTGTCTTTTTTTTGTTTTTTTTTTGGCCATAACAGCTTTTGCTGTGATCTCAGAGGTCTGTTTTGCTGTTGTATTTGTGTAAAACAGGCATCACCATTAAAGGAATAGTTCACACCAAAATCTACATGTTTGTTCATCTGCTCACTTGCATGTCAGTCAAGACTTAATTAATGGTTGTCCACAACAAAATACTAGCCTTAGGCTTATCTCAAGTTATTTAAGACAGCCAAGGAAAAGAATGACAATATAATAATAAAGTAAAAACGTAATATCTTTGTGTGGAGACATGCACACACATGCCACTGATGGTGTGTTCAACTAAATTGGAATCAGAACAACAAAAGTATCTTTGATCTCAAAGTTTCATGTTTTGGCTTTTTTTAGTTCATCTTTGGTTTTACGGTCTTTTTAACTTCACTCTTTTGGACTCACTCTCACTGCAAACCTCAACTTCTTGTATTAATCTGATGAAAAGTTTGTGCTAAAGCCACTTTACCTGTTTAGCACCAAATAACCGACGGACACAATGACTGCACTTACTAGTTTGAGACCAAATGAGAGATTAATTAACTTTGAAAATGAATGAGTGTGTGGCCACACGATGTGTAGCTTTAAACTGTTTGCTAACATGTCTTAACAACTTTAGAAGTGGTAATATGTCAATGTTGTGTTAAAACCTTGTTGAGGTGTCCCCCAGCGGCCAGAAGATGCAATTCATAGCGGTTTAAAGATCTACAATCTGGACATTATATCTGTGTTTGGCAAAACGTCTTTATTTTGAGGTGAACTATTCCTTTACGATGATGAGTTTTAATTTACACTGCGTATCCGTGTGCAGAGAGCTCTGCAACACTCTCACAATCCGAATGTAATATTCACATCAGATTCACTTTCTTTAGATTTCAGAGAGTCACTTGTTCAGAATGTGTTTTGACTGTTTGAATTAATCTGCAAAAGAAAATCTGTTTTTCTCCAGACATACTTCCATCAGATTACTTCACGCGATCCATTTCTAACCCTGTCTGCTGTGAGTTTAACTTCTCTATGTCCTGAAGATGGTAGAAAAACATCTTCTGAATCATCTGATTTGTCTCTCGGTAAAAACATAAGTCAGTTAAATTAACAGAAATTGGACTAGTAATTTACTTGCTCATGCTATTCCAAAGCACACATTGTTTTAACTTGTTTTAAAACCTGACATTGCCCTCATATTTAACCATAACCAGTAGACTATTATTGTGAAAGGTATATGACTGAGTTACTGCAGTTTTGTCACGTGGTTAGGGACGGCATTTGTTATTCTTAAAGGATCCTTAGAAATGTCTTTGTTGCTCTGTATGGTACACACCTACCTGCTGCCCTGAATGTCACATGGCCAGACTGGGAGGGGGGCCCACACTGCTCACTGCCTTAGAGGTGCAGCATCAATATAACCAGCGTGATGTGAGCTTGTATCATGACCGAAGAGACGCAGCCCCTCTGTCCTTCCTTTGGCCTGATTGAGATCATGTGGCCAGACAGCCGTCACAAGTCCAGAGATCTGGCCACACGGCACCCTTTTCTGACCTCAAACATTGAACATTTACTTAATTAATTTTAACAAGTGACAAATACGCAACTTTAGCTATTCTACGGGACACATGTTCCGATAGGACCATAAAAAAGCTTTAAAAAGCTTAGTCAATACTAATCGTCCCGTCGTGTAAAATAAGCTCATATCTTCCTTTGCTTTCCCTCTTAGTCCTGTGTCCAACCATCAAAGCTCAACTCACAGAGATGCTGTTAAGTCACACACAAGCATAATAGATACTTGTGCATTTGAATATTATTTATTTTGTACAGGTAAAGACATCACTTTTTGGGGTGGCAACTTTAGACAATGTTCCAGGCGTATGTAGCAACTTTGTATTTCTTTTACATTTCTTAAGAGGTATGAGATTTTGGTTTGTCTGTACATCACGATTATAACCGTTTGGCTGTGTTTATTTTGATTATAAGACATTGTGATTCCTAGTAACTAGGCAATCAGTACACCACACTGGGGAGGCCTCCTCAACCATACACACTACCTCAAACACTGAAATGCATGAACAGATGCACTTGGGGAAAAAAATCTGGAGGACATGTCCACATTCCACTAATGTTTGTATCTTGAACCCAAAGTGACAAATCACGTGTGGTGATGCTTTTAGTCTGCAGGAGTAGCCTGGATTTAGGTTGATTGGGTTGCAGCGGAATTATTTCTGCATTACTTTTTTTCAAACCATGCTTTTGAAGCAGCAGTAATCTAGTACTCTGTTTAAAAAGGTTTTCCACCAACCTCAGAACACCAAACACACGCCTGACAAAGGTGCCAAAATTCAGTGCTGCTTGCTGTGCACTTTTCACTTGGATTTATTTCATCAAAGCAGGTGTGTGTATTATTCTCCATGATTAGTATGGCCTGCAGTTACCATGGAAGGAGTGTTGTTCAGATGGCCTCTTTAAGTGCAAGTATGCCATTGTTGTTATTGATAGTCACTTTATCTGGTTTCATTTATTTATGTGGAAATGATTCCAAACTGGATTTTTTTTAAATATACATGTACATGAATATAATGCTGTGCAGTCATTTCTCTTTCACATCAATAAAGTAAAAAGAGTGAAACCAGGTAGAAAGGGGTTGTATGTGTGACGCTGATGCTCCTGTAGGCGGCAGCCTTCCGACAACAAGGGAAGACAACCACCGTTTATAACAACGACGAACAAGAACCGCGCTGGTTATTTCTGGGTTAGAAAACATGGCTCAAGGCACCAAGAAGTTTAAACCTCAGCGGCCGGGATCCACAAAAAAACACCAACAAAACAAACAGAAAGGACCAAAGAAAGGAGGTATGATGCAAACCGCGTTCCTTCTCATGAAATAGATTGTCCCAAAGGGCGTGATAACTATCATTGCACGTGACCAGCCTTAAAACACGTTACCAAAGCTACTGGTGTATGAATATTTACAATGTATTTACATGTATTTAATAACTAGAACATGACTTAGTAACTGTTGTGCTCATACCTTCAAAATACTGTATTCGTCGTCAAGCTCAGCGACCGATTAAACGAATAACATTTTAGCCACGTGAGCTGTGACGCAGGTCACTGTTTTACGTCAGTTGACGTAAAGTGACTCAGTTTAACGTTACTTTTTATTTAACCTAAATATAGTTAAAATAACTCCGACGTTTTGGAAAAAGGAAATCATCACGTGTCTCTTGATTTGTATCGCTGTGCAATTGTATGACTCTGTTTAGCAAAATAAGGTTAGGTACAAGTTACGTTAGTTGGCAGCTCAGCTACATCTAATAACTTCAACTGTTCCAATAGCCCACCTTCATCAGAGGTTATGATGGTTCGTTTGCGGTGAATCTTTTATCAGTCTCATTGTTAAACTGCTGGCAATATTATTTTGAAATTGGATAATGATGTTTTTGTTATGTGAAGCGAGGACTATTGCTCCGAAGAAGGTTCAAGTTGTTGAGCAACAGAAACTGAAGAAGGTAACGACACATTCAATAAAAAGTGTCAATATCTGTGTCTTTCACTTTCACATAAGCTTCTCCCACTAAGTACATCGGTGAGTCTTGAGAGATTACTGTAATTAAACATGACCTCCTCTGTCTTCCTCTTAAGGGTTTAGAGGTGGCCATCAGGAACAAGATTGAGCAGGACGTCACGCACAAAGCAAGCTTATGCCTCCACAAGCCGCTGAGCGTGGTCAAAGGAGCCGAGGGGAGAGGCAACCCAGAAGGAGCCGCCCATCCAGGAACCAGCTCCAAATAGTGCTTGATAAACACACCTGAGGATGAACCGGAGGTCTTAGTCATGGCATCAGTGAACAACACTTGCTCCTGTGAGTCATATTCAAGATACGTTCCAGCGACGTGCTGTTTTTGATCCCTGAATGTTTTCGGATTTGAGGCTGAAATAGTCTGACTTCTTGGAGACATAATTGTTTCATTTGCAGTTCACAAAGAAATGTATAGATTGAGAGAAGAAACATGCTTTTAGAGAAGAAACATTCTGGAAAAGGCCTGTCACTAACTCATAAGACTCGCAAAAACCTCCAATATAGGGCACTGTACCACTTTGTTGACCTTGTAAATTGTTTCCTTGTTTTTTGTTGTAAAAACCTTGATTGAAACATCATAAACCATAAATGGATTACCTTTGGGGTGTACCTCTCTAAAATGGGTCCTTTCATTTCCAAACTTGTCAGACTAGACCAGCGCTGACTCTAGTGATGTAAATGGAGGGAATTCATCCGATTTTTCATGCTCCCACACAAGCCACAAACGGCTATTATTAATCTTCTTCTGTAGAAATGTCTGTTTCCTCTTTAGTGTACAAACCCGATCATAACTCGGGGCAGTGTGAATAGGAAGCATGCTGTATGTTACCATGATGATGCATCAGCCTACCCGGTTTTGGCTTTGAAATTAAACGTCAAGGTGAAACCACTCACTGCAACTTGTCTTGAACAAAAACCATTGCCTAAAGTTTGCATTTTAGCAGCAGAGAGCAGGTTTAGCCCACAACAATATGAATGAAAATAAAGTAACACAAGTTGTCTTTTATAAGGTATTTAATTTATTTAAATCCTGCTTGGATGTCACTTGTAGCTTATGCAGTCCCCTGGTGCGTAGTTACGTCTATACGTGAGCTTCCCATTGAGGTTTCTATGCGGTGCTTCACAACAGCATGCATAGGGACAGTACTTCCATATGGAAAACCATCACAGAACTAGCTATTGGATAAACTAAATGGTGAAATACTATCGACCTAAAATAGTAGCACAGATTCATCGGCACCTATTTCTAAAGCAAGCCTGTAGGGATGAACAGTGTGTTCAGAGAGCTTTGATGGCCTCCATGCACTGAGGGGAGCGCAGGAACCTCGGGAAGGAGTCTTTGGCCATCAGGTTGTAGATTCTCTGCTGAGCATCGTTGAATGTGTCGGCGGATGGAAAGTCACTCACACTCAACAGAGCCTCTCGGGTTTCAGCGTCCAAGTTGACCTGAGTGGGGGGAAAAAAACAATATCAAAGTTGTCTCTCTATCCAAGCTGGACACGTCGCATTGCGAATCTTTTACACAAACCTCCTGTGGAGCATCAGGGTTGATAAACTGGCTGTAGATGCTGCTTGACTTGGTCTTCTGCATGTTTAAGGAAGCAACCCTGTAGTCCTCACAGGCCAGCCAGAACTCAAGGTTCTCCTCACTAAACTCTGAGCGCAGGAAGTCACGAAACGCCTGCCGACCGCCTGTGAGGTGGAGAGGAACAAAAGAGAAGAACAAGCCAGATGGTAGGGAAAAGATGATACACGTCAATGTGAGAAGAATTTCTTGCAAGTGGTGAGACCCCAAATATGACCTAAAGCGGGAATACATTATTGTCATGCTGGTTTGGGCCTGTGATCAACCCTGAAAGCATCGGCCCCCTGTGGCTCTGCAACGGACAGTTTACATGAGCAGATTTATTCAACCCAGTGTACAGAATGTAGCAATGCTCGGCTCTATGTTTTTATTGTATATCAAGTCAACCTTTTATTTTCAAGAAGAATATGCTATTGCATTTTCTAAAAATGCACACAGAGCTCAGTTCACAACAATGTAGCATTAACATGTTTTATCACGTCTATTGAAACACTTACCACTGTAACATTCAGTCCCTAAATGATTAGACTTGTGCGAGACGACATGACGTTCCTGAGGATTAGTGTTGAACGAACACAGACATAAGTACTGCAAAGCACTCGCTGTGCACGCTGTGTTCCTCTCTAGCATCGTGCAAAAAGACGTTATGGAAACAAGTGTTGGGCTCTTTTTTCAAAGGGGAAATTTTGACTGAGAAGCACAGGATTCTCTAATAAAATTAACGCTGGCTTTGTGCTGTTCAAGTGTCAGTGAGTCGTGACGGTGAGCCCGCATGCACAATACCAGCATCCTGAAACTGGAGCAGATAAAAGGATTCATTTCTGACCATAAACATCTGCTCTAAAAAAAACATTGAATGCCTTAATGAAAGAAAGACCATGCTTTTAAAGCGGTGTTAAAATCAAATTATAAAAAAGATTCTTACCTTTGCTGTTAAGCAGAGTTTCCAGGTCCTGAAGAGCTTTTCCATCCTGGCCCCTGAGAAGGGAGACAGAACAGGTTAATGTTCTGTTTCACAAATGATAACTAGCAGTTAAGTGGATCCAAAAGATTTTTTTAAATAAGAGTTTCAGCAGGTTTACTTTTGCTTGTGGTGCGTTTCAGCCAGATGGCTTAGCTTCACCCGCATCTCCTTTGCCCTGAAACACACAGATAACATAATGATTAAGGATCAAGGAATCACTTATTCACATAGGAAATGTGAGGAACCCCTTTGCATACTTACTTCTCCAAGCATGATGAAGGCAAGGAGGAAAGCCCTTTACACATTGGCTTGTGTAGTTTGAGAAAACCTGCAAAGCTAAAAGGAACAGCCTGAGCGGTAGTTGATCACAGAAGACAATTTAGGCAGAGATTACTCATCAGCCTCCCAAACTACTGTGCGCTGCTCTTATATATAGTTCACCTACATCTTATCTGTCAATCTGCTCCCCTGGGACCAGCAGGTGTAGAGACGGGAGCAAATGAGAGAGCTGGTGTACGTGCTTACAGACAATGCAGGCCTTTCAACAGGAGATGGAAATAAAATTAGGGGACGTCTAGCGTGTGTGTGTGTGTGTGGTCATGCCTCAGTACCTGTCCTAAAAGGTCAGTCCTAGACAAAACCAAATGGATTTTTAGAGTGTTTATTCCAAGAGGATGAAGTGATGAGAGGGGAGCAGGTGGCCTGGCCACATCACTCATCTCTGGAGAGTCAGAGAACTGTGGGATGTGGATGTGAGTGTTAAATGTTGAAGGACAAAGATGCCGGCTAAATGAGACAAAACACCCAACAAGGTCATTGAACGCACCACCTGTGCAATAACAATACCACTATATCTTCTCCAACTTTCTCATTTGTTCTGATTTGTAACTTTTTCTAATTTTGTTATTTGCATGTGGCTCTGCAGTTAATTATCCATAGAGCTACAATACCCACACATTATCTAATATCATTTAAATATATAAAATAAAATCCCTTAAAGGAAAAATCTCTAATGCCTCCAAGCTCATTAATGTTTCTTTTGTTTTTTATACATAGACGCAATTTCTAAAAAGCATTTGAAGGCCTTTCAGTAGCATGTTAGCATATGTTCTTTAACTTGAAGCCGTCCTTCACTCAGTAATGTGTTTTACTTGTTTGTCCTTCCCTTTGACATTTGACCTTCAAAGAATGATTCATGTGTTTATTCTGTTTTCATAGTCAACTAAGAAAGTTGTAATATTTTGTCGTGATACATTTTAATTTTCGCTTGTGTGTGAGTGCTGTAAATTGTAAAGAACAATACAAATATTGATAGGAAATTAAAATACAGGGAAAGTACTGCGAATCCATAATAAACAATCAAGTGTCTGAAGACAGTGACCAGCCATTGGCCGCTTGTATGCTGGTGTCCCCCCACGATGTCCCCGCCTGTCACACCCGATCTGACGGCCGTCAGCAGCCCCCCCCCCCCTGGAGGAGGAGGTTGCGTTTCTCCCGCTTCCTGCTTCCCTCTCTGAGATCTTCCAAGACGAGGCGATCGGTGGACGCGCCGGTTTGAATCCGGAGGGAGCTGCTCGGAGTCGGATTCAGTACCCCTAACGCACCCGCAGGACGCGCTGGTCCCTCTCGGGTCCTGACTCCGGACCCCCACCACCCTCCCCCACCCGCCCTCACTGCAACCCACCATGGGCCGGGGCTTGGAGAAACACACACAGTGAGTCGGTCACAAAATGGTACCGTAGGTTTTGTAAATGGAGCAACACGGCGTGAGGATCCAGTAAAACGGGAAGCTAAATGGCGCGTGTTTTTCTCATCAACATGCGTCAATCTGCGCGAGCTGTAGATATTGTATAATAATGTAACCCAAATGTGTGTTAATGCTCCTCTACAATGTTTCACGATCCAATACCTTGAAAACATTGAACGTACTAGTGGCTTAACAGTGGCTATGAAAAATGTGTCAAAACAATATTTTTTTTGGACGCCTTAGGCTGGAGGCTACAGTTGCATAACTCACCCCAATCTCCAACCAACTGTTGGTGGTGGAGTTGCATTGTGGGTACTTTGTGCGCGTAGTACCCACAATGGTTTTGTGCACGTAAACTTGATGATTTAAGGAGTCTCCGTGTCAGTCTGTGGTCAATGAACTGATGCCCCCCCATATGCCACCAGCCTACTCTGACTGGCACCAACTATGAGACCCCCTCGGACCTGGTTCCCTTCGGCACACTGCCAGAACAGCGAGGCCCCGGGTCCGGACCAGGAGAGGGAGAAGCGCTGGGCTCAGCTGTTTGATCAGCTGGACCTCAACAAAGATGGACACATCGACATCATCGAACTGCGGACAGGGTTGGCGGGAAGAGGGCTTTCGAAAGCCTCCCTGGAGAAGGTAGGACAGCGGGACACCTGTATCACACACCTGTTTGTCTGCTTGGATACCCTGTGGAGGCATAGGTACATTATGTAACTAATACAGTTTGTATCAAAGCGTTTGAATGACTTCCCATGATTAAAATAGTCTGGGTCAGTGGAGATCGATGGGACTCAGACATGTGGGATATCTGTTATATATATGGAGGCTCATTTGCCCGTTGATCTGTTCCTTAAAACCTCATCTAGAAGAGTCATGTTTGCAATCAAATGTGTGGACCAATGATATGGTTTAACCCACTAGTCATATGTCACTGTCTTTCTGTGAATTGATGTATGTGAGAAAGAGGAGGAGGAGGGGGTGGTGGTAGTTTGGAGGGATTCCCTTGTGAGACTGCATGTGTGAATCTCTGTCTCTGGCCACGGGCCGGTCTTGCATGCTGCAGCACCAATGCGTACTCAAAGACCTCATGTGGTTGCAGTGATTCACACTTAAATCACAACCTTGATACTGCACTCCACTGACTACTATTTTTTCATTGTTCATTTAAGCATGAATGTGGAAGCAGCAGTGATGGTTGCAAACACACTTAGCGGAGAAGTACTCTGTGTTCATTTCTAGCTCTGTATGCGGCGCCTACTTCGTTTTGATGTGACGTATTTGTTTGTGCAACAACAGACGCCAGAGACATCCACAGCAGAACTTTATTGTGAATACAAACAGTCTGTCCCCCTCCCGTCCGTCTGCCATTGACTGTTTTTGCAGAAGGTGTGCGGGTCCTCAAGAAGACTCACTGTCATTTTATCACGTCTTCTGTGTGCGTTTTTCTTCAGTGAATGTGGATACATTACTCATGTTGTGGGGACATAAACATCTTCTGGTGTTATTGGACTCTCGATCTTATGTGTGTGGGCGTGCGTGCTTGTGCATGTGAAGGGCAGCACTGTGTCTATTTTAGTACAAGGAACAGGACTTGGTAAAATGAGAACTATAACCTTTCTCTTGGTCCTACACTTGATCTCTTTTTACATATTTTGCCTCGCTCCTGTTTTTATTTAAATAATTGTGTAGTATAAAACTTTTGCCATGCAACGTTACTCGAACTCAATTAGTTCCTTTAATCCTTATTTTCTCTAAAGAAGAGTTTTCACATTTTTGGTAAATCGTCACACTGGTTGAACGGACACTTATGCAACTGGTGATGTGGGACCACAAATAGACGTAGCTTTGCTTTAGGGGGTCAAAAACCTATACGGTTAGGTAACCACCGATCTACAGTATGTTAGAGAATATATTTAGCTAGGCCCTGCGAATCCCATGTGAACATTTTTAGTAATTATACACTATCACATACACTCACAACACAGTTGTGTAGAGTATGGTTATTTGTTCGCTGGTGCACTTTATTTTTTATTTTTAGCTTTTATTTTAAATTCTTTCTTATCCTTTTTTTAATTGTCTATTCTATATCCCCATAGCCTTATACTCTATTTTATACCGTAGAGTCAAATTGTACATTTGTAAATTTAACCTGCCATTTTCTTGCACTATGTTGTCTCATCTGTCTTATTGGCTATTGTCTTACTGTCTGATGCTATGCACCAACTGCAAAGACAAATTCCTTGTATGTCTAACATATTTTGGTAATAAACGTTCCTGATTCTTGATTCCTGTTTCCTGATCCAGATTAATTTAATTAGACCTGAAAAAAATGGAAAAAGCACAGCTACGCGCTGCATGTTTAATGAGAGTAAATTAGAATGAGTTGTGAAGTTCAACAGACAAATAAAATAAAATAACAAAAGAGTCAATGTAGGTCATTCCTTGTCTGCACAGCATGATGTAGCATTTTTTCGTCCATCAGATGACAGGGTGAAGGAGTATTTAAAGACTACAAACATGGATGGCAATCTTGATCGAGCTTTGCAGCAGCAAGGTTCACCTCTGTTGTATTTGCGCCGATAAACTAAACAAACTAAACAGTCTGTTTTACCAAATTTAATCATAGGTTGCGTTTGGAAAAATTCGACAACAAAATACGATGCTACTGGTGCTGTATTTAAATAAAAATTTGATCTAAGTATGAAAGACTGGTCGATAAGTGACCAGGGAAACGTGAGATAAAGCTATAAACTTGTTTTTACAACCTACCATCTGGCTGACCTTTAAGCATTTAGGCCCTGACAAAATACCTTCCAAATGCCTGAGACAGGTCTTTGTCATTGACCTGGCTCTATTTTCAGATTGTGGAGGCCGGGGACACCAACCAGGATGGCGTACTGGACTTTAAAGAGTTCACCCAGTTTCTTCGTGCCCATGAAAAAGACCTCAAGCTCATGTTTAGAAGCCTGGACAAGAACAATGACGGTCCGTAGCAGCCAACAGTTTAAAGCTGAGATAATTTATTGATGGCATTAATACTTCAAAACGTCCATATCTAGAGAACTATCTCTGCCATGTACTGACCTCTCTCTCTCTCTCTTACTGTGTGTGTGTGACTGGTGGATGTTTGCAGGTCAGATAGATGCAGCAGAGATCCAGCACTCTCTACACACCATTGGTGTGGAGGTTAGCCTCGAGGATGCCACCAGGATACTGCAAAGGTTCGCTAATAGAAGTTGATATCTGATTATACATCATATAAGGTCTAAAGTGAGACAATACACAATTAATAAGATGTTAACATGCATGCACATTACTCACAATATTTACACTAGAAATTGAGATGATGATGTAAAAAATACTTGGCTACATGAATGATCATGTCAACCCTTGTAATGCTATTTCCAGTCCATTCCTCCTCCTATTGATGTAATGGCTTAATTACCCACTCCACTGAACAATGTTCCGTTTTCCAAAGCTGAAAGCGGGTTTTTAAAACTTTCCTACACATCGTACCTGAATGCTGAACTGCATTTTTTAGCTCAATATTTGTCATATGTGTGGAGAGCAACATTTGTTTTGTATATTCAAATTGCATTACTATGTGTTGTTCCCTCAGAATGGACAAAGACGGAACCATGACCATTGACTGGAATGAGTGGCGGGACTTCTTCCTGTTCAAGCCTCTCACAAACATAGAGGACGTGGCGCGCTACTGGAAACGTTCAATGGTGAGGTCACACGCACGTAAACAAGAAAACAAACTCACATTATTTGCAGTAATGATGTGAGTTTTCGTCCTCTTTAGTGGAACACTGAGCATAGTTTGAGTTAGTTTGAGTTGCCATATATGACTTTTTGTTTTGTTCCACCTATTTCTCTCTGTCTCTCTCCCCCTTTTAATCATAATGTCCACTCCTCATTCACCACACCACGGGTTCAGTAGATGTTGGACATAGGCGAGCAGTTGACAGTCCCGGATGATTTCACTGAGGAGGAGAAGAAGTCTGGCTATGTGTGGCGGCAGCTGATGGCCGGAGCCTTCGCCGGATCTGTATCTCGCACTGGGACTGCACCATTAGACCGCCTCAAAGTCTTCCGACAGGTCAGTCAGCATGATCTCATCTCTCATCCACTCATTCATGCGTAAAAGTGTTGCATACGTTTTGGATTTGTGGCACAGAGATTTGAGATTAACCTCCCTGACTCCCTGTTTCTATAGGTTCATGGTTTCGTTGATTTTAAAGGAAATGTGCTGAGCAGCTTTCGGTACATGCTTAAAGAAGGAGGACTGCGGTCGCTGTGGAGAGGCAATGGAATCAACGTGCTTAAAATTGCCCCGGAAACTGCTATCAAGTTTACAGCTTATGAAAAGGTAGAGTATAAACATTTGCTTGTGATTACGCTTCTCTCAAATTCAGTTTTACTTCATATTTTCCCTTGGCTTTGTAACATCTAGATCAAGAATATGATGCGTAGCCATAATGAGACAAGAAATCTGAGGGTTCATGAGAGGTTTGTTGCTGGCTCTTTGGCTGGAGCTACAGCTCAGACCGCCATCTACCCAATGGAGGTAATATCAGGGTAACAGCTACATATAAGATGTCATTCATAATTTGTCAAGAAAACACCATCCAGTGAATTTAAATAATTTATTTCTCCTTCTGTTCCTTCCTTTTTTTTAACTTTCCATCTCCTCTCTCATCCGCACAGGTGCTGAAGACCCGTCTCACACTTGGAAAAACAGGGCAGTACTCAGGAATAGCAGTCTGTGCCAAACAGATCCTACAGAGAGAAGGTATCACAGCCTTCTACAAAGGCTATGTACCCAACCTGCTCAGTATTGTCCCTTACGCCGGCATCGACCTGGCTGTCTATGAGGTCAGAGAAACGTTAAAGTGCATCTCCTTAGGGGTTTCCTCCTTCTCACTCCCTGTTTCCCACAGACTCTGAAGTTTACCTGGCTGAACAGGAACAGGGGTTTAGCTGACCCAGGCGTCATGGTGCTGGTCGGCTGTGGTGCCGTTTCCAGCACTTGTGGGCAGCTGGCGAGTTACCCGCTGGCACTGATCCGCACTCGAATGCAGGCACAAGGTCAGAATAACCGTGGTCATACTATTAAAGATAAAGATAGGTGGCAAATTACAGCGGAGAAAAAAAGTGTTGAGTCTTTAAAGTACTGTGTCATAATTGTTTCACACAATGAGGCCAATTCATTCATGTGTTTCGTTTTAATTTGTACAAAGGAGCATGCCAATTGTGCAAAACTGGATAACACTGGTAGACTATGAATTAAGGACCCTACCAAAGATTGACCAAACTAAAAAGATTGTGTAGACCAAACTTTCTTCTGACTATTACTATTAGCATAATAATATATATACTAATGTATATTAGCACTACTAGATTGACTTCATACCTCCTTGAAGCCATTGATTTGTATTCATTTCGGGCATTTTATCTTCCTTGATGACATTTAGTGTGTTGCGGTGTATTTAGAGTTTGCAAGTAACTGACCCTTGGGTAAATATGTTGCCAAGTTACTGTTTCCAAGGTCTTTTTCTGATATTCTTTACAAACAAAAAGTAAAAGCATCATGATGCTCCCTGAACTTCGCAATACAAACGTATAATTAGAATCAAGAGCAAACAGACGCACTGAGGTCAGGCAGAGTTCATCAGGGCCACATGGGGCTGATCTGTTTCTCTCCCCTCAGCTTCGGTGAAGGGAGCCCCTAAACCCTCTATGTTGGCCTCGCTCCAAAGCATTGTGACGCAGGAGGGCGTGGCCGGACTTTATCGAGGGATTTCCCCCAACCTGCTGAAAGTCATTCCTGCTGTCAGCGTGTCCTACGTCGTCTATGAATACACAAGGATAGTCCTGGGAGTGGACATTGAGGGTAGGAGGGGGGGGGGGGGAGAGAAGGCGTAGAAAAAGGCTTGATGGTTTGGGATGGATTTCAACGATGAGCACGTACAGATCCTTTGGCAATGCATGTAGACATAGGCCTTAACTGTGGATACATTCGTTGTCCTGTGATCACTGGTCAACAGTGTTCAGGATGAGAATGATAAAAATAAACCATGGTAGGAAGAAAAAAAACACTGAACACAATCACCACTATATAAAATGTTGTTACGCCTCACGTTTGGAGGACCTCACTTGAACCTGCAGTTGCTGTGATGAACTATCTGTGTGATATAATGCATTGCATGCAGGTGTGTGAAAGCTAATCCACCAGCCTCCTGCTGCATTGACTTGGATAGATGAGGACTTGCATGAACTTGCCTGACAAAGAAGAGGTAAAGGAGGCCATGTTACATTCCTACAGCATTATTTTTGTCTTCTAGGTGGTATATAGAGAAGATACAGGATTAATGGGAGCATTGATGCAACTTCCTGTTTTGTACGTGAGGGGAACCCGTTGCTGCACTGTGGTGGAGTTGCAGAGTTCTGACGTCTTAAACCATGTTACAAATACTGAACTACAGAAATAATTGCAAAATAACAAATATGTCTCCTCTTACCTCTCAAATGACAGTGAAACACAGAGTTGTGAAAACAGAAAGACGCTATCAATCTTGTCTTTCCTGTGAGGATTGCTACTTAAAAAAGCGCACAAAAGGACTATATTTTTTACCAGAAGTGGAACCACCAAAAATATCAAGGAGCATAGGGGATTGATAGTTAATGCCAAATGCAGATGTTTTATAAAAGCTTGAAACACAATACAGGGTCCAGGTCCACACAGATTTTCAGAAACAATGTGTGCACAATGTGCAGGTTCAACACTAAGATTTAGTTTTTGTGTTGTTCATATCATAACAATAAGAAAAGATAATTAATATATGGAAACATTTTTGATCGGTCTATATATTATGAAATGTGCAAATAAGTGCATCCATTGAGTTGCTTTTGTTAAATAAATGTTGTTGTTTTTTTCCTGAAGAACTGGAATGTTGGCCCGTGGTAGCTTTCTGTAGACATGACCAACACAGTGACATTTCTGCACTAACAGTTACCAATGTGTCCTTATTAATTGTCTCAGTCCATTTAAATAGCTACCAAACCTCAAATTCCAAGCTGCTGTAACACATCTACTGTCTACACATGTCCTTTCAATATGGGTTCCCTGAGTAGCTTTGGTTGTGCATATCAATAATAATTAAACAATGAAATGTAGTTAGACCCCATGGTTTCCCAACACATTTTATTGATGACATTTCTATGGTGAATCTGCTCCAAATTATTTACTAGTATCATATATATATATACATATATCTATAATAATTGGATGTGAATGGAAGGACAAATCATGTTGACTTTTGATACTAGTTTTTGCTGTTTAAAAAACATTAAAAAACACAACGCAGGGACTCAGGTAATGTATCTGCTGTCTTTGTATTTACTCGTAGGAGTGCACATTTGGTTTCCCAATCTCAGTATTTGATCACAGTATTTGATCACATATAATTAATGTAATAATTAATAATACAAATTGGGTATTAAAATCAAAATGGCTTGATTCAAGTTGGCAATTAAGAACTGAAAATGGCCTACAAGGCCTTTCCTAGACCGTGTCTGATCTACACTCCCCCGGCAGGGGGCGGTATCTGTGCTATATAAGGTTGGGCACCAACACCTAAAAGAATGAGGAAGAAGAAGAGGACGCGGGGGCTGAAAGAATCGTTGATTGGCTATTTTAAGCAGTGAAGTTTGCCGGCGTGGTAGGCTTTATCACGACACGCACATTGGTGTCGCCGTACGCTCTCGTTTAGCCTTCCCGCTTCTGCGCAGCTTGACCCGGCCGAAGCTACACAGCCTGCCCCCTGTGTCTATTTGCCCCTTGTGAGCAGCATGTCTGATTACGGCGGTCTGCCGACTAACGGAGTCGGTGCTGGGATGAAAAACGACGCTTTTGCTGATGCAGTACAACGAGCCAGACAGGTAATCAAGTGCTGCGCTACCAGCAAATACAGCCGGCGAGCTAACGTTGGTTAGCTGGTGTGAAACCGCAGCTAGCTTAATTACCCGTGACGTTAGCTGCTGGTAACTAGCAAGCGCGCTAGCTAGTAGCTTTGCCATTCATTTGTCTTCCACTCGCCAGGTTGTGCAACGTTAGTCAGTTGAAATGTTAGCGGTGGGAGACTGAGCAGCGGCAACAACGTAGGTTACTCTTTAATGTTATAAGGTTATCTAACAAAATGAAACCACTCGTCGCCACCGGGATCGTTTTGGTGAAGTTACACGGACTAACGTTAACGTTAGCTACTTTAGCTAAGTTAGCTTGGTTAGTTATTGTTGTTAACGGTAAGCTGATCATGAAGTTTCAGCCTCGTCCATGTGTAAAACGCCATTTTAGAAGAATTGAGCAATTAACAACCTTATCACGGCTGGACGATTGTTATGAAATTAGATCACCCGACCGCCTTGTTGCATTGTATTGATAACAAGCCTTGACTGGACAAAAGGATGTTCGGTTAAAAGGTTATTCGGTAACTCAAATTTTGGAAACATTACTCATTGGATCTGTGCTTCACGGTAAGTGTGTGAAGCTAACGTTACCTTAAGGGTCTGCGTGATTTTCGTTGGGGCTGAACATAGTAACGTTAATCAACGTTGAACCCAATATTTAATTGCGAATTTATGGAGTTATTTAAAATTACTCAATTAATCCAGGAACATCCCCGAACACAATTATTATCTAGTAGCACGCGCTGAATGTATAACAATTTTGTATTTAGCAGGCAAAATGATCAATTAACATTTGATTCCATAATGGTAATTAAAAAAAAATAAGTATCAATTGTGTCCGGGTGCCGCGTAGCCGTTGTTTGTAATTTTATTCGTTCAGTTTAACTTTGTTAAAAATTTCAAACGTCGCAAAGCGATTTCTTCCCTTCCATAACGTTTAGCCACTCATGCTACGGTTTTCACATCTTGAGGTGAAACAGGGGGATACCTAACTTTTCTTCATAGTAAAAATCAAGCACCC